>NC_134416.1:38726513-40212763 GCF_030867145.1 Opisthocomus hoazin
TCATATTCTGTCATGAACATCACATTCACATGCTTTACTTGGCCAAAAGGGTAACATCTTCACCTTCCGTCTTGTCTGTCCCTTTCTTCTCTACCGAAGCACTGATAGCAAGGGAACAGCTGTAAGAATTGTTTCTCCTTCGATGTCAGAAGCCATTTCTTCACGTTGTGTCAGATTTTAGCAGGGACTTTGAGCAACCAGATCTAGTGGAAGGAGTCCCTGCCGATGGTGGGGGGGTTGGAACTGGATCATCTTTAAGGTCCCTTCCAACCCAAACCACTCTATAGTTCTACATGAGCAACACTGACTCTTTTGTGGAGCTCAACCCAAAGCACTCTCCTCCTCTGTGTTAAACAAGCCATCTGCGTACTCAGCTGCACAGCTCCACCTGTCATTTCTGCTGCTGGCTGTCGTGTTCCTGACTTGTCATCCTAGCCCCCTCCTGCGTCTACCATAGACACCTACCTCTGCCTCCAACCAGTCCCATTCAGCCCATCAGAAAGGGTTGTAAAACCTCAGTGGGCACAGGCTTGTGTCTTCTCAACAGTGCCAGAGCCCAGACCAGCTCCACAAATTCCGGTTTGTACTACCTGATGCTGTAGTCACACTAGATGTTTTATCTGTAAAAAATTATACAAAACTTCCACAGCCAAAGTGGAAGATTGAGAAAAAATTTCTGCAGATTCAGCAGAAATTTTTGTGTCTCTTTTTCATATTGAGTAGTTTCAAGACCCTCACACCTTCTGGAAAGGAGGTGTTTATTGAACTCCTAGTCAGAAGGCACTTCACAAGCAATGTTCTGCAGATAGAACTACCAGATTTTGCTTTAGGGCAACAGAATATATATTCCCTCTTGCCCTTCACTGTTCAGAAGCTAGAACAAATGTATGTCCTCCCAAAAACCATTAGCATAAGGAAATTGTAGGTTTAAGCATGGGATAATCTTCTCCTTCCTCTACTTAGTTTTAAAATCCTTCAACTCTGTATTCTGGATTTTTTTTCTTTTTTTTTTTTCTTTTAAATCCCACAGTAAATGAACTGGAGACTGTGCACAAATCAAATATTAAATGTTCTAATATCCAAGTTCACCTAAATCCTGAGAACATTGTTGGCCGTTTTCCAACTCAACAGCCCATAATCTGCATATTTTTTTTCAGTTAACTTTCAGAACACTATTAAATTCAGCGTAGTTTGGTGGTCTTCTACAATTCAATATTTTAACTAGTCATTAGACATTTTTTAAAAAAACTACATGAAGTAAAAAGATATCTATTCGTTTTTTTGTCATGAGCAGTGTATTTGTGGTCTGCTCTTGAAGCCCTCCCACATTCATCCTCTCCTACCCACCCCCTTGAAGAATCTGATACACCATGTCAAAAGCAGAGCCAATGTTTGAGGAATAGAATATCTGCCCAAACGGTTTCATCTGAGTTTTTACTTTGGGTCTGCAGAGCACCTGCTGACAGGGAGCAGATTCCTCATTTCCTGCTGTTCAACATACAACTGGATCGTAAATGAAGCTCTTGACATTGCCTCTGCTACTAAAATCTGGCTGCATTCTCCCATCAAGTGATCTCTTCCTCAAGCCCTCATTTATCACTTTGATATTCCACTTTGAAAGAAACTAAACTTCCAGGGAGCAAAGTACCAGAAGGGAACCATTAGGAGAGGATGTTTGGCGAGCAAATTATCCACACAGACCATCAAGTTTTGTCTATTCGTTTTTATAGGTTCAAGACAAACCTTGATCAAAGAGTGCTTCCTTCCTACCCCCAACCCCCAAACTACAACAGAAGCAATTTATAAGGAGTAACGGATTTTGGAAGGTTCTGCTTGTTTATTTTAGAGGGACCACCACAACATACAAGTTCTTCAGAGGCCCCTGCAGTTTCTGCCTTGCTTATTCAAACCAGTGTTCTCACCAAAATAACATACTATGTATTTTTGACCTGCCGGAGTTTGCTTCTAAAGAACAGGGAGCTGTTCTGTCCAAGCAGGAGCAGCCACCCGTTCTTCCTGATGAGTAGATACACGCCTTTGGTAACTGAATGCAACTGTTCTCCTTTCTGCCCATTCTCAAGCTTTTGAAGGAAATCCTACTTAGAGAGGTGCCAGTGCCCTCAGCAGGGATCCAGAACATGAGGGAACACCAACTGGAAAGCCTACCTTTGCAAAGCTCAGGTACTGCGAGATCCCATTCTTAAATCACTGCAGAAAATGTGGGTGTCATGTCACAGGAGAATACAATTTAAGCTACCTATATTTTGGAGTCTAAACAGATAGCTGGCATTTCTTTAAAAGAAGGTCTTCCGCAAGTAAGATAGCCTTCTGGTCTCTTGGATGGAGATGTCAAATTCTTTCGCCTGTGAGATAATGCATGTGAAAAAGACTTCTATAGGTATCTATAGACAACCTCATCTTTTGCCTGTCAGCGTGGCTGCCCTTGCAAAGATGCCCAGGGAATAGAATCATAGAATCATTAAGGTTGGAAAGGACCTCTAAGATCATCAAATCCAACCATCAGTTTGGAAGAAGTAGCAGAGTTGTCAGTGATAGATCCTTGGGTCTACGTGGCCTCTCCCATACTAGCATGAAATTACTAATGCAGGTGAGCCATCAAATACAGCCATAACAGGAAAGAATTAAAATGAACTTTAAAACTTACTGTTTGTTTTCTGTTATTTTTAATGTCAACAGTAAATAAAATTTTGTGTTTAAACCTCCCCATTTAGATGAGACTGTAACGTGGACCCTGGCCTTTCATAAGCAAATACACATTTCAGCATTGCAAATTTTGGGAACACGCTTTTAGAACAAAAGATAGATTTCCTGTAAATGCAAATGAATATACTGCAACAGCTAATGGAAAGTGCAAAATTAGTATCAGGAATGAAGTCTCAGGAGACTATAGCAATAGCAAGACTTCAATGAATTAATAGCTGTACTCAAATTGTGCAATTCTTCAGAGATATGACAATGCAAGCGTGAGTGACAAGGGCAGTGAAAGTGCTGTAACTTCTCAAAACAGATCTTAAATTAAGCAGATAGTTTCGTTCTCTCAGGCTACAGACACAGGATCCAGTAGATAATGCTCCGGGCATAAGCCCAGATCAAATCTCGCTGCAGCAGCAGTATACAAAGGAGCAGAGAATAAGCGGTCAAAAGCATGCTGACCGTGCACTGAAGAGAAGGCACTTGAAAGCCCCTATTTACCCTTGTTTCAGGCAGGGGTACAGTTCTCGGCATATGGATGATGCAAAAATAACTCTGGAGTATTGTGTCAAGCATCCATCCACAGCGTTTTAAATAAAGATGAGCTGATGTGCTAGAGATTAGCTGCACCGTAAGCATGTCTGCAGTGCTCTGTGGAGTGAGGTGCTGTGTTTCCTGAGGCAGGAAAAAAAAAGTCATTACTCTCACAAGAGGACATATCACCCAATCTAGTGAACCAGAATGCCCACAAGTTTGTAACACTGAGGTAGGTCTGGCTCAGGCACATCTACATCACATCATATAGGCATCAGTTGCTGAACACGCACAATACGTGTCCATAGTCCTAAAAAAACAGTCTTCCACAGGTACTTACTGATAGTTTTACCAGGTTAGAAACAGCCAGGGTGCCTCACATTGCTGCTGGCAGAATTTTGCCCCCTGAATTTGGAAGTGAACTCTTCTGTAATTAGAAATCCGGGAAGAATTAGGGCAGCCTCTAAAGTATGAGGAGCTTTCACAGCAGCTGCCCTCACGCTTTTGCAGACATCAGTGAGACTGCACAGCTCTAGGTGAGGACAGATCACAGCTCCTGAATGCTTATTTATGGAAAGAGAGGGAGAATCTGCGAATATAACAGCAGTGCTTGGCCTTCACTAAAACAAATGTTCTCAATGGCTGAGAAGGATGCCAAATCACAGAAGCCAGAATTTCTTGAGGGGAAATAAGTATTTTTCCACTGTCTTTTTTTTTTTCTTCATCTTATTTTTTAACAACCTTTGAGAATCTTTTGGCTGCAGCGCAGAACTGTCTACAGGAAAAAAATGAATTACTGATTCCTTCAGTCTAAACTCTGGCACAAACTGTTTAAACCTTGACTGTCTTTATTACATTCTGAATTAAAGCATTTCTGCTGAATGTGGTGATTTATTTATATTTTTGTTGTTTCTGTTGGCATTTTATGTTCAGGCATTTTTTTGAAGTACTTAATATAAAATAAACTCACATGTAGATAACTTTGGAGCAGTGGAGTACTTTAAAAACCACATGTTTACCATAAAACAGTGAGAGCTTTGAAATCAAAGTTAAGCTCAGGATGAAACTAGGAAAAAAGTTAGAACGGTTTCTGTACTCTTGAGTTTGATTCTGCCTGAGTTGGGCCAAATTTCTTTTCTCATCAAAAATTACTTAAATCTGGACTTTCCCCAGTGAGTCAATGAAGATACTTCACGTACGCTCCTCTTAAGAAGAGCAGAATCAGGGCCTCTCTTCCCACTTTTGGTTTAGGTCGTGGAAAATCCCAAAAGCTGAAGGAATTGAGCCACGTGGATAAAAGGTAGCCATTAAGACTCAAGGTTTTCATCCTTTCACTGAGAACGTTTTTGCTGCCTCTATCTTTGATTTTTGTATTCTCTGATTTTGTATCCTTTTGCAAGGGGTTTTTGTAAGGGAGAGGAGACTTTAAATAAAAGTCTCTGACTGGCTGCGTTAAAAGTATGAAATATACAGTATCTATCAATTTTGAGCTGAATTGGAACAGTATTTTTCCTCCTTACATTTTTGGTAGATTTGTATTGTGTTTTGATTGTGTTTCGTATCAATTTTGAGCTGAATTAGAACAGCATTTTTCCTCCTTACATTTTTGGCAGATTTGTATTGTGTTTCGGTGGTGGGAATATGACTAGTGAATGGTAAAAACAAAATGTCATATATTGGTAGCCAGATCTTTTCTGGAAAAATATAAACTAAGCTAATGTTCTCTGAAGATTTCATCTTGTTTTAATTATACCTTAACTATGTTTTAGCATCTTAGTTTGAGAAAGGTAAGAAAAGTTAGGCAGATATCACCTTTAGAAATGCGCCACATTTTTTAAACTAATAACTAACAAAAGGCATCTTCAGTGTGCATTATGCGGTTCTCTTCATTCTTAGTTACCGTTGCCTGGCTCATCTGATGCAGAGTTCAGTGACTGGAAGCTTGGCCTGTGTTTTCTGTTCTGACCACTTGAGGGAATCAGTCTGTAGCTGTGGTCCATAATTTTTTTTGTTTTTACACTGAGGAAGTAAGAAAAATTATATTTCTTGCAGAAAGTTTTCCAACTTCACTTCAACATGAAAGACATCACAGAGCACCGGCTCAGAAATAAATTACTCCCTACATACTAAATATCCAGGAAGGGGGAAAAAACGTTGATAAATGAGAGTCTTGGGAGTTGCTAAGTGAGGTCCCTGCACACAATTTATGATCATGCACTCCTGGACTTCAGAATGATTAATACAGCTAATTCTCAGTAGAATAAGAGCTGTTTTAGCCCAGGAGAGAACTGTACGCTATTGTTTATAGAAGCAGATAACATCAAAGTAGCCCACTGCTTGTGTCAAGCAAATAGAGAATTCTGGGTCAGTGCAAATTAATCCTAAAGGAGTAAGAAAAAGTTCTTAATGACTGTTAGATCAGTGTGTTATCACTTTTCATACCACTAAAAATGGAGGAGCTGTTAATGAGAATTACAAATGGCCTCGGTCACTGCAGCATGCTGGCAGCTGTCTCTTAGCATGGTCAGCATTAAGTCCTCTGACGAACTGCACGTATGACATTTGCTAATGAAGTGAAGAAGATTTCGGCAATTTTCTTGAGACATTTGAGTCCTTTCAAAGCAGTCTTTTGCAACAAACGTGCAGAGTGGTTTATGCTACAATTAGCTGAGTGGACTGAGAGCCTTAAAATCATTATCTTTTATTCACATAGTAAATTCTGGTTTACAGAACTAAATGAATTGAATTTACACATGAAGTAACTGTGGGGAAAAAAGAAGTCGTGTTGGTTGTGCCTATTAAGCTGTGTTTTCTAGTTCAAAGACAAGGAAAGCACACAGTTAGCTTTGTTTAGAAGGAATAGGTTGCATTTCACAGACTGACAGTACCGCAAAGTTAACTACAAATTCCTTTAGAAGCATGATTTGGTTCCCTTGAAGTACAACTTTACAGCTAGGCCACAGGAAGGTCTAGAAAATAAACTTCCTTTATTTGTTTTTAGGAAGTGGTTCGGGTTTTATAGGTAATGATTTGTGCGCCTCTGAACATACCCCAGCACATTATAATTCTGTTCCAGTCCCTCTGACATGATCTACGCACTGGGCTATGGGACGGGGCAGAGCTGTTGACAGGAAAGGAGTGGGAATGGGCTGCAAGGGTACAGCCACCCGGCATGCTGCGGGCTCCTTCACTGTGCCGGTGGGATGGAAGGGCAAAACTCTCCTCAGTCCCTGTTGGCAGGTCCATCCCTGTTTACAAGTCATCATAAAACAGCATGAATACACACTCTGTGGACCATTTCACTCTCCCAGGATAGTCACCGTACAATTATTTGTCCATTAAATTTGTTTTAAAATGTTTCACTCAGGATCATTACACTGAGAAACTATTTACACAATTATTAGGTGCTCTGATATATTGTCGTCTGATACAGTTGTTGTCACTCAGCAAAGTTCATACACACATTTCAGTGCTTCTCAGAATGTTTGGCCGTGAAAGCAAACACTCTTCAGAACACAGTAACAGCAAAAATAGGTTCCCCCCCTGACTTACAGCTTTTCTTCCTACAACTTCATGTCTGGGGTCCATCTCTGCATATGGAGACATTTGCTGATGTAAGCCAAGGATGTGAAATACTCCTGTGTGTACACAGACAGATAATGCTTGTCCTGCATAGGACACCAGCTCTTTTTTTTCTCCGCACTGATATGCTCATATGGGAGAGTTCTTTGCTCAGCGAACGAAACAGGGTAGAGCTGTAGCAGTCGTGCTTTATTCTAGCATCACACTTCACTGAAGACCTCTGAGATCATTCTGTACGTATCTGGGTGGGGTGTAACCCAGATCCCGATGTATGCTGTCTGCAGTAAACTAGCCAACTCTTTAGCAACACACAGAAAAAGTACGGTTGGTGGGACAAGCTGCTGACTTCCAAAATCAATAGCCTCCCAAAGGAGAGTTTATTAAGAAGGGAAGAAAAATCACACACACACAAAATGAAAACACATCTTCTTTTCCTTTCTTTAGCCCTTCTTGCTTAGTTTCTTCTGAGGAAGGTACGCAGCTTTCTCTTTCGCCCATGGTAAATCAGTCGCCTGACCAGGAGGGAGGTTGCCTGGAGTTGCACAGGTAAAAATTTCACAGCCTGCTGTCTTTGTCCTAAGCAAAACATCCGTAGGTGGCTGTCAGGCCTACTGCCCCATCACTGCTCCACCAAACCATTTGTATTTAATTTTTTTTATTTTCTCACAGGATTCTGTCCCTCCTGCCCTTTAATCAGCCTTGATGTTTCCCTCTGAACTCCCTCCAGTATGTCTACATTTTTTGCTGGTATGTATCTGGAACTAAATACAGTGTAATGAGCGCAGAGCAGAGCTACAGTGGAATGGGCACACAGAAAAAAAAACAAAACAACAACTGTGTCTTTGGACTGGGGTAACCGCTGCCTAGCAGACTTAATTTACAAAGTTTTTGTCTGAAAAGGCAAAATATGCTATTTTTCATCTGCAGATAAACTTCTGAATTCTTCCTCCTCCACCCTAATTCCTAGAAAAGAGGGGAACAAAAGGAAACTACTGTGAGTGACTGCTTGTGTTTCAGCTCTGTCTGCCTCTCAACAGACCGTGCACAGACCCGTTAAAACGCTCTGCAGAATTTCTTGGAGCCTGGCTTGTCCAGTTCACCCTTTCTAGCATCGTGCGAGTAATATGCTGTGCAACTGGCCACTCTGACAGCTTTCATGATGCCGAAGTTTATGGCAACCGTAAATCTATTAAGCCACAATTTGCACTTAATAAAATGAAACAGCAAGTAGTTAAATGAAAGCTCAATCCTAAACTGGAGAACATTTTTCAGGAAAAGTCATTGAGCCTGCCATTGCTACTGCTGCCTTCCTTTGAGAAATTCAATCGTGCTGATTGAGGAAACCTGGAGAGGGCCGGCTATTCCTTCCTTCGGTCCGTAATTGCCCCATAGACTGTTTAATCACCCGTAGATGAAACAAAGCCCGTGCTGTGGAGTCCCGGAAGGGCAGGCACGGGCTTACCAAATGCTTGCTACCCACAGAGCAGAGCCCGGAGCTCATCACGCTGCTGCCGAGCAGCCCTGCCCTCAAAACCAGGAGCTGAGGGCAGATTGCTCGTCCTGCTGTCCCTGGGCCGGCCAGCCTGCCTGCCTTGCTTTTATTACAGTAAAGTCTGCACAAGCCAATTTTTCTGGAGCGGCTTTCAGAGGAGAGAATGAAGGTCTTTCTGCCCGAGAAGACAGGCGGACACTGAGGCACCCGCCAGGACAAGGGCTGCTTGATGCCATCTTGATGAGAAAAGATAAGCCCTGAAAGTTCAATAAGAGGAGCGAGGGTTTACTGGCTCCTGCAGAATACATTCCTCTGTCAACTTTTAAATGTCATTCTCCATACCCCCAGCTCTGTCTGTGCTCCGTATTGCAACATTTCTGGGTGACCAAGTGGATGGCCCTGTTTCACAGGTGAATAGTCTGGTCAGAAACCATATGGCCCAGTTTCATTAACTAGAATAAAAAAAAAGCCTGGCCAGGGGAGACACCGAGAGCTTGAAAACCTGATCCATCATACTAATTGGTTTGGAATCTTAGCCTTTAGTTGAGATTTGAAATCCATTTCCTCCTGAATATAGGCAATTTGCCTAACAGCTCAGGCACTATACGTAACCATGTAAAGCTTGACACGCTGCCCTTGAATCCTAGCTCGTATTTTCTGGAATACATCAAGAAAATGCGGCACTTAAAATAGAGTCACAAGAACTGGCTGCTCCTGGGAGGGCATCGCTGGGCACATATCTTGCCCCCTTCCTAAACTTTTGTTGGGAAGAATTCTTATGAAGATTTTTAATTCACAAAAAACTCTCAGTGCTGACCACTGTGTGCCAATTAAGTTCAGCCCGTTGAATCAACAGTTTCCTGTTACCTGTTCCTTCAGGTAGAACTGCGGCTGATACCCCTGCCCTTTCCCAGGCTTCTGCGCAGGGACCTTTCCTGCCTGAAAACAGTGGGGACACCTGTTTTCCGAGCGCGGAAGGCCAGCACCTGAAATCCTAGGAATGGGCCCGCTATTGAGAAAAGGCTGCTTGATAAGGCAGCCACTGTGATAGGCAGCGGAAATTTGATGATGAAAGGAGATGCCTAATAGATTAATCTGGTGTGATTTGCCAAACACAGGGTTTTCTGGAAGATTATCCACACTCGCAATAGGAAGCCCTTTGTTTTGTAAAAGTCCCCACTTATCATGGTATTCTTTATCTCAACAAGAAACATAATGGTTTACTTGTTTACATGCATGGCAGATATATTCAGAGCTGGGCTTAGGAACTGTGAACTCCTTTTCATTTGAAATGTTTCCAGCAGGCAGGTTATTAGCTGAGGGGGAACAAGCAGTTGGACACACATAAAATTTAAATCTGCTTTGCTTAGATTGGCAAAAATGAATGTTATTTCATCCACTGGGAAAATGTTTTACTTCCTGCTCAAATACCTCTGGAAGAAAATCACAAGCTCATTTGTAGCCATCATATATGTATGTATATGTTTTTTTAGAGTTAAGTGGTGTGTCTACAGAAATGTATTTGTTACTGTATACCAGTTATTTTCCACTAATATTAATTATTTTATTAGCTTGTCTTTACTTCTTCAATTTTACTTTGCTTACTATAAAATGTGACTGATGGCTTTACATTATTTATACTGAATGTGTGGCTGGAATGTAGCCCTTGATGTACCTTGGATAGAACTGCTTTGGTTTCTGGAACTGATTTTTAAATACCTCACACATCCGGGACTGCAGAACTACCAAAGCACTGTGTTCTTGAATTCTGAAAATAAACAAAAAATAGAAAACAGCTTTATTAAAGCCCTTTTTAGCAATCTTATATCAACAAAGTTCTTCGTAGAATGCAGTATTAAGCTTGCTGAATGCACAACATACATGCTGTACAAAGGTCTGGGCAGCAAGAACATGCTTTGTATTAAAGGAGCTGGAGGACCGGAGTTTAACGGAGTTGTTTTTCTGTGCTCCTAGGCGGTAGCATATTGTGTGTACCACATAGGCTTTAAATGTACTGCAGAGGCAGCCAGTTTCCATATCATAAGAAGAACGAGTTGGGGGGTCACTTCAAACAAGACTAAAAGCAAGAGAAGGCAAGTAAGAGAGCTGCTTGCCCCGATGCCACAGGATTAGCTATGTGGACCTACCTCTGCAATCCGCTGCAGCCAGCACAACAGCGAGGAAGAAACAGAAATTAGAAAGAGGGGGAAAATGGAGCTGGAAATCTGATAAATCCATCAAAAAGAACAGATCTCCAAAGATTTGTCTGTCTAGACCAGTGGACGGCTTACAAACAGGAGTTAGTGGCTCATGCAAATGGATACAGTGTAATGAAAAATTACTATGGAGTAATGCTTGGCATAGACAAAGGATTTTATTTTACCTGTAGGACATATTTTATGGTTTATGAAGACATTGGGAATCTACTTTCTGTTTTCTGCTTTCATATTCATAGTTTACATTACTTGGTTCACAATGTGTTCAGGCACACATTGCACTTTTTTCTGTCTGCTCCAAATCTTCCCGTAGCTCAAACCGCACTTAAAGCCAAGATCTGCAATTCAGTGTAGTCAGTGCACCCCTGAAACTGAGAGGTCTGGGGAAGGCCCTCAGAATTTGATTGGAATTAGTGCAAAATCATCACAATCTCCAAAATTTCTTCTTCAGGCTTGCAGTTTCCATACAGTGTCCATAAAACCCTAGGGTGGAACCAGCAAGAAGAATCAAATATGACCCCCCCCAAAAAAAACCCAAACCAAAAAGCAAACCTGCTTTCTAATGTCATTTCTTCTTGTTAAGTTTTACCCCAGTTTCATTAAAGTATCTGAATAAAGGCACATGCGGGAAGATAACAGCATCTTCTGGCCTCATTCGATGGGACTGCTTTCAGAGGAAAGCCCTTAGCAAAGCAAGAGTGACAGCCATACTCTCTTAACTGTAGCGGCAGAGACAAAAAAATAATTTCTTTATGTATATTTCTGGCATTTAGTTCTTTCTTCACTTATATTGAAACAACTGCATTTCCGGTACTTTCTTTATTTTTAATTTTTGCTGGTGATTAAAACATTCTAGCGAAGATGAGGTGATTAAACGTTTTAGCCTTTTAAGGCATATCGCTTCCACAACAAAAATGAAAACATTTCTCATTAGTGGAAGTATGTTCAGGCTTACGGTTCGCACTACTGCTTCTCTATCCCTTATCTTGAATTTATTAGTATAGGCTTTTAAAAAGCTCCTTGATTTATTTTTTGTTTTTAGCAAATGCATGACACTGATTGGGTTGTCATTATAAGCTTATGGTTACGTCACCAGACCCTAAAAACTTCTGTTTGTATAAATACTGAAATATTATATCTGACAAGACTTCTCCTTAGAAAGCATCTTCTGGATTAGTCAAGTTTCTGCATGCACACTCATAGATGACCTGTGGCCTTGTAACCCGGCCTCAGCAACAAATTTTTCCTGGTGATGTCATAATATTTGCATTAGAAGCTAACTTCTACAAATAAGTTTTGTTTTCACTATTATTATTTTAATGCCAGAAGCAGAAGTGTCTATCCTCTTCTCAAGACTCCTGGAGGAATATGTGCCTCCTTGAGCAGAGGAAATACAATGCCAAACTGAAAACGGGCAGATGCACCACAAAGGACGTGGCCCTTCTGATGAGCCATGCTATAGCGCAGTGCGCTCCAGAGGAATCTTCAGCAGTGGTTTAGACCAGACGAGAAGCGCGTTTCTGAACTTTGCTGTTCCCATTCACTATGCTTTGGTTCACAGTACAGAGTGGTCTTACAACACATACAATAAACATTTTTTTGGGTGAAACTAAGTCAGATGTGCTCCAGGACTGTTCCTAGTGCACTTCAACAGGTAGCTAACAGGTCCCAGAACCAGGCACAAACTAGCCCAAAGCAAGCCCTCTCTGACACACGCCTGGTTCTCGGCACCAACAGATTTGCTCCGCTGATCTGCTCACACCAGTCTGTACTACCTGCTACTGTACACATAGCTGCTGCGCCCAGCACTAATTTTGCCATATGGAAGGAAGTTTATGTGAATAAAAACACAGCGGTGGATTTCAGAGCAGATTAAGATCTCCTGGCGCAAACAGAAGCACGTGCTGAACGGGTGGTTTGCTGAGAGGCAGGGCTTCAGCTGAAGCAAAGCGTCTTGGTAGATGTACAGAGGAAGCCCGGACGCTTCCATGTGGGATTGTTTGCTGCACGCTGCTGCTTCCCATCAGATCTGTCACTTGTCATTACAACAGATGTTTGTGAGTGTGACTGAACAAAAGAAAAGGCTCTATTTCAAACCAGTGCCCTGTGTTCTTCTGAATGTCCATCACAGGGAAATTCCTCTTAAAAATGAATGAAAGACTACTGGGAAAAAATGCCATATATAACGATAAAGTAGCAGGCGGTTATACATCTCTGGATAGTGACACAGGCCCTTTAGTGTTTCTGGTTTGCCATTAGAGAGGGACAAGACAGATCTTTGTGCCTGGAAACTCCTGGGTTGTTTTTTTGCTTTGTTGCTCCAGTTAGGTCTGGTAAAAGATACCAGCTCTCCTGACAAGCCTTGACTTGGTTGTAAACTTAGATCATCCAAGCTACAACAACAAGAGGACAAACTCCGCATAGTGCAAATGTAATTTGCAGGG
The DNA here is from genome assembly GCF_030867145.1 of Opisthocomus hoazin. NCBI lineage: Eukaryota > Metazoa > Chordata > Aves > Opisthocomiformes > Opisthocomidae > Opisthocomus > Opisthocomus hoazin. Next base: position 38,739,494 of record NC_134416.1, read on the forward strand.
TCAGCATGAAACTGATCCTGGCTCTTGGATGAAGAGAGAGCTATATATGTTGTGTCACATCCACGGAGCTGCCAGCACCTGCTAAGAACCTTCAACGCTGACTGCAGCCAAAGTGAGCTGAGGTCACGCTTCAGGCACACCAGGGTGGATGAAGTCATTGTGTTCAGCGACCCTGGCTAAAAGTAGTGGGGATGTATACATACTGTGAAACCACAGTCCTCTGTCCACCCCCTGTTCCAGTTCTCCTTGGGCCTGCTTTATGGAGGAGATGCAGAAAAGGTAGCCTTTTGGTTGTATGAAACAGCTACAAAAAATTTTTTCTACATTGTTAGATTAGGTACAGGCTTGGTGTGTCTGGCCAGGATTTATCCCATTGTATATTCAAGGTTTTCCAGAAGATGTTGAGTATGTCTTAAACTCATCTTTGAAACAAATGCATGGAGTATGTGTTACAATATGTATTCCGTTCTACTGACCTCCCTAATGGTAAGACAAATATTGGAGAAATCTTTACCGAACAGAAGGATGACTTTGGCATGTCAGCTCTCCACCGCTGGATCTCAGGCAACAGAACATTTATTGTTTTCAGGTCTCTGAGATTTTTTTAAAAGAAAATCTTGGATTTTTGGCAGTTGCAAATAAGAGCTTAAAATTCAGACAAAATAATTGTTGTTTCTGGCACTCATCCAAAGGACTAAATGCAACATAAAAAGTAATATGCTTCTCTCTGTACCTTAATGTCAATGAAGTGTGCTCTTATTTTGTCCTCCTCATCTTTATACGTGGATGGATTTGTCATCTTTTGTTTCTTTGGTCCTCTTCCCTGCACTACAAGAGTACATGTTGTGTGACATCCCTTCACTCTCTCATTCAACTGTATACGTCCAGGAGCTGACACGGTAGCAAAAGGTCATCAAACCTATAAATGAGTGTGATCTTTGTGTAGAAACTCATACTCTTTCGCATGAGAGGGACAGCTTCCATTATCTAGTTCGGTGTCCAGCATACCACAGAAGTAAATGCAGCTGTTTCATTTTGGAGCCAGTAGACAGTTCCCATCATCAGTAGCAAAATGACAGCTGTTGGATTCATGCTATCTGCTTCTCCCCTCTCTGTGTCTCTGCTCTTTCCTATCCCTGACCTAGCCATCCTGCCCATGGCTCATCACTACCCATGAAACTGGGTGGAACTATTTTCAGTTGTTGTCTGTAGAGGAGTCACCTTGCTAGTTTCAGCCTTGCAAGACTCTTCACTTAAAGCCAAACCATCACCGGACACAGAGATCCCTCCATCTCTTCCCTATCCTTCTGTATGATGCACATGGCAGAAGGATCTCGATTGTCTTCTGCCAGTTCAAACAAAGGCTGTTCGGGAGGAATGAGTATTGCTGTTGCCATGCTTCTCTCCCACACAAATGATGATCATTTATAGCAATTTACAATAATACAACTTTGGAAAATATACATTGGAGGAGAAAGTGTTGTTTTAAGAACTATGTGGAATTTTCAACATAAAACTAAGAAAAGCAAAGGCAAGTTCTAGTGGTAAAACATTTAAATCCCTGCATATTTGACAGATTATTCCACATGAATGATAATGATTTGTTGTAAATATCACCATAGCAGCTACATATAAATATATACAGTGTAGTCTGCACTTCAGAATAAAGCAAGGTTTATCTTTATTACCCGGTATGCCACTGAGAATAGAAACATCCCCTTTGTATTCTTGAGAAAGGAGACCCAAGGATTGCCTGTCTTTTATTTTTTTCTTTTATTTAAATAGTGAGAAAATTGCAATGCGCCCTAGACAGAATATGTTGGCAATTGCACATTGGATAGACTTGAGGGATGAAATGTGAGAATCCCAGAGACAAAAAAGAAGGACGTTGTCAGGAACAGAAACTTAGACTTGGTAGCCACCCTCCTAGAGATGGTAAAAAAATGAAAATGAGATAGGTTGCCAAGAGATGAGTTGGAAAAGGAGAAAGGGAGCCATGAAAGAAAAAGCCTTAAGAAGCCACAGAAAGGCAGAGGAAGAGGAGAGACAGTGAAAGGACCAGAGGAAGGGAAATACTGAGCAGCTCCACAAGCATAAGAAAATCAGAGTTGGAAGCAATTCAGTTGTCCAAAGGAGCGAGTGACCACAGAAGACCAGCAGTGGAGAAGCAGCAAGAGAAATCCACTTGTAGAAGATAGCGATCACCTGCAAGAAAGCTGGTGCAGGGGAAGACGTATGAAAGGGCAGCCCCTGAGTCAGGGAGTGCAGAGAAGGTGGAAAATGACAGAGCCTGTGAGGGAACCACTCTGTCCACTCTGTACGTGGTCATCCCCACCTCTGCCCCTGTGGCACGGGCTTGATGAAGAAGCCATGTCAGACTGTATGGCTGTTAATGTAGCTGAGGGTCCTGATCATCTTCCTTCTCAGACAAACTACATTTCTTTAGGCCCATCCTGAGGGGAGAAGAAAGCTTTCCTTTTATTGTTATGGCTGTTGATCTCGCGCTAAGAGCAAGGTCTGAACAAGTTCCTCCTCCACTTAGCCGGTTTACACCATCCCTCTGAAGGCATTTGAAGGTAGTGCCTAAGCCGGGGGTCAGGTGTCTCCGGCTCCCACACAGTCAGCAGAACAAGACAGGTTGCTCCAGGCAGCAATTCAGGGCTCCCAGCACAAGCTTGTTTGCTTGACTTCCCTCAGGAAAAAACATTTTCGCTCCCTGGCCTGTGAAAGAGACCTAAGGAGTCCAGCTCCCAATGGGCAGCACTCCACCACCAAGTCTCCCAAATCAGCTCCACGTTTCTTCTGCTGAAAGCAAAAGCTGTAGGTGCAGTAAAGTTAAAAGCTTGATCCTATATTAATCCTATACCAGGATTCTTTCTTCCTCTTTTTACTTTTTTTAGTGGGTCATTTCCTTAACACTTTTCATTCTAATTAAGAATTTTGTGTATATCAATCGCTTGTAGACCTAAGCAATGATTAAAATACTTGTGCAAAATAAGAGGAAGAGTTGGAAATCTAACACACTCACTCTGCAGTGAAGAATTTGAACAGAAGTTTAACGTTTTGTCCTTTAAAAGAAGCTTATGTTGTATGCGCTGGTGTGGAAATACCATAGATCCTGTTTCAATTAAATGACTTCATTGAAAGAGCCATAGCATGAAGATCGAAAGCTACTATTTATTGAAAGTGATAAATCGTCCGAGGATTATGGTTCATAAACATGAGACTCACCGTCTAGCAAAAAACTGTAATAACTACCTTAGGCATATTTAAAAACAAGCTGTTCTGTGAGTAGCTCACAGAGCCTGATCCCCTGTATGTTTGTGTCTCATATCCTCTGTACGTTACTACTGTATTAACCCTATTCATCTCTCACGTCCCTACTTGATAATCCCTTTTGGCAAGAGAGAGCACAGCCTGAAGCCAGCCCAGAGCCATGAGTTTACTGGTGAGCTGGCCGCTACGTGGCCAGGAGCATCCGTTGTGCATCTGGCCATTGCCAGAAGCAAAGTCGGCTTTGCTGAGCAGGGGCCAAGTTACCTGGAAGAACAAATATGTTTTTTCTCTTCCATCCAACCACAAATTTTCATGGCAGTTATTAGAACTTAATGATGTTTGGGAGTTCTCCTTCCCTCTCAAATGTGGTTGAAATTGGCCTGAATTTTTGTGGGGGCAGGAGGAGGTAGGGGGGAAGAAAGAGAGAGAGAGAGAGAAAGCAGGGCTAAAAATAACAACATTTGGATTTTTCCAGGCCATTTATCCTAGAATATTAGAAAATGCAATATGTAGAAGAATACCTTTTTTTTTTTCCCACTAAAGACACAGAGTAGCAGACATAAATTGATTAATTTTATTTTGATCCAGTAATACACTTTTATATGCATTGACAGCTGCATTTTGAGCTCTGTATTTTTCATCTCCCAAAAGGATGGACAACACACCATGGAGTCATTTGGCCAGTGGGGAAAAGAACACTTTCCAGTGTGTAGTTTATTACAGACATAAGCCCACAGCTGTGTGAGGAGCATGTTGGTAGAACCACGTGTTTATACCAGCTGAGGATCTATCACTTATCTGTAATAGTGTGGTTCCCAAGAACCTACTTAATACTTGATTATATGGTTATTTTAAGAATTCTACAATGGCCGATGAGAGAAATCTTCTGTCTTCGGTAGTCTCGTCTTATTTATACTCTAGGTCACACAACTATTACTGACAATATGTATTAAAAAACTAAAGGGAGTGTTTTTAAGTCTGTGCCATTGTGTTCACACTACTCATCAGTAAAGTGATTTATAATTTTGGGGAGCTGAAAACCTTTCTTTCACGTAACCGGGCTCACGGGCTGGTCCACAGGCACAACTGAGATTATCAGGGGGGTGGAATGAAGTTCCAGTCCTACACACTAACGCCAACACCAAGATACCGTAACTCCAGGACAGTCCCCACTGCTTTTTGCATTTTGATGTAATGGATAAATATCAATTATTATTTTTGAGACTATTATCCTCCCTCAAGTTCGTATTTTCACACTGGTTTCAATGTGGCTTATTGCATCTTAATTACAAATCTCGCCTCTCTTTTCCGTGCTTATCTCCTTGGAATCCGATTAAACGCCACAGAGGTGCAAGACACCAGATCAGCATGTAGCAGATGAGATGCAGATGCATCTTGCAAAGGCTTTGCCATTATTTATGGTGTAATTTACAGATTTCATCAAGTGTCACTCAAAGGAAATAGGTTTACACACACACACATTTATCTCTGTCTTTCCTCGTACCCTCCCACCTTTATTTCTTTACTTTCTTTTTCTGTGTCAGTGTATCTCTACTGTTCTGTTGTTCTTATTTCCTTGAAGAATGGCACCATTTTATATGTTTTGATGTCTACAGTGAAAAAAAGAAAAAGAAAATGGATCAGTGTGAACAATCACTTTGCATAATGGGCAATGGCCAAGGAAATCCTGCTGCAAAGTCAGCAAAGAAGCCAAAACTTTTAAATTTCACTGCCTCCAGTGCACATCAGCCTAATGTTCACTCCACCAGGAAAAACACGGAGAACTTAGAAATCTAATTGCATTGATCTTCAGGGGTGTTTTTTAGTTGCTGTCACTCCAAAGCTGTCAATACAAACTCTCAGAATAAGATCTTAGTGCCTACAGTGCCTTGTTCTCATTTTTAAAAATTAATGACAGTGCATCTGTCCATAGTCCAGATGTCAAGATGCCAAACTTTTCTTTTTCACTCCCACAGGAATGTTGGTGGATACACAGATAGGGATGAGAGTTTTCTTCAGATCAGCTTTTTACACATATACTGTTTCACATTAAAAAAAATTAAGAATCATGTGTGTGGAGAATGAACAACTTTATTTGTAGGGAAATCACTGTTTTGTCTGTTCTTGATTTATTAGACATTCAGTTGCTTTCTGAATATATCATCTGGGTTATTGTACTCCAGAAACACTTTGCAGTCTTCTACCAACACAATAATCAGTTGTGTTTACATTACAATCAGACTTGGCTCATGCCTGTAAAGTCATCCCATTTTACATATTTACACACAGACTTTGTATCCGCTCTTTCTCCCAACAGACCACAAAAAATGCAAGGAATGGTTCATAAATTCTAAAGTCAAACCTGCAAGAGTTTAAAAATGTCGGGATAAGGCTGCTGCTTAAGGTAGAAGAATAACTGGTATTTGGGATTAGGAGGTGGTCATATGTGGACTAACTCTGGAAGAAGAACTGGGGTATTCTCTCAGTGCATTTTAGCACTACTAGCAGGCAGGAGAGAAAATTGAACTGTGACCATCCGGCATCCCGAGACTCATTCCGGGCTGTGGATGAAACAAGGAAAAACAGGCTTTTAAGAAATGGTGAACGAGAGCAAGCTTCCACTGCCATGATGTTTTTCATAGACAGTAGGTTAAAATCACTGCAGGCAAATGTAAGGCTTGGATGTGCAGCTTCATGGGCTGAAGCTCTGCTACCTGTATTCCAAATGTCAATCAGCTGGATTTCAACACGTGGAAATTACAACCGCAACTCTTGCTTTATGTGAACAGGTTTGCTCTTGCAAGTCTTTCAAAGGTAGGAATTTTTGAACAGGAATTTCTCATGAAATTTGCATGAAATACCATTTGGATGAAAAGCGATCACAGAAGGGAAAAAAGAAAATATTACTTCAGGGTACAGACAGCACCGAAAACATTTAAATTGCATGTCCCTAGTCCTGGCACAGTACTTTGTGTGGCTACTGGGGAGGAATTGATATTTTTATTAGACAGCTCTGCAGCAGCCCTATTTGATGACTTGAAAACTGTGGAAAACATGTTAACCCCCTCAAACACTTACCAGTCTATCTGGAAGGCCAAGTGACTTGACCTGCAGTACAGCAACTTGCTAAAGAGCCTGTGCCTTTTGAAGCACAAATGGTTCCCTTCATTTGATGCAAAGTACTGGAAAGAAAAATCAAACAGGCAAAAATCACAGGAGTTCACAGGAGTGTGAATTCAGTGAAAATTACCTGGAGGTTGAATTTAATTGGCAATTGCAACATTGTTTTATCAGGTCGAATGGTGACTCACTGAGCTAAAAATCTGTATGCAACAGCACAGTGAAAAAAAATGTGGTTAGGAAAAGCATCACCAAAATCTCACAAGGAGATATCGGGCATGGAAGTGCTAAAATAAACCCTTTGCCAAATACTTGTTGGCAAGGACAAACGTTGTTGTTTTCATTCAAGCCTATAAAAAGAAAAAAAAATCACTCTAGGACCTATTATTTGTAGCTGTGTTTTCTCCGAAAACTTTTCCTGCATGAAAGGCACCATACGCGTTGTTTATTATCATTTTAAATCGGTGAAGTTTGGATTTTCTTCCTCTCTGAAGTGATTCCGGAGCATAGTCTGCGTCGGAAAGATTTTAGATGAAAAGTAAGCATAAACAGTTTAAGAACACTAACATCACAAAATTATAATTAATTTATGCAAAAAGCCATAATAAAAGCACATTGTAAGATTGTAGTGTTGTGGTGAATAAATAAAAAAAAAAATTAACACTCTTGCAGCAGATTATCTTTTTCTGTATTCTTTAAATGTTCTGATTCCAGATTTGAAAATGCTTTCCTATGTCAGTGACAAACTTAATAGAGTCCAATTAGTTCCACAAGGCACTTTCTGATGCACAAGCCCCTGGCTTGATTGCGGTGAATGGTGGGTATTTCCTGTGTTTAAGTCCACATATGGATTGAGTAAGGCAGTGGCAGAGAGACTACTGTTTTCCTTCACTACATCTTCATTTCTTTTTCACAGGCTAAGCCTTTTTTGTTTTTCCTGGCTCTGTTGTCAAAACATTGACCTGAGTTTTGGCTCACAGTATTGGAATACGAGGCCAAAACAATTCTCTGGAAACCAGTGTGGCAAAATGTATTTTAAATCTATACATTCACCATTCAACCATGGGAGTAACCCCGCCCACTGCCCCACTCTGTGGTTTAAAAACAACATGGGTTTGCCCCCAGAACGGTTTGATTTATTTGACAAGCTTTTTCAAGCTGAGTATATCAACATTTAAACCGTTCTGAGGCTTGGCTTCCTACGTCACTTGTACGGCAAGTATTAAAACACACTCTAATCATTTTCTGCCTCTATTAAAGTAGACAGGGTGAATGCATTGTGCATTCTGCAGGATTTCTTTGAAAACCTGTCAGTCTCTCCCAAGACAGACAGGCTACAGTGATTCTTTCTTTCCCCTTGAAAACATACAGTTGGGACCTTTTCAATATTCTCTTTTCACATCCTTTTTGGAAAATACATCATTGTAATAACTATGTACAGCTAATTCCTGTTCGTGACGTATAAAAGTCCAATGTAAAACAGTAAAAGATGACACATTTAAGGGATTCTTCAGAAAATGTAGCATAATGCACAAGTACCCACTGCAATGACATTGCAAGTGATTTTCCTGCGTTGTCAGACGCCTGAGGGGATTCTCTTTCCTCAGGGCTAACGAGGAAGACAAACAAAAACTCAGCTGTAAAGCTGACACTGGGACAAGACCTATTTTGCACACATAATCAGGAAAATTGAAGTGTAGAGACGGTGTGTGGTAGATTAAATAATCTACCCAAAGAGAAACTAACAGTTTAAGTGCTAGGATGTAATTCCCCTGAGCCAGAATTCCTGTATGATTTACTTCCAGCTTTTTTCATTCCCTTTTTCGCGCTGGGTGCCACATCACGGAGCCGGGCCTCTGTCACCGTCGATCGCGTGGACGAGGTCCACGGAACAGCCCCCTACAGAAACACGTGCACAGGCAGGCGACAATACGCCTAAATCCGGGGGTAAGTGGTGCTTCTGCCTTGAACCACCCATAAGCGATCCGGGTGACAGGGGAACCAAATTTCGGTATCCCGCCTGGATTCACTCCCAGGCTGCACAGCGGAACCAGAGGGCGGGCCAGAAAGTGCCTTTCGTCGTTAAACAAAACCTGAACACCCCAGGCAAACCTGCTCCGCTGTGCGTGCTGCAGAAGGCTCTGCGGGGAGGCCGGGGATAGGTCTCCGTTTGTGAGCGCAGGGACACGTTTCACGGCTCCCCTCTGATCTCCGCCCCCCCCCCCCCGCCCAGCGCTCCCCGGCCCGGTTTCCAGCCGGGGCGGGAGGGGGCGCGGGAAAGCGCGCCGGCCCGCACTGAAAGCGAAGCGACCGCAACGAGCGGGACGGGCTGCTGCTGGCGGGCGGGTCCCGCCGCCCCCGGGGTCTCCCCGGCCCCGGGGACCCGCACCTTCGCACCCAGCTCCCGCCTCCTCGCCGGCGGTTTTTTTTCCTCCTCCACGTAGTCCCGTGGGCCTTGGTCGCGAAACCCGTAAAACGCCAGTGCTGGATTTCTAGTGGCTAAATACAGAGCACTGAAAAAAAAAGGGGGGAGGGAAGAGTAACGTGAAGCAGCGTTTCAAGAAACCCCACAAACCCGAGATGCGAGAGCTAGAGAGAAGGGGTAGGGGGAAGGGAGGAGGAGAAGCTTGAGAGTATCCCCGCAAATAGCTCAGTTTCTACTCCCAGACACCATAACTTGTTTTACGATTAGCGATCTGTTTAAAGATTTGTCCTGGAAGTACTTGATATTGGGTTACAAAAGGTTACGTTAATTGCATCAAGCCATAATGACCCATGAAGGACTGCAAAGACTCAGAGAAAAACACGCTTCTTCCTTAAAGAAATAAAAAATTTATAATAAAATAAAGTAAAATAAAATACAATAAAATAAAATAGAGGAAAATAAAATTTAAAATAACAAAAAAATAATAATAAAATAAAATAAAATAAAATAAAATAAAAAATAAAATAAAATAAAATAAAATAAAATAAAATAAAATAAAATAAAATAAAATAAAATAAAATAAAATAAAATAAAATAAAATAAAATAAAATAAAATAAAATAAAATAAAATAAAATAACCAAAACCACAAGTCGGAGCGCAGCAGGGCGGTGGCGCGGCCGGGGCTCCCGGAGGAGAAGGAGGTGGCAGGGAGGAAGGGCGGGAGGGAGGCAGAGCCCCGGCCCCTGTGAGCTCCGGCCCCGGGGCCCTCCCGGTGCCCCCCCCCGGGTGCCCTGGCCCCCCCGACCGGCACTGCCAGGCCGAGAGGGCGTGTGTCGGCCCCGGGCGGAGCCGCCTGCGTTACGGTGAGGAATTAAATGTGTCTGCTAATAATCTATAGTCTCGCTCGCCGGGGCAGAGCAGGCAAACAAAATTGTCATTCCAAATGAAAAGAAAACACTATTTCTTAGAAGTGTTTAGGAGGGTGCACAGCGGGGCATATTTTCCTTCTTACTGGCAAGAGTTTGTAACTGGATCCCTTAACATTACTGAGAACATGAAAACATGAAACAAAAGTATTGATCCAAGAATTCGCAGCAGAAAAGTATCCAAATGCACACTGGTTTGTTTGAATGCTTTTTTAAGGCTACATCAGATGTTTACGGGGGAAAGTGGAAGCTTGCGATACAGCCCTTGCATGCCCCATTCAAACACACGTGGAGGAAAGTGTTATTTGTGTTGTTAAATTTACATTATGTTCACTTTAATCGCATCAGCTGCTAAATAGATCTAGGAATAATGGCATTTAAGAGGGAAATAGCAATCATCTTCTGAAGACTGCAGCATAATGGAAGAACCTAATTAATTTAACCTTGCAGTCTTCCATAATGGCTGCACTTTATCATTTCCACAGATGGAGCTTGAAGGAATTAACAGTGTTGTTTATCCCAGCAGACATCTCTGACTGTGGTTAGCCAATGGCACATTTCCCACTTAAGGATGCACTTCTTCACTGGAGGGAAACCAGTTCGAGCCCTGGCAATAGCTGTCGAAACTTGCTAGAGTTATATGTGTGGGGGATATTGAAAAACTCTGAGAAAATGCACAACATGTGTCTCTATGGTCTCACCAAGTGACGCTGGAAGAAGACAGAGCGTTTCCTTGCTTACCACAGCCAAGAATTTTCCAATACCATTTCGGTTTCTCTTCTCTTACCTTCCCCTTCGCTATATTTTTTTCTTTAGCTGAGTATCCTGCTAATCTATATGTTTTCCTCCTTTAAAAACGCAATGCGTGTCTGTTTCTAGATTCGTAGAATCCAACCCGACACTTCTAAACGATTTGCAATGTTTACAGACCTTTGGTGCTTGGGAAACCTGAGCAGACTTGAGGTAAGCGCTCCTCCACGCACGAAACACAGCAAGAGCCGGATTATCCCAACAATTGCGTGCTGCCTCGGGAAACCACGCGTTCTGCACGCTGTCGTGTACTGGGGTGCACACGCACGCACGCACTCCGGGGTTGTCAGACCGGAGTCGGGGACGGAGAAAATCGCCGCTTTGCGACGTCGGGCCGTGAGAGAACATCCCCTCCTCCGTGATACCGAGCCAGGAACAAATCGCTAGGAATAAATCGCTAGGAATAAACGGCAGCCCCACACTGTCCCCTGCGCGGCCGGGCTGTGCCGGAGGGCCGCGCTGAGGCGGGCGTTCGCCACCCCGCGCAGCCGGGACCGGAGCAGCGAGTGCGGCAGCCGAGCGCGCCGTCGGGACGCGGCTCCCTCGGCTCCGTGGTACGCGGGGAATGGTTCGTCAGCGGCTGGGAGGCGAGAGTGGGTCTGCTTTCGGTGGGCGGTGATAGGTGGGCGAACTTCTGTGCTCGAGAGAGATCCTAACGGTATTCGGGTTTTTTTTTAAGGTTTATTAGTATCTGGGGCTTACTGTTGCTGCTGTTTGTTTGCGGTTTAGGGGTTTTTTTGACACTTCGGAACGCCTGGCGAGCAAAACTCCCATCCTTGAACTCACACCTTGCCCCTGCCCCTCGTGATAATTCGACACCGTTCTTACACCCCGCCGATACGGAAAGCGTCTGCTCTGCTCCTGCCTTGCGAGCAGCAGCGTGCGATGGAAACCCGCGGCCGTACGCAAGACCGCGGGGCTGCTGCTCGCGTCCCTGCCGCCGTGAGCTGCTCCGAGGCGGGGAAGGTGAACGGCACCGCGTCGGTTTAGGACGACGTTTTAGACCTTGGATCCGCACCTCGACTTGCCCGCCTGGCCGGCACCTCCGCCAGTAGCCAGCGGTGCGGCAGCGGACCCCCGCACCGGCCCTAGGACGCTGGGGTGTGCCGGCGCTCCGCTCGTCCCCGGGATTCCTCCCCGGCTGCTGGCGGCCGAGAGCACGGCAGGGCAGCGGTGGCAGCGAGAGTGCTGCCGTTCCGGCTGATGACGTGATCCGTGACGCCAGCCCCGCTAACGGGGGGGTGATGATGCCGCTTCGCCGAACAAAGGAGCCTAACCGGTTTGAAGTCGGGGTCGTTGACCACCTGGAAATAACGCGTGTATCTACATGTATATAATCCCGTGGAAAAAAAAACCACAAACAAACAAAATTGACTATAAGGAAGATTCGTCACCAAAAAAATAGCGCGGGGGGGCTCGGGCTGCGACCGGCCCGAAGCTGCAGCCTGGGCGCGGGGCGAAGCGCTGCGCGTAAATCTGTTAAACCAGCCCCCAAAACAGGGGAGGGGGAGAATAAAGGCAATAAACAGGGTGGGGTGAAGCCGGCAGAGGCACCTGCTCGCCACCCCCCCACCCCCCGCAGCCCCTGGGTGCCCCCGCGGCGGTGGAGAACCGAGGGGAGCCCCGAGGTCGCTCGGGGAGGTGGGGGGGGGGGGTATGACAGCCGTCAGTGATACCTTCGCTGGGGGATTTTAAATTTTGGGTGGGAGTTTAGGAGGACCGCCGTCGTGGGAACGTGCCGCGCTGCAAACTCCTTTTCAGCGGCTTTCCCCTGCTCTGCGGTCGCCTATCCCCAGTGACAGCGATGTCACCGAAATCACAACGAATTTTAAACACCCGCCGACTGCCGCCACTAGACGGATAGAACGCAAACCCCGGTGGGAAGCCCGCATGCGGCGGGATTCCCCCCCGTCCCCTCGGAGGTGCGGGAGGTGGCGGTCGGAGGGCGGAGGGCGGGAGGAGAGCGGCCCCCTCCTCCCTGCGGGTCGGGGGGACCTGCGTGGGGATGCAGCGGGACTCCCCCGTTTACCCGGCCCCGGTGGCCCCGCTGGTGCCGGCGCCCTTGGAAGGGGAGAGGAGGCGGGGGGGGGGGGGGGCTGAACCCCCCGGAGGCCAAACCCCCCCCGCCCCGGTGCCCCTGCGGAGCTGACAGGGTGCGACCCCCGGCCCCCCACCCCGCGCGGCTCGGGCCCCCGTGGGGGAAGGCTGGTCCCTCCAGGCAGGGCCCGGAGCGGAGCGGGGAGGCTGCAAACCCCTCCTCCGGGCGCAGGGTCTCCGTCGGGAGGGTGGGCTCCTCTTGCGACGGGGACATCACGTCAAATCTTCCAGTCTCCTATGGAAATTAATAAAAACACACGAAATCCTAGACGGTCCACAGCAACTGATTTTTATCTACCGTTTCACGCGCATCATTATCTACCTAAATATAACCACCCCGTGATTTAACGCAGTTTACGGGGCCCACAGGCGTTTTTGGCTTCCCTGAGCCTTTTCATCCTAGCGCTGGCAGCGGGCTGACTTCAGGCTTCTCTCAGCAGTTGAACACATCTGGGGGTTGGGATGAGACCGAGAAGGGAGAAAAGAAAAAAAAAAGACGGCATTCGATGTACTCTCCTCGGTGCCTCTTCCAACCTTCTCGGGGAGCCCCGGGCGCTTCAGACCCCGCTTTTCTGGGCGTCCGTCACCGCCACGACCCGACGGACAGTTACTCCGGAGGCTGGAGACCCCGGCCGGGCTTGGGGGCAGGCGGGGGGTGGCTTTCATCGGCACCGTCAGAGAACCAGGGTCAGGTGTGGGTTTGTTTCAGGCCATGTTTACATCGACCAGTATTTTCGTTACCATCTTGTCAACGGTTTTAATGCAAAGCGTATGCTAACGCCGGAGAAATTAAGCGGTACAAGGGAGGGCGTAATTTGTAGAAAAAAGCCGTTAAACAAGTTGGCGTAGTTGAATTTTTATTATTATTATTATTATATTAGCGGCTGGAGCTTTTTCTTAGCCATTTCGGCGACGAGATGGCTCGACAGGGTGCGTAAGGACGCTCTGTGACTTCGGCGGGCTGCGACCGTGGCCTGGCGATGCAGAGGAGCGCACCGTCGTGCTGTCCTGTGTGTCCTCCGCTCCCGACCCCCCCCGAGCACTCCCCTGCGAGTCTCAGCCGGGCGCAGGCGGACTCCATCGCCCTCCTCAGCACGGCAGCGGCTGCCGGCACAGGGGGGGTGGGGGCAGGGGGGGCAGCGCCAGCCCTTGCGCGCCTCGGGGCGCCCCGCGCAGCGCTCCGTGCAGTGCTCCGCGCAGCGCCCGGCTTGCGGGCTGCCGCCGGTGCCGCGGGCCGAAAGGCGGCGGGAGCCCGCGGAGACTTCTCCGGGCTTTGCGCGGCAGTTGTGCGGGTTTGCAGCGGGCGGCCGATGCCAGGCGCGGAGAGGTTAAACCCTCCGGGTGAAACGCTAAACCGACGGAGAAGCGCTCCTACCTGCGCTGTGTTTTTGGCTGAGCCATTTGCGCGGGGCTGGGGCGGCCCGGCTGCGCGGTGCGGTGCGGTGCGGGAGCCCTGCCTGCGTCTCGCCGGCTCCTTCCGCTCCCGCTCTCCAGCGTCCCCAGCTCGCTTTTCACATCAAATAGGCCATTAACTTTTTTGATCCTTGCCGTTACATTCCAGGTTTCCCAGCGATGTTTCCTGCACACCGAGCCCCCCCGCCCCCACTTCTGTCCCACTTCGCGTTTAAACACGACCCGGTAGATCTGAATTTCTGTCGAAAATGTAATTTTGAACATATGCGCTCTTTCGTCCCTTCGCCCTTGGCCTCCCATCGAAATCCCTCTCGGAGGAGGGACCTAACGTTTTTGATGCCCCAGAAGAGGGTTGAATTTTTGGCTTGCTTACATCTTTCAGCAAGCGAGCCGGAGTGAGACCCATTAAAATACCGACTAATGCCCGCGAAGACAATTCCCGCAACTTCAAAGCGACCCTTGGCAGCAGCCGAAGGGATGAGGGAGACGTTGGCTACCCGCCTTCAGGATGCTGCTAAACAGGAGCAGGGGCTCAATCTTCAGCCGAATAGGTTGAAAAATACAAGTGTGTTTTTTTTCCTAAACAGGAGCAGGGGCTCAGTCTTCAGTCAAATAGATTGAAAAATATGCGGGGTTTGTTGTTTTTTTCCCCTTCGTTTGATGTCCCAGCTTCCTCTCTTGCCCGTAGAAAACCACTCGAACGCAGCGTTGAAGTAGCACCCCCAAGGTGCTGCGGGAGGTCCCCTCTGCGAGACAACGGTGGGTGGAAGGGGGTGATTTCAGGCGTGGTTTTGCACCCCGGTCTCTGCCCACCAGCCCGCTTCCCCAAAACCTCGCCGCGGGGGGACCAGGCGGCGGAGCCCCCGGGCGGGTCCCCGCCACGGCCCTCGGGGCATCGCTGCGGCCCCGTGTCCCCACCGTGGGACCTCAAGCCCGGTCGAAGAAGCCAGGGAGGGGGGAGCGTTCAGAACACGGGAGCGCCCGCGGAAGGGGCTGCGGAGCGGGGCGGGCGGCTGGGCCGGGGCAGCCGCGGCCGGCGGGCACCGCTTCCCCCTCTTTCCTCGTTTGTTCCCGGGATCGTCTGATCGCTGGTTTACTAAAAATTCGCCGTCTCGTCAAGTTTCTTGACAGTAAATCCGCTTGCTCGAGCGTTTCCAGACGCGGGCTCAGCAGAAGCCTGAAGAAACTCAGAGCAGGTAATCTCAAATTCAAGCACTTTCCCCCAGATGTCTAAGGATGTGGGGTTTTTTTTTCTTCCTACTAATCTGTCAGAAATGCTTTGCAACGCCTCCACGACCTTTTGTTCACTAAAGGAATACTGTTCTTCTACTTTCTCAGCATTACAGTCAGTATTTGCCTTGTGGGCATTTGAACATCCCGTTATGAATGCGATTTTCTCAAAAACACCACGTAATTTTCTTTATTGGTCTTCATGAGGATATAGTAATGGCAGATAAGCAAGACTTAACATTGTCAACAAAATGAATAAAATATACGGACCGGCCTCTTGGGCTGCTAGGAGTTAAAGCGGGCCACAATGTTCTAAGGAAAACAAGGAATGTTAAATATATACAACTTTTCCAAGATCCCAAAATAAGACACCTTTGATTAAGCTCCCCTATCTGACAAACCACAGTTCCAAATTTGCAATAGTGACTCTGCGCTTGACTACTTCCACACGTGGTCTCATGCAAACCTGATGCACAAGTCCATGTTTGCAGACTACGACCTTCAACAAGTGGATTGTCACTCTGAATGGTTCAGCCTCCCAGTAATACCTGTGTCATGTACCCAGGCTTCTGATTTCAGGCCTTTACTGCTGAAGAACCTCATCTACCACCATACAGAGACCACAGCTAAGGATATTATTCCATTCCACACGGAGTACTCGGTTTGAAGATCTAAATGAACAACCGCACAATAAAAATTAGCAGAGAGTTTAAAATATAAAATAGGATTTAATTGATAATCCACTTTATAATCTGGTTTTAGCCAGTTATTTCACAGAGGAAACTTCTGTAAATCCATGTGTTCACAAACAGCTCTCTGAGTAGTTTCATTAAAATTACAAACACAAGCCTTTACAGTGTTAGATTTTCAAAAGCATTACAGATGAATTTATAGATACTGAAAAAGTGCTCAAAACTCACTGGAAGTCAGAAGGCTTTCTGCTACTGACCTGGGGAGCGCCGGGGTGTTTCTATCTGCAGCAACACAATTAACCAGATTATGAAGCTGGCAGACGATCTTTCTATCTGCTCCACACAATGCTAAGTTGCTCCTTTTCCCACCTACCTCCATCTTCATCAGTTTTAGACAACTCCCTCTCAAAAAGATATTGACAAACCAATGGAGTATCAGGGGGCAAACCAGCAGCATAGCAAAGGGAGAAATACTGCAAGTTTTATTAAAGAAAATCTACATGTCATGGAGGATATCAACAAACACTGCAGGTACTGGAAACATCAGCACTACAGATGAAAACGGTTTCTTCTTGGGAGTCAAAGAGAACATAACCAAGAGTTAGAAGATTAAATGGATTTACTTTTTGAGTGAACTATGTGTTATTTGTCTTCTCGTGGGATCTACTAAAGGAGTAAGTGAAGCTCTGTTGTCATGTGTGGCTGGCCAACATGGCGTTACAGGTGCCAGTTCGTACTGGATCCCAGTAGCATCTGCCTCAGAAATGTTTCCACGTTCCATTAGAAACCATTACTGGAAATGCTCCCTTTGAATCTTGTACATTTTTTTTCTAATAATAAAAATTTTGCTTTTAATTACATTCAGGTGTAGCTGAGGACTGCATCTAACTGGCACTGAAAAGCTCAGTTTTACTAGTCCTTCTTTGCATGGGTAAACCAGGTTTATACTCATGGCAGCGCTTTTGCTCATTATGCCTGTGCCAGAGCAACATCTGGCTCATCTGTCACAGCTGCAGACATTGTGCAGGGGACCAGGGACAACAGCATTAAAATGTCTGTCTGTTACTGAGGGAAACCCAAAAGACTGAGGTAGACAAGAGGACGCTTACTGACTAAGGCAGTCCCCGTTTCATACTCCCTTTCTAGTATGAAACTTCACTTCAGCAAAACAATGAATATTTTAGAAACTAAACGTATGCTCGAGTTGCTTCTAGAAAGTTAAACCGCAGTGTAGACTGAGTGCTGTTTGGCTTTTTTTTGGCCGTCAGGGCAAGGCAAGCAGCGTGCTGCTGTAGACCTGACACAGAAGGAAAAAGCATACAGACAGGGCACAGCGTCGTCTCCGGTAATGAACTCAAATCCTAGAGTCTGTAAAACCACATTGTATTCTTGACTGATTAATTTTGTATTTCAATCACTAACTTAGTTGAAAGAAGTGTCAAGACAGCTCCCTACTGGAAAAGTATCTGAGGAGGCTACAGAATGCTATTTATTCCAGCTAGTGTCTGGAATAAATTATGTTCAAGAAATTGGCTCCCGATACTCCCATTTCAGATGAGAATTTGTACAGTGTGCTAAGCCCTAACACTTCTGGCCAAACCATAGCCTTCACTAGGATTTGCCACTCATCATACCTGCCAGGAGCTTTCAGATCTGGAGAGGTGCTTGATTTGAGGAGTGAAAGAATCACAGAAAAGAAACTGTTTACCTTGGAGCTACTGTCAGTTCTCCAGCGCATGGGTCTTCCAAATTTCAGGTCTCTGAGTTGTCAGTCCCAGCATGTTTTCTTACTATTCCTACTGAAATTCATCAGCTATATAAGGAAGACCCAAACTGGTTTTAGATAACACTATAGGTCTGCTAAGCCACTTAACATTTCAGAGGTTTCTACTGCAGATAAGGAGATAATGGCAGCAGGTGACCTGACAGCTCCTGGGGTGGGAGGGAGCTTTCACAACTTGCCGTTGCTCCACCGGCAACAGCAGACACTTCACAACTCATGAGACTGGACTCCAGGCAGCAGGATAGCAATAGAAGTGCTGTTTTAAACATCTTGATCTATAAGCCATGTTTACCCATCACCTGTTGTGAATGGTAACAACGTCGATTTTTTACTCAGTGCCTAAATATTCTGTAGGCTTCGCTTGATGCTTCTCACAACACCAACAGCTTAAAAATCTGCAGAACGGGAAAGCCAACAGAAACACTGCAAAGTCAAATCTAAGAAAATCCAAACCACTGGTCACCATAGTGTCCAGGGCTTCCTATGGGAAAGAATTCCACTCTTTTACTTCTACACGTAGGCTCAGGGCTCTCATGAAAGCATGGCCCTCCTCGGGGATGTGTTGCCTGTGTTCTCACGCATCTATGCAACATTTACTCTCATGCTGGAGCTTACATTCATAATTTCTTCTGAGGTATCCCACAGAAAAATCAGAGCATCCCTGGGGTCCTAGATATGCTCTGGCAGAGACCTTCTTAAATATTCTGGAAAAGTGTATGGTTTTTGAATACTCTGCTAGCTGCTCAAAATTAATAAATAATGTGAATCTTTGAATTTTTACCAGGCAAGATTTCTAGGTGAAAAAGGACAGAATTTGGACATGCGCTTAGCCCTATGTCTGGCTTCGAAGAAAGGCTTCATCACAGAGTGGATAGTCAACCACCTGTTCCGTCAAAAATCGTGAATTTCTGAAGAAACTGCTCCACACAATGTAGAATTTGGGCTGCGCATGTCTGTTCCATGAGTCCAGGAGAAAGTATGCTGCAGAGATCCTTTTTGCTTCCAGAGATTTTGCTGGATCCACGTGTGCTCCTCTCCATTTCATATTGCACTAGAAGGGAGCAAGCAGACCTGTGACCTCACCTCTCTTGAGTCTTTCCTTTAATTTGTCGACCACGATTTTTACAACCGATAGATCACATTCTCCCCTCAGGTATGTTACGGTAATTTAATCTGCTTCCCTGCAGTATAACAATGCTCAGCTGAGGTAGTATCACCCATTACTTCCCATCACCATGGGTCAAGTGTGTTTGGCTACTGAATTTAATGGGAATTACAGTAAGCTCTGTTAATATCTTAAAACTGCATTGAACTAGAAATAGCTTCATGAAAAATTAAAAAAAAAACATACACATGTAAACATCCCATATTTGGTAAGGCAAAATACAGCCCAATGTATTAATTTCACTTCAAAAGAATGTGGACTCCATTTCAGTTTCTCAGTATGTTTGTACATGGCCCTGTGCCCAACATTTTAATTAACTCACACCCTTCAGTTGACAGGACTGTTACACTGGAGAAGAAACAAGTTGGGGAAAAAACCCTGAAAATTGTTAAAAAGAAAGAATGGTTTCCAAGTGATTGGGGCTCTTCAGGACAAACATCTAGATATTCCAGTAATTTAAATGGCATTGGTTTTGTATCTACAGTTAAGGAAGACCATAAATGCTTGTGGGAACATAATATCAATTTCTCTAAAGGCAGAGGTATGTTTTGTACTTTCTGAAATTTGCATACAGGCAGACTGTGAAGAGCTGGAAAAGGAAAGCAGTGGAAGGGTACACACTGAAGACAAAGTGTCTCAAATAAATGGAAGAGCTTTAAGCAATGGCAACTGTTCTGTTCTGCCTGGCCAGAGGAGCAAACCTTCTGGTTTAACAAAGAAGAGCGAGAGGAGGAGGCCTGGACTGTAATGGTCATCTTTATAGTACATGTAAAAAAAACAAACAACCAAAACCAAACCAATAAACCAGCAGCTGTGCTGCTTCCATGTGGACTAGCTTGCCAAAGTGAGCAGGACACCAGTTCACATGAGACTCAGATGCCCGTGCTTCACGCTTCATGCGGGGTCTGCGTTCCTACCTCCAGGACGGGCAAGCAAAGAGAACCTTCTAACACTGTTTTGCACTGACTTCGTACCTGAAGCGTGAGGCACAAGGAATCAAAGCCACGCTTCCTCTCGTCACAGGTGATGAGGAGGGGATGATGCGCGCACGCTTTGATCTGAGGGATAATCCAAGCTCCTCAGGTGCCGTAGGCGCAGCGCAGCTCCTTCCAGGGCAGCGCTCCCACGCTGTCCTCCACGCCTTCCTCTGCCTTCTCCGCCAAGGGCCGGGATGGGGGTCCCAGCGCGGTGACGAGCGGTGTCGGATAACGGCCCTCGGCCCAGGGATGCTGCGGGGACCCTCCCGGCGGGCGGAGGGGCTGCAGGCTAGGGCTGGGGGGGGGGGAGTCTCTAAACCTGCAGCCACCCCTTGCGACCCCGCGGCACAGCAGGAAGCCCGCATCCCTCGGGGGCCACCCTTCCCCTCTCTAATAATACCTTCCTTCTTAAAATAAATTAAAGAAACCAAGCGGGGAGGGGGGGGGGAGCAGCGGCGCACTCGGTGCGCTCTGCCCAGCGCGGCCGGGCAGGCGCGGTGCTGCCGCCGGGGCAGGCAGCGGCGGAGGAGGAGGAGGAGGAGGAGAAGGAGAAGGAGGAGGAGGCGGCGGCGGCGGCGGGCAGGCGGTGGAGCCGCTCCAGGGAAGTTTCCTCTCCGCCGCCTCCCCGAAAACCCCTCCCCGCCCGGCGCGGCTCCTCGCAACTCACCGCCCGCCGCCGCTCCCGGGGAGCCGCCGGGCCCGCGCCGCCGCCACGGAGGCCCCGCGGAGTAAGTGCCGAGCCGACCCACGCCGTGCCGAGCCGTGCGGAGCCGAGGCCCGGGTCGGCGGGGCCGTGGCCGCCCGGCCGCCCCCGGGAGCCGGCGGGGTGCGGGACACGTGGGCGCGGCGGCGGGGCCGGGCGGGAGGCGGCGGCTCGGCTCCGGGCGTGGGGCGGTTCGGCGGGCGCGGAGCGGCGCGGGGCTTGCGGCGGGGAGGGGCGGAGGGGAGGGGCTGCGGGAGCCCCGCAGGCGTGGGAGCGGAAGGGAAGGGGAAGGGGCGGCCGAGCTCGGCTCGCCCGGCGCCGCGGGAGCCCCCGGTGCCGGCCGTCGGCGGGGGGCTCGGCGCGGCGGCTCCGCTGAACGCGTGGTTTGGGGAGGAAGGGGGCGAACCCGTGGGGCGGGGGCTCGCCCCTTTCCCCTCGCCCCTCTCCCCGGGGCCCGGCGAGTGTCGGGGAGGTGCCCCGGCCCCCAGCGCGGAGCAGCCCCTCCTCCGACGGACCGGGCACGGCGGCCGATGCCGCGGCACCGACAACGGTCGCCCCGCACCGCGCTGCCCCGGGGGTCTGGGGTGGGGGGGGGCGGGGAAGGAGAGGTGGTCGCCTCTCCCGTCCCCTCTGCGCGCATCCTGGCGCCTTGTTCGGGGGGCAGGCGAGGGCAGCACCCACGCGTGTCCCCTCCTCGGCTCCGCTCGCCTCCTGGGGTTTTCTTGCTGCCCGCCGTCACCTGAGCGCTTGGGAAAGGCTGTTGGGGATGGCTGGCTACGGGAGGGCTGTTGTTCCTGTTGTTGGTCTTTGCCTCCGAGCTTACTTTTTTGCTGGAAATAGTCTGTTCTCTAAAACTAATTAAACAGGCAGTTTCTCTATCACAAAGTCAAGGATCAGAGTTTTGTTCAATTATTAAAATATAACACTAGGCTTTTTTTTTCTTTTAGGGTCTAAGAAACACGGTGTTGCATTTAAATTGCAAAGAGTAGTTTGCATTGACTTAGCAGCACAACACTTTTATGGTTACACATGCTGTAACAAAATGAAAGGCGCTGGACGGTCGCTATGTTTGAAGGCTCATGCTTTCCATAGTCTTTTAAAATAAAAATACGGTTATAAGAAGAGGAATCGGTCTTTCAGTGCTGTGAGAAGTTCTTGAAAAAGAGAATGTGGTGTGTGGAAAGTCCCTATGAAACAATTTCCAGATTAGAGCTGTTCGTTCTCTGCCAAAAGCTGTGTAAGCATGAACCATAATGAGGGTAGTTGTGGGATCACAGAGTAGTCATGGAGCAGGTAGTCTGGGTGCACCAGCAAAGAAGAGACAGAAGAGCAATATCTATGGGAATGTCCCTAATTGAGGGCTGCAGCTCATGGAGGTAGCTGGCACGTCTTCTGACAGCTAGTCTGGCTACGCTCCCGCCAGACCTTTGTCCTAGCTTGCAAACATCTTATTCTACCACAGGTTTCAGTGTAAGGTAAACTGCAAGTAGCTGCATCCTTGAACAAACTTCTGAAATTTATGGATTAGTCTTTACGAGTGGTTCAGCGATCTTCAGGACTGTGGCATTTGTAGTAACATCGACAGAAATGTTTACAACCCATCTAAGTAGAAACTAAGTCACTGGCTCCTGACAGCTGCGTTATTTATTCCAGGCCTGATGTGTCGCTCCAGATTTCTTTAGCTGCATCTTCCCATGTAAACTCAATCACAAAAAGGGTGGGAAGAAAAAAAAAGGAGAAAGCAAGTCGCTCGTTTTCTTGTTGATGGCTCTGTCCTCCTTGCGCTGTGAATCCTGTCGCTGTGGGCAAGGTGAGAGGTGGACTTCCCTGGCAGGAGGATCTTAAAATCTTGCTGAGGTCGTATGAGCAGTTTCTCCAGGTCATCTGGAAGCTGGGGACCTGCTGCCTCGGCTGCTTTTAGAGCGTTTCTGGCTATTTTCTCTATTTCTTTCATTTGATTACTTGATTATAGAATCCATAAATATTCTTGCTCAGAATAACTTTTCTCTCTAGATTTAGAGAAAGAGAGGAAGAGTGATACAAAATTAAGAGATTAAATGGAATTAAGAAGCTTGAGTTTTTTTCCCTTCCTTTCATTTTTACTCTTTTTATTTTTGAATGTTTAATCTGATACATCAGAGATCATGAGATAATGATTCTCCAAATGTCTGGACACTTAATGCTCTTTTACCTTTTTTTTTTTAACCTCCTTGTGACACGGCATGTCTTCTCGCTCTGTCTCAGAGCGCTAATCCTACTGCATGGCAAGTAAAATGTGGATTTGCCATCGAGTTCTATGATACAGCTCAAGCTGCCATGGAATCATAGAGTCATAGGCTGGAAAAGACCTCTAAGATCATCAAGCCCGACCATCAGTGGTTGGGTCAAGAACAGCTTGCCCGGATTTGATGGTGTGGCAGTGAGCTGTGGCTGCTTGGGCAATTGCACCCGCAGGGGCAATTCTTGGGGGAGCCTGGGGGGCAGCTGCTGCCTGTACCCAGGGCGAGCCCTGGGCAGCAGGTGGGTGCGTGGGCAGCGCGGGCAGCGAACGCCCCTGTCCAGCCCGCCCAGGGCCCCCGCCGCGCCGGGCTGCCCGGAAAAATCATGGAAGTGAACTCCCACCCTGTGAGGTGGGTCCGCGTTTTTGCAGCTCCCCTTGTGATGAAAAGAGCTAGGAGAAAGCTCTTTTTATTTATAAGAATGCAAATTGTGTGTAAAGTCCTTAAAATCAAGGAGGCCACAGCTGGGTACTTCGTATGCTTTTAAAACCTTTTCCAACTCCAAGTTGTTTCTCTGTCCTTCCTGTGCTGTTTCCATAGCGAGTCACACCTACCGCCACTTTAGGCAAGTGGCCTAATTCCTGAAATTTCTGAATTTTAATTTCCTGGCTCGATAGCTTGAGCTCTTTATCATCGGAATTTTGCAGGGGTTTGCATGGTTTTGTGTGAATGAAATTTTCTGTTTTAGCTTTTGGGTCATTCTGTTCTCAAAGAAAAGAGAAATGTTGTATTCAGAATGTTAAAGTAGTTCATTCTTCACTTTCTCCTTTATTATGAAATATTATTTATTACATTATTTGATAAATGAAACAATAATTCATCTTTTATAACAAACTGTAAAAATAATATTGTTTGTTACATTTTTCACATCTAATATATTACGATAGCCAGTAATATATAACAATAATTACAGTTTTATCTGTGATTTTTATCTGATTTTAGCTGTGATTTATCTGTGATTTTAGCTGTGATGGTGAAAAAGATTGCGATAATATTAGGATAAGCGAACTGATAAGTAGTGTGGCTGTCGCTAGAGGACAGGTTGATTTAATGACTGCAACTGTGTTGTGCCCCTGTGTGTTTTGTTTTTTCATAAATGGGTACAAAATTCATTCTCATTGGTGAATACAGTTTGGAGACGTGAAGAACTGAAACTGAATACTGCTGTTTGACTAAACTTGGTGCATTTTTTGCTGACAAAGAACACGATACATCTTTGTGTAGTTGTGTAAGCAGAACCTATTTATCAAGGTTCCCAATCCTTAAGTTTTCATTTTTTATTATGTTAAAAATGATGAGTTACTGAATTCATTTTCATGAAAAGACAGTCTGGCAGAAATCAGAGGGAAAGAATGTCATCTATCAAGAAAGAGATATGACAAAGTTGAACAAACCATCATTTTAAAATGGTTTTTAACGTTGTTTTCCAAGGAACTGAGAGTCCTACAAATGCTCTTAACAACCGTTTCCTTCTCCTCCCCTGTAATATTCACACCAATTGTCAAAAATTGGCAAAGATTTATTGGTGGGGTTTTAGTTTCATGAGAAGTGACTGCAGGCTGGAGAAAAGAGGTCCTAGCCAGTGCCTCCTCCCTGGACCCCCTTGGAGTGGAGATGGCCCCGCAGGGAGCTGGGCAGCGCTGTCCCTGGGATTGCCCCCTGAGAGGCAAGAGCTTGTGGATGTAGCACAGAAATGGGAAGGACAGCTGGCATCATAGTTAGGTAAATACAGTATTCCTGCTGGTTTAAAATTAACTTTCAGTTAGCAAATCATTGTTATTTCTGATCACCATGGATCAGGCCTCCAAAGGTATTTAGGTGACTAAAGATGCAGCTGGGTGCTTACTGTCATTCATAAGGGTGCTTGCAGTATAAACCAACCAACAAACAAATAAGTGTAAGTGGCTATAGATGCTTAACCTGATGTGGTGCCTTTAAATATCCCGTTGGACCTCACATTGACAGCTTTGACAGTTCAGTGATACAGCCTTCTGGTTTTCTCAGGCTTGGGACCTGAGGCTCAGGTCCTAAGGTCCCTCTGGCCTAAGAGCATTCATTCGCTTGCATTTGGACTTTAACAGGGATTGAAAGAGAACCTGGTCTCATAGATGAGTCCAAATGAAGAAAATAGACTCCTTGCACCTACTGGTGAAACTCGCACCTGCTGCAAGTAGGTGCCTTCACTGCATGATAAGAAGCAGAAGTATTTGTAGATAGAAAATGTGAATTCTGGCATTTCATCTGTTGTAAAGATTGAAAATAATATGCTTCTTGCAGTCTGTGAATGTTGTGACTTGCTGAAGAAAATTTTGGTTGACCTTGAGAGACAGGGAACTTTTCTCATTGTGTGGTGGGAAGATAAGAAAGCAGCATCCTCAGCCTTACTGATGAAGATGTGAGGAAGGCCACTGGTGCGCACATGCAGTTGAACCCCAGTTGGTGGTTGATCCAGGGTGGATACTGGAGGTGCCGCTCACGCAGAGACACCAGAGCTGGTCCCTTGCGGAGGCAGCACGGGTTTGGCCGGGCGCGGTAGCCAGGGTTCTGTGCCCCCCTCCCAGGGCAAGGTGGGTCCAGAGGTGATGTGGTGGCTGCCACAGGGCACGGGGCCCCAGCCGACCCAAACCCGGTGCTCGGGTCCCTCCGTGCTATGAGGTGCTGTGACTTTGGCCTGTGAGTTTCCCTGCTGAGCATTAGCTTTCCGTAGTTCCACAGACTCCCTTGCAACCGTGCTTTCTCGAACCCATCCTGTTTGGGTGTATTTTTCTGCTCTTTGGGATGCTGTGGCTTCCACTGCTGAAAATGCTGTCAATGGTGTTTGTTACTTGAATGCTTTTGCTAGCTTGGGGGAAGCCTAGGCTTTAATGGAGCTTGTTACATTTTCAGACTCAAATGTATTTCATTTATTGAAAAAAAAGGAATACGAGTTAAAAAACTGATTAAAACATGATTTCACCTAGAGGAAAATTACTTTTGATTGCTCTATATAAACCTTGAAGGCTTGTATTAATTATGATTAGCAAACCTTTACTTGTTTGCCCTGAGTCGTGCTGGAGCAGTACAGTTGTTTGTTGTTAGACCACAAACTTTTATAGACTGCATATATTTTACTAACTACTTTAAAAGCCTGTGTAAAATAATATGTAATGCCTTACCTTTAATCTAAATTTATAATAGGTGTAGAAAGGCTTCCTAGAGCATGTATATAATTATTACTCATTAGAAACATTGTACAGAACCACATGGGTTGAAAGTAAGCTTTGTTTGTAAAGCATCTTACACCTCTTTCCTGAGCTAAGTATTCCAGTTGCATGTTATGATTCGTAGCTCAACATTTTTGTTGTATGTATTTCATATTCTTTATTAACAGTGACACTTAGTCTAATAGTCAGTGTTAATCTCTGGACCCTCTCACCCTTTGTAGTGTGTTTGACATACAAGAAGCAGAAAATGGCTGTGTGGCTCAAAAAAACTCACAACGAAGGAATTGGCTGTTGCATTCTCTTTTTATTCTCTTTGTTAGCGATACGTAAAGAAACCCAGGAAAAGTAGGGATTCCTGTCACTTTTTGATAATAAATATCCTATGCAATGCTAAGAGCAAAGCTGTTTAATCCTGTTTGAGGCACAGAATTCATATTGTAAGTGGTAATTTTATTAATTTTTAAAAACATCTTTCCCTTATGTTTTCATCTTAGAAATATTCTTTATTTCCTGTCCTAAACTGTTGGGATGTTTCTGAGCTGAACAGCTTCAACTTACACTTCGGATACAAATAAAGTTGATCCCACTGGGTAGTTTAAACATCATATTAATTTTGTAAGTCATTTAAAAAAAAAATTCTGGCAAGCAAGTTGCCAGTATAATTTTAACGTTGTTTTACAGTTTGACCTTCATGTGTATTTAGTATTCAATGAAGAATATGATCTTTTGCTATGTTTGGAGAGCTCTGCTTTTAGAATAACATTATTACTTTAAAATTATATATGTGTGTGTGTCTCCCACTTCGTCCCTACGTGGAGCTTCCTTGCAGAGGCGTCCTGTTGGGCGCCTCTGCCCGCGAGATGCCCTCAGCAATCTGGCCATGGCTGGCACCAGCCGTGGTACTCCATGCACATACTCACCAGGACCTCAGCCCTGTTCGCAGTTTAAACCATTCCTGACCACAGCAGATGAAGGACGCAACACAAAAACATTATCAAGACAGTTTCCGAACCAGTTATATTTCAGTTTTAGAACCCGTGAAAATAATGGCAAGTTATTAACCTCATTTTTGCATTTCTCCAGTCTTAAACCTTTGCCCTTCCCAGGTGCTCTGGGAGTTTTGGTCACTGCGTTGTTGGGTTTCTTTCTCTACCTCAAGAGGGGTTTCTTTGTATTTGACCACGTCTCTTCCAACATCGGAGGACCGGAGAGCTCCTCTGAGCTTGCTGAAATTAGCAGCCAGCAGATTCCCGCTCCTTCATAAACATACCAACATCTTTTGTCTTTATTTCTTCAGGTGGGAATTTTCTGTGAATCTCACTCCACTTTCTTCCAATAGCTCAGTCTGAATAATTGTGCTAATGAGGCACAACCATTTTTCTAGGTTATTTCCACTTGAGTGGAAGATATTCCAGGTTAGCAATTTAAATTAGCAAATTACTCATAAACCACTTGGAGAACAAGGTGCATGGCAATGAGAGCGAACTGTGAAGAACCGTGCAAGGACCTTAAGAGACAAGTCACTAGACAATAAAATGGCAAATGAAATTCTGCAGAGATAAATGTAGACTGCCAGACCCTGGGCAAAATAGTTGTATCTGTACATGGAAAGTGATGGGTGCTGAGCTGACCCTCATCGTTCAGAAATGAGGTCTCAGCATCAAAGATAATTCCAATAAAATTTGTTCGGTGCTCAGTGATGCTCCTCCCCCCTAAAAAAATGAATGTTTGGTATTGTTAGGATTCCAAAAAGTTTGCATGTGTTCAAGAGGAAGATGGGTAAGTACTTGAGAGAGCTGCAGTGAGGGTTGCTAGACAGACGAACCCCACCAGGCTCAAGAAATCCTCTGAACAGAAAATAGCAGGAAGCTGGCAAAATACTGGGACAACGGCATATGCTTGTCCTGTTCTTGCTCTTCCGTGCCCATTTCTGGCCGTCGTTGGAGACAGCATCAGAGGATTGTTGGTCTGAACCAGTATCGTGGTCCTTCTGTTCTCAACATCCCCTTTTTCTTGTTAGACTTAATCGTATATGGGGGAAATGTGACACAAAATCCATGGTCAAATGGCTTCTTCAAGACATACTTAACGCTTACAGTGTTGTAGCATTTTTATAAATACTATCAGGATTCAAAATGTAGTGCAGATATATTACCCAGGCTGTTATTAACATAATTTGCCCGTGGTGTGTTCTTTGTGTTTATAGTCCTTTCTTCTGTCTTTCTTTCTTCCTTGTGCTTTGGTATCTTGTCTCTTAATCTGGTCCAGCACCCAGTGAAGTTTCTGTGCAGGCAGATGAGACCTCATGTTTCTTTACCACAAATGTTAGTTTTCAATAAGATTAAAAATAGTAAGGAAACAACATAATTTTAGTTTGTAACTGATGTTTTTCTCTTTATTTTAGAGCTAAAAGTAAGCATCCAGATAGTAAAAAAAAATCTAGATATTTGATTTTTCTTTGGTGCTGGCCTAGACATCACAGTAAGTGTAAGTGCCATTGGTTTTATATGTGCCTGTCCAGTACACCAGAGTGCTTGTTCTATATTTAGAAAGGAAAGCTTACCAATAAACCAATAAACCTGAAGTTTTTCAGCCCTCTCTCCTGCAAGGTTACTCCAGCCACAACTCCCGGCACTCCATGCATTTCTGCTTCGTGGTATTGGAAGAAAAGGTGTGCTGAGGTGGACGTGGATGTTTATGGGGATGCAAAAGCGGTGACCCACCTCCCACGCTGTTGTGCAGAGTGTTACCTGCAGGCTGTGTATACCCACAGAGAGGTCTGGGGCTGGCCCAGTGTGTTTAGGTCAATGTCAGCGCGGCAGCTGGTGCGGGATGCCTTCCAGCAGCTGTGCGCGTTGGGTCCTGCACATCTGGGCACCTATCTGTTCTACTGGAGTCCTCAAGGCTCGCTGGAAGGCAGGATGCTGTATTGCATCTGCAGGCGTTCCAGGCTGAATCAGAGGTGGTCTTCAGTCGCAGCGCTGGAGTTAATTGTTTATAAAGCTGCTGAAAGGTCCCTACTAAATTTCATTTTTTAAAAATATCTTTCCCTCTTCCGTTTTATTTCCTTCCTCTTTTTTCTTTTTGGTTTTTAGCTGTTACACTTGGCAAGTCTCTTTCCTAGCATTTGGAAATAATTGTTTTCTAAATGCTACCCAGGTTATCTGCCAAATTTAACACCTTAAAAGGAAGCGGGGGTGGGGGACGAGAGACCTACCTGGGAATGGAGTGAATATAGTGAGCCTTTACCAGCTGCTGAAAAGGAAACTTCCCAAATATAGCACCTAAAATCAAAACCATCAAGTTCCCTGGCATTAACTGTAAAATACCACACGCTATCATCTAAATGGCAAAAAAAGACCGTTTTGCCCAGCGTCACAACCTCTTTCTTTCCTTTTCTACCAAATGATAAAGCTTGTGTGGCTTTTATGTTATTTTTTTTTTTTTCTTCAGGAGAATGAGGGAGATATGATTTAGGGAGATAACAATTTTATCTAGGTGTTAGTAAATCCTACCAGTTCATGAGAAAGCATGATCAATCTGGCAAACTTTTTTTTTCTTTTTTTTTAAAAAAAAGGAAAATAAGAACAAAGCAGTGTCCCCTGATGACACTAAAAGTGACCTCATCTTGGAGGCTTTGCAATGGTGGAATCAGCCAGGAGGTTGTAAGGCAGGAGCAGTTTTGCTGGTGGCACAGGAACAGGGGAAAAAGTGTAATCCCTTCTCCTTGGTGATGGAAAGGGGGAGGTAGCCCAAGGTGTTGTGTGTTCCTCACGTTTGTGATCACGGTGAGCTTCAGCAGGGGCTCGCCGCAGCTGAGCGTACATTACAGCAGCCCTGGGACGGCTCTGAGGTGCGGGTGTTCGTGGCAGAGTAGGGCTTGCATGGGAAATGCAAAGCTTTTATGGAGAACAGCTTGTCAAGAGTAAGAAATCAGGTTCCTTGCCCTGAAACTTCAGTGGCTGTAAGTGCTGGGAGTCAGCCGTGGCCGATTTCCTTTCAGTTACCCATGCGTTCGGTGACGTCTGTGCAAGAGATCACCCTCCGCCGGTACCTTCCAGCCCCGAGGGGTTGTTTCACAGTGTCCCTGACTGCGTTTAACGTCTGCTTCCCATGTAATCGTCGGGTTTTCAGGTGGGCGCTCGGACGGGGACAGCCCTCGCACGACCAGGAGCTTGCTGAAGCTCCTGGCCACCTCCGCAGCCTGGCTGGGGAGCGGTCAGCAACCGCCCGGCGCCTGGCTGCGACGGCACACGTCCCGGTCCCTGTGTGCGGGGAAAATTGCACGGCGTTGGGTAACGCTTCAGAAAGAAGGGAATAAAATCACCCATAAAACCACTTTCTGTACTTCTTTGCTCTTTGCCCATTTTTTTATTCCATTTAAAATGGTAATAGCTGTTTGGAAAAGGGGGCTGCTGGTTGTCATGCCTGGTACAATAGCACTTCCTTAGGTGCTTGAACTAGCTGCTTCCATCATGTATTAAATAATAATATTTAACTAAGCAAATGACTTCCAAAGTAGTAGAGAAAAATAAAAGGGGATATGTACTTTCATGACTTCCCTTCAATTTAGGTCCTGTCTTTTTCAATAATTTGAGGTATTTCCCCTCAAATTCAATGGCATATTTTGCATATGACAACTTCTCTGTAATAGATACTCTCTGTAATTTAGATGTAATTTTTGATACATTAACAACTCAAGGGAATTTAATTAGTTTTGTAGAGCTTTACTAAAAGTTAAAAATAACCTAAGATGACAATTACAATAAGGATAACTATATTTCTCTTGTTTAAAAGTAGAATTTTTTAAATTAAAATTACTTAATTACATTATAAATCAGCTGTTCTGTATTAACATCTAAGGCCTCATGTTACTGCTAGCTGGATTCTGCTGCCAGGGGTCTCTGGTGTCTGCTGAGAAAGATAAGTCTTTGCCCCTAACGTTGTGTGTGTGAGGGTGTATCGGACTGTTTCTTAAATCTCTGGCTTGCAGATTTAAATCTTAAATCTTGCAGTGGCTTGGAGGGGCAGAAGAAGTCAGAGCAGAATACGCAATAGTGGGCTCTTTTGACGCTGGCGTGTTATAGGAAACTCTCCCAGAGAGAGAAAATGTTCACTGCAGCAGCTTCTGCGAGCTGGGTCGTCTAATTGCAGTTGAACTACGATATACACTAAAACACATATGCTTTTTCCTTATGGGCTTGAATAGAAAATGCTTTTTAAATGTAGGTGGTTACCAGTCTCGGTAAAGTTTTCTTTCCATTAGTAAAGAGAGCACTGCTGATCTGAAAAGCTGTCAGGTCATTCACATACCAGCATTACATCAATTGACTTTTGAATATTTTTCCATTAGAATGGCTCCATTTTATTCCCTCGCTGAAGTGGCAGACTTTCAGCTTGTGCGGTTTTTCCATTTATTGAATTTTGCAATAAAAAGAGTTTTTGAAACAGATGTCAGTCATTGCCTAGGAGTGGGGCATTGTGAGAGAACTGTTTTCTTCTGCTCTTTGCTATTTTTTTTTTAAATTGGGAGAAATTCTTGTCCTTTCCCTTCCTTGACTTTAATTGTCACTTTTAAAAGCCTTGAATCATTTTCTAACCTATAATCTGGTGTCAGAAGAAAGATGAGCACCAAACCCTGATTTAATAGAAATATTTCAGATCAGCCATTGTTCTCAGCAGGAGCAGGACTGGATTAGATCTCTCAATTGTAAGCCAGAAAGAAGGGAGTGGATGCATTACAGAGCATGGTTCATATTAGCATCTTCCTTAGGGTGTGGAGTGGACCTGTTAACACTTTCTTAATGTTTAGATTTTGTAGAATTAGCCAAATTTGTGCAATGAGTAGTGTCCAGTATGGATTTATTGTGCACAGAGCAACTGGGCTTGAAGGGATATTTTTTTTTCTTGCAAGAATCTCATGCAGGCTGAAAGATACAGAACAAGATTTAGGATCCTGATCCTAAAATTTACATATATGTTTCATATACAGAGTGGTTTTTGGACCAGTTGAGTATGTTCAGGCCGTCAGATCTTTGCTTGTCATAGATAAGCAAAGTGATATTCACATCTCTCTGTATGCAAAGCATACACATAGATCTACATCTAAATAAAGAAGATTTACATTTTTATTTTTCTTTAACAGGCTGCATTTTCCCCATGTCTTAAAAAAAAAAAAAGCCAATTTTCCTAATGAGGATTTCAGTTGAGTTTGAATTATTTGAATTATTAATTCTAAATTTTAAGAAGGTCACAGCATTTTATTCTAAAGAAAATGGTCACTGTAAGGAAACCATATTTGATGTGGTGTCTATTTGGGGGGTAAGCCTTTGTTAATTAATCTCAGTGCTTCACCATTATTTTTAACATCAAAGAACACCGTTTCCAAAGGTGAGAGAACAAAAAGCATCCCGTATTTATAGTTTATAGGGGCTAGGACTGTGACCTAATATAAACTTGAAGAGATTTAGTATAAAAATGTCCTTAGCTTGAGGGCAACATTTTAAACACTTTGTGGATTTTCTATTTTATCCTGGCTCAGTCAGCAATCTTGTTTCTTTGTTATTATTTCCTCTTAGCATTAAAGTACAATTGACATTGATAGATATCAGGGAGAGGCTGAACTTCATGGAAAAAAAAAAAAGAAAGAAAAGATGTGTTGTTGGCACAGAAATACCGTTGGTAGAAGAGTTCCTGGCTGCCTTTTATTTGTCTCCCGACAGCAAGCACAACGGGGCTCTTGCTGCTTGCTTTCAGCTTGTGTGGATTTGCAATAAACAGCTCAACTAGATATTTATTTTCAAGATTAATTCAATTCATTGAAGATAACTGCTCCCAACTTGTGAATACTTGTTAGTTAATGGAAAGTTGCAGATGTAAAGATCAACTCTGAATTTCATACCAGCAAAATAACACGGCAATGTGGTACTGTCTTTTCCACAGGTGTGTGTGTGTGTACTAGGACTGTCTGAACCTCACTGTAACTAATAGCCCATATATAATTTGGAAGAAGAAATCTTCAATGGAAGACCCCCAGGGAATAAATGGGAAGTCTGTAAGTAAACAACTTGTCAGTCCTAAGAAAAAAGTTACGGCTTTTCAAGTGGTAATTATTTTTGTTGCAGCAGAAGTGGCTGGAAAGTTTTAGATAGCTGCATGCACTTCTAGTGTTGGAAGTAGTGACTGATGAAATTCGTTTAGAGGTGGAGGCTTAGGCTAAAGCTGCAGAAAATAAATATGGATTTAAAAATATTTGTCTTCAGTGATTCTGATTACAAAATGATGGTTGTTGCCTTCTCTAAGAAATACTCAGATTGCTGCATTTATATCGTTAAGCATTTTAATCTGTTAGAGAGTTTTCATCCCGTTATTTGAGGTTATTTCTCTTTGCCTGTGTGAATATATGCAAATATTGCTTCTGGGAGAGGCGGGTGCCACTCCTAGCTGCAAAGTCGTATGAACAGTGGCAAAATTTGGGTTTCTTGAAAATAAAATCTTTAGCAGCACTGTTTTTTCTTGTAAATGACTGTTTATAAAGTCACAAGAATAAGAAATTTTGCAATCAGACATGTTTAATAATGTTTTAAAATAATATTTCATGGACAGTCAAATGATTAGCATGTGCTACGGATTTGTTAGTTCAGTTTGTGATATTTTTGGCACTCTGAACATCGAAAAGGTACATATATGTTTTTATTCTGGATTGCTTTAACAGAAATAGTGCACATTGAAATTTTCTGATTTTTAGCAGTTGTAAAATAACTCCAAAACCTACTATTTAGTAAATTTGATTAGATTTGTTTCCTGCTTTCTTTTTCTGGTTTGTTTATTTTCTACATTTGACAGTACTCTGCATCATTTCTCACTCTTCCCCTTGTATGTCTAGTTTCCCCCACGCTTCTGTTAGTTTTTCACATAGCAACAGAGTAGGAAGAGCTAAGCCACCTAACAATAAGCCTGTTGTGTTGTGTGTTTTTGTTACACTTCTGGTCTAGTGTCATTTTTGCTGTCTGAAGCAATATGGCTTTGATTATTTTGCAATGTTCATTTGTTCCACAGCCTGTCTCTACGTGTACGTTTGGGTATTTATCCGTTGCTGCTACAGCGATGTGTGAAAAGGACCAGTTCACTCCTGGAGAAAGGGGTGGCCCTGGTTACCGCCTGGTGCTAAACAGGGATGGTCCGTTTTGCAGTTACAGTCCCAGAGCTTTCAGCACCACCCAAGCCCAGTCCTTGTTCTATTCAGGATCAGGCTTTCCTCTATGCACGAAAAGCCTTTTCCCAAAGCTGCCGGGATTTTCTGCAGCTTCCACTGCTGTACTGCCTCTCTGTGTGCCCGGCATGGCCTGGGCTTCGTGTGCTGCGGTGGGTTTGGGTCGGGTAATCGTACGCTGGAGCTGTATGTAATGACAAATGTAACTGTCACTTAACATAACAGGAGTATTAAGGGAAATATTTGTTCATGGTTTGGCACCACCAGCACTCCTGTTGGGGTTATTCATTCCATTCCTTCTTTTCACCACTTAGTACAGAGAGCCTGTAAAACACTTCATCTGCTCAGAATTTCCCTTCACATTACCCAAGTGGGTGGTAGTCATGGACTCTATCAGGATTATCAAAATCTAAACCAGTAACTGCTGAATAGACTTGCTGCATTGACAAGCACTCAGGCTTCTGTAGCTGCAAGAGCCCAGAGGTATAAGGTATATGCCGCAGGGCAGAAGTACTACTGGGGGACGTGACTCTTCTGATTGCTGTGTCATTGGATAGGTTTAAAACTGGGATAGTAAACTGGGAAATCAAATCTTGCAATTAGTCCTCTCTTTAATTCATTCATAATTGGACAGGCTGCTGTGTTGGCAGCAGTCAGTTGGCCAATACAGAGGTTTCTTAAAAGCAGTAGTCAGAAGACAAAGTAGTCTCAGTGAAAATAAAGAAGTGTGAACACTGTTTTTGTTTATTCTGCTCTGTGTACATACAAGAGAGAGAGAAAGAGAGGGTGAGGCACAGATTAACACTCTGCAGTTACAACACAGAAACAAAAAGCTGTTTGGGATTTAAGATCCCAAACACACGTAGGGACTCCTGAAATTTGGTGGTAGTCCATAGGAAAAAAGGAAAACTTTTCTACAAGCACCAGTTGAAAGGTACTTTAATTTTGGAACTGGCCAATGCAAACTATGCTGTGGAAGCAATTTCAAGTACATGTGGGTAAGGGAGGAGCTTTGTTGAGCAACTGAGAATTGAAGGTGTATAATGTTTTAGGAAAGTAGAGCTAGATGGACAAGGGAGGAAGTACCAGGAGAAGGAGAAAGGAAAGGAAAATGAAAAAAGTTTATTAGATGACACTATGAGAGAGTAGAGGAGTAGGTACTTTGCCACTGTCTTTGGCCAAGATTTCTCTGTTAGATGAGAAAGAGGATGGTGTTTCACATGGGAATGCAGCCCGTCAGTGTTAACGTGCAAAAGGGGATACCATAGTAAGCCCAGGGGGCTAACTTCTGCTCCCTGTTAAGTTCATACAGTTAAGAGAAGTGGTCCCAATGGTACCATCATGTGTTTCGTTCATGTTCTGTAGAAATGGACTTGCAAACTTGTGCTTGCAAACTTGAACGCTACAACTGCCCCTGCCTTGCTTTTACTAAGTGCCTGAGAAAGAAGCATAACAGAAATCTGAGGGTGGTTAGACAGAGGATATCAGTGTATTATCCTGCCTGAAAAAGCCACCGATGTTCAGTTTCTTTCTTTCCAAGTCCAAAAAAGGCTTTGAAGCTTGTGTGCTGATGCTGTATGCACCTATTGAAGATGTTTGACTTGTGTTTTATCAAGCTAAAACAAGAGTTTTTTAATCTTTGTAAGCAGTGGGTTATTTTTAATTTGCATCTGTGTTAATGAATTGGTTGCTGATTTCAGCCCAATTTGTCAATGAAGCAGAGACCACAGTGATAAACTGGGAGGTGCTGATGACTCTCTTGAGGGACAAGATGCCTTGCAGAGGGAACTAGATAGACTGGAGCATTGGGCAGTGATTAATGGGATGAAATTTAACAAGACCGAATGCTGGATTCTACACTTAGGACGGAGTAATGCCGGGCACAAGTATAAATGGGGAGAGGAGTGGCCGGAGGGCAGCCCTGCAGAAAGGGATCTGGGGGTGCTGGCCGACAGCAGGCTCAGTAGGAGTCAGCAGCAAGTCCTGGCAGCCAAGAGGGCAAACCCCATCCTAGGGGGCATCAAACACAGCATGACCAGCTGGTGACAAGAGGTGAATAGAATTAGAATAGGATAGGATAGGATAGGAATAGGAATAGGAATAGAATAGAATAGAATAGAATAGAATAGAATAGAATAGAATAGAATAGAATAGAATAGAATAAAGTTGGGGTTGGGTTGGGCTGGGCTTGGGCCTGGCTGGAAGGAACCTTATAGATCATCTAGTTCCAGCCCCTCTGCCATGGATAGGGACAACTTCCACCAGACCAGGTTGCTCAAAGCCCCATCCAACCTGGCCTTGAACACTTCCAGGAAGGGGGCAGCCACAACTTCGCTGGGTAGCCTGTTCCAGTGTCTCACAACCCCCATAGTAAAGAATTCATTTCTTCTATCTAATCTACCCTCTTTCAGTTTAAAGCCATTACCCCTTGTCGTATCACTACACACCCTTGTGAAAAGTCCCTCTCCGGCTTTCTTCACAGAATCACAGAATCACATTCTTGTTGTCCCCCTTCGGGTACTGGAAGGCTGCTCCAAGGTCTCCATGGAGCCTTCTCTTCTCCAGGCTGAACAGCCCCAACTCTCTCAGCCTTTCCTCACAGGAGAGGTGCGCCAGCCCTTGGATCATTTTTGTGGCCCTCCTCTAGACCCGCTCCAACAGCGCTGTGTTTTCCTGTGCTAAGGCTCCAGAGCTGGACGCAGGACTCCAAGTGGGGTCTCACCAGAGCAGAGTAGAGGGGAAGAAGCACCTCCCTTAACCTGCTGGCCACACTTTTCTTGATGCAGCCCCAGGATACGGTTGGCCTTCTGGGCTGTGAGTGCACAGTGTTGGCTCATGTTGAGTTTCTTAAGTTCTACTCCTCAGCGCTGCTCTCAATCCATTCTCTGCCCAGCCTGTATCTGTGCTTGGAATTGCCCTGACCCATGAGTGGGACCTTGCACTTGGCCTTGATGAACTTCATGAGGTTCACACAGGCCCACCTCTCAAGCCTGTGAAGGTTCCTCTGGATGGCATCCCTTCCCTCCAGCTTGTTGACCACACCGCACAGCTTGGTGTTGTTGGCAGACTTGCTGAGGGTGCACTCAATCCCACTGTCCATGTCACCAACAAAGACATTGAGCAGCACAGGTCCCAGTACTGACCCCTGAGGAACACCACTCGTCAGTGGTCTCCACTTGCACATCGAGTCATTGACCACAACTCTTGGAGTGCGACCATCCAGAGTGTCCAGAGTAAAGCAACAAAGCTGCTGAAGGGTCTAGAGCATGTGTCTTATGAGGAACGGCTAAGGGAACTGGGGTTGTTTAGTCTGGAGAAGAGGAGGCTGAGGGGAGACCTTATTGCTCTTTACAATTACCTGAAAGGAGGTTTTAATGAGGCAGGTGTTGGTCTCTTCTCCCAAGTAACCAGTGATAGGACGAGAGGAAATGGCCTCAGGTTGCATCAGAGGAGGTTTAGACGGGATATTAGGAAAAATTTCTTTACTGAAAGAGTGGTCAGGCATTGGAATAGGCTTTCCAGGGAAGTGGTGGAGTCACCATCCCTGGAGGTGTTCAAAAAATGTGTAGATATGGCACTTCAGGATGTGGTTTAGTAGGCATGGTGGTCTTGGGTTGATGGTTGGACTTGATGATCTTAGAGGTCTTTTCTAACCTCAATGATACTATGATTCTATCCAGCCAATTCCTTACGCACCGAGTCATCCATCCATCAAATCCACGTCTCTCCAATTCATGTGGGACAGCGTCAAATGCTTTGCTCAAGTGCAGGTAGATGACATCAGCTTCTCTTCCCTTATCCACCAATGCAGTGATTGTTGTACTGTATTCAGCATTGGTGCGGCCTCACCTGAACTACTATGTGCAGTTCTGGGCTCCACAGTGTAAGGATGTGAAGGTCCTTGAATCTACCCAGAGGAGGGCGACAAAGCTGGTGAAAAGGCTGGAAGGAATGTCCTATGAGGAGTGGCTAAGGACTTCAGGCTTGTCTAATTTTGGAGAAAAGGAGGCTGAGGGGCGACCTCATTGCCCTCTACAGCTTCCTGAGGAGAGGAGGTGGAGAGGGAGGTGCTGATTTCTTCTCCCTGGGATCTAGTGATAGGATGCTTGGCAGTGGTTCAGAGCTGTGCCAGGAGAGGTTTAGACTGGACATTAGGAAGCATTTCTTTACTGAGAGGGCGGTCAAACCCTGGAAAGCACTTCCTAGAGAAGTGGTCGATGCCCCAAGCCTGTCAGTGTTCAAGAGGCATTTGGACAACGCCCTTAATAACATGCTTTAACTTTTGGTCAGCGCTGAAGTGTTCAGGCAGTTGGATGAGATGATCATTGTAGATCCCTTCCAACTCAAGTATTTTATTCTATTCTAAGTTCCTACAACTGGGCTGCCTCAAGGACAGGGCTGTTTCAGTTCAAAGACTGTCGAAATGCTGTGCTGATCACCTCACTGATCCTTCTGTGGATGTACCTCTTCAGTTGATTGACTGGAGCAAAGACTAACAAAGTAGTGTTATTTGGCTTGCTACTGAGATCTGCAAGTCTGACACACAGCCAACACGTTTATGCTTTGAAGTGCCATGTGTAGGGTTGTATCTCATACCAGATTTGTTCTACTCGTGCTCCAATCCCCATCTGAGTTTTGAAGTCCTGTTCTTAACCATCCTGACAGGGCTTTTCTGCCTGTCAGTCACTTGCAATGAGTCCCACTGCTCGCAGAGACCTGAGAAGAGAAAAAACACATCTTATTTTAAATATTTTTGATGTCAGTTTGGATGTTAGAGAAATTCTGACTGTCAGGAAACTGAGAATGGGTAACAGTACACCTTATACCAAATTTATTTTTAAAAATTGATGTAAAATTATTGTGGCTTATGTTTGTGGTAGGCTAAATCTCTACCAGTCCCAAACTTGGCATTGGCATGAATGTGTTGCCCTAGAAACCTTCTGGAGGCCTTAGAAACATGACAAACACTGGTAATTGGAAGAATCTGACTTGATACGCTCAAGGTAGTTGTACGCCTGCACCTGGGTTAGAGGTGCCCTGACGACAACTTTTAAAAAACTTCCAAAAGGGCACTGTAGAGCTAAGCAGGTATTTTATTTAATTTTATTTGTCTATTAATTTTTTAAAAATGCATTTTTAAAAAATTAATTTGCAATATTAAGCGCAAGGAAGTTTTCACAAGTAAATATTAGCATGTTTTCAGCAATTACTATACCCTCTGAGAGTATTTTGGAGGGTATTTCTTCCCCATCAGTCTCTATTTGGTAGCGATGTTAGGTTATTATACAGCATAAAATACTTTTCAGTCCTACCCTGTCCAGGCTCACAGTTGAAAATTCTCATTACAGAATTGTGCACCAAGAAGTATTTTCAGCATTGAGTGTTTTCTGATGATGGACTTTGCCCATCTGGAAAAGAGAATGAAGACCGAGGCCCTCAGCAGTGATGTTACATGCAAACAGCGTGTACCCAATGAGCCGAGAAAGGAGGTGCTCCTAGTCTGCTTTGGCAGTTAATCTTCTCTGATTCTCCCCGCAGCCCCCAAACCTCAGATTTCGGCCAGCGCTCTGGGCAGCCTTGCTACATACTTCCAACTTCTTGCTCCTCCCTGCTGCTTGCTGGACACCACTCTCCTCCTTAGCCCACGCCATGTATCGGAGAGTGGTGCTTGCACCAAAAATTAACTTTATTCCTCTGCTAAAGGAAAGATACAGAGCAATGAGCTGGTTTCAGCAAGAAAAGGCGGGGGGGGGGGGGGGGGAGGAGGGGAAAGCCCAAAACCCGAACCAAAATACATCCAGCACCTGGCTGCAGCAAAATAATGAATTTTGCAGCAAACATGCGAGATTCTGTGGAATCTTGGAAGAACGCCAGACTCCATGACCACAGAAATGCTGAGTCCATGGGGCCCAGAGAGAGATGGCTGGGGCAGTTCACATCTCTCCGCCTTTGTTTCAAGCTCTTTGCAGTCTTACCGAGGCATCAGATTACACTCTCTTCACATTTTCAAGGTTATCTTCGCTACCAGAAGAGCTAGAAAGTTCATGTTGTTTTGAGGCGAGCTGAGGTTTGTCGGTGCGGCTCTGCAGCCCAGGAGCAGTTTCGGAGGCCACCGCTGCAGAGGTGGCATGGCCGTGCCTGCGGGCATGGCTGGTGACAGCCAAAAATGACCTCTGGGTTTGAACAGCCTCGTCGACAGCATATTTGTCGTGCTGTTAGACTATCTGTTTGTCACATTAGGGAACAAAGTCTACTAGGAAAATGGAGGAAAATACAAGTATTTTACCTTCGGCTGAAAACTCGTAGCATCGTCACCTGTGAAAATCATGTAGATTTGTGTTCCCTCAGTTTCTCTCAAAGCACTGCGCTCCCTTCTGCGTTCCCTTGCTATTCTGAAGAAATGTGTAGCATGCTTCCTTTTTGGAAAGCTCATCAAGGCAATAACCAACGAGCACCAGGCAATTGCAATCTGTAACTGAGCCTGTAAAATGTAATCGCCCGCACCCTTCCCAGTCCCCTTCCCCTCCCTATCTGGAATTGGTAGGATATTGGAAACATAAGCCACAAAATCCACTTATAACATTCGGTAAGTGTCAAGAATAATGAACAGCCAGAACTATCGGATGTATTTAAATTTCCCAGATTGAAATGAGCTGCTGCTACACGGTCCATGGTAGCTGCTCAATCAGTAACTATTAGTAGAATTTTTTCTTTAAAAATATTTTAGTGAAAATCCTGAAAATTGTAAGCTGTTTTTAGACAGTTTGAAAAGCACGCTTTATACACTAAAAACTGTTCATTCAGCTGAGTTTGCGATAGCAC
The DNA here is from genome assembly GCF_030867145.1 of Opisthocomus hoazin. Taxonomy (NCBI): domain Eukaryota; kingdom Metazoa; phylum Chordata; class Aves; order Opisthocomiformes; family Opisthocomidae; genus Opisthocomus; species Opisthocomus hoazin. The sequence continues at coordinate 38,780,628 of NC_134416.1, forward strand.
CACGGAGGGATTCTTGCTACCTAATATCTACTTTTCCTAATCGGTGGCAGAAGCCCTGCAGTGCTGTAGGCAGCAGTGCTTGCAGCACTGACAGATGTACTTCTACCCACAGTGTAGGGTGGGCATATTTGTAAGTCTTTGCAGCATTCATGGTAGCTCGTATTTTTAATGAGCATTTGTAATTTTCTGCCAGTTATACCAGAAACTAATCCCACCGCCAGCATAACTCTTGGTGCGCTTTCCGCACACGCATCAGCGCTGACCTTGTGGTCCCGGCTTTAGGAGCAGGACAGAGACCTTGCAGGGATGTGGTTGGGGTCCATCAACAGATACCACCACTGATCTTAGCTACAAACCCTCTTTTCCACACAGAGCTGCATCTTTGTCTTTATTATGGCGTGAGGCTTTTTTGATCGCCTTATAAAAAATGGATATACATACGGGTATAAACCCCCCCCCCCAATTAATCTGGCGCTTTCCAGCTGCTATATACGTGGGCTGTATACATACTGTTCTGCATGAAGTGTCTTCTTGAAAGTCTTGATGAAGTTGTAGCTTAGCCCTTAACAGTAAAAAGCGAACTGCCAGTGAAGTTTATTTTCTTTTTTACTAGGTTTTCTGGGCCATTGTTCCGCTCGAGGAGCCATGTTTGTTAGTTTTGGCTCTCTGACTTTTCTTCCTTAAGGATAAACTCTCCTTAGGCAGTTGTACAACTACGCACTAAAAGACTGCATAGCAGTTTATTCACAGCCCAAGCTCCAGCAGAATTCAACTGTGTGACTTCCTGGCTTAAGCGGGGGTGCATCTGTAATGTAAATATCTACTTGATTTTGTGGAAAACCAGGAGGTTTTTTTGTTTGTTCTTGTAAAAGATTCCTGCTGGAAGCTTAACTTTAAAGTTGGCATCCAGCCTTCTCTGCTGTGACTCAGATACTGATATGATTTTGTGCTTTCATGGACATTTTTATATTATAAAAGTTTTAATTCAACATTAGCTTTGCTTACAAGCTGCAGAACAGAATAAAATCGCATTACAAACATTGTAGTATTAGATTTTATCACCATTTATTTCTTCTGGTCTGCTTAGGGATTTCTACATATTCGGTAGAACTAATTTGCAGTCAGACGCTGAGGTCTTCTAGAAGGCCAGCAGGCTCCACAAACTAATTTATCCAAATAACCAATCCCTCATAGGCCAACCGTAGTAGGACACCAAAATGGCCTAAGCAGGCAAAGCCCCCTTTTGAAGTCTGGAATGTTTTGACTGACTTGAAACAGGCGGCAGGAATGAAGGGATAATTTTCAGTGACCCATGGGACTTTTTTGCCATTTTCAAATATTAGGTAAAACAAAGAGAAATTGCTTGTTCTAATTTAGAAAGACTTAGCAATCCGGAAGGTAACCAGACTCAGAATTGAGTAGTAAGGTATAGAGCTGAAGTTTACTCAGTGCATTGAGGGTTTGTGTCTGGGTATGTAGTATTTACACACCCACACATACACACACTGCTTTACTTATACAGGCACATACTGAAACTGTTTTTGAATTTCACTTTTATAACAAAACTTTAGTACAGAGTATATCTATGCAATATTGAGTGAAGTACCTGAAACGCTGTTCTTAAGTACATATTGTTTTTCTTGAAGTAGTCATTTTTAATTAGGAGGATGTGTTCCTGTTGTTGCTTCAAAAGCTGGGATACTTGCTCAGATGCCAAGACTTCCGTGCTATACCTGCTTTCTCACACCCCCTGTCCTGGTGCCATTCTAGTAAATGTGGAAATTAATATAATTTTTAATTGAGTGTTCTAGTCTAAAGTAGTCTTGCGGACGCAAAGGGGAAGTATTTTGATGCATACATAAACCCGCAGTTTTCTGTGAACACTTCTAGGGAGAGAGAGAGAGAATGTGAATGTTTAGGAACAAACTTTAAACGTACAGGTACTTCATGTTCAGCTGCTTGAATGTGTATCTCAAAGACAGTATGGAGCAATCTCATGGATTTCAGCAACTTCTTAAGAGACATGCTCTTGTAAATTTTGTTTCAAATTTACCATGCAGATTTATGTGATAGGTCCAACCCTGTATTTAGCAATTCTAACGACACAGACCAACTCCAGCTCTCAGCTTCATCCCTTTGACATCGACTCACAGGTAAGATGGAGCTTGCTAGCAGAAAGAGTGTTGTCTGTAAGGAGAAATCACTAAGCCAGTAGTGAAGCTTCTCTACCCATGCTTACTAGAAGTATGTTTCCTTAAAACAGTATTTTGGCAAGGATATTGATCACCAACTCACCCTTTTCCTTCTGACATCTTTGGTGGTTCTTGGGAGCTGTGCAGATACAACACTCCTGGTTCAGGGAGAGGGTAAATGCTATCTCCTGTGCACTCACCATGAGATTATAGGCTTAGGGGTCTGCAGAGCATTGCTGTGGGGCTCACGTGTGTGTCCTGATACCTTTATGAATAGCAATTTTAAGTTGGCAGTTTAAAGTTGGCACTTAAAGCTCTGTGGTATCTGGTTGGGCTGTAGCTATTGCTGGTATCGCTCCTACGTACACCGCAGACTTGCAGTTTTTTTTAGCTTGTTATTTTACACGGGATGTTGAAATGTAAGTTCCTCCTGATTTCAGTTTTATCTGAAATAGATGTGCTTAGTATTGTCCTGTGGTAACAGACAAATATGATAAAATGACACAGAAATCCCGTTTAAGTGCAGTTTTCAATCTTACATATGCTGACCTCAGATTAGTGGATTTCAGAAACATGATGTTTAAATTAATGTTGTTTTGGTGTGAGTGTATATATATGTGTCTGTGTGTGTCCATGTGCATGGAATGTATTAGATTAAATTAAGTTATGTTCCAGCTTTTACTTGAGGAATATAATTTTGTTAGTAGTTAATAATGTTAATGCCATGATTTTCTCATATTATGTTTACGTATATGGCTACAGTATAATCAAATTATATTTGCTGGGGGTAAGATTAGTCAGTCAAGGACCTGTTTGCAACAGGAGAAATTAAAATTCAGAGTTTGTAGGAAAGAGATGCTTCTCTGTTTCTGTCTGCCTTGCTTTAGCTGTGTTGCTTAGGCTGTCCTGGAAGCCATAGACTCAAAGGTCTGTGGTCCGTGCACATAGCACAGCAGCAGAGTCTGGCAGTGAGTGGTGAGGCTTTGTAAGGATTTCTCATCAATCACATACAATTTGTCATTCTGACATTTTTGGCATTCAGAGCCTTATATTCTGCCACCAGCGTCACATGGGGTGAACTTCCTGTCGTACCAACAATGCACCTATACAACTGTGCAGCGCAGCAGATGGGAGTCAGTTTCTTCCCAGCTCCTGTGGTGATCAGCTCATACCCTCAAGCACAGGGTTTGATTATCCTGATTATAATTTACAGAGCTATAAGTGTTGTTAATGGTCATAAGTCAATGAATGAAATTGCTTGATAAAAAATTGCTTATTTTTTTCTCAATATGCTTTAAAAGGAGTAAGTAGGCGAGTAAGAAATTTCAGGCACACTTTCACACTGTCCTCATGCAGTGGAATAATTTAAAAATATAATCTCAAAGTTACATTTGGGCAAAATGAATGGGGATTAAAAAAGGGGTTGCTTTTAGAGTAAGCACTGCTGGGGTGCTTGTAGATTCAGGCATTTGCTCTTGCTGAATGTGTGTGTAGTACTGCGGATATTTTTAGGAAAGTAAGTATGATCTATTTTTTATTTTATTTTTATTCCTGATAGTTGGACGTATTTTTCATGTTTGACCACCCTTTTAGGCCTGTAAATAATTTAAAAGATCTAAAAGTATCTCGGTATTCAGAATCAACTAGTTAAATGCTTATATGCCTTGCTTTCACCTTCAGTTATTTGTACATTACAAAAGAATCTAAATTTAGATGGGATGGCCCATTTAACTTCTATTTTTCTACTCTAGTTTGAAGCATTAGGTTTTTGGGAACAAGGTATATTTAGTGGTGGGCTGATAGGTACATCAGATTTGTGTGATTTGCAACAATATTTTGGAATGGGAGAAGGTGTAAGATTTATGTTTTATTTTTCTCTGGTCTTAGTAAGGCATTGTAAAAGCAAAGTGGCACATCAAGCAGGCTTGTATAGTGCAGACACTGCATAAATCCTCCGCTCATTCCCTGGAAGGGCTGTATACTGCCATTATGCTTTCTATAAACAGAAGACGAGCACACTGCCAGATCCTTGCAGCCCTGGACACCAGCTCTTTCTGTTCTTAGCTTGTCTTGTTTATTGTTGCTCAAAGACTGTATTTTATTTGCCAGTATTGCGTCCGCTTTTGATCGTCAGGAGCAGAGTATCTTGCACTTCATGGTAGCTGGACTCCCCATCTTCTGAATTTCTTCTCCATCTGCAATTTTAAATAAAATAATTGCCTCTGATGAATGTAATTAATTTGACAGTAGTTTAGTCTGACTACAGAGACTTAAAGATAATAGCTACTCAAAATCAAACACTTTTGGGACTGGAGAGGAAAATAGGAGCCGTGTGTGACAGCTTGAAGAACACACAGATTTGGATGGGCAGAGAAGAGCAAGAGGTACGTATATGCCACTACATCGGGTTAGACAACATAACTGGCTTGCTGTTCTGCATGTAACAAGGACCAGCAGTAGACATTTAAAGAGAGTAGGAGAAATAGAGCAAATCCTGCTTTTGGTAGGGTGGAAGATACATCCAAACCATTATGTTTATTACCGTTCTTCATTAACGTACTTTTATTTGGACATGTTTGTGCTTTGAGCCTCTGTAGCAGGGAGTTACACAAGTTAATTAGGTGTTTTCTAAGAAAGTCTCTGTTTTATGCTTGCTGGCTAATAACTGCAGCAAAAACTTGGGGGTGTTAAGTTTTCCTGACATGAGAAATAATAAATTGTCAATCTCTGTTCACTTCCTTCAGAGTCATTCCTGATTCTGTAGACTTCTGTTGTTTTCACAACACCGAGGCGTCTCTTCCAAGCTGAGGAGCCTTGGTTTTTCCAGATGCTGGTGATGCGATTTGTGTGAGAGATTCAAGATGTGAGAACTCTGGCTTTATGATGCTTTCTGTTTTACTCTGTGTTTCCTTCCTAGTATTTTTTAACACTATATCCACCCTTTTGACTGCCATTGACCACCGAGCTGTTGTTTTCAGAAAATCATTGGCAACAACTCCAAGATCCCTTTCTTGGGAACAGTAGTAAATTCAACACTTATCCTTGCTCATCCTCAGTTTGAATTGTCTTTTACTTTGCACTTACCAACACAGAATTTCGCTGGATGCTGTAGTGTATAGTCAGCATGTTAGCAGTTCTCTGTAGACAACTTTGAATTGGCCCGAGTAGTTTAGCAAATTTATAACCTGCTGTTTGCCATCTTTTCCAGGGCATTTATGTTTAATGGAGCAGGTCGTTTTGGAATTCCACTAGTAACGTTGTGAAAACTGCTCACTTACTCTGTTCCATCCTTTAAATAGTAATTCATGACAGACTTTTATTTTACCTTGTGACAAATTGTTTAAGAGCTTTTGGCTTGTGAGAGCTTTTCAGAAATCTAAATATACTACATTAACCAAATCATCCTTATCCAAATAATCATTAACTCCTTACAGAAACGCTAGTAATCTTGAAGTTATGACTTCTCTTTACAAAGCCATGCTTTCTGTTCCCCATTAGATCATATTCCTGTGTGCCTACCAATTCTCTTGTTTATTATATCAGCTGATTTGATCATGCTTCCATCATTTTAGAGCTCTTGGGTGAACTGTAGGGTCTGGGTGTTTTGTGCCTCTTCATTTTGTTAATCTGCCCCAAAGCTTCTTCTGCTAATACTTTGATTTAGAGCTGTCAAGGTCTTCTCTTCTTGCATAGTGAGTGTCATGCAAATAATTCATTTAGCTTTACTGCAGTGGTCTTGTCTTGACTGAGCATTCCTTTATTACCAGGGGCAAATGTTGGCTTTTCACATGTTTTTCATGAAGTTTTTACATTAACCTGAGCCAACAGCAAATGGTTCTACAGAGTTGGGTTGTTTTTTGGTTTTTTTTTTTTTTTGTCCTGCATTATTCTGGGTTTACATTTGAATCTGCAGAACGTAAGCCCTTTTCCCATTTCAGATATTTAGCTGTAATGTCTGGCACTCAGCCTGTGTAATGTCTCTGGACACTCAGCATCTGCTCCAGCGAAGCCTGAGTCTTCTGCGGCTCTGTACAGGTCACCTAGTTCTGTGCGGGTGTTTAGGACATCTAAAATAGCACTAGAGACCTTGTCTGGGCATCAAAATGACTCCCAGTGTTTTTTCATTTCATGAGTGTTTTGTCTACCTATTTAGTATTTTTGTCTTTTCATACTCTTGTTATCTTTTCGGAGTATAGAATTAATGTACTGTTGCAGATCATTCACCTCTTACAAATGTTGTTCACTATTTTGTGTATATAAATCCTTGGTTTAGTGACATCTGTGATTCACGCGTATTATGTATAAAAATATAAAACCAGAAAATGGGGGGAATTAATTGCATTTTGCCTTCTAGGTGATACAGTTATAAAGCACAAGCTTCATAACTTGTAAGAAATTATGTGTTTGAAGCATACCTACCATGCCAATTGTCAGTAGTGTAAGCATGTGTGCCAGCATGACCGAATGCATGTTTGCACCTTTGAAACCTCTTCTTATTTCTTAGGAAATGAAAAAATATTCCTGGTATGTAATATAATAGTTGGTTACTAACTTTTCCTGGTTTATATGCTATGGGAGTCCTGGTATTCAAAGCCCTCCTAATGTGAGTATTGGTCTAATTTTTTTTTGTTGTTTAATTGTATGTTTCAGAAAGTCATCTCCCACATGATCATACAAAAACTTTGAACAGAAGCCTAGAAACCTCTTTAGTTTGTCTAACATGCTCTTGAAAGATTTTGGAGATTCAGTTCCTGTAGGTGGGCAGCCGTAGTCTTGCTCGTGTCTAAGGCAGAGAGGGCGGTGAGGTCTCCTGCCCGGGCAGATGCCCTGCTGCTGCCTTGTCACTGCTGCCGCCATTTGATACGGCCGTCTCTTCGAAGCGGAAAGCTGAGCCACACAGGCAATGGGACTTCTTTTTTCTTCTTCTGTCAAAGCTAAAACAGCAACAGCAACAACAGGATATTTCAACATCCCTGAAGCATTTTTAAAGACCCAGGATTAATAATTTTTTAATTTTATCCTTCTGCCTGTTTTGTTGAAGGTGAACTCTTCAAACTACATCAGGGAGAACTGGGTCACAGAACTGTGGTACGTAGACAGCATTTTTGAGACCATTTCCTTACAGCATAAATAACCACAGAAATGAAGCTGCAAATAGTTTTGTTATTATTTGAAGCAACAGGTTCTCTTTATGAATCTCCTTTATCTGTGTGAGATTTTCCAGTTTACGTTTTTTTTTGTTTGTTTCTCAGAAGTGTTCCACATGAGACCAGAGCGCCCTGTGACGATGTGTAAAGCTTTTGTATTATGTGCCAGTGACTGAGAACAGAACTTACTATCCCGCGGTAACTTTTGCAGTAGGAGGTTTTATAATCCGTGCAGATGTGACAGTACAGCACTAGGGTGAGATCTGAGTAAAGCTTTTTGTTGTTGCTAGAAAGAGTTGTTTGAACAGTAAAGCCAAACAGACTGCTACCAACAAAGCACTCCCTTCTCCAGCTGAGAATTGAGGTGACAAAATTTTGTTTTTCACGTGGTATGCAACACATTAGATGCATGAGCTGAATAGCAGAGCTCATTCCAGTGAGTAGTAGAAGTGTTCATATAGCTGTGATGAACTAAAGAGGTAAATGAGGTAAGATTTGCAGGAAAAAGTTGTGTCGTTTTATAAGATCAAAATAATGGAAAAAGAGGTTGGGAAAAGTACAAATAATTTTAGGTGTGAAAACATTCAGAACCTTTCTCACTGAATGTATTCAGTTTAAAAAAAGAATAGCTTTGAAACTGAGATTCTTTGTGAATTTGTGTTGAATTGGGGGTAATAGCTTTGGCCAAAAAACAGTTTCTGTTTTGGGTGTGAGGGCATCAGTTGCAAGTCAGGAAGATGTGATTCCACCCCCTCTTCACTCTGTTCTCTGGTGATGGTGCTCTGGGACATGTGGTCGTGACTGAGGGCTTGGGTCAGAGCAGAGAGATGCATGAACACCTTGGACTTGTGAGCGAGCGTCCTACCCACTTGATGGTGGATATTCAGAGGGACAGATCTGAGACCAACTTGTTCCAGGAAAGCAAGAGGGAAGATACTTTCCAGGGGGAGAAGTTTGAATTCCAGCTCTGATCAGGCAGAAGCTGAGTTTAAGCTCTATTTTGCATTCTTCAGGTTGTAGGATAGTCAGGGTGGCAAGAAACACCAGCTCCAGCCACCTTCCCCTCCTTGCTTTTGTCATGTAATCTTTTTGTTAAAAACTCTGTCTCCAAAACTTTCTTCTCTCCTTGCTAGTGCAAATTCTGGAAATTTCAGATTCTTGGTCTGACTCAGAGAGTTAGATGGACAGGTTTTGGGAGAGCGGGGACATAGCCTTCCAACAAAACTCAGTGTTCACAGCTGTATGGTTCTCATACTTTTTGTATTCTGTATCTCACTGACCAAGAAAAGACAAAGTTTGGAAACATTGCGTTATTTATGTAATATTAATTTAAGGTAAATTAGCAGCTCTGTGATTTGTTTTTAATATATATTATGATCTTTTATATCTGGGGAGAGATCAGTGATTATGTTTGGTAGGTGGCACAGAGAGAGGGAAGAGAAAAGTAAGCTATCACTTAAAGAACTTGCAAGTTTAGTTTATAGCATGATATAATGGAAGAGTAAATGTTACAGTTGTAAGCCCATCTGGTCTAAAAGCAGCTTCTGATAGCTAAATTACTTGATTTAATCTTTTGAAAAAAGATTCTATTAACATTTTTAATGAAAAATAAATATAATCAATACCCTTAATAAGTAAGCCAGGGGCTATTTTTTCTTTTTTTAGTTGAACAGATGCACTAATTGAAGATTGGCTCTAACACAGCGCTTTGCTCCTGTTGTTAAATATCAGTAGCCAGTGAGATCTATTGACCCTCAGGCCTCAGGTAGTTCAGCCACCCTGGCTTCAGTGCACACTTGGAGCCAGTGCCTGCTGCAGTTTTATTGCCAGATAAATCATAGAGCTTGGGACAGAAAAGAGACTGCATCACCACTCCTATATGCTATAGCTAAATCCCAAGCAAGTCACTCGGAATACAGGATGTGGGGTTCTGCCCTTAACTGTGTAGCATTTTTCTTCCTCCACTTGATTCCTCATCTTTCCCATCTCTGTTGCCTTCTGTTCAAGAAAAAAACATCCTAAGTAAACAACACAATTCCTTTAGCAAGTCAGTTGTGAATCCTCAACTGGCAAAGCTGCTAAAAACTAAGCCTTCTGGTGCTAGGACAGTTTGGTACATCTGAGAATGGCTGATAAGATCATGAGCTCAACTTGGTCAACAAATTCCTGTCAAAAGCGTGCAGGAGACATAGAAGCTGTTTTTATTGTAATTGTGCTTCCCTCTCCTTTTGTGAGTATTTTCTTTGTTTTATCTTCAAGAGTGGAAGACTGGACACCAGCAATACAGCAGCTCCAAATCATTTTTCTGCCTTTTCCTAGACTTACAGAATCATAGAATCACACAACATCTCAAGTTGGAAGGGACCGATAGGGATCATCGAATCCAACTCCTTGCTCCTCGCAGGACTACCTAAGACTAAATCGTATGACTAAGAGCATCTTTCAGGTGCTCCTTGAACTCTGGACTTCTTACAGAGAGGAGTTAATGCAATGACAGTTGCATTATAATGACACTACAAAAACATTTTATCCCCCTCTTGTACTGTCCCATGAAATGTTTCAGCATATAAGTGGGAAGAGAGTAAGAAGTGTTAGCAAAAGGAAAGCAGTATGTAATACTTTAATGTTTTGAAAGTGTTAACTGCTCTTCTTTCTTAAAGGTTTAGACAGTCTGTGGGGGGATTGTTGTTGGGAGGGGGTGTGTGTGATGGCTTCTCTGTACTTGCAATGCCAAGATGTACTGACTGCTTGTCACTGTGTAGTGAGAAGGGTCACGCGAACACCTTTGGCTCCCTGGGCCTCTTAGTCCATCATGTTTGTTGTATCTAACACAACTTCAAGAAATCTCCTGTGCAGAGCACGTCCACTCTCCTGTGTTTTACAGCTGTTATCTGCATGTTATGGCATTCAAAGTGTTGTGCAGGAGGAGGCTGTGGTGAGCAAGTTGAAGGTGAGGAGGAAGGTGGGAACTGCACTGTGTGCTGTAACATGTGAGCGGGTAGCACAATGCTGTGGATGATGACTCTGAAGTGTAATAGAGGCAAGGAAGTCTGGAAGAAGGAAGGACAAGTCATTTGCTCCCTCCTTTTACCTCCAGGTGAAAGTACTCCTTCACTCACCTGCCTTTCCTAGCCTTTGACTGCTCATCTTTGTTTTTGCATTTACCGTCACAGAACAGTCTTTTTCTCCCCTTGAGGCTAACACATGACCAAGGGTCATAACAGCTCATTCCTGAAAAGTTATTTGTGCCTCTGAGCTTTGATGTCTTATATGACCTGCCATAAAATTAAAAATGCATGTTAAACATGTTCCCAGAATAACTTGGAGAAGTATCAATTATATAACTATCTTCTGCTGATGAGCGTTGTGACTATTTGCTTACTTCACGCTAATGCCAGATTTACACTGATGCTTTTTAGGTCATCCTGAGTCCTTTCCTTAAGCTCTGGTACACCTTTGGCTTTCTTCCCATTCTCTGTCAGCTTGTGCTAATAATAATCTGTGGATCTCAGCTGTTTTTGTCAAAAGGCCAGTGCTCTTTTGGGGATTTTTTTTTTTTCCTGCGCTCATCTTGTTCAACCACTGATGTTTTGTGCCACTCTAGTTTCTCATTGTCAGTGGCGAAGTAGGAGAACGTTATTCCCTCCAAATTGTGCACAGGGCTTTCAGCATTAGAGACAGCTGCTAGAAGTAGAAATCGTGTCCGGCTTGGTTTTGCTGAGCAGTTGTGGATAGTGCGTGTCAAACTGACTCCTTGGTGGGAGACTTTATGTAGTTGTTACTGCTGTTACCAAGAGAGGATTATAAACTTTTGCCATGCTTCTTATGACAGATAGCATTTACTGTCACAGTATTTTTTCTTTTTATGGTTTACTTGGCAAATGTTTCATGCTTAAGTATCTTTAACCCCAAATCCTTGTGAGATACTAGTTTAGAGGGTCTTATTATTCTGCCTGCAAGTCTTGTGCTCCACTGAGAAATTGTGTTAGTTTATAAGTCAAAGAGAATTGTCAGAAACAAGTGGTGCTGACAAACCTGATGTATTTTGCACTGTAACATTTGTTTTCTGCAAGTCATTTGTAGGTATAAAAGTAACATTCGAGTGAATTAAGTGCTAGGAAGTGTTACGCAGGACCTGTGTAGGTCTGCCAACGAAAATAAACATGGCTGTGATGAAGTGTGTGACAGTGGTGTCAGCAGAGCTGTAGGGGCTCTTGGAGGGATGCTAAACAAGCACCATTAGGATCACAAACAGGCTGACCATGGAGAGTGCAGGTGCTGGGCTTCTGAACCAGGGTTTATGTTCGTTCAGCACAGCCTTTCAATTTAATGTTCCTAAAGGGTTTTTAAAACTTTGTTATTTTTAACAGCCCTGAATCTGTCAAAACTAAAGGACTAGGTTAACTGGCTGTAACATCCAATGTGTTTAACCCAAAATCTTTGTGTTAGCCCAGTGTGCCCAAACTGTCACTAGAGCTTTCATGATTGCTTTGCTGACACTTTTTAAAGATCTAAGACTTCAATGAGGAAGAAACTAAATTTCTCTGCTTTGAGATATCCTTGTCTAATTGTGTGTAGTGTTTATGGGGGAAAGGCAAGTTTTGCAATTAAGACACTGACCTGACATTGGGGCATATGAATCCTCTGCATGGCTGCCCTGCATGACTCTTTGCATGACTGTAGGGTTGCCATATAATCTGCCTCTGCCTATTCTTTGTCTGCAAAATGGGATAGTAATGCTTTCCCTCTCATCATATTAGTGTAACTAATTTGAGCTAGTTGTAGTAAACTTGTGTTATGTATAGAAGTTGCACTAAGCACTGTGTCTTGCAGTCCTGAGTATTGAATTTGTGTTTACTTTTGCAAGTCAAGTGAGAGAGTGCCAGACATGAAAGATTAACTACTGTATCTAAGCTTTTGCTTTCAGTAATGAAAATAATGAAGCTCAAAATATTCCTATGAACATCTCTGTGTAAATGCTCACAGCAACTATATTTCACTGGACAAATCCAAAACACAGAGGGACTGACCCCTGCACTTTTGCAGTGATAAAGATCTGACGTCCAGATCTGAACACTGTATAATCTGTCCCTGTGGGGGGAGTGGGAGTTATGCGTACACAGCCAAAGCCGTGAATTGAATCCAGAATTCTCCCCCGTACTCCGTAAATGCAGCAATTTCTCTTAAGTGTATTCTTGTGTATGGTTGCTTCCTCTTTGTGAGTGCACACACATTTTATCATGACTGTTATACAGTCTACGAAAAATTGTATGCTTTTGAACTATTTGAATTCTAGAGCAATTATTTTCCATAGCAGACTTTGACAGTTTTAAATACTGAGCATATATTTAAGTGACACTGTTTGATGCTTTCACATTTCTTTGTTCTCATCTGGACAGAACATAGTGTGAGAATATTATGTGATAACACAAATTGTAGAACATGTTTAGTAGTTTTTTTAGTCTAGTGAGTAGATTGCTTAATTAATACAAAGTGGTACTGAGAGAAAAATGAAGGAAATGTCAGGATAAATAAAGCAAATTTTAAACTTGTTCTTTAAGTCTTGCTAAAATAGGATGAAGTTAGTAGTCTTACTTTTAGATATATACTGTTGCTACTGTGCACAAATAATACGACTTGAACAGAGGGCTATGTGCTGCAATTTTAGTAGCAGCAAGAATTAATTATCATGTAGCTCGATGGGTTTTTAAACAATGCAAATTTTAGAACAAATATTTTTAAGTGATAAAAATAAAAGTAGTTGCTACATGTATTTCTTATAATTATTTTATATTTAGCTGTGATTCATCTATTAATCTTTGTTACAAACATTTAATGCCTTCCTCATGGCAGCTGTCCATTCACTTGTACCATGACTACTGGCACGTTAAGTTCAAAGTGGAATGTCATCGAGAATGCAGATAATATATTTAGTTCCTGTCACCAGACAGCACAAGGCACCAGCACGTCTCGTTCTCAGAGGAGGAAGCCAGCTACTTTCACTGCAATGTTCCCCTTCATTTAATATAATTTGGGTTTTTTTTTAAAGGAAGCGTTAGTGAAGTCTATCCGTGTGACTTTTACTGTAATCTTCAGTGTTATGAGTACCTGAAAGAAATGTTTTAAACAAAATTGTTTTTAAAGCCGTGTCAGAGAGAATATGTAGAAGAGTATATGTTCGTTTTTCAGTGCTTTTATACGTGCATGCCAAAAAATAAATTGTTGTTGGAGTGGATGCGGGAGAACTCTGGGTCTGAATGATCAGAAGCAAGCCATTTTAAAACAAATTATGGAAGCTTAGAGAAGAGAAAACTTTCCAAAAAGCATAGTGAAAGTCTTAATCCGTATTTCTAGAAAATTGCAGCTGTCAGGCTTTCTTTTATTACCCTAGCAAAATGCTGTGTCAGGTGTCACGAAGAAGTTTGGCCACGCATTTAGAAAATTAATATCTTCCTTACATCAGATGTGTTAAATAGAAACATGTCTGGCTGTGTAGCCAGTTGTCATATTTTGGTGTTCCTGTTGAAAGTTATTTCTTTTACTGTACAATTTATGTTAGTAATTAAGCTATAAGGAAGGGGACATTTTATTGGAACAGTGACCTTCATGCACATAAAAAACATTTATAGGATGAGACCAATGTTTGCTACGCTAGTCTTGCTGTATATAATGTCAGGTACTCCTGAGAGCAGTTGCCATTCAGTCACAGCAAATTCCGGTGTAAAACAAAGAATGGCAAATTTGCCACAAATAAAAAAGCTGGTATTGACAAGTTCATTTGTATCCCTGATAAATTGTGTTGTTTGTCAAAAGAACATAGTGACAGTCAGTAGAAGTATCTTACGCTGGTGCTCGGAGTTTCAGGAAGTTTTCCGAATGGGCTTTCCAGCTCGCCAGTGCTTTCATCTAACTGTAGATCACTACTTGCATTAACAGCTTAAGCCTCAGGTTTTAAGGGGTTGGTTTCTTCATTCTATGTTATGATTAGCATACTAAAAACTGACGCTGCACTACTCTCATGGTGATTTTTTTTTTCCTTGTGTGTCATTTCCTATGTTGAACTTGGTGTTTGTTGCCTCTTCACTGCACACCTCCAAGAAGAATCAGGCTTCATCTTCTCCTTATCTTCCCACTAGGAAGATGTAAAGAGCAATATGATTTCCTATTAGCCATCTCTTCTTCAGGCTGATCAAACCCAGTTCCCTCAGCCTCTGCTCATACGACATGAGCCCCATTATGTTGTTGGTAGCCTTCTGTTGGGCTCACACCAGTACAGCAATGTCTCTGATATACTGGAAAGTCCAAAACTAGACACAGTACTCCAGATGCAGTCTTTCAAGGGCCAAATAGAGGGGAAAAATAACTTTCTCTCATGTGCTGCTTGCACTTTTGCTAATAGAGCCACATATGCTTTGGCCTTCTTCACTTCTGCTAGCTCATGTTCAAATGCTCTGCCAGGTACCCCCATTCTGTTCTGTAAATCTGCTTTCTACCCAGTTGGTGCCCAGCCTGCACTGTCACATGGGGCTATTCTGTCCAGGCATGGGATTTGGTATGTCCTTTAGTTGAACTACATGAAGTTCCTGCAGGCCTGTATCTCCAGCCTATCAAGGCCCCTCTGATGAGTAACAGCCCTGCCCTACCAGGGAGGGCAGGGTTGCAAACTTTGCGATCTACAAACTTGTTGATAGTATACACCATCCACCTCCCTGTGTGTCAGTAAAGACACTAAACAGTATTGGCCTTATTATCAATGCCTGAGTGATAACACTGGCAGCCAGCTGCCAGCTGGCCTTTTTATGGCTGATCACAAACCTTTGAGCCCAGAGGTTCAGCCAGTTTTCCACCCACCTTATCTTCTACGTACTAGTCTGAAAGGATACTATGGGAGACTATGGGATGATACACAGTGGTTGGAGGGACGGCGTGGTAGTATAGGCCCTCCGCCTGTTGCCCAGAGGCGTGCTGGGGACACTGCAGCACAGTCAAAGTCTTGCGGAGATGAGCTTGGGAGCTCCTGAGGTAGTAGGAGCCAACAAGGAAGCTTCTGTGAAACACCCCAAGGCAAACAAGGGGTGTTTCTCTGTGAAAGTGACACGGCCAACAGCCCAGATGAAGTGCCTCTACACGAACGCATGCAGCATGGGAAACAAACATAAAGAGCTGGAAGCCACTGTGCTGCTAGAAAGCTATGACCTGATTGCCCTTACTGAAACTTGGTGGGATGAATCCCATGACTGGACCGTGGCTATCGATGGCTACAGGCTGTTCAGAAGGAACAGGAGGGGGAAGAGGGGTGGAGGTGTTGCCCTCTACATCAAGAAATCAATACAGTGTGAAGAGCTGTCCTGAAGAATAGCCACGAGCAGGTCAAAAGTTTATGGGTAAGAAGCAGAGACAGAGGCAACAAAGTGAACCTGGTCATGGGTGCCTACTACAGGCCATCTGATCAAGGGGAGCCTACTGACGATGCCTTCTTCCTCCACCTCCAGAAGGCTTCATGCTCACAGTTTCTCGTCCTGCTGGGGAACTTCAACCACCCGACATCTGCTGGAAGAGTAGCATGGTGAGCTGTAGGCAATCCAGGAGATTCCTAGAATGCATTGAGGATAACTTTTGAAGTCGAGTAATTGACACCCCTACCCAAGGGGATGCAATACTGGTCCTGATGGTCACCAGTGCAAGTGAGCTCATCAGTGACATCAAGACTGGAGGCAGCATGGGCTGCAGTGATCACGCATTGGTGGAGTTCACAGTCCTGAGGGATATGGAAAAGGTGAGGAGTATAGTCAGGACCCTAAATTTTAGGAAAGCCGGCTTCCAGCTCTTCAAGGAGTTGGTCAGTAGGACCCCCTGGGAAATGGTCCTCAAGGACAGGGGGGCAGAACAGAGCTGGCAGATCTTTAAGGACACTTTCCATAGAGTGCAGGAGCTCTCAGTCTGCAGGTGTAAGAAGTCAGGCAAGGAAGGGAGGAGACCGGCACGGCCGAGTTGAGACCTGCTGATCAAACTAAAGGACAAGAGGGAACTGCACAGGCATTGGAAGAAGGGACGGGTATCCTGGGAAGAGTATAGGGACACTGCCTGGATGTGTAGGGATGAGGTCAGGAGGGCCAAGGCACATCTGGACCTGAACTTGGCAAGGAATGCTAAGAATAACAAGAAGGGATTCTACAGGTGTGTCAGCCTGAAAAGGAAAGTTAAAGAAAGCCGACCTCCCTGATGAACAAGAATGGCAACCTCATATCAACAGGTGAGGAAAAGGCTGAACTACTCAACAACTTTTTTTCCTCAGTCTTCGCTGGCAACTTCTCGCCCCTCCCCAGTTGATGGACTGCAGGATGGGGACCAGAGGGGCAAAGCCCCTCCCATTGTAAGGGAAGACCAGGTTCATGACTACCTAAGGAACCTGAACGTACATAAGTCTGTGGGACCTGATGAGATGCATCCCAGAGTCCTCAGGGAATGGGCTGATGGCATTGCCAAGCCACTCTCCATAATATTTGAAAGGTCATGGCAGTCAAGTGAAGTCATTGGTGACTAGAAGAAGGGAAACATTGTGCCCATTTTTAAAAAGGGTAGAAAGGAGGGCCCTGGGAACTACCGACCTGTCAGCCTCACCTCTGTGCCTGGGAAGATCATGGAACAGAACCTCCTAGAAGCTGTGCTAAGGCTCATGGAGGACAGGGAGGTGATTGGAGACAGCCAGCATGGCTTCACCAAGGGCAAGTCCTGCCTGACCAACCTAGTGGCTTCCTGTGATGGCGTGACTAGATCAGTGGACAAGGGAAGAGCTACGGATGTGATCTGTCTGGACTTCTGTAAAGCCATCGACACAGTCCCCCACAACATGCTTCTCTGTAAATTGGAGAGATATGTATTTGATGGGTGCACTGTTCAGTGGCTGAGGAATTGGTTGGAAGGTCGCAGCCAGAGGGTAGTGCTCAATGGCTCGATGTCCAAATGGACACCAGTGACAAGTGCTGTCCCTCAGGGGTCCATACTGGGACCGCTGCTGTTTAACATTTTCATCAATGACTTAGCAAGATCGAGTGCACTCTCAGCAAGTTTGCAGATGACACCAAGCTGAGTGGTGCAGTTGACACACCAGAAGGATGGGATGCCATCCAGAGAGACCTGGACAAGCTTGAGAAGTGGGCCTCTGTGAGTCTCTGCCAGGTCCTGCATCTGGGTTGAGGCAACCCCCAGTATCAATACAGGCAGGGGGATGAAGGGATTGAGAGCAGCCCTGCCGGGAAGGACTTGGGGGTACTGGTGGATGAAAAGCTGAACATGAGCCACCAATGTGCACTCGCAGCCCAGAAGGCCAACTGTATCCTGGGCTGCATCAAGAGAAGCGTGGCCAGCAGGTCGAGGGAGGGGATTCTGCCCCTCTACTCCGCTCTGGTGAGACCCCACCTAGAGTCCTGCGTCCAGCTCTGGAGCCCTCAGCACAAGAAGGACAGGGACCTGTTGGAGCAGGTCCAGAGGAGGGCCACAAAAATGGTCAGAGGGCTGGAGCACCTCTGCTGTGAGGAAAGGCTGAGAGAGTTGGGGCTATTCAGCCTGGAGAAGAGAAGGCTGTGGGGAGACCTTACAGCAGCCTTCCATTACCTGAAGGGGGCCTATAGGAAAGCTGGGGAAAATATTTTCAGCAGGGCCTGTTGTGATAGGACAATGAGGAATGGCTTTAAACTAAGGGAGGGTAGATTTAGACTAGATATAAGGAAGAAATTGTTTTACCATGAGGGTGGTGAAATACTGGACCAGGTTGCCCAGAGAGGTAGTGGACAGCCCATCCTTCGAAACATTCAAGGCCAGGTTGGACGATGCTCTAGCTGAAGATGTCCCTGCTTACTGCAGGGGAGATGGGCTAGATGACCTTTAAATGTTCCTTCCAACCCAAAGCATTCTATGATTCTGACTTGTGGACTCTTGTCCACACATCCAGTCATTTCATCATGAAGGCAATCACGTCAGTTAAGCACAAGTTGCCCTTGCTAAATCCATGCTGGCTGTTCCAAATTATATTCTTCTCCATCACGTGCCTGGAAATGGCTTCTGAGAGGATTTGTTCCATAATCTTCCTGGAGACTGAGGTTAGGCTGACTGGCCTGTATTTTCCCACAGTCTCCTTTTTCTTCTTGAAGGTGGAGTGACATTTGCCCTTTTCCAGTCTTCAGGAATCTCCTCTGATCATTATAACCTCTCAGAGATGGTCAGTGGCACTGCCTTTCTAACTCTATCTCTGCACACTCAGGCCATGTCTTTATACTCCTCATAAGTAGCCTGTCCCTGCCTCCAACGTCTATGTATTTCATTTTTGTGTTTGAGCTCAATCAGGAGCATCTTGTTCAGCCATACTGGCCTTCTGCCCTTCCTGCTCAGATTCCTACGTGTTGGAAAGGACAATGCTTTGGGGAGGTTGTTGCGGAGGGTCAGCCAGCTTTCCTGGGCCAATCTACCCCCATGGAATCCTGCCAAGCGGGTCCCATCTGCTCTTCTGAATGGTAAGATTTGGATAGATGAGAGAGTGGGGTTCAGTCACAGTCTCTAGGATAAGAGCATTCATAGTAATGTGGGGTTGCCTTTTCTCTGTGGGATAGGTCAGAAGAGAAGGGGCAGGATGTAGGTGATCATAGGTCTAGTCTCCAAGTGGGCAGCATTGTGTGGGTGTGTGGAGAGGAAGAAATGGAGGTAAGTGACTGCCATGGAGGACTAACTACTATTGGTGATAACAGAGCTGCTGCTGATGCTAGCTAACGGTGTTAGCAAGACAAATGTTAGAGCTATGATTTAGACAATCCAAACATGGAGAAGATGGTTGCTACGAAGACCACATGGAATTTGTAATGTTTCGGAAAAGTCTTTTTTTGCTAGAATCCACAGGCTTACAGATCAAATCTGAAAGAAGATAATAATGAAAGGTTGGCCAGAAGTGTTTCCCCCTTGTCTCTCTTCTTCAGAATGACTTATTTTGTAATACACTGTAAATACACAAATTTATAGGGTTCTTATTAAACTCTAAGAATTAATTGCATGTTATATAACAGTAGCCTATGTTATCACTGTTAACTTCCTTACACAATGATGGCATACTAGATCCCAGTGTCAATTAATATTTCTAGTATAGCAATACTTCACCGACGTTATAAAGCCACTTAAAAAAAAAAAAAGGCAAAAAGCAACATAAGAGTGTGTAGATACTATTATGCTTCTTCTATCAGTGTTTCTGGAATAATATGTACGTGATCTTTCCTCACTGTAAATGTGATGCTGGATCCAAATGCGTGTGCCTTTTTTCCATGGAGGCAAGGTAGGATGGAAAGCTCTGGGTCTTCCAAGGAAACAGGACCTCATGTGAGTTTTAATTCACTGCTTGAGTCAGTCAGAGACATTCTAAGCCTTAGAAAGTAATTGATTTGTTTTCTCAGGTTTTCATGAAAATCAGTTTGTTTATTTGAGGGCAAATTGGCTAGGAAATCATCGCACGAGACTTGATGACAAGAAAAGAATAAACAGTGGAGTTGTTTGTGTTTTAGTTACTGCTGTTGAATTATTAAATCAGAAGAGAAAAGAAAAAAGTATTTGCAGGCACTATTTATGTTTTGACTATAATATTATGCATTATGAAAAATCTATGTATTCAGTTTTTACACACTCTTGTAGTTTGCTGGTTTACCACATGCAGAAGGCTTGATTCTGGCAGCACTTCTGAATGTGCAGCTGAGTGGCTCTTCATTCGGCGGACTGAAGTCTGCATCACTCGCCGAGGAAGAAAAAGGCAGTCCAGAAGTAGTATTTGTCATAAGCAACCAAACCTTCTCAGTGTTAGGATAAATGCAGATTTATTGGAATCTGAAAGATTTTATTAGAAAATTAAGTAATTGGGATGCTGTTTGAGGTGACAAGACAAATGGGAGCTACTCCAGGGAGCAGCCTGTGCTCATCTGCTGGAGAGGTATGGCTGGGAGGGAGCAGATGGGTGGCACCACAGTTTGGAGGGATCGGGGGTCTCTGAGGAGTCGGAAACAGAGCAGTGAGGTACAGATAATCCAAACAGTCATAGTAGCAGTGATGCGGCCTTGCTGTATTTTTGATCTCGTCCGTAACTGTGTGGTACCCATTGCTAACTCTTCCAAGGCTGCGCTGCGTCCGAACCAGAAGGATGCTCCCTCCAGCAGCTTTGTCCCTGCCCCGCTAATGGATTTGAGACATGCTCTTTTCTCTCAAGATGAGAACAGTTTTTCAAGGCCTTTTTTATCCGTAAGCTTCAAATGAAATCGCTTTATAAAAGTTGGCATTTGCCTAGAAATTGGCAGTATTTAAAGCTGGCTAAATGCCCATTTAAATGAAAAAGAAATCAAACAGTAAAACATGAGTGCAGGTTGTGGATGTAAACCATGGCTGGTTAGGTCGAAAGGAAATTGATTTAAGTGTTCTTTGGGGTTTTTTTTCCCTTACAGAAGAATGCAAAGTAATTATGATACTTTGAATGACTATTGTTTCTGTGTAATGCTTATGGCATAAACAGAGCACTTGACTTCTGAGAGCCTGATAGAATTTTATCAATTCCTGGGGGAAGTTCTCGCTTTTGAATGACCAGTAATTCTCTGCCAGATTATCTAATTGATGATGTTTATGCCCGTACAGTGCACAAAACAGAAAACCGCTTTTGTGGCAACTTTTGAAAGCTGAAGCTGGGCTACAAAACTTGATAACCACAAAAACTATTTAATGCAGCTAAACTCCAGGGCCCAAATATTTTCCCATTATGTAACAGACAAAACAAATTCAATACCCGCAGCATTAAAACAATGCTTTTCCCTAATTCCTGGGTTGCTTACAGTTCTCTGCCTTTTATTTTGAAGATTTTTGTAAGTACTCCATCTGTTGGCCCTGTCTGCAGAGAATGGCAATAATCACTAAATGAGTGAGCTTACTGATAAGCTTACAAAACGCAGTAACTCTTCGGTCATTGTTGGTGGACTTTTGTAAGCACATATTGTGGGATAAAGTATGATGAGGAATGCAATATTGAGTTCATGATTGAGACATGAAGAGGCTGAATGTTGAAGAGATTGAGTTCTATAGATATAGATGTTAATCGTCCAATTAGGCGGTCATTGATCTGATATGAATCTTTAGTGGGCTGGATGTAAAAGCCACGGCACTTTTCCCCTTGTGTTCCTCTGCCTTTTCTACCTTAGCCTGTTTATGTTACTGAATGCTAAAGGGAGCATAGTTCATTTTGAAATTTCTAAGGAGACTTCAAGAACAATTACCAAAAAGTAGTTTAAATCCTGTAGTCCCTTCCGACTTGTAGTCAGGTTTCCGGCAAGTAAACTGGTGCCCTGCTGACCTTAAGCCTGGGGATATCCTCAACACAAAATGCTATTTGTACTAAATTATGAAATCTTAGTTTTATAATGTAGCTTGCGTTATCTAGCGACTAAACTGGGACTATCACAGATACTTCCCTTAAGGTTCCATCTTTGTTGAACCTAGATATTAAGTATCAAAATAACTTTTTCTTATTTTCTAAAATGTACACAAAAAATTAATAATAAGACAAGGCCTGAAGTTTCAGCTTTTCTTGATTCTTTAGTGGCAGGAGTTGGACTTCTCCAGTGATTTCTGGAATAGTAACAGTAGTTGAAACTCCATCAGGCAACTCAAAGCCCTTAATAAATGGGCAGATCTTATATAACTACTTAAGATACGGAAGTGTGTTACTGAGGTTATTTTAATTAAATATTTTTTATGCCAAAACCATTTTTACATCCCTTACAGCTGTGAGTTTCTTATTAAAGGAATTTATATAGGTATTCACAAGGGGGAAAATGAAAAGGGGAAAATGAGGCACAGAGTTGAATATTAGAGCAGTTGTTTTCAGCTGTGAGGAACACTGTAGTTCAGTAGTATCTGTGATAATGCAGTTAATTTTAAACTTTTCATGCCAGTGACATGTCTTTTTCTGTAAAACACATCTGAGTAAAACATGCATATAGTGTAAATACATATATAATTATGTTATATAAATACATATGTATGTAATATATGTATTAAGTGAACTAGGGAGATGCGTAGAAAGCTTCTCAGTAGTACTGCAAGTATAACTGTTGTGAATGGATCTGAAGTTTACATACATGAAAAATGATCTATTAAAGTAAATTTTGTTCTAAACGTGAACTGAATTTTCAAAATACTTATACTGAATCCCTTGCTTTCATTCCTTCTGTATTTATCTTTTAATTTTTGCAGAAGCAAAGTATTACAATCACTAAAAGACTCGGAGTCTGGATTTAGTATATCGCATCTCCCAAAAGGGGACTTGTAAGAGGGAATTTTATATTTCACTTTTGTAGGTATCTGATTGAAAGAAAATTATTGAGAAAACTCTGCTAGTGCCAAGACTCATTTTTAAGGTGACTGACGTTTCTGAACCACGGCCAAGGTGATGGTTAGGCAGGTCATTTATCACTCTGTTCGATTTTCCATTGTCGGTTGATTTTTGATTGTGAGCTTTCAAGTTTACAGGGAAGATCTGGAGTATGAACCAAGCGTAAGTGGAACATTTCAGTGTTACTATAATTAGTCCAACCAACAAACAGTGCTTTTGCAGACCTTCTGTTTCTGTATTTATGAGCTATTATTAGTTTGTCGTAATACAAACAACATATAAATAGTTCACTGTAGTGTCTAGGGGCCTAATCACAGACTACGTATTCCTAGATGAATGATGAAATGCATAATTATTTTTTATGGTTGGACCTAATGCAAAGATCATGAGAGAAACTATAACCATGTTCAAGTCAGTAAGAGCATTATCAGTGATTTCAGAGGGACTAGAATCCAAATTTTTTTGCAAGTGTCATTTTTTCTTACTTGAGATAATTCTGTGGCCAAAATTCCTCCCTTTTTATAATGCCAGTTTCTGCCAGTTGATAATTAATCTATAGTGGATTAGTCTATTGTACATTTCAAATACTATTATTTTGAAATATGTCAGATTAAAAGTAGACCTTTGGTGATACTTGTGAAGCTCAGTTTTCAGTAGCTGTCTGGATTTTGTATTATCTAAAATCTGACTGAGGTTATAAGGGAGCATTTATGAGGAAGAGCGAATCAGGATCTCTCTTCTCATTAGGCTTCTCTATCCCTTAGCGCTATAGAAGCTGCCCTCTGTTTGACAGGTTCAAATTTTACCAAGCAAAGAATGAGAGACACATGGCCTGCACGACAATAAAATACTTGGTGTTCTTTCTTTTGATGTGAGACTGAATTTTTGTTTGCTGGGTAATTAAAACAAAAAAGCAAAATAAAAAATAAAAAGTAAGTCTTAAACATATCTTCACCTTTCTTTCATGTAGGTATTACATAGAAGTAACAGATATGTCATTGTGCAAGGTAAATCCCTAAGCTTCATCCCATGTTGAAAATACTTTTTGTAGTAAATAAAATTAGATGCCAAGTAGCATTCTACAGGATCTTTTTAAAAGTCAGATCACATGTTAAAATAAGGTTTTAGGTCTTTCGATCTTGATTATAAAATTGATAACCTGGCTAACACATCTCAGGGAAGCAACTGGCAGTTATTTAAGATACTGGAAGAGGTGAGATGGGAAGTATGGGCAGCTTAACAGGAAAGTGTAACCTCTACTGTTTGACTTCTGTGTCCTGCTTATTTTAGTAGGAACTCATGTAGTTGTCTTATGGGTACCACACCATTCCCTAGAAGTAAGTTACCTGTGTAATCATAGAATCATAGAATCATAGAATCATAAAATGCTTTGGGTTGGAAGGGACCTTTAAGTGCCATCTAGTCCAGTCCCCCCTGCAATGATCAGGGACTTCTTCAGCTAGATCACGTTGCTCAGAGCCTCTTCCAACCTGACCTCAAATGCTTCCAGGGATGGGGCACTTGCCACCTCTCTGGGCAACCTGTTCCAGTGTTTCACCACCCTCACTGTAAAAACTTTCTTCCTTATATTCAGTCTGAATCTACACTCTTTTAGTTTAAAACCATTAGCCCTTGTCCTATCCCTGTAGGCCCTTTAGTAGTAGTAGGTCTGTCAATGTTTTTGTTGTAAGCTCCCTGTAAGTATTGAAAGGCCACAATAAGCTCTCCTTGAAGTCTTCTCTTCTCCAGGCTGAATAGCCCCAACTCTCTCAGCCTTTCCTCACAGCAGAGGTGCTCCAGCCCTCTGATCATTTTTGTGGCCTGCTCTGGACCCGCTCCAACAGGTCCCTGTCCTTCTTGTGCTGAGGGCTCCAGAGCTCCAGCAGGAGCAGGACTCCAGGTGGGATCTCACCAGAGCGGAGTAGAGGGGCAGAATCCCCTCACTCGACCTGCTGGCCACGCTTCTCTTGATGCAGCCCAGGATACAGTTGGCCTTCTGGGCTGCGAGTGCACATTGGTGGCTCATGTTCAGCTTTTCATCCACCAGTACCCCCAAGTCCTTCTTGGCAGGGCTGCTCTCAATCCCTTCATCCCCCTGCCTGTATTGATACTGGGGGTTGCCTCAACCCAGATGCAGGACCTTGCACTTGGCCTTGTTGAAACTCATGAGATTCACACAGGCACAATTCTCAAGCTTGTCCGTGTACGTCTTGATGGCATCACATCCCTCAGGCATGTCAGCTGCACCACACAGCTTGTTGGCATCTCCAGACTTGCTGAGGGTGCGCTCGATCCCGCTATGTCGCTGATGAAAATATTAAGCATTACTGGTCCCTCTAATAGCTTTAATAGTAGGTGAAATTTCTTCATGTTTTCTGGCTGAAAATTGACTAAAAGCAGGATTATTCATAATTAAAATAAAACAAAACCCTAACAACAGTTCCCAACCACACAAAACTGATACAGAACCGTAAAACTTTTGATATGTCTTTTAATATCTATTTCCATTTTTGTTATACTAGACCAGTGCTAATTAACCAACAGACTTTAAAAAGTCATCTGCAACTATCTAGAACTCTCAAATAATTAAAACTGATCACGCCATATTCTCACTTGCCAGGTGCCATGTTTCATCATATACATCCCTGAAAAGGAGTATACAGCATGATTGATTTTATTTTATAGGATTCGATAATCCTTTATAAATACCCTGTATGTATGTAAATGACAATGCAAAGTCCAAGGGGCTTAAATGAATGTGCCTGGAAGATAGTTTTAACCATCCTATTTCAAATGAAGCAAAGGGGACAGGCTGACTGTCTTGAAGACCAGAAAAAGTTTCTATGTCTAGTCAAGGCATATAAATTTAGAGGGATCAGTGACCTAATTAAAGAACATGAATTCTTCTAGTGTTGACGCCTAAAGTTCAAATGTTCTTTTTATACAGGAAACTCGCCTGCCTGGCTGCTACACAAATATTAAAACAACTCTGTGTGAGACAAGTTTTTTCAGCATCTGGTCTGCAGCACCATGAGACAGTAGCTAAATCTTTGCTATGCAAGACCTCCTTGTCAATCTTGAGCCTAAATATAGTAGCCAGTGTAATTGGATGTTTATTAGGGGAAACAAATAATTCATGTCTTGAGATAAGCTCCTAGCATAGACCACATTCCTCTTCGCAAGTTACTGTAAAATGACCACTGTGTTTTCTTCCTAACTATATTTCTTTCAGGAAGAGACTGCGTGCCTGCTAAAGTCATTTGTAGCCTTGTCCTCCATATAGATGAATGTCAAGGTTGAATAAGATAACTAACGAGTTGGACGACTTTGTGCTTGAACACCAGAAGAGAGGTAGCTCCAAGTTCCCTTCCTTTAATCCTTGGTGGGTCGCTCTTATTCTCGTAACTTTTTCTTCTGACAAACTTCTTACTGTGTGTTTCTGGAAAAAAATACCTTATTTAGGGCTTATCCAAATCACATCTACTTCGTTACCACATTCACCTTGGGACAAAAGCCCTTAATGCACGACAGGGGTGAAATATGAAAACAATGGTTTCCAACTGTTCTAAATCTTTAAATTTTTATAACTAAATATTCTAGTTTCAGAAATGTAACTAATAAATTGAAAGCTTTCAAAATCACAACCAGGAGGTTTGCTGTACACTATAGCACATGTTTTAAAAAGGAAATGACTGAATAAATTAAAACATGGGAAGACAATCTGAGTTACATAGTAGTATTATTTAAATAGTATTTAAATGTATTAAATCATTCAGGAGAAGTTGCAGCTGAACTAACACTCTGTAAAAATGAACTCTCTGTGGTAGACTCTTCACTCACCGAACTTATTTAAAATGTAACAGAGAGGAGTGAATGCTTGTACAGAATGGAAAATTGCTGCCATGGAACAGATATGTTCAGATTATTCCTTCCAGAGGAGAAGATGATGATTCAGTTACATACAAGGGAGAAGCAGTTAACCGTATCTTTTGGTTTAAATCTGATGCTTATTTGAAATTATGTTTAGCCCCAAACCAATTCTGTCACTCTTATCTAAATGCTTATCTATAAAAGGAAGAAAGCATGATCTATTCATAGAGAAGACATTGTGGATGTAATTAGAAATGGTTTACAGTCTGCATAAACACCAGGTCTAAATGCTTTCCCCATAAATGCTCATATAAGCACCGCATTGACCATTTTTTTCTCAAAATGTTCAATCATGTTTTCACTTCAAGTGCATGATGTAACTACAGCCCAGCTAAAATTAAAGTCTTAATAGCCTAATATACAGTCTCTGACAGGGGGCCCCTTACAGACCAACAGGCCTTATGAATTCAGATCTTACTGTTTTATCTAAATTAGGAGGCAATGAGCTGGAACATGTAATTTAATTTTATGATGCACTGAAAGTATTTCAGTAAGTAGTCATACCAGACGGCTGCAACACACAATCTCAGAAGGATATTTTACAGGTTTTCTGTTTAATAGATTTTAAAGAACAGAAATTATCTGTTATCAGTGAATATAGAAAGATTTCTGATCTGTCAGAAGGGTACCTTTACTGGTTTTTGAAGAACTGAGTTTGAAAAATACTTTGCCATGTGTGAAACCAAAATGATGCAGTTAGTGCTTGGAGAACCAGCTCAGTTCCTTTCTTCAGTTCCTTTTTCAGAAAGGGTACTTGCCAGAGGTGCCTTCTAGTGATCGTCCTTTTGTAGCTGCTCTGAAAACGTTAGCTTTTATTTTGTCAGAGCAAGAAACATAACCATATGGCCAATCTCCTATATTCATATGCTAAAAGTATTTCATTGTTGCACCCTGAACTTACCAGTTCAAGGGACTGTCCATTCATGCATCCTGGAAAAAGAGTGAAATCCCTCATCAAGATGCACGCAATTGGTGATTGTATACAGTGTAAAACTTTTGCTGAAAACATGGTCTTAACTAGCTTGTTTAATAAGAAATGCACAGAAAACTGTAATAATAATTGGAAGGATTCCATTGCATTTCCTGGCATGCTTTCTAATCACTCGTTTAAATAAGATCAGAGATACTGTGCTGAGATTTCAAAGAAGAAATTTACTACATGCGAATGCTTTAGTGGTTGCTCTGTCTTTTTTTAGCTGTGTGCCACAGCAGAAGGAGCAATTTCAGTGAGGGAAGACAGCACAAATTCAGTGTGTCCTGTGCTTCCTGATGTCTTTTGAGGAACCAAGCAAGTTGAATCCCTTGTAGTTAGGCTGGTGAGGACTTAGAAGCAGGTGAACTGTGAATACTTAAGTTCATTTCATTCCACAGGGCTGCAAATTTTAAACTAGATGTGGACAAATGTCTTCACTGTAGGAGCCCCATTCTAAAATCCTCGTGGATAAAAACTGCATGGGGTACATTGCATGCTTAGGAAAATCAAGGATAGCAGGAGTGTGATTTTCCAATAAGAAGTGACAGAAGAGTCCCTCTGCTCCATAGGGCTGACCTGTCTTACTTCTCAGTCCCAAAGCAGTGGAGGGATGTCATCTTTGGCAAGATGAACCCTGCTGGCAGTACAGATGACCTGCCAGACTGACTAAAAACGTGCTGCTGGCCAGCTTTACTGTAGGGAAATCCCTTTGAACATGCATTTCTGTTTAGCACCACATTTTGGCCAGCCTTATCTGATTGCTTTAAGAATCTGAATCAGCTTAAGCATTAACCTCAGGAGTAAATGGTCTCATTATAATCAGTGCAGCTACCAACAGGCTAAACTTATGGTTCATGATTTAGGACTCTCCATTAATAGATGAATAGAGTGGATTCTAGTGGTTCCATATGTCCACTCATTTTTCATTTACTGAAAGGTGCTGCACCAGCCACAGTTCAGACCAAGTGGCTTTACAATGTATTACTATAATCTATTGGAGGTAGGAATATACAGTATGTAGTGAGGTTAGACACAGGCCTTGTTCATTTGAAAAGACTCAGTCCCTATAACGATGAAGTGAAAACATGTTTATTTCATTTGAAACACCTGTATGCTCCATTCAAGGATCGCAGCTTATATCTTTTGTTAAATTTCTGGGAATGTATTCTGTTAAAACCAGTGCTTGAAGCTGGGAGTTACTATTTTTAGGAGTATAGAAGACTGTTTTTCTGAGACACTTGTCAGGAGTGGGACTACTCCATTTTGTAGAAATTCAAGGAGGATAAAGTCCATTCTCGGCTGATACAGTAGTCTGAGGGGTAATACTAAAAATGACAAGGCAAGACAACTCCTGTTATCAATAGTTGCTTTACCATTTTTCTGTAAAGGACATTTCTTATGTGTATTTGAGGCTGATTTGAGACTAATTTTCATTGATCTATAAATAATAAAATCATCCTTTTTAAATTTTGAATGGACTTTTTCTTTCCTAATGATATTTTTACTACGTTACATATCATCATAGTATTTTAAATATGATGACTGTAAACTGAACAATATTAATAGAAACATAAATGAGAAAGAACTTACTTCAACAGATCATTATCACCATCTCTGAAGCAGGATCGAACGCCTTA
Organism: Opisthocomus hoazin; assembly: GCF_030867145.1. NCBI lineage: Eukaryota > Metazoa > Chordata > Aves > Opisthocomiformes > Opisthocomidae > Opisthocomus > Opisthocomus hoazin. Next base: position 38,809,910 of record NC_134416.1, read on the forward strand.
ATTACCGCTATACCAATGGATGCTAGTCTAATATGCTCTTTGGAACCTGTGGTGCTGGAGTTTGCTCCGTTCCCAGTTCATGGAGCGTAATTCCCTGCCCTCTTTGTGAGAGACTTTTAGGAATTGGTAGGAATTTGTTGTACCTCATCTCAACTTTCTCCTTTCTAGATCCACCAACCTCAGTTCTTTAAGTCATTCCTGATAACTCATGTTTCCTCAACTTGATTGTCTCTGTGGCTCCTTGCAAGGTCACCTGCTGGTTCACATTTTTACTGGGATGTTTTACCTAAAAGAAGCTGAGGCTGTGTTGGAGTAGAAGTGGGTGGGAGGATTGCTTTGCATGTCTTGCATTTGATGTTGCAGTTCATCTGTCACAATAGGATGAACATTTTTTTTTCACACAGATTGCTTAGACTCGATTTGTGATCTGCTTCAAGGCCATTACTCCAGAGCTGCTACTTACCCAAGTAGTTGCTTTCTCATAACTGTGCAGCTGCTTGTTTAGATGTTGAAGTTGTTTTGCATTGTTAAGTATAATTTTAGTCTGTGATAATGAAAAGAAACTAAAAATACAGACTCAATTTTCTGACCTGACAGTGAAAGGAATTGTAGAAACTTTCAGTGAGCATCTTTAATTCCAACTTGTGCTTTTATTTCACCGATTATTGTGTTTTATCCTCACTGTTCTTGAAATAAATGTTCAGCGCACATTAAATTAGAGCTATACCACAACTGGAGTGAAATCACTCAGTCTGCATTTTAAGTGGTAACTATACTATTGTCAGTCTCTTTTTCTTGAATTTTTAGTGGAAGTCTTGGAAGGACATTTATTTTTACTGGTAACTTCCGTAAATTAATTGTTGGTTTTTTTTTTCCAGATGCTCAGACATAAACTGTTGGTTTTGATTATGCCCTGTAACACTGCTTTGCTAGACCATGTTCTTGCAGATGGACATTTGCATGTAACTAATGTGGTTGCAGTTGAGGGGACTGCTTGCAGGGCATACTTTTAAACATGTGTTTACATCTTTTGAGTACCGAGTCTTTACTTTGAGGTCTTCAGGAAAGCAACTCAGTCTGCTTTTCTCCCTGGAGAGTGTCTCATGCATTATAATAACAACAAATAATATGAAGAATGGGTGTATTTTCTTATTCCACTATACTACTATACACAAAGAAAATTAGTTTATTCCAAATTTTCAAGTGCCTGCAGATTTCTTTAGCAAATACTTCTGTTGTCTGATGACCTTTCCTTCATTAGTATGAATTTCCCTTCAAGGCAGGCATTTTTCAATCAACAGTAATTTGCATATAATTTATCAAGAGAAAAGAAAAGCAAAATAATTTTATTTAAAGATTTCCCTTTGTTTTAAGTGTCATTAGCAGTTCTGACTAATGAGATTTTTACAATCTCATCAGGTGCTTTTAGAAAATCTCTATGAACTCATCTAGAGGATGCATTTATTCCTAAGTGTCCTGTATTGCATTACAGCACAGTAACGAGTCACCGACTGCTACAGATGTTTATGTGAAATGCAATTAACACTCTGCCAATTTAGTTTTTATAGGGACACAATCAATTTTTATTCATTTGAAAGCTAGAATGCTTTCTTTTATTGTGTGCTGCCTCTCTGCTGATTATATAGCTAAACAAATTATTCTTCTGCTTGTAGTAAATGGGAGTGTTTACGCAGACAGTACTATGGCATATTATATGGATCACATGTAAGATAGGAATTAAATATTTGGATTATGTAGAAGGTGTAAGAACTAAAAGCTAATTTAAAAATATACTTAAATTTGGTTTATTAAAAAAAATCGGATAGAAATGTGAATGATGGTATTTAGAGATGTTTGTTTAATCACGAGCTTGGTCCTGTGATGTGCTGAATGTCCACAGCTACTGTGGCTTTCATTATTAGGGGAACAGAAAATGCAGCTTTGCTTTTGCTGCATAAAGTGACCCTAAGTAACTGGTATGTTCAACAAATATAGGGATATTGTTGTAGGTAAGGACTGTCAAAGACTTGAGAAGAATGGAGATTTCTGGATGGTCTCTGTTGGGTAGTATTTTTTGGATATTAAGGGTGATGTTAATTCAAGTAAGCAGTAAGAAGTCAAAAAACAGACTGGAGGTGGCATGTATGTGAACTTTTAGGCATAATTTTGCCTAGAATGAACCACCTTCTGCACTTAGCAGAATTATTGATAAACTTGGCTTGTGCTCATGCAGAAACCATTTTTTTTCTAGGAAGTGGTTTCACCTTAAATAAGTTATCCTGACTTCAGTCATCACATGCAGAAGCTGTGAATAGGGCTCCTGCTCATTATTCTTTCTTCCTTTAGAATCATGCCTATGTCCCTTCCTTGTGCATTTGTTTGTTTGCTTTTCCTCTGTGACTTTTGGGCTATGTTTATCTGCGTTAGTGAAAGCTTATCAAAGAGTAGCTCCCTGCCTGTCCTTAGCGTATAGAACTGTATCATTGGGCTGGCCAGGGAAACACTTGAACGTGACTGCGTATTGGCCATCTGCTGTCATTTTCTGTTTGGGAAGGCTGTGGTTGATCCCCGAGCTGTTCCTCTGAGCACCGCCTGTGTTTTGTACTCCAGCAAGCAGTCTCTGCACTGTCCTTCCACCAGTACTGATGTTTCTTCCTTGGTGGGTCCTCCTGGTCACTTTTCTTTCTTGCGGTCAGTTCTAGTGTTTGTTCCTGGGGCATTCCCACCTCTTGTTCTTTGCATCCTTCAACCACAGGTCCTGCACTGCCCCTTATGTCCCTGCATCCTCAGCTCCTGTCTCACCAGTCCTACCTTGTTCCTTCCTCCCTCTGCTCCCCTCTCTGCCTAGTCTTCATGCTTTTCTCAGCCCCAGAGCTCATTTTCTCTCTCATCTGCTCTTCTTTCCCTGCATTTGAATCAACTTCTTTCTCTGACCTTCCTGGGCACAGTGTAGAGAATGAAGGGAAGGAAAAGATCATTAAAAAAAAGATAAAAACACATTTTATGAGACAGCCCACTCAGAATTCCCCAAAGCATGCCAAGTGTGGACAGCTTGGTCCATAGGATTGACCTGCTACAATGTAATATGCTGTTAAGTCTCTACCATAAGCTGCAGTTTTCCAAGGTTAATTATTTTTTACCAAATTCATAGGGAATTTAGTAATTGCTGCCCTGAAATAAATTTCATGTTCCTGAAGTACAGTCCATCTTAAAAAAAAAAAAAAAAATCATTATTTTGAATGTAGGCAGAATTGTTTTCTTTTTTATCATTCTCAGAAATGGCTGAATAATTTTGATCGACACTTCATATCAATCAGCTTGATTTTAGGGAAGCTGTAAGTTTACTGTGGAATGTGCTCCCCTGGTAGTTAAAGCACGTGTACCTTGAAGTTTTCTAGGCCTCTGCCAACCGAACTGGAAAGTCAGTTGAAAAGCTGTTTCTTCTGCAACTGCCTTGCCACCCTTTTGCTGTCAGGCTGCGAGCTTTTAAGTGGTGGTGTAGTCCCGGTCACTCAGAGAATGCTTAGATCACACTTATGGACTCTCAGAACGGCTTCTGTGTAACCTATGTAACTACTGTAATATTTTTTGTTTCAGAGAAAGCAGTCAGAATGTGCATCCTATGTGTGTTTAAAGCCCACATTTAGATCCTCTGAATTCTGGCTGCACATTTCAGAGAGGTTTCAGTCTAAGTCCAGATGTATGCTTAAAGGCAGTCTTCTCTTGCCTGTCAAGTGTCATGAATGCTTATAGTTTTATTATCCATACCAATGTTAATTTACTTAGGATGCAGTTACAGCACACCGCTGAATTTTCTCCACCTCAAGCACCGAGACAGAAATTTAACTTCAAGCACAAAAGTCATTTCCTTCAATTTAAACTGTGATTATAAATAATGCACACCCTTTTTTGTGATGAAATAATTAATGATTTTTCCCAGCTTTAGTTATAAACTACCAAAGTCAATATTTAAATTTTTTTTAAAGTTCAGATTTCTATCAAGTGCATCTAATAACTTTATAGAGCACCGCAACACAAATCTAAGTACAATAATTATGGATTATAATGAACCACTTTATTTTAAGTGGGTCATGTAAGGATAATTACGTATTTAAAGACAATGTAAAAAGTTGGTTTTTTTCTTTTTCAGATGTATTTTACATGATCTGGCTTTCTGTGGCAAGTAGCGAAGTATTAGCACCTTTGATGCTAATACTAATAACTTACAACCTGATGCAGAGTTTTTTGAGGCCTCCCTGCAGACAGTATGAAGGCTTCTTGTTTCACTTCTTAAAATTTATTAGTATTCAAGTTCAGTGGAGCCTAGATGAATAACTGCAGAAAATAAACACCCCTAGGAAGTATGAACAAGGTGAGCTATAGAAGCTGCTCTTACACCAAAATTGAATGAGATCTACATTTGATTCTCTTTCATGTTTCTCTTGCGATTTTTCAGAGGAAATGGTACAATGACAATGGCTGTTTTGAGTAACGTGCTGTAATTGCCACAGTGTTAGGGCACAAACCACTGTGAAGCAGGGAAAAAAAGGCTGAAAATGACCAGCAAGGACACTTTAATGAACACTTGAATGCACCTCAAATGAAAACCAGATGTTCTTTGTTAGCTTCAGCAGTAAGCCTTCTGTTCTGATTGAGGAAACTGTACCTTCATCAAGGACAGAGAACAAGGAGAGCTCTTTCCAACAACAACACGTAATTTTTTGTATGTTTAATAGATAATACTGCAGAGGTATGTTTCTATACCTTTCTGAACTTTCATGGCATATTTAACATAACTGATCTAAATAACAACCCGTGGCGCCGTAATTTTATGATTTGAACAGTACTGTTCTTTATTTAATAAAGCTCTGTAACACAATTTGCTTAGCAAATGGAAAATACTTCTGCAAAATAACTACCGAAAAAACTACAAAAAAGAGCTATTTCCGTACCATTTCACTGCACCAGAAGGAATACTGCAAATAAAACAATGCTGTAAATAGAGTTTGATTTTCAACCTAGCTTTGATTTCACAGATCGTAAATACCATTTTTTAGCTATCCATTCTCCAAGTTCTATTGGGACTGCCTAAATCTGGCAAATCAACCACTGACGGGAAACTAAAAATTCCTGGGAGAATTAGGCGCAGTATTTATGTGCATGTGTGTATCTATATCAATACATACCTAGACATTCAGAGATATATAGCATTATATATAAACTCTAGACTTTAAAAACATACTGGCTTGTAGAACACCTACAGCAGCTAAGTCAGATATTAGGTGCTCCAGTTACCCCTGTAGACCTGCAGTCATACTGTAAGTACAACTTCATGGACGCTGCTGGAGCGTAACAACGGTAAATTGTCTCTTCGGACTTTGAGGAAAGGGTTTAATCAGAGATGTTCAGAACTAATTCTGGAAACCTGTAATTTTTTATAGGTTTAGCACTGATTTCTCCAGGTCATCAGGTTGTTCTGCAGCACATGGTGTATAACCAGCTAAATCCTTGGTACGTAGTGAGAATCCTCTCTCTTGCCCTGGAAAGAATACAGACAATTTTCCTGTACTATCTGTCCCCTTTCCCATTAGGAGAAGTGGAACTGGAGGCACAGACAGGTCGTGGAACTAACTGCTCTGTGCTTCATTACCTGTTGGACTGTGTTAGTAGAAGTACAGCTGGACTCCTGACTGTTATAGCTGGAGGTGAGGAATGGGGAAGAATAGCCAGCTTCTTGCAGCTGTCCCTCTCCACTATGTCTGAGCATAGTTTTAGGATTATGTATATTGTATTATTTCATGAATTACTACTGTAATATGAATCATTATAATCTGCCATGTCAAGGCCCACTGAATGGAAATGTAATGTATCACACCAAGATCTACTTGGAGACAGTTTAATTTATGGCTTATTGACTAAAATTTGTGACCATTTTCTTCTGAGCTTTTAATACATAATGCATAAGAGTTTATCAAGGCACTTGTTCTATTAAAAGTGATGTAGGAGATCTGAAAGACTTGCATGCAGTGGTTAATGCTAAGCAATATACTATAGCTACAAGTTCTTCTTTCTTTGTGCATTAATTCTTCTGTAAATAATATTTAATTATTTAGCCATTTATCTCTTTAGATAGTTAATAACTTAGGTTGTTAGGATTATAAGAAACTTCAGTTTGGAATGCAACCCAGGAGGTCCCTAGTCCAGCCTCCTGCTCAATGCAGGATCACCTATCAGGCCAGAACAGATTGCTCAGAGCTTTATCTAGTCCAGTCTTGTAAAAACCTGAAAGTTTTTCCCCTCAGGATAAAAAAGGTTTTCCTGTTATACACTCTGAAACTCTTGTATTTCATCTTATGCCCATTGTCCCTCGTCTGCCTACGATGTATCACTGTAAAGGGTCTGGCTCGTCTCTTCTTGCTAACCTTGCAGGTACTGGAAGGCTGCTGTTAGGTTCCACTTAAGCCTGCTAAACTTGGCAGAGTTTGCCTGATTTAATCCACTGGCCAAGCCGCATGTTATTTTGAGGAATAAAGGCTAGGTTTTAACCCTTAAACAGCTCCCAGCAGCTCACTGCTGGTACGTATTTAGGTCCTTCAGGCTTTTTGCCCTCCTCTTTGTTTGTTAGTTCCATGCCTGTGCGTGCCGTATGAGTGTCGGTCTGACATCAATGAGCGGTTCTGAGTGTTGTGCCCAGAGGTTCAGCGTGGGAAGAACTGAAATGTTGGGGGGATGTTTAGGTCATGGACACTCAGCGTTTTCTGTCGGCTGCAGAAGGGTTTTGGTTTTGAGTGCCTCTTCACACAATAGGAGTAATCTGCTATTTGCATTAGTCACAGAAGGTTCCTCCAAAGCTTGGTGGATCTCTCCTCTTGTGTTGTTTCTACTTAGTTTGTTCAGAAGGACATACTCTCTTTACATCCTTGCTTTCTGCCCTTTTGCAGGGATTTTAAACTCTAAAATGAAAGGCAGATCCACAAAGCCACTGGGAACACCACTTCATCTTCAGAGAACTTCTGTTTAGCTCATGTTCACTAGGTTATACCATTTATCCTACTACTCAGTATTTCATAAAACTCTTAGCACATCTGCTCCTTTTCTTCAATTGTTACCTGGTTTCCTCTGCATTTGTTTAGCGCATTTTATTTTGAGCACAAGATGTATGAAAATGTTTGCACTATGAAAAGTGATTTTATGAACAGTTTCATCTTTACAAAGGAATGAATCTCAGCTCCCTGAGAATGCGTTTCAAAGTTGCCGTTAGCTGTCTTCATTACTCTGCATTCAGAACCATTTTGTTCCTGTGGCTGGATTGAGACTGGACTGGAGGGAGTAGGTGGGGACATTCCCATACATCCTTAGAGGGAATTCAAGGGTGTGTCTTACATTTGTTTCAAAGTAAAATGCCAAAATTGACCAAAAATAAGTGTTGTCTATATCAGTCCTATTTTTCACATTTTCCATTTGAAAGAAGAGTTCCTGTGCATGCCTAGAGATAAAAGTGAAAAAGTGTTACTTACAGGCCAGTAGTTTTAGAATACAGAACTGACTTGTACAGCTGTATTAGTGAGTGTACATACAGCAGTTACAGCACACCAGAAATTACAGCATGTAAGCTGTTGGAAAGATCAGATTCATAGATATTTTCGGAGCCTTGCTCATTTGACACAACTTTATGCTTGGCTTCAGTGCTTCTGTCCTTACAGGGGATCTGCGGACTTGTAGCTGGGCTACGTGAAGCTGAAGCTTTCACAAAGCCTGGATGAAGTATATCCAATGGATTATTTCGAGCACAAACTGCTGGCAGGGAACATGAGGGCTTCTTTGAGATTCTCTGATAGTTTTATACTTGGTATTTGGAGATTTTTTTCTACATTTTGTAATATTTCTACTGTCAAGACTCAATTTACTTTGCCTAAATGTAGAGGTAGAAAGCTTTTTTATTTCTGCATTTATGGAAATGAGTGGCAGTTGAGCATTTTATTCTCATCGTCAGAAGACTTGTAGGAGATTTAGTGCCACAAGACTGTGGAGAGATGTACTAGAGGGATGGACAGAAAAGCATGAGAAGGGAGGGGAGCAGATCACTAGGTCCTTCTGAATATCAGAAACTGTGACGGTTTAGATTTGGTGATAGCTACTGGTGAACAGTATCTACGTATGGATAGATGGACAGTTTGCTCTTTGAGCAGATTTGCTGATTTTTGTTTAATGGCATCCCTGCAGTGCCTTGGGAAGGCTGTAGTTAGCAACATGTACCCAGCCCAAGTTCTACAGATTTTGACCAGTTCTATCAGAGCATCCCTCTCATGCTGCAAGCGGGAAAAATATTAGTGTTTTGGTTTCTTTCTATTTTAAGTAGACTTTTTCTCCAGTGTAACTGAAGTTTTGTTGTTCATTATGCCAACTAGTATGTCTCATGGAGAACTGAGGTCATGGAAATCGGCTGGGGAAGGACTTCACAGCAGCAGGAAGGAGTCCAGAAATGGCAGTAAAACCGTGGTTTTTCATTTGGTTGTTGAGGCCTGTTAAATTTATGTTTAAGTGAGCAAACTTACAAGATTTGAATTGGTACACTGAGAAAAAAAAAAGTGGGGTCATTCCTGTGTTTCAAGCTTTAGCAATTAAAATTATAAATTTGTGTGCTATTGCGTGTTGTTTTATATAAAAGCCAGGCTGGGATACTGATTCATGTGATATGTGGAAACAGTAAAATATATACTTATTTGGGAAGTAATTCTCAGGTTTCATTTATGTATTTTGAATAGGCCTTGGAAAGTTTATCCCAATGTTATCACAAAATAGATTCACTCCTGCTTTAAGTGACAGCAGTACAACAAAGTTATGTTTACAGAAGTAGATTGCAGAAGAAATATTAGATAAACCAAATAAGCCCCAAATGCACAATAACTTGGGTACAAATGCAGTTTTAAAAATTATGTTTGGGATACATTTAACAGGGCAAATATTACATATATTTCTTCTGTTTCCTCCTAGTTCCTGTGCATTGAGATTCAGTAATGCACACATGCAAAAGGCAGAGCTTTATGAAAGCATTAACTGGAGTATTCATTAGTGCCAGATACTGACTCTTTACTAGAAGATGTTGACATGTAGAATCACTAGTTAGAAAAAAAAACTGGATTTGCAAGCTGAAGTTACAATATTTCCATACATTACTGTGGTCATTTTACTGTTTCAGAATACACGGAGCCACTGTTCACCCACACAGCACTGTTAAACTTTACATATACTGGACTATTGCACGAAAACTCTGACGGCCAAATTTTGGAGTTTAAGGTGGCTGATGGGGATTTTCATAAAGAAAAGAAACCATGAAAAAGGGAATTATACTACTTCGATATACTTTCAATTCCCACCAAAATATCTGTATGTTGTTATTTGAGTCTTTTTTCCCTTTTATGACTTACTGGAATTTTGTCTTACAGTCTGGGAAAGCATTGTAACAGGGAGCAGAAATCACAGATTATAATTTAAATCTAGGGTATGATCTCTATTGCAACATTGGATATAGCTGTCTGCTGAGGTTTTGGTATAAGCATACTAGTTCCTGGGGCAGGGCAAAATGGAGTTTGTAACTTAATAGGAAAAATAAATAGAAGGTCCCACTCTTAAACTAACACAATCCCTCTGCCCCTAACCCCTTAATATTTGGTCACTGATCAAAGTAATTTAGAATTAAAGTTATTCTCTCTCAACAAGCCATTGTGGAAATGCAACCTGAAGAGGGAAGAAAGAAGTGTCTTTTATATTTGTCCTATATTTTATATAAAGCAGGGGAAGTCTTCATTTTATAATGCCTCGTGTATATTTTAGCTTGGTTTACTGGAGGTCTCTGTAGAGAACCAGAGAAGTGTATGAAGAACTTCATTAGTTCTTGAAGGACAGCACAAATTATTGAATAATCCGCAGAGATCTTACCTCCCAGCTGTTTGAATTAAATAAGCTGTAATAAAATGTACACAAATCCTCCCAGAGATTTAAGTAGATGACTGTGCCTGAGGAAGTTGAATTGTAGAAAAGAACATCTTAATTTCAGTCCACTGTCTCTGAAAATCATTTCATAGGCACTGAGAATATTCAGCTCTCATAGAAATCAGGCTACTAAATTCTGGCTACCCAAGTCAGAAAATATAGCCCCTTGTATTTTCCTGAGGCATGTGTATTTTTGTTTGTTTGTAGAGAAATAGATGAAAGAGGTTATCTTGTAAACAACAAAAAATATTTTGTGATATTTATTCTTGGGATCCTTTTGTTAATCTCCACCAGAATAAAAAATATCAAATTATTCATTTTGTAAGAGCCAAAACATTAATCACTCAGGCTATTAAACTGTAAGAAATCAAATACAGTAGTTGAGAAGGGAAGAGACACTACCTCTCTATAATGACTCATAACTGATTCGTTTATGTTAGTGTAAAAGCAAACACCTACTTTTTATACAAAGTTGAGGAACTGTTTGTGTTTACAATAACAGAACAGCAGCAAGAAAGCCAAATGGCATTGTATTTGTTCAACTTACACAGGGGTTGGGAAAAAAGTGAGTAACAACGCTGGAAAGTGCTGAGACATATTTGTGTATGAGGTAACCAGTGAGTGTGGAGGTGCAAATCCCTCAAAGAACATATGTGAGACACAATGAGACTTCTGCGTTCTTCACGTGGGTCACTGAGAATGTGAACAAAAACCAGACAGATGTGGTATATTTGGATTTTCAAAAATACTTTAGATTCTCACAAAAAGTAATTCAAGAAACATGTTCCTGCTAAACTTCCATGTGGATTGAAAAGTGTCCGGGAGAATAAAGAACAAATACAAATAGGAGATTGATACTCATCATGCAAAACCTTCAGCATCTATACAAGTACTTTGATAAATACACTTATTAATCAACTAAAAGTAGGATGAGTGGAGAGATGGCAAATTTAAGACAAGATAATTTAGGTGAAGAAAATTAAGAAAGGCTGAAGAACTCCTGTGGGACCTGATACAACTGGCAAATATGATGCAAAGTATTTGGAAGGACTGTGTGAGCTGCTGTAGCCAGAGCTCCTGGAGAGATTCGAGCATCCTTTTGTGTAGCTCATTGCGACTTCTGCTCGAAGCACAGCACCAATGAAAAATAGAAATGGTTTCATTGATACTGGAAAATCTTTTATTTGTGCAAGTAATAAGTCTGCGTTACCCACAGAAGAAAACTTTAAGTTCAGAAAGGTTTAAAAGGATATTAGCAAGGAAAATACAGATAACAAGAGCAATCGTAAAAAGATTTATTTTTCTTTAATGTTACATAATCCTTATGCTTCAGAAGGCAAAACCATGGGCAGTTGTATCCCTCTGTTGTTGTTCTAGAAGAGCGATCAGTATCTCTCTGATAAAAATGTCTGGTACAATCAGATGGGTGAGACCCTCTGGAAGGGACAAACCGCAAGGCTGCGGCAGTACAGCAGTCATTCTGTTCAGAGTTCACCAGTAAAGACAGAAGTTTCTAAATGGGAAAGTGCTTGTGCCTGTACAGGACATTAGAAAGTGGAAGTTCAGTTTGCAAACCCGCTCCATTTAGCTTTTGGGTCTTGCACATTTACGGTGTGCAAGATGACACTTTTGTCTGAAAAGATATAACCTTCACTATTCATATTAATTCATAACTGATCACCTGCAAATGAGCTAACTACTTAGACTTGTATGGTTTTAGTATGCTAGCCTAGCTAAGTGCTTCTGGAGACTTAAAGCTCAAAACTCAGCCCACTCAAAAAGCTTGTTAATGGGTCCCACGTGACACAGCTATCAATTTTTTAGTATCAGATATACATGCTGTATCCATTATAACTTTCACTTAGGGGCAGGCTTGCCCTAACTGTGCGGGAGCTTGTAAGGCTTTACTCTTATTTTTGGTCTGAAAGAAGAAAAAAAAATTAGCAATGTTAGACGAGAGTGAGCCTGTGTGTTGCAAAAGACAATGCTCGCTATGTGTCTGGGAGAGAGAGGCCTGATGCACTGCAAAGGCTTGCAAGATTCTCTGTCTGTTTTTAACATTTCCCAGCTTGTTTAAATATGCATTGTAAGCAATGATAAAATGACAAGTTATCATTGATCTGTCCTTTCCTCCATCTCAGAGGGATTCATTAAATAATGCATGCACCCATGTGAATTACCCTTCTTCACTGCACTATCCCCAGACCATTAGCCAAATATAGCAACAGCAGCATCTTTCAACCCCTGGAAACCCTTTGCCTTTCATTTAATTAAATTATCCCATTATGAAAACTCTTATAATGAGATTAAATTTAATTATTTATTAGACACTTATTTGCACTAGGGAATCTATCAATTATGCATGGCTGTGCTAAACATTTTTCAATCCATCACCTTTTCTTTTCATGGAAGGTGCAATTTATTAAGTGCATCTGAAGTACTGTAACAGAAGAGCCCTAGCAGAAATGTGCATGTCATCCTAGTTCAATTAATTGCAAATGTAATAGGAAAACAGAAATATGAAAATTTGTTCTCTCTGCTTTTGAAATATAGCACGCTGACGGAATTGCACGTTTTGCAATTAATTGGTGCATCTCCTTTTTACATCCTACCTAGTAAAGTTCATGGACAGTCATTTTAATTCATGTTTTTTTGTTGTATTTTTTATGTTAATGGTTGTTAATTGCACAAAAGTTCAGATGTAATGCCTAATTAGATTAGTTCAATGAAATATTTGTAGCACACTGTGGTTTGTAGCTATGTACATACAAGAATTTCTTCTTTATTTTATAGAAGATACTGTATTGTCTTTATATAAATTAGTTGATGATAAAGATTAAATTTAGACATACTTTTAATGCATATAACCATAAAACATCATCAGTCACATATCTTTGTGGTACGAACTTGGATATGAAGGCAAAAACGTATCAGCTACCAATAACTGTTTCAAGCAGAATGCCATTTTCTGATGAATGTTAAGAAGAAGATATAAATGTCAATACAGCTCTGAGCTTTTCTTTTATAAGACCTTGTCAATATGTAATTAATTATTCAACTGGAGTTCTGTGTGGCTCAGGGCAGCATTTCAAAGAGCTTTCTTTTATAAATTGCAAAGTCATCTTAGGATTGCTTTTACTTTTTTCCTTTCCTTTTTTTCACATTTAGAAATAGCATGTGTATAAAAGCTCATAGACACCTGCAAGGTGGCATACGCAGTGCAGTGATAAAGTGAGGAGCAGCAGGCTTTTTAGTAGCAGTAGGCTTTAGCAGATGCTTTTAATACGTTACAAAATTCTGCCTTGCTTTAAAAGCGCTCGTGTTTCATGTTCAGATGTGAATGGGGGTCAAAGAAAGATTTATGTCCTTTCTTTCCTCACTTATGCATGTAAGAGGATGTTTGCTTCATTAAATTTGAAATTCACTGGCCAAATAGACTGCATATTTTAGAGGATTTAAGTAAATGTGCCCCAAAGTTCATACAAATTACTACAGAGCGTTTCAGTCCTCATCCTGAAGGAGTGAGACATGCTGCATCTGCTAACAAAGACAAAGGAGTACTGCCCGTGTTTGGCAAAGCAGTCATATCTTAGGCCTTTCTCCATGTCACTGGTTTTTATTATTTGGTACTTTCTTCCTGAAAGTCAGGACTGTTCATTAAATCTCAGGGTACCCTAGTGGGCTTGATAGGATGGTTTTATTCCAGTGAGGGAGGTTACATTCATTAGGACAGCTCTCCAGACGATATTCAGAACTGAAGTTTACTTTTTGGTATGCAGCTTTTGCCAGCCAAGGATCTAGCTCTCATTTTCCAGAATAGCCACCCGTCTTCCACTTGGATAAATATGCTCGTCTGTAAGCCCCATAAGTAAGATCAGTACGTAGTCACGCGCAAATATGTTTCTTCGGTGGAAGTACCAACATCATATACAAAGCAGTTGGTGGTACCATAACTAGTAATTTTGGTCTCTGACACTTCCTCTGTAGAATCAAACCTCTGAGTGAAATTGAAAAATAGTATTTAGACCAAAACCTTTGCAACGTTACACTGCAATGACATTGCAAACTCTTGAATGGTGAAAGAGTGGGTTACGTCTGACATCTTCTCAGCCGAAAAGCAGCATTTTCATATATTTTTCAGTAAGTTATTGCAAAAACTTAATTTCAACTTTGGCAAAAATGTGGTGATTGCTGCATTTTGTGTTCTGAAACCTCAGTGTTGCAGCTGGCTTTGGAGCAGCCCATCTTAGTCTGTGCTGGGGACTGGTAAGTTGGCAACAGCTATTGTCATTTTTCCCATTGTATAATCAGTTGGCAGCCTTGAACTCTACTTTGAAATCTCCTGTAAGGATCCTGTAGGCTACACGCTACAATATGTTAGCAAATAGTTTTAAATGCATAGTTGAGACATGAAAATGAGATTAAAATGAAAACAATAATGAAAAAGCATGCTTGAGACTTCACATCTGTCAGCCACCTGCTTAAGTTTTAGCTACCCAGTCAGGCCAGATGCATGGGTAGGTGTACTCAATTTTCACACCTATATTACATGAAGGTTTCGGTGTTTGCAAATGGGCTGTGGCTACAAGTCCCCATATAGTCCTCTCTTCCTTTTACCTGTAATAATATCTTTTTTTCCAAGTGGTACAAGAAAGGCAAGCATTCTGAGAGCTTCAGGTGCTGAAACATTAAAGAAACTGTACATCCAACTTATATTGTGGAGCAGTTTTTTGGGTACAGCTTTTTAGTACTTTGGATACAAGTTTTGACAGTTTTGCCTGTGCAAAAACATGATCTATGAGGGAAAACAGAATGGCAGTGATGATTTCGTCATTGGTATCAAAAACTTGTAGGTAGGCTTTTCAGTTACAGCTTGCTAACAGCTTGTTAACTTTCATTAACGTCCTTTTGCTTTCGTATTTAATAAAGATGACAATCGGTTACTGCATAGGTATCAATATGTTAAAAAGCTACTAATTTCAGCTATGTGCCTTTTCGAGCTTTATTTTAACACTGATTGTAAAAACACATGACGTGGCCCAATCTAACTTTTTATAATCTTTGGTCTCCTGTCTTCACTAATAAAGAACACCATGAACTTAGTGTGGTTCTGAATTAATAACATTTACAAATGTTTTAAAAGAAATAAGTTTAATAATAATATTACTTAGAGGCATGGAGTTTCCACCTTTGTTGCTTGTTTCTTGCTTTCTCCTTCCATAACTGGGTAACTAGAAACAGGTTTCTGTAGAGGAGCTAAGATAGGAGTAAAATGTTGCATCAGGGAAATTATGTTAAAAAGGAAAATCTTGTTAAAAATGGAGGGAAACATGGGTTTTCAGAAAATTGCAGGATTCAGTGAATTTTTTAGTACACTTCGCAAAGACCTTTCAGCTTTTTTTATTCTTTTGGCTTTTAAAATATTTTTAGACAAGTGACCCTTTGTTTAAATTGGGTGAAAAGACTGCTGATTTGGGATTTGCTTGTTTCAGGAAGAGCTTCCTTTTCAACAGAGCACTGATCATTTTCCCAGTACAGATAACCATAGCTGAAAATCGTCAAGATATCAGGTTGTTAAGCCAAGGAGAAAGACTCTTGCTTCTCCTGTCCCTGATGCAAAGCTTTTTTCCCATCATTTTAGGCCCTCAGGTTGCCAACACTCCTCCCCCATTTTGCTTGAAACAAGCTGGCAGGCTAAGGCTTTCCAGCAGGCTGTGTATCAGAGCCCTTTCAAGACCTACTTGATGTAAAATCAGGTTCAGCATGAGCTCATACAATGGTGTCAGTTACTTCTTTTCTAATGGTTCTTGTTCCTATGCTGCCTTTGATTTTGTTTTCTGGTATTCATCAAAGTAAACTGAATGAATGGGTGGAAAAGGAAGATTCTCTTCACTGGTATCACTCTTACTCATGACCTGCTGCTACATGGTGAAGAAGAGAAAGTCAGTCTGGTCCACGTATGGGACAGGACAGTCCAGCTGCATACAGCATCAGGTCTGAGATGCTGGCTAAAGAAAAAAAAAAGTTCAAATAATTGTAATATGGAAGAAGTGACTTCCTGATGGCAGCCATAGCTGGGCCCTGGTAGCAGGGAATGCACAACCAAACTGAGGAAGGTTTTTGTGTCTGTAGTATTGTTTTCCCTCTTTTAGCAGCTCTGTAGGATGAACCTGATTTCTTGAGGTACTGCTTTGCCTGTATAGGTAGGGACTGAAAGGATTTCCTGGGACAACTGACAGATCTTACCCTCTGGGGAACTGTCTTTCTACGTAAAATGAAGTTGCTCTGTCAGCAAAATGAAGAAGGTCATTAAAATAACTGAACAGAACTGTAAATGGAGATCAGGCAGTTTCTTGTTATAACCTGGTTTCTTAAAGAAAAAAGGCTTTTGCAACCACATGCTTTGTACATGTCTGTCTAGCTGTATGTCTCCTAATAATAACTTTTCAGTTTGCTGGGAAATCTCAATCCAGTCTGACAGAGAGCCAACAGCCTCAAAAATACCACGCTTCTTCAAGTTTTATGAAAACAGACAGATGGGTTGTGTGAAGAGTGTGTGTAGACGTCCTTGGCTGACGAAAGGCTAAAGACAAAGGCATCTTGCAGTAGACATCTGTGAGTCTATAGGATAGGGCTGCCCTGCAGTGACAATGGAGAGGTTGGAGGCATGCAGGTCTTCAGTAGAGGATAGCTGTCTTTTGGCCCTGGGGGTGCTGGTGGTGGCCACAGATCATCATATGTCCCTCTCCCCAGACTGGGGTTTTGTGAAGAGGTGCATGGTTGGTCTGTGTCAACCCTAAGCCATACACCCTCAGCACTCCCCATGCCCAGAGACTGCATTTTGAAGCAACTTGCATCCCAGAAGCCAGACCCTTTCCTCTCAGGAGCTACACCAATCTCACCAGCAAACTTCCCCTTCTTCCTTGTCTCTTGATTCCCTTCACTTAAGCCACCCCATGATCTTCTCTTCAAGTTTCCCAAAACATAGCCTTCAGACCCACTGCAGCTGCTTCACCGCTAGATTTCAGCCTGTGTTCAGGTGCTGCTTTGAGCTGGCTGTGCTCCCGCTGCCTGCCCGCGTCCACTGCCCCTGCCTCCGTGGCCACTGAACCTCTTGAGGTTGTCTGTGCCAAGGGAAAAAGTCCTCCCTTCCCCCACTCTCGGTTTTCCAAGAGATGTAAAAAAGCTGGTTAGAAGCAGCAACTGTGAAAAGTGAAGCCTACAAGCTATAAAACAGAGGGAATCTCTGGCAAGAGACTGTAAGTAACTCTACGCCTGTAATTCTCTCTACTCACAGCCTTGCTCTAAAACACCCTGGCTGACCTTCCTGGCACATTGTGGGGAAAGTTCAAATATAGTCAAATGACAACAATCTTTCATTTATAACTTGCTGTCATTAGCTTCTGGGGGAGGAATGTCAAAGTACAGTTTCTGGGACTGTTTGATGCGTTACCAGGTTGATTATGTCTTATTCTGGTTTTAGTGGTTCTTTTGATCCTACTTTTTTGGAAATGATAGTTTTAATTATGTCAGTGGTTCCCAGGATATTAATTTTCTATGCATCTAAGTAGGCATTTCAACAGAGGAATTAATGGGAACGTCTTTAGAGATCAGGATTAGGAGCAGCATGGGGAGTTTAGCAACTCTGATTAGGCTGGGGAGTTTTTCCTTTGGGTATAAAATGCCACTGGAGCATCCTGAAGTATCTATATGAAAAGGCTGCACGTCGCTTGTGTATTTGTAGATTGTGGAGTGGGAGATGCAGACAGTGCATGCTTGGAGTTAGACAGTTATTTTAGATGGTGGAAACCAGGAGGGAAATTTTCAGATTAGAGTGTGAGAACATAACCATGTGACTCATTAAAATTAATAGGAACTGCATAGTGTAGTCTGTGTGCACCACTTTTTGAAAATTTCCCTGGGTGTTTCTCTATGAGTATTTATGAAATCAGAAATAAAATGCAGACAATGAAGCAAAAGCCAGTGTAAATATAAAGCAATCATTTGATTTACATGTTTTTAATTATTGACATAAACTCCACCTTTGTCCAGTAATAACAAATGCATATGAATGAAGAAAGTAGTTAAATGCAGAACAGTTTCAGCAATTATTTAAAAAGGAAATACTTTTCTGATGTAGTTTCTAAAGAAGTCACTAAACCTGCTTGCACTTTTAGCAAACATATTTAAAATCTGTAGTCCAGAATATTTTTTAAAAAACAAAAGACAGATGATTCCATCACTCAAGAGGAGATGTTTATGTCATTTGGATCATGAGATATCAAAAAACCTTTGACACTATACCAAAAGTCTTAATTTGATCTCCTCAGCATTGGGTTAAGCTAGTTCTTTGTATTCTGAAGACTGTACATGCACTGAAGGATGATACAAAAAAGGTGCAGGAGGTAAAAGGGAAGAGGTATGCATTTGCTTCAGAACTCACACGTCTACAGTGTCTTCTGACCAGTTACTGCTGGCTTACTAAAAGACACGGGGTGCTTATCTTTAATTAAGTCATGGATAGTGTTAATTTTATTATCTACTGATTTTTTGTTCAACAGCATAAATCCAAAGCAAGGTAACTAGCAGAGCTCATGGTTCCTGATCACCAGTGCAGTTCAGGGAAAAAAAAGAAAGATGAAGCAGTTATGTCTGAATAAAAGTTATCATACGGTGTCTGCACCCCACCCAAAACTCAAGACCCCCAGAACTAATTTCAGCTGTTAGAATTATTGTACCCCCTTTGCTTTCCCAAGAAGGATGCAGCAGGTCAAAGAATAGCAATTTCTGCAAAATGAGAATAATTCAATATGACCTTTAAAAACCTGTCAGGAAAAGTCGATATTCTGCAGATTTCTCTGTGCTTCCCTGTCTGCCAAGTGGTTTCTACATTGTGAAGTCATGTCAAACCAAGCGGCCATCTCCTGCCAAATAATTCCGTCACCAATTAGTCTGTCATAGGTTTTGTCAGTTTATCTTAACTCCTCTGCCCTATGGACTGAATACTGGATACCAAACAAAGATCAAGAGAAAATAAATGTTATGCTTTCTCTCTGTCTAACGCTGCCTTAACCCAAACATCCTCCTCCCCTGAAGTTGTGAAGCAGCAAAATTCCTCCCCAGGACCCCAAACTGAAGAAGGAAAGTCACATGTCCAGTAGGACCCAGCCGCTTACACCCTTCCTAGTGAGACCCAGCGTGGGAATGGTTAAAGGGGTGAGGAGACATCTAGAACAAGTAGAACATATCAGTATCGGAAAGAGTGATCCCTGCGGTGTCACAAGCAAAATGCAGGCACCCTCTCTATCCTACAGAAAATCTCAGAGAAGAGATTCCCCTGGGAAATACATGTGGTTCCTCCCCAAGAGAAGGAGAGTTTAGCTAGCTTGTGTAAAGAAAGACAAAGTGCATCAATCAGTTAACCAACGGGTAAACTGAGAGAGGGCTGGAAAATCGTGCTGGGTGAATGTGGGCATCCGCAGCTGCTGACAGCAGCTCGTGAACAGCTGGATAGCAGAACCTGCTACGAAAAAACGCCAGCCAGCTCATATTGCCACGGGACTGTCCCCGCTGCCAGGGTCATTCAGAATCATATCTGTGATTCCTAATTCAGTGGTTCAAATCAAGAGAGCTGACAGAGGAAACACAAAAGAGATCTGACAAATATATCCACCCCCTTCTCTCATCTTCAAGAGCAGGGAAGTAAGCTTCTGAGACGCAGTAAGGCAGTCACCCTTGCGTGGGAGAACGGACTCCTCAGAAAGTATTTATAACGTGGTTAGGGGCGAGACACCAGCGTGCTGGACACTGCGTTGACTTCTCTGATAAACATTTTCTGAAAAGTAATTTCTGGAGCTAGCAAGGAATTATATAAATGGAGAAATAATCAGATAAGGTGATGAAGACTGAAGAAATTAAACACTCTTTCAGGGTGCAGTTATGAAAAGGCGATTGGGATGCATTTAGCAGATTTCAGCTAATAAATTCAGAGTTGTGATTGCATGCAGGTGAGGAAAAGGAACAAATTTTAAATGGTAAATCAGTATTTTGAAAATGCCTTTTTTAGGAATATCTCTTTTTTGTGGTTGTTTTTTTTTACCCTAAAAAATAGTCATATTTTCACGGTCATCATACCCAGTAACTCTGATAAACACTCTGACAATCATGATAAACATTCTAGTAAACACATTGATAACATTCATATTGATAAAGTCTTGTAGAAACATTTGTGAAAATGGCAGATGAGGACAATGATGATTTCATGAGAGATTCCGTTTCTTCAGGAAATCTTCATTTGTGGCAATAGATAAGCCATGTTTATTGAAAGCTAGATTAAAAGCAGGTTTTAGCAGTTGTAGGGAAGATGCAGAAACTCTCATTGCCCCTGACTCTGTGCCTCTTCTCATCTCCACCCCATCCCACCCCAGAAGCCCCTCTGCACTGTGGAGACACTGTGCCACTCTGTTGCAGGTCTCTTCTGCCATGTGCTTATATGACAGTTGAAGTTGCCCCCCTCCATGAGGCAGGTTTCAGATTTGAACTCGAGTCCTTCATGAAGGTGCCTGCATGCTGCTGCTGCTGCTTCTTCCAAAACTGAGTCATTCAAGGGCCATCTAGGAGGAGAGTGATATGACTTAGGTAGCGAGAGCTGGGGTGTGAAGGCTGCTCTTTGATCCTACAGGTAGGTCCTGAGTCGCAGGAGGGACCACTAATCACCATGCTGTCCCACTCTCCATCGAGAGGTCCACCTCTCCTGGCCCAGCCGCTTTGCTGTGCTACAAACAATGCGGCGTCTGGCCCTAACAAATGGCATTTGTGCGAGGATGTGGGTGCTGTGATGTGTTCTGAATCTCGGCAGGCCTTAGGCAGCAGAGAACGGTAGCTTAAGCACAGTGCTCAGCTCTGCAAGGGGAGAAAAGGCACTCAGTGTGCTCAGTAGCACAATTCAAGCACCAGTCCCAATCTGACATTATTATTACTTCGTTTTTCTTAGATGATAAAAGGATGTTTCAAAATTCATTTTTTTTAATTCTATTTTGTGAATCCATTTGCACATTTCAGAAAGCAAGCAGAGTAATGAGTAAATTCTTTGGGATCTTCAAATCATGGAGCTAATCCAAGATCCACTCAAGTGAACAAAATGTGTTGGATTTACTACTACTGTCAGTAGAATTCACCCTGCAGAGATGTTAATTTGGACATTATTACATTTGAAGTTAGGCAGGGAAGAATGCTGTGGATTAGTAGTTCTTCTAGGATGGGAGGAAAGAAATACATTTTCATATGCTGAAGGAGATATTCAGCTAATTAGTCGTTCCATTGAGTTAATGATGCCTATGTGCTTATGGCACGTTCATATCTGGAAATCACATTCATATGTGGAAATCACATAAAGTCTGGATGTCACCGTTTTTATTATTTATTAGGTTATCATGTTTCCACTGATGTCTGCACATGTACTTTCATGTTTGTTGACTGTTACATGACATCACTGCTTTCTAACTGCTAATAGTTCTCATTACTATTAGTTCTCGGCTATTTGAGAATTTATGTGTTTTATACATGGATCTTTCTAGCAAGAGAAAAGCTTAAACAGAGCTAAAGTTGGCAATTTGGCATGTATCTTTAAGCTATGCAGTGCAGTTTTATTAAAACAAACTTATGTCTTGCAAAGTTACAAGCAAGCTTAGGTGAGTGTGAAGATTTAGCAAATCAGTGTCTCAAACCAATCTCTTAAATCACTGTGTTTTATACTTTTTTTTATTCACAGTCATGAATTTCTAAACCAAATGTAAATAGCAGTCTTCAAACCTCTTATTCAGGGTCTCTGAAGTCCACTTCTCTTACTAAATTAATAGGAAACATTTTTTACTGCGTATTAACTTTCAGCTATTTTTTCATGGCCGTTCACTTCAAGTCATTTTTTGGTGGCCATTCAGATTTTGAGAAACTACTGTCTTGGTGGACTTCAATGCATCCAAACATGAAGAGGTAACTAGACCTGGATCCTGCAGCCCGGGCTGTGAAGGTAGGCTCCAACACTGGTACACAGCCCTTTTGCAGTCAGAAGGACTGCTGGTGGGTACCACAGCCCACCTTTGGATCGGACTGTGGGACGGTGGCCTGGGCTGAAGCAGACCCCAGCACTGGCTGACAGAAGCCTCGTAGCGTAGGACCTGCTGAAATGTATTTCATCCCACACACTCATCAGATGACAAAAATGATTTTAGGCAACCCCATATTAGATTACTGTGAAAAATATTTGACCTACCAGTAGTTACTTTATGATGTGTGCTGCATAAGTATTTGCTATTAGTGACCAGAAAAACAAGAGCCAAATCCTGGAATTCATCAACTAAAAGAGAAAGATTTGTATAAAGTTCCTGCTGTGCTTGGTAGACCGCGTATGTCTGAGGCCAGTTCATAAAAAGAAACTTAACATGAAGTTGATCCTATTTTAATTCAGGCTTTAAGATGCATACACAGTATTTTATAGTATTTTGGAGGTGAAAATATTAATAGTGTTTTGTTATTAAAAAAAATTAGAACTAAAAATAATGAAGATTTTATGAGAGGAAAGGGAAAGAGAAATGCATTGTAGGGGTATCACTGCTGGTTGGTGGCAGCTCTTTTGGGTCTCATAGAGGGATGAGAGCCTTATGATGGCCAAGCTATACCCAGCTGAGAGGCAGCTGCTCTCCATCTCTTGGATTTCCCGCTCTGCAACTGTAGGCACTGTGCAGTTCCTGAGACTCTCTCTGAGTTCAAAACCCTTTCTAGATACGGATTAAGGTTCGGAAGGGGGAGCCTGCATTCTGGGCACTTGTTTTGCTTTGCAGTGAGGGGTGGGGAAGCAATTAATCAGTGGCTGCGGGGGGGCAGGGATGCTTTCCCATATGGCTACAGCCCTTTGGGGCTTGGTGGAGCAGCGGGGGGTGGCACAACAGCAGCACCGCCGGTGTCCTCAGCCAGGGCCATGGAGACCCTTGTTTGTGTCCCAGGCACCATGAGGCATCGCTTGAAGCATTCGTTCTCCAGCAGTAGAATTTTTACTTTATTTCGACAAGCAATCATCTGCAGTGGAGTGGATTGGTGGAGTATGTTTCAAATCTACTAAATTTTCCTAAGTGTCTCTAATTTAGGATTTGCTGCTTTCCAGAAGAGCTATTAAAAATCAGCCTAGATTCACAAAGGTACCCTGCGTATGACTCCAAGGAAAGTGGCACCAGATGCACAAAAGATAAATAAGCATTTCTGACTTGCACTCAACACATTCCTCATACTGATAGCTGCCAAATTACGATTTTTTAAAATCACATTATAACAGTTAAAAACTCTTTATTTCTGCTCATCCACCCTTGTTTTGAGTTCTTGGTAGTTTTGTGCAGTTGTGTGTATCCTTGCGTCCTCTTCTCGTTATGTTACTGAATTCTTCTGGTATCACTGCATGAAAAGAGTTTTGCCTCTGCTTGCTGTGCCGTACCGGTGCTGTGTCTTTCAGCGTGTAAGTTGGCATCCAGTGCAAGGAGTGTTTTCATTTGTTTGTGTCTAGTTTGGCAACATTATCTAAAGGAGGTTGTTGTGTATAGAGATTCCTGTATTATAAAAGGCAGGGCATCCTTAAAGACACATTTTCAGAACTTTGTCAGGTGAATCACTTGGCTGGATATGAATGCTTCAGCCTTTCGCATATGCAAATATGGTACAAGACAGAGGGGCAGGATAAATGATTGGATTTTTTAGATATTGAAATCAAACTTTTGCTAGTTCTTAATTCTTATGAAACTCTCTTGAAATCCTTATTTTAATCTAGTTCCCTCTGAATTAATGACAGGTTTTCAGGGACAAAAGTACTGGCTGCCCTCTCATTTTTTTCTCCCTTGAGCCTAGGTTTGAAAGGGATCTGTCATCTTATGTTCGTGGGCTGAAAATATAGGTGTAATTATGAATAAATGGTTTAGGAATTAAATATTTCTTTGGAAAGGTAGGTTGTCAAGCAGGAAATATATGCAGAAAATCTGTACAATGCACTTAATTAAAAAAAAAATCCGTATTAGTAGCCTGGAAGTAGCCAAGCAGAGAAAAGAGTTTAAGCTTTGTTTACATTTTGGCTGCAAGAGGTGCCTCTCTTTAAGTATTTAGATAAACAAACCAAAGCTGGTGTTTTCATTAGCATGTAACACAGAGCCGAGTTTCCTTACCTCGGAGAACATTAAACTAAAATTCGGTGGCAGAAAGCAATTCGATCTCTTGCAAATATGAGTCTCGATAAACCTTACAGTATGGAGAAAAAAGCCCCAAACCTTCAAATTTGGTACCTATTGACATTGCCTAATAAAACCATCTCGATTGCTGGTGCTTCTGGGTGTGTTTCCAATAGCAATGTGATTGCAGGGCTCTGTGGATAAAGTTACCAATCCTTTGAATTCTGACCTTCAGTCTAAAACAGCTTTAGAGGTTACTCTTTTTCCGATTTGTGAGATTGCAGAGAAAAAGTTAATGCTGCTGGAAGGAAGCGGGGGAGGGAGCAGGGCCTAGAGACGAGAACTGGGACTTTGAAGCCATCTGAGAAGTTTTCCTCTGGCCATGATTTGTAACAACAAATATTGGCAGTCTGACTCGGAGTAATTATATGAAGTTTCAAAATAGAGCATGCAGCAATTGAGATTTCTGCGAATACAATTACTATTGAAACCCAATTGATTTTAAGGGAAGTTACACTGCTGGGTTCAACAAAGTCTGGATTCCTGGGGGAGCCGGAGCTATCAAAACCGGCGAGCTAGCTGAAGCCCATCATCTGTGTCTACAGGGAGGGGAAACCTCAAAACTGGGTCCCCCCTAGGCACATCCACTGGGAGGGTCTGTCTCTTTCCACTGAAGATGAGGGTGGGGATGCTCATCGAAAACTAAATGCTTAATTTTAGATGGTACAGTTAGATGAGAATCCCTAACCCCTGCTGAACAAATGAGAGTCGTGGTATAATTGCTGCAAGGTTCAAAAGAATTTATTGTGGTAAATTTCTTACAAGCAGGTTACAGGAAAAGCAGTTGATGTGAGTGCAAAAATAAATTGCCCTTATGATGATTATTTTAACTTAGACTTCCACTTTTTCCTTTTCATTACAAGGCCCAAAATGTGGAATGTTTGTGATCTTCACTTTTAGAAGATACTTCACCCTTCCTGATCGTCGTTAAGAAAAATGTGTGTGACTGAATGTTTCAAGGTTAAGGTCGTACATATTTACTGTATTCAACTAACACAAGGTTTGTGATCCTACCGGATCTTCAAATCAATTGTGTGTTTATGAATCACTTATATTAGTCATAAATGCAGGCTTCTCTTAATAGTTTGTCAAAGTGAGCTTGGATTGCTGTTCTTTCAATTTTCTTCATAATTCTAAATGCTTTAATTAACAATTATTTCTCTATATCATTTTTTATTTGCTTGCCCAGTCTTATATGTCAGCTGTGGAAAAATTATGCAATAATTGACAAAAATAACTAAAATACAGTAATGATCCACTGCTCCATCTACTGTTGAACAGTGACATGAATAATGCTTCGGGAAAAAAAATACGGAACGCATTTAGGAAATAATAACAAAATGGAATTTGCAACAAATAAACCTGTTGTTTCTGTGCTTAGTGAACAAACATATTTTTCTTGCAGAATTAAGAATTCTGAGTATGACTAATTCAGAGCTGAAAAACAAAGAGGAACCTTCCATCTCCCTTTTCACCTTACGAGAGGTGCTGACAAAACTGGTTTTGTTCACGTCCGTGGAAAATAGTTGGAGAAAAGGCAGCCTAGCATTACTGAGCTGACTCATGTTATACAGTGCACTGTATTTATATCACTGGCAAAAATGTAAGTTATTGCTGTGAAAAAAATTTGCAATGGTTTGTAAATTCTAACTTTATTTTAGTAGCACTAAATGAAAGATGAGGAAGGCTTAAGTAGTTGTGGGAGGACAAACTACGGAAAAATGGCATGCATGTGAAATGATGTGTTTTATAGTCTTTACAGAACAACGGGACTTGATTATTTTGTCAGCTCACTGGTAATCTCTCATTTGTACTGCGTTCTTTGTGCAACTTAGTCTTCTGAGGAGCCACTGAGTATAGCTTTTATTGCCCGTTAGAGTGCTGGCAAGCTGCTCCTCATCATCACCGGTGCGTTTGATTTGACTTGTTCATTTTTGTAAGCAAACTATTATTCACACATCACAGTGAAGGACAATTATTTTCAGGTTTTTAGGCAGTTATGTTTCCATGCTGAGCTGGAGTAAAAGCTTGAATGTAAATTAGAAAAATTAGCTCATTCTCAAGGATGCTCACAGGTTGCAATTTACTCCTTTCATTTCACCCCCTGTCTTGCAAACAGCTGATTATCCAAATAACTTTGTTCAAAGACAATTGAGTTGCCTTCAGCGGGATTACTTTTATGAACAGTTACAAACATGTTTATGTATCTTCTGAGCTGAGATTTTTATGCAAAAAAAGGTGACATTCTCACTGATTCTTAGGTACCACAGACAGTATTAAAAATCCCCCTGTAAAATTCTTGAGCTTTACTGGAAAAAGGAAAGTAATTTTCGGTAGTTCAATTTAATAGAGAAGGTATTGCCTAAATGAAGGCTGTTGTAGTTAGAAAAGCTGCAGCATTACTCTTAAATCAGGAGCAGATCTCAGAGCTCTGCCCTCAGAGTGTCACAGACCTGGTGTCTCAGTCTTTAGGGAAAAGCAATGGTATCGCTTTTGGGTAGAGCATCTACTTCAAATGATCTGGAGATCAAAACTTATCGGTATTTTTGTGTGGCGATCAGAAGGATTAATACCTTCATTAGGTTTCTAGAAGAGAAAAGTGATGTAGGAAGTTTTCAGTTGGGTGTTACAAAGTACCAAAAGAGGGATGACAGTATTAGATATATTTAAAACTTACCTTCATGTAGGAAACGTTCCCTTCACCCTGCCAAACTACTTATTTATTTTGCAGTTAGAGGACTGAGCATATTTATAGTTTACACTGTGTGTGTCTAGAAATATTTCTATATATGCTATATACATTGTTTCCCCTGTTACGTAATGATTTTAAGATGCAATGAATCTGTTGAAAAAACATGCATACCTTGATTTTGGAAAGTGAAAAACTGAGAAACACTAAGGTATTTGCTATCAGACTAGACCTTGGCCGCTTCTTCTATGGAAAATCTCTGCATTCATTTATATCATGGTTGTCAAGAACTATTTCAGAATCATATTAAGTCCTGTGTTTATTCAAGAAGCTAAAGCAGTATCTACTTCAGATTAATAAAGACTGCTATTTAGTATTTTAAATTGTACAAAGTGATCGTATACTTTGTACTGAAGCTGCCAATTGAAAACAAGTCCAACTGCATGCAAACTAGCAAAGATGTCGTTGGGGCCTGCAGTTCATACACATTTTGACGAAGGACGATGGTTAGCAGCACACACCTTTTCTTATAACACATTACACATAGACCTTAATTTGCTACTAATTTTATCTAGTGTGTCTTGAGAGTATATAATGAAAATGTCCTTCTCAATCACACTGCTAGATTTTGGACAGAACAGTTAAAATGGTTAATTTCTGTAGCTTCTTTTGTTTGCATTTACCAAGGTATTTCTATTTTTGCTCACGTGAGTAGCATGAGACAATAAGGGCTCCTGTCAAATGCTGCAAACTTCTGCTCCAGCCAGGGACGTCTCTAGGCAACAGCTGCTATGTGTAAGATAAAACTTGTATGGAGACATAGGGGGGATATTGCCTGCTTCAGAGGGTTCTGACGTTGCACTGCAGTTGTTATGGGAAGAGCCAGGCAGCGACTTTCGGGAGCGATGGGATGCGTCTTTTGGTTTAGTGAAGTGTGGTCTTCCTGGGCCTATTTCTAATGTTAAATATTTTGGTAGCATTTCCTACCTAGAGACAAACATGCAAACATCCCACTGTTCCATATCCATCTTACATCGAATTTTTCTTAATCATCAGCACATCTGTAATTGTGGCACCCAAGCGCCCAGCGAATACTGTGCTCGGGATAGACCCGCTTTACATGTGCTAAAACAAGTGTGTGATGCTGCATATGGAGATAAAACCTTATTGCATGAGTAATAGTTGTAAAAATATACCAAATAGCTTGTTGTGCATTTGATGTTATGTCATAGACCTGGTCCTTTGCTTCTTGTGCCTCTTGAGATGCCAGCTGCATCAGCAGGAATGCAGAATCAGGTCAGATACAGGCATGATGTGAACATATACCAGTCCCACTGAAATCTCTGTTCCAAACCCAGCGTTAGTGCAATTGTGCTTTAAAACTGATGTTGGGTGCCAGTGATCAACAAACCAGCCTGCACTGATTTGGTATGCAGTTGCTTGGAAGAACAAAACCAAACAGCCAAGTAAGCAAACCTCTTGCAAATAGGTTTCGAATAGGTGCGGTGCTCAGCTGGCATAATTAGATTAGCTGTTGAAATAAAACAACTGCACTCACTTAAACCAAATGAGGATCTGGTCCATGGTATCAGCTGTAGGAGAGGTTCATAGGTTACACCATACCATGGGGTAATGATATACACTAATCTGAAGTCCAGTCTTCAGACATCAGATAAAGAGCTTTAAGGCACTGTTTAATGGCTGTATAAACACAGAGGATCCTACTTTATCTTATGTCCCCCATCTAGATCATTTATATGGCTTCAGTTCCCATACTGCCTAGATGCCATACTACAGAAGAGATTAAAAATTCAAAGCCGATTCTTTTCTTGCAATGCTTCGTCAACACCCTTCTTCTGATCAGCTTAGCCTCTGTGTAATTTATCCTGTGTTTATCATCACATCATCAAGCTCTGTATGAGGGGGGGGGGATCTGTCTTAGTTTAATTAAATACAGAGACTGGGCACACTCCTAAAGTTATTACTTAGGCAAAACCTTTATGAGGGACTACAAACTCTAACCAAGAGTAAACCTGTTTCAGTAAGCTTTACATTTAAAACAGTAACATTTATTCATATAATTGTGCTATTTGTTTTTTTTTTTTCCAATCTGGAATGAAATAGATGTATGCAAAAATTCACATGCGTCACTGGAAGTCTCAGTCATGTTTTTTTAAATCACTATTTGATTTCTATATCATCATTTAAGTATCTGTATTTTTGGGAAAGGGTGTTGAGTTACATTTTCTAATCGTACCTCACAACAACAGTATGGTATTTTTTGAGGTTTTTTCCCAGAAAAAAAAAAAATGAGCTTTTGCTTCCTGAAAGTGTGTGCCCGACCTTTTTCATGTAATAGATGGAGCTCCTAGAGACAGTGAAGCAAGACACGTTGTCTTTAACTCTGTATGGTATTGGGTAGGGTTTTTAAAAAATGGTCTGATTAACACTGGTAAAGGCTGCTGATTAACACTGGTAAAGGCTGCAGCAGTAAGCATTTTCCAGAGGATCGTGGCTGTTCTGAAAAGCGCGTAGCTCAGAATGATTGTGTAGCCTTGTATTTCAGGAGTTCGGTGAATTTTACCTGACAAACTGCATGTCTCCGTAATAAGTAATTTGTATTTCTTTTCACAGTTTAATATAGAACATCATAAATAGTTTTCTTGGTGCGAGATCTGGTTTGTGACTAGAAAGGAGTAAAGGGATTGTGTTTGTGCTGGCTCCACTGACGGGCCCAATCGAAAGCTGCTTATTTTGACCTGGGTTCCCATATATGGTGTGTGTCTGTCCCGAGATCCCTTTTCTCTGCTAAACAAAATGAAATCCTAGGTGCCTTTTCAGCTCGAGGTTGACTTGTAGCTTTGCAAACCGATCCGCTTTCCTGACGTATTCCCAATGTACTTGCTACAAAATAATGTCTCGTTTACTGGGATGTAGTAGCCAGAAGACATTTCTCCTCTAGAAGTATTGCTTTCATTCACAGATTAGTTAATTGAAGGTAAGGATATATTAGCAGTGAATAATCGCAGATTTTTGAAAGAAAAAGAAGTTCTGTTTCAATCTGTTTGTACAGTATAAAGTTTTTTTATTATTGTTTAGTACTGTGGACCTGGCATAGTATTAAGACTTCTTTCTTTGGTACTGCAGATCATTATGCTGTTTTCCTCATCATCTTTGGATTATGTGTACTGAAAAAGTATAGAAAAATAAGTGTTACATGACTTGAAAGATACTGTCTACAAAGTGGAAATGCTCTGGAGAACCCTGATCAAATTTAGTTATTGTGTATGCTATAATGTTTTTTAATACAATGTATATATTTTTAAAAGAGATTTTTGAATTACGGGCAACTAAAAGTGCTGTAATAGAAATTTATCATAAACCCATTTCAGTTTAATGGCTTACTAATTAAATTACTTAATTACTTATTGATTGGTAAAAGCTAAGCTTTAAAAGAGTTACTGCTACTTAATGCACAAATCTAACTCTATACAGCTGTCTCTCTCTTCTTTGGAGATGTTTGTAAGGTCTATGGAAAGCGCCTTTACACAGTTTTAAATTGTAAAACTTGAGTAGGTGAGCAGCAATAATTTAAAATACAAATTTGACAATATTTACGGTTGTTTTCAGGGGTACAGATATTTCACGTATCTGCACGGTTTAAACCATTTAAAAAGTTGCAGATACTTTATTTAATAAATACCTTTAAATTGGAGAAGGCTGGCTTAAATAGTTTTAGCAGACCCTTTCTTTACAAGGTCGCAAGAATCTCAGATATTTGAGAACAAATCTGTTACATATCCAATCAAAACGGCATGTCCGGACGTGCGTGCCGGTGGCGTGCCCGAGCGCCGCGGTGAGTATCCCCGCGTAGCTCCTCTCCTTGGCGCGGCGTTGGGTTAATTCCAGTCTGCTGACCAGTACGGCTCCGGTTCAAACCCGGCTGGACTGGAGGGGACGCGCAATTAAACTTTTTAAACGGGGGGCCGGGGGGTGGTGTGGGGGAACCCGAGGGATTCGTGACTTGTTCTGGGAAGAGGCTGGAGAAGGTGCAAAAAAATGGGGCTCGGGCGGGGGGCGGCCGGCGGGACGGTTGACTTCCGAGCGCGCAAGCCTCACGGCAGCTGCTGCTTTTAAACCAGTAAGGTCGGGACAAGAGAATCGCTGCGGTTTGCGTTACAAAAACAAAAACAAAACCCAAAGGGGGGGGGGGGAAAAAACAACAGAAAAAGAAGGGGGGGGGGGGGAAGCCGGAGCAGCGGGGGAGCGCGGAGGGGCGCGGCGTCGTGCCCCCGGGCGCTGCCGGGCGGACCCACCCGGCCGAGCGAGCAGGCGGCGGGGCCGCAGGCAGCCTCCGCCGCGGCTTTGTCTGCCCGCCGCCGCGCTCCGGCCCCGCTCCCGGCCCCGGCCCCGCTCCCGGCCCCGCCGCGCCGTGGGAGGCGCCGCCGCCGCGCTCTGATCCCGCCCCGGCCCCGTGAGTACGCGGCGCGGGGCAGCGGGACCCCGCGCGCTGGGCGGCGGCGGCGGCGGCGGCGCGGAGCCCGGCGGCGGGGGCTGACGGTGCGCGGAGCTGCCGGGGGAGGGGGCGGGGGGCTGCCCGCCGTCCCGCAGGAGAGCAGCGCGCAGTTAGGAGTGGCGAGGCCCCCGCGGCTAATTGGCGGCGGTGTTGCGGGCCGGGGGCTGCGGGCCGCCCGCGGAGCAGGGACGAGGCGGGTCGGTTGTGTCGCGATCAGCCGGGCTCTGGGGATCCTCCTGTGCGATGTCCTCCAGCGCTGGTGGTTCGGCCGGTAGGAGTAGCGCTCTGGTGGGACGCTAAATTTCTGGGGAGGGGTGTGTGTCTGGGGGGGGAATAGGCCCGTAATATCGGAGACCTTTGTGAAGGAGACATGAGAGCGTGAGAAAAATGATAAAAAAATGGGAAGGCAGAGTGACCGGCGGAGATTTTGACAGCGCTTTCTGAAGCGGGAGATCCCTTTGCTTCGGGTGTTTGAATTTTCCCGAACACCAGGGAAAATAACGCGGATCCCCGCGGGAGAACTCTCGAAGATGACAGAATAAACATCTACATGACTGAAGCGTCTGACGTTTATTGACGTGTTAGATGGCGATCTTAGAACCGGGAAGCTAAAGACCTTGTGAAGTCTCATCAAATTCATATTTTTGAGCAACATTTTACATTTACATTTTTGCTTTCGGGCAGCCGAGACCCCCAGAATATTCCCAGGTCTGTGTTTCTTTCCACGACGCCAAGGAGCGGAAGGGCTGGCCTTGGCGACGGGGGGCTGATTCTGGAAAGGCAAAAGCGTTAGCGCGTCCAAAAGGGTTTCTTAGAAGGCGGCTGCGTTTTCGTGGAGTTGTTTTGGTAAGTAAGCGTTTGGAAATGAGGCAAGCAGAAGAGAGAAAAGCTGCCAGAAAAAAAAAGAGGATAGTATATTTCATGTAGCTTCTTTAAATTTAAAAATTATCACAGAGGGAAACTGGGGATAAGAAGTGGAAATGTTGTGTAGTCTATCGCTAGAAGTATTTAACGTTAGGTACCACGCATAGGGAATCTTTACTTGCCCATCCTGGACTGAGAGGGTTTGCAGAGCATCTGCCGGAACACAGAACTGCAACATAAATAAATAAATAGTGTGTATATTTCTTTGTAAATATATATATATACACGTATATGCGTGTGTATACACCTTATATGGTTTCATGTGTGTAGCCATGCGTGTACCCAGCGTTGCGCGTGTTGCTGACGCGCCCGTGGCGCGCAGCGTGTAGCCGCGCACCTCGCCGCCGTCAGAGTTTTCCCAAGGCCTGGTAGGGTCTGGAAACGAGCAGCCGTCCCCTCTCGGCAGTTCTGCACGGTGATGGACGGCTGGGAGTCACGCTTCGCCTCTGGAGAGTGGCGAAAAGAGGATGAGTAATCATTCTGTTTGAATTGCGAGAAGTACGAAATATTTCCCCGGGAGCCAAAAAAAAAAATCTTGGAAAAGCAGAAAGGCGTTCTTCAATGGCTGGTCATAATAGGAGCATTGTCACGTTGCGGTGCTGCTGGCTTAAAGGGAAGAAGCTCTTGGGGCTTCCAAATGTTTCATTCATGAGTGTATGAAATGAGCGCGCAGGACAGCACTTTTTGAAGAATTTAAACTAGTAATTAAAAATGAAATAACTGTAATTACCTGCTTCTGGTTTAATAAGTGCAATTTGTCTCTGATATGAGTAGCTAGTGAAGCAGCTCGACCTCCCCGCTTAGCGCCCAGCGAGAGGGCCGCTGGAGGAGTGGAAGTATGACCAAGTTTCGTCTGGTGCCAGCAAGGTGCCTTTTTGTAGCCAATTTGCATTTCAGTTTTGTGTTTTGGCCATTGAAGCCCTCATGTCTGCAGATAGTGATTGCGGAGGGCTTTTAAGGAGGCAGAGAGTGCTGTTGGGGGAAAAGTCCCCTTCTCTCCCTCCCTCCACCCCCTTGCTAAAAATGACAGATTGTTTTTTTTTTTTTTCTTTCTTCCTAAGGAGGAACGCTCTGATTTGAAAACTGCCATTGCTTTGAAATATGCTTCTTTAAAGTAGAACTGTTGTTTAAGAAAAAAGCGTGTGTGCTGGCCATAGTTTTCTGGGTTGACTACTTCTTTTCACTGAGAAAATTTCTTTTCAGCTGGAAAAATGTTTTAAATTGTAGCCATTTAAAAAAAAAAAATGCTCCGAGCAAGCGAAAATACCGTGGAAAACCTGTGATTTAGACGAGTACCTACATTTTATTTGCTCTGTGCTGCTGAAATTTAGAATCCTTTCCCATTTACAGTTTACTTTTCACAGAACATTATTAACTTTTTGGCTTCATACATGATCTTCTGTCAGATGCTTTTGATTTGTAATTTAGCAAAGTATAATAAACAGTGCAAAAGTCATGAATTTTCCTCCGCATCCTGAGCTCTGTGGTAGGGAAAATGTGATAAAATGTGTACCTTAAGTCCTGTTTGATGATCTCTCGAAGCAAGTTTGCCTTCTGGAAATAATTTCTGGGGTTGAAGAGCATGGTATTAACAGATTTAATGTGGCTATTCAATGGATTGGTGGAGTACTATGTGAGGTTTAACAAAATGAGAGAGACAAATTGAACATCAACAAAACCTACATCTGTGAAGAATTATAAATTTAATTAGAAAAAAGGCAAACTTAAAAGACCTCATTAACTAATCAGAATTTGATGTTACTGATTTAAGATTCTTAAATGGATGAATTTTAAGTAGCTGTGCTATCGCTGTCCTTATTTTCTCTCCGGGTACTATGTAGTGCGCAGATCTGCAATCGTATTAAAGAGAGAGATATGAACGTTAGAATAATCAAATCATACACAGTAGTACTTTTGAGGTATTACAGAGAACGTGTATGTCACTTAGCATATAAGGTATTTTTAGTTTAAGCAGGGTGCGGAGAGTGAAGGGTGAGGGACAGCTCCTGTTTTCTCTTTGATTTTTTTTTTTTTTCTTTTTTTAATTGTGCCCCTTTGGCTAGCTGGATAAGGCCCTTGCATTTTTTTTTTCCATTTTTTGTTTGATACGTGGATTACGTTGCAGAACTTCAGTTATCCAGAAATCTGTTGGCAAAATGGGAGAACGTATGAGAGCAAGCACACGCCACCCAGAAATGTTTTTATTCCATGAACTGGTTGTCGTAAGTGTGGTTCCTTACTACGTTGTAATTTTGTACCGCACATAAAAAACTGAAAGCATGTGAAGTGTAGCATTTTGTAAACTGTAACTAATTTCACTCACATCTGTGTCTAATTGTTGTCTGCATTCGCATTCTTGAGAGTAGATTTATTTTTCCTGGACCACTCTGTGGATTCAGCTGACCAGCCTAAGTGAGGATTAGTTGTTTTAAAGTTATTTTGATTAAAGAGTCATTTTTAAATATGGTAACGTGCAACACATGGTTTAAATAATCCTTGAGACACAAAGGAATATATCTAAAGTATGTCTAATGAAAATGAAGATTGTGGATATGAACTTTCACAAATCATAGGTTGTTAGAGGACATACAAGGTATATTATATTTAATTCACTGTGAATGAGCTGGATTTTTTTTTTTCCCCTCTCCCATGAATCCTTAAATGAGATCTCTCTCACTATACACACATGTGCAGATATGTGTATATATTTGTTAGTGTACAGGAGCTATTATTTTTTTAATTTGTGTAAATAAAACAGTGAGGATAAAATGTATTTTAGGGTTTAGTGAAGTATGAATAATACTATAGGACACTTTGGAAAATATCAGTTAATTAAAACCTCTATTTGAAAAAGGATTTTTCTTCTGTTATAAAAGATATGTTTGAAAGGATCCTGTGCAAGAGAGGGTGAAGATAGCTCTGTAAGCAAACTTAGTTCTCACCTATAATTTTTTCCAGGTGTTTAGAAGTAACAGCAGAAGCATATCCTAAGACACTCTGCTGCAGTTTCTGGGGTGAAGAACTGGAAAAAAAAATTAAAACAAAATGCACAGTTTTGAATGTGTCTGCTCATCTAGTTTGATTTGGCATGCGATGATGTATTGAAAAGCACATTATGCCATACTTTAAGTACCCGGTTATAAAAGGATTGATGTTTTTCGGCGTGCATTATTGCATACTTCTTGACATCATCCGTAATGTTCTGCATTGCCTGTCTGCCCCTAGCAGTTGTTTACCCTCACTAGTAGTAATTCTGTCTGTGATTA
The DNA here is from genome assembly GCF_030867145.1 of Opisthocomus hoazin. NCBI lineage: Eukaryota > Metazoa > Chordata > Aves > Opisthocomiformes > Opisthocomidae > Opisthocomus > Opisthocomus hoazin. The sequence goes on from NC_134416.1 coordinate 38,845,562, forward strand.
AAAATAACAAAAAACCCCCCCACAGACACATAAGTGGGTTTTGCTTGGATGATTTTTATGGCACTTAAAATGCCTCATCTCTCTTGTCTTTGCTCTGTGATCATTTAAGAGATGTCGGTTCAGGTTGAACGGAAACGCACGTGAAGGATTCGCAGTGCAGACATTAAGAGGGTATATACCTTGCCCGCAGAAGCTTTTGTGTGCTTTTGAGCTAACAGTGTCTAGCAGCGTCTCTTCACCTGAATTTTGTCACCTGCTGACAATTGTTACTGCCTACAGAGAAGGTCTGTTAGCAAAGCAACTTTTTTTTTTTTTTTTTTCTAATAAGGTACGGAAATTTATTACTCACCTGAGTTATAAAAGGAGTTGTTTTGTGAAACTGAAAAATTATTGCTGGGCTTCCCTTGTGGAACCAGATTCCTGTTCTTGATGAGTGACCTCGGAGGTAAATGCTACAGCTTCCTCCAATTTATTTAGCCAGAAGTGTGCTTTTAAGTCATTTTATCAGAAGTCTCATTAGTGATTGGAATTTTTACAAGTAAGACCTTGTGCAGTTATGTGTGGGGCTTTTGTTTTAATTCTCCCCGGTTGGAGACGGGCTCGTTTTGGAGATGGCTGTGTAATGCTGTTGGTCCTATATTGAGGATCTTTGCCATAGGTAGACTTGCCCCTTGTTTTCGCCCCCCAAAAACCAGTGTCAGCCTCTCTGGCTTGCTTCGCCCCTCGCCTTTGGGGTGAGCCGGCTGGCGGGTTCCCCGTTGTCCAGACGCGGAGGGAGGATGGCGAAGAGGGGAGGAAGAGGAAAAGCCAGCGTGATGAGGGCAAGAAGCTGTCAAGGAGTTAAGGGGATGGGAGGGAGAGAGAACCCGGCTGGCGACAAGAAGGGGCCGGAGGGGTGGAGGATGCTGGGGGGCTTGGGGCTGGGGCGGCGCAGCGGGGTTACCTTCGCGACCGTGCCGTGCCGTGGGAGGAGTGAGCCCCTCTGCAGCTGTCACGGGCCCCTGATGAATCACTATCCCGTCACTTGGCCGCCGTCCCCCGGCGCGGGGAGGAGGGAGAGAGACCTGCCGAGGAAACAACAGTTGAGCCTTCAATTTAGAGACAATATGCCTTTCATGGGCACCGCGCCCTCCTCCTCTCCTTTTGGGCTTAAAGGACAGAATTGTCATCCGTGGTGATATCCTTGCTTGAAACTAAGGCCTCGTAGTAAAGCAGAGTAATAGAGGCTTCTGTTTGTTTCCCTGGTTTACAGGTGCAGAAGTCCCAAACCAGTTCAGATGAAGCTGCTTCCTCAAGCTGCAGGTAAGAATTTGATTTAAAAATGCTATTTTTATGCAAGCCTTTTTTTCATTTTTTTAACTTCAGGTGGTAAGTTAGTACTTACTCTTGTTTTCCGCGTTAAGCAGATGAGTAAAGTGCTGGAGCGTCGCTTTTATGTGCGTGCGACCAAGTCTGTAAACCCCGAGCACATACACCTTTTCACTAAATTGTTTGACTTTATATTAGATACTGGCTTTTCAAACTCGTTGTGATATCATCCTTCTGTATGTGTAGACTGGTTTAGGTAATGAAATATAAAGTGAAGGATTTGCATTTAGAACTTGTGATAAAAGGTCAGTTAAAATGTGAAAACTTCATAGCTGAAATGACACTTAGGCTTAAGGATATTTATACCACTACTGTGGGAGGAATTTTTTATATCATTTCAATAGTCTTAAGCATTTAAGAGCCTAAGCATTTCTTTTAAACGGAAAAATTACTGGTTCAGATGCCTTGGAGGCACAGTAGCCTATGACATTTCTGCTGGGACCAGTTACTTAGACTGAGTACATCAAATAACACTATCAAAACTTTCAGGTATAAAGAAACAGAAGGATGGGGCACTTCAATCATAAGCTTCCCCGACATCAACCAAGGGATATGTCATAGTGGTGGCTGCTGTTGGCCTTTTTATATAAAGCTATTAAAAATGCAAATCGGAAATATTCAGCGGCTTGTGTGCTGTATAAATGTTCAATTTTTGCTTTGAATTGGAATTGCTCTCTTATTTTGACTAAGTGACAGCTGCTGAGATACAGCAGAGTGCTAAGGCATACTAACGCCTATATGGATTCACTGTGTGTTGGTCATACCTCTTTTCAATTGGGCACGCTTTGTGTAGTCCACAAAGCAAACAAGTGAGCAGACATAATAATGTTTTAATGCTGCATTTGTTTCAACGGAAACAGAGGAACAATTAAGTAGTTTGCCAGAGTAAACACATACATCAGGAATATCTCATTCCCTGTCAGTAGATGATAGGTTTCCACAATTGCTTCAAGTGTTTTATTTGGTTTGGAGGCCCATTATATTGCCACTGAGTGGTAAATCTTGAAAAAGCAGAGTGTTAATTTGTTGTTAAGAGAATATATGTCTTCGTGTATTGGTGATCTTCATCTTTGTACGTATCTTAAAAATGCAAGGTGACATGAATGTTTAAAGTACAGTACTTCATATCTAAATTTTATTCTGTTAGAAGCTGGAAAAAGAATTATGGTAGCCCAGCGCAGAGGGCTACAAAATGAGTTTAGCACTAGAAAAGAGCAAGTTGGGAGAAGCTGTTCATGTTTTACTAAGTGTTTTCAGGCTGTTAATTAATAGCGGGCTGCGTCTCATACGGGTAATTCCACTGTAATCCGTGTTGAACATGTCACTAAAACTAGTTGCTTCTTGTTTTCAGGTCTATGGAAATGCAGGATCTAGCCAGCCCACACAGCCGACTAAGTGGTAGTAGTGAATCCCCCAGTGGTCCAAAACTTGATAACTCTCATATAAATAATAATTCCATGACACCCAATGGCACAGAAGGTGAGCTACCATTTTTTTTAGTGTTTCATCATTTGTTTTTTCTCCTTGTTGCATCGGTATTCTTGCAGTCAGTAAGCCATAGAGAAAAAAATGTTTTACTGTTTTAGGTGTTCTGTGTTTGTGTAATATGGTGTATAGGGCTGATGCTCAATGTTTATCAGTAGTTACTATTGTCAAGCTTCAGCAATAGCTTTCATTCCAGGTTTATGTTCCTTTCATGGAGTTTGAATGGACTGAGCAGGTAGCATGTGCAAAGCTTAAAACAAAAATCCACAAAACCTGAAAGGGTAGTTTAGTGATGCAAAAAAAGAGGTGTTCACAATTGTCGTACTACAAAATGCAGGCTTTCAGTCTTTTTCAGTATTTCTTTGTTTTCTCACTTTTTTGCAAGCTCCTAAGGCTATGAAAGTTTTGTCAAGTAGGCTAATGAAACTGGGTGTTGAAATTTCCTCAGGCTACTTTGCTGCTCTGATGGAGTGGCCAAAATTCGAACAGGTGTAGTAATTCAGTGGAGTAAACTGATACCTATTTTTCAAGAAGCAGTCAGGCAGTTAATAAGTTATGTTTGTTCTCAGTAGAATACTAACAGCAGAACAACCTAACAGCTTTGCCATTAATATAATGCATATATAATACATGTAATAATACACATAATGAAACACAGAAGGGTTTATATAATAAGCAGCAAAAAATTCTCTTTCCTGTAACGTTTCTATGGCAATAGTAGGAAAGATTGTACATGACATTTGGCTATCTATGTGAACAGAGATTTTAATGCATAACTACAAGAGAGTCATGCAGCTACAAATACGACTTTTCAATATAAATGTATAGTTAAACAACTGTTGTAGCAAAGATATGCCTTTTTTTCCTAAGAACTGGGTCATATTGGTGCTGTCATACTGTTTAGGATTATGAACATGCATTTCATTCTTCCAGGAAAGGCACATGTCAATCAAACAGATGTCGTCCCCCCTCAATTCCCCGAACATCTCTGTTATTCATTCTAATTGGAGTCCTCTGTAGTGGGGAGGGTTTATGGGTTATCAGATTAACAGGCATTTGTGCCAGAGTTGTGTGTAATTTACTCTTTGCTATTGCTGTAGAAGTATTGCTGCAATCAAGTTTTAAGCCTTTTGAAAAAGAAAAAGAAAATAGCTTTTTAGAGAATAAGTGTTTAATGTGTTAATGTGGTTTAAGCAGAAAAATATTGCATGTGCACAGATGAGCCTTCTCCATTTTTAATATCTAAGTATATTATTATATTTTTATATCATATTATCAGGTGTATAACAGGTTTGGTACAGGATAAAATTGCTTGACCCTTTCAAATTAAAATTCCTCTTGCTCACAAAAGCCTTTGCTGTAAACCCCGTCAGCTTTTGTACCTTCCATGTAACTTGAAGGCACAAAAATAAGGAGTGTTCTTTAAAACGCTGAAAGACAGTCGCCATCTGGCTCGACTTCTTGTTCTAAGTAGTTGTTTTGTGCAGGCATACACTCTGGAAAATGGGATGCTAAGTATTACCTTGTCAGGGAATTAGCTATATATATATTGTTCATGCGCTGACCTCGGGTAGCAAATAATTTTGGAAATAATATCCCAGCTTCTCAGTAGGTATCATAGTTTATCGAAGAAAGTAAATAAAATCATGGTAACTTACCTGACACTAGAATTTTAAAGTTCAGGCTTATTAATTTAGGGTGAGTTCTACCAAGAGAGATGTAAGTTGCGATATGTGTTCATCTTCTGAGACGAAGCCAAATGGTTTTCTTCTGTTTGCCATTTTCCCCCAGGTGACATGACCCTCCTCAGCCCTGCAGACTGGTTGCTAAGCCCTAGCACAGCGAGCCCTGCAGGTTTGGGCGGCTGCGGTGGGCGCAGCGGGCGTGGGCACTCGGCATGCGTTTTCACCCCTTGTCCGGGAAGCGTCCCGAGAAATAGCTTGTGCTTGGCGATTCTGGGCTAAACTTCCTGAACTGAAAATTCCTGTCTCTGATTGCTCTTAAGTGACAAATAAGGACAAGTTTGTGAAAGAAACATAAAAGACTACTTTATTTCTGAATTAGATCTGTGCCAAAATTTGTGAGCGAAGCAGAAGCCTAAGAATCTGAAGCTGGAATTTTTGCTGTTAATCTGTTTTAATTTGAGAAAATGTTTAGTTTGTGTTCCTTGAGCTGCTAAACCGGCTTAAGAAAAAATTGAGTGAATGGAGCAGGGGTTTCTTTTTTTTTTAATGAAGGGTGAAGTGAAATTATTTTTTCTGAGATGCTTGAAGCAGAATTCTGCTGAGGCACAAGTGGCAGATTGTAAGGATGCAGTTGTAAGGGCTTGCCGAACACCCTGCTTAAAATGCTGCGGTGTGGTTTGCTTGCTTGTTGCACGTGGAGTGGAGGCGTGGGTTGCTGAACCTTCACATGTTAAATATAATATGTGAAACCAGCTTCTAATCTACTACACACTCATTCTCACTAACATGAAGGAACCCTCTTTTTCTGGCACAAGGGGCCTTCACGTGAGTGAGAAACAGGGCCTCTAGATACTTGCATGTTTTAAATATCTTGTAAAGAGATGTTAAATTTGACTTGACTATGGGTGTGATTTCGGCAGGTGTCCATACCCTGAAGTGCAGGATACGTTCACTAGATGAGGGGAGGGGAAAAACAAAAAAGAAGAAGAAGAAAAAAAACACCTGTCCCAAAGTGAAATGGCCCCGTTTCAAACAAATGTTCATTAACTCCTCTAAGGCACATTTTCAGACTTGTCTCTTATTGATGTTGTTCTACAAGAGGATGTGGTTGGAAGATAGCTCACTGTTATTAGCTAATATTTTTAGCTTCACACTTTGTGGTAAATTTTCAAAGCACTGAATGGGGATTTAGTTGTGTGATTGAATCAGAGTTTAATCTCTGCATGCAACTTTGATATAGTAACTCTTTGTGTGCTTAATTTCACTCTGGTGGAGCCAAATTACTGCAGTGCAGAGCTGGCCAGGTAGTGCTGGCCGAGGACCGCATCTGGAGAAATTCAGGGGGTTTTGGGTGACTGCTATTTATTTCCTTCTATCTAAACATTTTTAAACAGGTCAGATTTACTACTTGTTGTCTCAAATAGCAATTCCTCTACAGGATTCTTTTAGAGCATAGTGATTTCTGTAGAACAAACACATTCTGTTAAGTTTGTTGCAGACCATGAGACAGTCTTCATAGCTCTGGATGTATGTGTGGTGAGGGGAAAGGTAGCATTTCCTTAACATCTTGATTTAAAAAAATCGTAGCTAATAAGAAGTAATTATTTTGCTGGTGTGTTTTTTTTTTTTTTTTCTTCCTCTTCTCTGAGCGAGGCAGCGTGGTGTTTAAACCAGTGATGGGGAAGTAACAAGGAAATTATAGACCTTGACCAGTCAGAAATTTCCCAGGATCAAATACAGAGCAGTAACACTGAAATATCTGGCTCAAGACATTCAGAAAAATCGGTTCTGGCATGCCAAGATGGTGCTGATGATATAAATACTGCAGTATTTGAGTTTTCTGTGATCTCTTAAGTGTTTTTCCACAAAATACCCTCTGTTGTAGAGAACAGCAGACACCGGACACCATTAAATATTTGGCCCTGTGTGACTTGCCTAAGAAAATCTGTTAAAAAAAAAAAGAAGAGAGAATTGGAGTAGGGATCAAAATGTTCATAGTCGTGCCTTATCTTTAATCTTCCTTTCTCAGCAAATTGCTGTGGGGGGCTGATACTGAAGGAGTTAAAGAAACAATAACAGAAGCTAATAAAATTGCCATTCGTTAAGTTTTATCGGACAGCTAGTTTCTATTCCAACAACAGTGGCCACTTTGGCAAATACACTTTAGAGGGGAAAAGCTGTGAGTAATCGATAAATTTGAAAGGAGTAGCAAAGCTGTTTTCCATAGTGGACAACTGCGTCCAGTTTCCGCCTACAGTGGTCTTTATCTAAAGAATGTAAATCTGTTCTGATGGTTTACATAGAGTGAGAAATGGAAGCCTATGGCCCATTGTGATGATGTTTTGTGCAACTGGAATGGAGAAGAACAGATGGAGATTGGGAGAAGGAGCCATGGTTTTCCAAGCAATTACACTTCATTCATGTTAGGAGTATGGAGCTGCATTTCTGACAGTTCAGAAAGAATAAGAGAAGGCATTTTCATATCGAGCAGGAAGGGAAAATGGATAACATACTGAAGATCAGATTTTCAAAGATACATAGGAAGGGAGGCTTCAAAGGGAGTTGGACATCAAAATTCCTTTGGAAAAAAAGGGTTCTCGCTCTTTAAGTACCTGCTGCAACATGAGAATGAGATCCCACACAAAAGCATTCAAAGCTCCTTGCTACATGACTATCTGGTGCGTGGCCGTTAGAAATGTTCTTTTAAGTCTGGTGAACGCAAATCCATCTTCAGGGTTTCAAAAGGCAGCCCTGTGTAGTGTGTTTGCTGTTGAGTTGCAGTGTTATAAAACGGGGAAAACATTGTTTTCAGTATTTTCTGAAGTAATATGGAGTAAGATGTTGATATCCACAGAGAGGGTATGAGCTGATCATTGTTGTGGCACATGATGTAGATTTCTGTTAGTAAATGATATGCTGAGTATTCGTTGTAATTCTAACAATACTTTGTAGCACTCAGAATAGTGTTTCAGTACTGCAATGAAGCCTGCACGTTGGTAGTGAATAATTTTTAGTTTTGTATAAGTTATGCATAATTTTTAATAGCTATTCGTAATTTTATGTATTTTGTGGTGCAAAGTTGTGGTAGGCGATGGCAATCAGACAAAATGATCCTCCTTTGGGAGGTGTTTGGTTTCTGGTGTCTTTTAATTGCTCATTGCTGGAGTTTCTGCCGCTTACGTATGCAGAAGTTTCTAGACTTGTGTTTGTGATGAAGGGCTTCGTGGTTTGAAACCTGTAGTTGATTCAGGGATACCTCATATTTAGACATCGCGAAATAATCGCCCGGTAAAGGTGAATCTAATCTTTGTGTTTCAGCAGGGTGTTAGTATCAAGAACTGTTGATGCTAACGTCTTTACTGGGCCTCAGAAGAATGTAAGAGGACAGCTGTGTGGCCAGAGGCAGACTGCAGTGGTCCCAGCCCCCAGACTGGCAAAAGCAACCTGGGGGTCTGTAGGGGCTGGTAATCTGCTCTTCAACCTGCCGCTGCTTCTGGAGAGTAAAAACCAGATACACACCACTCTGCCCATTTATGTGAAGGCAAGGGGCTGACTTGGTCTGTCTTTTCTTCCCTGCCCTTCACCTTTATATTCTTGCTGTGTGACATTGGCTTCCTTCCAGACTCTTTGTCTTATCTGTGCTTTTATTCTGCTGCTTCCCTAAGAGCCCTTCCGTCCGTTCTGAGCACATGTAGCATAATGGTCTATTTATTATTCCTCTTTCATGGGGTTTTGGCCAGTGAAATAACTTGTCTACTCCTCTGTTGGCTCAGTCCAGCAACTTGGGTTTCAAGGTCTTGAGGAGGAGACTGGCTAATAAATATTGATGTATCTGTTGTCTTTTCTGTATGTGTGTGCATCTGTTTGTGGAAGCTTCACCAGTTTGTTTTCCCCCATAACATTTTCCTGAAAGAAAGGACCTCTTTAAAGTGAAAAGTCAATAGCAGTGCTGGTTCCCACAGACATTTGAGGGAAAGGAAATACTCCAAATGACAAAGGACTTAAAAAAAAAAAAAAAAAAAAAACAACACAACAACATCTTGGAAGCACCGTTATTTTAATATAATTTATTTTTGCAAGCTTCGCAGAAAAGTTTTTGCAGCACGTGCAGTACCAGACTGTGGATGGAGCATGGTGGTGTGAGAGCACCCTCTGAGCATGCCTGGGGGTCCCAGAGCCCCGCTGGCACACTGGCTTTGCACAGGCTGCGGGATGTCAAGAGCCTGTGAGGATATTCACTACTTCACCGAGAGCTGTAACTGCACCACGTCGCGCTAGGTGCGGCATCTCTCCAGTGGGACCAGCCTGTTATGCACCATATACACATGTGCAGTCATGGGATTGCGCTGCGTAAAATGGAAATATTGTATGCCTGGCCAGTAATACAGCTGAGGAGGAAATCCAGCCCCTGCTGTTGGTGTGCACCAGCAGAAACTCCAGGGAACAGGAGCAGAACGTCTTAGTCCAAGATCATACCTGAATAGACGATAAGGTGGTATTTGAAGAGCCTTAGAAAATTCAGAGACTTGTGACCCTTCAGATGATTTAGCACTTCCGTTTGCATCTTTTAGTCTTCTGAGGGGTTTTTGCTTATCAGAGGTAGATAAAAAAGCGTGAAACTTGGTTACAGTTCAGGGTTAGCTGTGTCATCTGACCCTTGGTCAGTGAGCGGAGTACCGGTGCCGACTGGTTTGATGAGACGAGCTGGGGAGGTTGCTGCTGCTGCTGGGTGGAGAGGAATGCAAGCTGGCACTATCCCTCCTTGTCCAGGTGAATTTGGCTTGAAGTCTGGCAGTCCTGGAGTTCAGACCCTGGCCAAAGGTAGAGGATATTAATTCCCATTTATGAAAGGCTCCACCTGCTTCGTCATTCTGCTTCGGTCTGCACGTCTCAGTCTTGTACACCTAAATGGCAGAGCAGGCTTGACAGCTCCATGATGTTCACCTGACGCCCGCCGTGTTCCCAGAAGGTAGCTGAAGGCAACTTTATTTTTTTTCATTAATGGCCGAGTCTTGTGGCACCGTGTGGTCATTCTGTCTGGCTTTGGTTAAAGAGTACGGATATTTTGCACAGATGCGGTGCAAACTGTTACACGTGTAAGGGAGTTGCCATGGTCAGATTCCCAACTGAGGATTGAAGAAGGAAAAGAAATAAAAGGGAAATAGGTCGTAACACCTCTAAAAGGATTGTTTCTGGATATATGCTGCCTCCATTTGGAGAAGAGAGATAGAATCATTCGGTGTAAATTGAGAAGCGGGTGTGAAGGGGTAAGAACATTAGCTCGACTCAGATATTCTCACCTCCTAACTGCAGTGAATGAGACTATTTTAACCCATGACACTACTTCTTGGACGAATATCCAGGTTAAACCTTGATTAGCAGCTACAAATACTTTCAGCGCTTGTCTCCACCTGGATGGTTTTGAATTTTCTTTCTGATTTTGCACTGTGATGACATTTCTTGGTAAATTTAAGGTTTTTCCTGCTAGATCAGTGGATTTCAATGTCTTGAAGGCTCTTGCAGTTTTAATGAGTAACAGAAGAGGAAGATGAGGGTCAGGGCGGAATCGTGCAGGCAGTGACGGCTTGGTGTTAGCCACAGCCAGAACACAGCAGAGGTTTTGAAGCATTCTCACATCAGAGGAGGGGAGAGCGGGAAACAGTCTGGGCTTGAACTAGAATGTGCTGCTTTGAGCAGGGACTTTCTCTGAAAACTGAACATAAATTTAGGCTGGAAATTACCTTGTAGTAATTACCTTCTGGTAATTTCCAGACAAGTGAGATTCAGGACGAGTCTCTGCTTTGAGAAGTCAGACCAAGTAAGTTTATCGGGCTTCATGGTCAGGAGCTGATGATTTGATAGTCTGTGATAAAAAGAGAGAATAATGTCCTGGGTAGGAATTAGTATAATTCAGTAACCTGTGTATAAGTAACCTGTAACTTTTCATAATGTGTTTAGAATTGCAAGATTTTTCAGTGCAAACATTTGAGATTTTGAATAAAATAGTGAAAAATATCATCAGCTTAGAGATTCAAGGTAGAATTTTTGTCCTGTTGTTAATGACAAATAATTTTCTTTGAGCTTTCAGGTGAGCTTTTGGCTTCTAGTGGATACAGAAAGAGGATGATAGAAAGGAAAATGATGTATGAATAGTAAAGGATACATAAAATACTTAATCAAGATATAGTGGGGCAGCATCTGTCAAGATAATTTGTAGTAACATAGTGTTTAGCTGCTGACATTATTTGAAGATGTCAACATTAGCTGAAGATGTTCTGAGACAGAACAAAATAGGGCTAGAGATTGTCTTTATTCGTATGTCTGTAAACGAATGTAACAGCCTTGCTTATTTTGTTGAGACTCTTTGTGCCCTGTGAACATTGAGAGCTGTCAGCCAGGAATTATTTCATTTTACCTACTTATTCGTATAACACAAAAACTATAACATTATAGTATTGATTCAGTCAAAACTGCAAAATTAAAACCGATTTAATAACTCGGACGTGTTTACAATATTTCTGTTCTGGTTTAATGTATATGGCATAGCTGTTAACCAAGACTAGTTCAGTAGAGCAAGCCTTATATGTATTTTAGATAATCAAAGTAATTTTAAAAAGATATTTAAAAACCTTATTTTTTGCATGCTTGAAGGTGCAATCTTTCATATGACTTTTGTGTTAGGAATGGCCGAATATTAGGTCTCTAAATCCATATTTAAATCAACTAACATCTCATTCCTCGTAGCAGTTTTTACTGCTGTATATGCCAATGACTGCATGGCGAGCTGTGAACTCAGAAAGTTGTTACTTGGCCAATGAACCACGTGAACTCGTGGGTTCTAATCTGAAGTTCTCTCTTGGTGGAGTTCAGAAACTGCCATGTAGTCATTATTAATCACCTTTTGTAATATGGCTGACAAAACAGGGCACATTGCACTTGCTATCTCTCAGTGTCTTAAGAAGAAACATCTTGACAATTGATATAATGTTAGATCAGCGGTTATGCTATCTCAGATTTTTTGTGCTTTTTTTCTCAGTTAGCAAATGTGTTGTTATCTGCTATTCCTATTTTTTCTATTATTCTGATGTGTTGTTTTCTTATACAGTTTCGTTTTAAATCTTGTTTTTAGAATCTCATAAATGACTACAAAAGAAAAATAAGGAGGAAAAATGTCTCTCTGTAGACATAGCTTCTTAAGCTCCTTGGTATATAAACCAAATCTGTATCAGTAATTCTAACTAACTGTTGAATTTTTGCAACAGATTAGGAACACATTACATTTAATCTTGAAATTCTTGTTTATTACATGAGTGATTTTGCTGGCACTTAAATTTAGTAGTATATTTCTGAATCGGAGTCTGTCTCTACAATGCAAGTCTGATTATTCTGCCCCTCTGCAGAGGTCTGTTTTGGCTATGGAGCAGCAGACATGGGAGATCTGTTTTGTTTTCTGTGGTCTCTACCACAACTGAGCATGCTGTTGGCAGTTACTGGCAAGCTTGCAACATCTTCTGCGTAGATGTGGCAATATTCCCACTGGTTGCCCAGTGCTATCCTGTGAAAGCTGAGGACATGTTGCAGAAATGTTAATTGTCATGGAAAATGTGAAGAAAATCCAGAGCATGCTTAAGGAGCATGCAGCAGGGCCAGATCCATGCCCGTGCAAAGCTTCGCTTCCTTGGACCGCTCCATATGTCTCTCAAGATGGACATGGACTATGGGCATGCTACTGTGATAGAGTGGCAGACTTGTAACCTTAGGAAATCCCTTCGCAGCCCTCTTTCCCTGTGAATGTGGGGGGAAATGTTCTCCATTGCAGGTCAGGGTTTTCCCTGGGCAAAGGGGGAGACCTTGCTTTGCAGTGAGAATCTACGTGGTGAATATTTCTAGCTGATAAAACCATGGCTGTTCAGTTTATTTGCTTGTATAGCAAGCTTCCATCCTCTTGAATTATGTTTAGGCTCAGATAGAAGGAAATACGGAGTCATCTTCTGTCATTTTGATTGAAATGCTTGGGGAAAGGAGGGCTTTTCAGCTCCTATCCATCTTTATTAAATTCCCAACTAGCTGCAGTGCAAAGGTCTGTTAAGGTCATGGTTGTTCATAGAGATGGCATGATAGGGTTTATTTATTATCACCCTACTAATGGGTATCCATATTAGGAATCATGTGAACAGCCTTTCTTATCCTTTTTTTTTGTATATTCAGGAAATAAAACAGCTGAGACATAAGGAACAGTTGTTACAAAAAATTTATGAGCACCTCAGTCAGTGACTAGAATTCATTTCCATGAAGGTAGTGCAATGTATTTAATATATTTTTTTTTCTTGTATCTTCAAAAGTCGTATGTCTAGTAAAGAGCATTCAGTTCTAAACATGGTTGCACTGAATTGCCCATGAGCCATAGAGACAGAAATTCCTTTTTGATGAGGGTTTTCCCAAAATGGTATCTTTAATAAGGATCTGAGATCCAGATAGGTGGCAAGGGCACGTGGAGCAGGCTTTTAAACCAACAGCAAGAGAGGCATTTACATCCACTTAGAAAGAAATTATCCTGAAAATCTTTATCTAGAACAAATGATGCTATAGATGTGTTGTGTGAGGTGGCTCAGCATAGTCCTTGGACTGCTAGTTCGTGGTGATCCTTATAAAATAAAATAAGTTTGTTTGGAATATAGAAGAATTCTTTCTCCAGTAGAGAAGAGGTGAAAAGTTTGCAGAAAGCATATACTGAAATCTTCCACCCTTTACCCCAGGTTAGTTTGATCTGTCTCATCTTCCTCTCTTTTCCTCCCCCACAGCTGTCAGCTATAGAGAAAAGCATCTTTCTTTGTTATTTCCAGAAGTATAATTATATTATGGAAATTAGGTTCAGAAGACTTGCAAATTTTTGGGAAAGCTGGAGTAATCTGTGAGAGAAGTATTAGTCTATAAAATGCAGCTGTGATAAACTAAGAAAAAGCAGAAGATAACGTGGATGCTACAGTTCTTGTTATTTAAATCAACAAACTGTTTAGAAATTGCTATAAAATTCTGGTCGTTTCTGGAAAATGACTTGAGATACACACTTTGCAACAAATACTTTGTTGCATCTGTGTGGTAGTCTTTCAGTATTTAGTTATTAAATGGATGTTGTATATGATATATGGTATGTTTTTTAAGAAATACATTTGTATTAGAATTGTAGTTCAGATCATGAGTGCACTCTTATCATAGAATCATAGAATGGTTTGGGTTGGAAAGGACCTTAAAGACCATCTAGTTCCAATCCCCCTGCCATGAGCAGGGACACCTTCCACTAGACCAGGTTGCTCAAAGCCCCATCCAACCTGGCCTTGAACACTTCCAGGGAGGGGGCAGCCACAGCTTCTCTGGGCAACCTGTTCCAGGCCCTCACCACCTTCAGAGTAAAGAATTTCTTATATCTAATCTAAACCTGCCCTCTTTCAGTTTAAAGCCATTACCCCTTGTCCTGTCACTACATGTCCTTGTAAAAAGTCCCTCTCCAGCTTTCTCATAGGTGCCCTTCAGGTACTGGAGGGCTCCTGGTAGGTTTTTGAAGTGAACCTCTTGGCCACCGCTTCTTACCACATGTTGATTCACCTTGTGGAGTCTCTTAGACTTCACTTCTTTCAAAAAAGGTGCTCTGCAGAAGTGCAGCTAACGTTCTCCAGCTGCTGATGGGTCCTCTCTTCCTGGGACAAGACTAAACCTAGCACGAATAACCCCATCTAAAATGCCTAAATTGTGGATTCTAGGCTAGTGTTGATCTCCTGAGCTAGCATGTGCAGACAAAACATCCTGCATGAGAATCAAAAGAAAATAGTGGGCTGTTAGTAAAATCTTGAGAGACTGCATGTAAATCCAGTGGATGAAGTCGAGTGAAGGAAACAGGCATGCAGAAACAGGAATTTGGATTGACAAGGAATGGACAGGTGTTGTGAAAAGGGGAAAGTACCTCTCCCTCACCCTTTCCAAACCTGGCACCGAGAAGGTTTCTGCTAGTGATGTTTTCAATTCTTGAACACATACGTGTGGACAAACAGACATGCATACACGCACACCTGTGTTAAGGTGACACTAAGGCTTTACGTGTCAGATGGGGTGCAGCTTACCTTGGTTTTCTGCAGTGTTGCTGAACTGAACGACCTTGCTGAAAAGTCAGGTATGCACCAGCGCTGGTGCGTGGGAAGCAGTGACTGTGTGTGTCAACAAGAGCAAAAGTGGTGGGATGTTGGTAGTAAGACCAACAATGAAAAGTATTTGAGACAGCCAGCATGGCTTCACCAAGGGCAAGTCCTGCCTGACCAACCTAGTGGCTTCCTGTGATGGTGTAACAACAAGGGTGGACAAGGGAAAACCAATGGACGTCATCTATCTGGATTTTTGTAAAGCCTTTGACACGGTCCCCCACAACATCCTTCTCTCCAAATTGGAGAGCCATGGATTTGATGGGTGGACTGTTTGGTGGATAAGGAATTGGTTGGAAGGTCGCAGCCAAAGGGTAGTGGTCAACGGCTCAATGTCCAGATGGAGACCAGTGACGAGTGGAGTCCCTCAGGAGTCCGTACTGGGACTGGTGCTGTTCAATATATTTATCAATGACATGGACAGCGACATCGAGTGCACCCTCAGCAAGTTTGCAGATGACACCAAGCTGAGTGGTACGGTTGAGACACCAGAAGGACGGGATGCCATCCAGAGGGACCTGGACAAGCTGGAGAGGTGGGCCTGTGTGAACCTCATGAGGTTCAACAAGGCCAAGTGCAAGGTCCTACACCTGGGTCGGGGTAATCCCCGCTATCAATACAGGCTGGGGGATGAAAGGATCGAGAGCAGCCCTGCTGAGAGGGACTTGGGGGTACTGATAGACAAAAGGCTGGACATGAGCCGGCAATGTGCGCTGGCAGCCCAGAGGGCCAACCGTGTCCTGGGCTGCATCAAGAGAAGCGTGGCCAGCAGGTCGAGAGAGGTGATTCTGCCCCTCTACTCTGCTCTGGTGAGACCTCACCTGGAGTACTGCGTTCAGCTCTGGAGCCCTTAGCACAAGAAGGACATGGAACTGTTGGAGCGGGTCCAAAGGAGGGCTACAAAAATGATCCGAGAGCTGGAGCACCTCTCCTATGAGGACAGGCTGAGAGAGTTGGGCTTGTTCAGCCTGGAGAAGAGAAGGCTGTGGGGAGACCTGAGTGCAGCCTTTCAGTACTTAAAGGGAGCCTATAGAAAAGATGGGGACAATCTGTTTAGTAGAGACAGCAGTGACAGGACGAGGGGTAATGGTTTTAAACTAAAACAGGGTAGGTTTAGACTGGATATAAGGAAGAAATTCTTTACAGTGAGGGTGGTGAAACACTGGAATGGGTTGCCCAGAGAGGCAGTGGAGGCCCCATCCCTGGAAACATTCAAGACCAGGTTGGACAGGGCTCTGAGCAACCCGATCTAGTTAGTGGTGTCCCTGCTCGCTGCGGGGGGGTTGGACTAGATGACCTCTAGGGGTCCCTTCCAACCCAAAACTTTCTATGATTCTGTGATTCTAAGGTCAGCTCCGTTGTTTTCTGAAACATCATCCTCAGTTGCTTTTGGTGTGCTGTAACTCCAAAAGCTAGGTGTGTAAAAACGGGTGGGGGAGATTGCCGTGCTGATCTGGGAACTCCCTGGGAGCAGGTGTTGTGCCTGTTTGCATCCGTGCCAGGTCAGCCCCATCCTTGCTCCGTGGATTGGGGAATACTGTTGTTGCTGAGATTGCACTGGAGTGACGGACAGGGAAACTTGTGTACTTACTTGTGGCTTTATTAAAAGTCATTCATTAATAATTAATTATGAAGCAGCATGAGCCAGGAGAGAATCTCTCTTCGTTTCATTCTTTTTCAGTCTTTGACAGCTGTCTTGGGTCGCGGGTGCAGAGGAAATAAAATGTAAAAGCATTCTTTGAAGTATCTGGTGAGGACTGTGTCTCCTGTGTTTATTCAGGGTTGCTGAGTATAAAGTTGGTTTTCATTTTGAGGGGAGAAATTCACTGTGAGGAAAGTGTTTTACTTCATTAGAAATTGCCATTTTTCCTCTGAAAAGTTACTTGGATGGAAATAAAATTTGAACATCCCTCAGAGACACCCATTTAAAAATGATTTCCTTTTTTGTCTTTTTCAAATTGCTGTCTTTCAAGCCTGTAAATATCTGTGTGACCTGATCTAAATGTGGACCCTTATTGTTGGGTCTGCAGGATTAAGAGGAATCAGGACAGGTGCAGAGAGTTGCATGGGGACTTCTGGTTTGTTACACTGGCTCTTGTTCCCTGGGGACAGAAATAACCCTCTTGATCATTTTATATGTGTGTGTAAATCATAGCTGCCAGTACTTTGCATTGTTTGTATACACAAATACATAAAATGCAAAATATCGATAGCCATGATTTAAAACATTTTTGGCAGATTTTTGTTTCATTGAATTTGTGGCTGTAGTGAGTGTGTGTGCATGCATGTGCAAGAATATTAGGTGCATATAGAATATATTTTATTTATATTTCTATAGTTAAAACAGAACCAATGAGCAGCAGTGAGATTGCTACTACTACTGCCACAGACGGGTCTTTAGACAATTTCTCAGGATCAGGTAAGGAATAAATAAAGGTTTTAAGCTCAGCATTTTTTCATTTGCGATTTTCTTATCCCATGTGGTCTAAACCTGTGCACGGCTGTTAAAGAGTCTTGTGCGCTTCGCAGCTTATGCCTGTTTCTGTTCATCTTACTCAGACAGTGCAAGTCGATAAGAGTTTTCCTCGAGTAAGGAGCATTACAGCATCAAGCTTATTGATGGCCATTGGTGTCTTCAGTGGGAGTCTCGCTAGGGAGTATTCTGGCCCAGAGTAATTACTGTTTTGTTTTCTGTGAGTAAACATACCTGCCTCTGTGAGTAGTGTTCTAATTGAGGGGGAGGTCTTCCTCATTTATTGTGATTTATTATTATCAAGGTATTCATTCTTCTGTCAGGCTTTTTTTTCTTCCTGGAAGCCAAGCATATCTTAGCTGCTAACATACAGGAGACAAACACTGTGAGAAAATCCTATGATGTTTGCACAGTTTTGCATATGTATGGATTAACTGTGGTATTTCAAGCACATCATTTTTATGGTGCAAAGCAAATAAAAAAGGGATCTAATACTATGTCGTGGGATTATATTTCCAGAGTAGCAAAATTTGACATCTTGCAAACAGTCAGGCTCCAGGTAGCCAACCCTTGGTGGGTCACAGCCTCCATTTTCTGCGCATGCTGTTGAGTATGAAAATATCAAACCTGAAAGGCAAAAAAAAAGGTTTCTAGAGTATTTTAAATCTCTGAAAGAAGAAGAGGTAGTGTGCATAACAGAAGCTATGTACATCTGTGGTGATCTGACTGAAGGTCGGACCATAACATTTGACGTATCTGCAGCCTCACAGGCCACAGAAAAAGAAAACTGTCAGGTGTGGAAGGCATGGAAAGAGATTCCCTGCTTTCCTCCACACTTCGAGCGCTCCCGGAGTGTAAAGATGATGGATTTTCCCTGTAGTTGGCCAGGAAAGGGGTAGCTGGCGAAGGGTAATTATCCGTGCCTTGTTTATTTCCAAGTACTTAGCGATAGGGCCTGTTGTTTCTCCGGCTGTCTGATTTTACAGTAGTCTTGTAACCTGCAGCTGACCCCTTCCTGGCAAAGGCTTCAGAACCCACCTTGGGACCTAGAGAAGAAACGGCACCCGAACGGTGACCAGAGAGGGAAGGGCTCCCGAAAATAACGCCCAGAGCAGAGCGCGCTGGCACATCGGCCACGCTCTCAGCAGCACCCAAAAATACCAAAACAAACTGGGATGGCTTGGCGTAAAGCTCTGTGTTGGCGGCGGGGGAGAAGCTCACAGCTTAGCCGCCTCCGAGGCTAAAGTGCTTCACCAAGAACATTTGCGTTTTGGTCGTGACATCTTTATGCAACGCTGAGTGTTCTGAAGGTCTGAAAGCGTTTTAGAAAGCAGATAAGATGGGGGAAAGGAGAAGGAACTGCAATATGGTAATACATGGTCTGCATTACGGAATTCTTTTTTAAAGAAGAGGGGCGCGTGCTCTGAAGCTGGCCATATGTTTCCAATCGAGGCACGCATAAAGCTCCTTCATAAAATGTAGGTCTTAAAAATCCTAAAAGTTAATAAAACGTTGCACTTGAGATATCAATAATCCTTTGAAAATATGAAGCGAAATGTTTCCATTCGGAAATAGGTTGTTTGCGTTGAAAGTGTTGTCTGCGTGCGAGCAAAGAATTAACTATTGCACAGGAGCTGTACAAAGAGGCAATTTAGTATTTGAAATGTGTAATCAAGATTTTAATGTTAAGCATTCTTGTATAATTCTTGATAAAATATTATTTTCTATCTAAGGTATCAGTGATATTTGAATTTAATTAAAATCT
This sequence comes from Opisthocomus hoazin, assembly GCF_030867145.1. Classification (NCBI taxonomy): domain Eukaryota; kingdom Metazoa; phylum Chordata; class Aves; order Opisthocomiformes; family Opisthocomidae; genus Opisthocomus; species Opisthocomus hoazin. The sequence continues at coordinate 38,864,528 of NC_134416.1, forward strand.
TGTTAATACTCTGAAATTCTATTAGGAACAATAATATTTATCTTTGCTGTGTGTATTTACACTTCTGTGTGCTTTCTTCTCTCCTTGGTGCAGCAATTGGAAGCAGTGGTTTCAGCCCAAGACAAACACACCAGTTCTCCCCACCACAGATCTATCCTTCCAAGTATGATATCTTTTAAAAATAGTAGTAGTAGTAGTAATAATAACTGAAGGAGGCAGATTTTAACCTCATTTAAAATAATAATTGGCTCCATCTGTTAAGTCATAATTTAAACTGCAGCAGCTTCTAGGGAAAAAAAAAAAATTTAAATGCTAAGAATGTATTTGAAAAATATTTGGAAAGTTCTTATTTTACTTATTTTATTATTGATTGCTTATTGTTGTTTTGTCTTTGCCTCGCAGTTTCTGTTGTCTAGTACAGCCTATGATTATGTGTTAATGAAGTAGCAGGATTATAATAAGGCTAAAAATACATACACGCATGTCTGTCTAATGCAGTGTCTGTCCTTTTTCTGTCGTTTGTAATCAATAGCAGACCATACCCACATATTCTTCCTACCCCCTCATCACAAACCATGGCTGCATATGGACAAACACAGTTTACAACAGGGATGCAACAAGCTACAGCTTATGCCACCTACCCCCAGCCCGGGCAACCCTATGGGATCCCTTCATATGGTAAGAAATCATGGCCGTGTTATTTTGTTCCAGAGGTAAGTATCTTTCAGAAGAAGATTACATGGCCCTTGCATCAGTGCTTAGTGGGACAGCTGTGCTCTCTAGCATTTTTTGTGGAAGACTGGTAATTTCCCCATTGGAGTGATGCTTAATTTGTGTATGAAAGAGCTAAGAAGCTACTCAAAAGGATGACTCTGTTTTGGAATCAAGGAGAGAGATTCATTAGGCTTTTATTGGTGATACAAAAAAACCCAGCACTGAAACAGGAAAAGAGACCTAGGGATTTCCATTGCACAGGCACAGCTCCTGGTGTCTTGCCGAGGAACTCTGCTCTCCGGCAATGCAGTGGGGCAAGTCCGTACATAAAGGTCTGAATTTCAGCTGATCCAGATTACTGGAACCCAAGTGAATCAGTGTAGCTGCACTGATTTTCAGCAGGTGAAAAGTCAATTCAAAAAGACCTCCACAAAAAAAATCTCACTTTCAATGTTTTAAAACTCTCTGGAGGTGAAAATTGAGGTAAATTGCCACTAAAGCTCTGTCTGCCTGATGAAGGAGATAGTACTAAGTAGCAAATATTTCCAAAAAAATTTAATTTAAAAACAAGCTGCTGTGGGTGAGACCATTTTGCTGCCAGACTGTCTGCTGGCAGACCACATAGTAGTTCGGCAGCGAGGATGCATTACTAGAAAATAGGTCTTATATTCCTCTGGGGGAATATCTTGAAAATATACAGTCCACATACTTTTAACAGTATATTTTGTAAAGTTACGTTCAGGTAATATAAGTTTTATACCAAAAGGACAGAAGTCACAGTACAAGCTGCACCCCTTAAAATCATTAAAACTTTTAAGTGCAAAACTGGTGAATCTTTCATCCTGACATCTGCAAACTGAAATTCACTGGGTCTCAAGCGTATCCTACAGCAGATTACTCTGGGCAACAAATACAAGAAATAGATTGTTATTCCCCTTTACTTTAAGAAAATGTTTTTCATTAATACATCATCAATAACTGATCCAAAGAAGCATTCTTCCTGTGGCTACAGCCTTGATTACTTACTGCGAAAAATGTGGTTATAAACATGAATTGGATGTTTCAGTTTCATTCCATGTATCTTAAACTTACACAAACAAAATACTTTAATGATACTTAAACTACATTTTCAAGACTATGATGATGGGGATTCTTCCCCCACCACCACCCTTCCCCCAAGCTCATGTTGCTGTTGAGAGCTTGTCTGCTGTTTCCAGCTGGATCGGACGTTGTGATAACAGACGGCCCGTTTCCCCAGGGCGCTCTTCTTGACCCGTTTCTCCTGTGGACACCTCGTGTTCCTACTTTGCTGGCCACGGTGGCTTGGACAGCCCAAACAGCGACTTTTTTGGTTTTTGATTGGTTCCTCTGGATGAAATCCTGACCTCCCTGAAGTCAACTGTAAAACTCCCACTGACTTCAGCAAGGCCTCTGCTTGAGCTGAGCTGTCTTGCTGTCGTTGGAGCTATAATTGAGAGTTGCTTTATGTGGCAACTGCTCGCTGGGGGTTAACATGCCTGCCTGCTCTTCTGTTTTGGTTTGGTTTTTTGCCCAGTCCATCCCCCGTGTCTAGGACTTCCCATAATTTTGCCTAATGTTTTACATTGCAGAGCTGTTTTTGACCACTGAACCCCCCAACTCCTGAGCCAAGCGGATTTTAATGCATTTTGTTCTTTTCAGACAGTGCCTTGTGACTGGGGCTAAGGTGCTCCTCGCTGATGTACTTTATAGCAGTAATATTTAAAAGCACAAAACCATTTAGAAGTTCTGGAACCTAACACCATGTAAATTTTTGCATATTTAAGGCACATCATATAGTCTGTGTTCCAAAAATAAATTACACAGGGAACACTGGGACGCTCATTTGCAACAGGCAAGAACTGAAGCCTTGCTTAGAGTGAAAATTCTCCTCTTGGGTCTGCAGCTTTAGACCCCCATGTACTGTCTGCCTTGCCTTTCTCTCTTCCAGGCTGAGACCTTCCAACAGGTATAAAGAGAGCAGACTTAGGACGTATGTGAAAGGAAAAACTCTGAGTTGGAGCAAGGGGCTTCTTTCTTTTTTTCTTTACTCTGGGGCTTACTGGAAGAAAAAGTATTTGTGAATTCACATGTCAGCATCCCTCAAGTGTTCTCCCTAGGGCAGAATTTGGGAAGGTGCTGTCTCTAGCCTCTTTATTTTTGTGCTCCCCCAGCTCCACCTCGATGCAGCTGAGCAGGCAGGAAGGGGGGCGGTGGGGAATGCCACCGGCAGCCGCCTCCCAGGGGCTCCGGGCTCTGGTTCAGCTGCAAAGCCCTCGAGGAGGCTGGAGAATTTCCTGAAGCTCCCTCCTCCTGCCTGCGCCCGTAGCAGCATCCAGCAAAGGCTTTGCTCACCAACTTCATTTCTGTCCAGATATTGGCAGTCCTCTTATGTTTTCTCGCAGTCCCTTCTCGCTTCCTTGGGAGAAGGAGAGGGGGCATCAAGGTTTGATGAGTCAAAGCCTTCTGGATGAGAGTGGGTGGGAAGAGTAGGTCCCAGGAGATGAAAGGCTCTTTGTAGCTTGGAGGCTTGCAAAAGGGCACGTCAGTGCCAAGTTGTCTTCACTCAAGTGGCATCCTCCTGCTGCTGCATTTGATCAACTCCTCCCTCTTCGTCTGAGATGGAGAGTTGAATCAGGCTGTTAAAGCTGTACTAGAACTGTGATGCATGATTTAGTTTAACTTTCTCTAAGCAATATTTAATCAGCATGTCAGAAGTCCTTAAACAGACAATAAATCAGGATCGTTGATACCAAAACATCCATAGCAAGAGTTTCCCCTTGGAAACGAGGTGTCGGATTCGTCATTGGGATTTTTTAATTGTAAGGTGAAACAGAAGAAGCCAGTAAGCATCAGGGAAAAAGCAAGCAAACAGGGTTAGTCTGGCAGTTGGCAGGTCTGGCAGAAGGAATTAAGGGTAATTAATGACAGCAGTTGAAAAATAATGATTTAAGTGGCAGAAAAAAATATGCTGCAATTTGTATATAGGGAGACACTGAGGTTTTGCCAACACAGTAACTTCTCAGCCCTCTCCTATCTTCAAACATTGTTGAATATTGCTTTTTAAAAAAAAATCCAACCAGGAAATAGACTTAGATTAACAGTCATTTTCAAAAGAATGTTGCTAATTCACACTTAGTTAATTCAGTTCAAATAACGGTGGTTTCTGAACAATGAAGGTATCACTGAACGCCACAGTGAAACCTAAGAGTATTGTATTACTTTTCCATTGCTTTGGCTATAATTATTTTTAAATGGTAGTTCATGTTGGGACAACCTTGTAATTAAAACTAAGAGACAGAGGCTGAATTGTGTGTGTTTCTTCAGTGTTTCACTTGCTGATATTTACTTGCTTGTTGCCGTACAAATTGGGGGAAGAATCACTGAAGCTGGGAGGCAAGTCATTAATTTAATTGGACTTTGGATTCTTTTATTACTAAATTTGGAAATGAGAGGATAATGTGATGTGTAATGGATTTCCCTGTCAGTGCAGATTAATGACTCACTGCTATGTTTTTCCCAGTTTGGGAGGTTGCTTCAGGAATAGTTCCTGTCTATTAGGTGTTTATTTGTTAAAAGACTGCCTCCTATAGTGTTTAATTAGCTATGAAAATCATCATTACTCTTAATGCTGCTCATTCTCTTCATCCACTTTTAATTCCTTAGAAAGCCATTGCACTCGGAGCCATGTAATTTTCATGTAGGAACATTATACAATGCAAATCTCAGTTATGTCATTAATGGGTGGATGGCAGGAGAGCTTGGCTGTGCTATGCTACGTTAAAGTCGTATAAAGTTGCTAATCTGCCTCTGTGAAATGTCATGAATATATGGAAAAGTTAGCCCCTGGCAGGAAAGGAAAAAAGGAATAATGCAGCTTCCTGTTCATGTATAAATTTCTTTTGCAGTTATTGGAAACACAGTTTTGAAATTAACCTCTCCCTGGTGAACTTCAGTTTTACGTGTGCTTTTAGACTGCCCTTACCCCGATCATCTCTGCATGCTCTCGGTATTTATTCTTTCGTGCATGCGATAGTAGGTATACGTTAAAAATGCTGTTAATGAAGTGATTTGATTTTCCGTCCCTGTTTGAATATGAACAAATAGATTTGCTGTCACTAACTGATTTAGGTGCATTGTGGGCAGGCATCAAGACAGAAGGTGGATTGGCACAGTCACAGTCACCTGGACAGACAGGATTTCTAAGTTACGGTGCCAGCTTTAGCACACCTCAACCTGGACAGGCTCCCTATAGCTACCAGATGCAAGGTCTGTATAAACGGATATTTCCATTAATTAGATATCGTTAATGCTATGGGGTTGGGTTTTTTCCCTTCTTTCTTTACATTCTTATGATAAAAATGAATGTTTGCTCGGGCACTTACCTCTGACATTATTGCAGTTGGAGCTGAAATGATGATTGCCTTTGCTGAGAGCAGTGACGGGCTAGCTCTCAGCATTTTTGGAAGATCCCTCACCTAGTGACTTCATTAATTTTTAAATAGTGAAGTGTTGTAGTGTTATTACAGTAAAAATGTATCTCCGAATAGCAGCAGTTTAACGAATAGTGACTGTGACAAAGCAGGTCCTGGAAAACGTGTCAGGATTATGAATTTAGGAAGTGCCAAATATAATTTGACACCTGAGTGTGTTTGGGGAGGGAGAAGAAGATAAAAATACCTACTGCAGCTGTGGAGGTAGCTAAGTAGTGATTGAAGTCTGTTTCTTTGAAGTCTATTTAAAAGTCTTTGTATGTGCGGGCTATTGTTATCAATTATATTTTGTAGCCTTACTTGCCTGCGTAGTTTACTTAGTATCTTTCCACCTTGTTCTCTCAATTCCTTTTTCCCTTTCTGTACTGGGAACTCACTGGGTGTGCCTGGTTCTGGATTTTCACCACTTTAAGGGATATTTAAAAAATTTATTTTTTTTTTACTACAAATAGCTAATTTTGGATGTTTGATGCAGGACTTTTCACTCCTGAATTTGACAGTTGAAATTAGGTGTGTTGCAGATTTTAGAATTGTTGAAATAAGCGATCACTCACAGAATTAGACCACATTTTTTAAAAGTTTAGCACCTCTCTTTATTATTATCATGCTCCATTTAAACTGTGTGCCATCACGTAAATGCTCCATGAAATGTCTTGAGGGAGAAGTGCTTTCAGAGACCAAGTGAATGAGATTTTGCTTTTGTTCCATGGATTTAAGGGTATATTGATCCAGTCCTTTGCTTAGACACAAGAAATGGCTTTTTGGTTTTTTTTTTTTGTTTGTTTGTTTGTTTTTGCTTTTTTTTCTTAAATCCTCTTTTGAACTGTGTGTTGAGTAGCTCTGTAGGGCAGAAGCGACCATCTGACATCTAAAGCATTGCTTACTTGGAGTGTGCTCTGACAAGTGAGAGGAAGATAGTGTAAGAGTAACATGCAAGCTTTCATCTGCATGCTGAATAGTGGTGATCTTCTACTCATCGGAGTAAATATAACCATAACCAGGTTATTGGTTTTGCTTTCTGCGTATAACCACACCAAAAAAACCAAACACAAGTACCTCCCTGCCCCAAAAAAACCACCACCTCTCTTTAGGAGAGAGCTCAAAATGCTTGCCAGCAGCAGCTGCGAGGAACTCCTGGATCAACATTCCAGCTTTTAAGGAGCTGATAATTCACGGTTGCTAGGAAATACAGTTATTGAAAAATCATGTCTATGTTGCCTGTAATTTCTATTGCAGTAGTGCCTTCGTGCCACAGTCGTGTATCGGGATCCTGTTGTGCTAATTTATACAGACAGATTAAAATATAGTCCCCCTAGAAGTTGGGGGCTAAAATAAAACCCACAGGCAAGGAGGGCCTAATATAACAATAATGCTGGCACTGTTTAGGCATAATAAACAGTCGTCACCCCATATTGGTTATCTAAACAGCTCTAAAGGTGGGGTGTTTTGCAGGACACAGAGCAGAGGGATGTGAATAAAAAGGGATTTTAGGGAGGACGATGAAGTAGTTTTGCAGATGTCTATGGGAAACTCATTCAATGGACGGAGGGAAGGGGGACCAGCATGGGATAACGAGAGAGAGGGCTTGTTGGAAAATTTTAAGAGTAAGCAGTGGATTCTGGCATTAGTAGGACAAAGCTAGGACTCGGTCAATGGACTACACAGAAGTCTGTCATAAAGGGTATTGGTCTGTTTTCTACAATATGCAAAATGTGCATAAGCAGAATTGTCAAGGTCATGAAAGGGTGGCGGTTGTCAAGAGACGGAACAGTAAGATCTTGGAAAGCATTTCAGCTGCACACATTGAAAGGCAAGATCTAAAAATATTCTGCAAAAGAAGCGTGTTAAAGATGACCCAGTTGTGAAGTTCTAACGAGAGGAGCCTCAGAGGCATTGATTTCATGATAACATTGTTTGCAGGGCTGAGGGAGGAGGGGGTCTGAGCCCGGGCTCTGCTCCAGCGGTGCCGTGCTTGGGCTGAGAGCTGCCCACCCATGGAAGGCAGCAGATCCCTGACAGCCTGGCTCGGGCGGAAGAGCCACAGGTCGGAGCCTGGGAGTGCCCGTGGTGTGTATGCCATTTCTGTGGTGCTCATGAGCAGCACGGCGTGGGGGTGCGGGAGGGACTGGCCTCCTACAGAAACCTTAGAGACTGTAAGAATGGAAGTAAGGAGAACGTTTGAAATGAAATGATCGGTGGAGTTGTTAGAAGCTAAGCAGAGAAGAATCACATTGCTGAGCAAGTCTTTTTCACAGTTAAATTTTGACAGTGTATGTCTATACTATACATGAGAATATGTGTCCTTTTAATGTTTTCGTTAGGCTAACTTTTGAATTTGAAACAAATTTAAATTGATGTAATTCTTCCTTTTGATTAAACAGATGTTAAAAGTAAACAGGAACATTTTTTTCCCTTATTTAATTTTGGAAGGAGAGCCTATTCATAGTTTCAGCTATTATTTAAGGACAAAATTGATTCTCTTGACAGAAGACGGGGGTAGTGCTGCTGCTGTTCAGTTGTTTGTGCAGAAACCTCCAGAGAGGGAAATGAGTTTATTCTCCCTTTCCCCTCTAGCAGTGTATGAGCAGGCTGCAGCCTCGGCCTTGCCGTAGCCTGCAATAGCCTTTCTTCATCTCCTGTGTGCGGCTGCTGAGCTGCTGAATGGGGATAATGGATCCCACAACCCAGCAGCCTCCTCGGGGCCCTGCTGGCATTCTTGCCTGCAGTGAAGGGGATTTCCTAGGGGCCTTGCAGTTGCCGTGCTCGGGCTCCCTGACTGGGGTTACCTCGTGCTCGAAAGCTTTAGAGTTATTCTGGTTCCTCTCCCTGGGGTGAATGTCTCCCTGCAACGTGAAGGCGCGGCCCCGCGGTGCGTGTGCAGCTAATTAAACCCAGTGCTTTTCCTGACCCTGCTAAAATTACGGCGTGATTAGTCACCGAACAATAGCGGAGGGAGAGACTGCCAGCTTTTGGAAATGATGAGGAAAATTGCTGCCTGTGACTCCTCGCGAAGGTTGTTCTGGTAATTGGGTTTTTGTTTGTTACAAATTTATCATCCCTATAATGGGGGTGTGGAGGGGAGAGGGTGGGAAGAGGACCAAGGCGGTTCTGGCACCCTGTCTTCCCACTCCTCCCCCCTTACTTTAATGAGTGTGTTCCTTATGCTGCTTTTCATATAAGTTGCTTCATAGACGTTGAAAGACCACTTAGATGACTAAAGGCTGTGGGAATGGGCTGTTGTTCCCATACTGGCAGAGTTACAAGGATTGCTCAGTGAGGATAACGGGAGTGGAGGAGGGCTGGGGGAAGCGCCAAGGAAGGAGCTCCATTTGCAGCTGTCTTCTGGATTATCCTTTAGTTGTGATAAAAGCGTGGCTTTTACCCTGTGCCCGAGTATCCTGCCGCTGGAAGCGTACTAGACCTGTGATGAGCATCAGCATTGTTTTAGTTACCAAGACTGTGATGTTTAAGAATATGCTAACCAATTGGTTTGGGAATTCATCCATAAAAAAAGTAAATGTTAAGGTATTTGGTTATTATTATGCAGTATAAAAATATTGTGCTGGATGGCTAAGCAGTTACTAAGACAACAAGGGGGAGTTTGCCAAGGATTTTCAAACAGTGTAAGCAAACGGGAGAAACCTTGAGTTTAAATAGCCCATCTGGCCGTCCTTGGCTTTCCCAGGAGAAACTTCTGCCCCATACGTTGTACCCTGGTGATAGACACAGCCCATGGCCGGGAGGCTGCACTAGGAAAGCAAATGGGCTCAAGTGGAAAGGCGCAGGGGAGGACGGCATCCTGCACCCAGCAGCGGCACTGGGGCGAGCCCGCGCCGGCTCCCAGCAGGCTCCGGCCGCCTGCCGACGCTCACCACCATTCCCAGCTCTAATGGGGGTCCGCACTCTTTGCAAGAGAGACCTTTGACCTGCGATTTACAGCTTTTATTGCATTTTAAAGCTACGTAGCTGGACAACTTGGGGCAGTAAATCTCACGCGTTTCGTAGAGATTCTTATTTTTGTGTTTGTTGCGCTAAGGCAGGAACAGCAGCTCTATGCCATGCCACCGCCGATTATTTAAAAAACAAATGGCAAAACTGGAGTATTTTAAAAACAACTTTAGGCCAGTAGTTCTGGGTGGCCCACAGAGCTGTTTCTGAGAAACCTGCTTCATGTTTGTTACGGTCTAGGAGACCCCTACCCCTCCTCTGTAGGAGCCAGCGCTGACGATGAGATGAAAGAGAGAGATCTGTGTGTTAGGATGTGTGTGTCTTTGTCTGAGAGGCAGAGATGCTGGCTGGCATGTAATTACTTTTCTCATTTGCTCTTGCAAATTATTTGCCAGACTTTCTGTGGGAAGGTAATGTATTCCTCAAAAAAAAAGTTGTTTTTTTTCTTCTTATGAGAGGCCTTTTATATCTTTTTAGAATGGCTCAAACCATTCACCTATAAAGCCTGTGTTTGAATGTGTTGCTGCATCATTCAGAAATAACAAGAAACACAGTGACTTACATTTTTCCAGCCAAAGAGCTCTTAGAAATGAAATAGCGATTCAAAGTTTTGCAATTGAAAATATTTTTCAGCTGTATTTTGGCTCTGGCATTTGTTATAATAAAAAATAACATCTGTTTTCCAATTTTAAATTAAATTTTAAGCAACATGTTTTTCTCATTAGTACTGTTTATCTGTACTATCTGCTAAACTTGGATGTCAACTCTTCTGCTGAAGTAATCTGGTTTTAGTTCACAGGATTAGTAGCATCTATCAACAACCACAGGGCTTTTGCACTAACAGCAAATACAAGAGAGGTGTTTACAGTCATTATCACACGTTAAATTTAAGCTTCATCTTTTACTCCCACTGCTGTTGGACGTATTTCACATCGACTTTGAGGCTTAATTTGTATGTGTTTTTAGTAACTTTTGCATCAAAACATTTAAAGATTTTTCCTTCTTATAGCCAGGATACCTGTCGGTTGGGGTTTTTTGTTTAAAAAACTGAATAGCTCACACATGCCCTTTTAGAGGTTGTACTAAGCATGCAGCCCTGCCTGCCTTCCTCGCTGCAAGGAGTTGCAGGACATGTTGCTTTTCCCAAGGAGTGACCGCTGCATCGGATTCGGTTGTTAGTGGAGTTGTGTCGGGTACAGCAGAGGACCGGTGCAACTGTACGCCTGGCCCTGCTGGTTTCCATCTCTCCTTGTCCCCTTCGTTCACCTGCAAGCTTTTGCTCCCAAGGTCTCAGTGCATCTTTGCACCAAGGCAGATTTCAGTGGCGAGGGAAGCTGTAAACAACCCGTGAGCTTTAATGCAAGCTCATCGCTGGCTGGTGCTCTCCCGCTGGACGAGTTCAATAGGTTGCATCATTACAGACTTTCTGGTGGCTTATGTAGCTTCACCCTGTGCATCCATATGTCTCGGCTGGTGGCTGTGTCACTCCCGGGTTATAACCAGTGAGGGCAAAACAGCTGAAAGGGGGTTGCTGCCCTTTTAGTGGAACAGCTTCTCAGGTTAGGTATTAAACAAGAGCCCCATCTGTCTACTTTTGGTGGCTCTTGAAGGGGGGAGGCGGGAGGTGAAGGTGGTAATTCACTCTCTGGGCTAAATTCAATCTTGGGTGTCCTTTCTCGGAGAGGTACTTTTTTTTCCCTTCTGTCCTGCCCAGTAGACTCTATCAAAAATAAAAAGTTTGCGGCCCAAGGCTGTGTATGATTGATTAGTGAACCCTAATGGCTTCGCAGTCGGGCTGAGCTGTTGGGAGCAGGGAATTATGGCTTTTGCTGCTCCTGCGAGGGGCTGAGGCTCCGGGAGGGGGGAGGACCTGGTTCTCAAAGGTGACAGGAGAAATGGAGCCAGGGGGTTCAGCGAGGGGAGAGGGCATCTCTTGGGACAAGACTGGCTGTTACCGTTCAACAAAACCTGAAAATAAACCCTCATTACTTCCACAATGCTGGGTATTATTCAGAGGGGTGGGATGGCCTAATTAATATTCAGTCAGACCCGAGGTGGCTCCGAATTCCTGTCTCAATTGAAAGTTTTTCTTTTTATCGTAATAACGAAACACAGGGTATAGGAACGATGAATTATCACTTTCCATATATTAACATGTTACAGAGCTGATGACAATCAAATCGGTCAACATATGGCAAATATTACAAATATGCCATATCCTTATGATATAATCGCATGATGGAAGTTATTTTCCGATACTGCCTTTTAGTAATTCACATAATTTTTCATTTCATTTCAGGCAGCAGTTTTACAACATCATCAGGAATATATGCAGGAAATAATTCACTCACAAATTCTACTGGATTTAATAGTTCACAGCAGGTAAATTTGTAAATATGAGTTGAAGAAACTTTGGCAAACTTGGACTTCTCATCCACTGCAAAAATGTAGCCATTAAGTTGCTTTTTGAAAGAAATAAGCATCCTTTCAAGTTAAACTAATGTTTATAAATGTTTTTCTTCAATTTTTCATCTTCCAGTAGTAGAACTAATTGTCTGGGGTTGGTGTGCTTATTCACACAACTTCAGCAGTGTGTCCAATAAACTATTTGTATGAGAAGACATACTAAATTATGTGTAATTTAGATTTCACTTTACAGCCTTACAGTTTTAGGTCCTACAGCATCCAGTCCAGGAAGCATACGTGCTGAAAGTCTAACATGTGTTTGTAGTTACATTTTGGAATTTACACTAAAAAGTAGCAAAACTTTGATGGACGGTTGCTTTTTTTGTCTTGCAGGAATATCCCTCTTATCCCAGTTTCGGCCAGGGCCAATATGCACAGTATTATAATAGCTCACCATACCCTTCACATTACATGACAAACAGCAACACCAGCCCGACGACACCCTCCACAAATGCAACATACCAGCTTCAAGAACCACCATCTGGCATCACCAGTCAAGCGGTTACAGATCCTGCCGCAGGTAATTACATGGATTTTATGGTCCCTATGAGGCACATTTTTGTGAGTTGAAAGGGAGTTGAATTGGATATTTTTTTTTTTTGTGAAGTCGTTGATTTTTGCTTTATTATTTCTTAATCCTGAGCCTGTGGCACGTCTTGCACAGATTCTATCAGAAAATAGACTGCAGAAAAACCGGGATCAATAAAATTTTGTGCGAAATACAAGTTATTTGTATTTATTTGTAAAAGGCTTGTGTTAAAAATTGCAGGATATGGGAAAGTCTTTACACTCAACCTGATGCTTTTAAACTCTGTCTGCATTAAGATAAACTCCTTTGATTTTTCCTAAGTAAGACTGAAACCAAGAGGCCTTCAGACCATAGCCCAACTGTCCACTTGAAAGAGAGCTTTTGTGGTTTTCACTTTGAGAGAACATAATAATGCTTGTAATAGGGAGTTGAAATTGCACAAGTGTTTCCATTTTAAGAAAAGATTCGCAGTGGCTTGTCCTTTTTCCTAGTCATTTTACCTTTCTTGCTGTAATTTGGCAGTCCTTTACTAGTAGAGATATTTTTTGAACATTTATGCCAAACAGCTCCAGCTGTTTTTGGAAATAGGGGGTGAAAAATACTTTTCACATTATTTAAAAAAAAAGTTTACATTTTTTAACAGTTCAAGCACATCAGTAGTTAGTAGGTGGTAGAAGTTTGAAATCTGTCAGAGAGGAAGTCCAAGGTTTCAGATGTGTTTCTCAGTAGTGCGGTAAGAAGCAGCAATGATTTGGCAATGTTATCAGGAGGTTTTTGTCTTGGAGTTTTGTTAGGGAAGGTTGTTTTTAGTTTTCTTGAAGTACTTGATGGGTCTGATCTTGCATGTGCAATGTGAGCTTGAATATAATTTACTAGGACTCTGTTGTTTTTCTGTATGACTGTGTACCTGAAGAAAACATATGTAGTGTTGCCTTTTTGGATACATTTACTGAAAGTAAGTAGGGAAGAAATTACAGCTGACATGTGTGTTTGGTATACATGAGATCACATGTGTGTGCAATGTATTTGAGAATGGAATTTTTCTAGATATATGAATGCATATTGCAGTCTGCGGCTCTTAGAATATATGGATATGTATTGGAGTCTGTATAATTACTTTGCTTTTCACTTTGTTTTTAATTTTTTGTTTTTAATTTCTTGTGGGTTTGTTTGCCTTTTTTTTTTAGGTTGGAAGCAGTAAGTTCATCTTACCCCAAAAAACAAATGTGACCAAATTTTAGCTTTTATCAAGATAGTAAAATTGAATCGTATCGTTTGGGTCTTGATCTTTTTCAAAATCTTTGCACATAGCTTTTTTAAGTAATTGATACTTCCTAAAAGCAACAGTAAACACATATACAGAAAGAGGACATGTATCTTTCCCCAAGCTCAAACTTTGTGGCTTAAAGGCTGTCTTCCTATTTAAATAGTTTTCTGTGCTCTGTAGGCCTGGAAGGAACTTTTTTATCAGTTCCTTTTTAAGCAGTCTTTCTTTTCTCCCTTAGATCTTCCACACTCTTTTTTGTCTAAAAATTTGAAAGAATTTGGTGGGCTTTCTCATGAATGGGTCCTGCGCCTAAGCCCTGATCTAGTTTATGCTTTCGTGTATTGAAAGCCGTACATCCAAGGGTGCCCTACACCTGCTTGCTTAGACATAGCCATTCTCTGGGCGTGTGCACACCTTCTCTGGCGTTGCTGGGACTGCCATCTCTTTGCCCAAGATACTTATGTTACTGATTGAACAATTCTGAAAAGGTTCCTTCAAATGGTTTGCAAATAACAACTCTTAGTGTAGCTGTGGGGTTATCTTGGGCTGGCTGCCTGTACCACAGGCAGGGACACATCTAGGAAAGTACTTGCTGTGGGCCACTCTCTGTTAGGAGAAGCTAATGGAAGCCATCCTTCTGTTCCGCTGTTCCAACATGGTCGCAGTCAGCAGAAGATATAGGGCTAGACCCAGATTTCTGCATTTAACTTTACACATTTGTCTTTATGTATTGAAGTTAGGATTAAGCCCATTTAGCCTCGTCTGTATTGAGTGGAGAGAGGTAAGTACCTGTAACTAGAGTTCAGTCTAGCTACAGTCTTAATCCTGAGGTGCCAAAGGCTCTCCACTGGGATGAGAGCAGTTTAAGGTGGCTGACATACCAGTGTTGGGCTCCTAGGTTAAAATTAGGTGAGAACCTTTCACTGCCTCACGTACCGTCAGCCTTGGTGGAAGGGAAGCAAGGACCAGTCGGTGAATCCACTGCTGTGCCTGCCATTTCTCCTTGGACAGGGTGCATATTTTTACTTTCTTCTTGCTGAAGCTTGTTGCAAACCCTCAGGTGAGCTCACACACAGTATGCTCGGAAGACAAAGCAAGGTTTGGGTCAAACAAAAGAGGGATCAGCATGGAAGAAGGGAATTCTGGTGGAGTGGGGACAAATGAAAGACATATTAGAGAGAGCGAAATTCACAGCTGGGTCAAAACCACAGAACAAAGGAGCAGACTAACCAAATTTTAATTGTAATTAGTTACATTTCTGTAGGATGTCTTGCCACATCTGGTCAAGCTAGGCTGCTGATTCTTTACCACAACTGGAACGCTGCATATGAGGGGTGGTGGGGAGCAGCACAGAGCAATCATATTAGGCTGCTGTACCCCTTTAGTAGGATGGGCTCCAGCTGCTGAATTGCAGCTGTTCTTACTGGGTGCTGATACCCCTAGACATCTTCTATATTTAAAAATCCCCTGTAATCTTTGTGGTTCTGAACTGTGCCAGGACAAGCACAGAACAGCCTTCAGACTTTACAGAGGCACCAGAATAATTTGACAGACATAGGTGGTTCCTATGAATTTGGGCCAGTAAGTGAAATAGAAGAGTCTGGTAAGAAACATATGAAAAGAGAGAAAGTAATTATGTGCTCTAGTGACATTTTTAGTAGAGTTTTGCAGACTCAGAAAGCTCAGATAATTTCACTTAAAATATTTTTAATTCCTTGTCCAAATATAAAATAATCCTTTTATGGTCTCCCACAGTTCCTACTTAAAGATACGAGTTTTTGCCATGCAATCCAGGCCGTCCAGGGGTTCTTGCAGAAGAACCTAAGATTTTCCATGTTCAGTGTTTCTTCTTTCTCTTTTCTCTGTGGATCTGAAAAATTTCTTGTACCTCAGTCATGAGAAGACCTTTTGATTGCACAGAGGTTGATAGTCCCCACCTCCATAAATCAGACATACAAATTAATGTTATTTTCTTGTGCACAGAAGGCTATATTTTTGCTAGTGACATAATCAGAAAATTATTAGACAAAACAATCTCAGTATGACATTTCAAATTTTTAGTGTGTGCTTTGCTTCTGATTTCATTGGAATTTTTGTTTCCATTCAAAGTAAGAATTTTCAAAGTTTTTTTTCCTCTTGTAGAATTTTAACTTTTGCTTTACAGAAGAAAATGTTTTTCATCAGAATAACAATAGAATATTAGGTTCCTTTTGGTATGAGCTTTCAGTCCATACATGAGTAGATTATCCCAGGTATGAACAGCGAGTTGCTGATTGTGTGAGCTGCACTATGTAAGGGAAGTAATAGTAAATAAAAATGATATAATAAAAGTAGAGTAGTGAGCAAAAATTCACTCTGCCTTCCAATACTCAAGTTCACTGAAGTAGATTCGGAGCGAATAAAAAGAAGAATTTGTTCATGTTACATATAGGTAAGCTGTGCAGCTCCTTGCTGCAGGGTGTCGTGGATGCAAAAAGCTTATGCCAGTTCAAGCATTGCTTAGGCAAACTGAAAGACTGGATCTGCACAGACACTGACGTCAATTCAAGAAATTCTTGACACAAAAAAATCACTGGAGACAGTGGATGAATTAGTACTGTGTGTACGCGTGTCCGTTTTGCACTCTGCCATCTAGTCACCTGCTTTTGGCCAGAGTTGAAAGTTATCTGGAACAGATGGAGTTTTGCCCCAATCCACTAAGCGTGCTCTGATGTTCTAAAATAATTAGAGTAACACTCATAACATGTATTCCTAAGAGTTAGTGTAGAAAATGACTACTCTTTCCAAAGCGCTAATAATTTTCTCTTGCAATATTTCAACTCCATCTTCACAGCTGGTAACGAAGAATTCTTGATTTATATGAATGTTTGTTTAGAAATTCAGTCAAAAAAGATGAATTTATCCTTCTATTTCATATGATGCTGTATTTATAATTTATTAAACGGTGTTTCTTGCAAGAGAGACTTGCATTGTTCTTGAGATTTGATCTCAGTTTTCTTGGTTTGTGCAGTAAGTATGTTTAAAATATTACTGGAAGGGTTTTTTTCATATTATTCACATATTTCCCAATGCAAATTAAAAACCCCACAAGGGCTGTGCTAGCCAACAAAAATTGTTCCCAGCCATGGGTCACCATGTTGCTCTTAAAGACTAAACTTCTTTTTCCGTGAACACTGTATCACCTTTAGGATTGCAAAAGGGAAAGCTACTTTTACAGTTTCTCCTTAGATTTCATAACAATAAATTAGATACAGGAAAATAAAACAGAGCAAACAGACTATATAGGCAACTTTTCACTAATCACAGAATCACAGAATAGTAGGGGTTGGAAGGGACCTCTGTGGGTCATCTAGTCCAACCCTCCTGCCGAAGCAGGGTCGCCTAGTATGGAAAGAAATACTGCCGTATTGACAGTACATTGCTGGTGTTCTAATGTTTGCTCTTTTTCATAAACATAAATGAAGAGTAAATCTAGAGCATATATTTATATAGGAAGGAAACTCAATGAAAGTTCTGTAAAAACAGAAATCACACTGGATGCAGTAATGAATGGCGAAGTACAGCACTGGTTTTGCTTTTCTGATAATGATTGTTCCCTTGTTTTTGCATTAACTATGTACAACTACGTCTTTTGTGTTGCATCCAACAATACGTAGCCTGACTCACTGTCACAGGATATGCTGAGGCTAAGAGCTTGGTGCTGTCTTCAACAGGCTTTTTTAATAGATAAATAGAATGTTTGTCATTGGTTTTAGTAGGATTAAAAGTAACAATAATTTCAAATTGTTTGAAAGCATAAATAATGAGTAAGGAAGAAATGTCTGCTAATGGAGGGAGGTACTACCTGCCCATTATAGGATTGCTTCAAGTTTTCTTCTTTAACATTGAAAGTTGGAAAAAAAATCTGACCACTTCAGGGCTTGTTAATACAGTTGTTGTCATACATAGTTAATGTTTACTGTTATAAGTAAGATGTATTGTCAATGTGATATTTTGTCACTATTTATACAGTCCTAAATCAAAAAGTCACCCAAACCTTGAAATAAACTGGCATTTTTGCCAATATTTTCAACAGACTATTGAGGTTTTTTTCTCAAGTTTAGAATATATGCTTGTAGTCCTCAATAGACAAACATTAGATTAATTTTTCAGGTGAAGATTTTGACATTTTGTCAAAACAGCTCTAAAGACGTCCTTCTATGATCCTGTCAGCAGTCATTATTGTATTTCTTGCAGTACTTATTTAGTACTTTTACTTACTTAGTACTACATTAGTAGTAATATTTTTTATAGAGAGGTAAAAAAAAAATAAATCCTCAAATACCTATGTGATTCTGCTGTATTGTTTAATCCAGGTCCAGTTTTATATAAACAGTAAAGGAATAAGTTTGTATAGTGCTCATGATATTTTGTGTTTAACTTTATTTATGCAAAAGTAAGAAAATCATAGTGTGAGACTGACATATTCAAATTACCTATATGTTATATTTTTATTTTGGTATGCAGGAGTTGAAGTAACCCCGGCCTGAGGATTTAAGGTCTTTATTCAAAATTAAGTATAAGATTTGAGGGGAAACCATTAATCTGGGCACAATCTAAATGGAAAATATTTGTACATAGTTACTTGTAGAGACATTTGACTATACTGGCTATGCTGGACCAATCTCATCCATATGATTTACATTGTGACATGAGATATGATTACTTTGATAATGTGCGTTTACTCTTTTTTGCATACCCTTTCAGTGTAGTAGGGAAAAAGTCTGATGAAATTTGCAATGCCTTTGTCAACAGCAAGAGCTCTGCCCACACGCTTGCCAGTCGAATTTACCTAGAGACAGACTTGACTGTGGGATTTCTGGGATAGCTATTTTTCCCCGGATTTGTTATTCGATACTATTGCTGTATAGTACATTGAAATCAATAGTAAGAAAATACAGCAATTACTTAGGGGGTATTTCCATAACAAAAAGAAAGGAATTACAGAATATGGTGTTGCAAATGGTATCTCTGTGGCTA
The DNA here is from genome assembly GCF_030867145.1 of Opisthocomus hoazin. Classification (NCBI taxonomy): domain Eukaryota; kingdom Metazoa; phylum Chordata; class Aves; order Opisthocomiformes; family Opisthocomidae; genus Opisthocomus; species Opisthocomus hoazin. Next base: position 38,882,982 of record NC_134416.1, read on the forward strand.
TATTGTCTATTCATAAGTAATCAAAGTATTCTTATTTATGAGATGATGGAAAATTGTCCAGTGTGACAAAACCATCAAAGCTGGCCACAGTGATGTATAACACGAGTGTATATGCTTATGAAATAATATGTCAAGTAGCAATAATATGGTGCCTTGAAGCATAGGGGAAAGTCTGCTACAGTATGATTCATGTATTTTAGGTAACCCAGAATGTAAACTTATTTTATTCCTCACAGTTAATGTAGTTATTGTCTGGCTTGGTGTCACCATACACTACAGGGGCTACTACCAGGGGTCGGGAGCAGGGAATACCAGTTGCACCTGAAAAAGAAGGCATACATTTACAGAATCTGGGTTTAAAATGTTTTTCTGACTGACTAGAGAAATCAAGATTGGGACTATTATGCTTGGTCAAGGTTTGGAAGAGGGAACACCAAGTGTGTGAAGCAGAAACAAGCTGTAATGTTTAGTGTCTGCCTGGGGCAGCATGCAAAGAGATCTAAAATTATGTGTCTGTTAATGGATGCAGAAGAACAACTGTTGCTGCATTATTAATACAACCTTGTAAAGGCGTATCACACACAGAAATGGCTGTAGTGGTCCAGACCGATGGATCAGCCGGCCCCGTACCCTGCCTGCCGCAGAGACCATCAGCAGACACCCTGGGAGAATCAAGGACAGCCTAAGCTCGTAGAAGGCTTGCCCTAAGCACGTTTCCAGCTACCATATTTTTTCATCTCGGGGGATTTCAAAAGCTGATGTTGTTTGTATGTTTGGGGTGTGCCTGCATTAGCATTTTAATTTGGAGCAGGAGTCTGTTTTGCTGCAGAGCTTTGGCTCAGCAGAGTAGTCCTAGAGCACCCAGCTGGAGTCCTTCCAGACAAGACTAACCTGAAAGGTGTCCTCCAGGGCAGCTCCTAATTCCTCCAGCCCCAGCTGACGATGCTCAGGAGACTAGATCGGGCTGGACCTACAGTGAAATGACCTTCCAGAAGCAGGCAGTGAAGCCTGGGGTTGTTGCCAGCACTAGTTTGGTCCCAGAGACCCAATTTGCTAATGTGGCATGGCTGTAGCTCCCCGAATGCTTCTCTGCCAGGGATGTCTTCAGGCTCCGCTTGAACCTTTGTAATCTTTTGGGAGCCTGGCATTTTTTGGCAAAATGGGCCACAAATCTCCTAGCTTTTAGTGAACTCCTCCTTCTTGTGTTTAACCTGTCTGCTGCCAGCTTGCTTTGGTGATCTTGCGTTGTGTTGCGACGGGCAGTAGGGAGCTGATCCTCACCCTGTCTTCTGCTCATGATTTTGTGGAGGGATGGGTTTTCTCCTGCACTTCCTCGTGTTTGGGATGCTCAAGAACAGGATAAAATTTAATTCAGTGCTTTAGAAACATAATCATTTCCTTTGGTTAATACTAAAATACGTCTAGTACTATGAAGTCAGCTGAGGCTGAACAAATTAACCTCTTCCTATCAATGAGGGTGGAGTGATGGGTATACTGATAACATGTTTTGTGGCTGTACAGCTTGACTTCAGCAAGGGTTTTGCTGCCCTGGCAGTTAAATCTTTTCACTTAACAGTCTTATAAGCAAAGTAGGCTAAGGCAGCGTAGCAGAAACTACAGCAGAATGATACAAAGCTGTTTAGGAAACCGTGTCCAGAGAGATGTCAGAGAGAGCTTGCTGTTAAAATAGAAGGATGGCTACATCAGCATTCCTCAGTGTCTGCCTTGGGCCTAGCACCAGACTGCATTTTCATTAATCATTTAGATGACGGAACAGAATGTGTTTGCCTATTAAATATGTAGATGACACCATGCTGAGAGGGGCTGCGAGTTCTTTGGAGACAGGATGAGAACTCAAAAAATGGAGATGTGATCTGAATAGGAGCAGGTGTGAGGTATACATTTAGGCAGGAATGATGAACTGCACAAATGTGGGATGGGGAATGTTGGCAGCTCCTTCCAGGCTCTACCTTTCCCTGTGGACCGCTCTCAGTACTCCCAATATTAGTGGCACACTGAGTACCCTCAGCCGCTGTTGTTTTTCTTGCTCCAGAATTTGTCAGGGCTTGGGCTTGTCGAGGCTCAGGGCTCAGCTGGGCACTGGATTCTTTAATTGGGTTTCCTTATGAGGACCTGAGAGCGACCATTGGACAGTGAGCTGGCAACTCAGCCATGCACATGGAGGCTGCCCTGTCAAACAGCTGTAATCCAAAGAGTACATGCTGTGGTTTCCCTTTACATACATGGAAGATGTCTCATGCCTACAATGTCACGTTTCCCCCATTACTGCCATCTGTCACACTGGTCATAACTGAGCGGTCTCCTGACTAGGCTCAGAAGCTCCAGGTACTGGCAATGCTGTGCATTCAGTTCATGTGCAATGTTTGGCCAGGTCTTTGAGAAACAACCTGTTAAATGTCGCTTCTTGCTCGGAAGATGATCTAGGCATCCTGAAACTAACGTTTATTGAAAATATTGCAGAAAATCCAATGTCTCCTGCCAGTGATATCCAGGGGAGAGTGGCCTGCAGGACACGGGAAGGAAAGCTTTGCTTGACTTTGCTTTGGATTACTGTGGCGGATTTGGAGACTATGGAGAGTGATAATCAAAATGTAGAAAAGAGGGTTGTCAGGGAAGAGTTAACCTAGCAACAAAGGGGATCTGAGAACAGTCATGCAAATACAGTGAAGGGAATAGTTTTTTTTCCCCCGCTTTTGCAGACTGAATTAATATTGCTGTAATGAATGCTGAAGTTGTATGTTCCGTTTCTGATGGCACGGCTGTTAAAGCAGCAGAGTATATTTCCTGGTGAGATCCGTAAGAGCAAGACAGACAGATCTCTCCTGGGAATGATGCAGGTACAGTGGTCCCAAGAAGGGTGGACCAAGGTGTGCCCAGCCAAACTGGGGTCCCAACGTAGGGCTGGGAGTCCTGCTGTCAGCGAGGGTCTGGCCCACCCAGACAGGTGACTGGCATCTGTGAAGGGGAGATGGCAATGCGCCTCCAGCCAAACTTGCAGCCCTCTGTTTGAGATTTTGAACACAGTACACTTAAACGAAGCTCTTTGCAAAAAAGGAAGGCTGGATGGCTCTTACAAATAGATTTTCTTCCCTGACCTCAATGCACTCTGCTGCTCTGCGTGCTCGCTCTTTTAGGTTTGCATGGTTTTATTTTATACTTTTTGCATGCTATCTGTTCCCTGTTTTATTTAGTATTAGTATAACTACCCCAAGTTTAATTCTTAACATTTTTAGGCACATCACGTCTGTGAGGACAATTTTAAAAATCTGGGATCTAAAGCCAAGCTCCTAAGAATATCATCAGAGACCAAAAGCAACCCTAACTTAAATTAGTCAATAGAAAATGCAATTTTTCATTACATCTGAATTTTATAGCATATATTTAGAACATCTTTGGCCAATATGCCCGTTGAAGAAATTCTGGTCTGTTTATTTTAGTGGGTTATAATTTATTTCAAGGCTTTAGTGCATTGTTTTCTTTCTTTTCTTTTTATTTCTTATTAGGGACTTTAATGATAAAAAGAATGTATAGCAGATAAACTTATTTAAGTTTAAAATTTGTACTAGTTGACTTATGATTTCCTATTTATTTTTAAGTACAGTAGGTGAAGAGTTCAAATAGTTTAAATAAATATTCTGAAGTGTACATTGCCATAGGAAAAAATACATATTGTTGGAATGTACATGATCTTCAACATTTAAAACTCTGTCTTTGGTTATGTAGACTGATGTGGCTGGGTGATTTTTGTTGTTTGGCACACACAGAATCACTCTTTAGGTACTGGTCAATTCTCTTTTGAAGATTCTTTGTTTTACCTTGAATTACATCTTTACCTTTTTATTCTCCTTTGTTTAATGTAGCCTGAGATACTTAGGTAAAAGTATAATGTGAAATACGTAATATATACTAATTGCCATTAAGTGTAGATTTGAAGGCTGAACATGAGAATTTCAAGACGTTTTCCTTTCATTCAGCACATGCAACCGTTATGAGTAATTGTGAATATGTGGTGCTACACAGATGTCCAGAGTCTCCTCCTTAATCTAACCTTTCACCTCAACAGGATGTTTGTTTAGGAGAAAGAATCACTGGTGTGAGAAGTATACCTGTCTGTTCAAACCGGAATGCCATGGTCTAGGCTGATTAAAAAGAAAATTAATATTGAGACACATATCCACATCTACTGAACTCTGAAGAGTAGTTAATGTTAACAGAGAGTGAAATGGATAAATATATCATATGCTGAAAATTGCAGCTGCGTTCAGAAAAATAGGGGGTTTTAGGAAAAAAAATTAATGATAACCTTCAAAATAAAAGTCTTTTCTCTGTAAACTTAAGACTGTGAAAGGAAGCCTTGAAAAGAGATTTAAAAATGTGTTGTTGCATTTCTGAGGAGTATGGTACTTCTTGTTAAATGAGTTAGGAAGGATAATATATGCTGGGTGCCTGCTTTGTTAATGTTCAAGCACTTCACTGTTACTGAGTCTATGGATGTTAAGAACAGCAAAGCATCTTCCAACTAATATATTTTCAGGAAAACTTTGTTGTTCTTACACACATAAATCATCATTCTTTTTTACCTGTTCAACAACAGTAAATATTTTTGTAAATAAATTTTGCTGAAGCATAAAAATTAGCGTACAATAACTGTTTATAAAAAATTGTGTCCTGTCTTGAAGGTACTCATTGGACAAGTTCAATGTTCAGTAGGCATTTGAAGAATACTATAAATTTCATCTTCATAGTTGATGCATATTTAAAACTTACTAATTGAAGTTACTTTGGGAAAATAAGGACTATGTTTTATGCCATATTCAGAACGAATTCTGTTCATCTGGCTCAAATGCAGTGATCTAAAAGTGTCTGCAAGCAGGCAATTTGGAAAAGTTTTCAATTTCTGTTTGTTTTTTTTTTTTTCACACCAGGATGTTTTTTTCTTACCAGACACCATAATGGCTATCTTAAAACATGTTTGCAAACTTGTAATTAAATCAATGTGCCTTATAAAAAGCTGGCATCCCTTAAAATTGTTCATTTAGATTTTAATCTTGTCTATGAAGTGGTACGATCTTCTCTATGATTTGAAGGAATGAAGATTTTTTTTAGTTCTTTTCTATTTGTTTACTGAAACAATTTATCTTTGTTTTACATATAACTTGAACTTGATTGAATTAATTTATGTATCATTATAGCCATTTATCATAGATTTAGTTAGGACTCTCTAGTGAACATCCTAGTTTTAGTGTCATGTGTAAAAAGCAAGTAAGTTGAATGTTTTAAAGTTTAAACTGAAGGTAAAAATGTCATTTCTTTACTACAGCAGAATACAGTACAATCCACAGTCCATCAACACCCATTAAAGATTCAGATTCTGATAGATTGCGTCGTAGTTCAGATGGAAAGTCACGTGGACGTGGCAGAAGAAACAATAATCCTTCACCACCACCTGACTCTGATCTAGAGGTACATCGTATTAGATATCTTTGACCTGTTACGGACTCTATTTTTGTCATTATTTTGCACACAGAGTTACTGTTTACACATCAGAAATTAAGTAGCATTGGAGCTCCCTTATGGCTTTTTTAACAGTATTTTTGTAGAAGATAGAGTTTTTCTTCTAAACAACCTTCTTCATGAAGAACACCTACTTTATCTGAAAAATACTGGGGGTTTCTTTCTCCCTTTGATTAAAAAAAAGGAAAAAAAAAAAAAGAAAGAGCAAGCTTGTCCCAAGTCAAAGAAAGGTTTGCATTTGGACAGGAGACACCTCTAGCACAGTAGTGGTTTTTGTTCTCTCATGCTATGCTCACATTCCTCCCAGTGGTCCATGCTTTACGCTGAGAACGCATCTCCAGTGACACACCACAGCTGTGAGTGTCCACACTGCATTACTTTTGCTTTCCAAAAGCTTAGCCCATTTGTCATCATGGGAAATACAGTCTCACCAGGATTTAAAATACTTGTATTTGAACACTTTATTTTTCATTAAAATATCATTTTGTGTGTGGTCAGAGGATGTAATTTAAAACACATATTTTCCATTGGCTGTAAGTGAAAGAATTATTTACTGATGCCATAAATTCTTATACATGCATCATCTAAGTTCATTATTTACATTTGTCAGGTGCCTAAAATGAACATAGATTAAGGGGGTTTAAGTGCTTAGCAGCAATTTGCTTCGTTTTAGAGGTAATTTTCAAGAGCAGTTATATGAACTTTGTTTAGTAAGACTTGCAGAAATACAGATTTAATTTTCAGAGGCTTCTCTTCATTTATTTCAGTTTCTATCTCACATCTGGCTTTAAAAAAATGCATTGTACAATCTCATTTTCTGTGCGTATTTGACAATAGCTATAATTCTCTTCTAATAGAATAATTTGATATAATAGCAGTTGTAGTAAAAAGCTAACAGATTGTATTACCCTATTCTGGAAAAAACTTGTTAGTTCTGAAAATAAATGGCAAGGAAACTATGGTTTTAATATATAACCATTTCAATACAATTTTCTTATTTGTGCGCTTACTGATTCAAATTTTAACTTTCCATTTCAAGTATCAGCTTCACAGAGGAACACATTGATTTGATTCTCTTTTTACAGAGAGTATTCATTTGGGATTTGGATGAGACAATCATCATTTTCCATTCCTTGCTTACAGGGTCCTATGCCAACAGATATGGAAGGGTAAGTATCAAGACACTGATGGAAATTTTCAGTAATGTTTGGGTTTTTTTATGGTTGATACACAAGGAAGACCAGAACATTAGTTGATTTTCTAGGGGCAACTGGTAAAGTAAAGAGTAAAGCTGTTTCACATGTCCATTTTTTGCACTTACTCAGCTCTTATATTCAGTAAATAATTAAATAGCGTTGGGAGTAATACTTTGACCACTTGAGGTTTGGTTTGTAGGTACAGAGTGTCTGTACCTGTTGATATCATCAAAATTTGCAAAGGTTTACCTTCCCTCAGAGAGTGAAGAACTTCCAGGAGTGACTGCTAAAATAAGATTTTAGTTCTGAGCAATTGGCAGTGGACTGTGCTCTGTGTTGAGAAGGCAAGAGGAAGACTGCTTTTGGATACAGACAGATTAGTCTAAAATTTTTTACCTTAACTTTTTTTAATCTACATATTGACTGATGTTTTTGAAAATCTGCTTATGAGTCAAATCTTTCTATTATGCAGTCTATAAATCATAACAGAACTGATGAATATGTCTACAGACTGTGCGTTTCCCTGGTAATTCTCGAAAGAGGAGCACAGTCCTGGGTGAATAAGAACAGTTTATGAATGGAATGTCCTTGTAAGACCAAACCTTGTTTTTCCAGGATTGTATTTGAAAGCTAATGTCTCAGTTGTGCTAAGATCTGTTATGCCATTTCATGTTCACCTCATGGAAAGTATAACTAAAATGTGATTTTCTGGTAACCTTAAAATTTCTACATACAAAGAACAACCAGATAGTTTTGTCTGGCTTCATGTAATCACTGTCTCTTCTTGTAAAGCTTGTATTTATCACTAACACTTTTTACCCTACACCCAGTTGAGTGAAGGGCAAAGCTACTACTGATTCAGTCCATGCCTGGGTCAGGTTCTGAATTCCTCCTAATAGCTTTCTGCATTATAAAAATCTAAAGCAGTACTGCTGTGCAACTTTTCCTGCTTGTTCAGGTGTGCGGTGTATTTTCAGAAGTGTTTGCCATAATAGCAGCTAGCCTGTTTGAGGAATATAGTTAATTTTTTTCATTATGTGTCAGAAAAGCAAGTTAATGCAGCCACCTTGGTTTCCTAGGTGTTATTAGTTGCTATGTAGGTAGGAAAAAGACACTAGAACTTTGAATGTTGCAACAATTATTGTATGGATGCATACAGACAACAGCTTTATAGAGTCTTAAACATTTACCAAAAGTTATTGTACATTTCTCAGACCAAAATCAGCTTTTGCATGGCACCCTAAAATCACCAAGTCCATGACAGTTCAGTTCAGAATGGGGAGAACAAATCCCAGTGCTCACAAAAACACTCAGTGCCGACGGAATCTTACCACTTGCTTTTGGGCAGCAGAGTAGCCCTGGAAAAGCCTAATTAGTCATTGCCGTAGAAGTACTTGTGCGAGCATATTTTTTCCATTTGTTACTAATTCCCTATTGTGGTTTCATTAAGTGGGGCCTGAACATAATCACCTTTGTTGCTGCATACTTGAGGTTGAGGGAAGTGGCTAGTATTCAGCTGCAAAGAGATGTAGATACATATGCTGCAAGGAGGTGGGTGACTCCTGACTGCAGCTCCATCACTGTTGGCACTGTTTACTTGAGATGTGGCTTTCGCCTGGCTGGCTCTGATTGCATGGCGTGTGGCAGAATGCTTCTGCGTTGCTAAATGACAACCGACCATTGATGTTAAGAGGGATGATGGCATTAGGGCTTACGCTGGGGATAAATATGAGATCTTTTTGGCGAGGGGTAGCAACATGCATGGCCTTGGGTCTCAGATGCAGTCATGAAAGTGTGCCATTCTTGCTTTGTTTCCTTCAAATTTCGTTCATATCACAGTTTCTCTTGGCTTATTCACAGCTTCAGACCACAGTTAGTAATTTCCATAGACATTAGAGGAAGTCAGTGTCAAATCTTCAAAGCAAACATGCTAAAACATATATCTGTCATATGAGAATTTTCAGGTTTATTTGCAACAATGGGAGGTGCACATTTGTTTAAAGAGTGTTTCCTAATGATTTCTGGCCTTTAAAATCAGAAATCCAGATCATAGGTCAATCTGAAAAAAAAAAAAAGTATCAAGGGGAATCTTTGTTCTTTTCACTTGTATTCTACTTTTTGAACAATCTGACATCACATTCTATATATTTATGAACTGTGGTGAGGGTTAGAAATGCCCTTTTAAAAATTAAATCTAAGCTGCTCACATAATCATTAAACCACAAAAGCTGGATCTTCAAACAAACAAATATATCCTAATTAAATAATAGGGGATTTGGCAACTTGGCATTCAGCTCTTTTCATAATGCCTGAGTGAGTTTCATGGTGAATGACTATGAATGATGAACAGCCCCGCTGCTGAGGGGGTTGATTTTCTCTTCCTTATTCTCCACCTTGTTCCTCATAACTTCTTGCTTGTGCCGCTCTTTTCTGTATATTCTTGCTTTCTCGTCTGTTTTTATCACGTGCTCTCCTTTTGCTGCTGTTGCGCTCTCCTTTCTCCCCGCTTTTGTCCTTCAGCTTTGTTGGAACAAAATAGTACCCTTTTTTTTTTTTAGCAGTTTGTGCAGCCATGATGTAAGCTGTTACAGTTTTGTTGAAGGGTGGTTTGAATTTTATGGATTTCATGGAAATGTATGAAACTAGTATAGGAATATGATTTGTACTTCCAGAAGAAAAGACAAAGAAAGAAAACGAAAGAAAACATTTCCATTTGCTTCTGGATTTTTTTTTTAGTATGTACAGAGAGAGATCTATTGATCAAATATCAAGTTATTGGTTACTTTAATTGACATTAAGGCTTCTTACACCTCAAAACTTCTGTTTTTGAGCCAGATTTCAAGTGATTAAGTTTTGGAATTTGGAAAAGTTGGAGCCTTTCTTTAGTATCTTGGAGCAGGTGGAGATACCTCTCATTATTGGCGCTAGAATACTGTGGTCTTTATGTACATTTCCATTCTCTGTGAAAGCATTTATATTCAGAGGCTTTTAAGGAATTTTCCTTTAAATTATAAGCTATTTTAATGTGGTTTAATATATTTTAGAGATTGAGAAAAACAAAGCCTGGTTTCACTTAACCCTTCATTTGTGACCTGTAGGCTTAAGTGGAAAATAAGCCTTGTACCCAAAGTGAACTTTCCTGTTTTTCAGCTTCTTGTTTCTCCACAAAACAAAGAAATCAAGTGGGCAGAATTTAGAAATGACATACAGACAATGTTTTGGCTCCAATACCAGTATTCAAAACAAGAGGCCTGCTTAAGCAGTTTGACATTGGTATTTCTTTTCTTTAGCTAAACTGTACCTCCCTCAGAGATTTGTACCTGATTTTGACCATACCTGAAAAGACACTCCACCTGAACCTGCAAATCCCAATCGACGAGAAGAGATTGTTAGCTTTCCTCCTCATTGTGTGACACCTCACAATAATTAGTTAGCAATTAGTGGCTTAAAATTGCAAAAGAAGGCTCGGTAGGGGATTATTTTTTTTTCGAACCTTATTCTAGCCTTGTCTTTTTTCAAAGTTTTCAGCCCCCACTGTAAAGTCTGGCATCAGAGTTTAATCTGCTGCAGTGCCTTAAACCAAGACTCTTTGTTTTTTTTACTAGAGCAGTTGCAAGATTGTGACTACACAGATATTTAAAACCCTAATGCAGATAAGGCTTTTGCTTCTGTTAAATATGTGGGTATCCAGAGCTGTAGCTTAACGCAGTTTTTATGCTAAGTGGAACTTTCTGTGGAAAAAGATTGTGTTTAATCAAGGAATTAAGGTTTCTTGGAAAAGCATCCTGGTTTGCTTCTTCTCTTAGCTTTTATGGTATTTAATCTGACATTTTCAGTAGGTGCCAATGATTTTCTTATTTGTTTTTCTCCTAACTAAATTAACCTAATAAATGGTATTATTTTAGTATTACTATAGAGAAATCCCCCTTCTGTTTTGTCTGCCACTTAAAAGTACCTTGGAGTGAAATGGTTCACAGAAAGCTTTACAAAAAGGCATTTTTTCAGACTCAGAAGTGTGATAAAAAGTTAATAACAATGTTTAATTTAAGTCATGCGTACATTGAAACTTAAAATGTATATTCATAGCCATTTGTTTAAAATTAATCGTATGGGTTCATAAGCAATATCATGCTCTGTCTGCCCATTTATTCTGCTTTTCAAAATGGTGTTCCTGTTTATGGATGGAAATTCAGAATGCAATTAGTTCTACACTGTTATGTTAGCAATTGATAATGAAGATGTAGTTAGTGATCTTAATTTGCATGTTAGACCCTTAGTCCATCCAACTTCTCTTAATAACTGGAGCAGACACTTCAGTGGGGTGACTTCTGGTAGTGCTCAGGCACAACAGAAATCCTTATCTGGTTTAAAAAAAAAAGGCTGATGAGCTACGAAGGATGGTGGGGTGGTAACTGGGCACAAAGATAAGCAGGAATGTAAGAGGGAAAAGTAGCCTCGGGCATAGCTAGAGAGAAAATATCACCTGCTTTCCACCTCACGTGCCTACAAAAGTAAAAAAACGGAAGGCGTAGGTCTACAAATAGAGCAATATTAAAACAGAGGGACAGAATACTTTTGTTCATGTTTTAAAGTCTTTCCATTTGAATTAAGAAGCCAAACATTCTTTTTTTTGGCGGTGCCAGTTTAAATAGAAGGCTTATTTTCAAGGGCAAAGTTCATCAAGATAGCGTGATGCAATTTTTCTTTCCCATTTATAAGGGCTATTTTTTTTTAATACTAGAAAACTTATTTACTCTTCATGTATGTGAGTTCAAGAATAGATGTTTTGTCTGTTCTGTGTAGCTTTGTTTCTCAGTGCTTCTTTCCAAAATTCTTTTTTGGGTTAGTTTTGCTTGTGTTCTGGCATTTGCAGAAGGCAAACAGGCTGCCAGATCACCATTCTTTTCCAACTTGTCGCTACTGACACATTTTGCCTTTTAACCAGTAGTTACAGAAAAATGTTTGAAAGTTCAGAGATCATGCTGAAACACCTATTAATTTGATTGAGAGGTGGGAAAAGAAACTAGGGGCTGCATCTCTTGGTTTTTAACTTGGAGTTGTCATCAGGTTTAGAATATTAACTTATTTTAAGTAAAATATGGGTTGTCACTTCTGCAGTTCTATTTAAAATATAATTCCTAACAAACTAACATTGTTAACAGAGGGTGTCATGAGATAATATAACATGTTTTTTCAAACTCATGCTTCTGTGCACTTGGATGTAGTTGGCATTATAAATGAGAAACTCTATATCAAATGTATATACTAGGCTTTCTTTTCAATTTTTCAGATTGAAAATACATAAAACACAAAAAAAATCAAAACAAGACAAACATCTGTAATGCATTTGGTAACCACAATGCTGAACATGCTTTTTGAGTTTATTAGCTCAGTAAGGAATAAGTTGTTATGGTAATTTCTGTAGAGAACTTAAAGTGTGTTATGTATTAATAACAAACAATAGATTTGTTCACTCTGCATGGGTGGGCTAAACTGAAAGCGTAATTAAAGTATGGTTTTGTGGAGAATCAAGCAGTGGTTTTAAATATAATTGCCATTTGCAAATAAAATATTAATGGTGCTTTGCTTTAAAGTTGCTAGGTATTCCCAAAGGACCAAATCCTTTCACCTGTGACCAGTGAGAATTTATTTTGAGTAACAATAGCATTATCGTGCCCCTGGTTGATCATAAAACTTGTAAACAGTGGTAAAATCTGGAGAAGTTTTAGGTGAAATGGATTTGCCCTTTCTGCATGGAGGGCAGAGAGCCCATGCCAGGGATGCACGAGGGTGACCACAGAGGTCCCGCTGCAGAATCACAGTGTCAGTCGAGTTAAAGTTATAGTACAGGATTAGAGGGTTACTGAAGTTAAAATGAAAAAGCAGATGTTGCATTTAATACGTCAAATAATCTCTCTTGAAAAGCAGTTCCTCCAGTTTGTATTCTGCTATGTATGTTAGGCACGGTATTGATAGTGTACTCGCTTAATTTCCTCTTTAAGGATCCACCCACTTCTGTGTCTCTCGGACTCCGAATGGAAGAGATGATTTTCAATTTGGCGGACACGCATCTATTCTTTAATGATTTAGAAGTAAGTGCTCATTCTTTTAAAGCACATAGAGGTGTTTTAGTATCTGTCTCTTTTTATGTGTTGTTAGATGGTTTGACAATTATTTTGGTTTCGCAGTTTTAATATGGAAACGTTTAGAAAATATCTGTGTCATTTAGTCATTAGGATATATATTAATATCTACACTAAATTTCTGCACTGGCATTCAAAGGTTCCAGTAGTTTAAATGGTATAGTTTTGTCCTCACTGACCTCAGTATTTATGACCGCAGCAGACAAATTCTAGAAGTGGATACACCAGCAGCGTCTATAAACATTAGAATTCAGTAGTCTGCACAGGCCATTAAATATTGAGCTTCAGCTTCTATAAACAGTTAATGGCTGGGTGCAGATTTCTCACTTACGTCCCACTGTGGGCAAGTACTACCTTAAACCTGAGGGAAACGATGTTGTATGCGCTGTCCGTCTCAGTGGGCTGTTACTGGGGGTCTTCTGCCTTCCCCGGCGGCAGGTATGATGTGTTACACGCTAGGGTTTCTCTGCCTCTGCCCTGCGGCGTGCGGCGAGGAGCTGGTGTCGGTGTGCCAAGGGCTTTTTCAGCCTACGTGGGCTATGGCTTGGCGACGCTTGTGAGATCATTCTAAAACTAACCGAACTGCTGAAAGGGACTGTCACCATAATGCCTGGCTGTTTCATCTTAAAAGGGAAAAAAGCCACTTCTGATCATATTTTAATAACACGAAAACATGAAAACAGTCAAATCTCTTTCCCGTCATAATGAAGACAGCTGTTTATTTAAAATCCAACTGTTAAGCAAGCTTGTGGTGGGGCTGCCAACACACATTAATCATCAAGTTGTTGTTTTGCTAGATTTTAGAATAGTGTGTTATTCCAGACAGGCAAAAGAATCTAAAAGATTCAAATGCAACTTTTGCTGATCAAAGTTAATTGGCAGCAATTGGCCTTTAAATATTTCCTGATGTTTCCCTTTTCAAAATCAAGCAACATACACCTTATTTAATAGATGAGCCAAAATCATTTGAAAAATGCCAGTGTGTGATAGACCTCAAATGTGGTTTGTCCAACATCTGTCCTATATTTTGATTTCTTTTCATCTAAAAAGAAACCACTCGCAGATGATTTGGCATCTTAGAATGTAATGAAATTATTTAAATGTGCTTTATTTTTTCTTCCATTCCTTAGTGAAGTATTTCTTTTTTATACTTACAATAAAATAGATGATTTCTTTAAATTTTAAAGTAGTGTTTTCTTTCATTAAGGTAGCTATATGTAAAGATATGAGCGTTTTGGATATAAGAAGAACCATTAGTGACTTGCATGTATAGGACTGATTTTTCGGATTTGTAGAAAAGTATAACAACGCTAGTTATTTTCCAAATCTGTTTCTGATTTCTGGTTATATTTCATTTTATCCAGAGCAGAAAGAGAAAGTACTGCTGTATCTTACCAGCATATTCAGTAAAGTTCAGTGTATTTTCATTTGCTGTGCATAGCAAGTAGGCTTGTAACTACTTCTTCATACACAATTGTCAGCATCACTGACTTTAATGGAAGTTTATCAGCCGCATCTTAGGGATAGTAGATTATCTTCTGCTAATTGGCATTTTACAGCATAGCAGTTTATTCACTGAAGAACTTTGAAGTTGTGTATGAGAAAAATACTGGTCCAGGTGGTTTGTGGAAGTGGAGGAGCTCACTGGATGAGCGTGGTTCTTTGTATTTCCCCCCAAGCCAGTTTATCTTAAGTCTCCAAACACAAGTGTAATAATCTGTGTCCATACCCTAGTCTGTCTTCTTCATACACAGAGGAACTTAGAAGTGGGCAGTTGTGTTCATGCCCTTGTACATGAGCTCTAAGTCATTATTTCTGAGGAATATGAGCTCCGATCTGAAAGATCATGCCCTGCCCAAGGGAGTGAAGAGCGTGTCCAGCGTGCAGAGGAGTGGGTTTGTGCTTGTGGATTGCCGTAGGGAAGTCTTCAGTGAAGTACACAGGGAGGGGGCATAAGAGAGCCTGTACTTTGTGGGAAGCAGCACATGAGGTCTAGACCTGGCCACAGTTCACTAGAAATGTCAGGGTTTTTGAAACGTGTTGCAGACACCTGGTGCTATTGAAGGAATGTGTCCTCCTGGAGCCACAGTTTGTCATCCTTGTGAGCGTCACTGTTGTTAGCAGAGTCTGCCTGGTTCCCAAGGCGTGCAACCTCAGGACAGATGTCTCGCATCCATCTCCGCAACTCAAAGTCCTTGCTGGGTGATTTTGAAGTTCAGGCTGCCTTACAGCTTGACAGGCTTCCATGAAATCTGCGGGCAATTTGGCTTGGCTGTGCCTCAGGCTTAAAGCATCTATTCTTGCTGATGAAGGACTGAATCTCGAAGATCTAGTGGTGACCCTGCTCAGGCCTAAGCTTTCCAATTCATGTGCACAAGCATCTGGGCTGTTAGGAGCTGAGAAGTTTGTAGGCAGCATTGCCAGCGAACTGGAGAGCTTGGGCATTCTTGCCCAGAAACAGCATGAAGACAGGCAACGCTGGATTTGGAACACATCTAACCCACAGTGTAGACACATCTTTAGGTCTAGGCGTAATTCAAAGTGGGAACGTGAAAGCTGATGCTCTCCGGCTCACCCAGGCTCAGGGGGAACCCTTCCTGGCATATAGAGAGGCTGGGTTTACGGGCAGACAATCATCTGTCATAACTTTGGCCTATGATGCACATTTTTCCAGATACCACAAGTCAATGTTTTTTAATAAAAATCTTCTTTTGATCTGACGCGTTCCAGAAAGCTCTAATCAGAACAGCTCTCTTGTTATCCAAGTTAAGGGGAAAGTATTTTGTCTTCTTATAAGCTGCTGAAGACCGATTTAACATTTTTGAATGCAAAGGGCAGAGTTGCAGCAGTGATCTCTGAAGCACTGCTTGATTTGTGTATGACCTAAGTAGCTTTTCAAAGCTCAACCTAGAAATTTACGTAATGTTATTAGGTTCAATTCTAAACTTCAGAAGTCATTTTTTAGTCTGTATAAAGTGAATCAATGCCAATGTGTATCATAGCAAACTAGTTTATCCATCCTGATTTAGTAGGGTATACAGCCAGGGAAATGAATCATCCCATTTCCTATATGTTGCTCTTTATGTAATAATAACAACGGTATTTGTAATTGGCATTTTTCAAACACAATGAAAAAATTCAGTCAGATCTCACCATCTGTCTCTTAAGTCAATATTCTGTTTATGAATGGCTGAACTACAGTTAGATTAACAGTTAGCTACCGCACCCTCAGTTTGTACTAGTTCTTAGTTTATTGCCATGAGAAAAAGTAAGAGGTGAATGATTTCCTTCACTTTGCATAGATTTATTTGGAGTAATTAATTCATAGCAAATAATTTCAGATCTTGAAGGAACATTTTTTAAACAGCATGTTAAAGGGGTATGACAAGTTTTTCAACATACTGAAAGAAAGATATTAATGTTTGCTAATGTATAATTTGATCTAAGTACCATCATAAACAGTGTTTTCTTGCGTTAATAGTAATTTCATAATGAAATTATGAAAGTATGCTAGGCGAAGCAGTAGAAAATAGTGCAGTGTTTGGATTCCGAAATCTTCGTTTGGGATTCAAAATAGGAAGTTTAGGTTTTCAGTATTTAAAATTTTCATTTAAATATGTTGTACTCTGTTTTATAGTAGAATTTTAATTGCATGCAGGAGGAAGTAACTACATTGATCTACATTGATGCAGTGCTCTCAAGAGAACCAGAGTTATCAGAAGAGTGTGTGATTTTACATGCTGATTATGTTGTGATAGGAATAATAAGGTATAATATTTTAATGGAATATATGGAGCAATTACACATATTAGGTATTTTAGGACGTATGCTCCAGTGTTTTAGGGAAATTAACAACCTGATGGTAGGACTGAAATGTGACATCTATCTGTCTGCATCTTAATGATTGTATATATTTACATGTTTATACTGAGCCTCTTAAAAGATTAGTTTATTCATTTCTTTGGCATATCAAGTGCACATTACAGTTAGATGTGTTAAAGAAATAATCACTGGTAGCAAATGACTATGAACATCTTATTTTAAAAAGTTAGTTCAGTGCTTTGCAAACTGCATTCTATAATGGTACCATCTCATTAGATCTGTTTGTTCCTTTAGAGATATTTCCTGAAGCTGAAAATGTCACTTAAGAAGCCTTTTTTTTTAATCTTGCCTAACACTTTTTTATGAATAAGATACTTCTTTTTTGCACTGTGTTCAATTCTATTGAAGTAATTAAAATCAAATTAATTTGTAGTTTTATTTCACGATTATTATTTTTTTCCTTTAGACTTTTTTTTTCTGTTTGTTCATTTTAGGTTTTTGGTGTGGGCCTTTGTGGGACAGTTCAAAATAACATTATATATGTTATGATACTCTAAAAAAAATAATTTTGACACCTTTGGGAAACTCAGTAGTGCATAAAGGCACAATAATGGTGATTAGCATTCATTTTTCTGCCATCAGTGAGGGGTATATAACGCACACTCCTGGCTTCACCAGTCACCTTTGTTTGTGGAGTCTCTGTATGCAGAGTCCTGATGTGTGTATGGGAGTCCTGTATAATGAATGGCAGTATGGTAGGAGTTTTTCAGCTACGTTAGTTGATGTATTTCTCTTAATGATGAAAGATAAGGGAATGCTACCAGGTATTACTGTAAAGTGGTAACTTTGGTTCTTCAGGATAAAAACATAGAAATAGTTAGTTATATTCTAACAATTAGGAATGCTGACCTTGATTGATTTCTCCTCAGATTCTTACTTAAAATCCACCTGGATCTATATTAGTGTCTTCCTGATGAGAATTCAGAGCATAGTCTCTTCTGTGTGTCAAAAAGAGCTGCATAACTGCTTTATGATTACAAGTATGGTGCTACTTCAGATTAACGAACCTCTAAGGCACCTCATTAGCATATTGCCATGCACAGACCCCTCGAGTCGCATGCGGTTTCCACAGGACACGGCTCTGTGTGTAGCCGGGCTGGCCGGGGGCTGCTGGGCTCGCTGCCCACCCCCTGGCTACCGGGCACCGCCTCGGCCCCTCCGCCCTGCCCGGCTGCCACCCCCATGGTCGGCCGGGCCTCCGGCGCCCAGGAGCGGCACAACAGCAGCCGTCTGCATTGCTCCAGCTCTCCTGCCTCTACACTCTGTTAAATAAGAGTTAGACTAATACAGAAACATTTTACAAATCCTACACTTCACGCGTATGGGAACGCACCTGGCTCTCATGAAGCATCAAGATACTGGCTCACATAGATGTATCTGTTCACGTTTTAAAGCAAAGAATAAACAGCATTTACACCCTTTCACTCTCACGCTCTGCATTTGCCCTGTAAACCTCCTCCCTCCACCCATACAGCAATAAATCTCTCCAGGACTCTTACAAGTCTGTAACTGCTACCTTGGGTTTACTCAGATGTAGAAGTTGATAGGGAGAAATTAACTGCCAGGTATTTTTAATGAAAACTGCTTTTTGTGGGTTGTTTCCTGCATAAATTACTATGTGGATGTGCCTGCTTTCCTTGTTTGTAGCTCCCAGTCGTCGGACTATTGGTGTTTATCAACACTACTTCTCCCTCGTATTCCTTTGCAAGCTGAAGGCAGCACAGAGGGCAGCTTTTCTACTTGAAATGCAACTGGGGGTATCTGACACCCAGCAGTATGCAGAGCCCTTCTGTTCCCTAAAGAAATATAAAGGACTTCTAAGGTGCACGTTGCAGTGCAGGCTCTCGTGGCACAAAAGCAGATGGGGATAACTTCTCTACTAATGGAGGGCACTAAAGGGATTGCTCCGAGAAGAGGTGCTGCAGGGAGATCATAGTGAGAGCTCAGACCTAAGAATGGGAACAACAAAACCCCAGCACTGCAACTGCACAGGGTAAAACTTCTCCAACGTTAGTGCCGCTTTTGCCTTTGCCTTAAATTCTTACAGGTGAAACTAGGCTGCCTCCCTGCTGCTGGACACAAATGCACCGTATAAATCACTTCGAGGCCTCGAGGAGACCTTTTCTTCATGACAGGGACATATATTCTTCTTTTCATCAGCCTGAGAATTTTCTCCTTTGTAGGTCTCCGTAACACCGCAGGAAACTAAGTGACTTTCCTCCCAGGTCCTTCAGTGACTGTGCACACAGCTATGTCCCCAGCATACCACACAGTGCCCTGTAGGAATGCCTTTGAAGCAATGCAGCCATATGTTCTGTTTCTTTAATCTGAAGGAGAAAGGGAAACTATTTCCCCTCAGACCGTGATACTTTAATATGCCACAGACTCAGGCTGGTAACTTTTAGTACAGTAGCACTCAGAAGCATGATTTGGGATTGTGGGCATTATGATAATACACATTATTGAATAATAACATTCAGCAGACTTATTGTGTGCAGGTTACTGCGCATCTCAAAGAACCATGACCACTGTAGAGTAAAATGCTCCTCTTTCTGAAAGCATTTTAGCACATCTGGTCCTAGAGTCAAGTAATCTAATAAGTAAACTGCTTGGATGCAAGCCAGCCCTTAAGTGCAGGCTTTGAGCAAGCACCAGAGCAAGCTGGGAGAGCAGGTTGGCCACCGTTAGCAGTGTGGAAGTCCATCA
The DNA here is from genome assembly GCF_030867145.1 of Opisthocomus hoazin. NCBI lineage: Eukaryota > Metazoa > Chordata > Aves > Opisthocomiformes > Opisthocomidae > Opisthocomus > Opisthocomus hoazin. The sequence continues at coordinate 38,902,444 of NC_134416.1, forward strand.
TTTATTCTCTCATGCCTTGTGGAAATGTTGTAGAGCCAGCTTTGGGCAGGCGTGACAGGTATGATCATGTCTAGGTTTAAACTTAGCTGAGTTGTGTGGAGGTCCAGTCAGTGATTGGAGTTGGGGGAGCTGCAGAGACGTAGCGAGGCAGACCAAGGAAGAGGAGAAGGAGGACGGTGAAAACGAGACCACCAGAGAGAAAAGCTTGCTCAGCATCTTTGCATGGAAAAAATCAGATCAGGATCATTTTGTGTCTGAAGCCATGCTCCAAGCTCTGAACGTTTACAGGGTAAGCCTTTGCTGGTATTATGTACTAATCAGTTGTTTTGTGCACGTGTTTTAAATACATATTTGAGTAGAATGAAGTGGCATGAGGTCCATTTTAGTGGTTGCCACTACTTTGTAATTCCCTACCGGTGCTTTGTACCCCTTTATGCCTTAGTCTCCTCGTCTACAGATGAGGATGATGGTGATAAGAATGATATCTACAGATACAAGAATGATAATTCTGACATAAAGTGCTCAAGAGAGAGAAGAGACAGCCAAGTCTGGTGATTGTAGTAGTTGTTAGTGTGTTCAGTTGTAGTTGGCTTTCTAACAATGGTTCAGCAAGGTCTCTTTAATGTCTTACTCCTTGGGAATGTCCTGGCATGAATGCTCTCTCTGCTGACACAATTAGAAAATGAGTGTATTCAAAGAACTTTTTTTATTAAAAAAAGGACAAAAAAAACAACTGCAAATAGTCATCCAAAAAAACTTCCCAGATTGCCATTGTACTTGTTTTTTTTCTTTTTTTTTTTTTTTTAGATGATTTGGGGTAAGTTGTAATTGTTCCAGTTTGAGCTATTCATGCATTTCAAGTAAACTCTGTTTTATAAAACCACAGGGAAGAAAAAAAAAAAAGAAAACAACATTTAGAGCAGGCGGCCATCGATCATCACTAATCATGGCAGTGTTTCAGGTGTCTGTGAGCTAGCTCCATGTAGTCTTGTAGTCTACTGTTTTGTACCTGGGCTTCTGTTTGGGATACCTAGATTTTGCCATGGTACAAATGAGCTAAAGAGGAGACAGGCAAGTTTTGTGAAGAAATACATTGACATGCAAATTGCCCAGTATAGTAAAGAGCATTTCATAGTATCATAGAATGGTTTGGGGTGGAAGAAACCTTAAATATTGTCTAGTCCAACTCACCTGCCATGGCAGAGACATGTTTCACTAGATCAGGTTGCTCGAAGCACCATTCAACCTGACTTTGAAGACTTCCAGTGATGGGGCATCCACAGTTTCTCTGGGCAACCTATTGCAGTGTCTCACTAACCTCATCATAAAGAATTTCCTCCTTCAGTCCAATCTAAACCTACCCTCTTTTAGTTTAAAACCATTCCCCCATACCCCTTGTCCTATTGCTACAGGCCTTGGTAAAAAGTCTCCCTCCGTCTTTCTTATAAGCCCCCTTTATATATTGCAAAGTCACAGTAAGGTGTCCCTGCAGCCTTCTCTTCTCCAGGCTGAACAACACCAACTCTCAGCCTTTCCTCACAGGAGAGGTGTTCCAGCCCTCTGATCATTTTCGTGGCCTTCTCTGGCCCCTCTCCAACAGCTCCATGTCTTTCCTGTGCTGAGGGCTCTGGAGCTGGACACAGGACTCCAGGTGGGGTCTCACCAGAGTGGAGCAGAGGGACAGAAGCACCTGCCTCGACCTGCTGGCCATGCTGCTTTTGATGCAGACTGGGGCACGGTTGGCCTTTTGGGCTGTGAGCACACATTGTCAGCTCATGTCCAATTTTTCACCCACCAGTACCCCCAAGTCCTTCTCTGCAGGGCTGCTCTCAATCCCTTCATCCCCCAGCTTGTACTGATACTGGTGATTGTCCCATCCCAGGTGCAGGACCCTGGCCTTGTTGAACCTCATGAGGTTCACATTGGCCCGCTCCTGAAGCTTGTCAAGGTCCCTCTGGATGGCATCCCATTTGTCAATGACATACATGCTAGTAAAAGAAGGTTTGTTATAGACAGCAAGCTCACTTTTAGTGGTGTTAAAGCCGTGTCGAAGATGGTACCCTAAAGTAATTTCTATCATATAACAAAACACATTTTGTTGATATAACTCTCCCAAATTACACATTCAAAGGTGTTCCTTGCAGTGACAGAATTCAAGTTCTTGTTCCCTTCTCAAGAAATAAAATAACAAATGCTGACATACTTTTCATGGTAACAATTGTACCTGCCCATTACAGCTAGGTTCTGCAGAGCCTGAAATACCAGATTTAAGGATCTGCCAGTTACAGGACATAGTGTTTGGAAGGGCAGTGGTAAGGTACCTGGAAGTCATTGTAATATCTGCATCAAAGCTGTATGGAGCCAGGGTCTGTTACTGGAATTACAGGTCTACCCCAGGTATAGCAGCTTTAATTGCAACAGGAATCTTAGTGTTGTGCTGCAGTGGCAGGCTCTGAAGGGTAACATAAAATTTGCTATATAATGAATGATGTGAGACAGTGCTTTGAAAATTCTCTTATAACCAATAGTGATACAATATAGTTATTCTAAAAGCCTGTCTAAGGCTTGATGGAAATGAAGAGATGCAAAACTGACTGTAAAAAATTTAACAGGCTGAGAAGTTTGCAGATTATTTTCATGCTTTTGCTGTCAATCAATTAGCAGATTTCAAAACACTGGCTTATGTTATATTGGTAACACATATAAACACCTGTCATTACTGGATTTTTACTTCTGAGGAGTTGCAAAATCCCCGATACGTGCTGCAGAGCTCTTCTGCCAATGCAGATTGTGCCCGAAGCACAGATGTGGTACACTGCTTGATGGTTCAGATCCAGAACCAGGTAATGACGTGATTCATCCTGAAGGCTCCTTAGTGCCTGAATTGTCATTTCAGATTTGAATAGGCTTTTTTTATTATTTAAATTATCCCAGAGGTCTGAAATAATAGAATAGAGATGCCAAATGAATGAGTAAATAGTTGATACTAATGGTAAAAATAGTTAATGTTGCTGTTGATTAATGTGCTGCTTTCCATTTATTCTTGCCTAGAGAGGCTTCTTTTTGGCTTTTAATATTTCACAGAGTGGATGTGAACAAAATGGTTTTTACATTTTCTTTAAATATTATGAATACCACTGAACAAAAGCCGATCTACTACTATAGATGTAAATACTGTAATTATGACTCATTCATAGCACATTCAAACGTTTTCTGAGTAATCCAGTATTAGTTTATAACCTAAAAATCTAAAAAGTTTCACAAATTCAAATAACATTCCTGAGCGGTAGATTTTGTGTTTTGGTCTCTGATTAAGCTGACGGATGTGTAAAATCTTGTACAGCCAGTCAAGTCCCTGGTGCAGCTGCAAGTGCTGAAGAGTGCAAGTTATTCCAGCTAAAATCAACATTAATTTACACTCAGATATCTTTCCCAGCCCACCCTTTCTGTTCACGTAATGCAGTTGTTAAGTGCTGATTCCACCACTTTGAGGCAAACCATTTTTTTACCTCAGTGGGCTCTTCCAATGTAAAACCCAGAAGATAAACTGAAGAAAACATAACAGTCACCTTTAAAAAAATTCTCTCCTTGTTGATTTGGGTACCACCTTAAACCACAAATCTCAGATTTGCGTTATTCATGTTGGTGTTTTAAGTGGTTTGGTCTCTGTAAATGATGTACCTTTTATTTTAGGAAGGCTAGGTGAAACTGTCATCCTGACACGCCATTTTGCAGGATGAGAGCACATTAGGCGATCCTCACAAAAGTACAAAGATTTGAAACCACAGCATAACCGTCTTAGCAGTAGGCATGATAGGTAGTTTCTATCAACCTCTTCAGCCTGGGTTTCATTTTAGCTTGGATTTACAGTGTTACTTACAAGTTTCCTGGTATCTTGAAGGCCATCGTGCAGTTTGTGCTGGTGTGGTTATGTGTGAGTGCTATGACTGTAATTTAAATTTTATGAAAATACACATACACATGTATTTTAAACAGACCTGTTTGTGCTGGAGCTTCTTGTAGAAATTATATTAAAATGTTGCTAGAGGGAAAAAAATTAAGAAGTGTCTTTCATTGATTTTCTTTTAAGAGCACGAAAGGAGTGCTTGAAGTTGGTTCCCAAAATGTTTGAGTTTCACAGTCTCGGGAGATTTCTACTGTTTCAGTGCGGTTACAATAAGGCCTCTATCTGAATTTCATCCAATTCAACGGTCTAATGAAACTTTAAATAAAAGGGGAGGGGATTATTCCCTTTACTCATTGCAGTATCACTTTTATTTTTCTGTGTTTTAAAGTAAGATTTGACTGCTGTTAATTGCATTTTTAAAATTTGTCTTTAGATATGGTCAAGAAGCTGGGTGATTCTGTAGTGGACTAAGGCTATCTTAATGTGTGCTGTTGAAGCACGAAGATTTAATGAGGATTTTAGAAAATGTAAATGGAAAGTTTAACAAAAGAAACAATGAGGTATTGAAGGAATGGAGTTGGCTTGGTTTTTTTACCCTTGTCCAGTCTGAACAGGGCAGTCCAGGCACTCTCTGGAAGTTACCTGCAGTACTGTGCAGCTGGGAGATGATAGGTCTTACGTGTTCATTGACAGCAGCGTACAGACTGCTGACGTGAGTGCTGAGCTCAGCTGATATATTATTGCCACAGGAAAGGTCAGCTATATCTAAGCAAATGATGCTTTCTGAACTGTAGAAAATAACTTCAGTCACTTGAAGGATCTCCTCTTTTGCTTCTGCGTATTTGTGTAACTTGCGTTGTGAATGTAAAGTAAGAATACACAGGGGAATAACTCCTTCCCTAACACTGGCAGGCAAGGGGAAGAGCCAATTGTAGCAGCAGTGTTAATTCAAGTAAGGGGTTTTCTAAGAATTTCTTCTGACTGAAAAGTTTAAAAATACAAGTAAAATATTCCAATTCATTTGTTGGAACAGAATGTGTATATTTTTCTTAAAGGTGTGTTTACAAATCCAGAACTCCAATTATGGCCTTGGTCAAATGAATAAAGCGTAAATCAAGCCATAATTACCTACAAATAAGAGCTGATGAACAGAACAAAAAAGACAGTGAAAACATACACCAACTTTTTTTGTTCCATCACTTTAATAAATTCAGACAGAAATTTGAATACAAGCAACCTCTGACTCCCAAACTGTCAAGAGGACTGACTAACAAAACTAACATCTCTTTCTTGAATCTAATCTCCACTAGTTTGGTGTTTAACAAACTAATGACCAACAGAAATATATTCCACAAAAAATCGTAAAGCAAACAGGTTTTTTTCTCATTGTTCCATTATACTGTAAATTCGTATATCTTTCCTTACCATAGGAAGGTAGGAAAAATAGAGAGAAAAGAAGTTTTATATGACTGTAAATTTTTAGTTTATAATCAAATCTATGCTAATGTAGTATTTCATGTATTGAGAAAGTCTATAATTTTAAATGCAACATTGTATATTAAGAAAAAAAACCAAATACGGCTTGATTGATTCCAATTCAGTCTTTTATTTTTAGTTAAAAAGAGAATTACTGTGAAAAAATAATTTTAAAAACTTGCCAACAACAAAAATGCCTTCACTAAAGCATTAAGTTAGCAGTGTGGTAATATAGCTTTTATGTATAAACTTCATATGGTCATGCAAAGAGTTAAGCTATGTGATTTCAGGATAAAAGGTTTCCTGAGTTGACTATTATTCCTATGGTCTGCCAACAACTTTGCAATAAATGGAATGATTTTTATGGGAATGTGGTTATTCACAGCAAGACTACAGTTGGTGTCAGTATGAAAAATTCTTCTTTAGTAGATTCTCTCAGCAGGGATAACAGATCTGAAAGAAAGGCAAAAAGTAGTTACAGAGAACTCTGTCTGGTGTTGGTGACAAATTATGTTTACAAAATAATGGGGTAACCCATTGAAAAAGAAGAAATCAGAACAACAATAAATCAGAGTCTTGCTCCTCTAAGTACTGCTGTTCCAAAACAAGTTACTTATGATTGTGTGTATCGTTTAATAGCTCCCATTTGTCTTGTCCGTAAAGCAAGTGAGACTTCAAGGCTTTCAGTTGCAGAGGTGTGAAAAAATTCTTCAGAAATCAGTAAAATTACTGCAGTGTTATGCCATTGTCCTTGAGATAACATAAAATGTTGTAGCTATGAATTAATGTAATTCAGGAAAAAGGAAAAAAAATTTCTCCTTTGATTAGATTTTAATATTATTTTATAATTCTTATATATATTTATAATTTTATTAGTTACAATTATATATTTATAAATGTTATTATTTCTTAGTATTACTTGTCTGTTTTTTAACTTCCTTATGTTTTTTGAAATAATATTATTAGAAGGAAAGTGTGATTGAGAATGCATTAATACATTAATGCACTTAATTGGTATTAACAATGACTTTGTTTAGATTTAGTTTGTGATAAGCTTTCAGAATGCTCAGTAAACCATTGATTAAGTCTGCAACACGGCTATTAGAGCTGGAATTACCTTCCATTTGAGATGAGGAGTAAAGTTACATAGAATTTAATGATTCTCCTGTAATCATGCAGCAGCTTTATGTGTTTTAATTGTTGACCGTTCATAAAGAAAACTCTTGGAGGATAGAGGGGTTTGTTACTGTTTTGGCTGGAATCTTTTTTTAAACCAATAGGTAGCAGCTGTTTGAGAGGTAAACACAGCAGCTTTGAGTGCTTCCTGCTCTTTGTTTCCCTCATGCGCAATTACCCCAGTTCTATTTAAAACATTTCATTTGCGAACTTGTCTCAGAGCATTGCAAGACCTCGGTGTAGCATTATGGCATGAAATTCGTTTGTTATCCTGGGATCACCAGTGATGTACCAGCAAGGAAGAAAATCGACGTAGCTGTGTCAATGTCAAGAAAAAGAAAAATTTGGCTGGTACAGGGCAACAGTGTTGTTGATAGGTGGAGGTTAACCTCTCCTGAGGTAAAGGGGTGGGTTTACTGACCCAAAAATAAATATTCGCTAAGATGATGCCAAAGAAAATCAATTTCTTAAAAACATTGCATTTCACATTCTGTCAAGCCAGAAAAATAGCACGTGCATTCTTTAATATTCTAAGAAATATTTCTTCACTAGAAATATTTAAAAATCAATCTGTGAAAGAAATACTTTTTGTTTGAAAATAGCTTTCAAAAGAGTGTGATAGTTAAAGATGCAACTGAAAGAAGAATCAACTCTTGGTGACTGTTGAATGTAATCATTCTTGTTGGTCATGAACATTTGTTGCTGGTAATACGAAAATTGAGAATATAACAGTCCAGCTTTTCATGAAGTGATGGGTTTTGCCAGATGACTTTCATTTAGCAACGAACAATGGACACAAGTTCACGTTCAGAGCACTAGGTCTGGTTCGACAGCTGTGAGAAATAGCTGTTTTCCTTGAGGCACCTGCCTGATTTTGACAGAGTTAGTCTGATTTGGCTGTGATTGGAGGATGGACCCTGGAAAGTCTTAGCGAACTTTTGGCCCTTTACTTCCCAACTGGTTAGCTGGATGTTGAATAAGAAACAACTGTAGGCACTTACTACAAAAACAGGTAGAAAGGACTGTAGAACATACTGAAAATAGATTTCTGTGGCATCAAATTAAAAAAAAAAATAAGCAATTACAGGAAAGGCAATCGAATAAGCCTTATTCCTGGTGAGATACAAGGGGTGGTTGCAGTGAGACGAAAACTTCAGACAGAGCTGGCTGAGTTATCTCTCTCCCACCCCCAAAAACTGTAAGGATGGCAGCTGAACTAATCCCTGGTCACCCAGAGTAGAGTCATCCAGGGCCTTACAGAAGAATATCTATTCAAAAATGCCTTTTCTCATTTGGCTGAAATAAGAGTGCACCTCCTTGTGACGTTTGTGATGTCTGTAATGGGAACCTCCCGAGCGGACTGTGACTAGGTATGCTTCATGAGGAGCACATGATTCAACGTCTGATGGTTCACTTTCAGCAACAGAGACTTCTGGGAAAGCCGAGTGCGATTATTCCAAAAGCTTCAGTAGAACTTCTATTTTTTTTTTTTACTGCACAACATTTATTTGTAAAGCTAATTTTGAAGGTAGTTTAAGTCCTATGAAGAGTAGAGGACTTCACTTTCTAATGAACCACAACTGTGGACTCCCTTCCAGCAGGCATCACAGCAGTTACCTTAGCTCATCCAGACTGAGACACAAAGCCCATCTCTTTGTATTTAGTTTTCTACAGCATCAATCCAGGAAGAACTCAGTTTCACTGCGGGAGCGAAGGAAGGGAAGGAAAGGAAATACAAATCATGGCGAGGAATTTTCCCCGATATGTATATGAGGGAATGACTGGAAATAGTTTCTCGTCTATGTGATACTACACTCATGGGTGACTTGCAGAAAGCTCACGAAGTTCCGCTTCAGGAATGTGGGACTAAGTTACACCACACATGTAGCTGTAGGTAAATGAACAGAAATGCAAAACAAAGTCTTCATTCATAGGCAGAACTGTGGCTTTGCTGGTGTGTGCAAAGCCCAGCTAAAAGCTTCGACCCATCCGAAATGCATGATGCCTGGTGGTTGTGGAATGTGCTGCTGTGGTTCCTGAGTGTTAGAGCTACGACGAATAACAAATACCTGCTTAGTTTACTTGAGAAGATCATTCCTATAGGCTTATGCAACTTACTAACCACTTAACTTCTTTCATGTGGCCAGTGGTGAGTACCTGCATACTAGGTGCCACAGAAAATAGGCCCTAGATGATTTCCTTGCACAAGAAAATCAGACGGAGCGGTCTTTGCACACGTACAGCTCAGCTGAAATACACGGGAGCCTACCAAGTTAGTAGCAGCACTTTATCACTTTATTCACCTTCCTGTTGCTTCTCCATTTCTCTAAATGTAAGGCTGCAAGGTGGCACAAAAGCTCTTGCCTCTCTGGCTGGCACTCCTAGAGCTCTGGCGAAGCAAATAGTCATCCTCTGCTCCAGCTGGGCAAGGCAGCCGTGCCCTGGGTCACTCCCAGCTTCTGCCACCAAGCAGAGGCAGCGGGGTCAACTTCTGCCCCGCAACATCGAGGTGGGAAAGAAAAGGAAGGAGAAAAATGCAGTGTTGCGCGAAGGTCTTCAGGCTGCCTGCAGGAGCAGAAGTTTTAGCTGTCTGTACTGTCAAGTTTAGCAGAGAGAATTTTAATCCCAGTCTCTGTCCCATTAGCAGATAATTACAAGGATGCAAGACTCGCTAGCCTGAAATGTTGTAGCTTTCCTTCAAACACATGCATTTAGGAGATGACCAACAGCACTGAGGCACAGCAAGATTAAATGAATTGGTTGTGCCGGACTGAAAGAGCTTACATCTTTGTGTGAAGATTTGCGTGTGAACCACAAGAGCACTCTCATTTCCTGAGATATGAGACATTGTTTTCAGACTTTTATGGAAAAATCTTTCTTTTCATAAGTTTAATTTTGAAATTGTTTAAAATTTAAATATATTTGGACAACCTTTAGTATGTAGTTTCAATAAAATATATGCGTTCCTACAAGTATACTTTCGAGTTAATACATTTGGGAATAATTCATGACATGCTGACCAGGTTCATGGCTTTTGTTACTTTTTTAAACACATTTCATATTTTATTTTCACTGGCTTTCATTAGTCATAGAATTTTTTTCTTTTTACAAAAGTATATATCCGCAGATAACATGAATCGTGTCGTAAAGAAGGTATTTACAATGTGAAGTGCTGAACTTTTAAAATAAAGTGAATTTGACATTTTGAACTTAACATTGTCCTTTCCAGGAGTGACACAGACTCTTTAAACAGGTAAACTTGAGTCGTATTTAGACGTTTCTGTCTATGGGTAAAGTTCTTTCTCTGACACCCTCCTCTTCCCATCTCTTTTCCTGCAAAATATACAGAAATAGAATAACAAATTATTTTGTGAGGGTTGTAGCTATGATTGATTGTTAGAGAGGCCCTCTAAAACACTTCCCTGAGTGAGACCATACGTTACAGAAATAGAATAGTTCTATGTTTTATCTTGTCTGAGCAACTGGAATGTAGTGAGCATATTGGGAACGATAGGGAGTATCTCTGAACTGGAACCCGAACAACTAATCTACACCCTAAAGCAAGCAAAAAAGCTCTGGGATTTGGAGGACTCTACTTACTGCGATTGTCCTGAGCTCTGCTGACCCTGTGCTAGAGGTATGGTTTTACATTTTGGTCTTTCTTTTCAACAGAAAGGTTTCAGTGTGTCGAGTATTATATACTGAGACACTATCAGTTTTTGAAATATCTGCTTCATGACACTTGTGAGCCAAAGAGAAGTAGCAAAACAGAGTTTTCTTTTGCTGTGGGAATGTAACTGTCATGTTACAGTTGCTACATAGATACTCGTCTAGGTCATGTTTTATTTTAAATTGGATTCTTCCAGTTACAAGGTGCAGCTGGAATGAAAATGTAAACCTTGATTTTAATGTAGCTACTTCAGTAAACACAAGTTGCAGAATAAAATCTGTATTTATTTTGGAACAAACACGGTTTACTTTAGGAATATCGTATTTAATCCAAATGCACTTGTTGGTGTGAGCAAGCGAAATGAGATTTTAATCACTGTTTCTAATAGGAAAGAATGGCACCCATTGTGCACTCTAAAATGGTTGCACATTTGGTGCGGGAGACCAATCCCAAGTCATCAGCTATGAAAATGAGTTTGTTAAATAATTTTAGGTCTTAGTCTTCAATGTTTATAACATCTAATAGTTTGTATAGCTAATAGCCTTAAATTTACTTTTTTGTTTGTTTGTTTTGACGCACTATTTTAACAGTAAAAGGTGGAGTATGGGTTTTTGTTGTGATTTTTTTTTACTGTATAAGCTTCTCTTTGTAGTCTTAAGTTTAAAACAGGAGTGTTTTGAAAGCCTTCACAGCCTGATTTAGTTCCTTGACTGTTCATCCACAAATTGTCAGACAGAATGAAGTGGATTTCAAGAACTCTCTTTGTTCTTCATATCCTGTGCCTGACCCGCAGGTAATCTGCACCTTTTTTCTTCAGCACTGAATAATTGTGGTGGGAAAGAAGAGAAAATGTTAGGGTCACAAAGTGCAGGCTAGACAGAGATGACAGGTCCTGCCAATGGAGTGCCAGTGTTGAGAACCTGCGAACCGTAGTCTCTGCTTTTTCACATGGCTTTGCGCTGTATGTTAACAGGCGCTCCGCGATGACGGGTTAGGAAGTTCAGCACTTCAGCCTTTATTGCCTCGGCTTGAAAGGACGTGCAGAGGTTTTTGTATATTTAGAAAGTAGAGGAGCATTTGGCACAGCCCATACATGTATATATGGGATATAGGTATGTTGTTCTATGTAACTTCAATTTTCTAGCCTGTCTGCATACTAGATATTTTGCTGTCCTTCTAGGCAAGTAAAACCGGAGATTTGCTTGTCAAGTTTAAAGACTACTATTAAATAATGTTGGGATCCTTGCATGTTATTTTTCTAAAATTAGAATAGAGACTAGTTGGAGCAATCTGCTTTTTATTTTGCAGGAAGATAATCACAGCTATAAGTAAAGAGGCGTAGAAACCAACAGATTGATTAAAAAAAAATGTTCATTCACAAACTAGCTTTGGAATATGCAGTTGTTTGGAAAAACATTCCTTGACAATCTGTAAGGCTGTGTTTCCCAAAGAATTATGTTGTAATGGCTTATAGAAGTGAGGAGTATTTGTGGAGCAGGCAATAATCTGAAAGGGTATATATCTTAAAGGATATATATCTTATTTCTGGAAAAGGCATAAACAGAAGTACTGCTGTTGTAAAAAGCTGCATAAAAAACACAGCAGTGTACACTAGAGAATTTTGTTTTTAATTAAGGTGTTTTCAGATACATCACATTTGTAAAGGATTGCAGCTTTAACTTGTTTTGCCAGATCTGTTCTCACATGTACATGACCAAATTTCTCTACTGTTCAGTAGGGAAAATGAAGCAGTGGATATAATTGCGTAATGACAGATATGAGAGGAACAGAGAATCCCAGCAATCATTTCCCGTGAGTTGGCCAGCTTCCAGGCTGTCTCAATGGGCACGCTGATGTAAAGGCAAAATGAAAATAGCTTGTTCTGAAGGGTGGTTGTTGGGGGGTTTTTTCCACCCCTCTCATTTGACTTCGCAGACTAAGGTATTGAAACAATTAGTTGACAGCATGGTGTTAGTTTTCTCACGGTAAATTAAGAAGATTAACCAAATGTGGAAATATATTTTAGCTGTAATCAGCAGATTTGGGACTGTAATACTTCAGCATCCTTAGAGGTTATGTTCATAATATTATTCACATTATTCCTTTTCATAATGTGCAAAATTGTCCAGAGTTATCTTACACTCAGTGTTTATTCAAAGACAGCAGAATTATTAGATTTATTTCTGTTAGTTTTGTAACACAGAAATGTAGAGGATCAGCATGCTAGCCGTTACATCATTCCACTTGGCGTGTAGCATTGGCACAGAAAAGAGGAACTCTTGTGACAGCCTTAATATCTTTTTTTTATAATTACTTATTTTCCTACAGTAAATCGAGTAGTGAGGCATATTTTACATAGTTATGGCAGAAGTGCGTAACTTGACGGGTGGTAGTGAAGGACCAAAGTAATATAAATATTTGCAGAGCATTTCTGCCATAACTTAATGCTTTGCATATGAATCTTTATAAAGATCCTAAGTTAGTTTAAAGGAATGATTCCAGAAGACTACATAGGCCCAGGCACTTTAAGAGCTGTGAATGATGACTGTGGAGCATCTCTGGGAGTTTTTTGGCCCATCGTACGAAAACAGAAAAGAGGAGGAGGAAAAGTTACCAGTAAGGCGTTAGCAAATGCTTTGGGAATGGAAGAGGGAGAAGACACAGGCTTTCCATGTACAAGTCTTGGGCTAGACTCATCTAGTCATTTGTTTTCAATTGTTGTTTTTCTTTGGCTTACTGCATTTCACTGGAGACATATTTTCACTTAGCAAATGATTGCAGCAGTTTTATGGAGCTCCTGCAAACGCATATCCGCCACTGCTTCAAGCCCCAATGCAGAGCTGAGGAGAACGTAGAAACAAGTCTGTTACTCTGTGAAAAGTCTGTTGGTTTAATTGGGCTGCTGCAGGAGATTTGTTTCAAGCTAAGCTACCAGTTGTGACACTGAAAGGTCTGAGGGACACAAACACATGGATCCATGCGAGCCTGCTGTGCAAGAGAATAGCAAAGGACAGCATGGCCAGTAAGTAGTGTAGGTAGATTTGCTAAGTTACAAATGGTGACATTCTTGTTTTCCCTTAGGATATTTAGTAACTCCACAGACAACCGTTAACACCATATCTTTGAGCATGCTTTGAGCGTGTTACTGATGTTTTATACCACCTGTCTAGTGTCCTCCCTCATCCAAACTTGTGCTTTAAAAGTATACGGGAAATGTCTCCTTTCTCTCCCTTGACTACAGCTTTTGCTATCGTCTCCCTCCTACAGGCTTTTAAATCCTGCATTTCACAGCTTGCTCTCTTCTGTGCTGCCATTCCTGAAGAGACTTGCTCTCTCCCTTTGCAGAAGATGAATTTTCTTTCTGCCTCAAATTCTTTCCAAAAATGTAATTCTCCATGAAGCCTTTTGAACAAGCCTCCCCAGCTTCCAGACGGCACTTACTCGACGTAGCTCTGAGGGTGCTGCCTTGGGCAGCTGCCAGGCTGCCACCGGGAGAACCAGTCCCGCTTCCACCGCCCAGCCCCAGTCTCCTGCCGTTTCCCACAGCGGCCGTCAAGCTAGCGTGCTGGTCGCATAGAAAGCCAACCAAGAAAAAGCAACCGCTTCAGGTTGCCCTAGGATTGCTGGCCGTGGCTGCAAGGGCTCTGCAGCAGAGATCTGAATCGGAGCAGCGTCGCTTCCGTAGACTGAATTACCCTTTGTGAATACCTGTCCTATCCCGTGTCTGCCCCTCATACGCAGGACATGCACGCGGCACTGTGAATAAGGTTTTTTAAAGTTTCTGATGTTTTAGTAGCCCACATCTCATTTTCAAATGCAAGCTTGACAAGGGTTTCATTAAAATCAGTGCAGTTTAGAAGACCAGGGTTTAGATGCCTCAGACGCTTTGCTCTGCTGAACGTGTTACCCCTGAACTACACCAAGCACATTTTGCTTTGCAGGGATTGATCCCAAAGTGCCAGAGCTGCATCTCAGCCTGTCTGACTGAAATCCAAACCTTCAGTGCAAACATGTCATCACTTGTAGTCCCTCATGAAGATTTCAAACTGGATACACTGAAGTAGCAAGGTCAACACCTTTAGGAGCAAAACACAGCTTGCTGCATAATCTTTACGGATTAGCCACAGGATATTTTGCTCCTTACTTGCCAATTCAGCCTATTTTAAAAGAGAATCCAACAGTTTTAATGTTCTGCTTTGGAGCTGACTGCTACAATGATTGTAGCATAATAAAATACATCTGCATAAATAACATGTATTTATAATGTTTCTACAGGGACTTTCAGTGTTAATTTCAGATACAACCTTGCCAAAGAAATTAGGGGGAGAATATTAGTATTGTATTTCCTATGAAAATTTTACAGAAGTGTCAAATATATCTGTAAAGGTTTGAAATGGTAAGCCTGCAAACAAATCAGTTTTTTTCTTTCTTTTCCTGAATGGCTGTTTAGCTCTAAGTTGGTTCCCATCACAGAAGCTTTTTTGGGAAGTACTTGAGGATTTTGAATCTTTTAATTTTATTAAAATACATCTTTTCAAAAATATGCTGGTTGGAAGTGCGTGCTTTATTTGTTGGTCAGTGTCAAACTTCATTTTACAGCATATCCCTGATTATGGGGCATATTGAGTAAACCACTATTCGAAAATGTTGAATGTGTGGATGCTTACTTATAACTAGTCAGGGGACTGGATACTGTCTCACGTAGTCTTTGTGCACAAACAAAATGCTCCATACAAAGCAAGCAGGTGAAAACAAGTACAAGGCATTCTGAAGGAAGGTGGGACCAGATCAATTAATGGTGGGCAGGTAATTGGCTTCTTTGAAGAGGTATTCCTAAATAACTTTACTGCTAAAAGAGCAATTGCTAAATGAATGTTCAGGGGTTGAAAAATGCACCCATCACTCACTAGCCCAAAGTCTGAGTCAGCTAGACAGTGTGAAAAAATACCTGGCACTCAAAGCTCACATTTAGACTCAAAGCTGTGTCCTGCCACTCATCAGGAACAAAATAGTCGTGCACTGTTTGTGACCTTCCTTTACTTGTAGCGTAGTGTCAATCACATTCCTCTTTAATCCTCTCCAAATTATAACATGCATCTCTTGTGCTTTAATTTTGCTTCATTCCCTTCCTGCCTTTACTTTTTTATTCTTTTATTCCTGACAAGAGAGGACACTATCTGTCTCCATTATATTCAGTATTTCACCTGAAATTTGTGACGTTCATGAGCTTTTCTTCTCTTTTCTTACTTTCTTGACACTGTTTCTATACATTTACCCCACCAATTTTTAGTCTCTGATTTCTTTTCTCGGTTTTTCTCTCCAAAATCCCTCTTTCTTTCAATATCATAATTTCTATTTCTAATGGATCATTTCAGTTCTCAGTTTCTACTTATCAAGCAGATAGTTAGACAAAACGGGAGGGTGTCTGTGATGTCCCAGAGCTTGTAGTGCAAGCATGTAAATTTTACCTTGCAGCATGTAAATTAAAATTCCAAGTCCTCAGGTCTTCTCTAACAGGGGGATCTAAGATGTAGCGGTGTCATCTTTCCTGCCTCTGTCTTTTGCCTTAGAGAACTGAATGTCAGTCTGTTGAATTAGTCCATCTCTCAACCACTTCTGTGAGAAGCTGATCTTCTACTCCTTCCTTTAGTTTTGTGATTACTAAAAAAATTGTTTCTTTTCCCCAGGTCTATATTTTGAATCCTCTTTTCCAGCAACTTGCTCCAGTTGGCATTCATAGTTTCCAAGCTGGGGGAGGAGGCTATTGACTTGCTAATTTTCACAGCCACATCAACAACTAGAGCTAAAGTTTTCTATCCATGGAGACTTTGAGAAGTCACTGAGCAGTGGAAGAGTAACTACAATGGGAAACTCGTAGATTCAGGAGTGTGTCCCTTCATTAACTTACACTCACTTTATATTTGAATCGTTAACTTCATAGGCATTTGGGTGGACAGTTCCTTTCAGTTTCAAACAAAAAAACTTCATTTCTGTGAATTTGATAACTTGATGAAGAAGCTTCCAGGTGGGTTTTTTTTTTTAGCCAAGTTGATTTTCAAAGCCTGACAACATACGTTTACACTTGTAGTTTCAGCTGTGTCTGTACGTGTAGCACAGTTTGCCTGCCTGAGGAGGAAATTCACTGTACGGTGGTTAAATGTGAGCAAATGTAGTACTGTCTTTCTTGTACTGGTTGTTGCTCTTACCTCTCTCTGTAGCATAAGCTACCTATGCATAAAATACAAAAGAGTACGTGTTACAGTAAGAATAAGTATATATTGTACAAGGGCAAAAGACCACACCTTGTTCTTCAAAGCATTTGAAAAATTTCTGAGGTATTTTTCATAGACCTTTGTTTTTAAAAATCTAGAATCCACAGCCATCATGTGAGGCCAGATAGATTTCTTCAGCTTTTTTCTTATCTGAGGTTGTTGACCTCAGGAGAGGAGGAGAAGGTTACAGGGTCAAAGTCTTTTCCTCCTTGGAGCTTGCTGCTTGCTGGGAGAGGGTTGGTTGGAAAATAGATGTTTTAGAAAAAGGGTGGAGGGTCATGATTTTAATTCTGTTAGGGAACAGCTGGTTTGAGTTTCTTTCCACTTCTGTCTTCCCTCCCTTCCTCACAAATCCATGGAGAGAGAAAAATTTGTTCAGAGGAAAGCAGTAACACAAAAATAAAGGATTGCAATATTTTCGTGTTTAAAACAGATCATGTTTGTTACAGGACTTCACATTAAGAGAGAGAAGAGGAAATTATTAAAATAATTGAAATCCATTATTGTTTCAAGCATTGAATTGAAATTGATCTATAGTGCCAGAGGTTGGTTTGTTTCCCTGCCAAAAGTTGAATTGTTAATAGTAATGTTCTAATGTTTTTTTGGTGGATAAACAATATGCATTATGATTTTTAATTTAGTGATGGACAAAGCTAATTATGAATGTGCCTTATTAGTTTGCATACAAGTCGTTGAAGAAACATGGTTTGATTTGGCTATTTCTGTTCAGATTTTCTTGATCTTTGCATGCTGCTTTCATGCACTAAGACCAAAGAGAGAGAAGGAAACTCACAACTCTCAAATGAATGGCAAACTAGGAACAGATTTTTTCGTCTGCGCTCCTCTGAAACACTGGCCTCAGGCTGTGTTGGTGTGTGGCTCAACAGCAATCAGAGGTCATAATTTCATTGGCGGTTAGCATCAGGTTTAATTTTTCTAATATGTTACATTTACTGAAATGTCTGGTTTCAGTTACACTTATGCACTGACTGAATCAGCTTTGAGCAGCATGATGTTTTAAGGTACCTGAAAGGCTACATGAACGTTTATGGAACACATATGCTAATTGTTTTTAACCACTTTCCATTCTAAACACAAAAATGTGTTTTTGGAAAGCCATTTAACAGTAGTAGCTAATGATGGTGTGCGTTTATTCTAAGAAATGAGCACAGGGAATAGGTAAAATAGTTGTTTTAACAAGACTGCCATCTACTGATTTCCACAATTAAAATTATCCCTGATGAGTAAGTAGATTGTTCATAGTTTTTCTTAGCTTTATTTTCAAGATTTGCAAGATCGAGAAAATGATAAAGTCTTTCTGTCGCCTTAGGAGTGCGACCAGGTTCACATCGATGACGTGTCTTCAGACGACAACGGTCAAGATTTAAGGTACAAGAGAACTGAGCAAGATAAAACGTTGCTTTGCAAGTTCCCTCCCAGGAAAGCGATGGACTGCTGTAACGCTTACAGCAGCCTGCTGTCTTACCCTGTGCAGCCCGGCAGTGTGAGTAGCTGGTGGCTGAATGCAGCCCGTTGCCTCTTGTTAATCTGGGGTTTTTCTTATCTCTGACTAGCACCTATAACTTCGGAACAGACGGCTTTCCTGCAGCCGCCACCAGTGCGAATTTGTGCCTTGCGACAGGGGTGCGCGGAGGAGTGGACTGGATGCGAAAACTGGCTTTCCGCTACAGACGAGTAAAAGAAATATACAATACCTACAAAAATAATGTTGGAGGCAAGTGACTCTGAAGTATATAACAGATACAGACGAGGAGTAGTAAAACAGAAGAACTTTTGGTTTCTGTTCTTTTTTTAACATGGTAGTGTTTAGTGAGCTGTTTAGTTTCTGGTGTGTGGAAAGTTGTCTCTGAGCTAATGAAAGCAAAGGAAAATGACAGAATGTTACCAAATTCCCATGCAGACATGCCCTTATCTACTCCACAGGTCTTCTTGGTCCAGCAAAAAGAGAGGCTTGGTTACAACTAAGAGCAGAAATTGAAGCTCTGACGGATTCGTGGTTAACACTTGCACTGAAAGCACTCACCCTTATTCATTCAAGGTGAGTACAGAGACTGTGTGATGGTTAGGAAACTTTCGGATGTCTGATGATGGTCTAGAAGGGGCTGCCTGGTCTGGTGGGCAAAATACTGAACCTGGTGGACCAGGTTCTTCGCATTTCTTCTTCTGGTCTGACCATGCCACTCTGTACCTTGCTCTCCTGTAAGGTGGAAGATGACCCCTTTCTTTGTAAGTGGCAATAATAATGGGGAGGGGTTCTGATGGGAGGGATAGGGTTTTCCTTGTTGTTTTGATTTGTTAAAAAAAGGATGTTTATGTTTTCTCTTCTGTAGGACAAACTGTGTGAACATTCTCGTAACAACTACTCAGCTAATTCCAGCTCTGGCAAAGGTCTTGTTGTATGGACTAGGGGTTGTATTTCCCATAGAGAATATTTACAGTGCAACTAAAATAGGTGAGCTATTTTTATAATGTTGTGATACTTATGAAGCTGTAATTATAAATAAAAAGGTACTGTAGTCTATATTTATTTCTTACATGCATTCACTGTAGCAAATAAGAGATTAGGAATACCTGACCTCATGAAACACTTCATGCTAAAGCATCCTAAAAGTGCTTTTCAAATCTTTGTTCATATAGCTCTGTTAGTGCTGCTGCAGCCTCTGCTAGGAGGAAATGTAATTGTTGTTTTGTCATCGTTTCTCAAAACTGTGAGACTATGTAGCCGTTGAGAAGGCTTTTTAGTAGGGTGTAAGTACAGGACGCTAAGTGTCCCCAGATTAGCCGAAGAAATTCTGTAAGGTAAGCCCTGGCTCCATTTGTTTTCATGGGCTCTGGAGCAAATTTTGATAAACAATTTACCAGAAGCAAGAATGTTTTGCTGCAGAATGTAATTATTTAAGTTCATTCATACTGACTGTAATAAGCTTCAGCCAGGCAAATGTTTATTTCTGTTTTCTGGTTCAATGTAAAAGATGTTATTCTGAGTATGTAGAATTACGTAGGACCAGATGGCATCGGTACTTGTAGTTTTTAACATGATTATGACATATCTGTTCTGTCTCAGATTCCCTCAAAATTGTGGGCTACATAAAAACATTTTTCATGTGTTCTTAAGTATCTGTAATACAGGAAGCTCAAATGGCCGAGAAAAAATGGTGCGTTATTTTTGTTTGGTATTGTTTTTTAAAAAAATCTTGGTTGAGAGTTTTATGTAGAAATCTGAAAGCATTACCATAAAAGATTTAAAACTGTTTTCTGAATAAAAATTTTATGGTAGTGTCTTTCAAAACTTTCAAATAAATTAAAACTTTGAATTAAAATACTTCAAATACATATTCTAATTAAAAGATATTTTAATAAACATTCACTTGTGACTTCACGTACACGGGGCAGAATGGTATTTTTGGAAAACTGGCTGTCACAGGAAGTCATGAGATTTTTGTAACATGATGTGATTCATAATTTTCAAACTGGTTAGTGTTGGATGTTTCTTATGCCCAGCGCTGCTGTTAAAGGGTGTCATTGAGTAGTTTGGCTTCTCTGCTGGCTAGAAACCTTTTTTAAATTTCCATCCTATTTGTTCTTATGCTGGTATTGTTCTGTAGCTGAAATAACTGTTTTGAAAAACACGTTTTTTTCCGTCGGTTGCTGTAGACACACAGGTAAGCATGTACCATGACCAGACTGAAGCGATCTTTCAGAACGGGGACATGTGAGAAAACTCAACTGTAAGCATTCTTTCTGGCTTCCCAGTACTGGTACCTGAAGCTTCCCAGTATCAGTACCTATGTGTAAGACAGGAGCACCGGGATCATGTCCCTAGATCTGTGCAGTGAAGTAATGAGCCCCATTAATGGATCCCAGTGCAGGATCAAGGACCTTGCCCACGTGTTGAATTACAGGCGTTTAAATCTAAATCTTTTGGGTGACCTTCTAAGTCAGGTTACTACTGTTTCAGGAGCTGTGATTAATCTTGTCACAGGTTGTGGTGAAAAAGCTAGAATTTCAACTCAGATTCAATCAATTTGCTCAGTTCAGGATACTGGCCATAAAAAGCCAGCAGAGAATTCTCCTTGTAGGGAAATTCCCACCGAAACCTGTCTCAGATTAGGGGAGGAGACAAGAAAGCTGATATTGCAGACCTCTAGTCCGCTATGTCTACCATGGTGTGTATAGTAAAGGACCTCATGGAGCAGATTTCAAGGTTGCCTGTCGGCTTCTGTGGTGGGAGTAAAGCTGCAATCAGCCTTGATACACCATCCCATGGGAGAGACTCTTCTCTGCCAATAGCTTTAATTATATATTAAAGGGTTGAGCAGATCCAGGCTAAAAAGTTATTTATTTGATGTCATCCCATCACCACCTATCCTGAATAGTCTGATCTTTCTCTTTCAGGAAAGGAAAGTTGTTTTGAGCGAATAATTCAAAGATTTGGAAGAAAAGTAGTGTATGTTGTTATAGGGGATGGTGTTGAAGAGGAACAAGGCGCAAAAAAGGTAACGGTCCTTTTTTAGTGCGGGTTGATTTCAAGAGTCTGAAAGCAAAATTGTCTTTTCTTCGACATGGGACAGCATGCATTGATATTTGGGTTTTGTATCTTTGCTCTATGAAATATGTTGTGACTATATCTAGTAGAAATCTGCATAAAACTGTAGATAATAATGTGCCCTGCTGTTCTCCAAAAGACACATTAAGCTAGCTATGTATGTTTGATGTTTTTCAAAAAGGAGCCCGAAAATGGACACTGGCTTTTGTGCCAAGAACTAATAGTTCTGTTTTCGTTGGCATCCCAGAATACCACATAGGATGTTATGAATATAAGCAAAAAATGGCAATTCTTGCTGATCAAAGGCAGTGTGCTATTTGACTATATGAAATATGAACATGTCACACCGTGAAAAAGTATGTAGGACTGGAGTAGGTGTGCATAAATTTCACCTTTCTTGTGCATCCGTAATTTGGATTCTGCGTTCAGGTAACTGCTTGTGGCTTGTCCTGCATTCATAACCAGAGGATGCTGTTTGATTGTCTGTATTATTTTTTTGCTTTCCCCTGGGAAGAAGGGAAAAATACACTTTTTTTTCCCCCAGTGTGGAGCAAGCTCCATAAAAAGCAATGCTTCCCCTTGACAAATAATAGGCAGCATTCTTAGCCTTGCTATTCTGCCCAAGTACAGCAGATACAGGGTCTTTGCTTGGAGGAATGGGCAGAATATTGGCTATTTGACCAATAGGATAAAGTAGGAAAATAGGCATTGCTGTCCTTGCTTTGTTTTACAGGTAAATTGCTTTTACACAGCTGATCTTTTTACCACAAAATTTTCTGTGGTACTTCTCTATCTGTTTCGACTGTAACCTTCTAAAATTAGAGAAGTCAAACTAATTACTCCGCGTGGCGTTTTAACAACCATTGACTGGTTTCGCTTCATGAAATCCGGGTTTTGTGCCCCCGAAGCGTTGCGGGTAGGTTCCCAGCTCGTCCCAGCACTTCGCAGAGTCTCAGTTTCATATATCCCTTTGGCGGACTGACGGGAACAGTTTGCTCCTTTCTCCTACAGAAATGCCTTTCATCTTTGCAGAGAAATGTTTTCCCGCTGTAAATGATTACATTTTAAAAGCTGCATTTAAGATCAGGGGGGAAAAAAAATTCTTCTCTTTGTTCCTTTTCTGTTGCTCGGTGAAACAGTGTTGTATATGATAATGGCAGGAGTAGTCCTTTTGGTAACATTATCTAATTCAATGCTTTTTTCAACAGGAAACATGATTCAGAAAGGCATAAGAAAATGCCTTTCCAGTCGCTAAGAGGAGTAGCAGTATAGAAAGTTCCTTTGTGTCATTACTTCTGCGTATTCTTTCTCGGTGGAAGGAATTTTCAGATTCAAGGCATGTTAGATGCTCTGGATTAAATTATCTGCTGCAGCGATGCCAGAGAAGTCAATAAGTAGACCGGCAGCCCTGCCTTTCTGCAGAAACTATTAATTTGATTAAGGAAAATGCTTCTGTGATTCTTGTTCTGCTGCTGTGTCCACCAAAAAAGAAGTCACCATTTCGCACTGTGAAAGCAGGATTTGCCTATCAAGTTTTGGCCCTGATATCCTGCACGAGCGAGAACCACGCAGTGGCTTGCGATACGAGGAGCTGCTCCCCACTCAGATGATGGTTATCTGCTCCCTGGGTTGTTTTTAGGGAGGTTAGGAGCAGTGAGCATGGGGTTGCACCCTGGTGTATGCTGTGCTTCAGTTTAAAGATGCATGCCCCGTCTAAGGAATAAATGGTATCGCCCTGTGAGAAAACAGTAGAAACCTAGACCTTGTCTGCAGAAGGCGCAATCAAAACAGGAGAAGATTTACACCAACAAAAACACCCAAAGCCCATCAATCCAAAGCGGCGTAACCGTCTCATGATGTAACCCGTTGCCTTGCTTATCCCCTGAACCTTGCTAGCTGGTTCCTTCCCGCCTTCCTTCCCGTCAGCACGTGGGGTTTTGCGATGTTCTCAGGGCAGGGACAGCTTTCCTGTTACCCCTTTGCACAGCACTTGGCTGAAGGGCTTTGGCATGGGGCGAAGCCCTTAGCATATGTACATTTCTTTACACTGCTTAGAGCATAAACACGACACCCTTCTTTAAATAGCACTTCGTTGATTCTGTGTAAACTATAATGAGTATTTTTAAGTAGACACATAAATTCAAACTGATTTCATTTGAGAGATTTTTTTGTTCTGTGTTTGTTTAGTGGAAAGAGCTGGACTTCTAGCTTAGGAGGCACAATTAAGATTTGTCATTAAAAATAATTTACCAATAATTTATCAATTGCTTCATCATAAAAAGAGATCTTTATTTATGTCCTTCATTCGTGGAAGATCCTGAGTCAACAATAGGAAAAATAAAGGACAGATTTAAAATCTTTTTATTATTGTAAAAATGCAATAATAGAAACTTTTTAATACCATTTAAAAGAGCATTGCTCTTTTGAGAAACACTTTTAGGAAAGACTGTTTTTTAAAAAATGCCTCTTTTGATGAATGAAAATAAATACAGTGCACTGAGGAAACTCCACACTCTTACATTTCACGTAGTGCGGGACGAGCTGTGGTATCAACACCTCTGTTTAGCTGTCACTTCCAGCAAAATACTTTAGAAGACGATTGAAATTCCCGGAACGTTTGCGTCGCAGGCTGAGGAATAACCATACCCTTCCGGATCAGCGCAGCACACAGCCGGGGTGGCTGCGGCGCCAGGGTTCACGCGGAGGTTGCTACCTTTGGATCAGCTTCCCCAGGAAAAAGAGGGAAAGGAAGGGGGAGAGAAACCGGTGTGAGAGCCGAGGGGTGCTCGGGGCGGCCGCTGCGTCCGAGCGCCACCGCGGTGACACGGCTCGTTCATTGCAGAAGTTGTTTCTGGGGTTTTCTGCCAGAGACTCCATTGTCTTGGCATTTTGTTTTCCTTTGCTTTGGTTTTTTTTGTGTTTTCTTTTGGTTTGGTTTGTTTTGTCTGAGCTCATCTTTTGCCTTTGCCTTTGGAGACACAGTCGGGAAATACTCATAAGGCAGAAAAAACCCCAACTCCTGAGTTTTTCTACTTAAGGGAATCCTCCAAAGGATTTCTAATTTGTGAGAGGAGACAAAGGAGGAGGCTCTCTGCACTGAGGAGCTGGATTTTACATCAGGTGGTTCTGGAGAGCCTGGGCAAATTGGCTTCTCCCTTTGTCTCCGAAATGGTCATGCTGCCTCGGAGGGAAATTGGGAGGAAAAACCATAAATCTTTGTGGAGCAATAAATAGAATATAAATGGGTATCCAATATGCCACTGCTTTTAAGCTCACAGTCACACTGTGCTGGTCAGGTTTGGGGTAGGAAGTAAAGATAACCGCTTAGCAAATCTGGCACAAACACAACAAAAATACTCTGAAAGATGACAGAAACTGAAGAGTTTTCTATTCAAATCCATCACAAATCTCAGAAGTAAGATTTATACTTATTTAAGGGAAGGAGGATAGTCTGCACTTTTCAGTGTTGCTGTCAAAGTATGGCTTTGTTTTGCACATATATTAGTAGAAACACTTTTTTTTTTGAAGAAAATAGTTGAAGTTTTTTTCTTTTAGTAAATACATGCTGAAAAATAATATTGCTTCTATTTCAGAAGTAAGATACCTTAATATTTTAGGTTATTTAATAATATTATAGTTATTAGACTTCCTGAGTTAATAATTTCACTTTTCATGCTTTTTACACCAAAACCAAATTCAAATTTTTGCCACCAAGTTTTGTTTCAAAATGTCGTAAAAATGAAATCATTAAAAAGTTCATAAATGTGTTTCTTATCACCTACAAAACAATTCCTGTTTTTTAAAAGACAGAAGCTTCATCTTTGCTTGGAAGATATTGAAATAGTACAAAAAGTCATTGTTTTACTACCAGTCTAGATGCATATTCCTCCAATATGCAATAAGAAAAGCTTTCTTATAGTTTCATATGCATGAATAGATAGAATTCTATCTATTCTATAGAATTCTATAGAATTCTATAGAATTCTAATAGATAGTTAGATACTAATGCATCCAGTTACACTGCCTATATATTAGTGGTTAGCATTTGTCATCCATTCTCCCACAGCAGCGAGATATGAGCATTTTTCAGCGTGCTCAGAATAGAAGACGTGTTGTACATGACGTGTGTGCTAACTGTTGGCAGGGATGGCTTTCTAAAAGCAGTATTTAGTAAATATGTGTACAAAGAAACTCTTGCCAGGTCATTCAGTAAGAAACAATGTACTTCTCTCTCATGGGTGTGTTGCCACATTTGACAGAGCTGAATAGCTGTGGATAAATGGGGCAAGTTAATACAGGAATTATGTATAAGGTTTTGTATGATAATTTTGTTACTTTAAATGTTTTAGTCTTGTACAATCATCTGTTAGATAAGGTGAAAATTACTGTGTATGCCTTGTGAACACACATGTGTATATATGGACACATATGTGTGTGAGACTGTATACATACACAAAAATATAGATATATATAGATCTGTATCGGGTTTGTTTCCCCTCTTGGCTATGAAGGCTGTGCCGTAGGGTCAGGCTGATAGAGATCTGAATCAGTCGCGTTCGGCGGTGCAGGGAGTGCCAGTGCAGATTCCAGCCCCGTGCAGCCGCCACGTTCCTGGCGTGTTTTATTTCTTGGGAGTGTGCTGCTGGTCTTTTGACCTAGATGCAGGAGAACTGAAAATAGTTATAATCCTGAGGTTTACACAACCTTTTTGTTTTCATGGTACTGTCCAGAATCATTCCACACCTCACTCCTGTAACTACATGGAGTAAATGGAGGTATATTCTTTTCACAGACAATAAATAAGGCAGAGGACACTTAAGTGAATTTGGAATAGAAGGATATAGCCAAAATAATGACCACTTAAAGTTTTGGTTTAAAATCTGACCGTAAACAGCTGAAGGTAATCCAAAACTCAATATTGCATATGGGCGTCTAGCAAGAATCACTGTGATTTGATTTAGCAGAAGCTAAACCGTCTGTTAAATCAATCTGTGCCTTTAACCGCCCTAGCTGCTTGGTGTGTGTACGCTCTGTGATGCTGAGGTTGTTACTAGGGAAGCAGTATAATGCTGGAGCTGCATGAAGTGAGAGCTGGAAGCCAAGAATTTATTACTACAATCCTCCCTATTCATTAGTTTGCGGTATGACCTTGGAGGGCATCCATGTCATTGGCTCTTGGCTTCTGCAGAGACACTACGCAAAGGCAGGTGTCCACCAAACTCTTCACCATGCCACGTCTTAGGTATGCTATTTAAACCTCCCTGACCCAGTGGTTGCGGCAGAGCTGGTTCCAGGCTGCCTGAGAGAAGCGGGGAGCTCTGGCTGGCTGGCAGGGAGAGCAGGTGGGTCCTGCGTGGCAGGAGGCTTGTGGGAGAATTATAGAATCGTTAAGGTTGGATAAGACCTCTAAGATCATCAAGTCCAACCGTCAACCCATCACTACCATGCCTACTAAACCGTGTCCTGAAGTGCCACATCTACACATTTTTTGAACACCTCCAGGGATGGGGACTCCACCACCTCCCTGGGCAGCCTGTTCCAATGCCTGACAACTCTTTCAGTAAAGACATTTTTCCTAATATCCAGTCTAAACCTCCCCTGACGCAGCTTGAGGCCATTAAGAGAAGAGGGGAAACTGCAGCCATGCCAGGAAGGGAGGCAGCACTGCTGAGCATGGCCGGGCAGCTGCAGTCAGCTGGCAAACACTGCACGGACCTGCTGCAAGCACAAACCTGTGCCTGCTTCTCCGTGGTGTAATACCCTTGTCAGGTGTTACAGATTCTGCCAGGAAGATCTCACAACCTAAATAACAGATAGTTGCTCAGAAGCTTTTGGAGAGTCCAGAGAACAGCATGATTAGCAATTTTTATTTCATTTTGCTCTTGCTGGCTCGTTTCCTGGACATGATGCAAGAAATTAATCTTTAGGAAAGATTTGAGTTGGAAAGGAGCAGTGTTTGACCTGACAGAGTGCAGAGGCTAGACTATCTGTATAATGTAACTGGGAGGACACTGGGACATGGAGTTGTAACTGAGTTAACTGCAATCTAATTCCGGTTGCTGGTGGAGCATAGAGATAGTACAATGGAGGTCCAGATTGAAGATGTAGAAATACTAGGTGTCAATGTTTAACACTCCTTAAGAAAAGGATTAATCTGTAGAAGTGTTTTGGAAATATCAGAAGCTTTTTTTCTAACATCTCCGTCGCCTCTGAATTAGTTTGATTCTTTGTTTTGTTCTCTCCATAAGCAGCTATCAGTCATGCATTTATCTTCAAGCTGAGATTGTCAGCTGTTTCTCAAGGCTTTATAACAATCTAGTGCAAAGTGAAGCAGAACAGAAATTCTTCCAATGGTGCTTCCTTGTGGGTCATTTTATTTACTTCCTGAATAAATTTCATTGCTCTAAAAGCCTGGCATACTCTGAATGTGGGCATCTGTTGATGCATCCATATTACATTTTAATTCCCATCAGGAGTCTCATATCGAAGCAGACCTTCTAGTCCTTCCCCCTTGCTATGCTTTGATTAACATCCTGGACTGGTTTTAGGGGGGAAAAAAAAGAGAAAAAAACCCAACAGATTTCTTTTGGATAGAACTAAAGAACAATATATTATCCAGATGCGCACCAAATGCTTTCCAACTGCTAATGAGCACTTCTTCCACGATGTCAAACCAGAGCTATTCTAAGTGAAAACCCTGAAACATGGGCAGTGGGTGCTCAGTGCCGCCTCCTTCCCTCTGCCGTCGCTCTAATTGTGCAACTCTACTTGCTAACGCTTGTCCTTCACTGGGTACGCGTTTTCCAGATTCCTTACAGTGCTCCCTTGCTGATCGTGTACGACTCTTTAGCCTTGCTTATTAACATTGATTAATTCAGTGTTATCTTCTCTGACTCTCACAGGAGCACCAGCTGATTGTTCCTTAACAGTAGCCATTTGACTTGAGAGACTTGCCACTACTTACATAGTTACATTTCTTTTTAAAATCTTTGCTTTGTTCTATAAGTTCAACCCAATTCGTCATCACATCATTATCTGAATTGAAGCAGCATTCTTCTAAACATAGTCATTATTTATACACTGACAGACAGCTGTTTACCTGAGCTTCTAAAAACAAATATATGATAGGCTCTGTGCTAAGAGGTTTGCCTTCTGAGACAGGTATAAGGTAAAATTACAGGGCTTAGAGTAAACATGCAGCTGGAAACAGAGAGCTTCACATTGTTTTCAAAACTGTTCTCTAACTTAAAGTTTGAGGAGAAGACCTGAATGAAAAAAGGAGGTCAGCGTAGAAGTGATAATCACAAGAGATGGAGTTTTGCCACTGATTTTAGTAGAATTAGGAATTTACTGGGGAAGTGCTGAAGGAGGATGAAGAAAGCCTAACTGGGAAATTGTAGATAAAATGCTTGGGGAACTCAGAAGCTATTGTGGTAATAAATTGCTTGTGGTTTGCCTCCTAAAGATGCCAGGACACAAGCTGACCCAATGAAAAGGTGAACATGATCATGTTAGCCTTCAGAACATTGTTGAATTGAAACTATTTTCCCGTGGGATTTATAGAATATTTTCCTGACAAAAGCTGATGGTTATCTTTTCTTTTTATTTATGTGAAAGTTCTTGCTGACACTATAATCCCTGGTTTAGAGTGTAAAGTTAGTTCTTAATCAAATTTTTACCCTTCATGGATGAGGTAATGCTTGCTTTTTCCTGGTATTTGTGTTTTTGGTTTATTCAGGTTCTTTGCAAATGTATTTGTGCTCCAGACAGATTTTATTACAGCTAATAGGAAAAAAATATGTATTTATTTTAAAATTGTCCCATATGGAAAAGATGTTTTAAGATCAGTTCCAACAAGGAGCGATGTTATACAAACCACTGGGATAAAATTCCTTTCGAAGTGATGTGAGCAACACACGAGCTATTCTGAATCACCATGGCTATGTTCTTAACTCACCTGCCAGGGACAGTACAGCAAGGAACAAAGACGTTTTGATAGTAGATAATACTTTCACTGTCTTTATTTTTTGTTTTTTAGTCAGATTCCGTTCCCTTCCTCAAACTACCCACATGCTTCATGTATGGGTTATTTTTCTTAATTTTTTTCCTAGAAATACTATTTTCTTCTGCAACGTGCTAAAATCTGGTTTTCTGGTAAAGAGATGAGAAACCCCTCCCTCCTTGTGATCTCCTGACATGTTTGCTGCTGTTCCTATTGGTAAATAGATTTGCTGTTGTTGAGAATTTATGCTGAGGGAGTGGACCAGAGAAACCAGAGAGAAACGTGAAGGGCTCAAGGTTTTAAGAGCTCTTTTTCTCTCCTCACAGTGTTCCCTTATCCTTGCAAAAGACAATGGGTGGGTCTAAATACCAGAATTCTTGGGGCTATTTTTACATGTTGTCTGTGCTGTTCACAGCATGCTATGCCATTTTGGAGGATCTCTAGCCACTCTGACCTTATGGCCCTTCACCATGCCTTGGAACTGGAGTACTTGTAGCAGCTCAGCAGCACTTTGAAACCCCAGAGCCTCCTTCTGCCCGTGGACGGGATGCCTGTGTCTTGTGTCAGCATTGGACTATGGAACTTTGTGATTTCACCATGTTGACGTACAGCTGCAATTGGTCTTAACCCTTGCCCTTTCAGTAAACGGAGGAGCATGTCTTTTTCTTCGGAACATCTGTTGACTCCGGTACTGCGAGTCCAACGAAAATAAGCCATGCGAATGTTTGAACTACTCATCTTTACCGTATTTGCTACCAAAAAGAAATAGAGAATGAAAAAAAAAAAAAAGGAAATAAAAGGTTCATACCTGTGAAGAAAAAAAAGGACCTGCAAATTCTGTGTAGCTTTTAGACTCTTCAATGTGACACACACCGTTTCTTCAACACAGCAAACTTGATTGCACAATGAAGACTGAGATTTTTCAAAATACCAGTGGAGTAATTTTCTTGTAAAGAAGGTTTACTTTTTGGTTTCTCATACCCAGGGTACTCTGTACATCTTTACTTATTTATGAACAGACTGTATTTTGACATCATATAACTGAGGATATGTATAATAGGATTGAAGGCGATTGTAAGCCTTTGCCTTATGGTACAGCAACTACTTTTGATTTTAGCACATTACAGAGTAGTTTAAAATATGTCTAATTTAAACTAATAGGTACATCACTGAGACAATCGTGTACAGGAAGAATTTTTTGTGTAAATTTGTAATAATGAATGATTCTTTTACATATTGTTAAGGTAAATGCTATTGAAAGATAGTAATGCCTTGTTGGTGAAGGATGAGGCCACGTGTGCACAAACTGTTGTGCAGTGCCTTATCAATGCGTTGGATATAAATATGTAGATAATGGATTTTTTTAGATAAATTTGTCAAGACCAAAAGCATGGATGTCAAGTGTCAATAAGAATCGGGTTTTGTTCTTCTCAGCTGTTTCTCTAACTTTTTCTTTTCTCACCTATTCTTATTATGAAAAGGTTGATTTCTTTCCCCTCACGAAGGAAATAATATAGATAAAACACAACTGAAGAGGAGTCCTTTGCTGCCTTCTGTTTCCTCTTTTAAAGTTAACATATTAACCCTTTTTTAAAGTATTGAAAAATGAATTAGCAGATTCATTCCATAAAGAAATTGAGAGAGAACACAAATATATTTTAAGACATGACTTAAACTGGAATCTTGGTACCGAATAGTTTTTGTCTCATCCAAAAATGAAGGAAATTGTCATCATCATTATTTTTAGAAATAAGAAATGGGAATATTTTGGAGAAATTGAACAAGAATACTCATATGCATTAAGTTTTTAATCCTCTTCCACCAGGAGTCAGATTTTCCTAAGATATAACATCCATTGCCGGCAATGGAAATACTAAAATAGTTATCACCAAGGAGTTAAAATTTGCTTTTGTCTGTACCTGTTTACAGGGCAAACCTAGACTGTCTCTGTCTGTGACTTTTCTAATCTTGAAGGCCATGAACTACTTGGTCAGATAAACTGTTAGTCTGGCTTTTCAGCTTGAATTATACCAGTCCCCTTTACCTGATTTAAATCTCTTTGTTAAAAAGAAGCCTCGGCTTTATTGGTTCTTGCTCCATCTTTTCTTCCTGTTTTCTTTTGCTAAAAACACCAGCCTTGAAACAGCTACCTGCAAAGCTACAAAGCACCAATGTAGCTACACAACAACACCCTTCTATACTGGAGGAATCATATTGCTGCTAGAATTCAGTGTTTGTGGATCGCTTTATTACCAACAGAGAGGTTTTGTATCCTACCAGGACTTGCACATGTGCTTTACCCAGTATGAGTGCTGGAATCCACGCAGTACTCACACACTTACATAAAGCACGTTGTGGGGAGTTTTTAGAATTGAGATTATAATTAGCCTTTCTTTTCCTCGAGCAAAGTGGACAGTGATGGGGGGTTGGTTGTCTTTTTTTTTTTTTTTTCTCTTTTAAATTTTTAGTCAGTTGCAGACTGAAAAAAACAAACAGTTTGTCTGGGCCTTATTGTACAAAAAGTGTGTTGTGTCCACAATTGTGTACAGAATTTTTCTTCATTAATTTTGTTTTAAATTAATAAAATTGATTTGTGAACGTATTAAGCAGTTGTCTTGAATGCAAGTCTATGATATTTCTGCCCTCTAGGTTGGGAATGAGAAGACATCTCTCATCTCTTTGCTGTCACAGTGCAGAAGTTGTTCACCTGCTTGTGCCCAGCTGAGACATTAAATAGGATAAAAACTGTTTGCATCTGGTTTACAAAAGGCTCAGTTAGATGGGGAGCAGTTGTTTTACTTATCAGCAGGAGCTAGAGAAGGTCAGTGCGGAATAGGGACTCGGTGCGTGGTGTGCTGCAAATGTGCACCTGAGTGACTCATGGAAGTCAATACCTGAACGTTAGGTGCCACAGTGCCTCTGAATGTCATCCGAAACAATCTGTGTGCTGAATGGATGAGTCACAGTGTTCAGACATCTCACTCCGGGCTACAGCAAGTCTTCCATCCTCTGAGGATCTACAGGCCTGAAGGTCTCTGGGAATTCAGGACTGGTATTTATCTTTTGCAAGCATGGAGCAGGGCTGCCCTCTAAATCAGGGGATGAGTGGCAGTGCCCACCATTTCATAGCAGGCATTTTGTTGTAAACCCATGAATTATTGGTCCAGACCGTGGGTTTGATTTGCTCTTCTAGGTAGAGGGAGGGGCATGCCCAAACCCACATTTCACCTTCCACAATTTTATCCTAATTAACAACTTTTAGACTAATCTGCCCAAGAAGCATCCTCCACTCCTCCTGGTACTGCTGTGCCGCCCTGCACAAAGGGATAAGTTGAGCCAGAAACTGCAGAAAAGAAGTCAATGAACCAAAGAGTGAATATGGCTGCACTGAAGGGAAAAGCAGGATCAGCTGGGAGGAGAAAATGTACCATATACAGTTGTTTTGCAGTGACTGGTGAAGAGCCCTCATTGCTTCTTTGCCCGTAAGAGCCTTGAATGGAGGCCACTTGGCACTTGTGCTCACTTTCTGGTCTAGTGAGACACGGGTTTTGTTGCTATGTTGTGGTACAGCTTCAAAAGGAGAGATAGTGCCGCAAGCTAAGAATGGCATGGCTTAGTCAAGTATAGATTTGTGTCTTCTCAGAGAGAAAAGGCGTTAAGTCAGCATAACTTCTTTTTGAACTAGTTGTCCAATTATAACAGCAGTGACCAAAATGAGTGCATCGCACCAGTTCCCTGCATGGTGTAGAATTAACTGATGTCTGCCGTGTTTTCTGAGCAACTTCATCCTACTGGCGTCTGAGGTGCTGGAAGTGCCTGGCAAATCAGATCCTTAGGAGACTGAGGAGAAGACATGTTCACTTCCCAGCTCTGTGATGGTCCTGGGAGTGAGCTGGGAACTGAGACTGGGCAGATGTAAAGAGGTGAAACAACCGAATGCAAATAACTCTTAGCTTTACAAACCGCAGTATCTGACAATTTTAGACAAGGAACAGGATCGTGGTTTCGTTGTGGAGTCTGCCTAAGTCTCACTTTAGGTAACTTGAATTCGTTCTATATCTAACCTTTAGCATCTCTCTCAGTCCTGTGGAAGAGGAAAATAACCTGAATAAAAGGTTATAGGCAACAAACTAAGCTGTAGTATTATCAACCTCCATGTGTAAAACACCTTTCCTTTCTTGTATCTTCCGCACTTTCGCCTTTCTTCCAACGAACGTTTGCTTGGGTTTTGCTGCAGCGTAGCTTGTTCTTTGGCAGTGCTTGTTGCAAGATCTCCAGGCCCACTATGTGTGAAGGACTCGGTTCCGCTATGCCACCAGGTGCCAGAAATTGTCTGGCCTTAGGAAGTGGCTTCCCCTCAGAAGGCTCAAAGCAGAATTTTCTCTGTTACAAAAAAATTGAATAAATTCTTCCAAACAGTAGAACTGTGGTACAAGTGCAGTGGCTGGAATTCCAAGAGGTTTTGCAATTTGCTCCTGCAAATGATAAACAAAGCCTCTGAGGTTTGCTGTTTCTTGTGATTACTAGGCTAGAGATCTTTCAGAGACTGAAATCCCCTTGTCAGCTGGCCACACCTTAAAAAGCTGCCTCTAAAGCTGTCTCCTCCCCTCGGTGCACGGAATGCAGTGCTCAGGTGTGCTCCTGCACTGCCTGTGAAAAAGCACTGGCTGTTCCATTGAACTCGTTTTGGAGGTGTTGATGTTTAGGCTGGTGGGTGATCACAGTGTTTTAAAGACATCCTCTTTCATCATTGCTTCTGATCTCAGATTAGTCTTAAACCAAAACCATGAAATTGCAAGTGTTGCTTAGCTCCAAACATTTGCTTCCAGAACCCTGGAAGGCCTGTAGCTAAACATTATCTGACATTACTGATGGGGGCTACATGGGCTAAGTATTCTACACTGCGAATCAGCTCCTTTGATACATAAATACACATATCAAAAAATGTTGCCTGGGGTCCCTCATTTGTTTTAAACTTTTGCATCTTAAAATGATTATATGTACAGTACTATTTCTGGTTTTGAGGCAAAAGAAGACGGATGCAATGTATTATTCTGCTGTAATCCATTAGAGCATTGAGTTTGCGGTGACAAATCACAATTACAGCTTTACAAACTTTTAATGTGAAGATGAATGATTAGCTGTGTGAATCTCTCTATATATACACACACAGAGACACCCCCCCATACACATACATGTATGTTGCCAAGCAGAGTTAAAATAGTGTGTCATTGAGCTTGTTGATTGACTGACTTTAAAGCAAATGGTTTTCAGTAGAAAACACCCCTTACTCTCATTCTCTGGCAGAGCTGTGAGAGAGAAATAAAACTCTTACTTTTGCCTACCCAAATCATCCTTCCTTACAGCTGTTTGCCAGCATTTCATTTTTGTTAGTGTGAATAAACTTTCACATTCTGATACACTGGGGGAAAATATATTTTTCATTCCATACTAATATCCTACATTGCCATTTCTGGTTTTGAAGTGGCTATTAGTTCCTGCTAACGGTGTTAGAATAACAGCAGAAGGCAAACAAAAGATTTGGATTTATCCAAAGGAAAATGCAGCTCTGCCAGCTCTGATGGAAGCCACATGATGTTGCCAACTAACACCTTGTGGAAGTCAGCCCAAGGCACAAGTAAGTATGTTATTAGCGATCTGCCCTTTCCATTGCTTCACCGCCACTGGCAATTACTTTGCTGGGAAGAGGTATTTGTGGCTTTGGTTTTGTTTCTCACCCACTCTTTGAAATCTTTTGCATGGACTGCTGACTACTACTCCCCGAAGGGCTGGCCTTTGACACTGTGCTGTTTCCAGTCTTATGTGTAGATGCAGCATTATTTTCCAAAGCGGGAATTGAAGCCTTTGCAAAGGAAGCCCCAGTCTGCTTCCTTTTCTTCATTACCAACTCATGTCAGATTTGACATGGAAGTGAGATGAGATCTAGAGATTGCATTAAACGGAGTAGCTAGGACTGTAGAGACAGGAGACATAATGCAGAGGAGGTGGAGAGTGGTTAGAAAGAGAAAGAAAAAAAAAAGTAATTTGATTTGAAAAATGTGAGATAATAAAGCTGGGGAAAAATAATCCAAAGCAAGGAGTGGGAAAGCATGGTGAGTTGTCCGGCTTGGAGTGAATTAACTTGATGTTTAGGAAAACAAGTTTCATTTCTTGACTTTGGCACAGCATGACCCAGGCATGTTGTTAGGGCTTCGGCCCAAAAAAGGCTCAGACTCAACAAAGCTAAGTGTCGCTGTGGCTGGCCACCAACAGGGCATCCAGAGCTTCAGCGGGGCGTTTGTGGTCTCCATGGAGAGAACTGGGAGCCTCGGTGACGAGCTGCTGAAGCCAGCTACTGGCACCAGAGCTGTGCATGAGATTGTGCCCTCACCAGGAGTGTGGGCACTGGGCTGACAGCTGGGATCCCTTCCCCATGCAGGAGTGGAGGCTGCCCGTGCTGAGGCACATGGCAGGAGGTGCCCCATGTCCTGCATGGCTCCTGCTGCTCGCCATCTCTGCAGAACCTTCGTGATTAGTGACTGCTTGCACAGGATACAGATGACACTAATCCAAATCCGCTTTCAACCCTGTCCAGAGCTATGTGTTGCACTCCTGGGAGGCTGCCTGCTGTTAGTAGTCTCGGAGAGTCAGAGGATTTTTGTGGGAGCGGAAGGAGGCAGGAAAGGAGGGGTATGCGAGCCTGCAGGCTCTCAGCGAAGCACATGAGGATCGTGTTTGCAGAGCAAGAATGCTTTGCCTCTGTATAGCTGATTAATGCAAAAAGCAGAAGGTCCTGGGAGCTGGCACTTACCTCGGGGCTCCTGCCTCTGAGGTGTGCGCTCACACTGCTGAATTACAGCCATGCCCTTTGCTCTTCTCACCAAAATCCATCAGGTGGGCTGAAACAGATTCGGCAGGAGGGAGTGACGATACCTGTTTTCCCTCCTCTATGGAGTAAACAAATGCTGTTCTTGGTACAAAGATGAGGAACTGAATAGAAGCAAAATCATGGCATTCCCTTTTACCTCAATAAATGCTGTAATTCCAGAAGGGATTATTAAACTTCCAATAAATTCATGTTCCAGCTCTTAAATCTATCTATGCAGTCATTATTTATATGTGACTCACTAAACATTCAGTAGAGCATCTCTGTCATAGATACCAGAGGTCTACTTACGTGCCATTTGGTGCTTGTCATTATTCTGGGGTCACAGGAGGTTAGTCCAGTAATACCTCCACTACACAGCAGGTGAATCCTCTAGGACTGCTCTTGCTATCTTCTTATAAAATGAGAGTTTGGAATTCAATTTAAAAGGCCCAGATTTGTCCCCAGTAACAGCCTTCCTGGAGCTCTTTTGTTTTAAGATAGGAAGTATTTGAACAGGAATTGTAAAACCCCCTAAACTATATATCCCTCAACAAGTTTCCTGATGATACAAAACTGGGAGGAGTGGTGGATACACCAGAAGGCTGTGCTGCCATTCAGTGAGACCTGGACAGACTGGAGTTCCATTGAACAAAAGGAAGAACTTCTTCACTCTGAGGGTGACGGAGCACTGGAACAGGCTGCACAGAGGGGTTGTGGATTCTCCTTCTCTGAAGATATTCAAAACCTGCCTGGATGTGGTCCGTGCATCCTGCTGTAGGTGACCCTGCTTTTGTTGGACTAGAAGATCTCCGGAGGTCCCTCCCAACAGCCACCATTCTGTGATTCTGTGATGCTTAGTTCTCTAGAAGACAAGGAAAGCTCAACAAAATAAAATGAAAACAGCAATAATCAAGGTTGCAATATCCCTTTTAAATGGCAATTGTGTGGAAAAAGAAAAAAATCCTCTGAATATTAGCAATCCTTTTTTGTGTTCTTGCGATCCAGCTGAAATTCATCCTGCTGCAATCTTTTGGTGCAGCATTTCTCAAATACTTGCTCTTATACCACTTGATTTCTTTCCCCATTGCCCCAGTTGCTGTGTGAACCAACAGGTCCGAGGATTTTGCTGAGGGTCTTTGGGCATTTCCCTGCAGAAGATCCAAACCAGGAGACGGGTGCACAGAGCAGGTGACAGAGCCAATGTTGGTATCTTGTTGGGAGTGAAGGTGCTTTTGTTACCACTAGCTGTTCTTGATTAACATACAAAACAGGCTAATATATGTGTGTGTTAAATGACAGCTGAGAAGTTCAGTTTCTGAACTGTTTCTTGTAATTTTCTTTCTTACAGATAGGCAGAATTGGAATTCATTTATGGCAGCTGTAAATTTGCTTCCATTGAAGTCAAAGACTAAATTTCCATCAAAACCTGAACATAAATTTTCTATTACGAATCCCAGGCATGGGGTCTCCCATTGATTTCTGCAAAAGCTATAGGCATCTGTGCAGACCTGTAAATGTGGCAGACCCTGAAATCTTATTGGCATTTTTGCTTAATATTTGATCCTTTTTTTCCACTAGGAATAGAAATGAGACAAACCTGATGATTGCTATGGCAACCCCAAGCCAGAGCTTTTTCTGGAGACTTTCATTTGGTTCTGCACCTTGGTTTGCTTGGGAATGTGGTTTGATGTTATTTCCTCCTTTCTGCTGAGCAATCCAAGCTGAGCTGGGCTGCTGGGTGAGGAGAGAAGACACTGACCTCATGTTGTTTTTGTTGGTTTTTTTTTGACCACCTTTTCATCCACATTTGTCTGTGGAGAACTGAACTTCTATGATCCTGTTCTTGTCATTTTAACTTCTTCCTACTGGGTGCAATGTCCTCCTCCATATTCAATGATACCCCAATGTTTTAAACATTGACATCTGAGAGAGAAGCTATTTAATACTTCCATAATAGTAAATAATACATTTCCTTCTGTTCTGAGATGGAGAATACCATACCTGAAATGTGCAGAAAAAGTTACAGTTCAGATACTAATATTTTCCACAGGCTTCTAATTACTCCTTCATCTGTACCAAATACGGAGTGATGTTCAAACCTTGTGTAGGTCTCTGGCAGGACTTTGAACAGTTATGCTGTCTCTGGTTAGGTTTCTAAAAACCATTCTAGTAATTTTGAAAACATGCTGGCAAAAGGAGTTGGTTCCACAAGTCACTGGTTTAATTCTTAGACAGTGGCTTTCTGCTGAATATCTGTGGTATCGTTCTAAAGTGTGGAAGTACATGGGATTTCTAAACCCTCAGTTTCCTGGTGGGAATAGTTCTGGACAGATGGTTTTACTATCCAGATGACAAACTAATTGCCAGTAATTTTGTAGAAATAAAAATCTTTTTTGAAATTATGACCTATTTGTTATGCAAAAGAAGAATAGACTATTGTGAATGCTTTATTGTGTAACATAGGTCTGAAGATGAGCTATGAATGCTGCTTTCAAATCAGGCTGTTAATTACACTTCATTAGACTTGTAGGTGAGATTCAGTGGTTTCTGTTCATTCAGAGGCATAAAGCCTAGGGAGATATTGGCTCTCACAGATGGAAAAAAAAAATCCACTGCTTTCTAACTGGAAATGGAAAGTAGACCCCCTTCAATCATACTGTGAATCAAAAATGAGGGACAGCTGC
Organism: Opisthocomus hoazin; assembly: GCF_030867145.1. NCBI lineage: Eukaryota > Metazoa > Chordata > Aves > Opisthocomiformes > Opisthocomidae > Opisthocomus > Opisthocomus hoazin. The sequence continues at coordinate 38,941,066 of NC_134416.1, forward strand.
AGTCTGAAGTTAAATCCAATTATTCCCACAGTTTGGTAGAGAGACTGAGATTTGGATTTTGGCCCTTTGATTTACTAATCCACCAAAATAAACAAATTACATTATTGCTTTTAATCTACAAGAGAAAAAAAGCTATGTGAGAAAAGCTAAGTAAGATGCAGTATGTTTACGACTGAACTGGTACATGAACATGCTTAAACATGTGTAACAAGTATGCCCTGATCTCTAACTTGTGTGTTTCCATTCCCAGTCACTCAGATTTCACTTCCAGCATCACTTGCACAATGATCAGGGTGGGTGTGAGGTGTTCCCAAATGGACCCAGGGCCACCACGTGTCCTTCCCATCTATTTTCAGATAGACTCTGTTGTGAACTTACATTTAAGCAGAAATCAGTATTTTAGCCACCAATCACCTTCATCCTCTGTTCTGGCAGTTGTGTGACATGGTAAGTCTGGAAGCAGAGGCATCAGCATTATGTGTCTGCGCTCATCTTTCTCTTTAACAGCCTCAACACTGTGTGCGCAGGGAGTGCTCTGCCATGGCTGGATTCAAGCAAGTTCATATGCAGCCCTATTTAATGTATCTGCAGACTACATGCCTCAGCTCCATTGGGCTTGGTCTTTTGATATTACATAATATTAATTCCCTACATTCACAGCCAGTGTAGTAATGCTGCAAGAATTTGAACTGTGAAATGGCAGAGCTGTGTCTTGTTGTCATGGCACACTGGCTATTTCACGCAGGTTGGATTCCTGTTTATTAATTCTAAGTCAAGTCACTGAGTCACTTGTCAGGTCCTCATGTCTCATTCATTTCATATCTTCGCTTGGAAGAGAGTTTTCGGTTCCATCTTCATGTTTAGTGTTTTCCAAAGGCGGGCTGGGTAAAATAAACAAAATACCATGTATTTATGTCTATGGCTAGAAGAAAGGCTTTGTTTCAAACTCATTACAATACTCTTTCACAACAGTATGCAAAATTTAGACCTGTCTAAACAATGCCAGGAGGAAACAATTGCACTAAGTGTATAAATAAAATTAATCATTGGTTCCGCAACACACAGATCAAGCATCCTGTTAGTGAGACAGTCCATGAAAAAATAAATTATGGAGCCCCAGCAGTCAGACTATACCCAACCCGGACATCCTCGTATATGCTTGTAAACCTACAGTGGTTTGTAGTTTTCTTTGATGCAAAAAGAAAGGCAAACAAATATAAATCAAAAGGCACAGCTATGATTTGAAATTACTCAGGCAAAAGTTGAACCCTGCAACTGTGTCATTTTATTTATCTATCAGCACTGATGTTTTGTTCCACTGGAACTCCCCAAACCCTCAGCTCTGTAGCACAGACAGTAAATCCTAAAGGACAATGTTTTAGTAACACTAATTGGCACAGCTGCTGAAAAAGACCAAAGTCCCCAAAAAACAAATAGGATAATGGTAAAAGCCTCTGCCCACAAACCTAGCTTGTGGTCTCTGCAACTGTACCACAACATTTCAGCTTGCCAGATGCTGACTACATCAGTCTGCAAATATTCTACTATTCCTTCATTTGAGAGTTGTTGAGGTTGCTTGGTAGACAACAACCATTGTGGATCTTTAAAAACAAAATAACAGCATAGGCTAGGCTAGGCTAGGGTAGCCTAGGCTAGGCTAGGCTAGGATAGGACAGGATTAAAAGCAGCAAAATAAATAAATGGTTTTAGTTGAATAACATAACTGATGGGAAGAGAGCAATCATTGCTTATCTCCCAGAAACTAAAAGATGGGCAGCAGTCTGCGAGAAAGGCTCAGCCAGGCTAGGAGAAATTATGTGGTTAAGTTTAGAGTCCATGTTAGCCGAAATATCTTGTAATAGTTCGGCAGGGGCTTCACGCATCTCCTTCCAGAGCGGGAAGGAGAGCAGGCAGCGCTTCGTGGCAGGAGCAGCCAGGCTCATGCAACCACAGCGTGGCCACATATGGCCCTCTCCTGAGTCAAGGCTCTGTGCTTGCACCTCTGCTGCACTTGCAGGGTCATCTGAGCCCCTGCAGAGCTACAGCTAAAATACTGGGCACAGTGCAGAGTTGTACAATATATGTATCCCCTGGACACTGCTCTAGGTCCCAGAGGAAGGCAAAGTATGGATACGGCCAGCAGCAAAAAGCTCCCATCCTTGCCAACTGTTGCCCTCCAATCAACGCATGTCATGGAAAAACACATTTCAGTTAGAGCTGATATCTTTTGTGAGTCAGGAGTAGTGCATTGGAAGGAGAGCAAGGACTGATGCAGCTCCACTATCCAGGGTGCCTGGGTTGTATCCTCTGATTCCCCATGCTGTGCTAAGTAAGTGACGTATCAACTCTATCTGATGTCTTTTATCTCTTAGTAAAGAAAATATTATACAGAAAACAGCTGTTGGGACACTGGCATGATTACAGTTGTGAAGAGTTGTGTGCTACTCAGACACACAAAAAAGGTCAGATGTTTTCAGTGATGTCAGTATTTCATTGTATGTACATTTCCATCTAATTGTGTGTTATTTCTATTATTTCAATTGTTTTATTTTCTTTACTCCCCACAGATCCCAGGGGATCAACCAGATGTCCTGATGCTTATGAGACAGTCCACCTCCTTCTTCCTATCCTCCTCTTTCTCCTCTTCCTTCTGCTGAATTTCCATGTCTCTTGAGAGGGTGCCATTGTGGCCCAGCTCTGGATTTCCATGTGGTGTGTAGGGTGCGAAGAGAGAGAAAACAGCCATCCTTAGTGGCCACACAGCAAAACTATATGGAGATGACACTTTCTGCTCTCCCACCCCTCTAAATTAAATGCTAGTAGCTTACAGGGAGGAATCTCATCTCTTGTTGAATTTGGAAAAATATTTGGAGGAGAAATCCTCCTACAAGCAGAGCTTAAAACTCCACTTCTGCCCCAGGCCATGGCTCCCATGTTGGCTACCATCAAGGTGTGTGCCAGTTACAGCCCGGCAGCCTTTCACATTTTGTGAAATTTGAACTGGAATTGAATCCTAGAGCTTCTGTGTCAGCTAAACAGTAAGGGTGTTGTGAAAGGTTTGCTTTTGTCTGAAGGGAACAATCTGAGTGTGAGAGAGGGAAGAAGAAATAGTAATACAGAAAAAGCTGCTTCAATTCCAGTGTTACTAGACCAGTTCTGATGCCACCTTTCTCTCTCTCTTACCAAATGTAATCCTAAACTGTTCATAAATCTTTTCTTCCTCATATTTTTCATGCCTGATTGGCTACCCATTAATTGGGATGGCTGGGCAAGGATTGGGGGAGTTGATTATTTTGTTTTCCTCAGTATTTGTTTATTTTAAACTGTGAGGATAAATGGAAAGGAAGTCTTGACAATATGAGCATTTAATTAAACAACTGTTAAAAATAATGTGTAAACAGTTTTCTGTATTATTTGTGCAAAAATACAGTATCTAGCAAGTCAGCTAATCTAAAGCAGTGAGTGGGTCTTAGTGATTTATCTCAGCAAGAGCTAGTGCTTTGCAGGTTCTTCTGAAGGTTGCAGAATTAATAATTTTTTATGCATTAAAGAAATGTGAACCTTTAAAGGCCTGTCAGGTGCTGTCAGGGATTACAAACTCCATGAACAAAAGAGAAGAGGTTACCCCTTCTACCAGCTGACCCCCACATGTCGAAGGAGACCCTACTGCAGCAGCAGCATCTAAAGAAAAGATTTAGCTTAGAAATCCTGCCTTCTCTCTCTTGGCTTTATTGTCAGCGTTTTGTGTGGGCACCACAGCCTGGATCTTTCAAGGAGGTTGGGATGAGCACAAATGTCTCAGGATGATGTCATTTCTGCCTTAATTCCTGATAATACAATCAGCTCACATGTTATAAATTCCCAAGAAGAATATGCTCAGGCTGTGATCCAAAGAGGGGTTTGTTGGGGGTTTTTTTTGCTGCTGAAAGGTGAACGAGGAGCAGGACTGGAACATGGAAGAACCACTCTAGATTTTCTGGAATATCTGGGTTTATCCAATTGTCTAATGCCTATTCTGCCTATCTAGTTTCTAATCTTTTTGGTTGAACTCCTGTTTTACATTTGATTTTGTTAAATGTAATATACCATCATATTGGTGTATATTTTTTGTTTCCTACACTTTGTGAGTTTAGGTTCTTCTTTCTGAAGTACAACTTAATCCTACTGGTATCTATACTTGTCATCTGGGGAAAACTAGAAGTCTCTTACACTGGGTGAAATTTGGCATTCCCATCTACCCACCTGCACTGCACACCTATGGTCACTGCCCACCACACCTGAACTAGTCCCACTCTTCTCCAGGCAAGCTCTCACCCATTCCAGGTGTGGCTTTCATGCACCCCTCCTTCCTTCAGATCATTCCCTCGGAATTTGGTAAGACAGACTTTGGCCTGTTTAGGAGCCTGGTTGATGGAGTCCTTTGGGAGACAGTCCTGAATGGCAAAGGAGTCTAGGAAGGCTGGGCATTCTTCAAGAAGCAAATCTTAAAGGCGCAGGAGGAGGTTGTCACCATGTGCCAAAAAGACGAGCCAGCGGGGGAGAAGACTAGTCTGGCTGAACAGAGAGCTTTGGCTGGAACTCAGGGGAAAAAAAAAAAAGTTTATGACCTTTGCAAGAAGCGACAGGCAACTCAGGAGGACTACAAGGATATAATGAGGTTATGTGGGGAGAAAATTAGAAGATTCAAAGCCCAACAAGAACTTAATCTGGCTACTGCCATAAAAGTCAATAAAAAATGTTTCTGTAAACACATTAGCAACAAAAGAAGGTCTAAGGAAAATCTCCGTTCTTTTATTGGATGCAGGGGGAAACATAGTGAGAAAGGATGAGGAAAAGGCTGAGGTACTTAATGCCTTCATTCCCTCAGTCTTTAAGAGTAAGACAAGTTGTTCTCCAGGTACCCAGCTCCCTGAGCTGGAAGACAGGGATGGGAAGCAGAATGAAGCCCCCATAATCCAAGGGGGAATGGTTATCAGCCTGCTACACCACTTAGACACGTCCATGGGTCCAGATGAGATCCACCCAAGGGTACTAAGGGAGCTGGCAGAGGTGCTCACCAAGTCACTTTCCATCATCTATCAGTAGTCCTGGCTAACAAGGGAGGTCCCAGTGGACTGAAGGTTAGCAAATGTGACACCCATCTACAAGAAGGGCCGGAAGGGGGATCCCGGGTACTACAGGCCTGTCAGTCTAACCTCGGTGCCAGGGAAGGTTATGGAGTAGATCATCTTGAGTGCCATCACACGACACATACAGGACAACAAGGTGATCAGGCTAAGTCAGTATAGGTTTACAGAAGGCAGGTCCTGCTTGACTAACCTCATCTCCTTCTATGACAAAGTGACTTGCTTCGTGGATGATGGAAAGGCTGTGGATGTTGTCTACTTAGACTTTAGTAAAGCCTTTGACACTCTTTCCCACAGCATTCTCGTGGAGAAACTGGCTGCTCATGGCTTGGATAGGTACACTCTTCACTGGATAAAAAAATGGCTGTATGGCTGGGCCCAGAGTGGTGGTGAATGGAGTTAAATCCAGTTGGCAGCCAGTCACAGGTGGTGATCTCCAGGGCTCAGTACTGGGGCCAGTTCTGTTTAATATCTTTACCAATGATCTGGATGAGGGTATTGAGTGCACCCTCAGTAAGTCTGCAGAAGACACCAAGTTGGGTGGGAGTGTAGATCTGCTTGAGGGTAGGAAGGCTCTGCAGAGGGATCTAGACAGACTGGATCGATGGGCTGAGGCCAACTGTATGAGGTTCAACAAGGCCAAGTGCTGGGTCCTGCACTAGGGTCACAACAACCCCATGCAATGCTACAGGCTTGGGGAAGAGTGGCTGGAAAGCTGCCCAGCAGAAAAGGACCTGGGAGTGTTCGTCGACAGCCAGCTGAACATGAGCCAGCAGTGTGCCCAGGTGGCCAAGAAGGCCAACAGCACCCTGGCTTGTATCAGTAATAGTGTGGCCAGTAGGACTAGGGAAGTGACCAGCAACGAGGCTGGTGAAGGATCTGGAGAACAAGTCCTATGAGGAGCAGCTGAGGGAACTGCGGCTGTTTAGTCAGCAGAAAAGGAGGATCAGGGAAGACCTTGTAATTCTCTGCAACCACCTGAAAGGAGCTTGTAGCGAGGTGGTTGTCAGTCTCTTCTTCCAAGTAACAAGTGATAGGACAAGAGGAAACGGCCTCAAGTTGCGCTAGGGGAGGTTTAGATTGGATATTAGGAAAAATTTCTTCACCAAAAGTGTGGTCAAGCATTGGAACAGGCTGCCCAGGGAAGTGGTTGAGTCACCCTGGAGTTATTTAGATGTGTAGATGTGGCACTTAGGGACATAGTTTAGTGGTAGAGTTGGCAGTGTTTGGTTTACAATTGGACTCAATGATCTTAAAGGTCTTTTCCAACCTAAATGATTCTATGGTTCTAGAATTCCCAGGGAGCAGCAAGGGGAGAGGCTCTTGGTCTGTTGCTTGTGCCTGTGGTAGCATACTAGGAATATGTTTTTGGTTTTGGAAAGCATCTAGTCAGGCAAAATCATTTCAGTGATTTTTACTCATACTCAAAAATTGATGATTTTTAGAAAGAAAGCACATAAATCAGATGGAAGTTGCTAGAAATGTTTTATTCTTATCAGCATGGAGTAATAAAATTTGTGGTCTGATACTGACAGAACATGGCTTTCCTGGGTTAAAATACACTTTTACCTCTGCTACTGGTTTAGAAATGCTTTAGGAATACACAAAGGATTTTTAAAAATAAAAGCATGGTGCCTCAGGGAGTACCGCTAGTTTAAATAACACATGAAAAGTATTTATGAGCCTTTTTTTATGAGGTGGTCAAAGCAAAGACCGTCCAGCATGTAACATAAGACTGGCTAAAGAAGAAAGGTTTTTCAAAACCACATTGGAGAGTTAAGCATGAATGGAATTTTATTTCAGTCTCTATTGCTTATTTAAATTAATGATGTTTTCAGGTGGAGTCTAAATGATAATACAGATCAAGGTGAGTTTTGCCAGGGAGCTGGACTCTAGTCTATTATTCAAAGAATGTTACTGACTAATGTTGAAATAATTCTAAACAGATAATAGATTTAGTGAAAGGGAATTTTTAAATAGTTTCAAACATTTTGCATCAATGCATTCTTTAGCAATGGAGGTTAATATTTCTAAATAGTCCCATGTACCTTAACAGCAGATCTCGCAGTATTTATCTGGTGTGGCCAACTACAGCAAAGTGCAGAATAAGGGTCATTGTCTTTTGTTTGGTCCAGCAGTACCAGCTCAGTAGTTCCTGCTGTGTTGTTATAGAGTTAATGAGGTTTTTCCTACAACAGGAAGAAGCTCCAGTCCATGCCCGTGTCAGGGGATCACCTCCAGGTCTATTTCCTGAGATTGCCAAGCCCTGGCCTGTTTCCTGGAGCTCCTAGAGGGGGTTCTAGTGCTGCCACTCCAAACTGGTCTCACACACTTTCCTTCCACATCGTAAACACACACACTCTGGTTTAAAGTCTTCTTTTCCTGTTCCTAACTTTCTTATCTCCACATATGTCTCTCAGCTAGAAGACTGAGACTTGCAATCCCAGGTGTTCTCTGAGGTGCTAGGAGTCCAAGGTACCTATTGACCTAATGTACCAATCTCAGTCAGGTGAGCTTCATGAATTGTACCTCACTAACTAGAGAGACTGCACTGACTTCACATTATTCACTGATTCTGCATGAGGCTTCACTGCAGCTGTGCAAGTACTTAAAGGGTTTGCAGAAGTACGGGTTGATGAGGAAAACTTGTGAATGGGTGTTGTTTTGTTTCTGCCTTAATTATGCCTGTTCATATTTAGCTAATTAGGACATTCATTAGAAATTACTTTTCCAATTACTATGCTAGAAAGTAGGGCAGAACTGAACAAGATTGGTTACAATGGGACTACACTTAATTGCTTAAAATAAAACATGGACATAAAACCTCAATGTAACCAGAACAACTTTTATATAGGAAAAAAGGAGAGCTTCTAGCATTCTATTTGTATGACTTCATTACAAATAAGATTGGTGAACAGATCTGGATGGAAAATCAGTTTAAAAATTTTTTTACCATGTTTTGTTGTGTTTTTTTAACTGAGGAAATTTCTCTTATGCTAATATCACTGTTGATCATTTTGTAACATCAAACCACAGCCTCCTACAGGAAATGTAAATAAATCCTGCCAAGGGTGGCATGGAACTTCAATAACCTTACACCTAAATGAGAGCATCTGTGGAAGGGATTAGCATGCTGTAATTTATGTGCGGTGACTTCCCACCTTGAGCTGGTTTGCCTTAACTTTCCTGTGTGTCCCGAGACAGATAAGACATAGAAAGAGCCTGGGCTGTGCTGGTTTAGTCACTTCATGGAATGATTCCATGGACCTGGGTGTTTGAAACTGATCCTGCACAGAGATTCCTTAATTTTGGTGGAGAAGCCTCACTGAATGGACTCACATCACTCACAGCAGCACTGTAGCTGAGTAGCTTTTGCAGAGATTTAGCATCAGGGATGAGGGCAGTATGTCTGTCTTGGTAGCAGTTGTTGTTCAAGAGCATGCTGTTGGCTGTGGTAATGGAGATTAAAAGCATCTTAAAATGAAACAGCTGCAGTCTCTCAGTTGTTATTCATTAACATTTCATTGTTCAATCTGTTTTACTGATTTTCATAGTGCATAAAATATACAAAACATGCAGAAAATCCAATACCGAGTGAAAGAGCAATGTATGGAGAGAATCATGCAGCCTGAGGAATGGCTAAAGTGAAACAGGCAGTCTGAAACAGACTGGGCATGAATGCACTGAAGGAAGTGGACTAAGATGCCATCCTTCATTTTAAAAGGCTGGAAAAAAATATTAAGTGCCCCTGTGGAAGTATGTAGCTGAAATGATAGCAGCCTCCCAAACCAGAACAGAAGTCTATGCCTCTCCTTGAAATCCTGCTCAAAAATGTAAAAAGGCTGGGCAGAACAGCTTTGGTCTTACCTTAAGTGCGATACAGTTGGATGTGTGTATATGCGTTTGTGTGTGTGCGTGTGCTTTTGCTCCTCGTAGAAAAGGTTGTGCAGATGCAGTGGCAGGAAGCTCAAAAGCAGAAAGGAAGTTGAAGAATGGTCTGATCCAGCAGAGTCATCAAGAGGAAAAAGAGCTTTTGTGGAGAAGCTGCCCTAGAAATTTCACTCCTAAACATAAAGTTGTCTCTCACTGCTTAATACTACCTGGGTTCAAGAACACAGGGCTTGTAGCCAGAAAGAACTGCATACAAGCTACCTGACTCCATCACCAATTTTTCTTCTTAAAGGGAATAACCTTCAAGCCTCCGTTTTTTTTGGCATAGCTAATCAAGTTGAAAAGGGTAACAGTATAATCTGCATGAATAGTACAAACTGTGCCTGATGGTCAGGGAGCCAAATTGGCATCATGCAAATCCCAGGGAGGCGAACAGGATGACTCTGATTTCATCCAAAGCGGGCTTTGAGTCACGTCCAGCAGTAGCATATGTACCATCTAAGTGTATAGTGCTTTCCTCAAAGGGTAACTATTGTTTTAAGTGGTTACAAAACAGCAGCACTCTGATAGCAAAGACGTTACTCTGTCACTATGCTGCTAGTTAAAGAGAGAGAAGATGCTTTACATCAGTGGAGGACTTCATCCTGCCAAGGACCACTCCTGCTTCACAAAACAGCGGCCGTCTCCAGTGCTGCCTGTGTCCCTGCCGGGGGTCAGGGCTGTGAATGTATGCAGCCGGCATATGCCCTGACAGGGATGGGAGCATCTAAGGCCTCCAGGCAAACCTCATGAAGTTCCATGATGTGATTCCCAGGCCATTTTGGACACTCTTTTCCCTTGGACTTCATGCACAACAAAGCCATAATGGGATTCGCAGTGTACCTGGGCTCAGTGCCATATGAACAGCAGATGTATCTTGGCAGAGGAATAATCCAGCCCTGGTCATTCCTTTCCTGTACTTTGGGAGTATTTCAGGTCTGGCACATCTATGGAATTGGTCAGAGAACAGCATTTGGCTATGGCACCCATGCTGAACATGTTAATTAAAGTTCTTATTAAAGCGCCTGGCTTTTTCTGTAGCCATGCAATGTTAGTTTGTAATACGGACTATCAGCTTTGCTCTATGAAGCCAAACACTGACCTTCTATTTCATTCTCCTAGAGTCTCTTTTCCTGTGATTTTAATTTACACTGCTAAATAGTCCAAGCATACTGAGACTACTATCTGTCTCTCTCTAGAATACAACAGGCACTTATCTGGCACTAGAAATGTAACAATGATAATAACAGAGCTGTCTCTAAATGTTTATTTGAATGCACTTGGTAAACCCAAGGGAAAGGCTGAACGCAGTGACATATTTCATTAAAAAACAACTGATGTTTTATTTAACTCAATAATTAAAAGTTTTACAAAGATCACTTGAGGGTTTTTTTTTAACAGCTCAGTTTCAACTGAATGCCTAAGTCAATAGGTATGATAATTGTCCAAGAGAATAGTTTTAATATAAGCAATAAAGGTTCTTACAGATTCAGTTATGTTTCCTCAAGACAATAAGGAGTGTTTCTATAGAGATTATGATGACCATATAAATTAGTCCATCACTCCTCTGTGTACAAACTATAGAAGGCTCCCAAATGATTTGAGTATTTTCCTGCAGCAAGCCAGTGACGGTATGGAGCTGTAAAACAATGGTACTCAGCTGCTTCAGCTCCCATTTGGAGAGGATTTTTACCTATTGGAGGGGCAGTATTTTGCTTAAAGTAGAACAAGGAAAGAAAGGAGATGCCAACTGCACAGTTGTCAGACCCCTCTGTTTTTTTTTTGAATAGGCTGTTTTTTGAAAACAGGTGACTTTTGGAGGGACTTAAGCAGTTAGTAGAGCAATATCTTGAGAGCAGTTAATTAGTGAGAACATGATACAAAAGGGGGATTAAACTCTCCTTTTGTCTTGATGAAATGGATGCTAGCTTCTGCATAGTCTATTCCCAGCCTGGTGCAGAAACTTGACAGCTCTTCTCATGGATTAAGTGCTATAAAATGTATTCTCACACTGCCGCTACAACTTCTGGTATTAACTTTACCCCTTTCATATCTTCCATATCTTAGCTTTTTTCCTCCTCCATGCTGCTCTTTTCTAGATGAAATAGTTTCCTGTGCCTTTTGTGACAACTCACTTCTCTTTTCTGTCTCCCTAAGGGATGAACTAGTTATGACTGGGCACATTTCTCTTATGCATGACACATTTACCTTGCAAACCTTGTGGTGCCAGAAGATGTTGCTCACCCTGAGAGATGTTTGTTATGCCAATACAACCTCAGCAGTAAGCATGGCAACTGTTTCCTAATCTGCTTCAGCACAGAGTTAGTGGATTAGCCCAAACCATGCTGATGAGTTCTGGAGTTTGTCTGGCTGCATTTACCCTGAGCAGCCTGCATAAAGTGGAGCTGAAGGCTGGGACAAGGTCCAGTGAGCTGGCAATGAAGAAACAAGCACAGTTAGGTCTTCAAGTACTCCAGTTTGATCTGGCAGAAGACATCGTTCCATGCCCCAAACTTTCTTTACAAGCAAACCTTGATCCCATAGTATTTCATGCCTTGCCTTATACATTTTTAAATAAGGCTGAAAAATACTTCTAAGGCGGGGATTTCATGCAAGTGTATGGGCTCCACCTGGCATCTGTAGGTTACACCAGTATTGATCAGCTAAGAGCTTGGCTCTTTGTATTTTAAGTATGTGTATAATGCTGCACATATGTGAGTGACTGCATGTGAGCATTGCAGTGTAAAGGAGAACAATCATCATCTCAGTAAAGTATGAACATGAATTGTTATAGAATTACCATAATAGTGTTTATAGTAGTAGGTATAAATGGTACCATGAGGCTGATTAAAGCTAAAGAGCTGCTTTTCCTGCTCGCTGATTACAATTAGCTCTTCACTGAATTGCTTGCCAAAGGACTCCATTAAACTACAGTCAATTGACCTTACAGGCTGTATTTTTAGTGTGCATTAAATGCACAGCTGAAGTTTTTCACATGGAGAAACACCCATATTCTGACAAAAAGTATAGTGAGGTGAGTGGAATAATCTACCTGTAGCAGCAGAAAAAGCTGGGGTTTTGTACAGACTGTTACATTACACGTTTGCATGCTTTCATAAGCTTTTAAAAGTCCACATCTATCAACTATTTCTCTAGTGTGTGGGTAAGTCCCCATCAGCCTGCTCTCACATTTAAGTATGTCATAAGATTACATTTCAAGAGTTTGCGAGGAGGGAATAAATTCTGTATCCCTAAGGGCCACCAACAGAAAATGTGATCAGGGTGTTCAGTTTCCAAAAGCCCATACATTACTCATGGTAAGTTTTAAGACACTGTACTTGTATTTGATCAGTCCTTATTTTCAGTATAAGAGCAGAGCCTTTCACCTCACAAATCTCACTTTCTCCATTTCTTTCCTCCAAACAAAACATCCCCCATCTTTTTGGTAACAACCACAATTCCTGATACTGTAGTTGATGTATAGCCAGCTCTGTACTTTGCTGGTATCTGCTTTTGCATTTTTAACTCAGCAGTTGCTTCCTCCAACCCCCACCTAAATTTGACATAAATTTTCACACTCTTCTCTTTGTTTTCATATTTGATACCCCCCCAATAGTCTTCCCTGCTGATTTTCTTAAAGCACCATGAAGGCTGATTTTGATCTTGCCTTGAATCTGACCAAATAAGATTGGCGTTTAACAAAAAACCCATTTAGAAACAAAGCCCTGAAGACTAAATGCAATCATGCTCATTCTGAGAGCTGCAGTCATTTGTCCTTGGCTTGTTTTTCCCAGAAATGACTGGCAGAGGCATATTTTTTCATAAGGGTAGTTGGCTCTGCTCTCATTTGGCTGGTCTTGGGAGATTATTTCAGCTACGGTTTCATCTGCCAAGTCCCATATTCCCTTGTGACCTAGTTTGAATTTTAGTTTTCCAGCTAGACCACCTGCCTGGTGTTAATTAGTTACGGTTTCCTTTTTGTATGCAAAATTGTTTTAACTTCATGAGCTGGCACAGGTTTGCCTGGGCTTCCCTCCTAGTCCTACTGTACAAGCAGCGCTGCCTGCCTAGACCTGTCATCTGCACTATAAAATCAACTAGCCTCAATCAGATATGACAGATTGTTCAAGGGGAAGGGGTAGAAGAAGAGAACCAGCAATCAACTTCTGTGTTTCCCATTTTGAGGCTGTTGTGCTCTCTGGACTTAGAAAATCCTCGTCTGACTGAGGTGCTGGTCTTTTTTCTAAGAGTTTTCTGGATTTTAATCCAAAGAAAGAGAGGTAAAATGACTTTAATAAGTACTAGAAGTCCATGTGCCCGGCTATTTATAATCAGGCTATACAACTCTGTCAGGGCTGGTCTTTCACACCCAGACTATTTGCTGTCTACTTTTTGCTATATCAGGCTGGACTGATCATCCTATTACTCTGATAGGTACTCCCAGCAACCTCTGTGCATCTTACCCGCTCCGTTCCTGTTGTAACAGGTGTTATGGTAACCATTGCAGACACACACCATAGAAGAACACCACCAGGCAAGCTGCATGGCGCTGAGGCTGGCCACCAGCCTGGTCCTCACAAGAATGCCACATTAGCCCGCGGCATTCTGGGCTTCCTCTGGTCTGAGTAAATAGCCCAGACTCTTCTTAGCTGCTTTTTCTTGACTTAGGTCTTCTGTCTGCTGTCCGTTTATAGCAGCCTCTTGGTTGTGGCCCTGGCCAACAGACTTCCCTATAGATCATACAGGTTTTATTTCCCTGGATTTTGTTTCTCCTCTTCTGGGGACTCAAAATTTTCAGTTATTTTTTAGAGGTTTTTCATTGTTGATAAATAATGGTAAAGGTGGTAAATAAATAATTATCTTTTCAAATCTCCTGTCAGCTTTCTCAGATGCCCTTCTAATCCATCCTAGCAGAAGATGCCTATTTCTTCACCAAAGTACTATTGTTTAGTTATTGCAGTGAATGCTTTGCTACCCTGAGTCTGCTAGAGTTGTCACCACATCCAGAGTTTCATGTGAATAAATGATCATCAAAGCTCAGTTGTCTACCTAAGAATCCCTTTGTGTTATGGCAAAGTTTCTGCTAACACTTCGTAGATTCATAGAATCATAGAAACATAGAATAGTTTAGGTTCAAAGGGACATTTAAAGGTCATCTAGTTCAACCCCCCTGCAGTGAGCAGGGACATCTTCAACTAGACCAGGTTTCTCAGAGTCCCATCCAACCTGTCGTTGAATGTTTCCAGACATGGGGCATCTACCACGTGTCTGGGCAACCTGTTCCCGTGTTTTACCACCCTCATAGTGAAGATTTTCTTCCTTACATCTAGTCTAAACCTATCCTATTTAGTTTAAAACAATTACCCCTTGTCCTATCTCAACAGGCCCTCCTAAAACAGGCAACAACTAAGGCAACCAAGACCCACATTCAAAACAATGTTGTGGTTTTGGCTCTTTGGCGCAAATGGTGTCCAGTACCAAATGATGCCATGGCAAATACTGATGGTGAATATGTGGCTTTGGAGTCTGATAGACACAACTGCAAACTCTTCTGTGTGTTCAGCATGATTACTTGTATGTTTTTCTTGTGTCATTCAGTGCGTGTCACCTCTGCAAAATTTCGTTGACCAGTAGCTTTTAAACCCAAAGGTACTGTTAAGTTCTTCTAATATGAACATAGACCACACAGTTTCACTGAACAACTCCAGGCCGGTTATATCTATCTTAAACAACACCTATTTCTCAGAAAGATATCCAAATCCTCATGTAAGGATTTAAAGCAAGATTCACATCTAGCTGTGTAAAAGTCAGGTCCCTCTTGTACAACAACTTCAAGGTATGTTCAGAAGCCTTTCATTTTAAGACCACACTTTGAGCAACTAATATTTCCCTTTAGTGTAGTACCTTTCTCAAAGGAAACCTGAGCTAGGTTAGATCAGAACTCTAGCTTTCAGATGGTTAAAATTAAGTGAAACAAGCTTTCTCTCTTTTTATCAGTGACGAATGTACTAACTTTTCTGTTTTATAATGTAAGATGTGAATTGCACCTACCAGTTTGGAGTGTCAGCCTTCATCTATATGGGCCTTGTCTCTAAGCTGTGCAGTTTCAAAGATGCTAACTTGGATGACAACATGGGTCCTGTCGTCAGTCTGCTGAGACAGGCAACCTGAGGCATCACCTGATGCTTTTTTCTGCGTCTACACTACGAAAGTTAGATCTAGAGTAACTACAACTGGTCAGAAACTGAGTATTTCAGTACAGATAAAGAGAGCAGTTGTACTGAAAAAGGTCTCGTTTCTGAATTTGGGATGAATTTGTCTTGTTTCTCCTCAGATGCTTTTCATGATGTAACAAGAGATTGTCATGTGAAGATCCAAACTCAGTGAGGCCACACAGCTCAAAGTTCACATACTTTGGGCTTCAACCCAAAGAAGTGACAAGGATGGAGCTGACCTCAAGCGTATGAGTTACGCTGCGGACTGTCACAGAACTGCTTACTTGGTTAAGTATCTTGGTACATCAAAGTTTCTGTGGGTCCATTAACAGTTCCTTTGAAATGAGAGGGGTATTTTATAGGTCCTTCGAATATCAAAGAGGTAGAGGTCCCCTAATACTGCTCAAATTGTGTCTGAACTAATAAACTAAACTTGATTGGAACCACTCTCTGGCAGTGAGCGCAAAGGGCATTTGGGTTCCCATTGTCCCAATCCTGCCCTCCAAAGCAGGATCCTTGCATTTGGGTTGCCCACTGGGAAGGCTTTCTGTGCCTTGCTAGCCCTCAGATGATGCCTGGGTATTGTCCAGGAGAGTGCCATTTGACATGAGCCAAAACCATCCCAGGGACCTTTTTAAAAATCTAGGTGTACAGGCAATTGAAGCCCAGCGCCTGGGAACATTCCTTGCCACTTTTTAATTTACTAGAATAGTTGTAGCCTCAGAGACTGAACACTCATCTCAGGTTACTTACACAAGCATGCACAGAGGCAGGAGAAAATTGAGAGGCAGATAGTTAGGAAAACAGTCACTATGTGCTTTCTACAAAAGCTGCATATACTTCGCTCTGATAATCTGGACAAAAGAAAATGGACTTTCACTGGGCTGTTGAAATTTTGGAACATTTCAGACCATGGAACTATTCGTGTGCCAAATTCAAATCTTTATCCAAGAAACACTTAGAAGCTACAGCTATTTAAATAAACAAGCATTCGTATTTTTTATAAGATCAAAAATTATTTTGTGTGCTTAAAAATGAATAGGTCATGTTTTGTAAACTAAAGGAAAAAGGACAAATTAATGACTGCAGAACAAAAGGAAATGTTCCTTCAGAAGTCTAATCTGTCTTGAAAGGTGACATTTAAAAAAAAGTAGTAATAATGTACAAACAGAAAATTCCTAGGCAGTGGTAAGCTCCTGTTAAATCAGCATCATTACTGTTTTCATTATACTACATTGACAAGCTGCCCACTTCCACTGGGTTAATATTTTACGATCGTGAAGAAAGACCATTAGCACTGAAGACCCTCTGTTCTAAACAGATCAAGTACAACGTCCTTCACTAAAGTTAGCAAATATCTGCAAACAGCTTACCGTAGGATGTACAGCAAGCCAAAGTGCACTCTGTGAAACCTGTACAACTTACTATCTTTGTAGAGCATCTCAGAGAGCAGAATGTGGCCAGTTTCACCATAAGCCCTCATTTCTGAATTTTCACAGAAAGTCCGTCCGTGCTTCTAAATTAGGACAGTCCCTTCACTTCTCCGTCAATGCACTCACGGCACTTTCAGGCAGTGTAAATAATTTGCTGATCCGCAAGCTACAAATGCAGCCCTGCTACCTGCTGGCCCTGAGGCCGTTGCCTGAATTTTCCCTCTTTACAATCCATTTATGTATACTTTTGTGAAACTGGATACATTCATCCGAGCATGCCTTAAGAGTACAAGTTCTTTTGAAAACTGTTGAGAAGAGTCACCGGAGCTGACGTACCTTACAATATATGACTCTATTGAGAATAAATTGGGGGAGAGTGAACTGAGAGAAGCGAAGGAGGATAACTGAGAGTCCCAGCAACAGCACAGAGCCGCAGGAAGTGGCTAATGAAACCAAATCCGACAGCAGCTGTGCTGTCTTGCATACAGTGTCTAGCAGAGATTTCACTGGACTGTCCAGAGGATAACAGGAGGATGTACAGCTTGGCATGCACATTACAGTTTCCAATCAAAAAATAGTTATAGAACTTTTTTTAAAGGGACTACTTCACTGAAAAAACCCCTAAAATACATAAGGTGTGTTTGAAAAAAGTAAGCATCTACTTGCAATTTGTGCAAGTTCCTGTGGGGCGTTTTCAATAAAGATTTAGTCAGAAGGATTTTCCCTTTGCAGTATTCATGCTGACATAGATGTTCAGCTAGTTCAGCTGAATTATTAGAAATGTAGTTATACTGTTTTACCAGCTAAGATCAAATAAGTTACCTGTGAAATTCCAGAAGTGGTACAAAATGGAAACAACCTGAGTGTCTCTGATATATGCTTCAGGAACTGAAAGTGGGGAACAGTGTCACTTTTTAAATTTCCACTTCTTGAGGAATTACCAAACTATCACATGAATAGGACAATCTTTGAAATGCTTTCCAGGTCTGTAGGTTGAAAGGGAGGAATTTCTCACAAAGAAGAGTAAAATGAAACCTGTATTGTGAGGAGGAACCATCCCGCTTTCTAATTCATCATACATAAAAGCAAAGCGCTGGCCACAAATTGAGCTGGGATTACTGTGGGTCTTTTAATAAATGACAGCCTTTCTAGGGCAGAGTCTTTGCCAAAGACTATCTGGAGTCTCATTTGGGACCGACAGGGAGTAAGATTATGCACGTTTCATTACTACACAGGCAACTTGTGTAATACAGCCTTAAGTTTTGAGTAGCTACTGGATACTGCTGTATGCAGCCCTGTTTGAATGGAGTGGTGGCTTGAGTATTTGATAAAATTTTTTATAAAGGCAGGTTTTGTGGCCTGAGCCGAGCTCCCTGCTGCTGTAGCTACCTGCTAGCATTCTCTGAGCTAACTAGTCTAAAGCCACTGTGGCCACATTTGTCCTTTAAAAATGCAATTAATTTCCCCAGTTTTTAACGATCTGGGGTTAGAAAGACAGCCTAATCTAGCTGTCTGGGATAGGCCAGCTTGACTTTAAACATGGGTTTAATGGCTATAATGGGAATGGCAAACATGTCAGGGAGTACGACGGGCAGAAAGTCTCCTTCTGCTCTGCAGGTTTGAAATGAATAAGGGGGTCTAAGACTCATGTCAAGCAGGAAGACACATCCTAGATAAATCCCTTGCAGGATATTCACTGATGTTGCTAAAATCTGGAGAAGTTAATGGCTTGAAAGCTTTCTTGGATCCCTGGATGTCTCAGACCAATGCATATAGCCTGGCTGCCCTAATCTGTGCGTTCAACATCGCCCAGGGAGACAGAGTGAGATGAGTTGCTCTGAAAGCACCTAAGACAGATGAACTTCTTTCTAGAGATGCTTGTCTCTTTTCTAAACAGCAAAGGGACTTTAGCTCATAAACTAGGACAAGCTCATAACTTTCAGCTAGGCAGATGTACATGAAATGACTCTAGTGTAGTTAAGCTCCTCCAGTTCGTTGTTGCAACAAGCCAAAAACAGCTGTGGTAGGCGTATTAAGTCAACTGCCACTGATGCCCAGGTGCTTGCTCCTACCCTCCTCCCTGAGGCTGTTGCTTCCTCAGATCTGCTGGTGTAACTAGCTGTCAGCAAACTTTACTTTGAGTTTGTGAATGAACAGGAGGAAAAAATGGCTGCATGGAGTGATATGAAGTGGAAATCACCAAACGTGAATCAACAGCAGCTGGGCTACATCATCTGGCCATGACTGAAGCTTTATTTCTGCAGGCTTGCACCTCGGCCCAGCACAGCGAAGTATTCTGTATCTTATGAAGGTCTGCTTTCCTAAGGAAAGGGGGAGAGCATTTCTCCCCTGCATGTTAGCACAGGAGAGAAGCAGAGAAAGCCCATGGTGGCTTCTCAGGCAGGCAGGGTGAAGCAACGACCCTGCGAGGGTTCTTCAATGGCAAATCTGAGAAATTAGCTGTGTGGCCACGCAGACAACTCAGCACCACACGATAATAAAAGGGTGGGTTAAACAATTTTAGCTGTGAGATCCTTACGGTTAGCTAGACTGTGACAGACTTCCAGAAGTATCTTCCTGCCATCTGCAGAGAAAATGCTCAGTGGTAGGTCATGAAAGAAAAGTATTACGTGTGCATATTCAGTTCCAGCTGAACAGCTCTTATTTTTCGCTAGGTTTTCTACACACAGGATGCTACAAATAATATTCAGATGACATTATGTCACTCCTGGTCCCCCAGATCCCTAGTGGGTTACAAACTGCAAGCTCTGTGTGCGCTCACATCCCCTGGAAGAACTACAGTAATATGCAAATGGCACATGTCATCACTAATTCCTGCGAACGATAGAGAAAATATACAAAAAGTTTAACGAACGGAAGAAGAAAGAGAAGTGGTAACTGACATTTCTAGCTAGGGAATATGACAATCAACAGCAGGGCTACCAGCCAAATCCTCTTATAGGCCCGAAAATGCTAAAAGCTTTAGCTGAGTGTAAACAAACGCCATGTTCGGCGAAAAGCTGTCTTGAGGGACAGATCTGTTAACCATCAGTGGACATGTTTCATCTCACCGCTCCTTTCGAGCCAGTTAAAGGGAGCTTTGTGTACCTGCTTACAGACAGGAGCTGTGGCTCCGTGATGCAGGAAGCCATTGCCTTCCCCTCAGGCCTAGAAGTGGAGACTGTAGCTGCTGCCTACACATATAAAATACAATATAGACCATTTATAAACACAGAACTCTTCAAACGCCTTCCCTTAGGCTACCATTTTGTGATTTATACACAAAGAGCACAAGGGAAATGTCAACTTCAGGTGAAAACTGAGGACAGATTTATTTTTTAATTTAGTGTATAAAGTGAACCTGTCTCGTAACATTAGCCTGGAATAGCATGAAGCATTGTTTAACGCTTCAAAAAATGAACCATGTCTCTCTGAAATCATGCCTCAAAAACTTGTGCAAGACAAAGTACAAACCCAGAAAAGCATTTAACTGTAGATTTCACCCTCGGCTCAGGAGCAGTCCTGCTGAAGTCAATGGCAGCGCTGGTGCACTTGATCTTCTGCCCATGCTTTGATGTACTTTTGCCTCAGGCCTCAATGACCTTCTTCCATGAGAGAAGCCAGTCTTCCCCCTTTTGAGAAAATATGTTCTTCATGCCTGCACAAGCCAGAAGTCAAGTTGTTCAGATCATCTCACATTCCCAAAATGTTTATTGAATTGTCACTTGTTTACAGTCGGTGAGCTGTTCAGCTGGTGAACCAAAGCATCCCAAAGCAGATATCTAACAGCTTTGACTGATTTTAACAGCTTCTGTAGTTTTCTTCTGTGTGATTTAATTCAAAGCATCTCAAAGCAGATATTCACAGAAAGGGACAGCAAAGTCTGACTACACCATTTTTAGAAGGGGATGGACTTGGCGATTTCCAGAGACATCACTTCCAACCTCAGCTGTTCTGTGAATGTTTAAAAAAAATTCTACAAGAAGCTAAAGCAATGCTAAGAAACTCTCCCAAGGAATTGCTCAGACTGTGCTTGCTGTACAAGGAGGTCTCCTTCCTGCAGCAGTAACTCACTGGAGTTGACCCACCATCACAGAGCCCTACTACATCAGTGGGGTGAGCAACAGGAGGTGCTGGTGAAAGTTTGCTCCGGCATTACTCCACTGCAGTGAAGGGAGCATCCCTCCTGCAATCTGGTTTCAGGGATAGCAGAACCAACTGGGTGCTGGTGCACTTGCTTGATTTGCCTATCACAGTAGTAAATCTGTGGTTAACAAGGTGATGGCTCGTGTCCGTAATGTTAAAATAATTGCAATTCAATTAATAAACTCCTGAAAGAACGTTCTCAGCAAGAAAAAGATGTGTTTGAAGAATAACACAAACCATCAGGTCAAATCAGTTTAATTTTCTGGGGCTGACTTTCTGTTTGGCAGTACTAAAAGGGTACAGTCAGTCACACAGACTCATTCTTTATTTTTTACGCTGTAATTTGAGCAGAACTCTCTTTCTTTTCATCCAACAGGTGGTTTTGGGATATCTCATCTGCAAACTAGGAGTCTTTACAGGTATTTGCTAATTTATTTTTTTCTTGATATTTTCTCAGCACTAAAGTTAACCTCATTAATTCATCTCTACAGTGGAATATTTTCTTGTGATATGTAAAGGTAGCACATTAATGATTATTGACATAATCTATGCCCTGAAACACAATCTCTGAAAATATTCACACGGCTGCAGGCTTTTATTTTCCAGTCTGAAGAAATAATTCTATACTTTTCAATCTCAGCCCCTGGGTTACAGGGATAGATATGCGGATTACCCACAAGGCACAGCTAATTGCCTGAGAAGTCACCCAGACGGGTGAATTTAGATCAAACTGTCGGTGACGGCCTCTGTCTCCAGGAGCTATGACCTTGCCACTGGCTGGAGCCATGTAGTTGGCTGTCCCTGGGTGGGATTCCCAGGCTGCATCCTGGTCCTGAGCACCTTCCCGCAGCACGGCCTGCATCTCTTACCCTTCCTGGGGCAGCTGATGTGGCAAGCCATCACTGCTTCTTGCCAGGTAAACAAAATGCAGCACCTGCCTGGCTCATCCCAGCTGGAACGGACATACTTCTTCCTGCTAGGCATCCTTCAGGAGAATTATTCTGGTCCTCTGTTACAAAACTAAAAATGAAATCCCAACCCTGTACCCCTCACCTCCACCCAAACCCTGAGTAGTACTACTACAGGCACTTTCTTACTTGGAAGCCATGAATTTGCCTTCACTTTCTGCCTGTCAGGACTCTGGAATCAGGCCAAATGTCTTAACTGTGAGAGTCATGTCTATATGCAGAAGATGTGATTTAATTGGAAGGTGTTATCACCTGTAAGCATACACTTGCTTTGATAAGTTGTACACCTACCTCAAGGGATAAAGTACAGTTTGGATGGGTTATTACCTTGGTTACATCCACTGATCCATCTTTCCTAAAACTCATTCTAACGACTAGAACCGCTCTGAGAAATTTCAAACTACCTTTTTTATGTTCAAGAATCATGAAGTGGCCAAAAGAAGCATCTCTCCTTTCCCCTTCAGAGCTGAATTTTCCTGCATATCCAGATAGGCAAAAGCCCTCCTGTCCCACTGAACATCTGGCATAACACTGTGCATGAGGTGTCACGCAATCATAGAGGACAGTTTTTGGAATGGCAGGGGGATAGCAGGATGTAAGTACCTTCAAAAGACGGTGAATCTGACTAGTCCATAAAATTTCATAAAAAGCCTTCTGCGTTCTGTTTCTTACGGCAAACTCTTATGAATGCACAGTCCAGTGACTGTAGACATTCCAGTGACATTTAAGAAAATTTAATTAAGTTAGGTAAAATACAGGTTTGGAAAAGACTTTTACTACAGTCTCATGTTACATGTTGATTTTTTTTTCCTTGTCATTGGTAAGCTCACTTCAGGTTTCTTTAGGATTTTTGTCTCTATCAAAGCGAAAAAAGGTCAGATCATAGTAAAGTATCTTTCTAAATGAATTGTAGAAATAATTATGTACCATAGCCTTTTTCCCCTCCCTCTGCCCAGGAAGGGGAATTTTTTTCATTGGCTTCTGTTGATGTTATATTCCTGTCACCAATCTGAGGCGTATCAGTAGTGTGGATAATGTTCGAATTTTTCTTTCCTATATAAAATCTTAGGAACTATAAAGCCTTAGTATAAAATTTATTGCTTTAGAATAATTTAATAATTTTATTGCAATTGGAATAATTGCTAGGGAATGTAGGACAGTATTGACACAAACACTTCCTACCCACTCAGTGAATGGAAAATCAGCAAGGTGTGAGACCCAAAGAGTTTGTGAGACAGTCATGAGCTCTGCTACTTGACTGGACTCAGTTTCTCATTGTAGATGCAGAACTCAAACAAGACAGAGCCGGTATCTGTAGTCCAAGTGATTACATTCCAAATTATGAGGTGATCCTAAGAAGAAACATTTATTTCAGGAAAGCTCTGCTTTAAGCTGTAAAAGCAAGGAATGGAACAGGGAAAATACAGTGTATGTTGGCAAACGGTCATGAAATGTGTACAAGTATGCACTGGTTTTGCTCTGCAAACTTTCCAAGTACCTGATGCTTTAAGCGATCATTCTTGGAACATATTATTAAATAATAAATATGTATTTAACAAACAGAATCAGTATTTGAGGATGTCAGTCAAGTGTAAGGAAATATCTAAAAGAGCTTAACCAAAAGGAAAGTGATTGCCCATTGTACAGTAATGGATGTGTGTGGGATTGAAAATATACCATTGAGGTAACACAATATCATACAGCATATGACTAGCAAAACCATACACTTGTACTGCTACTGATTTGGTTGAAAATATATTTAGCAGATGTCTAGAACATTAAAGAAAAGAGATTTCAAATCTTAAGTCAGTGGACCAGTTCAACATTTTCCATTCCAAGAATGTACCAAATAGGAAAAGAAAATCTTTGTCTAAACAATAATTATTTTTAATGAGTTTTCTTTTTTCTCTTGTGGAATATTGCAACTGGGGAAAAAAAAAAAAAGTTTACTGTTTCATTTTCATGCCTGAAAACTGACGTCATTCTGTGCATAAGATTTTTGTGCTCAAATCATGGGATTTGAAGAGAAGCATTTAAGATTAATGGTATAGAGAACAAGCATAATAAAATGCAGCTCTCCCTAACTGAAGATTAACTCGTGTCTTCGGTGAATTTTGAATAAGGTAACAAAAGAGTTAGGAAAACAGAGAGGGAAGGGGCCTTCTGCATGAATTAATCTAGTCTCCTGTGAAGTGCACAAATATGTTTCTTAAGTACTTGGAATTGCAAGGTAACATTTCAATCAGAGAAAAAAAGAAATAAGAAGTCGTCCTTGGGTCTGGGTAGAGCATTGTGACTTTTGTCAAGGGAGGAGCAAGAGGATTAAAATGTTAATGAAATAACTGGGAATTTCATATTACAGAACTTAAGGCACATCCCATGAATTGGGAAGAATTTAATAAAGTGGTGTGTACAAGTAAAGAATAATATTTTTCAAATCTTGAACTGAAAAGAAAACACACTGGCAAGAGACAAGCTTTGAGAAGAGTTACCGCTAATTTGGCAGAAAAAGGTAGTTTTAAAGAAACTTCTCAAAACAGTGCCAGGACAGCCCAGCTGTAGAAATTTTTATCATAGAAACCTTCAAGCAAAGACAGCTTTTTGTTATCATACTACGAGGTGTCATTGCAGTTGTTGGGAGAAGTGGTGGGCTTTCTAACTTGTGTGAAGCATAACAGCTGCTGCTTCTAGCTATTCCATCTCATTACCTCTAACCCTTTTTTTCCTAAAGAATTCTCCAGGGTTCAACCAGACAGCAGGTAGTGACAGTGAAAAGGCTTTCTTGTGCCGAGGAAGCCATGGTGGTCGCACTCCAGCCACTGTCCCCACAGAATCACAGAATCACAGAATGGTAGGTGTTGGAAGGGACCTCTGTGGGTTATGCAGTCCAAACCCCCTGCCGAAGCAGGGTCACCTACAGCAGGATGCACAGGACCGCGTCCAGGTGGGTCTTGAATATCTCCAGAGAAGGAGACTCCACAACCTCCCTGGGCAGCCTGTTCCAGTGCTCCGTCCCTCAGAGGGAAGAAGTTCTTCCTCATGTTCAGATGGAACTTCCTATGCTTCTATTTGTGCCCGTTGCCCCTTGTCCTGTCGCTGGGCACCACTGAAAAGAGTCTGGCCCCATCCTCCTGACACCCACCCTTGAGATATTTGTAAGCATATATTAGGTCCCCTCGCAGCCTTCTCTTCTTCAGGCTAAACAAGCCCAGCTCCCTCAGCCTTTCCTCGCAGGAGAGATGTTCCTGTCCCCTCATCATCCTCGTAGCCCTCCGCTGGTATCTCTCCAGTAGCTCCTCATCTTTCTTAAAGTGGGGAGCCCAGAACTGGACAGACTACTCCAGATGGGGCCTCACTAGGGCAGTGTAGAGGGGAAGGAGAACCTCCCTCGACCTGCTGGCCACACTCCTCCTAATGCATCCCAGGATCCATTAGTTTTCTTGGCAGCCAGGGCACACTGCTGGATCATGGTGAACCTGTCGTCCACCAGGACACCCAGGTGCCTCTCCGCAGAGCTGCTGTCCAGCAGGTCCGCCCCAAGCCTGTCCTGGTGCATGGGGTTGTTCCTCCCCAGGTGCAGGACCCTGCACTTGCCCTTGTTGAACCTCATCAGATTCCTCTCTGCCCAACTTTCCAGCCTGTCCAGGATGTCCCCATCCTGGACATGTGCCTTTCCTCCCCACAGGAGAGGAAGGACAATTTTATGGCCCTACTAAACACTTTCCTTGAGGCCGAGACCTCTCTCTGGTGGCATGAGAGGAGGAAAATCTCCGGCAGCAGGTCACTGGTGACAGATGGTGTCTGGTCCATACCTCTTCCCCTGTGGAAAAGGCCATACACAGGATGCCTTAATGCTGCGGGGAAGCTAAAGCAGTTTGATAGCAACAGATCGCCCAGGCCTGGTGGTTCTCCTACTTTCTCCCTTGCCCTTCCTTTCCTGGTCACTTGGAAACAACAGGTCTATGCTGTTTATTCTTTCTCATTCCAGTGAGATGAGGCAACAGGAACCGCAAAGCTAAAATTATTGTTGAATTTAGTATTTCTAAAGTCAATACTGAAGACTTAAGTTTTATTAGCAATAGACACAGGTGCAATTTATTCCCTCTGTGTTATATTAAGTGCGTCAGCAGCCAGAGCAACAATGGATACCAAAACCTCTACTTTTCTGTGGTGGTCCTGTGAACTGATGACTCCTGAGCCACTGACAAGTAGGACATTTCAATCAGATTACCTGAAAGGGTGCCTGGAGGTATGATAAATGAAGGTAATTAGTCACTGTCCTTGCAGGTCTGCGTGGTCTGTGAAGTATGAGACAGTCTGCTGCTCCTGCAGACGGGAAATCACAGGGAATCCCAGCCCCATGCCAATGGGGCTTTTAACGCGTCACCTACAAAATTAAGTATCATCAGCAAAACACTGAGAAAGGAAGAGGAAGAAATTAAGAGAACCTTTTCAATGCCTTGATCTTTTGCTTATTTATAGAAGCAGACACAAAAGTACTTTCAGCACTGGCAATTTAGTTTTTTTTCCTAAATAATAACTACCTAGGCTTTTGATTTTTCTGTACAGCATACACAGAGGTAGTCAAAGCTAGAAATAGTCCTGACCCACCGGCTCAGGTTGAGGACTGGATCCAGCCTCTCTCAGAGTTCAGGGGTGTTCATACTGAGCCCATTACTAATAGCTATATTATTACAAAGGGACTTACAAAGCCACTGCTGATATAAGACATGTATCCCTACAGTAATAAGCTTATACATAAAAGAACATTTCCCATAGATCAGGTTACAAGTGAGAATTGTTCGTGCATTTCTATATATTTAAATTCCTACTAACTAGGAGGTGAGAGTAAGTAGTAACCACTACACTGAGCCAGTTGTCCCTTTATGGTTATCAAGCCATAAAGTTCTCACATGAGAAAAGCTGTCAGTATACCTAGAGACAGCAAATCATGCGGAGGTGTTGAAGAAGGTGAAGATTTATTGCAGACATATGCAACTGGGCATTAACTTGGCTGGAAGTCATTGATGCCGTTGAAGGAGAAAGGATTTGCTTGTCTCACAGGCTGTGGTACTTTACACATTTTCTGACTTCTTTTTTCATAGCAGAAATCCATATGTAAATCTCCTTAAAAACAGGGTAAACATGACTGCAGCTAAATCCACCGTGGCCTAACAAGGGGGAGCTGGAGGCTATCCCCTCACCTGTGATTTTCATTTGGATGAAGATGGTAGAATCGCAGCAAATCCTGCACACTGGTGCTTTCCCCTGTGTCCCTGGGAGAGAAGCCGCTCTGGAAAGGGAGGACGTATGTTTGGCCAGGGAGGGCAAAAGTGGGTGAATGGCTGGCAGCTCTCCTCCGTCTCCTTGAAGTTGTGCCAGAGTTTCAGTATCACCATAGCCAGTTCTTTACAAGGTCCCCGACACTGCTCTGTGCAGGGGAGGTGCAGAGAAGAGAAATGGTCCTTTATCTGCAGTTAATAATATAGCACTGAAAATGGCTGGAAAATGAACAAATGAGGACAACAATGTGCACGTACATCTGCCTTTCCACTGCCCTGTGTGTGTCTCGGAGGCTGAGTGAATCTTGTTGCAGATTTGTGCAGGCTTGTCCTGCTGTATTTGTTAATGTATTTGATTAAATATTGTTCTGCTTCGACTAACATACTGTGCAGGAAAAGTATAAGGAATGCTGGCCACAAAGTTTTAGAAATACATTTACTAGGCATAGAAGAAGCCCAAATTGACATTTCATTTTGTGGGAAATGTGCTAAATGCAAAGATTTTTGGCAATACATTTGCTCCAGTGTTTTGCTGAAATGAAAAATATTTGCTAGGAAATACTGAATTTCATTATGCTTCAATGGTATTTTTGTTGAGCAAATTGGAGAAAATGTTTTGTTTTGAACTAAAGCTTTGAAATGCAACATTTTGAATTGATGTTACCCAAAATGGGGTTTTGATACAAATTCCAGACATGATATTTGTATTTAGGAAACATATTAGTCTTCTGATAAAATCGTCCATCTTCTTGGTGGACAAAACAGTTGGAAGCACAAATTCTCCAGCACTTTTCATACCATTAAATACTTCAGCTATTCTTACTTTTGGTCCAGCAACAAATAATGGGATATCCCTTAATGAAGTTGTTGTCACAACCAAATTCTGTCTCTGCCACCAATCAGAGAACGATATTGCAATTCACACAGAGATAAAATTACTAATAAAGCTGTAAGAAAAAAAAACCCAGGTATTTTTTCCTGGAGAAATTCTTGTGGGAGACGTGTTTTCTACTGCTGATAGAATTTGTGCTTTACAGAATCAAGATCACTGGAAACCCTCATGGTCTGTTCAGGGTGTTCTCAAATTCAGAGCAAGCTGCATGTGTCCTATAGGAAAAGCAGAGTATCAGAGCACACTTTATGTTACTTATTTCTGTAAGATATTGAGCATTTATCACCAAGCATTTATCACTGTAGCTCTGGATTTCCTCTCGTAAAAGATGGTACAGACTATATTTGATTCAGAAAAACCCGTGGTGCCTACTGCTTTTTCCTCTCAATATTGTCAGGTGAAAATAACATCCCTGACACATTTTTTTGCATCTCACTAATGCCACCAATTTTATTAAACCCTTTATGTAAAACCACATCAGTGGTACTGAGGGAAAATAATACCCCCACCAATTTAGATATAGTCAAATCGAAACCATTTTCCCAAATGACTGGCAGATTTTTGCATTTGGTTTACATGGTTGGGTATGTTTATTTTTATTACTCAGTTGTTTTTAATGAGTAAATTTGTTTAGACTATGGGGAACTTAATTATAAATATTTTCTGGCTGGTTATTGGAAGGAGAACTCAAATACTTTACAGAATACATTGATACATAAAAAGCATAGCAGTCTTTTTTGTCTACAGGTTCCAACATATACAAATACCATATATTTTTCCTAAACCCAGCCCCCAGGGCTTTTCTGCAGAAGTCCCAGTTGAAGACGAGGGATATAGCTGGAAAATCTAGGAGCAGCTCTGATCCACCATTCCAGCTTCCAGCTCAGCCTGGACACAGGCACTCAGAGGTTATTTCAAAATATCCCCAAGATCCCAAAGTTTCACAAGGAGTTTCCAGCAGTTGCAAAGATAAAGTTGTCTTGGCCCGGTCCTGTTTTCCCATCTTGCAATGAATGTAGATTCATGAGACTGAATCTAATTGATTTGCCACAATAAAATTATCACACACACAAAATCTGTCAGACCCAAGTTTTGAAATCCTTACTCAGATGTAATTAGGAAAAAGCCTGGCTTTAATTAGAAAAAATATCACATACTCCCAATTCACTTACAATACTTCACACAGAACACAATTATGTTCCGTAGTGGAAACAAATTTTAGTCTTCTACCACAAATGAGAAAACCCACCACGTGAAAGGTGATCTGTTGAAGTTAAGAGCTCTTCGAATTATTTGAGCTCTAAACTAACACAAATATTCTTAATATTAGATTTTATGTGAGAAGTAAAATTTCTAAACTGTTTAACTAAGAGCATATGCCTAAGAATTCTTGTGGTTATACACCATATTTCTGATGCTTGTCCTATACATCAAGTTTCCCATTAATTTCATTGGAACCAGGGTTTCACTGGTAGTACCCTTTGTGGTACTTAACAGTTTCACTAGGTTCACTTCCCAGTTTTGCAGCTATGTCACGTTCATTCATTACAAACGTAACAAAAAACTCAAGTCTCAATTTTTACCAATATTTATCCACTATGCCCATAAAAATGATCTCATTGAAATTAATTGAACTGTTCATATGAGTAAAAATTTGGTCTCTTGATTTGTATCAGATGTGCAGAAGATGGTCTCAACTTTTCATCACTCTTGTAATTTAATAAAAATTTCTATATGCTGAAGAGGAAAGACTGAATACAAGAGATTCCTCTGCCAGACTGGTGAAAGCTTAGAGCAAGTGTACAGATTTAGACTGAAGAAACACACAGGCACTTGTGCCATGCTTCAGTTCATCTGGTATGTGCAAGGAACCATAATTACAAACACAGGAATGTCTGCCACGTACTTGCCCACATAGCACTGCTGCATCTCTGCCAGAACAGGCAGTAAATATGTCACTGTAGAGTCACAGTAGAGATAATACAAAAACAATTATGATGGGTAATTTCAGGCATTTCTGCAGGGCAGTCATGTTTGCTGGCCTGCAAGTACTGATTTTACCCAAAACCCAACTTGAACGTGATGCATTGGAGAGTTTAGCTTAAACACAACTATTATCCCATTCTTCAGTTGCTGAGGACTGACCAAAAGAAGAGAGGGACAAAGAGGGAATAGTAAAAAAATAAAATAAAATAAATAAAAATAAATTAGGCTGTAAGTCAGCTTCATTTGACCAAAAAGTGTGCTTTCAATGGAGCTATATCACAAGAAAAATGAGCTGGAGAGCCACTGCATTATTAAACAGCCACTGCATTTGTGTGAGCTGACCTATGCTTTTCTGAAGATTGGAAGAATGTTACTCTATCACAAAACTATGTCATAGGCTTCCTGATAGTTAGGAATCCTTCCTCTCCACTGGAAGTGGATTACCGTGAGTAATGAACAGCACAAGATCTTGGCAACCTGGGAGGTAGCGGGAGGATGGAAGGTTCATAACACTTTCTAGCTTTTTGTAGTTATGAAGAAATACATAAAATTTCTCAAATACAGAACTCCAAGACACTTGATTTGCCTTAATATTGACCTTTCACACATACATAAATTCACCAATGCAAATCTAAATGAGAAAGCTACTGAAGAATTGCAGCTGTCCCTCAAAATATATGAACACATTCATATACATACATAGAATTTTGTACTATCACCACCACACTAACCAGCTACAAACAAAACAAAACAAAACAAAACAAAACAAAACAAAACAAAACAAAACAAAACAAAACAAAACAAAACAAAACAAAACCCCACCACTCAGAAATGTGGAAAGGGGAGAAGTCTTCCTCTTTTTTCCCAAGATTATGGAGTATTAATTGACAATTTACAGTATCCTCAATACAGGCAGTGTTTTCTCCAGTACATGAGATGTTCAGGCAATGACTGAAAAATATACATGTTTGTGATTTGTACAGGTGTTGTGGGTGGTAAACTGTCTCCTGCAGCAAACCTTTTAGGACTATTTATGGCTGCAGCCAAGCTCTGCTCTCAGTAGCCTGGTCCACCTTTCAGCATGTGATTACAAAGCCTGAAGAACTTTAGGCAGAAGTGTGAACTTTTGTGTGCCTCGTACTGGAAGTTAACGTGGTGAGCACAGCTCTGAAATCACCCAGTAGTCAATTCATTTCCAAATTTATTAAACTGAGCTTTAATGTTTGTTACACTTCTCAGTTTGGTGGATATTTCTCAGATCCTCTACATAGTTACTCAACAGAGTGGGTGATAGATATACAAATTATTTAAATACATAGTTTTTTGGGGGGTTACAGATAAATTGCCAGAGATAAGCAGGTCTGCAAAGACGAGCCAAGTGCTACCACAGGGCTTTCTATGAAGCTGCTGATGCCATGCGCCCAGCTCCGCAGCATCGCCTGGCTGGGGGCAGCCCCCGGGGCTCTGCCAGCCCCAAGCAGCTGCGGCAGAGCGGAGTCGCCTCCCCCGGGATGGAGACCCCGGCCACGCCAGCCGCCCGCTCGGCCAGGGCTACTGAGGAGCTGAAACGCGGCCTGAAATCAATTGTCTTTCCAATATTGTTATTCAATTTTCTGTTCAAAGCATGTTGCTGAACAGACGCTGCAATCCAGATTTTCAAATATTTCAGGATCTGCTGTTGGGCCCAGATTTTCCTGAAGCTCATAGTCAGACACCCAAGTTTTATAAAAGCTCAAAATAGCCTGCAGCCTTGCCATACCATGTTTGCACACTGTCCTCCACGGGGGTCTAGAGTGAAAACAGCTTTTGGGAAAATCTTGCCCCTGTGGACAGTGGGATGGGAGAAGGAGGAAGGCATACTGTAGCCAAGAAGTGGCCATGAAGAAACACGTGCGCGTGGGCTGTGAAGCACTGTATCAGGGAGCACACTATTTTAAATAAGCATCAGACCCTCTGCAAGTTTACTATACACATAGTATGTGCACATGTGCAGTAGGTCTAATGTGACACAGAAGTATTGGATTTACTGTGCACATGCTGTAAAGCTCATCTATGTGCATGGAGTGGAAATATTTGGCATTTGGGGAGCAGAACGTGGATAAACAAGAACTGAGAATAGGAAGGCAAGGGGTCTGGAAGAAAAACAAGGGCAAAACTGGGGACACGCAGCCCTCATGTCAAACCTTTCCGTGACCCAAATGGCATGAAACACCTGCTGAAAATCTGAATACTGGATGGTAAGTACTCTGCTTGCTCCTAACTCCTGACTGTATAACACCAGGGCAGTCATTCTAAGAAAGGAGATTGTTGGAAGCTTTTAGAAGGAAATACAACACCTTAATAGCACCTCCCATACTGAAGGATATATCACTACTGCAATGATTAAACATTCCCAGGGTTGACAGTGACAGTTGACAACTCTGTTGAAACTAACCCCAATTGTCTTTATGGCATAGACATGTCTGTTCACACTGGAAATGGCTTTTCCATTTCCTTCTCCTCTATCTGGCAAAAACCATTTTTTTAGCGTACTTTTCAAGTTTGGGATAATTAGAGCATTGATCCTGAAATCTGATCCGTCGTGGGGTGGATGCAGGGCTGTAGTTAGTGCAGAGCCTTGTTGGGTTTCCGGCTCCATACGCCCATATCTGATTGGAGATTTGGAACCTTTTATTGTATGTTCACACAGGAATAGTCTGCTGGGGAAGATAATAGCAAGTGCTATCAAATACTCAGATGGTTTATAGGAAGATTCCCATTTTTATCAGCTGCAGTCCAGATTGTAACGCTCTACCTGATGGACAGCACACCAGAAAGAACAGAAAGTCTGGCTTCCAGGAGAATTATTGTACCCTCTGTGGCTGCCTTTTGAAGTGGGAATTACTTGCAGTCTCCTCCAAAATATTGTAATTCAAGATCAGGAGTGCACACACAGAAATCATCTAGCTTACAAGTAATGCTTGCTTCCTAGGGTCTATTTATTTTCCTTTACAAATTCATATACTGTGCTAAACTAATACCTAATCTATGAAAAACAATGCACCAAGTGTTCACCCATGGTTCCACTTTTTTTCAGAGGATAGTCTTTCCACAAGTTGTTTTACTTATAAGAAAATGATCTCTACAGGAGGAACTGTTTCAGTTCATAAATCATAAATACTGTGTGATATTTGGTCCACTGTGTTTAAAAAGCTGATGCCTTTGTCAAAATAGTTCGGTACAATGTGGTACGCCAAGGGTTAGTGGATTCCTACATCTCACTAATCTGGATTAAGAAATAGGAGAAAAACTGATGCAAAAGGGGCTGTGCAGGGTGTGAGCTGAAACAGCCAAGCTTGGCTGAGTACATTTATTCTGGGTTTGAATATTAGTCTGGTATACAGACCAGTAAAGCGAGTTCAGAGGCGAAGGTCAAGGTCATGAAACATCCTGACCAGTTCGTCATTTTGGGTGGCGAGTTTGCAAGAAAGACACAATCCTGCTCACACAAATTAGATCCATACTTAGGAATTCAGAACAAATTGTGACTGTAAACTCATAAAATGTTTACCCCCAAACAAATGCGATTTCATTTTCTATTGGTGAATCTCAGGGGAAAAAACAAGGTACAAACTGAAGCATAAGAGCAAATTTCCTTCATGGCAGAGTTGTTTGCTTTTCAGCTGGAAATTTAACAAAAGATGTGGAGCTATGTAAAACAAAAGCTTCTACAAGTCTTCTTGCTCAGAGCTATTAATTGCATGCCTGAGGCATCCCTGTCAAAGGGAGATTTTCCATTAATTAAGTAGCTGTTGGAGACAATTCTTCTTTTTAAGATGGTATTTATACGATTTCTATTCATCTAACATCCTGCATGAGACCTATTCACATGAAACTTTATCTGAAGTACTATGGAAGCACCTAGGAGAATGGAACTGGGAAATCCAGGATAGATTTTGGGATTGGTCTGAAAATGTAAAATCATGGATGGGGATTGCACTGCGGTCACATGGGGACAATCTCTGTGGGTCCTTGTTCAGAGGCTTGAACTGATAAAATAGCTTTGAATACCCCCAAATTTAGAGAAAATGCACTTCTTTTTTAATGGAAGATTTTCTTTCCTATAAGGCAGACATCAAAAAGATGTTTCTGTTTGCATGGGAAAACATTTGTGTTAGAAAAGCTTCAGTCAACTAGCAAGGGCATAACAAGGGGTGATTCTGGGCTTGCGAAAGCTCATCAGCTGAATTGCTTCAAAACCAGAAGCTGAGCCAGCTTGTCAGAAGACCTGACATGTCTGCATCCCACTACTCATATTCCAAACAGGTTGTAAAGCATTTTGATTTTGGTGAGGCTCCAGCTAGTGTTTCCAATACAAAGCTTGTTACCCATGCAGTTTTGATGCACCTGGAGTTGCCTGATTTATTTCACTAAATAGCAGCTGTCCCGGGACACAGCAGCAAGTCCTGAGAGAGGCCTGAGATGCGGAGCACTCTCTGAATGCAGCTGTGTGGGTCTCTCTGGTCTCTGATCAGCAGCGAAACATCAGGCTATGATGGATCAGGCTTGCTGGAGGTGCTGGTGCCCTCCTGAGAAAAGCTGGAGCTGTTTTGCCTGCACAGCGCCGGCGACTGGTTTTAACCCTCCGGTGCCAGAAACCACAGCTAAAGTTTAATGAACTTGCACAAGACTTGCACAAGACCTGACCCCTTCCTTGCACCCCGAGTCATGCAGCATGTCTGCGGAGCGTCCCTGCTCAAAGCCCCGGTTGACACAAGCGCAGCTGTTTGAGTAGATCCAGTTTTTAGGATGAGCACCTTAGTGACACTTGGGTTATGGCCTGTGCGGTGGGGCAGGCTCCCGCGGCCATTTTATTTCATACTTCCACACCTTTGTGGCTCCTTCTAGCTTTGCAAATCCATTCCAAAAACCGCTTCTCCTCTGACTCTCTCAATGTTCTTCTTCCACTATATCCTCTGCTAGGTCTGCTCATTGCTGATTTGCTTCTTACTCACAGCTGTTTCTAGATTTCCACCTTCCCTGGCACTTAACTGGAAGTGTGGTGCAAACAAAATATAGTGAAGGTATTCAAGACATTCCCATTATTCTTGACACAAAGGTTCCTTCAAAACTCAACTCATTTTCATCCCTGTTTCACAAACCTAATTCAGAATAGCTGATCAAAAAGGTCAAAAGTGAAGCAAACAACTGGCACACAAAACGCAACAGCTTAAATGAACTTTCCACCTTTCCACAATAAAGCATTCATAAGCACAGTAGCTAGATGCTACCTTTATTAATGATTCACCAGCAGTGTATTCATTAGTAATAAGCACTAGTGTCATGTCAATAGCGCATCTAAATTGAGCTAATTACATTACTCGATGCCTCATATTTTATGCGTATAATTTATTCCCCTGCAATAAACCCTTGGCTTTTCTCCAAAGTCAGGCAAAGAGGCCTGGTAGTTTATTCTCCGCTGGAAAAAGAACTGAGCAAAGCCCTTTATACCCTGTCCTGGTCGGCACCTTCAGCTCTGTCCCGTGGCCCGCAGTTTGCAGGAACTGTGATATTTGCCAGTTTTGCTTGTGTACAGGACTGTGAATATGCTTCTGTCTCATGTTTGCTCAGTGCCCTCACTCCTTACCCTGCAAGCCACGGCATCTCTCCCTCAGTGGGAGAGGGGCAACCACTGACACGTCATTCGCCACAAACACCTCTGGGAAGGAGCTAGTGTTGTTCCTGCTCGGTATTTCTGTGTTGCTTCAGTATTACCCTAACTCTTTGCAAGTTGGTGTGCCTTCTGGAAGGTTTTCAGATATTCAAAAACACAAAAAGCTTTCTGAGGTGTCATCTTGCCTTGGGTTAATCCCAAGCTGTTTTCATGTCCCGAGTAAATTGAAAGAGGTGCAATTTTCAGAAGCAATGTACTTCTCTAGGGAGTGTGAAGAAATTTTTGCCAGTAGGGAAATTCTTCAAAGCATTTTAAAAAGACTTTTTAATTAAAAATAGGTCCATGTCGCTCTGTAAGTATTGTGACTTAATTTCGTCACTCTTATACCAGATGTGATTGCTTATGTCTTTGCATCCCCATCTGCTGGTCACCCACCTTTAGCAGTGTAACTAAGATAAGAGAGATGGGCAATAGAGACAGTCATACTGTCTAAGTAAAGGAACCTAACTTCAGTGAATAATTTATCCCAGACAATTACCCTGGACTTCTTCTGTAGTCAGTGGAAAAAGATACTTCCAGGCATACATTCAAATCACTTAAATTAGGTTCCTAAGGTGGCACATCAGATGCAAGCTTCTTATTTGCATTTGGGGCAGTGATTTGCTTTCAAAGGAAAATTCAGAGAGCTTGTATTCACATATATCTTTGTGCATAGTTTATCCTCTGTTTTTACAGTGCCTTGATAAATATAAGTCTAAACACAGTACCCTTTGCCTAATCTATTAAAAAATGGTCTATTATAAATTAAATTA
The DNA here is from genome assembly GCF_030867145.1 of Opisthocomus hoazin. Taxonomy (NCBI): domain Eukaryota; kingdom Metazoa; phylum Chordata; class Aves; order Opisthocomiformes; family Opisthocomidae; genus Opisthocomus; species Opisthocomus hoazin. Next base: position 38,977,509 of record NC_134416.1, read on the forward strand.
TGGACTTGTATTTCTGAAAACATGCTACATCACATCCCTCAAACAGAAACACCACAGAGAGGGCAATATGATTCAGCTGATAGGATTTCAGGACTAGCCATGTAGCTGGGACATGGCCTAGAGTTTATGCATCTTCTGCTAACACAGCTTTTAAAAAGAGCTCCTCTGAAACAGTATGTCCATCTTCATTTACCTAAAGGCTCTGTTCTCCCCACTGGTTTCTGCAGATCTCGTCTTAACTACACCACAAAGGCATCTATACTGTTAATTAACTGTTCTGATTTACCACACACATATTGAACTTTCACTGGTGAAATTCTCCCGGGGCTCTGAGTGGGACTTTATGCTCACCTGAATTAGCAGAAACTGTGTGAAGGACAAATTGCTCATCAAAGTAAGAGGATGAATCTTTGACACTTGGAAAGTCAGCTGCGCTAGGAGGGATGAACACTGGGGACTCTGATGCATACTGTGTGCTACAGATATCTGGATATCTTACAGGGGTTCAAGAAACGCCCTCCTTAGTAGTATGTGTTGTGGTACAAACATCACATTCACTGGCAGAAAGAGCACCGACGGCCAGGTTTCCACAGCTGCTGCCAGCTGCCTGCTGCACGTTGCTGAGGGTCACATTCTGGACCCCTAAAAATCAAGTGGATTCAGGTGTTGTCTGCAGAGGGGAAGGGATTCTTCTGTGGTGTCCTCTCCTCTCAGATTCTGCTTCTCCAAGTGTGAGAAACAAAGTAACAAAGTGCTTAGAGTACCAGACTCAAAACACAGGAGAGGTTCAGGGCACGTTAAAAAGAAAAACCATTTAGCAGGGGGTCTATGGAAAAGTCTGAAGGAAGCCTTGACATAAACCAAATCCTATACCTATCCCTACCAGGGTCTCATATTACGGTTGTACTGACTGACATTTTATAGCTGGCGAAGACTAATGCTGCTGTAAAAGCCCTGCAATGTTAGTTTGACTGTTCAAATACTCATGAGAAAAATGTTTTAAAAACTTTCTATGCAAATCTGACTATAAACACGATATAAGTTAATATTATTTTTACTGTAAAATACTAGCACTGTGCTAGAAGTGAATAAATGGTTGTTTTGCTTTAATTAAAATACTGGGAAAATATCATAAACTGGAGAATAGAAGCATATTTTTCTAGAGAAACATTTTTCAATATAATTTTATTGTGTCTATTTTGCTGCCAACTTAGCAACTTTTGAGTTGCTATAATAAAAATATATTAGTTGATCTATCCATTCTACTTGCGACCATGAATCTTGAGTTAATGCTGCAAGGTCAGGGAAGCTGAGGAATCCAGTGGTCTCAAATGAAAGTCAGGTAGCTAAGAGGTGCTCAACGAGGGTTTATTAATAATGAAAGCTCCAGGCAAATGTATAATGCAAGCCCTTCGGATCACAACACACAGTTCACATTCTCTTGAGAGTCATCTGAGGACGAGCTGTTTTGTTATAATGAAGGGAATATAATATACCATAACAGAAAGAATAATCTATACTTTGCATTCTGTATGTGTGATTTTGTCTGACAGTATAGCTATTGCTTCATAACTACTAGCAAGACACCTGTGACAGCAGTGATAGTGAACACTTCAAAAGACCATATTCGAATCTGCATATTTTAATATTTAAAATTAGTAAAATGTATAAAATGTCCAAATAGACACTATTTTATGCCTAAAATAATCTAAATAAAGAAAATAGAGTTTCATTCTGGCCTAATCCTTCATCTGATTTAGCAATTAAACTGATTTCCAAGAGAAGCATAAATATAAATGCTCAATCACTAGTATATAATATATTCAAAAAAATTTATAAATGTTAGAAAATAGTCCTTGTGATTTTACTAGTTCGGAAAATTCAAAAAGTGTTTTCTGTATTTTATGAATGGAGTCTATCAGAGTCACATAATGAAATTAATAGAATAGTAGGATTAAAGTACAAGATTTGCTGATTCCTAAGCCAACACACAGACTACTCTTAGAATATTCTTTTTGTTTAGGATGAATATTGAGAGATGTAGGTGGGCAGAAGTTGTGCTCATGCTTTTTGTTTAAGGACATGCAACTCCACACTGTCCTCAAGAGATGTATAGGTGACCCTTCTTTTCCAAGACCATAGACAGGTACTCTAACTGCTTGACCAAACTGAGCCAGCTGTGTCCACAGGTGCAGAACACGTTCAGCCAGGGCTGTATGCAGAGGCAGTTCCATGGCCCAAGGACATGGTGACTACACTCTTCACCTTCCCTGCCCCGGGAACTGCTCGTGTTTTACATGCAGGGTGGATGACAGAAGTGTGTAGTGTGGTTGGCATCCAAAGGCTTGCCAGAGCCCCCAGGCAGCCAAGCTCAGGTGCAATCCACGCTGATGGCAGCAGGCTTGGGCTGCCACGGTCAGGGTGGATTTACTGAGGGATTTACATAGTGTGGATTAATGGGGGTGGGACCTTGGCAGACATGTCAGCTCACTTATTTTATGCATCCAGCTCACACATCTGGCCCTTATTTCCACCAGCTGCACCTGGAGTGTGGGCTTCAGGAGCAGGAGGCCGGCTGCGGTGCTCGGCTGTAGCCCAGGACTGTGCACGTCCTTTTGGCCATGGCCCAGCACCTGAGCTAACATCGGGCAGTGTGCCTGTGTCTTGTGACCCAGCATGGCAGGGGGAATTGCACCTGTGCCGTGTGAGAAAAGTGCAGCCATCCTGCCGTACAAGGCAGTCGTCCCGCTTCTGCCTTCTCCCACCACCTCCCCAGGTCACATTGGGCTGTAGGTCATGTCAGGGTTATATCCTCTGCCCACGATGACCTGAGCCAACATGAATTCTTTTCTGGGGCCCTACTGAGACTTTGGTTGTTTTTGTGGTATCAAGGAGGGATGTAAAGATCACTTTTGAGAATGACTGTTGAGTTCAGCTGCTTGTGTCCCAAAATGAGAATGCATTTTTGATTCTCTGTACTGACTTTCAAGAAGGCAGAGAGGTACTTCAGGTGAAGATCTGAGTGTGTTCAAACACTGAGGACATATTGAGCCTAACTCTTTAGGCATTCCAAAAAGATAGTGTTGCCTGTGAGCACTTATAATTCTATTCTCCAAAGACAACAAATAGTAAAAACATTTATTTTAAGTATTAAGCAACAAATATCTGTTATTATTATTTCCTATTACTCTTCTTAGTAACAATCCACAAGATAAAATAGTGCAAGTTACTAGGGGTTGCCGTTCATCAAAGCGAGTCGTCTTAAGTCAGTCAGAATTACTTAAGTCTCACTGCAATTGTTGTCCTGGGCTTCTCAACCCATATGACATTTTCTTGGGCAACTGTTTAAACTTTCTATTGGTTTAGTTGCACCAGTCTCCTATCTTATCACCTCAGTGTTGTTAAGAGAGACAAAGTCACAGATACATCTTTGCAGACAGTTAACTATCCTAAGAGGTTTTAGCCCTGTATGGGGTAGGATGCTGGGAGGCTGTGTTTGCCCAAGCACATGAAAGGACACCTTCTCAGGAGGTCCCATGTGGTTCATCTGCAGGCTGCTCTTTAAAGAGAGACTTCTATCTGGTTTGGGGAAATGGAAAGAGTTTCTCTCCCGAGATCTAGGAAGAGACTCATGATGCGTTTATATCATAGGGATCAGAACAAAGCAAAGAACAAATATTCTTAGCCTGGGTGCCTGGGTAATGTCCAGACTGGTGAGATATCCAACAAAGACTGCTTAGAAAGCTATATCTTTCCCTTTACCCTCTTGTGGGAGAAGGCCCAAGCATTTGTCATCTAGCTTTGTATGATATTTTAAGATTTTTATGCTGTTAGTTGTTATAGCTGGTCCTAACACAAACTTGTGAGATGGAACTTCATCTAAGCATGCCAGCTGGGGAATGTACCTGTCAGCTTACATCTGCGGTTACAGAAACCATGGTTGCTGAAAAAACACAAATATGATATAACCATAATCCTAGTCAAGGGTCTATGTAAGTGCACAAAACCTAGCATAGACTGACTACATGGACAAGAGGTCCATGAAAACATGCAGAATGATGAGGTTTTCACAGCACATGGCAATATATTTACTTCATTAAGAGTAGGGACCATGTCAGCCAGACCCATACACCTAGTAAGTCCTGAGAAACAAGTGGGTTACAGCTGTCAAAATACTGATAGTACTGATCAACAACTGATTTGATTGTAGCATTTCATGTTGCAATGTTCTAAGGAAACTGATTAAATTTGCATCTCATAGCATTTGGAATTTTAATTTACTTCTTCCCTACTTCATTTCAAAATTCTTGAGGCTGTCACCTAATAATCCCTTGTGTACACTTTGCATCTGGTGGCATGAACACAAGAGAAAAGTACTAAAGGTTTAGTCATTTGCCAGCAGGGCTGTGGAGAGGCAGTTCCTTGTTTCAAATGCAACATGGTATTTGGAAGTGCTTAATGTTCCTACTTGAAGCCATTAGAAGTTTAAAAAGCTATGCTTCAATTATGACTGCTTTGGGGAGCACTGCCGTGGTCTGAACGTTTTGGGCTGTGTGTTGAAAATACATTTCAGGAGACCTGAGCAGATATTAGCCTTCTTCCCATGACCTACTTCACAGGTGCTGAGCCCAGAAGGGACCTCCATCAATTTCCAGCATGTGCTCTGTTGTGAATGCAGCCGTCACTGGGGCCCAGATTAAGGAATTTGCCACAGACTGCCTCTTCCTCATAGACAAGATCAGCCTTTAAAACATCCCAAAACACAGGATTATAAAGACAACTGACTTTTTTCCCCTTGAGGCAAAGATAAGACAATTCAGAATGCATTGAAGCACTGACAGGATGTTTACAAAGAAAAATGCATTGTGGAGAGGCCATCTTTCACACACCACCATGGACATGTCATTTAAATTGTACAAGGAAGTTCTTCATCTTTTCTAATGGGGAAAAAAGCAATTTGCCTACTTTTTTCCCCACTCATATCTTGACCCCAAGTTCATAGAGATAGATTGGATCTAGGAACCAAAACTCCGTGTTTACAAATAGCACTATAAAACCCACATAGCCATTGGCAATAGATATGTTTTTGTTGTCTATATTCCTCTAGATGGTCTAAAAAATTTAAGTAATTAATAATTAAATAGTTATCATCAAGCTAAAGAAAATTCCAAATGTAAAAGCTTCCTTAAAGATACTTACTGAAGCTCCCTTGCTGCAATTGCCTTTGGCTATATTACAGCCATTGCTTGTTTTGCAGAGCTTGAACGTCTGTGGTCTGAAAAATGGTGCTGACAGGAAAACTTAAATGTAACAAATGTCATATAAAAAGGGCTAACTGTAATGGCCATTGTCTTGTTTCCACTGTGACTTGAAATGAGAAATGAGAAGGAGGTTTAGGTTGGGGTTTAGTGAGATTTTTCACTTAAAAACATAATTAGGATATTGATAAGTCTAACAAAAGATGAAGACTCAAGCAACATGGAGTTGAACAGCAGTGAGTGGAGAGCACTTTGGGGCATGGCTAATGAATAGCAGTCCAAAGAAAAAGAATGGATTAGAAAGACCAATAGTTCTTTTCATATTAATTTCCCAAATTTCTGTACACTAGTTGGAATGGGGACTATTATTAATTAGGCTCTTGCAGCTCCTTTTGAACTCCTATGTCATTATCTTTGCTAAGAAACACCTTGATTAAATATAAGAGGACAAATGTGGCATTATAGAAATTACTTTTCAGGCTATGGCTGCACATGTGTACCAATGCTGAAGTCTTTAAGAAATGTTAAAACTACAAAGTAATTGAACATTTATTGTAACCTTTCCCCTAAATGATTAAAAGTCCATCGTTTCATTCTTAAATCGCTCTCATCCTGGGGACAAAGAGAGAGAAAGGCAAGTAGCTGACGCTGTGGACCAAATGCTCTCAAACTGTAGTTGCAAGAGTAAGAGTACAGTGGAGATTTAGGGCGAGTAAGATCCACACTGCAGCAGAATGGTGTCATGGGTCAGTAGGTCTCAATCTGTATCAATGTGCTAGTAACTCACGGCGTCAGCCTGTGCAGTGCCTCCGGCCTCTAGTAAGTGGCCACAGTCTTCACTTCTCCTTCCTCCATTCTAAAACAAAGCAAACAAACAATAATAAAGGAGAGAGCTAAATCTGTATGGAAAAGAGCCGAACTCCCAAACATGTTTGGAGTCTGATCACCTTTCTCTGCACCCTGACTTGGATCAGCTTTCTTAGGCCATTGCTCCCACACCGTGACCAGGCTTGGATGGGTCCAACACCCTAGGATTCTGCAGTAGCCTTGCTCTGGAGTATGTCTGTGTTGGCAGTAATCTGATTCAGACTCTCACACGGGTTTCTTCAAACAATATCTGATTCTTAACTGAAGATGCAGCCTCATTTTAACCTCAAATACCATCACTGGAATATCTAAAAATCAAGGGAATTTTTTCAAAAATTCTTTGTTACTTTTGTGTAAAGGAAAGATCAGGCTAGAATATAAATCATTGAAAGTTTACTGTTGCTCTTCTTTGCTCCTATAACTGGCTCAAGGGGTGGAATAAAAGCCTTCCCAGGACTGGAATGTGCCACTTTAAACTTTATTGGTATGAAGAATTTATTTCTAGACAAGATTAGTGGTTCACTTACAGAAGATTGTAACCACCATAAATGTTTAAATTTTGCAGTTGAAAACATTTTAAAAGTGAATGTCTAAATGCAACACCTAACACTTCTGCTGCAGATATTCAAAATTGTTGAATAACCACTTACACGTAGATGCCAAAATACAGATGTAGGAGCCAAAATTCTTTCACTCAGGTTTTAGTATCTGTACTTCAGACTCCAATTCCTATCTAAGTTTTATTTAGAAGAGAAAAAGAATCCTAGACCCTGAGCCAAATCTGATTTCTCTGGAATTTTCTTGCACCTCCTCTTATTAACAAATGGATGATAATTGGAATCGGAAACCAAAGTGGAGATTGAGAAAACAACTCAGAGAAGAGTGTGAGAAATCAAGTATGAAGAAGAGAGTGAAAGGATGAAGACAAAGGAAACAAGATTAAATGGGATAAGGTCTTGGAGAAAAATCCTTTCTGGCCAGACCTATGGAAACTGAAGGCGTAGTGATTATAATTTTGTTTGTAGATAGTCTCTGAACCACTGCCAACATCAGATAATTTAACCATGGTTCGAGTTTAGGAATGACTTACCTTTTTCCTCTGTGGAAGGAAAATCACTTTGCAATACAATTTATAGAGCCTTTCATTGGATTCATACTGTAGCTGAAGGTGACACCTAATGATAGCAGAAATTAATTCTTGGCATCTGGCCACAACATGAAGAAATCAAAAGAAGTAGCAGAAATATGTACATCTTCAGAAGGGCTAATTTTCACACACACTCATGTAATCAGGATTTAGAACAAAAAGTGGGGCATGTGTAAGTGTATGTGTAGTGTTTGAAGCATACCAGGAAGATCTGAACAAGCAGAAGCAACCATATTGAGTGAAGGAAATGAAAAGCTCCATTATGCAAAATCAGTAGGAGTGCAGGACTATTTTGACAGCCCATTTGGAAAGAAATAGTAAACTACTGTAAACTGAAGAGTAAACCATGAGTTGTTAAAGTAGTTGTTTAGTGTGGAGGTTGTTAGGTTGGTTGCGTTAGCAGTCTTTGTCTTCCATCACAAACAGAAAATCTGACTCTGTCTGAGAGTGGGAAAAGCATCATGCCTCAGGGTATGGATGAGAGCCGATTGGGATAACTTCATTTCAGGTAGTTCATGACAACTTGGTGATGGGGTGCAGATGAAAGGTATCACAAGCCTCACAAGCTCAGCCATAAAGGGTCACAGGGCTGGTAAAGCTCTCTTGAGTCACATGGAGTTTTGGATAGTGATCTTGGAGAACCCGAGTAGAAGCATACTCAGTGCGATGAGAACTAAACCCATGCGTACTTCAGCCTGTGTGTTTTAGGGCACTATATTTCTGCAGCTGTATGGAGCCGGTGTCCCTCACTGCGAGGCATCTTTTTCTTTAGACATCAAGCCTCAGAGGCCTTTGTCTGACTTGCAGCTCTGTAAATGATTTCCTTCTAAAATAATAATGAACTTTAGACGGCAGGTGACCTTTTTTAATGCTGAGGCAATTTTCGCAATTTGACTCATGCTGTAGTATTTCTTCACGTGCCCTGTCTCTTCCATCCAAACTGAGCATGGTATTTCAGCATTAGGAACCTGAAGTAGGCAATGCAAGCAAAGAAAATGTGAAACTATTATTGTTTCAAACACATCACTAAAACCACCTTGGCAAACAACCCAGGCTGTTCTGAAGTCTGCCTCTTCAGTCAGTGGAAATGGACGCCAACAAAGAAAAAAAAAATGAGAAAGGATCTGTGCTGGTGGGCTCTGCACGAGCGCCATCTCCACTACCACCCTGGGCGCTCTTCACTCACACTTAACGCCAGATGGAGGGCTCCCCGAGATCGTCACCTGCTTTGACCCTTGCCTTCAGCTCCCTCTGAACACAATATTACAGCAGCCTGGCACAAAGTGCTTTGTATAGATGTAGCAGTTTCACATGTGTGTACAGTACCTCAGTTTTCTAAAAATAACTGAGGACAGGAAATGATGAGCTTAACTTCTTCCCCTCTGTACAGCACAACATTCAGTGGCATAAGTGAAAATGAGTGTCTTAAAGCAGTATCTTTGATACAGATGCTCAGGGGAGTGGTTTAGTAATATACACCATATTTTTTATTTGGTAAGAAGTCCAGATTTCTTAATGTTCTGTTACATATCTGAAGCATTACGCGCACATGCCTGAACAATTTGTTGAAGTCCATACATCATGTTGTTTCGTCACCTACTTAAATTCAATGAATTATTTCTCAGCCAGATTTTATTTTCAGATGTACCCAACCATCTGTGTGAGGGGCAAAGCAAAGGAAACCTGTCTTTTCCCCTTCCTCCTTTCTACCATGGAAAAAAATAGTTTCATAACTGTGAAACCAGAATACCTTTGTTCCTAGTGCTGTTGTCATGAAACATATTCCCATGAAGTCTGCTTAACTAAAACCAAAGTTGGTATCTCAGGATGATTCCCATCTCCTAAATATGTGAACCAGAAAACTGAGAAAAGTGAAGATCTGTTGTAGCCAACTGAAGAAATATCTTCAGGCTTGCTCAGTGTAATCAGGCAGGGATGCTAGACTAGCTCTGCAGAATCTGTTTTTATAGGAAGATGTTTTATAGCATTTGTGGGCAATACCAGTAACAGCCAGCTGGGCTAACAAATGGTGACAGAGGAAAATCCTGGTGCACTTTACAGACACCTTGCACTGCTTCAGCACTCCCAAGGCTGGTGTTGCCAGCTCATTCTTTTTTTTTATGTATTACGACATCTAGATAAGGTCTTTTCTAGTGCATTTGAATCTCTGTATAAGTGGTAGGAGCATGGCTGGAATACAGGCACAATCTCTGGCTTCTGTAATAACATTTTGAAATTTTTACCACTTGGCTATTGTTTCCAGGAAAAGAAGGCTAAAAGGATGTGGTACAGTCTTTCCCAAGCATAGCGAAGTAAATAAATTAAGGAGGGAAAAAAAAAACCCAGAACAAGAGGAAGTCATGAAGCAATGCAAAGATTTGCAAAGAGCTTTGAATGCTGTTCTAACAACGCAGATTGACGTTTTGGGGAGGATCAGAAATGCTGATGGGAACTCTTTTAAATTGTACACACACAAGCAAATGGTAGAACGTACCAGGTATGCGGAAGGGCTAACCTGAATCAAAAGGTAACTTGTTATACCTGTATTTTGATATCAGCTGAAGAATGATACAAATAATAAAAAGAACAGTTTTTCTTCTCTACATATGTAAGACTGATCAGCTTTTTATGCCTTCATTTTATAACTACTGTGTTTCCAGTTTACCTTCTTGGCAAACAAAACAGAGAGGGCACTTTATAACATCTGCATGCAATTTTTATAGACACTAGTGATTCATAAACCTTGATTTCAAAGACATTTCCTACAAGTCTTGTTGCTCCACAGGACCAGATGAGTTTCCCCACAAAAATCCTTGATTTGTTTCCAGAGTTTATCTCACAACTTCTGTTGTCTTGGGGATGAAGTGGTTTTGTTATAGCTCGATCATTGAGAGCTATTAACTCAGAAGGCTCAAAAAAATTCCTCAGCCAGGAAAGGGTCCTTCAACCATTTTTGTTCTGAACTCCTTTTGTTGTTTTTGCTAAATACTTCTGGACTGCAAAAAAAAACAGAGGAAAAAATCTAATAATAATCCTAATAATATAGTTTGAACTTCATCCACCTTGTTTCTATGATGGAAACAGACAGATAAAAGGCATACTGAGAGAAGGTGGGAACAAGGGAGGAAAGATAGTTGTAGTGGGTTGGGACAAATTGGAACCAAGGTTTTCCTAACTATAACTGGAATAGGTAAATATGCAAATAATAAAATGTTGATCTTGGCAATTCTATTACAAAACCATACGTTAAAATTCAGTAAGGGTTGAGGCCACATGTTGGTGATTTAAAGCTTAAATGCATTACCAAACTCTCTTCAACATCACACATGTAATTTTGTAACATCTGCTGATAAAAGCATTATGGGAACCCCAAACCCATGTGGCGTGGTTGGGACAACTGCTTTGCTGAAGATGAATAGCAGACAGGAGCTTGTCTGATCTATGCTGAATGCTATCATCCTTACTACCACACCAGAGAAATAGCTTGGAAGTAAACAACTGCAGAGGGAATTTCTAGCAGCTAGCGTTACTATGGGCTTGCAGTAGGATCTACTCTGTGCTCAGTGACTAAATATTTCTTAAAAACCAGCAACAGATAAAGAACGGGTCCATGGTGGCAAGATGTGTAATTCCAGTAATTGTTGGCTCCAGGAAAACATTGCAGGATAAGGAGAGATTGTGAACTCCGAGTTTTTATTGGAGCAGTTTCAGGCATTGCTATACAATTAAATGGAGTGCAATAAAAATATTTGAAAGCATGAGGAAAAGGAAACTGTTCTCCAAACACAACAGAGATGTAGGTTTTATTTGGTGGGATAAGGCAAGATCAGGTACAATCATGTAGACATCTTTGTGGTTACCGTGTCGAAGACGTTTTTTATGGTATTAAACAAGCATAACTATGCTTTCAACTGGTTGTGGAGTCTCACTGATGGTTCCAGATATTCAAAGAAAAACCCTAAAGCCAAGACCAGAACTGTCTGGCCTTTAAATAATTCAGTGTATCTTAAAGATCTTACCTTTTGTCACCTAGGAGAGTTAGGCAGAGAGCTAGCAGATTTATCTACATTTTTTCAAACATGTTCTTAAAGGTGCCTCTCAGCAGGTGGAAGTGAATCCAAAAGACAGGGGTGTTAGCAGGGTGAGAGTTCTGGGTTTAGCTTGTGTGATTCTTCTAGGACCTCTGCGACATTACCAGAGAAGTTATTTCCTGACACACCTCCTGGTTGCATATGAGGCTGGCTGAGAATTTGGTGCACACCAATCATTTCCAGGACGAACTGATGAACTCACAGATAGTTGTGACAAGATTAAGCACTTCAGTTGAAAAGGGCATTCAAAGAAATGTGAGCTCTTTAAGAAAGAGGTCACCTATCTCAGGTGCATGCTCAACACAGAAGACAACTTTTTTTTTTTTAGGGGTTGGAAGGGACCTCCATGGGTCATCTAGTCCAACCCCCCTGCCGAAGCAGGGTCGCCTACAGCAGGCTGCACAGGACCTTGTCCAGGCGGGTCTTGAATATCTCCAGAGAAGGAGAATCCACAACCTCCCTGGGCAGCCTGTTCCAGTGCTCTGTCACCCTCAGAGGGAAGAAGCTCTTCCTCGTGTTCAGATGGAACTTCCTATGCTTCAATTTGTGCCCATTGCCCCTTGTCCTGTTGCTGGGCACTACTGAAAAGAGTCTGGCCCCATCCTCCTGACACCCACCCTTCAGATATTTGTAAGCATTTATAATGTCAGTAGTATAGATCTGGTTAACTCCCCAGTCATACTCAGACTTCAGTTTTACAGGGCTACACTAGTAGTACAGAGGGTCTATTTCTATGTTACTAAAACTGTTACATGGTTCTAGATGGAACAGAAAAACAAGACTTCACTCGCTAAATGTGTTGGGAACCTGTAGCAGTAAAAATGGCTCTAAAATGGCCTTACAGTCACTTGGGCTGCATTTTGGAACTCAGTTCATGTTTGATGCAGGAGGGAAGGGATGCTGGAAATAAGAATAGTGAAGCGTGAGATGACTCAGTCTCTGACACAAACAAATATTGAAATACCGGAAATAATACCCCTCGGCAGCTACCTGTAGATATATTTTAAATTTACCTGTATAAGACAAAATTCTAGTCAAAATGAAACATACATTTTTACAAGGGTTCTACATAATAAAACAATCCTTGTTTGTGGTGGGGCTACACCTTCACAGGCAGACCTGTAGTCCTGGGGAGACACATGCGATTTGTACAGGTGGCCTAGCAGGAATGATATCTGCAGACACTGCTCCCTCATGGAACAGGGAACCAGTTGTCAGAGGCATTTGGTCCCCAGGGTTTTTGCGTGTTCACAGTTCCTATTTCTGCTGCTAGGACAATGGAGAAGGGTGTTGCTGGAATATAGCCCAGAGCAAAGAGATTGCTCAAACAGAGGATCTTGATGATAAAACTGTGTGTTACTGGAATTTTGGTTGGTAGTTGCCAACAACTTGGAACAGTTAAATCTTCGATACACTATTGAAATTATTTTCAGTTGGAACATCTGGAATAAAAAGATGTTATATTGTTTAAGTAAAGAGAAATCCCATGGAAGGATGGAAGAAGGTATCACCTTATCATACAGTGTAACAGGGTGGTGTCCTAAAGGAACTTTATGGTGGGGATGGGGGTGAATGAATGGGATATGCATAATGTGGAGGATTATTATTGCCTTTTTATGCCTTATCCTTTTTTTTTACTATTGTGCCTGTAGCTACAGTCTTTCTGTTGCACAAACACTGCATAGTCTATATCAGAAAGAGTCAAATGGCTTGTGTGGGTTAACATTAAAAACCATGGAAAATTCCTTAAATATCCTTGGAAGCCAACCTGAAGAAGATACAGCCATTGCCCAGTTTCTGTGTTTGTGACAGGACCTGCTGAGAAAAGGGACTGGTGCTGGTGGGATGTCTTTTTCCTTCTTCGGTACAAAGGTATTCCTAAGCTGTGGTAGAACAGTTTTTTTAAATAAGCCGGAACTGTTGCTCCGCTCAGCCTGACAACATACCACATATACTTGGAACTTGTAAAGGATAAAGACCATGCTATTATTTTTAGTCTTGGACATCTCTGAGTTGTGATCTAGGGAAAACACAGATACACAGAAATGGTACAGGAAATATAGTGTCTTTGTTTCAGGGAGCTTGGCTTCTTTGGCTATTCTTTACACTGAGAAAGAGGAATTGTCTAATTGCTCAATTAAACTGCATAATTAGTTCAATTAAACTGCGGGATGGTTGGAATACAGGAGACTGTTATACCCATGGCTATCTGAAGGCATTTGATGCAGTATCTGAAAGACACATGTTCTGTGTGGTCAAAAGGTATTAGTTTGAAGCAGAGGATACCCCCCAGTAAAGTGGAATATTTATCTAGGGACAGGCAAGAGACAGATGAAAGGTGTGTAGTGAGCAAAAAGCATTACTTGGAAGGTCAGCGGAAAAGGGAATGTCTTCCTGAAAAAAATGACATTATAGCTAGAATTTCTGCTAGTAGAGCTATGCAGTTTATGATGAATTGTGCAACACCTTTCAATATAAAATGGATCTATGCCCATCTGGCAAATCAATACATGACTCTAGAAAATGACTGACTTTCTCTGCTATACAGCAAAGTACACTCTGCAAACTGGTGCTTTCTCCTCCACTGGATGATGGTAAACCATATGGAATGGCCAAACATGGGCAGGAAAGTAAAACAGCCCATTTCAGGCCTTTTCCCTTTGCAGTTTGGGTGAAGAAATACCAGGTGATCTCAGGCCCAGCAGGTTCACGGAAGGAAGAGTAGGTTAGTCTTACAGTGCTTCCATTTCTGCGCAAGATTTTATAATCATTACCTTGAAGCAGGTTAGCTTTCAAGTTCCCAAGAAGAGCTCAGGGGAGAGTGTGATATTTAAGCCTAGACATCTTTTCTCATCTGGGTTTCCTGTCACAATGCCAGTGTCTGTGTGTGCAAAGTTCTGGCAGCCTGAAATACTTTGATTTTTTTCTTTTCCCAGGCTTCAAAAGAAAAGGTACACAATGGGCTTGTGACTCCAGGGCAAGCATTGGTAGTCAAGAGTTTATGAGGTAGCTCATCTTCTTTATGTTTCTGGCATCACTTTAAATATTTTGCTGCGTAGAAGGGATGTGTGAAAGAAAAAGAAGCTCATTTAGTGGTTTTTGAGGCTGCAGGTTTGATGCCTAGAGGTGATTTCTGGTCCATACAGGTTTTCTGCTCTTGCTACAGGTAAAACAGAGGGCACCTCTGCATCAAAGACTTATAACATCTATTTCAAACCAACAAGTAAAGTCTAATTTTTAGAAGATCCTTGAAAGTTACTTGGATTTCTTTGACAGTGCAAACAATATCTAAGTAAGAATTTTGGTAGAGAATGTGTTCAGCTTAATAGTGCTTTCAATACTTATTTCAAATGTTTTATTTAAATGCTTTAAATGCAGCCGTGAGCTCAATATGCGTATACTCTGTTTGCTGATTTTGTGTTATACTACTATTTTATATTGTGGCTGGTAAACATAATCTCGGCGCTGGTGCAATCTACACATGAGAACAGATTTCAAAAACTGATTTTGTATTATTTAGCCTGGACAACCAATTATAAAGTTTGTAATTGTTCATTGACACTTCCCATGAGTAATCCAATAATCTGGGGATGGGAGGGTGACATTTAACAATTGAGACTGAAAAGGAAACAAATATAAAGAGCAACGAGATGTTCTTAAGGATGTTTTCCAACCTAAATGTTTCTATGATTGTGTGAAGAGAATTGCAATTTAGAGTAAAGTGAGAAACAGAACCCTCAGAAAAATGTGAAGAAGCCAAACCAGGACA
The DNA here is from genome assembly GCF_030867145.1 of Opisthocomus hoazin. NCBI lineage: Eukaryota > Metazoa > Chordata > Aves > Opisthocomiformes > Opisthocomidae > Opisthocomus > Opisthocomus hoazin. The sequence continues at coordinate 38,992,641 of NC_134416.1, forward strand.
TACTCTAACAAAATATCAGGGACAAACTTCTGATAGGCAAGGGTATACATGATGGTTTATTAATTTGGAGCTCAGCATTTGATTTACTGAAAATTGGCAGGAACAATCTGTTCTGTTCAAACTGGTCCGTTGCACTTGACACTGGAGTAGCCTACCAAGCTATTAGAATTGCTGTAAGCAGCAATGCCACTATATATAACATAGGGTCTTTCTTCTTTTCACTTGTGTCACCCTGAGCGTGCAGTTGAAATTATTTAAATATAAATATAATACAAATCTAATGCACTCCATTAAAACAGACTGGATGACCATATAGCAATTTGAATTTTCTGTTTTACATCTCTGTCTCTGCTTAGGGAGTGGAAATCTGGTTTGTAATACACCTGTGAAAGAGATAGACCTTGTAGTAAGAAGACTTTTGGAGATGGGACAGCAATCATAGCAAATTATCTGTGCATTCATCAAAACAGGTGGAGATAGTAGAAAAGCCTCAGTTAATAGAAAATCTTTCCCCCTTTCCTTCCCCTTTTTTCTTTTCTTTTCTTTTTTCTTTTCTTTTCTTTTCTTTTCTTTTCTTTTCTTTTCTTTTCTTTTCTTTTCTTTTCTTTTCTTTTCTTTTCTTTTCTTTTCTTTTCTTTTCTTTTCTTTTCTTTTCTTTTCTTTTCTTTTCTTTTCCTTTTCTTTTCCCCTTTCTCTTTCCTTTTCCCTTCCCCTTTCTCTTTCCTTTTCCCTTTCCTTTTCCCTTCTCCTTTCTCTTTCCTTTTCCCTTCCCCTTTCTCTTTCCTTTTCCCTTTCCCTTTCCTCCAAGTGCACAGTTTCCACAAAAACATATTGCCCTTTCAGAAAATGTTCTTCAGATTTGGAACTGCAGTGAAAGGCAACTATTGGTGGCTTCAGTATGTCATATCTGAATACCAGTAAAGTTTCAGTCTGTTTCTACCAGAAATATTTCAGCCCATGAAACTGCTGATGTCATGTGCTGCGATGCTCAGTCCTCCCTTGGTTATGTGAGTGACGTTATGAATTTCATGTGTCCTTTTGCCTTATGTTCTTAGAAGCGGGATGTAAATGGTCTAAAAAGTCAAACTTGATCTGGGTACTTACAACAATCGTAAACTGACATTTTTTTGCATTTTACAATATTTTCACATTCCTTTTGCATCATTTTTTAAGGTGGAATATAGTGCTCATTAAACCATCTGTTGCATCAAGGATCTAAAGCCTCTCTGGCTATATTAAGCCCTTCTTTGCTCCAGGCTACTGACTTCTTTACTTCCCTTGCCTTGTATAGCCAGGGAACTCTTGTATTTCACTTGAGATGACTGCATAATACATTCCATTACAATCGTATTTCCATGCTCATTTTATTTAGTACCAAGCAAAGAAAAATGCTAGCATTCAGCTTACTGGTGTTTTCGTCCGTTGTCTTGAGTATTTATGTAGAACCTCCACCTCACAACAGACGTTTATGCAAGAGTGTAGAGAACTGAAGCTAATGCCAAAGTCCCCAGTCCCACCATTAACTCTATATTTGCAAACACATTTGCAAGCATAAAGTCTCAGTGCAGTCAAAACGGGTAAGACTGACTGTATCAGCTTCGGAAGTCTGTGAGGAATTTGACAGGGAGTAAAGGCAATGGTACAGTTCCCAGAAAGCTCCTGCTGCATCTAATTTGTTACACAAAGGCTTTGGGATGCAGTAGTTAAGAGCCTTCCTAAATTAGATAATCAGCTAGCGGGGGCCACTAGGATGTGTGCAGTGGATTTTCTTTATATGCAGCCCACTGAAGAAAACGGATCACTTCTGCTCAAAATCTCATGCTCACAAAATTTCATGTGTCAGTTTTGCGTGCAAAATGAGTCTCCAGGGATTCAGAGTTTTGAAATATTTGTGGAGATGTATAGGCACTTTCACACAGCTTTATCTCAGCACTGTAAAATTCCCATGGTTTCTCCTGAATACTCTGTAACTGTATAAAACTCTGAAACACTTGAGAAGGATACAGATCAGCCTGCTGTGGTAATGGGGGGAGGTCAGAATACCTCTGTTCTGAAAAAAAACCAAAATATACACAAATGTAGTGGATCTCTTAACCATTTTCCTCAGCTAAAGATAGCATACTGAGCCTGTCAGTCATTAACCTGAGGTTTCCTCAGCTTTTTGCGGGGACTGTCTTTCCTTCAAAGGACTTTTTAGTACCTCTTAAGTAACCATCTCTCAGGCTTTTGTTTACTGTCTGGTCCCACTATTACTGAAAAAGAGTTTAATCAGCAGCTAAAGCCCTTTCTGCTTCTCTCTCCTTGAGATTTATGCATCAAAGAGCACTCTGCTCCAGGGGTAAAGGTCACTTTCACAGATACATTTCCCCATATATCTCCAACTGTTTCTACTCCTTGAGAGAGCAGTGGGTTCCCTCATACCAGCTCCACTTTCATGACTATGTTCAAAAAAATTAAATAGCAATAGTTTAGAAGAGAAGCTCATTCCATTTGGCTCTTTTCAGAGTGTTTATAGATAGGCAATAGTGTTGCTTTTTCTTTAGCTTTTGCTACTTATTTGAATTGTATTGTGTGTTACTCTGAAGGCTTCTGCCGTGTTCAGGACCCCAGTACTGTAGACACAAATGGACACCGAATGAACCTTGATGTTGTCTTTGCAGTTGAGGTTTTACCTTCTCTGGAGACCAAGCCAAGGAGGAGAGAGAAGAGAGTGAGCTGGTCTGGGAGCAGCTGGCTAAATTCTGTCTTCTCAATGTGAGCAGAAGCACTGGGGGAGAGAAAATGAGAAAATACTTGTAGAAACGGAGGTTCGGAGCTAAAGAAAAGAAAGAAGCAGAGCAAGAGGGCAGGAAAGGACCTGCTAGATCTGGGTGAGGCTTGCAGAAGACAGATGAAGAGTCTGAGAAGAAATTACTACTTCTGCTGTCAAACCTAGTTTTTGTAGTGAAGTCTTACGGACACAAGGACTTCGAGAAATCAAGCTGTAAGCCCTGCCTGTAGTAAAGTTTACATAGATCAAATTCATTGACTCTTAAAGTGTGTAGAGATCCCTGATGCTTCACCTGGAATAATTCAAATCTGTGCAACAAAAATCTGACCTCTCTATTTTACATGCCCACAGCTACAAAACTGCTCTGTGAAAATGGGATGATAAAGGCACCCTTTTACTCTTTCACTATTCAACCTGACATTTACTTACATTTCTAAGAGCTATGTCCTTGGAATGGCCCAGCTGGTACAGAGCAGAAGGGGTTTTTTTTAAGTTGCTAAAATTCACTAACCATACCTCTCTGTGTCCTATATCCTAAACTTACTACCTTTTCCACTGGATGCTCCAGGAAACCTTGACAAGAATTCCATTTACTTAATTATAAAAAAAAAATGGTCCAATAGTTTTTCAGTAAGATAGCTTATTACTTTCTGATCAGTCACAAAAAAATCAGACAGCAGAAGCAAATAGCAATATGCCAGCCCTGCAATAACCAGCAAGAGCTTGCGTCTGTCCAAAATGTTATTCATTGCAAATTATAAGTTTATCTTCAACCAAATATCAAACAATTTTTTTTTTCGCAACCAAAGTTTTTTCAGAGATCTCTAGTTCTTCTTTAAATGAGCAAAAAGTGCAAGCCAAAACAATTCTGGTATGACCTTGTCATCCCCATTTCAATGACCTCCTTAGAAGACATTCTGATTTTCATTTTCCATGTGTATGTTAGCTTGACAGCCTGCAGATATACATATACAATTGCAGATATACATATGCGATATATTTCCCCTCTATTTTAAAGACATGGTTTCATTTTCCCCTCTTTTTATTGACAGACTTTTCATTGATTCTGATTTTCATAAAAGCACTGTTGACAGATAGATGTCTGTAACTGAACAACCCACAGTGGAATTCACTTGTTCTAGTAGGTGTTTCTTTTTTGCTTTTTTCTACTTACTTTGTTTCCCATTCTCCAGAGCAAATGTATTTAGGGATTTATGGATTATTTTGACTGACCACGTGTCAAAAATACAGCAATGTGCTGGGCAGCAAAATATCCTCGTAGCTTTTTCTTCCCTCCTGCACAGGTTCACATTTGTTTGACTTTGCTGAAATTAAAAAGTTTGATTCTAGATGATGTCACATTTTGTTTTTTTAATATTCTTCTCTTTTGCAAGGGAGAATAATAGTTTGTTGATATCCTCTTAAGAGCTCATAACTGTCCCTGTCACCAGCCCATGTAATATGCTAGCTGTTCCACAATAACTAGTTCTCCATTTATTTTCTCTGGATGATCTTCACAATGCTTGAAAAATCTTTTATTTCCAGTTCTTAGATTGAGTTTTATGAAACACAAACTTATAAAAGCTGCCAGCGAGGGCAAGCTGGTTGCGGGAAGAGGAACAGCAATCACAGTGTTAGAGTGGAGACGCTCTTGATGACAAAACTAGAGCTTTCTAAAACAAAATGCAAATTGGCAGCTTGTGAGGCAATTTGTAGAAGAACTGAGGTTTGAAGCAAAACTTGGAGAGGTGTTTTTCCAAGGATTTGAGTCAAATATGTCATCTAGAGTGATTTCACCTGTCAGCACAGACAGTTCAGGGAAATACTGAGTTGTGTCTCTCTTTGCCCCTGTTTTTCAATGCAGAGTTAAGCCAATTTAACAGCATAAAACTTGCTGTTCTCTCCACCCCCCCGCCCCTTTCCTTTCCCCCGTTTTATTTGTCTAGCAGTTGCCAGCAGGGATCAGACATTAGGAACAGTGCAGTCAGCACCTTTTTCTGGGGCACAAGCGCTGGACCAGAATTTATTGGCTTTATGCGCTGCAGGGAAGATCACTACATCCAAGAAAGAGCCTCTCCTGTGGGGCAGCGATGGTTTGCCACCAGTCCAGCCAGCCGGCTCCGACTGCAGTTTCGAGCTTTGTTTCATGCCCCTCAGGCTGAGAAAAGCCTGCCTCTTCTGGAATGCTAACCATCTTTTTGGGGCCGGATGCCTCCGTTTCATCGGACAATAAATTAGCGAGCTCGCGTTGGACTGGGGGTGACCGTTTCACCTAGCTTGAGATGGGGATGAAAAGACGTGGCTGAGCTCCGGTTTAAAGGAACGGCCAAGAGTCAAATTTATCAAGTGGATCTCTATCCATCTTCTGGGGGGAAAACAGTAGCTGAAGCACTTCCCCTGCCGACGCGCACTTTATAGAGCCGTGGGGGGGTCCGGGGAGGGGGGCTGGTGAGAACGGGAGGCGGGGGGGCTGCTTTCGTGGGGCAGCCTGCAGTGACACGGCAACCCAGACATATGGTGTCATTATTCAGCCGACACAAATTTGACACTTGGTGAATTTATTATATTTTGGTTTGCTCCTGGTGCCTGAAAGGCTTTGCAACTGTCTCTTCATAGGGCCTGTCACAGATGTTGATGTATTTTCCTCCTCCAGCCAGGTTTTACTGTGGAAACTGATACAACTTCACGATAGAATTTCTGGATGAATTATTCACGCATTGCATGCTTTCTGCACATAGGGGGTTGGAAGAAATCCATCCTATTCAATAAATGGTCTCTTTAATCCCCTTTAACAGAGAATTTTCCCTGAGTTTAAACCTTTTCTATTATCACCTTTGTGATCCTAATGTTTTGGATAACGTATTTGCAGTTAATAGCTTTGTTAATTTTTTCACTGTATTTCACCTTAACATGCAATTAAATTGTCCAGACACAGTGATGAAACTGATACATCGAAGATACAATAAACCATATGGGCCAGATTCTCATCATCTTAACTTCTGGTTGCCTTTTTTTTTTTTTTTTTTTTTAATCCTGCAGATCATTCCATGTTCAGTGATTTATAGGGTAATTCCTGAAATATCTCAATATTTGTTGTTGTAGACAGAATGGGCTGCTGCTAATGCCAGTACCATCTGTGGAGACGATTTTTTAATTGAAAAGAATTTTCAGTCTTGAGAGTAGAGAGTTGGATGAACTCATCACTGCCCCCTGAGAGAAGATTAATGAAATGAAAACATATTGTACCACTTTAATACCTGGAGAAGTAATAAGGATGCATCAAGTGACAATATAGAGCATGGTGCGTGGGGATAAATTGCTTTAACATAACATGCAAAGTCCATCCAAGAATTAAAAATTACATTTGCAGGTTTAAAAACTATTGTGCTTTGTATTAAACCTCCTGATTCCATTGTTTTCCTGACTTCTAACTCCAGAAGTAGAATTCGGATTCACATTCTCTTGGTCCTGATGCCACATGCAGCAATCCATATTCCCAAATAATCATTTTTAATTTAATATTAACTAGTTATATGCCTATAGTGAAGTTTCGAAATCAAATGGCTATGTGGATATTCCTCTTATCCTGAACCATTGCAAATGATATTACTTTTGAAAGATGTAACCAAGTAAAAGCAAGTAAATGGATATCCACTATCTAAAATGCAAAAGTGCTATTTTTGTTTTAGTATAAAGCTTACACTGCCTTGACTAGAATTTGTAATTTAAAGACTAATAATTTTTTCCTCAGATTACTGTGGTTTGCATATTACTAATACAGCCAGTTGTTAAAATGATATTTCTATTCATATTTTGGAAAATCGCATTTCTCCATAAAGTTCCATGTATTAAGAGCTTATCCTTCTACCCTCATGGCAGTATCCAAATATGGACAATATTAAAACTACCTGGTCTCCATCCTAGTGTTGTGTAGAAGGATTATTAGTAAGCATTTAAGGTATTATTAATAAGCATTTCCCAAAGTGGTTCAATTTACAAAATGGCTTTAAACAAAATATAGGAACTAAATTATGTTTCATGGTTTTAGTAAAAAGATTATGAGTTTTCTTTCCTAATTTTTGCCCCTCAAAATTGCATATAATTCACAAAATCACTGTATATAAGAAAAATACTTTAATTGACAAAATTCTGTTATTACTACAGAACACTTCTGTGAAATGAGAAACAGTACAGCAAAATATCTTTTATTAATTTGAAAAAACCCTGCATTTCTCAGCAGCTTGGGGCTTTCTCATTTTAAGTTTAAGTAGAGCAGGAGGTTTTTTTCTAAAACCTGAGCTGGACAGACACCATTATCCCTTCCCCATCCAAACCCCAAGCTCTACTTTCTCCTGGTCAGGCCAGCAGGTCTAATCAAGTTAGCAAAGGAAAAGAATACAAGATTCCAGAAAAAAGCATATTATAAATTTCTCATCACTGAACCAAAACATGGATTAAATATAGAATTCAAGAATTTATTTAACTTTGCTTTTTTTGACATTAATACACATACAGAAATCCAGTGAACTGTCAATGATTTGGGTGTAAACTTTGGAGATTCATTTCTGGAGCAGTGAAATAAGGCTGCAGGATATGAAATTCGCCCTCTCCCAAACATGTACTGTCCTTACTACATTGCTTCTATTAATGGGACGAGTATGCTTTCTGAGTGATGTTATTCTGCTTTTCAGTCTTTGAATGCGTTAATAAGCTGCACCAAGTGTTGGGGGAAGAAAGGAGATGGGGTTATTTAAAAGAAACCATCTAAAATGATGGTGGAAGAGACAGCCGTAGAAGATGACTTAGTTCCTTCATTCAAACTGGTTACAGCTGTGAAGCTGTATAATACAGTTAAACCTTTAACAAAAAAACCTGTGCTTATATATCTCCATTTCAGTGCTGCGAAGAACTGCATAGGTGCACCTTTTCTCTGCCCCCTTTGGTTGGTACACCATACACTTACACATGACACTTGTCACACAAACACTTTTCTAGTTGAAAAGACAGGAGAAAACTAATAGCAACCAGCCAGTTGCTCCATTATGAATAATCACAGAATCATAGAATCATAGAATGGTACGGGTTGGAAGGGACCTTAAAGATCATCTGGTTCCAACCGCCCTGCTATGAGCAGGGACATCTTCCACTAGACCAGGTTGCTCAAAGCTCCATCCAACCTGGCCTTGAACACTGCCAGGGAGGGGGCAGCCACAGCTTCTCTGGGCAACCTGTTCCGGTGTTTCACCACCCTCATGGTGAAGAATTTCTTCCTTATATCTAATCGAAATCTGCCCTCTTTTAGTTTAGAGCCATTCCCCCTTGTCCTATCAGTAATGATTAGTAATGATTGATGTCCCATCAATAATGATTGCTCTTGGCCCAAGCAAATGGCAATTACTCAGCCAGCAAAGGTTATACATGATTGGGGGTGTTTGATTTTTTTTTTCCCCTGAAGGCACTGGCCCAGTTGAGATTGCAGTAGTAAAGCTGAGATGTGCCACTGAATTTGCAACACCTTGCAATGACTGGGAGTCCCAAAGTTAGTCTTTTTGAGAGTGGATTATTGTCCCTTTTCACCTGATGCCATTTCTTTTGCCCTTACGTACCACTCTGCCAGTACATGCGTACTGGGAGGTCAGCTCCATTGAGTTGCAGCTCATACCTGGGAAACACCATCGAGGTGCAGAGTCTGTGAGCAACTGTACAGCACTGGTGGAGCAGTAGCCAGGAGCTGCTGTGCAACGGCCAGACGCAGCAATTGGCTGACACACATGTTTGTTTCATCTGACAAAATAGCCCATCTCCGTTTTCCAGGCTGCGTGCATATGCACCACAGGTACGAAGAGCAATGAACCAGAGGGCCAGTGCCAGACCTTACGCCTGGGAAGTCTCTTCAAGCCTGCAACGTTTCCCCCCCTTCAAGTCCCTCCTGAAAACTCATCTCTCACTAACGCGTGTCTTAAATTACAGGCGGATAATAGCCCAGCAGGTTGAGAGCTATCTAGGAATGGCGTGAATCAGGGCTGTTCAGCTGGAGGATGACAGTGGCAGCGCTGTGCATCGGTTCCCTCTTCAGTGCATACCCCAAACCCGTGTGGAGGGTTTGATGGCTCTGAGCTGAGCCTCTGCCATGTAGCCATGCTCCCAGATAAGAGTATGACCGGCTCTCAGGAGCTGGAGAGCCCAGTGCTGTGATGTTAGCGTCAAAGCCCACTCCCTCCCATGCCTTCCCTGCCCCGGCTCACCCTGCCACCCTGCTGCTCGCTGCTTTCCAGCCTGAAATCTCGCCAGGCTGAACGAAAGAATGACATTTCCCTGCAGCTGCTAGCGCACAGCAGTGCCAAACCTCTTGGAAAGCACTGCATCAGTCGAAAATAACAATCAGCATTGATTAAAGGAGAGCTAATTACAAGCTCCCACAGAGGTGATTCTTTTTCTTTCTTTTCCCACTCGCATGATTCTCAGCATTTAATCTCTCTGGATGCCTTTGGTGAATTACCTGCAGGCCACAGCCGTTGGAAGTAGTTCAGTCTCTGGTGCCATTACTATGATAATACATAAAAGACCCAAACAAGGGTGGAAGGAATAGTCGGAACAATCCATAGAAATAATCCTTTTGTCCACCATAAATGTTGAACGATAGTTTAGATCACCAAACACAAATATTTTATTAGATAATAAGTTATGCTGGTAATAAATATTTCAGCGTTCAGCCCTCTATGCAGACCACCTTTAAAAGCCTACAGCTTTAATGCTCTGCAATCAGATTCTACCACGATTTTTCGGGCTTCAGATGGCAACTATTGCATCTACTGCAGTAAATATAATTCTGTGAATCTAAAAATGAAATGTAGGTGACAGGTCTTTAAAACCTGAAATTTATTGCTAACCATTCTGCTGGAAAGCGTGGCTCTAAATTTATTTTGTTTCCCTGTTTTCTGAAGGAGAGCAGCGAAAGGGGAAAGGAAGAGGGACGGAACTGAAAATGTGTCCAGGGAATTACTCAATTTTACTGAGTTGTTGTTGTGTGCTTTACTTAACAGGCCAAGTCAAAACCTATAGGTGGCCTAGAAATAGATGAAGTGATACAATGGGAAATTGTTCAAATTCAACAAAGCTGAAGGATACTCTGTTACTTGGCAGGTATTTTGGCATTTAAAAATACTTTTCCCCCTGTCTTTTTCTTATGCAATATTTAATCTCATTGTAACTTTTATTCCCACTTCATTCTGCTTGTATTTGCCACCTTGCCAGTTGTGTTTTTGGAGACTGCGTTTTAAGTAGGATTTTTATATTGGAACTTTGGAAGTAAATAATTTTTTAAACGTATATGGGGGTAAGCAGGTTTTAAAATCTTCCATTCACCTTAGAGAATTTACTTGATTTTTATGGCTACTTTATATGTGCAAGAGCAGACAGGCAGAATAACAAATATATCAGGTAATAAATATTAGCAGGTTTGCTATTCACAATAGTGAACAATATCAATTTCTTGGTATGTTTTTTTCATGTGATAATATTAAAGAATGTGGAAGACAGACCCTTAAAGTGCTTTCATTTTAAGGAGAAAAGGAAAAAAGGATAAACCTTGCAGGAAGGGTACTCACTGACATTTCCATATAAGCAAGAGCCGTCTTAAATAATATTTTGTGAAAATAAACTAACCTGGCTTTGCCAGCATTCAGTGTACATTTTATGTCTCCCATTACCCAAAGACAGATGTGTGGTTTAATAGGCTTTAGCTACATAAGAAAAAATTTGAACCTAAAATCTGGCCAGCAACTTACCTCACTCTTTTGTTATTACAGTAGCTCCTTTTAGGTTTAGGGTCCAGCGAGAAAATGGAGAGAGTGTGAATTGTAAAAGAAAGAAACAAACAAAGCCAAAAAAAAGTTAAGTCTTTCACTGTCTCTATTTTGAAATTCCTGCCTCTGCCATCCTCAGCCAATTGTCTCTACATGAGTCTCCAGTTATCCCCCTGTTCTGGGCTTTGGGTTTTGTTTGGTTTCTTTCTGACTGAAAACAGACTGAAGCTGACCTGACTAAAGAAATTTGGGGAACCTTTAAAGCCCGTCTAAGCCAGCTCCTTGAATCTCCTTCTAACTTCTGACCTCAAAGGAAATAAGCTGAAGCAAATAGGACTATTAATACAGGTTTCGATATTTTTTCTGAAGTCCATACTACCAACTTGACCAAAGACTTCTGTGTTGGCCCACTGGAAATCCAGCTGCATGGGATGGAGAGTGGCATCTGAGGAGAGAAGAAAGAAGAATGGCTTTCAATTTTACTAGTTATGTTTTTTATGCATGGCTAGTAAATTCTGGCTAGCCAATTCACAGCTTTTTAAAAAGGCTTAGTTTAGAGATTTCTAAGTTTTTCATCTATATGAAAGTCAAACTCACTTTTTAAGTGTTTAGATATCAGCATGCAGAGTTGATGACTGTCAGTCTCTAATTTTTGATACTCATTCTTGTGATCAGCAAGGAATAAGCAGAGTGATGCTTTTTACAAATCTGCTAGAGGGGCAGATCATACCCTCTGTGTTAGCAGAGTCTGAGGTGATTCAGGAAGCAGTTAGAGGTCACTGAAAAGCTTTGGCAGAGGTTTTAATGAGTTTTCATTGGGAATTCAGCAGTCTTTATGAAGGCCAGGTCTGTTTAAAAATAACAACTATTTACCTTAAGGGTTCTTAAAATACGAGCCAGGCGTTTTAGTCTCTGATTTTGAGCATGCAATATAGTAACATTTTTCCTTTTAAATGTAAAAATATGCAAGCGCAGAGTAAGTACATCTATTTTTGATTGCATGATGCACTTCAAAGTTATCTGGGACGTATTTTAGGAAAGGGAGGCCATTCTGTAGCAGCCACAGTGCCCAGTGAGATCTTTCCAGCAGCACTGGAGAGACAAAGGTGGGTATGACAGAACACGAAGTAAGAAAAGAGGAACATTTTATTTATCTTATGTAGGAAATCATAATGTTTGACTCTCAGATCAGCCGTATATACAACAATACTTACTCTAGAGAAAGTAATTTTCTCTGTTATATAACTTGTGTGATGCTTTTCTTCTTATTTGGTCACAATGTTTTACACCTTTCAGATGAAAAAAACTGTGGAAAACATTGTTTTTAAATCACAGAATCTTTGCTTTATGGATAAAATACTGGAAAGAAGTTTTGCAAAAAAGCTTTTGAGGGTAAATACCGCCATATGCCCTAGAAGTGGGAACAAAGTCAAATCCCTAGATCTAAGCACTCTCAAATTTAGAAAGCTTGGGTCTGAACAGAGATTTTTCTTGTGCTCGGAATATGTTTACCTGAGTATGATCAGAATGAAAATTATTTGCTCTCAACAAAAGTTAATAAAAGAATACTCTGTGCAAACTAAGTAACCACAGTGTGAAGTAGGAAATAAATTAAAAATCAACTTTATGAGTTCTGAGGAGCTATCTTCTCTGTCCCAGAACCTGTTACAGCTAAAACTTAGATCTTCCATGTATGAAAAAATTGCACTAGTTGAGCTTAAGTTATTATTTTACAAAGATGTTAATCAGATGCAAGAAGCTACACAGAAACTTTTATTTTGGCTTAATGCAGACTTACTATGTTTAGCTTGATCACACAAAAGAACAAGGTCAGTGACAGTGCAGCCTTTAATAGAAGATTGTTTTAAAAGTAGCGCAATGATTAGGTTACCTGCGCTCTTCAAATTTTCACTGGTCATTTGCTTAGGAGTATAATCTGGTCTGACGATATCTTCCCCAGGGAGCAAAGAGTTATAGCCATATACTTGCTTTACAGTGTAACTGTGTCTGCAGTCAAAGGTGATACCAGTATGGATATCAGCAAGACATTCCTAGCAGAAACTAAAGCTAAGAAGCTGAAAGCAACTTCGTATGCCACCATAATCTCTGTTGTCCGAGTCCCAGTCGTACGCGCTGGTCCAGAGGGCAGGCTGCTGGGGAAGCTGTGTAAGGGGGTCACCAGCCTGCCATCGCCTTCTGTGCCTTGATAATAACCGTGAAACAAGTGGACTGGGATGCTGGAACTAGCTGGTTTTCCAGCCTAATAACAAAAAGAGGTCCATCACTAAGCAAAAATTGCAATTCACAAATGGACATCAGCTACAGTTACTTTAGCCCTGCACAAGCCCAGGTGAGTCTGTTTCCGTTTCTAAGACTGTGTGTGCTGGTACAACTGGTGCTTTCTGGTCATTGTTCAGTGAAGTTGTTGCTTTGCGGGAAAAGTGCATGCGTGTGCCTAGCCATTTCCCCACGGGTGTCTCAGGGTGTCCTTAACAAGTCACGATGAACTGAAAGTGGAAGAAAAGAAGGTTATCAGGAGTAGTCAGCATGGATTCACCAAGGGGAAATCATGCCTGACCAATCTGATAGCTTTCTACGATGACATGACTGGCTGGGTAGACGAAGGGAGAGCTGTGGATGTTATCTACCTTGACTTCAGCAAGGCTTTCGACACAGTCTCCCATGATATCCTCCTGGGGAAGCTGAGGAAGTGTGGGCTGGATGAGTGGTCGGTGAAGTGGACAGAGAACTGGCTGAATGGCAGAACTCAGAGGGTTGTCATCAGCGGCGCTGAGTCTAGTTGGAGGCTGGTGACAAGTGGTGTCCCTCAGGGGTCAGTACTGGGCCCAGTCTTGTTTAACTTCTTCATCAACGACCTGGATGAAGAGTTAGAATGTACCCTCAGCAAGTTTGCTGATGACACCAAACTGGGAGGTGTGGTAGATACACCAGAAGGCTGTGCTGCCATTCAGCGTGACCTGGATAGGCTGGAGAGCTGGGCAGAGAGGAACCTGATGAGGTTCAACAAGGGCAAGTGCAGGGTCCTGCACCTGGGGAGGAACAACCTCATGCACCAGTACAGGCTTGGGGTGGACCTGCTGGAGAGCAGCTCTGCGGAGAGGGACCTGGGTGTCCTGGTGGACGACAGGTTAACTATGAGCCAGCAGTGTGCCCTGGCTGCCAAGAAGGCCAATGGGATCCTGGGGTGCATCAAGAAGAGTGTGGCCAGCAGGACGAGGGAGGTTCTCCTTCCCCTCTACACTGCCCTGGTGAGGCCTCATCTGGAGTACTGTGTCCAGTTCTGGGCTCCCCAGTTCAAGAAGGATGAAGAGCTACTGGAGAGAGTCCAGCGGAGGGCTACAAGGATGGTGAGGGGACTGGAGCATCTCCACTACGAGGAGAGGTTGAGGGAGCTGGGCTTGTTCAGCCTGAAGAAGAGAAGGCTGCGAGGGGACATTATAAATGCCTACAAATATCTGAAGGGTGGGTGTCAGGAGGATGGGGCCAAGCTCTTTTCAGTGGTGCCCAGTGACAGGACAAGGGGTAATGGGCAAAAACTGAGGCACAGGAAGTTCCGTCTGAACATGAGGAGGAACTTCTTCTCTCTGAGGGTGACGGAGCACTGGAACAGGCTGCCCAGGGAGGTTGTGGAGTCTCCTTCTCTGGAGATATTCAAGACCCGCCTGGACAAGGTCCTCTGCAGCCTGCTGTAGGTGACCCTGCTTCGGCGGGGGTGTTGGACTAGATGACCCACAGAGGTCCCTTCCAACCCCTACTATTCTGTGATTCTGTGATTCTGTGATTCTGTGAAAGGATCTGCTGAGAAGCATGTATCCACGTGAATCTGTCTTTCTGTATCTATTTGCTCACTGGCCAGTCCTGCTGGCAGATCAAGTTTACTGTAAACTCAGAATCACAGAATCACAGAATCACAGAATAGTAGGGGTTGGAAGGGACCTCTGTGGGTCATCTAGTCCAACCCCCCTGCCGAAGCAGGGTCACCTACAGGAGGCTGCACAGGACTGCGTCCAGGCGGGTCTTGAATATCTCCAGAGAAGGAGACTCCACAACCTCCCTGGGCAGCCTGTTCCAGTGCTCCGTCACCCTCAGAGGGAAGAAGTTCCTCCTCATGTTCAGACGGAACTTCCTGTGCCTCAGTTTGTGCCCATTACCCCTTGTCCTGTCACTGGGCACCACTGAAAAGAGCTTGGCCCCATCCTCCTGACACCCACCCTTCAGATATTTGTAGGCATTTATAATGTCCCCTCGCAGCCTTCTCTTCTTCAGGCTGAACAAGCCCAGTTCCCTCAACCTCTCCTCGTAGTGGAGATGCTCCAGTCCCCTCACCATCCTTGTAGCCCTCCGCTGGACTCTCTCCAGTAGCTCTTCATCCTTCTTGAACTGGGGAGCCCAGAACTGGACACAGTACTCCAGATGAGGCCTCACCAGGGCAGTGTAGAGGGGAAGGAGAACCTCCCTCGTCCTGCTGGCCACACTCTTCTTGATGCACCCCAGGATCCCATTGGCTTTCTTGGCAGCCAGGGCACACTGCTGGCTCATGGTTAACCTGTCGTCCACCAGGACACCCAGGTCCCTCTCCGCAGAGCTGCTCTCCAGCAGGTCCACCCCAAGCCTGTACTGGTGCATGAGGTTGTTCCTCCCCAGGTGCAGGACCCTGCACTTGCCCTTGTTGAACCTCATCAGGTTCCTCTCTGCCCAGCTTTCCAGCCTATCCAGGTCACGCTGAATGGCAGCACAGCCTTCTGGTGTATCTACCACACCTCCCAGTTTGGTGTCATCAGCAAACTTGCTGAGGGTACATTCTAACTCTTCATCCAGGTCGTTGATGAAGAAGTTAAACAAGACTGGGCCCAGTACTGACCCCTGAGGGACACCACTTGTCACCAGCCTCCAACTAGACTCAGCGCCGCTGATGACAACCCTCTGAGTTCTGCCATTCAGCCAGTTCTCTGTCCACTTCACCGACCACTCATCCAGCCCACACTTCCTCAGCTTCCCCAGGAGGATATCATGGGAGACTGTGTCGAAAGCCTTGCTGAAGTCAAGGTAGATAACATCCACGGCTCTCCCTTCGTCCACCCAGCCAGTCATGTCATCGTAGAAAGCTATCAGATTGGTCAGGCATGATTTCCCCTTGGTGAATCCATGCTGACTACTCCTGATAACCTTCTTTTCTTCCACTTGCTTGATGATGGCCTCCAGGATAAGCTGCTCCATCACCTTTCCCGGGATGGAGGTGAGGCTGACCGGCCTGTAGTTCCCTGGGTCCTCCTTCTTGCCCTTTTTGAAGATTGGAGTGACACTGGCCTTTCTCCAGTCCTCGGGCACCTCTCCTGTCCTCCAGGACCTCTCAAAGATGATGGAGAGTGGCTCAGCAATGACATCCGCCAGCTCCCTCAGCACTCGTGGGTGCATTCCATCGGGGCCCATGGATTTGTGGACGTCCAGATCGCTTAAGCGATCCCTCACACAGTCCTCCTCAACCAAGGGAAAGTCGTCCTCTTTGTAGGCTTCTTCTTTTACCTCCGGGGCTTGGGATTCCTGAGGGCCAGTCTTAGCACTGAAGACTGAAGCAAAGAAGGCATTCAGTAGCTCTGCCTTCTCCGTATCCTCCGTCACCAGGACACCCGCCTCATTCAGCAGCGGCCCCACGTTGTCTCTAGCCTTCCTTTTGCTGCTGATGTAGTTGAAGAAGCCCTTCTTGTTGTTTTTGACATCCCTTGCCAGCTTCAATTCCAGGTGAGCCTTGGCCTTCCTCGTCGCATCCCTGCATGCTCTCACCACGTTTCTGTACTCTTCCCAAGTGGCCTGTCCCTCTTTCCACATTCCATGGACCTTTCTCTTCTGCCTGATCTCCGCTAGAAGCTCCTTATTTAACCATGCAGGTCTCCTGCCTCCTTTGCTCGATTTCTTTCTCAGGGGGATGCATTGCTCCTGTGCATGGAAGAAGTGTTGTTTAAAGAGCGACCAGCACTCATGGACCCCCCTTCCTTCAAGAGCCCTGGCCCACGGGATTCCTCCCAGTAGCTCCTTGAAGAGGGCAAAGTCAGCCCTCCTGAGGTCCAGGGTTTTGATCCTGCTTATCGCCCTGCTTCCTCCACTCCCTTTCTGCTACATTCGCAGACTGCACAAATAAACGTTTAGAAGGATAAGCAAAAAGGGATACTGATTGACACTCCACGGACATCCAGATTTGGAACCTCAAGCAGAGATTACATTCCTCTTATGTGGCAAGAAGCTGTTGCTCTCCATAGAGTCATGATGTAAATCAGCTGCAGCGCTGTGCTGGGTTCTTTCCGTATTGCAGGTACAGAGTAAGAGCCCCATTCGCCAAATGCTGATTTAGCATGTCAAAAATAAGAGATGCACTCTGCCCTTCAGTCTCCAGACTAAGGGGACCTGAGGAGGCAGGTTGTCACAGGTTAATTAGTGAATGTTTTCTACCTAAAACCCTGTCTGGAGCATATCATCACACATTTTAAAACATTAAAAAAGAAGCAGTGTTGTTCTGACTGCACCATAAACAAGGTAAGTGTCAAGGAGGTGAGGTACGAAAAAGGAGATGACCAACTACAGAAATTCAATAAGCAACCAGAGGAAATGGTATCACATTGTTCCCTTGAACAGTGTTTTATTACTTAATGGAGATACAAGGAGTCATCACCAATAAATGATATTTTCTTTGCCGTCTTTGAGGACCTGTAATTGAAAGTACCTATTCTGCAGAAAATGAAAAATGGATGATACAAGCTTTTAACATACGTTTCAGTGTGTGACAAAAGAGGAAAGAACTCCCTAATATTAGAAAAATTAGAAAATGCAGGCTCTGTGTGCTGGAAGAAATATTTAGTCACAGTTTCCAACTAAATGAATAGCAGTTATCATGATTTAAAGTACCGTTACTTAAAGTAAGGACACTCTAAGTGCATAAATAATCAATTACTAATAAATGAAAACTGGTAATCGGCTTAATCAACTTCTTCCCCATTCAAAAGCAACTTGCTAACTTGCTATGCAGTTGCCATATTTTGCTTTTTTCTTCTTGACAGCCTGTGTTGCTTTTTACAGAGCCCTGCTCATAGGTCAGATGATTATTTGAGACTCTCAACCTTTGTTTAAAAGAAACAGTGACTTTT
Organism: Opisthocomus hoazin; assembly: GCF_030867145.1. NCBI lineage: Eukaryota > Metazoa > Chordata > Aves > Opisthocomiformes > Opisthocomidae > Opisthocomus > Opisthocomus hoazin. The sequence continues at coordinate 39,010,373 of NC_134416.1, forward strand.
AAACCTTTCTGATTTTGAAGACTGTCTCAGAGATGTGCTGCAAGAATACCTCTGAGAGATCAGGGACAAACAGATGAAAGAGTCTTCAGTTATTTATTCAGAAACCTCTCAGGATTTTGCATCATAAATTTTGAACTTCTGCTACAAAATCCATTTGCCTCTGAAGGAAGACAGGATTTTCCAACACTTTGAAGCTGACAACTGTCTTATAAATACTTTTAAAACAGAAATAGCCAGTCTAAAATACCGACCACTAAGCTGGTTTGTTTGGGCAACAGTAACATTGTGCAGTGGATCCTGAAGAAATTTGTGCTGGGTTCAGAGGGCTTCATGTTACCTGAGAAATATATTGAACAAAGATCTTATATGCTATTAGAATTTCAAGCTGATGATAGAAGGTGGGGTTTGGTGTAGATGCAATGTATGGGTGAGTCAAGTCAGGAGGAGGAGTGAGACCGGGAAGAGTGCCCATTACACGGTTTTCTGTTTTCTGGATTTGGTAGAGTAGATCTATAGCTTGAGGGGAACTCTGTTTCCAAACAGAATTTCTGTGTTGTTAACACATTACCAGTGCTGAAAGAAGCCTGCCTAAATGTCTTCAAAACAGGTAGGAAGCAAAAGAGGAAGATGACATACACACGATGTGCTACAGGAGCAATGTGGCAGACAGGATACTAATGAGACATGTTGGAGAAATACTGCAAACAGTAAATCAGTCTATGACAGTAGGTGAATGTAACAGCCTCTTATCTTTAACTTTTAAAGTGCAGTGGTTCTTTAATGATTCCACTGGACAGCACAAGGAAAGGGAAATGTGAATTTTCTTATCCCCTTCTACTACTACGCAAACAATGAAAATAATGTGGTCTATACTGAGGTGATGAGAATAAAAGGGTCTTCGCGCATTGCAGCGCAGAGTAAAGAGCCAGTGTGTAGCTGGGTCTCTGAGAACACAGCAGATTTGCTCCTGCAAGTTGTGAGAGAGTAACTGCTGAGAAGAGCAGGGCTGCTCCTGTCAGCTGAACTGATTCCCAGCAATGGTTTTCATCAGCTGCCATGGGCTCTGACTCCATGCTGTGTGTTTGCTTACGGCTGCTCCAGCTGTTGGATGCAAAAGTAACTGCAGAATAGGCAACAACAAGAGTCAAGGCCCAAGTCAGCATCTGCAGCTGAAAATTGCACCTAAAGAGGATTTCAAAGAGGTTTCAATAATACCTTTTGTATTCTCTCCATTTGAGATGTCTGTGTGCCAGCCCTTTCGCCCCCATCAGAAATTCTGATCTGCTGTAATTTCCACCACCTACCGACAGCACAAAGGAAATTAGCACTGCAGAGAAAAAGCCCAGTACAGCTTCTTGATATCTGTTCTGCTGGCTCTGGGCTGCAAGACGATCTGCTGTGGCAGAACAGACAGATCCCGTGCCATGTCAGAAGTGTAACAACTTACTGTAGGCAAGCACAGCCCACCCCTAGGAGCAAGACCCTTCTGCTGGTATCCCAGGCCCCTGCAATTAGGATCCACGTCACTTCCATGGCCATTACTAACTCTTTGCCACTTCTAGTGACAAAAGCCAGCCTTCTGCTTTGGCTTCCCCTCTCTCTTCCATGTTTCTTCAGCATGTCTCTTACTTTATTAGTTTTCTATTTTCTTCATGATTTTCCATCTTGTATCCAGAAATAGTGTATTATTTTAACAGATATGTTGGGTACTCAATTATGGTTTTTTACCTGCCATGACATGAAAGCCAGAAGCACAGCAATCAGACCTGTCATAATTATCTGTGGTCATGATAGAGGTTTTTGCCAAAGAACAGTAATCTGCTCTAATTTAAAAATGCAAGTGTTTGTGTACTGAGAGGAATTTCATAGTGGTATTGCATCACTTCATTTTCTTGCCCCTTTAATTCAGATGCTGAAATTACTATAGATAACTGTTTCCTTAGTAACGGAAGAACATCTTTGTCTTCACAGTTGCTTCACAATTGCTTATATGGGAGCTATATCCTCTGATTTGCACAGTAACACCCTGTCCTGCTCTGTCCCATTATTTCAGGACTGTCATGTTGACCCCACTATGTCATAGAAGCTGGGATCTTCTCACTTGTTTGGAGTCCCCTGCATCCAACATCATACACATCTTCCCTTGCACCGCTCCCACACTGTAGCCAATGTCAATTTGTTTCCATTCTCCTCCTCTGCATCCCTCCCACACCAACCACCCCAGCAGTACTGGAGTGGAGCCCAGACTAATAAACATAGCAAAGCATGTTATCTTGGGCTCAGTGCCATGCCTCGTCTCTAAGATCATTATGCTTCGCCAGCAAAACACACCTCGCTATTTGGGATTTAGTGGCCTAAAACAAGAAAAGAGGAGAGGATGTGAGATGACTCTGAAATGTAACACAACATGCCAAGAACCTCTGAAGAGTGTACAGATCCATTGGCAGCAGGGTCTTTGCAAAATTCATAGTGGAAATATAAGTCTTCTGGTAACTAATTCACAATGAATGCTTATATCCTCCCTCGAACACCTCTTAACATACAGTATTAAATAGGGATGGTGACAAATAGTTAGTCGTACTTCTCCATGGGACAACTTTTATAAGTTCTTAAATGTTAGGAAGACAGGAATTAAGATGGCTGCTGTCTTTACGAATTATCATTCCCTTTACCAATCCACATCACATGTGAATAGTTTAAAGAATCAAATAAAATAAAGGCCTGTTCCCTCTGCTGACTAAAGTGATTAATGCTCTAGTAGCACCAATGAAGTTTCATCCATTTCCTTCAACAGAGAATTTGACCTTAAATCCACATTCAACACACTCTGTCACCAGTTAGTCCAAAATTATTCTTAGCAGACTAATGATGTGTAACAATTCTGCTTCTCTTCTCTTCTCTTCTCTTCTGTTTTCTCTTCTCTTCTCTTCTCTTCTGTTTTCTCTTCTCTTCTCTTCTCTTCTCTTCTCTTCTCTTCTCTTCTCTTCTCTTCTCTTCTCTTCTCTTCTCTTCTCTTCTCTTCTCTTCTCTTCTCTTCTCTTCTCCTCTCCTCTCCTCTCCTCTCCTCTCCTCTCCTCTCCTCTCCTCTCTTTTCTCCTTTTTCTTCCCTTTTTTCTTCTTTCTTCTTCTTTCTTCTTTCTTTTCTTTTCCTTTCCAAAATTCCAATCTTTTTCTTCTTGGTACAGATTTCGTAGTTGTATCACAGCAATCAAAAATCCACAAAAAATCTCATCAATAATAAGAAAGTGTAGACAACACAGTGCATTTTCAAAAAATGTCCCTGGAAAAGCTGCTGCCATTATCATAGCATGTAGTGTTACTAAGGGAAACAATCTTTATAAATAATTTAAAGTTTTAGTGATTGAAATATACGATTTGCATAACATCTCTTTAAAGAATATTGTTTAAGAAGTAGACCTGTGTTTATTAGTAACTGGATTTGGTTGCAGTTTACAAGTGTCTGACATCAGACCTCCACTAAAATGCCATTTGTTGAAGGAAGTGTTGAAGCACATGACTGAGTAAGCAAGACAGTCCAGCTGTTGTCCATCAGTTGCTCAGGCCCACAAGGAAGGATTTTCCATAGCATGGGCATCAACACCTCTAGGAGATTTCGCACAGAGATATTTATGTGATAATCTCTATGTATAATCTCTATGTGCAATCTCTATTTGTATATAATCTCTAGCTACGGACTTCCTTTTTCATTTCCCAAATTTGAAGGGTCTACCAGCAGAATAACAGTATCAGAGCTGACATGAAAATCTCTTGTCTTCTCTGACTAGTGAGTTTCACATCCTCTGCCACAAGAGTGAATCAAGTATAACTACATTTCTTGTCTCTGAGCAGCAGAGAAATAATTTATAACATTCCCTAAAAATCATGCTATTTCTACACTGCATCTTGTACACATCTTTACAGTAAAAGTGTTTGCTGTGTATGTAAGCTCCTCCATCTGCCTTGTAAAAGGAAAAATCTTCTAATAAAACCACAGAGAACTGTATATTTAATATAGTGAACAGATGGTAGTGTCTCATGGCAAAGCCTTTTTGCTCAGTAGTTGTCAAATATGACTTTTACAGAAAGTTCCTGTCTACAAAGCTTTGGGTTTGGAGGGGTTTCATTTTTGTAGATGAAATGGTTACTCAAAACTTTACAATCCAGGGGGTCCTGTTAGAAGCTTACTGCTCCGAAAATGGGTTGTTGCCATTTTTATGTAACAATGGAGCATATGTTAACATCTTCTTTTATTCTAAATTCTTCTGGACAATGAAAATGGCAGAATTGGGCTTTGGAGGTTTGGGGAGAATATTTATTTATTTTATGAATTTTAAAATACATTTGCAAATTCCTGGGCTATGTAGGGTTTTTTCCTGCTTTCCAATCTTCCTTTTGCATAAAGAAGTATTTACTTCCTTCCTTTCTTCTACCCCAACTAGAAAACACTCCTTACAATAATATATGACTGTCCAACATACTTCATAAAACTGGCAGAAAGATTTCTTGACCCATCAGAAAGAGGAATTATTTTCTGTCCCTGTATCTTGATTGCTATTGTGTGCATCTTGGGTTCTGCCTGCAATTCAGATATAACAAAATCAAAGGATTACCGACTGTAATGAAGACTTACTCCTTTGACTCGGTATGCTGCAGTGCTTGGTAGGCTGCAATGCTTCTCCACTACTAGGTCTTTTTCATGAAATATCTAGGCAAAAACTTTTGGGTTTTGGCATATTAAATATGTGACTAGGCAGGCTCACTTTTTAATTCTAGTACTAAGAGACCTAGTCCAGTGGCTTCAACACTTCAGGTCAACAGCCTTGCAGCTCTGTACTTCAGGGATCTGCCAGAACATAAGGCCTGCTCCTGCAGAATGAGCAATTTTTCTGCAAAAAAAGAGGATGGGAAATGTCGCACGTCAACCAAAATTAATACCATGACTCATTCTTGTGAATAGGCCTGAAATTAGAAAGTAGATTGCGCCATTTTCTGCACCTGTGGGAGGAACTGCTAAGTCCTGCCGTGACAGTTGGGGGAAAAGGCTGCTAACACACTCCTTGAGGGAAATGGATGGAAAGACTTGAAAACTGGATCATCTTTTGTGAGTAACAACTGCTGGCTTCTCTGCTGGCCTCCTGTCTCTGTCTTCCAACATGTTGTTCAAAATGTCCTGTACCAAAGGCAGGACTAGTAAAGGGTTGCTCAAGTGGGTAAATGAACAATATAAAACTTTTTAAAGTTATGTTTGGAGGAAATAAAAGCCATTTATTGAAACTTCTTCTCCAGATCACTTTGCCAGCAGCTAAATCAGATTTCCTTCTTCAGTTTTGTTCTATAGCACTGGAGGACACAGGCAATTACTGAAATTTCCTGACAAATAAAAAAAAAAATAAAAATAAGTTTTGGGGTGGTTTTCAAAAAACAAGGCCAGTTGACCAACCAAGTCCAATTTAAAAAACGCAGAAGAATGAGTGCTTAATTTCTCTTTGTTTTAATAAATAAATAAATAAATAAATAATAGATAATAAATAAATAATATAAATAAATAAATAATAAAATAAAATAATATAATATAATATAATACATATAATATAATATAATAAATATAATATAATATAATATAATATAATATAATATAATATAATATAATAATAAATAATAAATAAATAATATAAATAAATGAATAAAAAATCATTCAATAACTTAAATTGACCAGCCTCAGAGTCATTACCACTGAGATTCTATCTGGGCAACTTGGAAACATTTTATATTTTCATTCCTTTCCTTTTTGTTTAAATATTAGTGCTGTTAGTCGTGGTGTACAGTCACTGTTTTAATCAAGAACTGTGCATTTTAAATATTTGTGTTCCTTGTAGCCAAGAAGTCTGCAGAGTCAGTGTTTTGGCCAATTAAGCTTTAATCAGGACAGAATGTTTCAATGTTAAAATATACAAATTGCATCTGATCCACTGGCATATGCTACCTTTCTTGTTATGGTACTCAGTCTTTCTTCTTAATCAAAATGGCTCAGCTACAGCCTTTCATTTCTAAAGTAACAACGTGAGCCTCCCATTGCAAACAAGCTGCTACAAGACCAGGGTGAATGCTGTCTTTATAGCACATCAGCTGTGTAATAGCACATCTAGTGGGCAGTATCATGATTCTTTCTTTCTTTACGTGCCATCTCTTTTCTTTACCCTGTATTTGAAATTTTCTGTCACTTGTGTTCTATAATGGAAGATGCATGGCTATTGTTTTGGTATTCCAGGGAGAAGCCAGGTGGTCATACCTCCAGGCACATTGAAACGACACAGGAATTATCGGATGTTCTACTTGGGAAGGCTTAATTCTCAAAAACCATCCATCCAGCTTCTGGAAATTAAATTCACTGCATCTCTTCTGGAAGTTAAATTCACTGTACCTCTCCTGCCTCTTCATCTATGAAAGGGAATTTCAGTAAAGGTCAGAGCTAATCAAGGCCAGCACACAACCCTGATGAAGGATGATAATCTTAGACATCATTTGATTCTCAAAACAGCGAATCCTTGCGAATCCTCCCATCTGTGTGAATTTCTAAACATGGACTGAGCATAACCAGTCCATGCTACACAAGTGTCATGACATCATGTTAACTTGTGTAGGCTTCAACAGATGTAGAGCCACCTCCTTTCATTTCAGTTCTGTTCCTTGGCATTTCTGCTACCTAGGTTTCTGCTCTTGTGTTTTTCAGATTACTCTCTCCTCCGCTTTCATAGCATAAATATTCTCAAGTCAGATTCAATTTTATCCTTTTGGATCAGGTTGCTAATTTCTCTAGACTTAGAGAAATTCTGCTTACCTTGTCGGTATTTGTAAATAGTCTCAGTTTGGTAGTACCCTGGAATTTCCTTTAAATTGTTGCCTTGCTTTTGCTTCTTCATCATTACAGTACTGCACTGTATCTGATCCTCAGATTACCCCACTAGAGAATTTCCCCTTACTTGATATTTTGCCATTTAGGGTGATCCCTAATTTACAGTGTCCTGTAAACAGCCTTCAGTCCATTTGACAATCTTCCTTTTCAAGCCAATTTGGGTTAATTTTGAGCTATATTATGCAACTCACAAAAATAGTCTCTTTGAAAACAGCAGAACTCTTCACATGAGCAAGCATTTACCAGAGTGAGTAAATTTTCCACAATTTGTCCCTCAGAGGCTGCCCTTTTTTTTGGCATCTCATTCATTGAATAAACAATATATATCCTTGCCAAACATTCTAACTAACCCACTTCTTAGATTTTAAAGAAATAGAGCTTATAATTTTTCCTGCTGCTTTTCCCTGCCCTTCTGGCACCCATCCACAACTAGAAATAAAGTTACAAGTACAAGGATGACTGTTATCTGACTCTTAAGTTTCAGAATGGTTTGAATAAGAGTTTTTTGGGGCGCAACAGAATTTTGCTTAGGATTCACACACCATTCATGTGTAGGTACGTTAGAAGTCTCTGTTCCCCTGTATTATGCCAGGGAACCCATTTCTGAATAGACAACACAGTCATCTGTTGTTGCTTTTTAGGCAGGAGAAACATATTTTATTGGTTTCACTGAAAAACTGAGATGCAGTTTATAGCACTCTAGCCTAAGAATGAAGGTATAGCACACCCTCCTATAAATCATATTTTGTGCATTTAAAGTTGTTGTGGTGAGGTGGAACAGAGGGAAACACAGGGCAGAGCTTTGATCACTTTGATCAAGCACAGACCACCTATCAGGCTCCTGGGTGCCACTGTGTGTCATGCACATTTTCAAATTTTTGTCATAATAGTTACCAGTCAGTGTAGCTGAGATAAAAAAAGGGATGGTGATTAAACATGTGATTGAATCCAGACATTTTAATCATACCCCCTCTATCTATTTTTGCAAAGCAGGCTGCCTGTTTTCCCAGACGTCCACATGAATAGCCCAGGGATGACAATTTGCATGCTGACTGAATTCATGTACCATGCTGACTGTATGGAACATCTGTTGCTGATTGTTTTGGTCCTCTGCTTTTCAAACTAATATATGAAAATGCAGAAGGTAAAAGGCAAATTATCATGCCAAGGGCAGAGAGCAGATTGTTCCTTCTCTTTTTGTTGGAACACTATGTTGTAGCTATTGATAAATGTCACTGCACCCCTGCTATCCCCCTGGACTTGCACTAAAATACTGTGCTTTAAATTGCTGCAATTTTCCAGATGTTTTTTTCCTCCTCAATTTAATTTTGGCATAGCTGTCTTAGATGTGGTTAGAAAAAACCCTTCCCCCATCATCTTTCCCACCCCACATACCCACCACTGTACATCTAGAACTGGTACTTCTGTTCTGGTCTAGGTAGATGTAAAGGAAGAAGGCTACCCAGCAGCTCCTCTTGTCCCTGAAGTCCCACTTTGCTCAGAAAGAAGAAAATTAATCATCTCAGGGCTGAGATTTCCACCTTAATGGTGGAAAATTGGGACAGTTCCTAATATTGGTTAAGGAAGCTACTCCAGCATGAAGCAGTCTGCTGCCAGGATAACTCTAAAATAACAGCGAGTCTCGATACAGAGAAGTAAAGCTATACTTCTAGATCCGTGACATGTCAGGATTCAAAATAGTAAGTTGAATACTAAATGAGTGAGAAAATTACTGAGGAACTACATTCCCTTCAAAGGCAGGTTTACTTTCACCCTACACACTCTTAAGGAGCACAAGACAGGGCCTAGGGGAGCAAAGTCCCTGCCACTGTAAGTGAAGATCAGGTTCATGACCACCTGAGGAACCTGAAAATACATGTCCATGCGACCTGACGAGATGCATCACATTGTCCAGAGGGAACTGGCTGATGTAGTTGCCAAGCCATTCTCCATGGTATTTGAAAAGTCACAACAGTCAGGTGAAGTTCCTGGTGACTGGAAAAAGGGAAACATAATACACATATTTTAAAAGGGTAGAAAGGAGGACCCCAGGAATGGGTCTGGGCAACCCCCAGTATCAGTACAGGCTGGGGGATGAAGGGATTGAGAACAGCCTTGCCAAGAAGGAATTGGGGGTATCGATAGATGAAAAGCTGGACGTGAGCCACCGATGTGCACTCACAGCCCAGAAGGCCAGCTGTGCCCTGCGCTGCATCAAGAGAAGTGTGGCCAGCAGGTCTGCCCCTCCACTCTGCTCTGGTGAGACCCCACCTTGAGCCCTGCATCCAGCTTTGGAGCCCTCAGCACAGGAAAGACATGGAATTGTTGGAGCAGGTCCAGAGGAGGGCCACAAAGATGATCTGAGGACTGGAGCACTCTTCTGTGAGGAAAGGCTGAGACAGTTGGGGCTGTTCAGCCTGGAGGAGAGAAGGCTGCGGGGAGACCTTATTGCAACCTTTCAATACTTAAAGGGGGCTTATAAGAAAGATGAGGACAGGCATTTTAGTAGGGTCTGTTGTGACTGGAGAAGGGGTAATGGTTTTAAACTAAAAGAGGGTAGATTTAGAATAGATATAAGGAAAAAATTCTTCATAATGATGGTGGTGAAACATGGGGACAGATTGCCCAGAGAGGTAGTAGATGCCCCATCCCTGGAAACATTCAAGGCTAGGTTGGATGGGGCTCTGAGCAACCTGATCCAGTTGAAGATGTCCCTGCTCGTTGCAGGGGGTTGGACCTAGATGACCTTTAAAGGTCCCTTCCAACCCAAACTGTTCTGTGATTCTATGATTCTATGCTAGTTTTTGGAGGGAGGCTATGAAAACACCAGTACAGTTAGCTAGCTTTCTGCTAGTGGTTTTGGCTAATATATAGGATGTAGGGTGCTTTTTTCAGCATAGGAGGAAGAGACGATATGTCTGTGTGTGAAGTTCGGTATTTGCACTATCTGAATGTTTTAGTTTTCAGTCTGCGCAGAAGGAAGAGAAATGGCTTGAAATAGTTGTTGAGAAAATATTCCATTAATCCATCACCAGCTGCTGATTCACAGTGAAACTGGCTACAAAGATTTGTTGCATATTCAGGATTGCCGTAGGAACAGCTCTGGATTACATCACTCAACTCTCTTCAACCCTGGCTGCACTGGAGCTCACCTTCTTTGCTCTGCATGTGAATATTGCATTTGCCTTTTCAAATTTCCAATATCTAGGCTGATTCTTCAAAATATGTCTGTGTCTCTTTCCCCTGGTGATTCATTCTCATGATTATTATATAAGATCCTGGTTTTAATTTTTTTTTGTGTTCCTTTGTCCTTCAGCAGGATTCATTGTGAAAGAGAAATTGTTATTGTAGCATATATGAATGCGCATGGTCTTTGTGGGAAAGCAGGGTCAGACCTCTGTAGGAACTTTCACGCCGAGTCTCCAGGCATCAGCCCACACAATGAAGAGAAAAAAACAAACAGAAAAAAGATCTATTGAAAAAGAAGGCTGAAGCCAATTCAAGCAACAGTGACCTACACTGTCTCAGTCATGGCCTCAATTGCCAGAATCAGTTGATAGGCGTCTTAACACTAATGAGAAATTTGGACAAAAATTCTGCTGCTCCAGAGACTGCTGCACTTGATTTACTTCCCTAACTTTGGCATGGTCTGAAAATTAATTTTCCATGGACTTTAGTGTGAACTAGTGTGGTTACAAGAGTGAATATGAAAAGTGAAGAGAAAAAGACATTCAAGTGCTGTGAATTAAAACTCGTTTCTATTTCATTTAAATGTGCTTATTACGATTCTGGCAATTCTTTTCAATAATGAACTGAAGGAGTAAGGATTTTTTTAAAAAAAAGTTTTTTCTTGCAAGTGTTTTTTTTTTCTCTGATTAAATTATGAATTAAAAATTCAGAATTTTGTTTGTGTCAACTTAATAGAAATCCCCTATGGTTTCAGTTAATTCCATTGTCCAGGTCTGTTTAAAGATGTCAAAATGACTGTCAGGTTTCTTGTAGACTTTCAGGAAAAATAGGACTGGATCTAAACTACTGGTGTAAAAAATAAGAGAGTAAAAAGTATTTCTGACAAAATCTTCAGGTCTCCTTTGCATATCACAAAGGAGGCAAAGAGAAATGAATCTCTGCCTATCCAAACATCATCTCACAAGTTTATTGTAGTTCTAGTAATTGTTTTTATTTTAAAACTGATAAAATGAATGCATATCAATGGGAGGGAAACGAAGATGATAAAACACATGTGAAGGAAGGAACAAAAATGCTCATTAGAATACAAATAACAGATGCAGTCTTCTAGCACAGAACTCAATCTAAAATTCAAAATACAGCATGGTAGAAGCCAAGCTGGGACTGCCAAGCAAGCTGTTTCCTCATATTCTCTTTTTTCTTGTTATTTTTTCTTTTGAGATACATGACAGAGAAGAAGAGCCAGACTTTGGAGTTGGAGGGCTGTAATCTTCTCAGTTTTTCATTCTTCTCCTGAACTAACTCTTAAATAATGCGCACAGTGGTTGATCCCACAATCTTCAGTTTTTGTCAGGGTTGTCCCACAAATCATGGTCTCTGCTTTCCAGACAGCACCACAAGATGTAGGATTTCTGCAACTTAAATGTCTGCTCTCTGTAATAAGAAGTGGCTGGTGGTTGTTTGCCGTGGTTTGCACCAAATTGTTCATACTGTAGAGGCAGAGCCACAGCAAGAGCTGGAACCCCTGTTAATTTTCCATTAAGTTAGTTTGACAAGTCAAATACTTTGATACCATCAATGACATTAAACTGTAAATATGCAAACAAAAGAACTTGGTTCATGTGCTCTTGTTGGCTAATTTTGTAAGAATGACAACCTCCAAAAATAACTGTGCCTGTATAGCCACAAACTGTGCCTGCATAGCCAAAACACTTTTGTCTCGAGCCTGGATCAAAAGAATGCCCCCCCGGCAAAACCCCATCCTTTAATTCTGCTGGTCTAATTACAAATCAAGTGGTGGAATGTCAGTCAGACATCCCAGCAATGCTGAGCGCATTTGTTAACCAGTGGTGCTTTGGAGCTCTGGACAGGACATTGCAGCCAGAAGGGCAAACTTGGCATGACAGGTGAGCTAACTTTTTGCTCTCCGCAAAAGCTAGTTTATATTTACCAGTAAAGTACTTCAATTTAGTAAGCGGTAAAATACTCCTGGAAGTAAGTGAGGATTGCCACCCTGTCCACACAGACTACTTGTGAGCTCCATTTTCTGGTGTTGTGCTTTCCTAAGATGTTACCTGTGGACAAGCCAATGAGCCTTGAAAAGGCGCTGTGGTGAAAAGGGGTTGAGAAGGGACGCTTTCTGTTGGGATTCTAGCATTTCTAGAATGCTAGAAATGGGGTGCTCTTGTGAAATTTTCTACAGTTATGCAGATGACAGCAGCTACAGGGTTTTAGTCACTTCTGGTCCTATGTTCCTAAGCAAAGAGGACATACAAAGCTTGCCGATAAATTTTAGCAGCTATTTTGATTATTGAACAGGAAGCTTCAAGAGTCAATTTACCTGAATTCAACAAACCAGTCTGATTCGTGTTTGATTATAACATGCTGAAAGCCCTGGGGTGATGTGGGCTAACCCTGGTGGGCAGCTGCGCCCCACCCAGCCACTCGTTCATCCTCCCCCAGTGTGGTGGAGGAGAGAACTGAAAGAGTAAAAGTGCAAAAACTCGTGGGTTGAGGTAAAGACAGTTTAATATGTAAAGCAAAAGCTGTGCATGCAAGCAAAGCAAAATAAGGAATTCATTCACTAATTCACATCAGCAAGCAGGCATTTAGCCATTTCCAGGCAAGCAGGGCTTCATCACATGTAGTGGTTACTTGGGAAGACCACAACTCTGAACCTCCCCCCTTCCTCCTCTTACACAGCTTTTATTGCTGAGCACAACATCATATGGTGTGGGATATCCCTTTGGTCAGTTGGGTCAGCTGTCCCAGCTGTGTCCCCTCCCAAATTCTTGCCCATCCCCAGCCTGCTGGCTGATGGGGCACAGACTGAGGGCAGCATCTTGGGAGTCTCTGTAGTCAGCTCTACAGAATTTCTACTGGAGGTTTGTCCTTCTGGCAGGACACCTTCAACCACAGGTTAGCCTGAATTCCCGCAAACTCTGAGCTGTTATGTTAAATCTGAAATATTAGGCATCATTAGCACTAAACTACTCTCTGGTCCTCCTTGCTAGTGAGGGCTAACATACCCCTTTTTTTAGTGGATCACGTACTGAAGCTGATACAGAATAGGTCCTTACAATACACTGAAGTTAGATATGACCTAATGTCAATTCATGTTACGTGACTGCCAGACTCTCCTAATATTTCTCAGATCTTCGTACAGCTTTTAAGATTGAGTTTGGCACTGTGGTAGCACGGCCCTGTGGGTTCACTCATGGGCACAGAAAACTTATTTTTACACACTACATCCTGTTTCATGGATATTTGTTTCCCACCTACCCTTCTTATGCAAGGAAGCCAGGAATATCCCAAGAAAAATTCTGTTTCTCTGGAGATCATGCAGTGTTTCCAGGTCAGAATCAATTCCAGATCTCAATAAGAAGGAGCTTTTTAAAGCTGGATGTTGAGTCAGCAGTACTGCTAATGTCAAAGCCTGTCAGATGTCATCACAGTGGCTGAAAAAGCCGAGGAAACCATGCCCTAACCAATGATCTTAGGCTATACCCTCAACCATTCTGCCTTCTATCACATGAACTGACAAATAAGGGATCTCCCTTTCAGTGCTGTAAGTGCATTTTTAGTCTATGTCCCCTTTTTATTAATGATTCCTTCTATTTTTTCTCTTGTTTGTCAGCAAGTAATGGACTAGTCTAGTCTTGCAATAATTAATGAGTGAACAGATCAGCTGAAATGGCTTGCATGTGCTGTGCTGAGTCAGGACTCTTTGATCATGTCAAACTTCACTTTTCTTTCTCTTCTTATATAGTAATAAATAATGATATACAAAATTCAAAAACAGAAATCAAGAAGTAGCAGAAAAAGATAGCATAATTTTTCCAAAGCAAATTATGATTATTGCCAGAAATGATTCTCCTGTAATCTCTTACTCTGACCCACAGATTCCATTTTTCCAAAACAAGCAAAAAATACTAATGAAAATTTCTTTCTGTTTCAGTGATGCTGAGTAGCTGGAGTTCTAGCTGTTTTTTCAAAAGTCCCACTGTAGGAAGAGATTCCTAATGAATAACAGAGGCTAGGCAACATTACTCCTTTGACTTAAAACACTCCTTATTTATTGGCTTCCAAGGAAGTGTGCAGTTTTACATACACTGATAAAACAAGCCCTGCTTAGAAACAGAAGGGTATATTTTGGACGAGGAATTGAGTTTTGCTGAGATGGTGCTGTGAGAACAATCATAGAACAGCATGGCTTGCATGGTAAGCAGAAGTGACATGCAGTACTTTCTGAACATTTTGTAAGGGACATGCATACAAGCAGCTCCAGTGCAGTTCTTCTTCTGGTTCCAGGGTTTAGAGCTTAGGACATCTGTGCTTTGCTTTCTCTTTTAAGTCCTTTTCCACAGAAGCAGCACTAACACTCCATGTGAACAAAGCAATGCCTGCTGACTAACATCTGTTGGTCTGATTAAAGTCATATAGATGGCAAAATTTCAGGTTCCAGTAAGACTGACTTGCGCTTGTAACAAAGACACACATTGTGTAACAGGCTGCCTTTGCTGTTGCTGCTCATATGCTTTAGATTCACATTTCACACCTGAAAAGGGGGACCCAGGCTGCCAGAATGGGTTGTGTAAATTCTCTTTTATGTTCAACCACTAAGAGATATTAGTAAGCATGCCAGCTACTGTCCATACTACACAATAATGCAGTAGAAATTTTAGACTTCAGTTTATATTGGGCGAGTGAGATTTAGGCAACGAGTACATTGGGATTTCCCTACTGGTATACACGCCGCACCTAATGTGGATGTAATTGTGCTGGTACCTCCATCACAGATGACTGCAGTCACGTTAGAGCAAATTTTGTATCAAAGGAGGTGTTAGAGCAGAGAAGCCAGAGAGGGCAGGGGTATATATAGATACCCTCCACACATTTCAAACAGGTTCTTATGTCTTCATGGACTGGTCTAGAAGTTTGTTCTGAGGAACAAGACAATGTTCTTGTCAATAAGCCTGTGCCTGTGGTAGGTGCTGCCTCTGGTAATTGTTAGGTACTGGTTGGGTTAGGTTTCTCACCAGTTATCTTGTACCATGACAATTCAGGTTTTGAAGACTCTTAGAACAAACGGGACTTCAAAAAGGCCAACTGTTTTACCTGTGCAGCATCTGGATGTCCAAAAGCATGACACGTGAGTGGAAGGGTCACATCTCGTTCCATGTCCATTTCTGACATCTAAGGAAACTTCAGCTATTTTCTGGAAGGAAATAATCTGTGAGTAAAAAATTAGGTTGGCTAATGTCTCTGCCCTTAGAATTATTGCCACGATAGCAATATAGACCTTTACAGGATACAGTAGGAAAAATCAGCTTGCCAGAGGTCCATGTTAGCCCCGTATATAGGGCATTGTAGCAGAGCCTGACAGTCACATAACTTTTGAATCAGCATTAGATCATGCCTGCCTTCAGTACAGTGTAAGGACATACTCTGTATCAGCTTCAGTGTTTTCAGTATAGCTCCAGTGCTACAGATACACTCTCAAATATCTGTGCATGCTCAGCCTCTGCTGTACGCCACATGTCCATTAAAGGAAATGGCACCATCGTAGCACTTACGGCTCTGATGGGGCTCCAGGTCTTAGGAATAATTAGTCCATGAAAAAGAGCATCTTCTAATTTTAACATGGAGAAGCAGGCCTCACTGGTAAATAAGAATTTCAAGACCTACTGTCCTCTACACAAGTAAGAAAGAAATGCTAAGACTGAAACGAATATACTAAATCCCTGATGCAGTATCAATGTCAGAGATTTTACTGGTCCTCCTGTTTGCACCAGAAGAAAAGTCAAGCTGGACACAGACACATCTGGCGGCGCAAAGCCCAGCATCAGTAGCTTGTGGTGCAGAATGTCTGACCCTTTTTTCAACTAAAAATACATTCGTAGGGTAATTAATTTTCCTTCAAAACAGTGCAGGGGGGGACTCGGCTGACACTTGATTGCTGTGTGATGAGATGCCATTTTCATTCTGAAAATATGAGGGTATCAGTAGCTGTTTCCACTAGCAGCTGACAATACCTCTGTTAATATTTGTTTCATGTGCTAGAGCTGAACGTCATGTAGCCTGCGGTTATGCTAGGTGATCAGGAAGAGTCTGAAGGTAGGCATCATAGTCCAAAATCAAAAACATGGCTCAAACTAAACTTTCTGATACATCTTACAGACCCTCTGATCGGTCTTGTGCTTTGCCTTTGGTAACTCTCAGGGTAGCTAAGATGACATTGTCTCTGCAGGTCCATTTTGCGGAAACCACTGGGTGATGGTGACAAGAGATAACATCAGCTGATAAATGTGTTACTCAGATATTAGAAATCTTTCAAAAAATCCCACCACTCTTTGTGAAGCACATTATCATCACCAGGATAATTATATCCAAAGCTGATATTCTAAAGGAGTTTAGGGATTTCCTTTTATATAAGAAAGTGAGATGATTAAATGCCCTTGCAGTGTCTGTTTCTTTCAACAAGCAGATTTTTGCAGAACAGTTACAGTCTGAAACGTCCCAGATGGTGCTTTCCAGTTGCACTGGAGCATGTATTTTCTGGTAATTGCACAGCTTACCTAATTCCCTTGATCCTGAAGGCTACTCTCTTGTAACAATTTTTTTTTTTTTAAAGGGAAGCATCTGTTTTATGCAAAAACACGCTTACAATTTTGCAGGGGTTGGGATGTGGAGGACAGAAGAAGTATGATTTTGAAGACTTGGAGTGACTTTAGGGACCCATATGGAAGTTGTAAGTAAAGAAAAACTTGAAAAAATATAAGTAAAAAGTAAATCTTGAAAGACACTGAAAGCCAAGATTAACCTAGGTTATATAAAGATGATTTGTAAATCAGGCCTATATACACTGTGGCATTTTATCTTGTGTCCGCCAGATTACTCTTTATTTTGTTCACAAATATTTATATTTTTTATCACAGTAAAATATAATGAGCCATAGGTATCTATTTAACACGTCACCAAGAATTCTACCTAATGTATTCATGCGAGCAAGTACTGCATATGCTTAAATGCTTAATCAGGTATGTAGAGTGTAAAGCAGACATCAAGACACAACTGTGCTAGTATTGTGTTGACAAAATTAACCATCAAGAGCAGAGGCACTACTTGGTACCTGAACACAAAATCTTTGGGAAAGAGACCCAGTTAGGCCCTGTGACTAAATTTTAAAGACTTTTTGCCCATAAGATTGGCAGAGACTAGTCAGGATTATGCACGGGAAAGGGAGTTTGTATTTCTCTGGGAACGGGTGCAGCTCTGAGGAAATATCCTAGGAAATGATCTTCACTGATAACGTCATTGAACAAATTCCTTTCCAGTAAGGACAGCCTGGTGCACTGAGAAAACTCTCAGTGAGCACTGACCTCTTTCAGGGTGCATGGTAGTTTTTAAAGCTTTTAAAGTGTTGGGATTTTTCATACTAGAGGCTTTGCGTTCACTGTTGAGTATGGAGGGACTGTGTGTGGGAGGGAGGGGGTTGTGCCAGAGACATGCAGACAGCAGGGTGAGAGCGAGCCAGATACGCCTGCACTGAGCAGCGATTTCTGGCTGCCTGGGACTTCAGCACGAAAAAAAGAAAGGAATACAGTTTAAGGGACAGAAACCCTTTAAGATATTGCAAAAGACCTGATCTATCCTGTTTGTACTCTGGAGTGGCACCTGAATACAGCAAGATCACAGAGGTAGGTGGCATTAGGTTATCCAAGCACAAGCTGCAAGTTAACAAAGTGACATTGCAATTTTCATTTTTTAATCAAAATGAGTTGAGTGACAAATAGCCACCACAATCAAACTTTTTTTGCATACTTTTTGTTACGTTACACTCTGAGTAAAGTAGAGGGGAAGTGCACTATTTTGCTTAAAAATGAATGTGCATTCTCAGGTAATCAATTGTGCAATTAATACTTTGGTCTGAATCGTGATCTAAAGAGTACTGGTGAGTATTTTCCTCATTACTGAAATGACTAACATCACTGAAGAAGACATTATCAGAATTAAAATAAAACGTGACATGTGTGTCTTTTTGGTTGTTCCTGTTGGTTTTTTTAATTTAAAAAAAAAGGTATCAAAATAACTAAAATCAGAAATCAAAACCTAGTTTTCCTACAGCCACACAAATGCTATATTGTGTACTTCCTTTATCAGAACCAAACTGGACAAGACTGCTTTTGTCCATCCATCAAGATATGCAGTGACAACAGACGCAGAGATCAGTTTAAGCATCAGGTCACAGTTCTGTGTTTCTTTTGTTATTTACCCTGTGTTCCCCACCATCACAAATGAGGTATTAAGGAGTTACATGGTCTTCATTACTTAACCTATAATTCAGAAAAGTTTCTCCCAAGACTGCCCTGAGGACTCGAAGTCAAATGTCAGACCCAGTGTCCAACAATTACCTTCCTTCATCCTCAAAAAAATACAGGTTCATTGTCCTAGAGGTCCATACACATGAGCACAGAGAAACAGCAACCCAGCAACACGCTGGAAATGCTGCAATTTGCACGCTTCTGCAGTTCCTGTCAACTCACCTCATGGGAACTTCTGACCAAACTAACTTCATGTTGCCCACGACTTGTCCAGCCATCCGGCAGCCCATACCACAGTGCCCACACATCTAAACAGCAGCCGTGTTTCCAACATCTGCAGAAACTGTAAGCAGACATCTCAGTCCATCCCTTCGTAACTCCACAGGAGTAAAGGCAAGTCTTGCAATGACTTGACCTACTGCTAGACTCTCTGTGCGCCAGGCCGCTCACTGAGAACGATGTTCTCATGCCCTGAGAGTGTGCTCACACCCGCAGCAGAGCGGGCAAATTAGCACTTTCAGCACTTAATGGACTGGTACATGGCTAAATAGTGGCCCTAGCTTATGGCTTTGGTTTGTTAGGGAAGGTCTGGCTGCTTCTACAAGACACAGGCACGCATCCAAATTCCCTTAGCACCTCTGAGGCCCTTTTTCTGATTTCATCTGTTTGTGAATACCTCGAGTGCAAAGACATTGCTCCTTGTGTAAACATCCATTAACTCTAATGCATGCCTGGACCTGCCCCAGCTTCCTGAATCGTCAGCTCAGAAAGCATGAAGAAGGAAAACATGAGAAATGCCGCTTTAAACTGAACTGAGTCCATCTCTATAACTGCCTAACACAGAAATGGAGGGGCCGCAAAATATCTTCTAGGCCAACCTCTACTCTAAGACAGATTCAAGTTTACATCCAGACCGTTCCTGGCAGGTGACACTTTGGCTTCCATAGATGTAGTTAATCTTTTCATATCTCCCAGGTGCATCTTTACTTGCTAACTTAATGTCTCTTGTGGTCTATGTTTTACAAAGCTCTTTTGCTATCGTCATTTTGGACTGTCTCTAATTGATCTGCGCCTTTTTTGAAAGGAGGTATATGGAAACATTAGTCCACTGTCCTGGTTTCAGCTGGGATAGAGTTAATTTTCTTTCTGGTAGCTGGTGTAGTGCTATGGTTTTGATTTGGGGTGTAAATAACGTTGATAACATACTGATGTTTTTAGTTGTTGCTAAGCAGTCTAGAACTCTTCAGCTTCTCACGCTGGCCTGGCCTTCAAGGTGCACGGGAAGCGGGGAGGGGACACAGCTGGGACAGCTGACCCAAACTGGCCAGAGGGATATTCCATACCATATGACATCATGCTCTGCTTATAAGTGGGGAGAGTTGGCTGGGGGGCAGTGATCACTGCTTGGGGATGGTCTGGCTATTGTTCATCAGGTGGTGAGCAATTGCATTTATGCATCACCTGTTTTGTGTATATTATTATTATTATTATTATTATTATTATTATTGTTATATCTTCCCTTACCTTCCTGTTAAACTGCCTTTACCTCAACCCACAAGTTTTTACTTTTTCCCATTCTCCTTCCCATCCCACAGGGAAAAAGGGGGGAGCTGAGCAAAAATGGCTGGCTGGTTCTTAGTTGCCAGCTGGGGTTAAACCATGACATCCAGATAAAGCTTAATAAAAGACAAATAAAATATTTTTTCTTGAGTTCTAGCTAGAATGTTTTTTAACACTAAAAACAAGAATCATACTTCCCTTTGGCTCTTATTTTGTTTACTTGTTTATTACTACTGCAACCATTTATTCTGCAACTTTAAGAGGTTTTCTTTTTTCTTTTCTTTGCATTTTTCTCTATTGAATTCAATTAATCCAGTTAAGTGATCTCTGAATTTCTCAACTTTTGATTTAAAATGCTGATCCTTTATTCTAGTCTGCTAGTAGCTCTTCACAGACTTAATCTATCTGTGTATTTTGTGAACATGTTCTCTAATCTACCAGCCAAGGCTATACTGAAGGTGCTGAATGATACTGGCTACAGACATCCTTGCAGAGTCCTACTTATATACATAACAGAAAATCAGATATAACTACTGTTTGGCTACACGCTTTGAAGCACTTCCATCTTTATTCTTGACCTAGCTTTGTCCTAGGATAGCCAAAATACTATTTTCCTGTTCTTTATAAATATGGCACATGGAGATTGTATTTTCTAAAACTTTCCTAGAGGCAAAATATGTCACTATTATTTTTTCCTGCCTATCCATCACACTAATTATTCAGCAAGCAAGAAAGTTAGATTTGGAGTTAGCTTTGGCTCAGTCTGCTTTTGGCAATCTGTTCTGACTGCTTCTCATCATTTTATTATTTATTATCTTTTAATTAATGTTTCTCATTATTTTATTGCTTACAATTTTGTTTTGTGTAAGAGAGTGTTTCTATATCTTCCTGGGGCCCTAAGGTTAAGCTTGGCTGATTCATAATTCTCCAGAATGTCACACATAAATTGTCCATGTAGTCCAGTGAAATCTTTCTGGCTGAACAGCAGTGATACACACAACCAGAGACAGTACTTCTGTGATTTATGTTCCGTTAATGAGCTATGTTAAGGCAGTCCAAGATATGATGGTAATCCATGTTGATGCTTCAAGCAGGTATATTTTTCAGGACACAGAAGAAAATAAGGATTTCTACTCCAAGATTTATAATTTCTTTCATATCAAGACTACTCAATTCCATATTCTAGCTATTACAGGTCTTCTGAATCCCTTTAGCTGCAGAAAATAAACTTGCTCAGATATGCAAAGTATCCTTTTACTTTCCTGGCGGCAGTCATGCTTTTTTCTTTGAAACTTCTGTTATAATAGCACATACACAGAGCTGTGACTATCTGTTGCAGTTCATTTCCCAAGATCCAACTTACTTTTTCTTTGAGTGGTTTATACAAAGCTTGTACAAAATATTTAGGGAAACTTTATGCACAAGACTAGCATCCAGAACTATAATCACACCTCTTGAAATATCCTAGCATTTAACCTCACCCATCCTTTTCCTCTGCCTTTCCAAACAGATCTGTGGAAACAGATATACTTTGAAGGAACTGTATGACAATATCTAGACTATGAGGGACCCAATGGAAAATGTATCTTTCAGATTACTTATTCCTGTTTTGTTCCTCTCAAGGCAATCGTTTTCAGGAAGGATTTTATGGTAGATCAGAAAGCATAGTTCTGCCAGAGGTTCCTGATTTGCACCAGCACTAAATCTGCCACCTGCATTGCTAGAAAAGCTATGTATACTCCAGCACATCACGAGTTAAAGGAGGAATGAGGAAAAGAGCAGCTCAACCTCCAGGATACTTTCTGGTAAAGAAACGGAGGAACATGTGAAGAAATGGTTGCATGAGAGCTCCAAGCTACTAAACCAAATGTAATCAAGCATTTACCATTTTCCAACAAGACATACGGAACTCTGGGAATCAAGTTGCTTCAGTGAAGCGCACACCTGAATTGGACTGCAGACTTCCCAGTCAGGCAACTTTTTCCATGGCAGTGATATGGATAGGAACAAAATTCTGATTCTTGGATTTTTCTGGGTGTGTAAGTAGTTTGTCCTATGACAATTCATCTGAAATAATTAGAAACCGTGGCAGAAGGCATGAATGTCACTCACACAGAAGCCGTGTTTCATCCATTTTATACCTTTGAGCCAATAAGAGTCCTGAGAGGCAAGAGAGAAACTGAAAATCATTAAAATCACACCTAGAGCTGTGACCTCACATTTACAGCAACAGGAAAAGGATTATTTTGTTTTTTGGAAGTATCTTGAATTTGTTAATGTAACAAATATCAATATATACAAATATAAACAAATATACGAGGTACAAAACTGCTTAGAGCAGGGAAATTGCAGAAAGGGATGCAAGGATACAGCTAGGGGAATTCCCAAGGACCAGGGACACACTGCAAAGGCAAACTGTGAGAGAGGCTAGGAGGTTGTGCAAGGAAGAGGGTGGGCTGGGTCAAACAGATATCAGGCGGGAGCAGGATACTGAGATGATGGCAAGGAAGGGTGAGAAGAGAAGCAGAGGAAGATAAAGGCAGGGTATGGCAGAAGCGTATCTCATCCCAGTGTGTTAGGGTAGGAAAATGAAGTCTGCAACAAACAGCCAAATGGGAGGCACGTGTTCTGATATATGCACTCAAATCTGAATTTTTCAGACTTAGAAAAACAAAATCAAGGATAAGACAACATAGGAAAGCTCAAAACCAGAAAAACATCTGAATATTTTTTAACGCTTTTCTATATAACTGGTTTGGGTATAACAGACTTGATTTTTTAACAATGGAACCAGTGACATTATAAACTGTATTGCACTGTAAACCAGAATTAACTAGTGATGTAAAGTGTTTTTAATGACCTGGCCCAAGAAGAGGTCAGGTTGAAAATGTAAACTTTTAATCAGAAAATCAATCTGGAGGGATATGGGGAATTAGCTATGTCCCCCTCTTGATTACTACATTCTGGCAAAGGCCTTTCAGTAGCAGGTGTCTGAATAAACAGGACAAGAAGATTAATTACGATGTATGACTTCCAGACACATTATTATTTAATCTTTGCACTTCTCAGCTGGCTTTCATTATCAGTCAACAAAAATTTCTTCATAATCATCTGCTTGCTATTTACAAATCTAACTCAGTTGTCATCTCAGAATCCAGAAATACAGGTCTTCCTGTACTCCTTCCTCTTCTGCCAACATCTTTATGGAACATAGGAAAAAAATGCTAAGCTGTGGCCTGTGAACAGGACATAGCTGTAATATCCTCTGTTTCCACACACAACCGAAAATCCCACACTATGCCCATTGAGACCTGACTGATGACATCAGGGATGATGAGTGTGCTTATGCTGTGTTCTAGTATAATATTCATTGCACTGGTAGCTCTAGAATCAGTTTGTAAGAGAGATATTATATCCCCAGGAAAACTGCTGAAGATAAATGAGAAAAATATGTTACCAAATCTACCATTTATCCTAAGGAAAAAAAATTGTCCCTGCAACTAGAATGGATTCACAGCCTTTCTCTGGACAGAGGCTTCAGGACACAGTAGTACATGATTTACTGTCTCAGACAGCACAAAAGAATAGTAAGGCAGGCATCAGCCTTCCTTTTTCCTCTCTCCTTTGTATGGAATTCTTTAGAAATGCTACTCTGACATCATTTCAATGCCTGTGATGAGACCACCTCTTCCACAGAGAGTAGCAAAAGCCTGTAAAACACTAGCAGGAACTATAGGGCAATGGACTTCATCAATACAGGTGAAATTCTTTGAGGCAGTGAATGCATAGACCACTTGAATTCTTTGTGTGTCACATTCAGACACCGAAGTTCATGAGTATAGATCAAGGCAATGTAGATCTATCAGGTTAATTTAGTCCATAATCTGTTTGTTTGAATGTAGTCCATATGTTTCTATTCTGGGTGTTCTAATGAGCTTATCTTAACAGGGACAAAGCATGTTGATTTCTATAGAACAGATTTTTGTCTTTAATCATTGGAAGAAGTTACTACAGTGGTCTGGTACAGCATGGTGATTTTTGCTGCTATCTTGTTGTGCAGATAAAAGTGTTCTGAAGAGTACAGGATTTCCTTCAGTCACTCCATACAATCTCTTTGGCCTAATTTCTAATTACCTGTATAAAGAAGAAAACAAATAAATTTCCATTCATATTTTTCTACATAAAAGACACAGCTTATTGAGAAAAACAAATTATTACTCATCCCATAAACTTAAAATCAATGGAAAGCAAACCAAAATAGTAGCTTAATCATCTCATCATGGTTCTTTTTTTAATCATCTCTTCATGGTTCTTTTTCAGTAAACAAGACAGTGAAGAAAAAAGACTTTAACATTACTTCTACGTCCTCTGTCACTGGAAAGCTTTCCAGGAAATGCTTACTGTTTATATCCTATTCCTACTGCTTTCAGTATATATTCAACACCTCACAGGATATACTTCATATGGCAGAAAACTGGACTCAAAATACTAAAACTGAAACTACTTAAAATGCAATTATGTTGACTACAGAACACTTTGTTTTGAGAGATATAAGGAGAAAAGCAGAAGAGAGGAAATTGTGGGATTTTTTTCCTTTTCAGTTCGACCACCTCTAACACATGACAGAGAGCCCCAGGGAGTATTTTAAGCTTGCCATATGCAGATTTCTTTGCATATATTCAGCTAGAATATACATTTCAATTAAGTGTTTGGGAAGCTTCTTCCTAAATTTTCCTGTTCTTCCATGTGCAGAAAGCTCTCAGCACAGTCACATCATTTGGAAATGCATTCCACTACCAGTAGTAAATAAAGTGCTTTTCTTACAAGCTGAAACTGAGGAGTAAAAAGCAAGCAGAAATAGTGATATGCAAACCTCAATGAAACTAAAACAGTGAAGAAGAAAAATAGCCTCCTGGATTTATCCAAAAGTAATGCAAAAAAGAGAGTTTTGTGAGCTCACTGTTGAAAAGTCTGTCAGGAGCAGATGAAGCTGAATAGGTCAAGTACGGGTCAGAAACAGTTCAGCTTGCACTGCTTTTAAGTTTTATAGAAGGCACCCTTCATTTGTCAGAAAGTCAATGGGACAAAAATATCCTATGGAAGTAGTTTAGGGTCAGCCAGTCTTCTTTCAGTGCACACACAGTCTCACAAACAAAAACAAACACAAAATTCTATATTGTTGTGAAAAAGGATGGTGAAACTAAAATACAGCAGACAATGAATGAAAAATGCCTGCTATGACCTGCAAAATCAGTCATTTTTGCCTTGTACCTAATGCAACCATGCAATCAAAAGTTCCTGAGTTCAGTTAAAAACCTCAGGTGCAAGCGAGCCAATTTCTTCAAGGCAGCTCAGCCAAAACATACAAAAAATGTCCAGCTCTCCTCACTGAAACACAGCCTCTGACCCAGAGGAATTCTGGTTGCTCTAAAAAGTCTGCTGTCTGAGCTTGTAGAGCAAGCTGGGGAAGTTATCCAGCATTTAATTACCAGCACACTTCGCACAAGGGTCTAAAACAGGTCTTAAAATTATTTTTTGCAATTCAGTTGAGCCCTATGACAAAACACTTCTGTAAATCTCTTGGAGGGAAGCATTCATATGAGAGCCAGTGAAGAAGCAAAATCCAAAGGGAAAGTGTGAACAAAAATAATAGCACGTAAAACTTCGGACAAAACAGGCTCAGTCATTCTGTGTAAGCACCAGGTACAACCAGCATCACTGCAGGATTCAGAGATTCAGGGGATTTTTACACCAATAGCATACGTGAACATAGACCTAAATATTATTCTAAGATTATATGCTTCTCCCATACAGGCTAACTTAGACATAAAGAGGGGCATGTGCAACTGATGACCGAGCGTCACTGGCAGCTCTGGAGGGACTGCCCAGAAGGGTCCCGAGGTTGTGAACGTGGTGGCTGGGATCCGTGGAAGCTGTGAGCTGACGGACTGTGGTGGAAATCTTTCTGAACCTTTTTTCTACCACATGTGCTTTCCACCTGAGCAATTTTAGACTTTTAACCCAACTCATTGGTACCATTGTCCTTTCTTCCTCCACGTGGTCTTCCTGCCCCTTTTCATGCAGGATGTATGAAGAAGCATGTACGTGCTGCCTGATTACTGTGCTCACACAAGGAAGTCACAAAACATGCTCGAGTTCCCAGGGCCACGTGTGGGGTGAGTTGCTAAGCTTTCTAGGCCCCATGCAAGAGAAATATTACCCAGAGAGGCACTGCTGCCCGGTACGGCACTCAGGAATATATCAGTGTGATGTACAGAACTGAGACACAAAGGAACATTTTGTGCAGGAGAAGCCATGCCACACCAAAAAAGACTGGCAAGCCTGCTGGCGGGTGTGGCAAGAGCAAGGCAGCTGCAGGTCCATCGGAATCTGCGGAATTACAAGCACATTGTTAATTTTAATGAGATTACTCTAAGAATGAAAAACCTGAAGGGCTTTGGTGACCTTTACTGAGAGCACTACTTAAGTCAGCAGGACTACAGCGTGCAAACAAAATTTAAATATGGGTGCTGCACAGTTAGACATACTGACCTTAAGTCCTTGGAGTATTTACAGAGCACTTCATAAATGCAACAGTCTTACAGGCACTTGAGGCTGTGAAGTGTCAACAAATATTTATACTGCTGTGGAAAGCGCTCCTTCACACAAGTGGGGGGGAAGCTTTGGAGTGCAAAGTAAATTAAAAACCCACTGTGTGTGTGTTATGTTGCTTCTGTGCTCTACCATCTCTTTGCTTTGGCTGAAATCCAGGCTGAAACCCCAACAATCTCCACAAAGGTGGGAAAAAGCTGTCGATGGGACTTAGTTTTTTATCTCATAGACCAGAGAGGAATAGGAAACAGTAAAGTTTTCCCATTTTTCAATGAAAAATTGTTTTGCAAACAAAATTATATTAATAAAAAGCTCTGTTTTCTCTTTGGAGAAAAGAATTATAAAGAATGGCTCCTTGTCACCTGAGTGGAAGTCCCATTAACTGCAACAGTTCACCAGACACGTTGAAAATGGTAATTTCACACACTGCTTGTTATTGATCCATAATTATCTGCTAAGATACAAGACAAAGGACAGTTGCCATCAGTGTGGAAAGCTAAGGACTGGTAAGAAACGAAAGCACGATCCAAGAAAGCTCAAATGACACTGAGTGGTTGTATCTACAAGGGAATCAGCTAAAAACCAGCGCCCTCACATCAAGGAAATTAAAATAAAAATCAAGAAAAGTGGAGGTCGGTGGCTTCCAAAACACTGTCACAGTGCTCTGTGTGCCGGACTGCATGTACACATGAACACAACGTGCTGTCTAGACAGGCTCTCTGAATCTGTGCTGCGATCTCCATGAGATGGTGAACCATGACAATGTCATATCATGCTTGATTTGGGAGTTGCATTTTTCCCTGCAGTGAGTAGCCCACTAAGACAAATAAAACAACAGATATATAATCCCCCTGAGTCTCTGAGGCAATATAGGCAAATAAATTAGTCTTGGTTTTCAGAAATTTCTTTTTTTTACCCCAAGAAACAAAAATTTCCACAGAAAGCAGATGTTTTTTAATGAAAAATCATGCTTCATCCACAATCCATCTTTTTATCCACATAATATATATGAAAAATCTGACCGGCTGACGAATTTTAGGCTCATTTTCTCAAGAGGCCAGATCCACTCATGGTGTAAATCATCACAGTCCTATTGAGCTCATCACTGAATTTACACCAGCTCTGGCCCTATACCCGGTTATAACTGTGTACACACAAACACTAGTTTTAATTGTCTGAGGTACAAGAGAGATCCCTGCTGCTGAAGCGTAGCTATTTAGCCATAGTTCATTTCACAGCAGTTTAAAAGATGCAGACTTGGCTTTTCTCTACTCCAACAGGCACAAAATAATAGCAACTATCTTCCTTGTAGGAGTCAAAAAAAGAATACAAAGACTAAAACTCCAAGCGCAAGTGGAGTATTTCTTAATTTTAACAACAAACTTCTGAAATCCTGAAGTGTTTCTTCTTCGTGTGCTTTCAAGGGAGAAGGCAAAGAAAGAGCAAAAGAAAGGAAAAGAATAAAACAACCTCAGAGAGTGTGGCCTGAGGCTGTAATCCCGCTTTCAAGAGGAGACATTAAAAAGAAACCTCGGAAAAGCCTTCAAATATCAGGTGAAAGAGTATAAAAGTCATGCGTGCCTTTTTTGATGTGGTGCCCTGACGTGGATCTTGGAACCAGTTTTATCAGCTGTAATTGAATTGGGATGAAGGTGACCATTCACACAGCCTCCCCATCTCAGGCTGGAGAGCATCAACGCGAGGCAGCACGCAGTTAATAGTCAGTCCTCCATCGACAGGGGAGAAGCCTGATTAAGAGCCCCTGGCTTGTGCAGTTTTGCCGCTCTCGTAGAGTGCCCATAAACATATGTATCTTTGGAAAACTATCATGTGTTTTCAACTTCCTGAAGAATTCTTGTAAAATATAACTGAACCGCATTACCCTTTGTCCTGTGCTTTTATTCCACTAATGGACAAATTGGGAGGAGGCTGAGAACAAATGTGCTATTAATTACCCAGATGGCTTTTTAATAGAACCTTGGATGATTGCGCAGCCACTAAACATTGTCCAGAAATTTCTTAATAACGCTGGTGAACGAAGCATTCCTTGGGAGAGAATAAAGATACCATTGACCGGGAGGCTAAGTTATGTCAGGTTAGTTTAAGAGATAGCAGACAAAGGGTGTGTATTGTATGGAAGGAATGACAGGCCGTATCCTAGCTGTCCGGCTCCTCCAGCAATGACAGATTTTCTAATTCGCTGCAGATTCTCATAAAAGTGGGTGGTCAGTTTGGGGAACAAAACAGTGGACCTATTGATAGTGGGTGGGAGAGACGTAATTCGGAATTAACCTAGGTGGATTCAATACAGTAGAGAGTCTTAGTATCAGCATAAAATTAGGATTAATACATTAAATGTTAGGTCAGAATGTTAAATCCCATTGTTGAAAGACCTACATGCAGTCAGACCAGGCTCAATATGAGTATTTCAGTCACTCGGGGCTGCTGGCTGGAGCGTGCCACGCTTCCACGGCAGGAACGATGCATGTAGAAATTAGAAACTGAAGACATTTTCCTGCTTTCTCTGCAAACAATAACTTTAAACAGCCACATTTTTAATGTATTTTTGTTCATGCTAACCTCCCTTTCACCTGACATCAAAATGGGTAAGACAATAACTGGCTCAGGCTTGTCGCAGTTTTCTTGGAATGATCTCACATAAAGAAGAGCAGTTCCTTGTGTTTTCTGTGTGTACTGCTGTTCACTTCTGCGTTCACTTCCACAGAAGGTTTTTGATACACCAAAAGCTGCATGGAAAACTATCCTATCCAGTAACATTTTAATTCTTCAGGCAACCAGATTTGAACTTAGGAGGAAGATGATTAATTTGGCGTAGAGTTACTCCTGTCTGTAACAGATACTAAAAAAAAAGAAAAAAAAAATAAACAGTTGTGAAAATCATGATAAATGCAGTGAGGAATATGAAGCAGTAAACAAATCAGATTTGATACTGCCAGACAAAATACAATAAGCGAGTTATCTGGAGTTGAGAATAGAACAGAAAGCAATAATACAAGATAAAAAGAAAAGCATTCAATAAGAACACATAATCCGTCACTTTTCTCAAGAGTCCTGAAAACTGGAACCTTCACCTTCCAAAACATTTAGTAACGTTTGCTTTTTTGCTTCAGAAATTAGGATTAGTGGGAACTCAGTCCATTCGTATTTTACAAAGACATGACAGGATGTTAGAGAAGTAGGAATTTCTTTCAGCAGCACTCCCACTCTTTTGGGGCAGCTGCCACTCCATGAGCTCTCAGGATATTTCACACACCATCAAGTTAAGTTTGGAGACCATCAAGTGCAAATCCAGCATGCTGAAGTCAATACGCTGTTGCATAGTGTATTCTCTAAGCCAGCGAAAGTCCCACATCCTGCAATTGCTCTCCCACCTGAACGTATGTCTGCACGGGTTGCTTCTGCCTTGACTATGCCATCCTCTGCTCAGCGCTCTGAATTTTGCAGTCTCCTGCATGTCTGCCTTACTGTGCTGACACTTGTGGGCGATGACTGCATGATCTCACTCTAAAGAAAAAAGTTCCTATTTACATAATTTCATTGTGGAAAACTGGCAGTGGGAAAAGTGGCTAACCCATCTAGGAACAACAGCAGGTTTTTATTAGGCCATTCTATGTAGGAATTATTATTGGTCAAAATAATTGGTCCATAAGTAGGGTCAAAATCGTGGTTTGATTTTCACATATTTCAGTGTTTAAAAGGACTGTTCCCCCCCTTTCCTCATTATTTTAATTTCATTGTCATTCATTCTTTTTGCCTCAATTAGGTCTGTCACTTTTTGCAGTGTACAATAGTCCCTCTGGTTAACCCAGTTCTTCTGCTTTATGCGTGTTTAATAGTGTAAATTAAGGTGTCACTTACTTGTAAAAAAAGATTTATGGTGTTTTCTTTCTTTTTTTTTTTTAAGTTGCAGTGAGCCCATCCAATATAGCCTTCACAGGTCAGGTCAGAAGAAAGTCTCCTAAGAAGTTCTTGATAAGTATCCCCTTGTGACCATAGCAAAGTAGCTGTTACTTCTTTTGGATTTAAGAACCTGATGTATCCCCGTGCACCTGCTGTATTTTCAAAGGTAAGTATCCTTCGGTCTCAGCTTTTAGCAGTGCAACTGCAGAGCAATAAGCTGAAACAAAAAACTCCTCCGTTGAAACAAAAGATAGTTTTACTACAAATGTTTCTCGTTCCTCTAGAGTGCGTTAAGTGCAGGTTATGTTTTTACTTAAGGAAATCTAGCTGAATAAAAATGAATAATGCACTTTTACTTGCGCTGCTTTTGCTCGTCTTGATTTATTATGCTGACATTGCAAAAATGATCATAACAAAACTTTACTCTCTTGTGAGTAACAGCCTCTTCGCATCTGGTCCTCTCACTACTAAAACTGTTTTAATGTCAAAATAGACTGTGCTATACTGGTCCTACATGAACAGCGTATTCTTATACATTTAGAACAGGCGACTTTACACCCATATGCAGGCATGAAATAGCATCTTCTTCAAAGGAGACATTTTATAGTACAGTTCACTGAAGAATCTCAGACTTCATGAAACGTGGTTCCCCGAGGAATGCGCTTACCCAGGTTCCCAGCCGAGAACTTTTTTTTTTTTTTCTCTCAAAATCAGTAAATCCGTATTTACTGGCTTTACTGGCAAAACGATGAAATTCAGTAATTTTACACAGATTAGCCATCTATGCTAAAATAACCATAGTGTTGAGGATCTAGACAGGGAAACCAAGCGCATCACAGTTAAATCTGGTTAAATCCCACGTTTTTAGGCAGGCTGTAGATTCACCCTTCAGCTTTTGGAAGCAGGTGCAGTATCATCACAAGCTGACCCTCCAGTGGGATTTTACAGGAGTTTCTACAGCACACCAGCTCCCACCAGGTGCGAGGCAAAGGCTGTGCGTGCCAGATGCTTTACCTGGCAGTCACAGAGGTGACCCCATGGGCATCTCACTGCCCTTCCCGGGATAGTGTGCCAGGGTCACAATGTGGTAGAGAGCCTCCCCTCCGCTGGCTTTTATACACTTAACTGTGATCCTTCGCAATATTTTGTCATCAGGATTATCCATTTAATTGCAACGTACCAGTGGGGTAAACAGAGAAGTTGCCATCAGTCCATGCTGCAGTGCCAGCTTTCTTTTTAGAGAAACAGAAGGTGCTTTGGTTTCCAACCTCTCTCAAAGGCTCTGACAGAAATACTGTCAAACGAGAAACGTTTACTTCAGTATCTAGAGTATTAGAGACTATTTAAGATTTAGGCAATCTTAAATATTCTTGACATCACTCGCTTTATGAGCCCAAAGCAAACTTTATGAAAAATCCCCGTGCAAGGAAAAAAAAAAAGATAGGAAAGGAAACAAGAATCAATAAGGACGAAATAGCATCTGAAAGTATATATATTTTGTTCCAAGTCCTTAAGTGTTAGTTTTGAGCAGAGAGCTACCTCTCAGAAACAGGTACTAGCACATAAATGGGACCTGAAGTACAATGAAGCATCAAGGAAAATACCTGTAAAGTGTCAGTTTTTCTTGCAAGGACAACATTGTTACTAATGTACAAAACAAAATATGATACATGGGGTCAAGACAGAAGTTGCCTTCACTCTAAATATGCTGGCAGTGTAACAAGCTAAGCTTGCTGTCTGCCAGGAAATACCTAGCCAATACAGGCTAATATCCTTTCTTGTTCTCTTTTGGACATATTTTTGTAATTGCTTGTCCTCAGGTACAAAGATGCTTACGGGAAGTCATTAATCTTTCATGAGACTATTCTACCATTTCTTAATTCAGAACAATAAAAGCTTGGAAAGGCATGCATTCTCATGTCACTGTCTACTTCAAGGGAAAGGAAGTTTTAATGGAAGATAAATCTGATCAAATGATAGTAAGAGATAATGAAATAACTGTGTTAAAGAGAGTAGTGTAACAGAGCAAAAGAAAAAGCCCTTGAACTTCACTCTTTTTTCTCTGGTACAAGACCAGATGGGCTCTGCAAACATCACGGAATGCTACAGCTGAAAGAGGTGTGATTGGTCCAGGATTTTTCATCCTCCTCTACCCCCATCTCACATAGCCCCCGCCCTTTTCCTCCAGATACAGAAGATAAAAACACCTCTTGTTTGCTATCTGAAGCAGGTGTGGTTGAACTAAATGTAGAGAAGATGTCCAGCTGGAGGGACCATCAGTCAGCTGCCCAGTGCAGGCTGCTTAGATAAATACCACCTGTTTCTGAAGAGCAGGAGGAGACAGGGGAAGGAAAACTAAAACAAACCAAACCTAATGGCCGCAGAGCTGAAACCTGCTGATTCTCTGGTGATTGTGTGGATGCTTTTGTAGCTGATTAGTCTCTAAGCTCTCACAGAAAGTCTCACAGAAATGAGTGCATGCAGGATGCTTAATTTCATTCTGGACTATGGTGAGACACTTTCAGATAATCAAGGGAAATAATTCAAACAATGCTCATAGCACACGTGCAGAATGATAAACATCATCCAGGAGGAATTGGGGAGTACCCACAAAAGGCACAAACAGCTTTACAGGTGCTTTCTAAATCAAAGACCATGCTGAAGGAAGGCTTAGCTAATAAAATTGCAATCGTGAGAGCACTGAGATGATTTATATTCCTCTTGCACTTAAAATGTGGATTCTGCTTCGCTGTGCATCAGTAATAAAACACCAAGTTGCTGTCCCTATAAATAACAGCTTGCTTTTCTAAATCAGTCTGTACAAAATGTCCTGTGCTTTTACTTACAGCATCTTACAGATGTGGTAATCTCTTTAACATTATTTGATCTGAAAGCAATTATTAAGCAGTGATTACAACACATCTGTACTGCTTATAGCCATATATGTGTGATTCATTTGACTAAGACAGACTGTTCCCCAACGCTGTGAGACATTTCTCTTTCTGCTCAAATAGCCCCGAGGCAAACAACTTTTTTTTCCTCAGAAGCAGTGAAGCACTGTGAACGTTCACAATCATGAGATTGTACTCACAAAGCTAGTTTGAATAGAACTGGAGAGAAATAATCACCCTTTTGAAATGTCTTTGTCCCCTTTGTTACCGATATTGTAGATGAAATTAGCCCTAACTTGGGGAAGCTGCACGGTCCTGTGCTTAGCATTAACCTGAGCCTGAAAATGTGAACTCTCTTCCACGCCTGCTGCTCTGCGTGGCCTGTGTGACCTTCAGTCATTCATTTGCTCTTTTTCTGCCTCAGTTCCCCGCGTAGGAAACAGATATCCAGCTACAGCAAAGGAAGCTTCATTCATATAGACTGGACCTCATCTTAGAAAACTTACAGAAAATAAATGGCAACAAAGTCCAAGGGTTTGGGGGTTGAAAAGGAAGGTATAGATTTTGCAGGACCATG
The DNA here is from genome assembly GCF_030867145.1 of Opisthocomus hoazin. Classification (NCBI taxonomy): domain Eukaryota; kingdom Metazoa; phylum Chordata; class Aves; order Opisthocomiformes; family Opisthocomidae; genus Opisthocomus; species Opisthocomus hoazin. The sequence continues at coordinate 39,044,360 of NC_134416.1, forward strand.
GTTTCAGCTACATTTCCACATCTGCTTCTAACACACGGGTCTTGTAGACCTGGCTGAGAATTTTTTTCATATATTCTTTAGATAGTGTGCACATATAAACGAATGTGTGTAAGTGTTTCAAATTCTGTATATCTAAAGTGCAATTTGTATAAACTAAATGTCTTCATACAGTAAATTTGGCAAGAGCCATTTTTGGAAAAATTGTCTTTTCACATTTTTTTCGAATCTTACCTTCTGTGGAGAGCTAAGACCCATCTCCAGCTGTGCCTGTTTCAGCTGCAAGTATTCTGCCTCTGTGTCAGGATGCTTCTGGGCACATTCCCGGGAGGTGTCACCTACCGCTTTCTGTGCTCAGCCAGCATCAGAAAGTCCTGGGATGAGAGGTGCCAGAGTGAGCACAGCCTTTGTAAAGGGAAGTCATGGCTCAGAAAAATATTACAGTACTTTGAATGAGTGATCAAACTTTTACATAAGCAAGAGTGAGTAATAGAAGCAGGAGCTAGGACTAAAAAGCCACTTTGGCAGAAAGAAGGTCACCCTGGAAGTTCCCAGGGCTCTGTACAAGACAGGTGTCACTCCATGTGCTCACAGATGACGGGCAGCAAGGTCTGCTCATCATCACGCAGCTGCACAGACAGCCTGCCCACGTCTTCAGTGTTGTGCAACTCAGGTCCCTGTTCTCACAAAGGATACAGCAGAGCATAAAATGATTCAGACAAAAACAACAGGGATGGTCAAAGGGACAGGAAAGTGTTCAGGCAGGAAACAGCGAGGACTTCTCAGCCTGGAAAAGACATCTGAGGGAGGCTGTGATAGAGGTCTGCAAAACGAAGAGTGGCACGGCAGATCAACTGCTCGTTGTCTCTTCCTAACCTCAGCCTAAGAGGCATCAAATGAAATTACTAGGTGGTAGGTTTCAAGCAGACGAAAGGTATATAGGTGTACATGCACAGCAAATAGCTAAACTCTGGAACTCCCTCCTACCTCATGTGATGAAAGGTAAAAGCTTACCCAGGATTTAAGTGTGGCCCTTGAATCCCAGGGTCTCTTGCACAGATCTCATGAGACATTTGTAACAGTTTCTTGGTTTTCTTTTCCCTTTCTGCTAGATTTTATACAATCATGTTAGATCATGCTTTAGCTATTAGCCGCACTGCTGACCTGTAACAGTTTGCTAGCATGGTGTTGTACCTTCGGTTTCACCTCAAAAAATAAATTAATGAGGAAGATCTTGTTTCTGATAATTATTAATAATAATGATAGTGAATGACATGTCATTTCTGAACATAAAGGACAAATACACATTTATGCATTGCAAACACTTTGATCTGCTGGACTGCCAACATCAGCTCCTAAAAAGTTTCTGTTCTTGTCTGATCTGCATTATTCCCTTCCCCTCTGACTGTAAGAAAATGTTGTTTTCCTTCCTCTGCTGCTGTACAATGCATTCCTCTGTGAGGGGGGTCATCCATTTTCCATTATCTTTTATATATATATGCAATTCAAAAAATATTTATACAGTTGTAATTTTGGACAGCTAGCTAGACTGGCATGCGAGCATTTACTCCCTTAGACCTCTCTAAAGTCATTGACTTAGCCACCAGCTTTGCCTGTATGAAAGCTAGCAGCCCAGATTCTAGTCTAATACTTAACGTAAAAATAAATGTACTTCAACTTGGATAGTGCATTTCTCTTTCTGTTTTACCTGTGGCATGGCATAAAGGGAATTCTTTATACACTAATAGTGGGTTCATCTTTCTAAATTGTAAAGAAATATTTCCTAGAACTATGGCCCAATAGTCTGGGGCCTTCTTACATGTCACTTTATCTCTGTAATCTGACCATGTACTTCAGTTAATGTCTGTCCCATTTCTATGATCCACTTACTTTACTAAGGTTTGTGAAATAATGACTTTAGGTAACGAACAGCAGCAGTTGCATATAAATGACTTTTTTAAAATAAAGAAAACCCTGTAGAAGTCTTCTATTGGCATACTTTATTCCTAAGGGCCAAGGGTTAGATGTTTTGAAACATCTATATGCTAAGAGTTTGTTTTGGATTTGAAAGATATTTAAATGACATCCTTTGTAATGTCCTTTAAAATATAAGCTTTGTTTGAATGCAGACAAAAATAAACAGATGAGAAAAAGTACACCCCCAAAAAGTATTTTATTATAAAACACTGAAATGCAAAAAGGCCCCTATACTACTTTGCTGCTTTCTAATTTGTGTAATTCTGACTTTTTTACCGAGGAGAACACTCTTCAGTTTTCCATGTGGCATACTCGGTTGCTTTAAACCACGTGTGCCTGAAACAAACAGCCCAAAACTCTGAACACATGGTTGACTTTCTTGGCAGTCTCCATTGCAGTCCAGCTGTCGTCTGTCTTTCAGACAGCCTTGGCTCTGGCCAGCATCTTACAGGTTAAACAGAAATAAACACAATAACAAAATCGTGGGAAATGCTGAATATTTAATGCTTATTAGTATTATTTGAAAGCTATCCAAATGACTTGCTGTAAAGGGAAAATCAGTTAAGTTGATCTGTTTCATGATTTTCACACATGCCAGAGAATCTTGTAAAGCACCTCTTGCTCACTCAGACATAGTAGCTGATTTCACAAGATGGCATGTGCAGACTTCTGCACTTGGGATCCACATGTGACATCAGAATTAAATCTTTCCAGTCCAGAGACAGCTTACAACACAAGTAAAATGGGTATCTGCTGTTTAGGTGCCTCTTTCTAATTCACGGTCATTTCTAATCTAAAAAAAAGGAATATGATTTTAATAAAATAAACTCAGGCATGTGTTAAGATTATGAACATGATCTACAGAATATGTTTTGACCTTAATTAGCTATTGCTCTATTCCCCAAAAAATTCAGTGCTCCACTGATTACAGAGGGTTACCTTAATGACTCTCCTGTCTGAGAAATAATTTCTGAGAAAATACTGTGACAAGTATGTCTGAATAAAGCATTACATAAAGAAAATTGCTAAATTTTTAGTTTTCTTCTAATTTGTTTAAACTTTAATTATATGGAACAGAAGAGAAGTCTTGGTTTCATTCTGAAAAAAAGATCAATAAATAGTAAAGCAAAAAAATTAACTAATAACCCAATGTGACCACTCAGAGGAACCCTAACAGGCTGGCAAATGGGCCTGAGAGGAACCTCATGCAGCTCAACAAGGAGAGGTGCAAAGTCCTGCCCCTGGGGAGGAACAGTTCCAGGCACCAGCTCATGCTGGCTGGAAAGCAGCTTTGCAGAAAAGGACCTGGGATCCTGGTGAACACCAAATTCAACACGAAACAGTAGCATGTCCTCATGGAAAAGGCAACCAAAAGCCTCCTGAGATGCGCTAGGCAAAGTTCCCAGCAGGTTAAGAGAAGTGACCCTTCGTCTCTACTCAGTGCTGGTAAGACTCCTATAGCATGCTGGCTTCAGTTCTGGGCTAACCAGTACAAGGAAGATACGGACTTACTGGAGAGAGTCCAGCACAAGGCCACAAAAGTCATGAAGGGGCTGGAGCATCTCTCCTATGAGGAGGTGTAAAGCTGGATCTATTCAGCATGGAGAAGGGAAGCGTCAGGGGGATCTTATCAATGTACATAAACACCTGAAAAGAGGGTGAAAAGAGGACAGAGCCAGGCTCTTTCTGGTGGCTGCCCAGTGCCAAGACCAGAGGCAATGGGCACAAACTGAAACACAGGAGGTTCCCTCTGAACATTAGGAAACACTTTTTCAGTGTGAGGGTGACCAAGCACTGGCACAGCTTGCCCAGAGAGGCTGTGGAGTCTCCGTCCTTGGAGATCTCCAAAAGCTGCCTGGGCACAATCCTGGGCAACTGGCTCTGGGTGGCCCCGCTCGAGCAGGAGGGCTGGACCAGATCATCTCCAGAGGTCACTTCCAACCACAACCATTCTGTGCTTCTGTGAATGTTGTCAGAAGTAATCACAGACCTTTATAAGGCTTCTTGTCAGTTCTTCCCCTCTTATGTAGTAGCCTAATAAGATTTATCTTCAATTTATAGGTTGAAAAACAGTGATCTATAGAGACAAAATATCAGCCAGTTTCCAGGAAAGACAGGAATAGCATCCAGCTCCTCTGAGTCCAAGGGCAGTGCCTGGTCCATGAGGCCAAGATGATGTGAACACCAGCCAGAGCAATGGAGACTGGTGTTTGCTAACTGTGATATTTATAGCATGTATGATGAACCAAAAACAAGGCTAACAAGAGATGAAGACCAGTCTAGAAAGAGCTAATGTGTTTTCAGAGCTGATATGGTGTTCCCGACGTGTTCAAAGAATGCCTGTGTTGATATTTATGCTCTACAAAGCCACAGGAGCACAGGCAAAGAATAGTTTGTTTTTCATTTCAGTGTCCTGTCATCTGGATGTTCCATCCCTCTCCTGTGGGTTCTACAATTTTCCATCTGATAGGATCAAGTTCTGACTTCAAATGCTTCTTCAGAAAATGCCAGATCCAATGTTGGATTTTAGCCATGAGCTGTTGAAAGTATCGGTTTATTCAGTTCCTTCAGCTTATTTGCAAAATTAACGCAATGAAACAAGCCCCACAGGCTGAAATAGGCTACCCATATATCTAAGTTTATTCCCAAATACTTGCATATTATCTATAGTTTCTACGTATTTATAATTTTAGTCTTTAGTAACAGTGTGATATCTACAATAATATATAAAATACAGTAAAATAGATACCACATTATTATATATCACAACGCCCAAATGATCCAACATAGAATCATAGAATGTTTGGGGTTGGAAGGGACCTTTAGAGGTCATCTAGTCCAACCCCTCTGCAGTGAGCAGGGACATCTTCAACTAGATCAGGTTGCTCAGAGTCCCATCCAACCTGACTTTGATTGTTTCCAGGGATGGGGCCTGCCCTGTGTCTCGGGGCAACCTGTTCCAGTGTTTCACCACCTTCATGGTAAAAAATTTCTTCCCTATGCACAGTCTAAATCTACCCTCTCTGAGTTTAAAACCATAGCTCCTTGTGCTGTCACAACAGGTCTTGCTAGAAAGATTTTACCCATCTTTCCTATAGCCCCCATTTAAGTACTGAAAGGCTGCAATAAGATCTCCCCGTAGCATTCACTTCTCCAGGCTGAACAGCCTCAACTCTCTCAGCCTTTCCTCATAGGAGAGGTGTTTCAGCCCTCTTATCATTTTTGTGGCCCTTCTCTAGACCCGCTCCAACAGCTCCACATCTTTCCTATGCTGAGGGCTCTAGAGCTTGACGCAGGACTCCAGGTGGGGTATCACCAGAGCAGAGAAGAGGGGCAGAATCCCCTCCCTCGACCTGCTGGCCACGCTGCTTTTGATGCAGCCCAGGATATGGTTGGCCTTCTGGGCTGGGAGTGCACACTGGTGGCTCATGTCCAGCTTTTCATCCCCCAGTACCCCCAAGTCCTTCTCTGCAGGGCTACTCTCCATATACATATACAGACTTTTCTCATTTTGGGAACATGCCTATGTTGTTCTGTCATGTCTTACTGAGAATCTGCATTAGTTTACAGGGAAAATGAAGACAAAACATTGCAAAGTAAAGTGATGGAATAGAAGTGGGTGTTAATCACAGTAAGATTAATGTATTGACAAAGCAAAGCCCAAAATGCTCTGAGGTTGGAATTTTATTTTCATTCATTCAGGTAAATCATACATCCTAAAATGAAGCAATAACTAATTGCAAACATGTACAAGTCTGTTACAGGTGGCAACATCATGCAGCAGAAAAATTGGAAATTATTACAAACTCCATTAAGATATTTGCTTTGGGGATACACAGGAAAATAATGTGATACTTATAATCCATTAATTTTGAGATGCTTTGGGCTTGGTTTATGTCTTTTCATTCCTGTCTTCATGCAAGAGCTACATTACTAACTGGCATATGTCAGCCCTGACATTTGGTACCTGACACACTGCTGCACTATTTGTTCTGAATGTTCTTTACAAATTTAGCCTGTTTTCAAAGAAAACTATTTCTAAATTGACACTGGCTTTCTCTGAAGATTTCTTCCTGGTTTCTGGAAGGTTTTAATAATTTAGACCACCAAACCCAGTCTTCTCACCAGCCCCCTACTAGCAATGTACTTTTGATAAGAAATCTGGACAAATCAGCCATAATTCCTGGCTGATGATTCTACATTATAATTCCCTCCATAAAATCTGTGCGGACTTCCAGCTGCCTGATCCTAGCAGCTTGCCCACAGTTCCATATGAAACCTGCACCTATAGCACGATGGGGGGCAGATGACAGCATGGCCAGACATGCTCATGGCAGCTTAGATTTAATTAGTTTGGGTAAACCTGGACGGCAAGTCCAGGGAAACTGTGATGCTCTGAAATATCTGCGGCTCTGGGCTCCCCTTGAGGAAAAGATCTGGGTTGCTGCATCTTTACTTCTACCGATACCAGAGTTAGTTTGATCAAACGTGGTTGATCAGAAGCTCCCCTGTGCTACACATCTGACCACAAAGTATTCAGAGTTCCTTTACAAATACTGTGGTAAGAACAGGAGGTAATTTTATGCATGGGAGACCAAGCCCAGGTGTGTTTCCGGAATTAAGTGGTCAGGATGATGTCTGACCATATGGCTTTCAGTCAGTACCTGAAATTTGCAAAGGAGAAGCAATGAGTTCTTGTTTAAACCAGTAAGTCCTTGTTAAATCCCTGTAGCAATTGAAATCTTTCACCAAAGAGAAAACAGGCAGCAAATTGTCTCATTCTTTTTCCTGGTCCTTCTGGCAAAGTGAGTTGCATGATCTTTAGCAGAGATGTTGCTGGAGTACATCATGGTGTGGAAAGGTGAAATGTGTCTAGCACAAGGCAGGGTAATCCATTCCAGACTCATGTGTAATGCAGGGGAAACAGGTGCAAACAATTGAGCTCGCTGTCAGTAAGCTACGGTGATCGCTTTTGATATCTTAATCGTTAGTTGATCCATGTGCAACATTGGCAACATCACTGTCACAGCTGACTGCCTTCCGCACATCTGTAAACCTTTTCTGGGCGCTTCTTGATGTGTGTGTGAGTCCTCGAAGTCCTGACATCATGAGAAACTAAATTGGGCATGATTGCTGCCATTTCCGTTTTCCTGCTAGAAAACCAGAGAGTTGACAAATGTCAATAACTGCTAATAGCTCACTACTGTTTGTCAGATGCCACACAGGGCAGGTGTGAAGAGAAAGCAGCGTGTTCTTGTGAGCACCACTCACCAACCAATTCATTTGTGAGACTCATGTCTAATTGCTTTTGCAGATAAAAAAGTTGCTGTTGCTTCACTCCATGACACCCCGGTAACAGTTCAGCATTAAACTTGATCCCGCTGTGTCTACTTAGCTCCAGAAAACCATGCTGCAGATTTATAACAATAACATACAATACAATAAGTGCAGACAATAACAATAGATTGAAATTAATTTTTAGGCCACAGCATAGCTTTATGCATAATGCTGTCAGCTAACAACTTAGCCACCTCTTCCTTCTTTTCCCACAGAAAACAGTAACACAATTATAGACACCTAATTTATGACCTTCCTGCAAAACATGACACTGAAACTGATGACCCAGGCTGCTGTGGTGGCTTCTTCTATCCTAGTTCTACCAGGTTACATCCGCTCGTAGATAGCAGGTTTCCACGAATTTGTGTATTTTGCTAATTTTAAATTTCAGTTAATTTTTGCAACATTAAAATGGGGTTTGTATCTCTACAGTCAGCTTGTGTTCACACCAGGATTTCAGGTGAAAATTGTGTCTTCTCAGAGAAGAGACTTTTGTTTATGCAAGAATATAGCCAGTGCTGTATATGTGTCATTAATTTTTTCAAGAATTATTTGGTTTGGATCCCTACAGATTTCACCTTATGATAGTGAATATTTTGACTGGCTACGAGATACATTTCAGTTGCCATTGATTCCATTAGTTCTTAACTGATTTTAAAGTATTTCTTGAGAACAATATCACCACAGGTATTCCTCGCAAGTGGCTGATCTTTTATTTCATACTTCTATAAGTTTATGGCTGCAATGTTTTTAGCTGAGGATTTCTATAGCGTGGATGGTATAAGAAAGTTATGGAGAGTATGATTTGCAGGTTAGATTAGACTCGAAAAAGAAATAATTCTTTCTCTACATATTCAATGGTTTTCCCACTTCACCAAAAGCAATCAGAAAATACATATAAATAGCTGGTTTCTTCTTAAAACTAGCGAAATCAAAACGTGATTCATTTTAGGTTGCCAAGGCTTTGCTCATCTGACTGCCCACTGCATCCTCATTTCAAAGCTGGCACACAAGTCTGTTCTGTTGATGATTATGCAGGATAATTCATTTCAGTTATTTCAGGATCAATGCACACTGATGATAAGAAATAGGTTGGCTCCACGTATTAAGGAATAATAAAACAAACATTAACTCTAATTAGACTGAGGGTGAGCAAAACTCAACTTGTGTTGGTGCATTACCTCTCCATTAGTGTAATACCATAGCAAAGAATGACAGAAATTCCTACAGCTGTATGTAACCTATCTGTTGCCTTCTCTGTACTGTTTTATCAGTTTTGGGGAGGAGCAGCCAGACTTTATGGAAGAGTATCCAACACAGTATTGCTGTTCTCATAGAGTCAGAAATTAGACCTGGATATGACTATAGCCATTATTTAGTCTGCCCCCTTCCTCCCACGCAAAGGAGGATCATCTGTATCTAAACAAGCTCTGAGACATGTTTTCTAGCATGTCCTAAAGCCTTCCCATTAGGAAGATGTGTCCCATTTCTTTTGCTTCCAGACTTTGTTTGGAAAGAGATTTACCTCAAACAGAGGATTAACTATAGCCTCTCTACTAGACTGCGTCGTTTCCTAACTTCTAAAACCAGATGGGATACCTCTGATTCTTAGAATTGATAACCCTTAGACTTCAGGGTTGGGGTCATGGGTATATAAGTTTCTATATATTTTATAAGATAGTTGGTTTTTTACATACATATATGCAGACAGAATAAAAATGTTCATTCAATATATTGTCACGGTTTAACCCAGCACCTGGCAACTAGGACCACACAGCTGCTCACTCACTCCTCCCATCGTCCCTCAGTGGGATGGGGAGGAGAATGGACAAAAAGTAAAAGTCGTGGGCTGAGATAAAGACAGAGTAATATGACTCTGAGCATGACTTCCATGGTATGGAATATTTCCATCGGCCAGCTTGAGCTGGCTGCCTGGCTGTGCTCCCTCCCAGCTCCTGCACACCTGCTCATTAGCCAAAAATGGGAAACTGAAAAAAAGTCCTTGGTTTCTTAGCAACAACTGAAAATGTCAGTGTATTACCAACACTATTCTCCTACTAAACCAAAAACACAGCAGCTACTGGGAAGAAAATCAACTCTATCCCAGCTGAAACCAGAACATATATGTATTTTTACCAGTATGTATAATTAAACTTATTTAGATGTAATCATAAGTAGCCTTCAATGCCTTTCTGATGTCACTCTCCCTGTAAACACCCACACTTAGTACTCCTACCTCTCCCGTCTTACCTTAGATTCTTAGGACTGAGGATACGTGTAACGTTTATGATTGATAAGTGACTAGCACATTCTCATAGGCTGAAAAATAGAAAGTTATATTTTGCATGCAGATTTCACACCAACGAAATTTAAGAGTGTTGGAGGTGAGCACAGCTGCACTCACAATGACCAGATGACCTCACTAATGAATTAAATTTTACCACTGTCATTCAAAAATACGCTCTTCTTTTTTTCTTACTTTCTTTCCAGGAAGTTTTCAGAGACCCTCTGTCTCAACTAAGAAGCTGCAAAGTGATCTCTGTGATCCCAGGAAGCTCATAGCTTACAGTTCATAAGAAAAGCACGAACTCCGGTCTTGTTTGACATGTTTTTAAAGGCACAAAGTTTTACCTATTCTCTCTTTTTACAAGTTACACGTTTTTATACACTGCTATTTTTCCTCATTGGGAAGATTTGACTTCTAGTGCCAACTCTTTGGAGCACCTGGCTCATGAGAGCAAAAGAAAGGAAAGCTTTATTTATAGAGGATGCCAGTGACTTTCTTCTGGCTGTGAAACTCAGCTCTGTCCATTTGATGCCTTTTAAAGCACAACCATGTGTGAAAAATAATGAATCTTTGTAACTTATTTTAACTTTTGAAACAAAAAGGTAATGTGTTTATTTTAAAAGCTGTTTGCTTTTTTTAGACTTGTATTTCATTTTAAAATATATTGCTTTACACAATATGGATCATTTAGGATGGATGTTGATAGGTAAGCCAGTAGTAATACCTTCATGGTTCTGTAATATCGTAACTAAATATTAAAGCATTAGAAAAACATATCTGGACAACATGACTGACCTTTGAAAGAGAAGCCTCATAAGACCAGAAAGAATGCATGTAATTATATGTAAAATTACAGCCATGTACCAACACAAGCCCACCTGAACCCAGTGACGTAACGCCACGTGTGTATTCCTCCATTCAGTCACATCTGTCCTCTACGCAGTGTGCTGCAGCTTGCACCTAACCACATCTGCACGTTGAATTACACACTGGCGCCGGTCCATGCCTGCCAGCAGCCCACTGGCTCCCACCGGCATGGAAACAACTCCAGAGGAGCCACAAGGCAACACAACAGAGGGACCCCCAGCCTGCTGCTGCACAGGTGGTCCTGGCAGCGAACGGTCGGGGGTGCTGCCAGAGCCCACGGCTGCCAGGGCACGGCAGGGCAGCAGAGGCGTCAGCAATGGTTAAAAGGATTTGTGCACCGCGGACAGGCAGGTGCAATGTCATGTCTGGCTCCTGTTTTGGCTTAAAATGTGCGGCGGAGTGAATGAGGAGAGGTAAATGAGTGAGCAGGAGAGTGCCAGCACAATGTGTGTGACCACTAAAAGCCTGGTGCCGAGGGAACTAGCCCAGGCTGCAGCGCAGTATGTGCTGCGGTGGAGAGGCTGGAAGCGTTGCAGGCTTTGGGATCTACGGGCAGATCCAGAAATCTGACAAGTAAGTTTTTGATTTGGCAGCCAGATTTATCAGATAGTCCCAATAACTCAGACTTACGGAGACTAATGTATTTTGGCACATTCAGCTACATGCACCAGTAATGAGACATAATGTCTATATTACAATTTGAGAAGGAAAGATATATATGACTGATCAGATGTCTTGAGCATAGACTAAAATGCTTAGTCCGAAGAAGAGGCAATCAAGGCAATAAAGGTGGCAATCTGTAAAATCTTGTGTGGTATGAAGTTGAACGGGGAGCAACTGTTTGCTGTCGCACGGTACACTAAAAGTACGTGGCATCAATTAAAATTATCTGGAGTTATGATCAAAATGAATAGAAGAAGGTTAACCCTATCCCTAATGAAACCCTAGAACATAATGGATGCTGAGAGGTTACATGGATTTAAGCACTGCCTGTACAAACTTAGAGAAAAAAACTTCATTAAGGGCTATCAGAAAACCGAGTAATTTGTCTAGGTGAGGAAGACCCTGAGCTCCAAACAGGCACTGGACTTATTACTATCTATTTGCTCTAATCTTTCACACTTCTGTAAGCTTTTGCCATTGGACACTACTGAAAACAGATTAGTGGACTACACTAACCTCTCCTGTTGTACAGTTTGATAGCTCTGTATTCTTAATTGCACTGCAGGGAAAATGGGGTTTAGCAGTTAGCTAGCATTTCCAGCTTTCTGCAATGAGACCTGGCACCTACTCAGAACAACAAAAGGTTTTCCAAAATAAACAGATTTGAAGCACTAATTCCCAGTCCTCTTCCAGTCAAATCCAATCCTTCGGCCAGCTTCTTGATCACAGCCTCAGTGTTTGGCCTATTTAGGTGAAGAACTTTATCTCTACTTTATCAGCTTGTTGAACCAGGAAACCACAAGAAAATCCTGTACAGACAGAAAATGCCCTACACTTCGACATCAAGGGGGCTCCACTGCTGAACCGATAGAAAGACTAAAGAAGACTCTTGAACTTTATCTGCAGGCCAGGTTACCATAGACAGCTAGGCTTGTGCTAACATATAAGGAGCCAGAAATGATCCAAAAGGCACAAAAAGGTTGTCCTTGACAGCTATAGCCAGGCTAGCTTTAACATCTGTAACTTGCATTGAGGAGACTCTGAAAAGAATGAATTGTTCTGAAAGAAGCTGGATAAATCATGTTTTAAATTATTTTTGTGGGAAGGGAGCCCTTTAGTCTATTAACAAACAGCTTGCAAACTGACCCTGTATTCTATTTATGTATTAGCTGAATAGTTTAATGCATTTCAGCTTTTTGTGAGTTGTTCCAAAACAGTCTGTCAATGGTTACATGAGTCATAGGTCATTGTTTCTGAGAGCTGATTGGATCACTGCAGTTTTTAATATGGAGACAAAATGTGAAAAATGGCACCCAGAGAATAAAGCACTTAAAAAGGTCTGTGCCAAAAGATTAATCAATTACGGTGAAATGCTTTAGTTTGGAGAGTTACAGCCTTTTACCCTGTCTGAGCACTCAAAACATATGGGTGACATGACCTGCAGCTAACAGTTAGCTGGATTCACCGCTTTAGCTTGGACTGTTTCATGCTCTACAGCCATATCTCTTTAATGAGACGGGTGGAAACATAAAGCGTGTTACTTACAAAACCAATTTTTCATTTACTCTAAGCTGTTAATGGCAGACAGTAAATGCATGGCCTTGACTGCAGCTGAGCTGAGCTGCTTCTCCTTGCTCCTCGTCCAAAGAAGAGAGGCTACTCAAGCAGCCTAAGTTTAAGAAACACAGAAGTCCCGTTGCAGAACCGCACTCCTCTAACTGCTGGTGTAGGAGTGTTGACGGTGCGTCACTCCCGCCCCAGGCAGCATCTGCTGCTGTGCCTCAGATTTCCCTCCGATGAGCCCCAGAGGTACACACACATCGCACAACAGGTGACTCAACGCAGGGATCTCCCTCCTGGGGCCTACTTTATGACACCAATGCAAACCAAACGACTCCTTTTCACCCCAGCAGGTACAAAATAGCTCTTCAGGAGCCTCAGCTCCTTGGCGTTACTGCATCCAGCCTGGAGTTGCCTGTCCTTTCCCCGTCCTTGCCAGCTTTGGTCCTTCCTGCCTTTGACTCAAAGGATAAGGCTTTGCAATGTTTCAAGGGCCTGTTGCCCAGAGCAGTTTTGCTGTCAGTGCCCGCAGTGAGTCTCCCAGATCATCTGCAAGCCCTGCCACAGGCTGTCCTCGGGATCACGGCCACCCCAAAAACACCCGCTTAGCATCTGCTATGGCCATGGTTTGCCACCAGGATGTCCCCATGAGCCATGTGCCCACCTTGGAAGTTTGTAGCCACTGTGCCCAAGACTTTCCTCTTGACAGCCCAATTGACCCTATTCTTTGAGCATCCTACCATATCTGCTTTCTGTCCTTGTGACAGGGCTTTAGCTTGCAGGCATGTGGTTGTTACAAGCCGTTGTCTCTTGTACATCATGAGAACACTTTTCTAACAGCTCTTCCCACCTGGCAGTACGGTGCAGTCAGTAAAGTTTCAGGTTGAGTACTACAATGGGGGCATCTATGTTAGACCTAGACATCTATCTAATCACCAAAGTCAGATGAGATGAAGCCCTTCCCGGTCTCTAAACTCTGCAGTAAAACCATGTTTCCTGGGGCCCAAAGCAAGTACAGAGGATATACAGCCTGAGGGCCCAGGGCTTTGTTCAGCATCACCAAAGCAATCATTCATAAATCTTTACCTTAAAACCAGCAATGGGTTTTAAATCCTCGTTCAAATGCTAAACATTCAGGGTTTGGGCTTAAAGATTCAGTTCTTTGGCTTCTAAGCCATTAAAAAGCCTCTCTTTTCACATTTCCTTCACAATTTTTTGAGGACCTATAAACTTGTTGGGGTTTATTTTAAATTTAAAGTAACCGGATTCTCATGAAACTCTCCCTGGGACTTTTAAGAAAAACACCAAACGTCGCAACGGCAATCAGTCCCGAGAAGCAGTTACTCTGCCTTTCAGTGGCATTTAACTCTCACATAAATCACCGCATTTGAACTGATTCTTTGACTCACTATTAGTGATTCCAGGACAAAAAACAGAAATGTAGTTGAAATGTAGACCAAATCCACCACAGACTGAAGGAAATAGTTGTGAGATCACTTGCACCGCAGCAAGGATCCCTGGGGCAGGCAGCGGGAAGGATGCTTGTAAGGGCAGTTAGAAACAAAGTCAGTTATACTGGCTGTCGAGTTTACCACTTTATTTACAACCATACCCTGACTAAATAGATTTTTTTTTTTTTAAGTGGCTAGTTGATTTTTAGTACCTGTATTGCTGGGAGCTGAATTTGAAACACAAGGAAAGACAAGTGGTCGGAACTTCCTGAAATAAGGTTGTTTGTGTATAAAAGCAGGAGGAAACAACCTTATTACCCGCTCAGATCATTCGTCTTGCACAGATCCTGGGGTCTTGCCTGATTTCCTGCCAGCTGTACACCACATCTTTGGGACAAACCTCCCTTTCTGATCTGGGAAAAAAACCACTGAGAAAGACTCTCCTGAAATCTCTTCCCATGCCATTTCACACTGTAAGACTTCATATTGGTTTACCTTAACTGGGACGCGTGTGCGCACGCACATGAAAATGCTGTGCGATTGTTTGTGTTCCTTCTGCAGCTCTATGAAACACACGCACCAAAGTGATTTCAACTTTTAAAGGGCGTTTTGTTTAGGACCACTAAGTCATCTGGTGTCTGAATGAAGGAGCAGGCCACCCAGTGCCTGGAACAGCTGATATCTGATTAGACAGCCGTTGTCCACATACATTGGACTGAGGGAGAATGTGGATCTCCATTTGCCCTGAAAGCATCTGCTAGGTGCAAGAGCTGGGAGCAGGACCTGACCTGACTTCCTCCTCCCCAAACCATGATCTTCCCACAGGTTAAAAGACAAAACTTCAGAGCAACTTATTTGAAGGAACTGGCAGCTGCTGCCTTGGAGCAGTTTTCCAGCTGTTTTGCATCAGCACAGGAAGACAAGCCAGCTAGAGCTAACGTCAGCACAGATAAAGTGTCCTGGTAAACACCAGGAGTTGTTCATTGATGGTTTATTTCTGAGGATGGATGATGACAGGACAAAGTGGAGGACAAGTCAGCTACATGTACGGTGTATGGTCAAACACCGCATCTAGCAAATCTGTGGGTTATAAAAATTAAGTCAACGATCCAAACCAGTTCTTTTCACACAGGCTTGCACCTACTCCTCTTTGAGCCTATCATTGGATGGACTTATTAAATGGACAAAGACATGGGGTCTCTTCCTAGGTCATATCACCACAGCCAAAGTGTTATGCTGCTAAGCACAGCGGGCATATCTAAGGAGAACAGCACAGGGAAGTTATACTACTTGGAGGATTCCTAAATCCAATATACCACAGGTCAGTTCTCCTTGGGATCGATGGAGCACAGACTTTAAAAGGAGTTGATGGTTCCTACAATGGAGGATTTAAAAAATCCTCCAAGGCTATATTGAAACCTGCTTTGAGCCACCAGAACAGCTCTACAAGGACTTGGGGTAACATCACCCACATCCTGGGTGTCCTGGTGGGTGACAGGTTGACCATGAGCCAGCAGTGTGCCCTGGCTGCCAAGAAGGCCAATGGGATCCTGGGGTGCATTAAGAGGAGTGTGGCCAGAAGCTCGAGGGAGGTTCTCCTTCCCTTCTACTCTGCCCTAGTGAGGCCCCATCTGGAGTACTGTGTCCAGTTCTGGGCTCCTCACTTCAAGAAAGATGAGGAGCTACCGGAGAGAGTCCAGAGGAGGGCTACGAGGATGATTAGGGGACTGGAGCATCTGTCCTATGAGGAAAGGCTGAGGGAGCTGGGCTTGTTTAGCCTGAAGAAGGGAAGGCTGAGAGGGGACCTTATAAATGCCTGTAAATATTTCAAGGGTGGGTGTCAGGAGGATGGGGCCAGACTCTTTTCAGTGGTGCCCAGCGACAGGATGAGGGGCAACGGGCACAAACTGAAGCACAGGAAGTTCCGTCTGAACATGAGGAAGAACTTCTTCCCTCTGAGGGTGACGGAGCACTGGAACAGGCTGCCCAGGGAGGTTGTGGAGTCTCCTTCTCTGGAGATATTCAAGACCCGCCTGGACGCGGTCCTGTGCATCCTGCTGTAGGTGACCCTGCTTCGGCAGGGGGGTTGGACTAGATGACCCACAGAGGTCCCTTCCAACCCCGAACATTCTGTGATTCTGTGATCACTGTGTGCTTCACCTTTTGCTCTATATTTAAGTTGAAGAAATTTGTGGCTTAATTTAGCCACCTTTGTAGGAATGCTTGGAAATTTCCTTCTTTTCTCCTTAAATCCATTTTCCTATTGTGCCTTTGTACTAATTTTTATTAAGCTCTTTGTTTTATTTTTGAGTCAAGAGATTGTATCCCTGGAGGTAGATTGCATAATTGTGAAATCATAGAGACCAGAGAAACAATCCCTTAAGTACTCCCCAGGGCACAACCAACTTGGAAACCGAAAAAAATTGTTCTCCAAAGGCTGGTGCCTCCCAAACAGTTACAGCCTTCAGTGTTCTGTCAGCTTCTGTGTTGTACATAAACCATAAGACACATGGCCTCTTTGCATCATTATTTTGCAGCTGCTTTTACTGCTCCATCATTGACACTAGAACTTGAAATGCAGGCTGGAAGTAAAAACTTTCATAGCTGCTGAAAAAAACGATGGTTGACCTGCCTTTCTCAGGTTCATAATTTTTTTTCTTTTATAACTGGTCTTCAACCTGTCCAAAACTGCCAAAAAGTAAAAACTTATCTGCCATGACCCAGGGAGAACAGGAACAGTTTGAACAGTGCTAAGGAGTTGGGTAATCTTTTGTTTTCAGAGGGATTCCATACTTTCTATAGTGTGGTCCAGTCTAACAAATGCACAAAAAGGCGAGGGGGGGGGGGGGGGGGGGGGGGGATGGGACCTCTTTTACCTGCCTAAAAACCTGATTATAACTCACCCAGTCACCTTCCTCTCTGCCCCATCCCCCCCAGGAATTTTATTGAATCTGACATTTTCCATAGATGTAGCACAAAGCAGCTGGATGACTCTGCCCAGACTTCTTCGTCCTGAGTGTGTTGGTGGTAAATACTCAGGGGGAAGCGAGAATGCTTGGGTGGTGCAGGTCAGGCCAGGTGAGCCATTAGAACTAAGTCTGCAGGTAAGAAGAGGCTCTCACGGCCCCAGACCCTGCAGTATCAGCACAGGCTGAGACCTTGCTGGCCTGCTTCACTGCAGTGTCCTTCTGCCAAGCTTTGTGCTGGGGAGGGACCTGAGGGCTGTCAGGGCAACAGGTGGCAGCCGCCTCGGTGGGAGGCTCGCTGAGAGAAGCGCTCTGGCTGCCATGCAAAAATCCCTGAGACATAAACACCTTTCTCCCAGCAGCAGAGCACCTTTTCCAAAAAAAAAAAAGCAGCTGTTTGCATAATTTCTGACAGGCTAATTTTTTTTTTAATCCTTCCACATTGCATGATTTATTTCTTTTACTCCAGCTCCAGACTGAAATTACACTTTTAGTTCATGTTTCTTTATGCTTCCAGTGGCCTTTGGCCATGTACTGCACAGTCGAAGTTGTAATGATGGCTATAAATACCTAACAGAGAATAATTTGGCTTCCCATGCCAGAAGCAGAGCCTGCCCCTGAGGTACCTTTGCTAAGGTGAAAAAAAACCACTCCCTTCCCACCCTGGGCTGCTCGATTTCAAAACCTTCCCAAACAGGAGCGGGGGCAGCTCTTTGATACATCCCATCTCTTTGCCACAGCGATCCATCTTCTGACAAAGTAAACACAAGACGTCCTGCTTTCTCTGGTCAGCATTATTCACAGTAGATACGGTGTTTTTGTGAGGGGGCGAAAAGACTTTAAAGCTAAAGGTAAAGTCTAATTGAGGAAGGTTGGAGGGTTACTTAGATATAGATCAGTTTAAAGCTTTTGATATAATGTGATGTCAGCTTGGGTTAAACCTTTCAGATTGAGACTGGATATAATAGGGATAGTCCATCACGGGGAATGGGGTTTCCAGAGATCTGTAAGGTTAATCTAAATTATCCCGGAGATTAGCCCTGAGACAGTGAACGGTTCCACAAACATCATCACTGCTGTTCCGAGCAGCCATGTGATACCTTCAAACCTCGGTTAGCGTTTTCAAGGACACTAATCCTGAGCTCTCCAGTGAGGAGAGGACATCATTTTATAGGTGAGGCTGTCACTCTCTCTCGGGGTGAGTTATGGGGCTGGGCTGGCAGTGGAACAGGAGCATACAAGTTACAGGTCAAGCTCTTCAAAGACTTTCAGCTCAAGCAAATCCATTCTGCAAATTTAAAGCTCTTCACCCTGAAGCGTCAAGCAATTTATTCTGGTTTAGAAGAGAAGTAAGCTGTGACCCTGTTTCTTATATTTCTAGCTACTATCTTTGACTTATTGTAGTCATCACTCAACCTCTTTGTGAGAGGCACGTAGCATCAGTAACACGGAAAATCTCCCAGAAATCTTTTCAGCACTTACTCTGCAAGTCCAACAGAAAGATGCTGAACTACCTTCTCTTTGACATCAGAAAGTGCAGTTTGCTGTCTGTGGAGATCTGCTGTGCAGTTTTCACTCAGGGAGGCTTTTTTAAAATCAACTTTGTGTGCCACTGTTGAATGTGTGTGCCTGAAAAATGACTGAGCATAACGGCTATATGTAAAATCTGTGTGTGCCACTGACCCCCCTGCATGAGCCCACGGTCCTGTACACTTACCTGACACGTACATTTTTCTTCGCACAATATAAAGATCCAGTTTTCACTTTTTGTCCCTAACTTGTTTTATAAATTACATAAGGAAAACCCACATATACTTGAGACTCCAGTTGTGCAAATATTTGCTTCAGTTTTAAGGCAACGCAGTGGATTCCCATTGCTAGAAAGCAGATTTAAATAGAGCTGTAGACACAAATAGGCTTGTAATAATTTAGGACAACTCAAAGTACGTAGGGAGTGAAATGACCAGGACAATATGAAATCGTACAGTGAATACAGCTAAATTTCAATTAAACATTCAAATAAAACCAGATCAACAGTTACTTTCAAAATCATGTTTTGCTGATTATAAGCACTATCTCAGTAGGAAAATTGACATAGAGTAAGAACTGAAATAAAAAAGAGTAACAATTCAAATAAAAATAATGCGTAGTTATGGAAGCCAAGGATCAGTGCAGATGCTCTGATTATTTTTACTTCATTGCATTTTTAGAGGTGGAAGAGGAATAAGTGGTGCATCAAAATTCAGCTAATATTAAACATAAGAAGATTAAAAAGCTCTCTGAAGCTAGTGGGTTTTCATTTCAAGTGCCTACAGCTACAGAACACTCAAAGACACACAAAACAACAGCAGCTTTCTGTTTTGTTAAGTCTCGTCAAGCTTTCTTGTTCAAAACAGAAAAGCTGTGTGAATCAAGAACGGTCTGTTTCTGTCTGCAGCATCTATGGAGCCGTGCTGCCTGAACACCGCCCCTTCTCCAAGAGATTTTCATATAAGAACATTTCACCCTGTTGATGCTTGGAGTGTAAGAAAGAAGAGGGGAGGAGACACCTAGGGCCACTCAGGCACGCTCACATCTGCGCCTCGTTGCCCTTGCTACCACCCAACACTAATGGTCAGCCGAAGCGCCCGCAGTTGTGAAACCTGCCAGTTTCATTTCTAGTTTCTGCTGAGAACTGAAATTGTCAAACACCACCAAAAGAAAGGCGGTCGGTCACATTTCCAGCTCACTTTTCCAAATTAAAAAAAAATGTGGACAAGTTGGACAAGTTTCAAGTAAACACCCAAACAGTTCAAAGCAGAGAGGTGGAGCCAAACCAAACCGAGAGCCTGGATCTGAAAGCTCCCGCATTTCACAGGCTCTTGGATCCAGGTCCAAAAACCTCTGCGGGCCCCGTGTGTACAAAGGGGTGAACCAAAGCCGTGACCAAATCACCTTTCTGCGCTCCTTCCTCCTGGAGCTCTGAAGGTGACTGAGCCCCCAGACCAGGGCTGAATATCGCTTCCCACCTCGTTCTCCAGTTGGGTGGTTGTTCGCTTTCCAACCTAAACGCAGATCTTTTGGGGCTCGGCCAGCAAAAAACAAAGGTTTGAATGAATGCTGTTGACTTGGCTACAATCTCACGAGACGGCATAATTGTGTCTGCTCCGAGGGCCAAAATCTGTTGGACAGCAACGCCAGCCACTTGATTTTTATCGGTGAGCGCAGCGGCAGCAAGAGGTTCGGCACTCGCAGGCGGGGGTTTTCACCAGTAACCGGTAATTTGGGGTTCTCTGGTTGAGCCGCCACAAGCTCTGTTTCCAGAAAAGGCTGAATATCTTAAATCTGAAAATTGGAATATCTCAGAATTACTGTTTTTGGGGGGGGTTTTTTAGCTTTAAAGTGTCAGGGAACAATTTCTAGAAATACATTATTCCTGTAACAGACATTGTTCCTGTCACAAAACGACACACAGAGATGACTCCACACTCCTCAACAGCCCAGCAAACCCTCGCCGCGGGAGCTGTGTCGGGTCCGGTCTGACACGTGACCCGCTGTATGCGCTGCTAAAGCACAAAACACGCGTTTTTTAAAAACAAAACCCCCAGAAACAGCCAGGCTCGCGCCCGGCCCCACGGACCCCCGAGGGGGGGACAAGGGGACGCGCCCCGGGGAGCCGCTGCCCGCCCCCTCCCCCCACCCCCGCCCCGCGCGGGATCCGTGTGGGGGCAGCGCCACCTGCCGGCCGAGCCGGCCCCGCAGCGTCCTGGGAGGGGAGCGCCGGGTGGGGAGCGGGGACACCCCTGCTTCTCAAAGCGTCCCCTTCGCTCAGAGCGCGGTGAGAGGAGGCCGTGAGGGACAAAATGGCGGCTGCGAGCCCCCCGTGCGGTGCCGCGCGGGTTCGGGGGCTGCAGGGCCGGCTCTGCGGGCGGGGGCGCTTGGGGCGGCGCTGGTTCATGAACTCAGGCCTCGACTGGCTGGCAGGGGTGAAATCTACAGAGTGGAGTCGGAAAATAAGCTGAATACCTGGGTTCGCACGCTGTTGCCATGCGTCATCTCTGTGTAAAGTACTGAGAGGACATCCTTAACTTCAGTGGCGGGTGGATTTACAGTTTTCGTTTTTGTTACCCTGTTGTCCCGTGTTAAAATGCCTTTTCAGTACTCCAAGCAGTTATATATATATATATACACACCTTGCAGAAATACACAACGACCAAAAAAGTGATTACATCCCCAAAAAAGAGCGAAGCCTCAAAACTTGCCAAATTTCTTCCATTGTTCTCCTGCTGCAGAAAGAATGCTGTGAGACAGACTTTCCTGTGCTTGAACTGGTGATCAGCTAACTTGGATTGCAGCAAATAAAACATCGGGAGATATTTAGGATAGGTAATACTTAGTGGTATTTAGAGCTAATGATCAGTGTGGATTAATCAGAAAGCAACGCTGGGGCTCGGCCACATGTCTGTTGGCAGTGGAGCCCGGTTGCTGTGTTAGTGGGTTGGCTCCTCTGGCAGCAGGCAAATGGAACTGTCTTCAGAAGGTGTGTGTTTCAAGTGTGGGAACAAGCTGACCGCAGGGACTGGCTCAGTCTTTCACATTACGTGTAAGGATGTTGTATATCTCATCAAATGTAAACAACTAACAAAGAATTGGGCATTTTTTAACAGTAAACCATTGCAGCCTTCTCTGGGAATACCTGTCTGGACTAGAAGTTCTCCAGAAGAAAAAAAAACTGGATCCAGACATTTTTTAAAAATCATTTTTACCCTTTCTTTTTACTTTTTCTGTCTGCATATTCTCAGCCATAATTATTTGTGCTGGTTATAAATACATAGGACCACTTATCCATGGATGAACCCAATAATACTGTCACAGGTTCCTTGCAGCACCGGAAAATTGCAGTGTTACACCTAAAATAACTTGTAAGTAGAAAGCTTGGTAAAAAAAAGAAAAATTAGTTGGGTCTTTAAAAATGGTCTGGATTTGACATGAAAACTAAGATTGTTGTGTCTGTATTGTCTCCAGTTATTTCGGTTATGCAGTTGGTCTCATGGACTCTCCAGAAGAAAACCAGTCAGCAGGGTCTGCTCTGCTAACAGTCACAGAGAGGTGAGTAAAGCGGTTACATGTTCATCTGTATTTTTCGCTAAAGAGAATGTGCTATGGCATTTATCTGTTTTGGCACTTCAGGTATTGCTGATATTGGACTGACAGTCTATAGTCAATAGGTGAGGCACAGTTTAAAGAGAGATCAAGATATTTGCTATTAGACTGGTTGACAGAATTGGCAAATAAAGCAACAAACTTTCAGGCATGTAAGCCCTTCTTCAGATACAAAAAAGAAATTGTGGACCTCACTTTTTCTCTTCTTGAGCACATGAAGAGACATATCAAGCTATTGCCTCTCTCTGCAAACCTGGCCCCGCTTACATCCTCAGTCTATCATGCTATGGGTGAAGCATAGTCCAGTTCCACCATCTGCACAGTGGCTGGAGGGTGCACTGTGGCACTAGTGGGTGACCGGACTTTCCTTTCATTACTTCGCTGGAGAATAGCTTTGGGATACTGATCACAGAGAAGTTTAGCAGAAAAATAATAGAGGAACAGAGCAATAAAGAGATACTTGGCATATTTGGCAGGAGAGAGAGATTTTCCAGTTCTTCCTCCTTTCTTCTTTGCAGTGCTCCTCTTCCCCAATAGATTTTCCTCCTGCCTTGGACTCCTTCCAGTCACTTTAAGCCACCACAGCTATGACTGACAGCCCTTTTCTGGGTGCCAGCAGTGACAGCAGATGAAGTATCTAGGATATACTTGTGCCTGTTTGGCATGTTTCTCTTACCTCTCCCTTGCTGAATCTGATGGAGGACCTCGGACACTGGTGTGAGGCAGCATCCAGTATTGTCCTCAGCCTGTTCATTTTGAATTTCTCTCCCCAGCCCAACTCTTTCTGCTGGGGAACAGCAGCATGGTGGCAGTGGTCACAGCCGTTCCTTCCACTGCTCAGCGCAGGGCGAGAAGGCAGGGTCACCTCAGAGGGAATGCCATTTGCTTCATGTGTAAGATTAGGAAGATGCATAATCTTTTGTAAGACAGGAGCCTACGAAGGAATTTAAAAGAAAAGAATGTGGGCAAGGGATCAGGAATTGCTATCTGAGATATATTACAACTTGAAAACAAAGAAGCCTAAATAGTAACCAGTGATACACTGAATGCAGTTTTTACATGACCAGGATGGTGTAAGTCCCCACTACTAATACCGTCCTTCCACCTCTGTTCCTCCACACACACACATATGCACATGTACATACCTATGTGTAAATCTCATCTGATTTACAACTATGGCCTCTGTTGAGAGGATCTTCCCCAGAAAAGCTCAAGATCTGGTGCTCTGTGTTTTTGAAAGAGTACAAGTTACGTTACAAGAGCAAGTCACTTTGCCCTAGAATAATGTTGTGAACTTGATACTCCAGATCCAGAAACGAGACCGCAGTGAAATGAGGTGATGTGTTGTTTATGTGAAAGAATATTTGTACTAGGTATCTCATTTTTTAATTTTATTTTATAATCAGTCCTAATAGATCATTATCAAACTAAAGTAAACCTCTTAAATGCTCAATTTGTGCATGTGTAAATGAAGCTGTGCAGAAAGGCCTCGGGATAGAATGAAGTTTATGAGATCGTAAGTGAGCTCTATTTATAAAGCTGTTTGGAAATGAAACAAAAGAGTTATTCATGGCTTGCTCTACACACGCCATCATCCCTAACAAGCAGCCTGGGACACTGTACTTTTGGGATTTCCTAGTTCAGAAGGATGAAAATACACAATTCCTGTGTTCCGATACAAACAGGGCTTTTTCCAGCAAACAGTCTGATTTTGAAATACACTGGAAAAGAATATGCTGGAAGTGTAAAAGAATAGTGATTTAAGTTCAGTTTGCATCAGGAAGTAAAATGTTGGTGAGAAAATCCATATTGTGTTATAACAGGCCTGATTTGTGTCATAATGTTTCATAGACATCAGAAATTACTGGGATTATTTTGCAGTCTTCTTCAGATTTTGAGAATTGATTCCGCTGTAGTTACCATGCACTAAAATACTATATATTTATTACCCCTTGTCCTTTTGCATGTGTGTCATTGTTTGATAGGTAATCTATGTCATAAATTGACTATCTGAAGATGAAAGATTCATTTTAGAGTCTCAATAGGTGTGTGCTATGGTCACTGTTTCCTTTGTATTTTTGTACAGAGTGGATCATTTGATATTTAAAAGAAAGTAATTGTACTAGATTTTTATCTGTGTTCTTGAGGAGCAGCATGCAAACTCTTCCAGGTCTTTTTATGACCCATTCTTTCAGCCCTAGGAAATTACTTTATACCTTACTTCATATTCATAAGCTGAGCATCTCTGCAGTGCCTCTATTACAACAGGATCTGATGAGGAAAATGATCAAAATACACAATTCTGGTGACACAGTTATTTTTGTCTTTAGAGTTTGCACCTGTTGAACTGCTGGCAAAAATTCAGTTACGCTTCAAACGAAAAGAATGTATGCTGCAAATGCAGGTTGTTGGGGTTGGGACAAAGGGGTTGGAACAAAGACGATTGGTATTTACCCTGTAGAAAGTTTACCCCAGCCTAGATAAAATATCCTTTAGCCTCCTACTTTATTTTCACGCATCTGTCTTTATTAGTAGGCACGCTCTTCGAAAAGATCTTTAAAATATACGTGTTTATCTATACATGCTCAAACACAGATACATATGTACAAATATGAAGAGCTCGAATCATAGTTAAAACGGTTGAAAATGTCTGGTTTTGTTTCCCGTTCTCAATGAGCACAGCACAGCCTAAGGAAGGGAAATTTTAAATTGTCTGCATTTATTACAAGTGAATCATCAAAAAATGTTGTTTCAACCCCGCTGGCACAGGTCCCTCGGCATCACGACGACTCCTCCGTGGCTCCACATAAGGCGCCAGGCACGTCCTCCCTTCCCGATGGGAATCACTGTCTCCCATTGCAGTAGTTCAGAAACTTCGCTGGGCACCGAAAGGCGCGGGTCTGGGACTGTGGAGGCCGGGGCTCGAGTCCCCTGCCGCTGCCAGTGCTCTGATGCGGAGGGAGAAGCAGGAGTGATGTCCTGACAGCCTCTGCCGCAGGTGGTCTCAAATGTTTCCTTCCGTACAAAAATGCAGACAAACTGAACGTGAAGCGAGAGGCTTGTTGTGGGACAAATGAAGCTTTCGCTATATCCTAAAAGTGATTTTTTTTTCCACTTTGTCAAACAAAATGAAAGCACCTTCATTATAAGCTGAATTCATTCTTCTGTAAAAAATGAAAAACTTTTCAGCTGGGATTATAATTTACCTCTCGTGTCTGAAAAATGCACTTTCTGGCTTAGGAAAGTGGTTTTTTTCCTCTCACTAGCTGGCACATTCCACCATGCAAACAGCTTGAGCTAATATTTAATTAGGTAAATAGAACATTAGTGTTAGAGCAAGAGGGGCTGGTCAAGCATTCCTGACTCAAGACAACCTCTTAGACACTCTGACCAGAAAGGAAATGCCACTACATGTGGGCGAATGAAAAATGAGACGTTTTATATCCAGGATTATTTATTGTCCTATTTGAAGTTTGAATAACAATTGTAAACTGTGCACGTGCATACATGTGCATGCACTTAAAAGAAATAGTTAATGAAATCTGGATACAAATGCTGATCTCCTTCTATATATATAGTGGACCTAGCCAAAACACAATCCTCAGGTTTTCCAGACCTGGATCGAGATCCAAATGTCGTGGCTCATGCCCACCGCTACTTCTTTTCAAGGAACTCATTCATCAGTGGTGCGGACATTTCCCTGGACTTTCTTTTAGCTGCCAGAGATTTTTTGGCATTTTATAATAAGACTAATTGCAGTGTGTGTGAGCCCCAAGGAATGAAGACACTTCTCTGCTTTAAAATTAGTAGCTGTGACTGCCAAAGTGACATGCAGAAATATTCTGGAGGGCAGATAGAAAGCTCGGTGAGAGTTTCCAAGGCCACACAACAGTGCTGACTTTTTCAACTTAGCGAATATGGTTTTCCAAAATACTTGTCTTCCTTCTATTCCTACAGGGCGCTGCAGCTCAAAGAAGTAGAGCGAGCAATTCTTGGACTGAACCACTTGATTTCCCCTCTGATGAGCTTTCATCTCTCTCTTACTGCACAGCACAAGTCTTTCCTTGACTATTTTGAATATTGGCTCCTTGGCTAATAAAATTTTACAAGTGATTTTGAAAACAAACAATGCTATATTATCCCTTTTTTCAACTCATGAAATAAATATTCCATCAAAGAGACTTTTATGTTTCACAGTGGCAGTTCTCAAATGACCAGCATGGTATCATGTTCAAAACAGGGCATGGTCCATTTTTACAGTAGATTTACTCAATCACAGTTACTAATCGGATTAGTACTGCTTTTGTGTCTGACAAATTTTTGAAAGTTGGGGATCATTAAAGCACTTGCACATAGAGAGCCTATGGTGCTGGGCTGTGTTTTTCCAGTTATCCATTTCTGCTTTGAAACAAATCAGACAATCCTTTTTTAACACACGTAGCTCTTTTAGGTTGCAGTGCCACCAAGCATTTAAATCCATTGCTCGACTCAGCAAAGCAAGTGCTTATGTATGGAGTTAAGAAAGAACATCAGTTTAAGAGGTAGGAGAGGCTGAGCGCTAGGGAGTGACTCACGCATGCTACTATCCAAAAGGAAAATATTTACTTATGCTTTGCTCTCCCCCTCAACCATATGCAAGAACTAACTCTTACAATCTGAATCACAGTCTTTGATACAATTCCTTCACAATCACTGTCCACAATTCTAATAAAAATATTAGGATTAGAATTAGCTGTCATAAGCTTGCAAGTGATTTCTCTTAAGAAGAAACTACATGTACCTCCAAAGATGGAATTTGGCCCCCAAAAGTCTAAGTTTTGCTCAAGAGGCGAACTGCAGTGAGGTCAGGGGATTTTTCCAGATGTTGTAGGAGTATAATGCAGGCCTTGTTTGGGTGCTAGGTGTGTGTGTCCTTCTACTTCAGCTGTTCTCACAAATTGCACAGGAAAATAACTAGAAACCTTTCACTCATAGAACTATAGGAGGGTCTGATATCCTCTATCAGACAGTTGGCTTAAAGCTCAAGCTTAATTAGTCCTGTGTCAAAAAGGAAGCACTTAAAACAGACAAGATGATAGAAAATGAAGCCTGATCTTTCATTTCTATTAGAAATTCGTTCCTGGAGCTGGAGGAGCGAGCAGAGGGCACGCGATAACCATTCCAATAGCTGTTGCAGCATTAAAAGGAGGAGTAGTTCTGACTGGCTCATTGCTGAACAGGCAGAAATGGGATGTAACATCTGTAAAAAACATACAAAACATTCCAGGTGTCATAGAGCACCAAAAGCAACTAATAGTGTCTGTCTTTTCTTGGAAGTCAAATCTATTTTAGTTTGTAAAGACCGTTACCAAAAGGCTGTCTTGCTAAAATTGCCACAGATGCTGCTATGTGCAAATGGTTCTACTGCTGCCTCCCCCAACTGCATGCAAACAAGCATCTTTCGTACAGCCATTAAAATGCCTTTATTTGTGCTATCTTAGTAAGTCTGGAGGGTATAAGCAAAGATTAGATTTCTTAATGGATAAAGAAGATAGCTAATTTTTTTTTAACATGAATCAACTATGCCAAAAGGATTTCAGTAGAAACAGATGCACTAGAATACAAAATCACTAAAACAAAATTGAATGAAATATAGTCTATGTTTGTACATGCTCTCTATAAATACTATCTTTATGAGAAAGTGAATGGGTTAGCATCAGCCAAGCACGAGTCAGGAAATGATCAAATTAAATTTACACACCGAAGATTAGGCTCTGTCTCCTGGGTACGTGCATCGCTGTGAGATCTTTGATATCAGTATAATATGCCATTTTCCAATCAATAAAGTGCATACATCTTTTTAAAAAATTTAATTCACATATATAAGTATGTATACAATGGAGTCTTGCTGCCTGTGTGTCAACTCTCTTCTTTGGAAAGTAAAACGAAATACACATAGAATCCAGAAGCTGAGGTCTCCTCTGCAAGCTGCAAAGCTCTGTTGATCTGCAGAGTAACAATAGTATGTAAATATAAATCTAGCTTGCTATTCATAAATAGAACTATTAGGTAGTCTGAGGAGGAGATTATTAATGCAATTCTGTCTCCTTTTCATGGTCAGGGAGCAGTTTCATGTCTGCTCAGTGGAAAGAAGGAGGGGAGTCATTCCTTTGTTCTACCCAAAATCATTAACTTCCCAAGAGTCTCAGACCAGAACACCGTCTGAGACTTACAGAGGCTGTGCAACTACCACTAATTCCTCAGCACTTCACAAATTAGCACAAACTAACTATACGGAGCAACACACTGACAGAGTTGTACAATTCTGAAGGAGTAATAATGTCTGTTAACATAAGGCTGCTATTGTGAAGACACTGCAAAATACTATACACCATATGAATAATATTATATTAGATATAATATCATAATGTCATATTGTAATAGAAGCGTCTTCTAGCAAAATTAAGGCTCAGTGAGGTTTTGGCATTTTGGCAAAGGTAGTGATTGAGTTAACAGATAATCCCAACTAGAAAAAAATATTTTCTTCTGTGGCACAGCAGGTCTTCCAAAGGGTACTGGTGAGCAAGTGGCCAAACACATGAACAAAACCTCCTGGATCAGTAAGTTTGTTTTAAATGAAAAATCATGAGATGATACAAAATCGATCTCTGTTGTGTTTCGTCAGTGCAAGTTCCTCCACATCTTAAATACCTTTTAAGGCCCCATGTGAGAACACCAGCACCACAGTGATTGGAAGGGCAAACTAACCCAAATAAACAGTCCTTAAACCAGGGCACGTTGAGAAATACTCATTGTGATCTTGAAGATCACAGTACCTTCAGGTACTCTTACGTAGGGGCACAAGGAGTAGGTTTCACACAGCAAGTCACCAGACTTTAAGTGTCTGCTGTGAGCTAAGGTCATCTTAAGCTCCCAGAGTAATCAGTGGAGACCTAGTCAATACAGTCAATGAAGCCAAGAGCAAAATTCACCTTATCCAAAGATAAATAAACAAAAGAGGCATTCAGATGCCTAGAGCTGGTTGAGATGCTCTCGGATACTCAGGACAGAACCAGGTGAGGCTAGGTACAAGACCTACAGAAAATCTTTGCCCTTCAAGAGCAGGAAATAGTCATCAGGTGAAATATCCTGGGGCATCAAAAAAGTCACTAGACTACATGATTAGGCAACTGAATCCCATCTATACTGGATAGTCAGTTGCAGAGCACCCTGCGGAGCTCTGAGTGTACGGACTACACAGCTAGTGCACGTATGCATTCCCTGCTAGGTTTAGGAAGACACCTAAATCCCACACATTGTATCAGTTCCACAGTTCCTAGCTACGAGACGGATGGCCACGTACTTCTGACTACCTGAATGCATGGGACACTGAGGGCAGAGCAGAGGATAATCTTAGGAGGAGTTACTTGCTGAACACGGTACAGTGACAACCCTCAGAGAAGAAAAACATTGAAATCACTAACTTATGCATTTTATGTGTTTAAATTCTTGGCATGTTACTAGTCACACTGTCCCACTTTATTTATTTTTCTCAAGGCAAAAAAAACAACCACAAATCCCCAGGTCTGTGACAACAGAACACTCATAGCCTTCATCCATCTCCAGAAACAGATGGGGTAAAAGTATTGCCAGTAAAAGTTTGTGATGAAGAGGATCAAACAATTTGGGTATAAAAAATTACCACGGGAAGGACCCCACTCCTGGTTCATTTGTTAGGCTGTCTTTACTTCAGACCAGCAAGGCCTACAGTAGCACAACATTTTTCCATCAGCAGGTCAGGAGGAAAGGCATATTTCATGCTCACGTCGCTGACCCAGACCTCTGGCCAAAAGGGAGTGATATTGATGCGCTCTGGAGCAGGTTTATCTGACTCTTAATCAGAAAGCCATTAGCCTGACACAAGGGTCAAAGGAGGGAGTGTAAAATGAACTGATATAGGAGGGATCCACATGACTTCCAGAAAAGGCTTGCAAAAAGAGAGTCTGTGGCACTTCCTCTAATTATTTTTATTACCACGCTGGACTTCAAAACAGCAGCTCAGGAAGAGAAACAGCGAGGTAAAGACTTGACCCCGCTGAAATCAATGGGAATTTTATTACTGACCTCAGCAGGACAAAGCTTGACTTTTTCCTAGGTTTCCTGCTTGTTTTGGGCACATAAGTATTGCAAGATGCGGAGAGATTTTGGTGAGACTGAGCAATCTCCCTCTGATTTTCCCTTCTTAACCAGAGTCTGTCAAATCAAAAGCCTTGGCTTAGCCCCATTTAAGTTCAGTCCTGGGTGGTTGACTGGTTTTCCGGGATAGATAGTGGGCCTGTGTGGTAGGTAACTTTCTCTTCAACCTTATTTCCAGCTCTGTCTCCTGGATGGGCCCTAGACCTGCCTTGTTTCCTGGTCCTGTCTCCAGTGTTCTTGACTGGTGTCCTCAGCTGGAATTTGGACCTGAATCATTACTTTGGCTTGTCAGAGACTGTCATTTGAAGCTGTCATCACCAACAGGACCCTATTCAGATACCGTGGGACTGTGATTTGTTTGGGAAGGTCACTGTCGGTGCTGTGGTCACCGTCACCTCCTGGCTTGTCTGTCCTTGTGGTGCAGCCCTGTTCTTGCTTCTCCCTGGTAATGTCCCCCAAAAACTAAGCACTCAGTGGAAGCTGATGCCGCTGAGAAACGCCATACAAGTAAGAAATCTGGTATTCAGGAAGGAAAACACAATAGAGAAAAACATTGCTAAATTATTTTTCTTGTCATTTCTTTTGTTACTGTTTCATAAACTGTGCCATTGATATGGCCAGAGGTATGTTGTATTACTCTAGGGAGAAATGGAAACTTTAAAACCCTTCTAATACACTGTTGCTAGGTTAGTGACAAGTTTTACATAGCAGATGTGAAGTCAGTGTTATCTGGAAGCCTTTGGTGACAACAAATTCATTTATATATTAAATCATATTGTTGGCCACTTTCCCTACTTAGAGCAAGAAGTCTTAGCTTATTGTAACAATGAAACAACTATCCCTAGGAAAATATAGAGGCTTTGGGAAAAGAAACTTCACAGGAAATGGCTGCATCAGCCGGCAAGCATCTTCCTTGGCAGAGATTTATGTGGTGTGTTTTACCATTCAAAGAAGTTTAGAAACAAATGTGGGAGGAGGGATGAAAGTGTAGAGCAGAGAGCTGGTAACTGGCTGCAGAGGTGCTTCATTATTGCTGTAGGATGAGGACTACAAACCTAGGGCACTGGACTCCAATTTTCTTTGACTACACTGCTTTTTGAACGACCTGATTAACTGGTAAGTGGTATTAGTCCCACCACTCCATGAGGTATACCTGCATTTGGATGGTTGCCCTCTGTTCCTGTGTATGCATTAGCCTAAATCTGACTACCTTCTTCATGCATATGCATGTCAGTGCTCTGAAAAAAATCCCTTGTACGCACCCATAAAAGACTTTGTGTCACTTTAAGGAAGCCTTTTTAAGGTAGAGTTCTGCCAAAAGTGAGGTGTTATTTCTTCACTGTCAGCCCCTAGTCCCCAGGGCTTATGTTTTTCCCTTGTTTACTTTATGTATGCCAGACCAACATTTAATTTATTAATTAAAGGCTTGTTTGTTCGTCTCCTCCAAGTTACCTTAGAAAATACATAACCAGTACTCTGATAAACACCTGCATATTCTAGTTCATATTTAGTGTGACTATAGGAGGGAGCGTAGTTTAGAGGAGAAACCAAATACAGAACTTCTGGCTTATCTTCTGGGAACGGTTGTGATAGTGGGGATGAAACAAATAGCTGTTTAGTTCAAGGAGCATTTTAAAAACACACCACGAGATGAATGGTGGCAACTTGCTCCCAACATAAGTTTGACCCAACTCACTACCATGAAGTCAGAGATTCCTGTTCTGAATGACTGACAGGTAGGAGCAGGAGCTTTTTTCTTTTTCAATAAAATAAGTGGAATTAAGAAATAAATCCTGTTCGAACAGCGCTTGTAGCATGCTTGGGGTTGTGCTGTTTGCCAAAGTTGTAAGAATCTACTCTGAAATAAGCCTAGAGAATAACCTGAAGAGGAAAGGGCACTGCTTCTGGTGTGACAACAGAGAATGGAGGGCAGTGGCATCTGACTAAAATAGTTATTGTTACAGAGGATTCTACAGAAAAAGGAAGACTTGAGCTTTCATGAAGGGCAGAAGAGATACCAGTTATACCACTCCACTCACCATTAATATAACTGCAGGTGATTGGGGCATGCCATGAGATGGAGTTACACGTGTAACAGATGATAGCCGTGGCCTCTTTTCCAGGGAGAGCAAAAGCATCATTGCTTCTCCGCTGCTCTGTTTAATTTCTTTCTCCCTAATCTGATACCAAGTCAGATTCAGCAGCAGCAGCTCAGCAGTTGGAACTGAAGTGGTCAAACCATTGTGTTTCCTATTTGTTTTGTGTTTTGTCACTTTTACACTGATGGTGGGATAGGTGCTTACCCATCTCATCTGTCCTTGATGTTGTTAGTGTGCTGGTAGCAATCCATTCTTATTAGAAGTTGAGAGTCATCATTAACAAATCAGAACTGTATGCTTATTGAAGTATGGATCTCTGCATATGCAGTTTCCTGAGACACTGCATCGCTAACAGCATATCAGAGAATCTGGATGATAAATTCCAACAGCTGCATTATATGAAAAAAACCTTGGCAGTACTCTGTCTTCAGGTCCTGTTCTTCCATCCCCTGCAATTGTACTGGACTGGAGGTAAGGGTCTTTTAGGCTGGTGGTGAGGGATTGGGACAAGCTCATGACAAAACTGTGTCTATATTTATTAGACCTCAAAGAATTTTTCTTCTGTGTTTTCGGGGGCTTTTTGTTGGGGTTTTTTTTCCAGTGTCTGGGAAAACTCACACAATCTCTTAACATTCACTACATCCTATAGCAAGAGCGTTTATAGCATACAGAAGTCTCTCCTTTTGTTTTGAAATGGCATATCTATTTTATTTGATCTTTCCTTCTCATATCACAATAGATAAGCAAATAGGGAGTGATTATTTCCTTTTCTGTGTCAATACCAATTTTGTAGACCTGTAGTATATCACCTTTCAGTTCACTCTAGTCTGAGTTTTGATATAATTCGTTCTTTCGATAAAAGTTGTGAAGTAGCTTCTATCATGCATGTTTCCCTACAGGTATCTTTTGTAATTGTATTAGTTTCTTTTTCTGAGACGGCGAAGTAAGAACTGTGTATGGGGAAATAAGAACTGCATACATCATGTTGTGGAGTTGTAGAATGGCATAATATTGGTGCAAACAGTCCCTTTCACCAAAGTGTTGAGAAAAAAAATATTATCTCAGTTTGGAGTTCAACTGCAGCTCTTCTGGCTTAGAGAGGCCAGGCATACAGTTCATCTTCCAAGGCAGGTGATTTACTCAGTATCTCAAGGAATTTTAAGCAACTTAAAACTGCCATGTCTTAAATTATTATTCCATTCAATCAAACAGCAGATCAACCCTTCATCTGATGGAGCGAGTCTTGGGTAATAGGGGATTGAAATATTGTTTTGTAAAAATCTAGAGATTCCTACATAATTCTGGAATAATTCTAATTCTTCAGGTAAATCCAAACGTCTCATCCTGTATTTACATAATGTTTTGGGTGTGTGTGGCAAGGTTTTGGTAGCGGGGTTGCCTTCTGTCAGAAGCTGCGAGAAGCTTCCCCCATGTCTGATATTGGCCAAACCAAAACAGTTTCCTGGACAGACCTAACCAGAGCCCTTCAATTCTTGATAAGCCTTGGCTGTCTGTGCTGACAATTTGGCCTGGTTAAATGCCAGGTGTCCACCAAAACTGCTCTATCACTCCCCCTCCTCAGCTGGACAGGGGAGAGGAAACATTATGAAAGGCTCAAGGGTCGAGACAAGGACAGGGAGAGATCACTCACCAATTACCGTCACGGACAAAACAGACTCAACTTGGGGAGAAAAGGAAAGTTTAATTTATCACCAATCAAACCAAAGCAGGATAATGAGAAATAGAACCAGATCTTCAAATACCTTCCCCCCACCCCTCCCTGCTTGCCAGGCTCAGTTTCACTCCTGTTTCAGAGTCCCTTCCACAGGCTACAGGTGGATCTCTGCTCCACCGTGGACCTCCATGGGCTGCAGGGGGACAACCTGCCTCACCTTGGTCTTCATCACAAGCTGCAAGGGAAGACTCTCTGCTCCGGCATCTCAAGCGCCTCCTGCCCCTCCTTCTTCACTGACCTTGGTGTCTGCAGAGTTGTTTTCTCTCACATCATCTCACTCCTCTCTCTCAACGGCTGTCTCACCACAGTTTTTTTCTTCCCTTTCTTAAATATGTTATCACAGAGGCGGTACCACTATTGCTGACTGGCTTGGGCTTGGCCAGTGGTGGGTCCGCCTTAGAGCCAGCTGGCACTGGCTTTGTCAGATATGGGGGAAGCTTCTCGCAGTTTCTCACTGGAGCCACGCCTGTAGCCCCCCTCCACTACCAAAACCTTGCCACACAAACCCACAGCATTCCACCCCCTGCCTCTGTGAATCACACATTTAAGAACTATCATTAAAATCCACGTTCATCACACAATCTTCACAAACTTCAGAGACATCAAAAAAAAAGAATTCCCCACACCAAAATCAAAATAACATCATCACAACATTAAACAGAAGTGGACAACTTGCACACAATCCACCCCTCGTTCCTTCACCACAATTACCACAACAACAAAATAATTCTCCACAATTATTCTGCTCTCTTCACGTTGTTCAGTCCATGTTTTGCCTGTTACCTCTCCATTACTCTCTGTATCTCGAATTCTTTGAGTCTCCTGCCGGGTGCACCAAAAATGTTTTATTTTGCTCTCCTACCTTCTCACCTGGGCTCACCAGCAACGTGAGATCTTTGCTGGAAATCCTGTCAAAGTGTTGTGGTTTTGACTCAATTTGCAACAAAGAACCACGCAGTTACTCTCTCACTCCTTCCCTCTCCCTGGTGGGATGGGGAGGAGAATCAGAAGGAAAAAGGCAAAAAACTCGTGGGTTGAGATGAGAACAGTTTAACAGAATGGCAAAGGGAGAAGAAAACATCAGTAATACTGATAAAAAGCATATACAACATGCAATGTTCTCACCACCCAATGCCCAGCTTGCTCCTTAGTAGCAAAAGCCCCTCCTTCAGCCAGCTCCCCACTTAAATGCTGAGCAGGACTTCACATGGTATAGAATATCCCATTTGATGGGCTGTTTGGGTCAGCCCAGCCATCTTCTTGTGAAAATTAACTCCATCCCAGCTGAACCCAGGACATGTACCTAACCTGCACTGCTTAGCTACAGATGTGCTCAAGCCCACGAGTTGAGTACCTCACTAGAACTTCTCTGGGTACTTACTAGCTCTACTCAAGTTCTTGTCTGGGGGAACTGGGGCTATTTAACCACAGAATCAAAAGAGAAGCAGCTAACAATTCCTTATCCCACACCCATACTCCATATAAGTAACACTGATGCTGCTTTTTCCATGTGGTAACTTTTCTAAAAAAATGTAATGTTCAGATTCCTGACCTTTTTCAGGCTGACAGTGGTTAAACGAAGAGACTGACTTGATAGCATAGGATGGTTTGAAAACATGCCTTTGCCTGTGTTGTAAATTTTTATACATAAAAAAAGAAATTCTACCCCTGGCATTGTCAACCTCCCATCTTTGCAAGACAAGAGGTGGGGGGGAATACTTAACAGTTAGAAGGTGAATAGGGAGTACAATGGAGTGATACAAAATGTTGCTAAAAAAATTTACTCTGTGAAATAATTTTTGTCCCTTTATCACACTTCTTTCTTTAATAATAACTTAAGCAATTATATCTCCAAAATGGAGAATGTTTTCTTCACAAACTGAGCTTCTGACATTATTACCATGCAAGGAAATCACCATACCATGCCCAGATTCCTACTTCAAAGATTGCAGTCTTTTTAGCAATTCTGCTGAGAATGTGTTTCTAATGGAAATTGTATTCCAAATGAAAATAGTGCCTAGATAAAGACAATCAACTGCATAATGAATGCTAGAACTGATGATTAATAGTTTATGCATGAGGTAGATTAGTTGGTAAGCAACAGACCAAGGATGGCAAGGGAGGATTAGGAAAATTAAAAGCAGCCCCCACACTTATGGTTGCTTGTACAGTAAACAATCCTGCCCCTCCCAGCACAGCAACAACCATCTGTTTTCATAATATGTATTAATATTTTGTGGTGCTGCTTGTTATTTTTGCTAGTATCATGTTTGCTCTGTTACGTAGAAGACACCATCGGCAGAGATTCTCCTTTTGCAGTCAGCTATATGCCTAGAGTAATAAGAGTAAAATACTTAAAATAAATGTGAATTATACAGACATATGTAAGTTGGGCTATAGGAACATACAGTTAAGTTAAAAAGAGAAGTCAGAGACTCTGGAGTCCTGGGGTTACTGACTCAAACCAGTCCATCCACATTGATCAATGAAGTACTGTGGGGATATTTTGGCTGAAGCCCAGAGGCCCTTACTCACTTTTACACAGCGCTGTATCCACACTAACAAACTCTCTGGGCCCAAGGTGCTCACTAAGCAGCGCTCCGCAGTGCACTGGTTAATGCCTCCCTTCGCAAGGGGTTTAGAGCCAGTCCCTGAGCTCCTGCTTTTGCGGCACAGTCAGTCTGCATCTTGTGGGGACAGCCACAAGCAATGAAGGTGTGACTGATCAACCTCAGTCTGTAGGAAGTTACAGAAGGAGTGATCTTAGGAAAGGTCTTCGGGTATTAGAACAATATTTAGGCCAAGATTTTTCACAAACAGCATAAATGAGGAAGACTATATCAGGCTTTTCTATTAATATTTAGGTGTAGAAAGACTTGTAAAAACTACAGCTCTTTCTGGAAATTGGGTCCCTGTTATATTTCCCAGTTTTACCTGGAAACGCTAAGTACTGTGGCTTGCTTATGAGTCACAATGTTATTTCAGGGTCCCGGGTCTTTTCACAGTATGCTTCCTTTTTCAGGTTCTCCCAGCCAAAATTCCAAACTACAACTATAATTATCATGTGATAGCCTCTGGCAATAACGGCAGGAATTGCATTTCTTACCTCATTTTCACTGGCTATTCAAGACATTTGTGATTATATTATGTGATAAGAATGGTTTTTTTCAAAGACTTTCGATTGCCGCTTTTCTGTAGTTACAGAAATTCCCCAGATTCAGTCCTATTACAGCTGCAACATACAACAATGTTCCTGGTTTAGAAGCCACGCTGCTGTTTGAAAACATTTCCTCTTCACTTATTACCAGTACCCCTCCAAGATTATCACTGTCAAAATTAGGGTTTTTTAAATGTTGCTGTTTTTGTCTGGTTTCCTGACCTGCAGATAACTCGACGCCACTTCTGTCTGTCCAGATGTAGCATACTAACCTCTGCCTGTCACAGCTGACTGTTCCCTGGAGTTCAGATGGCAGAAGACAACCCCTTTTAGCTGGGGGACATTTGGATGGATATGAAAGAATGTGGAAGGGCAAATTAAGACCTTTGTATCTGTTCAGATAAACCACTAATCAAACACATTTGCACTTGATTAGAGATCAAAGAATGGTCAGCTGCACTAACTAGCATGTTCCAACATAGTATGTCTTAACTTGCTAATTCCCTGACAGTCTCTAGTTGGCCCTGGTTCATCAGGGAGGTTGGGCTGTATGACCTCCAGAGGTCCCCTTCATCTTCAACCAGTCTGTGACTGTGACCCAGCTATACAGAAAGAGAAGAAGTCATGAGTGAGTAACAAAATTACGTCAGGGATACAAGTACAGCAATGGCATTGGTGTAGACATTGGAGGATGGAAAAGCACATAAATGCATGTGGGAGCAGGACAAGACCTGGGAAAATGAGGATGAGTGTGCAGAAGCAGTAAAATGGCTGAAATGGGAGAGTAACAGACTGCATTAGACAGGAAAGATGGGTGGAAAAGACACTGGAAAAAAATTCCTGGAAAAGGTTTACAGGGCCTCTGGTATAGAGAGGGGTGGACTATACAACATTCCTCATCTGAAAGAAAAGGGGAGTCTGCATGGCATGCTAACATGTGGATGGGACACTGACACACAGAGGAAAAAGATGTGGAAAAATAGTCCGTGTATGTAGAGTAATCAGGTCTGCAGAAGAAAGGGAACCAGGCAACATTCAAAGCATCTTTAGATCTGCTGCCCCTCAGCCCTGCTGCTCTAGAGCCTCTCTTCAAGGTGCTGCTCTGGCGGCACAGCCAGGCTCTGCCACTTTCCTCCGGTTACAAGAGCTGGGCTCCTGCCCTCTCCGTGGGTACAAGCGGGGGACCACTCTAGACTGAGCTAAAAAATGGGCTCTGTGCTAAACAGGGCAGGGACTAACCCGCCTCTTCTTCCTCTCTTCCCCTGAGCAACACCCGT
This sequence comes from Opisthocomus hoazin, assembly GCF_030867145.1. Classification (NCBI taxonomy): domain Eukaryota; kingdom Metazoa; phylum Chordata; class Aves; order Opisthocomiformes; family Opisthocomidae; genus Opisthocomus; species Opisthocomus hoazin. Next base: position 39,083,050 of record NC_134416.1, read on the forward strand.
CAACTTCCTGAGATCAGCTACAGTAAACTGTATCAATAACCACAGATTCTCTCTAATTTACTGCTGAAAAAAACTCTAAAATAAAAATTCAGATAGATGGCTTAAATCATGTAGATTTCTTGGCTTGCTGTATGGCTGTCTGGGACATACATACAATACCACTGACACAATATTGTTGGGACTTTTGTAAGCAGCAAATAAATCATTACTTTTACAGTCACACATTTGCACATTTTTTTGAAAAATGGAAGCTAGAAGTGGAAGACTTAGTATTTTAGGGGGATTCTGGTGCTTTCTTTCTAAATGGTTGAGCTGAAAACTCACTCCATCCTTTCTCAAAACACCCAAGAATAAGTAGCCATTAACCAGCAAACAAGGAGCCACCCATCTGACATGTGGAGTTTGGTAACTGCTGAGCGTCAGAGGTCAGCCCTTTTTGGTGGGGTGAAAACAATTATTGCCCATGACAAGGCCTGCAAGTTATTTGTTTCTATTCTCCCATGCACAATCCCTCATTAGAAAAAGAAAGCCAAACACCCTTGTGGTTTTGTGTTTTGGTTTTCTTTCTGACTGAGGAAGGCCACACCTGGCTGCTTTAATTATGCTTCTGAATACATACATGTAAATCTTATTTATTTGGCTGGGAGAACGTAAGTGAGAGAAGGCTTTTTGGATTTTCTTTATTTTTTTTTTTCCTCAGAGCAAGGCAAAAATTAGTTACTCATAGCTACAATTGTTGCTCAAGTCTGATTATAATTATAAACATTAAATCACCAATTATAATTTGATATTCAATTTTTTTAGACAGTAGTCATTCTTCTTTGAAACTGCCATTTTTATTTCTTTTGATAAAATTTCCCAGACTGCTTAACAGAACACACTAGAAATGGACACGCTACTTGAAAAATAACTTTGCTTAATTATACTTTTTTCCAAAATCTGTTGATTACGATAACTGTTTGCTAAAGCACAAGTTCGTTAGCCTATGCAAATTCTGATAGTGTCATTTAAGAAGTTGTTTATAAGGCACTTCTTCCATGTTATGTGGTGTAGCCTATTTTCCCTTGCGTTTATGTAACTGTGCCATTCAGCTTTGCAGACTATAAGGTCACACTTGGTTAAGATCATGTAGTCGATGCTGTGGTAGAGAACCCAGGGAGAATTTGCCAGGGCTGAGTTCCTTCCACTTTTCTTCTCAAGTGAGAAAACATTATAGGGTCATAGCAGCAATTTGCACCTAAGCAAAATGTGATAGAATTTGATAGGCATTTAACTTTAAAATACTCAAGACGGCTGCTTACTACACTGAAGATGTTAATACTAAGTTTCAGAGGAAGGTTACTTATTTCAACATGCTGTTCAGAAATGGTCCAAAGGTTTTAATAAGGCAGTTTGAAATACTATATGTAAGCCATTATGCAGAAGAAGCAAATGAAATCTGAAGGATCTCAGCGTCTCAAAGAAGTCCTTGTCTGTAGGAGAAAGAAGATGCATTCCCATCATTCAGTTTTTAGTTTTTCAGTGGTTGAGATAGCCAACTAATATCCCTATGCTCCCTACACAGACAATCCAAAGAAAGATTCTTACTGATAATTTACTGGAGTTCTGCTACGTGTGATAGAATTACTATGCAAAGGGTCAGTTATATCGCCTAATTTAACCTACCTAAACAGCATCCTGTTGACGTCTCTTCTGCAGTCAAAGGGAAAGAGCACCTCTAAAGGAAGATTCATCACATCCTGAATAGGTGGCAGGGTAGACAGGAGGACAGTCCTATCGGTGTGATCTCGGGGGGGGGGGGGGGGTGGGTTCTCCACTGATTGTAGAGGACCCTATGCAACTTAACATCAAATTTGAATCAATTCTGCACGGCAGAAAACAGAGATAAATGCCAACCTACAAGTAAGGGTACCAACACCACTCAGATAACGCTGCCACACATTCGTGACTGTGGCAAAGCAGCACAGAGCTACATGAGGTACTGGTTATGCTGCTTTAGAGCGCTGACAGAAGCAACTGGCAAGTGACTAAGACTTATCCTTTTAAATCTAAGTTTAGGAATTACCAAAGCACAGCAAAACACAGCCCAGAACAGCTTGGGAGAGACCTGTCATATGTAATCTTTCTGTGTTGCTGTATCTATTGTATGACATCGTTTTCCAGAGCCCAGATTACAAAAGTCCTCTTTCTTCTCACTCTGCCTTTTCGTTCAGTTCAAACAGAATAACGAAGACCTGATGATTTACAAAGCAATCAACAGCCTACAGTCTCTGTCGTGGCAGTGGCATATATTCCCACACAGCATAACTTCAACCAGCTGAATGCAGTTCTTCTTGCAGTTGAATAATGCAAGATTCACTAAAGATGCACATCTTCACTTGGGACATAATTTTGGAAAACCTCAAATATAGGTATAGATGAATTGTAAAAATACAATGGTGTTTTCCAGAAGTCTCTCAAAATTTTACATGAAGACCCAGCCAAATTCTGATGACTAAACAGGACCAGTAACATTTGGCATTGAAGAGGAGAAGCTGTTTTCTAGGCCCTGGGCTGAATATTCACAGAAACAAATCTCTGTGAAGGTAGCCAGGCCCTGAAGAAAGCAGGAGCTAAACTTTATCTTTCAGTGAAAGTCAAACACCCACAGCGGGAAGAACAGATAAGACAATGCTTCTGCACAAAAATATTTGTGCTAGAGTGGATTGAACATGAGTCACTGAAAGTCATAATCTTGTAAAAAAAGATAAAAACTGTAACTGTGATATAAAAATAGGATTATAGCCTATGGACATAGGTAATCCATCTGATATGCTCAGCAGTAGCTAGAGTACTGCATATAAGTTATCAGTGCTGCACTTCAGGGAGGACATGGTCGACTGGAAGAGAAAGCAGCAGGAAGGATTGGCGGTCTAGAAGACAGGACATACATGGTTAAGTGGCTTTGTATGTTTGGCATGCAGAGAAGTCTGAGACATGATCATGATCTTCAAATATGTTATATACTGCTTCACAGAAGGCGGCAACCATCTGCTCTGCAAGGCAGGGAGGACAACAAGGGGCTTAGACTGCAGCAAAGAGGCTGGACATAGGAGGTTCTGACCAACAAGACTGTGTAGATCTGGGAAAGATTATTTGGGACATTGTAGTTTTCAGAACAAGTTAGAAAAATTCTGCCAGGAATGGCACAAGCACATTGGCCCTGCTGTAGGACAAACAAACTATAAAATGATCACTGAGGTCCCTTTCTGCTCTGCTACACTATAACCCATTTCAGGCTTGACTCAACGTGTGCACTATGCTATATGGAATAGGACTGATTATCACTAGCTCCCACCGTCTCTGTTTGCTACGCCCTCCCCTCCATCTTCATCATAGAACGGCTTGAGTTGGAAGGGACCTTAAAGATCATTAGTTCCAACCCCCCTGCCATGGGCAGGGACACCTTCCACCAGACCAGGTTGCTCAAAGCCCCATCCAGCGTGGCCTTGAATACTTCACACCTTTGTATTTGCAAGTAACTTTCAAACATGTCGCTGTGTCATTTATTTTCTCACAGCAGCCAGGAATTGTCAAAGGACATTTAGCCCTTGATTTTCAGCAGCTGACCTACTCTCTACAGAGCCAAATAGGTAACCATCTCTTTTCCAAAAGGTTTGTAGGCTCCTATTAGAAAATACCTGTGCTTAATCAGAGAGACTTAAGATCACTTACAAGTGTCGAGCAGACGAAGCACAACAGAACTTTAATACCAAGTGTTTGTTGCAGTCAGGTTGCAATAGATATATATTCTTCTAGTATTGTCATCCTAGACACCTGGACAAAGTGCTAATGGTAGTACCAATAATGGTAATAATGATGAAAATTTTGTATTGACATTAGCGGCATCATTTAAACTAGCGTTTCTGAAGCATGAATGTGCACTTAAAATCCTTTCTATCCTTTCTCATTCTGCTCTATTTACAGCTGTGTTCACCATCAGAAATAAAGTGCACTAAAAATACAAACATACAATCATAGGAAGGCCAGTGCAGTTTGTAGTTTCAACAGGTGTTAGCAGGCTAAGGTAAATTTGAAGCATCACTCCCGGTCCCACCAAGGTCTACATTTCACTAAGCTAATGAATGTAAGACCTGCACAGTGGAAATCTTCAGTGTGACTGGTATCTGTTCTATGTTAGCTAATTGGAGGTAAAAGAAGAAAATTTTCTGGTGAAGATGGATTCAAAGGGGTTATCTGCACTCCATTCAAATATTGATTGTGTGGCCCATCTACTTTGCCACTTTGCTATTAAAAAGCTGTAAAATGAAACTAAAATGCTAGGAAGTAAAAAGCGCCAAGAAATAGAACTGGAAAACTCTTCAGCTGGAATGAATGACAAATGCACGTATTGCCTCGGGTTCAGATAAAGTAAGTTGTTTAACCACTTGAAGCTTATCTTTTTTTGGAAGAGCATACACATGGTGATAATTGTGGGCAGAGTGTAGCTAAGCCTAAAACCAGCTACCTTTGAGCTATGTGCATGCTTCTGCACTGCATAATAAAAATGAGAGACCTTAGTTTTGAAACTGTCTTTGAGATGTAAAACTCCATGGTAAAAAAAAAGAGCTGGTCCTTAAATGTCTAAATATACAGAGGTTAATGTTTGGGCTTGGGGCTTTTAGAAAGAAATATGTATAATACTACTAACAAGCACGAAGAGGAACGCAGTGCTCTGAAGGGTTAAAGTGAACTTTAGTCTTCCACCGATCACCCTCTGGTACTGCGTTCCACTTTATTCATAAATTTCCTCCGTTTATGGAGTGTTTTTGATGGCAGGCAATTCTTTGTTGAAAGTTAAGTGCTCTTTTATATGAATAAATAAAGAAGGCTTTGGTTTGAATGAATACATTATTTTGACAAATGTTTATTGGAAACCCAATTATGGCTTCATAAATCAGTGCTATCTGTGGTACATCAGGTGAGCTTACCAATGCCATCAAATGGCACGTTGAATATTAGTAGGATAATTAAAACAGTTCTGTTGAATGTTGTCCCTCTTACTCAGGTCTGACAGTAGTCAAAACAGGAAGAAATTGTTTATTATTTTTATTTAATTTATTAAAATACTTCTTGTAAGATGTAATGGACATACCTAACAAAAAAGAAAAAAAGACATTTGTTTTCAATTTGCAGTTAGATTAAAATGACAAGGTCAGGCACAATGCATGAATTGAGTGGCAGCTGAATTTTAAGAGTAGTCAAGGTACAGAAAGGATATGTATGAAGTCTATTGTTTGAACTTTACACTTAGGTGCAGTGGGGCTCTTCTTGTTTTGTCTGAAGTGGTCACTGGTGATATGAAATGTGTCTAGAATCAATTCATGTGCTTCCTTGTCCTCTCTGCTCCCTGCTACAGTGATTCAGAGTTAGAAAGACCAAATTAATTAGAACCCATTTTCATAACTATGAAAATGGAGGGAATCAAGTGACAATCTTGAACTCAAGGTCAAGAAGAAAGGGAGGACATTAAAGTTGAAAATAAATAAATACAAGTCTACAGGGGACAATCTAACAGGAATTCACATCTCTTGAGGTCCTCTGATGACAGCAAAACGGAGACGTTTACAGTATCTGTGTGAGGACACTGAAGATCTGTTTAAGCTTTATGAAAAGAATCTGCATAATTTCCCAGTTTTAGTATATGCCTAAATTTATATCCACTAGGACTTAGAAGCATAAAATAGGGATTGAAATTTAAGTAATTGGGTTTGGTGTACGTCTGTATTAGTGTGATATAAATAGCCACACAGATGCCTTTCTTCCTGACTCAGCTTCAGTATAGCATTTTTCTCAGTGTCACAGATTAGGGAATGAGGAGACCTAAGGAGAACAACAGAACGCAGCACAACATTCAGCCTTTCTCCCATGAAAGAAAATGAGTGTTTGGAGTTGGCCAGAGAGATGGCAATGAAATACTTTTACTTGGAATTTTTTCAGTTGCCGTGGTTTAAGCCCAGCTGACAACTAAGCACCACACAGACACTCGCTCACTATGCCCCCCCTGCTTCCGGTGGGATGGGGGAGAGAATTGGAAGGGTAAGAGTGAGCAAACTCATGGGTTGAGATTAAAACAGTTTAGTAGGTAAAGCAAAAGCCACGCACACAAGCAAAGCAAAACAAGTTCATTCACTATTTCACATCAGCAGGCAGGTGTTCAGCCATCTCCAGGAAGGCAGGGCTCCATCACGAGTATCAGTTACTTGGGAAGGCAAATGCCATCACTCTGAGTGTCCCCCCTTCCTTCTGCTTCCCCTCGCTTTATATGCTGAGCAAGATGCCATATGGTACAGAATATCCCTTTGGTTAGTTGGGGTCAGCTGTCCTGGCTGTGTCCCCTCCCAGCTTATTGGACACCCCCAGCCTACTCACTGGTGGGGCAGTGTGAGGAGCAGAAAAGGCCTTGACTCAGTGTAAGCAGTGCTAAGCAGAACTAAACATCCCTGTGTTATCAACACTGTTTTCAACAGAAATCCAAAACTTAGCCTCATACTAGCTACTATGAAGAAAATTAACTCTACCCCGGCAAAAACTAGCACATCAGTTCACTGAAAGGAAAAAAAAAATCACCACGACAAATTTATTTTAATTCATCAGAAACTAACCTTCCTCCAGAGCAATTCAGGCTCCAGATTTCTGGTATCTGGCAGCAGGCAGACAACCTGAAGACCCCAGGGCTGAAACTCCCACACTAGGACTTCTCAGAAGCTCATATTTCCCCAGAGATCTGCTTCTCAGATAACGTACAAAGTTTGAGGTCTTCTTCCAAATCATAGTTACACAAAATTTTGTACTTTTCTGCAAGATGGACATAATATTCTCCCTTTTCCACCCTACCTTACCCTAGTCCCTTCTTAGGATTTCAGATGAACGAAGCATAAAAGTATGTGAAGTAATATAGAGATAGCCTTTGCTATTTAGGATCCTATTTTTTCATAGCAAAAAGAGCCTAAAACCAGGCATGCATTTTGCTGCCGAAGGCACCATCACTAGTAATAAATACTCTGTAGATAAAGGAGGCAGAACTTAGGGCAATCATGGTCCATGAAGCAGGATAGAGCCTTTGGCTTTTTCTCTTACCTAAGCAGCCTTTCCAGGCCAAACAAATCTCTATTTTCCAGAGGAGAGAGAAGTGAAAGTACTGTTTTATATATTCATTTTAGGAAAACTATTGCTAAAGTTTCATGTATTGTGCTTTTTAATGTCTTAACTTCTGGATCCACATTCTAGTTACCCCTAAGTGGAAATGTGTGATTTTAGAAGCAATTCTTCCTACTATGCCGCTTTTTCAGAAAGGCAAACCATTCAATCCAAACTATGCACCTAGAAATTAATTTCCTTGAGCAGGATTAAGGAGATGTAAGTGATTGGCCTGGTGAAGAGAACTATGGAACTGCAACAGGAAAAAAACACATTTAGAAGCTTCCCTGAGCTCTACTGAGGCTGGAAGGGTCACAAGAAAAAGGCAGCCTGCAGTCCACGGATTTAACACAAAAGGTGCAAGACACAGCTCTTCAGCACCCCAGTAATCAATCATAGCGCCAGCCCTTCCACCAAAGTCTCAGGGATGTTTGCTGTCAATCAATAATGCTAACAGATTTGGCTCCTGGCAAAGTTTATCAGTTTTTCTTATCTCTAGTCTCTGTTCTCAAACCCTGTTTTTTCCCTTTGCCTGTGGCTACTCTAAATGCAAATGTGAGTTATTGGAAGGGGAAAGGAGGGGAGAGAAAGAGCCCCAGTTTTCATAATTCGGATTTAAAATGCAGCAGCTCTGAAAGACTCCACCTTAGATTTTATTTCTGAAGAAGCTGTGGCTGTCAACCTTATTTGCTTTGCTGTTGATTTAGCATTTGAACATAGGAGTGAAATGTTGTCTAATTTCACTCTGCCTTCTGCCAAAAAATCTTGATGGACAAGCTGGTTATTCCATCATTTCCCAATCCCTGTGAGTGCAATGCATCAGAACAGTTGCTTCTCTCTTCTCCAGCCACAAAGACAAAAGAAGCTGCACCACTGCATACCTTGCATAGCCCCCTATTTCAGTGCAAAACAGCATTTGAAGTATTACATCTTAGAGCTCAAAGGGAATGAAAGCTTCGAGGAAGCTTCGGCAGGGGCGTTGGACTAGATGACCTACAGAGGTCCCTTCCAACCCTGAACATTCTGTGATTCTGTGAAGCTAGTTCTTCCTTTATATACAAGACTCCTGTTGCCACCCATAAATCATTCAGGCTGCTATTATAATCCAGAACAAGCTGGCATCACCCGTAAATACAAAAGGTTGTGTGAAAGATCAGCAGAACAAAAACAATAAAGAAGTCATTAAAACACCTAGAAGATAAAACGCTTGAAAATATCTCCCCAAATTTCCTTATGGAAAGACAGTGACTGAGCCATAAATCAAAGCTATTCTTCTTTAGGGGATATTTAGGGAGAAGACAGCACGGTTTGTAGCTACGCTCATCTAAAGACCTGCAGCTCTTACATTAATGAGCAGAAGCAGACAGACAACTGATCACTGCCCCAGTTATTTCAAATGCACTCCTCTTTCCTTCCGTAAGAAAAGAAAAGCAAGCCTTGTTTTTAACAGAATTTACATAAATGAATAGAATGTTTTTAATTCTAGATTTCATTTGATTAACTTTTAGCTTTTCCTGTTTTATTTGCATTGCTAAAAACTAGAACAGTGAATTGTGTTGGATGGATAGATAAAATTGCTTCTTTTTCAAAAGTGAGTATGACCAGCACCGAGAGAAATATTCGTGTTATAAAGGCTTTGTACAGCATCACAGAAAACAGTTGTCATTTAGAGCAAATAACTCTGGTCCATTATGTACGACTCGGTGATGATACACGAGAAACAATGACAGAGAAACAGACTGTCCAGCAAGTGCTTGCTTTGAAGTCCACACAAAGAAACCGAGACTGTTCAATGCATTATGAAATTTTGAAATCTACCAGTTTCCACTCTATCTTTTTGTCCTGCCTCCGCATCGACTTCATCTGAATATGTTTGTGGTCTGCAGTAAGCAGTGGGATGAAAACAGCTATAATAAGCAACAAGAAAAATAATACCTAACACCAGACTAAGAATAGTTAAGATGCTCACAATTGTAAAATGTATTTCTTTGATAATGGAAGTTTTCCAAAACATATATGCAAACAAAATACTTAGTGTTACAACAGTGTGAGTAGCATAATAAATAGAAATGCAAACTTTTGTTTTTCTCCCTTTTATGTTAAAAAAGGTAAAAATTAGAATGATTCCAACAACAGTTCTGTACAGATATTCCGTCTTCTTAGACTTGCAAAATGTCGTGTGTTGTTTCAAAGTCCAGGTGAAGCCGCAGATCCAAAGAAATACCAGCAGAATTACAGAACTTCTAGCACTTAGTAGAGTGATCAGTGAAATACCAAGTATCCAAGAAGTGATGGTAAGCAGTTTATAGAAAAGATACACTAACTTGGGAAGCACATGAAATTCATCTTTATCGGGCAGAGATTTTCGTAATGATGTCTGATAATCAACCATCGAAATGGAGATACCACAAAAAGACATAATAATGGCAGCATCTAAACAAAACACAGGGATAAATGTTAAACCCAAATAAACTATACTTATTTTACATTATAATTTCTGAATGAACTTTTGAACAAGTTCATGTTTTCTTAACACTTTCTTTATGCCAATTTTATATTTCATCTGTGCTCCTGAGCAAGTCACCTTAATTGTAAGGCTCAGTTTAGTTACCTAAATCTAGGCATCAAGTGCTGTTTGGGATGGTTATGTTGTCCTGCCCAGCCTCTGGCCATTGATGGTCTCAGCTAGGTTGTGTGTCGTATTTGCCATCTCCACGCACAGATGACTTTAAAATGCCCAAGTTATTGCAAACAGCTCATAAAGTTTCAGAAACTGATACTGACTGGGGTGTCTACAATGTAGAAATCTATAACTAAGACTTGACCTTGCATATGGTCATATTTAAGATGAGGTTCATCTGACCATTTTGTCAGAGTATCTGTTGACTCCACAGACTATGAAGGAACACCAGACAGCAGTGCAGGTCTCTCCATTTGGTTAGATAAATTCCAACCCTGAGTAAGTCAATGCGTTGCAAATAATTCTGCTAGTTTTGGAGCTGGAATTGGTACAGCTGCTCTCTTGCTTTTGGGGGTCAAACCAGTATCACTTCATCATATCACATTCTGCAATGCTGACATATCCTTAGTTTTTTTCTGACTCTGTTCCTCATCTGTAATATGTTAAGGATGGTAGCTCACAGGGCTGCTTTAAATACATTACTGATTTCAAGATGTCCAGTTAGCAGTTTTAAAAGCAACTGTAAGAAAAGCACACAAAACAAACTGCTCTGCAAATGGTATACTAATTGTGTTCGATAGCTTATTTTCAAGTGATATATCGTTATGTTTCTATTGGCTATTATGAATTGTTACAGTGAAATCTTCCTCCTCATGGCTTCAGCAGAACAGACCATCTACTAGACAGAAATTCTAACTAAATGCAGAATAATTATACACTGGAGTGTATGTTTTGCAAGGTATGTCTAAAATGTTATCCAATCGTATGAGTCATCTTTTTGGGTAAGAGGCTGAACTTGCAAATTAAGGAGAAAGGCAGACTCACATTGCCAGAATTTGTTTTTGCTGTGTTCCATGAGGATGTAAATCTGGATAAAAAGCTGTGGTGCAGTCTCAAGAAAAGTCTTGAACACCCTGAGCATATTAATATCAGTCACTACATCAACAGCTTGTTTTTGAATGAAGTGGGGAGGGTCTGTTTCTGATGCAGCTCCGCTGTTGCTTTGTTTAAACGCAGCTTGGCAGCCATACTTCAAAGCAAACCAATACCTATAAAAAAAAGAGACTTGATTGGACAGCATTTTTTAAAAGTGCAACTCAATAAAATTATATAGCCTAACAAGGATTTTTCCCATTTCATTCTCCGTTCATATTTTATCTTTGAATGTAATCCAGCACCTTCTACTAAGATAAAATTTAGTCCAATATCTGTCTGGTATCAGTGATATCAGATAATAATTTATGACCAGTGATACCAATGCGATGTAAAAACTACTAGAACAGAACAGAATGAGACTTTCCTGATTAAAGATTACAGTTTAAAGATTTAGGTTCTTATTTGCTTACAAGTACTGCATTTCTGAAATTTCCCTTAGCACCTCTTCTCAGTCTCTCTTTGAGACACTCAGTCACTTTGTATCCTTTTGAGGGGTATCAGTGAATATCCAGCTGTGAACATCTACCTCTATGCAAGTATAATACAGATCCATAAGCCCCAAGGATAATATCTGACAAATTGCAAATATACACCAGGCTTAAAAAAAGAAAAAATCATTAAAGTGTTCCTTTCTAAACCCTCAGGAAGACTTTAATTTCAGAAAATTATTTTCAAGACACATGGATTCCTAGGTTGACAGATTCTACGAATAATCTGAGTGGTTTTAGAAGCTGTTTGAAGCAGCCATTTACCTTGGCAAATGAGTGCACCTGAATGACTTTTGGAACAGTTCTGGTTTATTTTCAATTAAGCCTAAATGAACATTTCCTCTAAAAGAGCAGTATGCAAAGATCTATGGAATTAGTTAATCACGACTGGTGTGCACTCTTTGTGGTAAAGAACCTTTTCTGTTCGGTGTATCTCTAATGCCATGCATAGGGATAAAAAAAACCTAGCTCTTACTCCCATTTTCAAGACCTTTGCTACAGGCCTGGAGGTGGACATAGCTCCTCAGAAGGGAGAGAAGGCTTAAGTTTTAATTAAAAACCGTTTTGACAATTAAGGGAGGAACCAGCTATTGTTTACATAGGAATCTTTACAGCTGTGTTTAAGAGAACAGGATGGAGGTTACAACCCGACGTAGGACCAGAACTCCAGCTGCTGGAAATTATAGTATTTCCACTGTCCCTAATGCACTCACACACACAGACCCCCAGCCCTGGAGAATGATCTGACTCATTGCTCTAGTGCTTTGGAAGCCAAGCGAGGTAGGTAATGCTCCTTTGCATAACAGATGAAACGGGACAATTTCAGAAGAATGGGTTTTCACAGCTAAAGACCTCTTTCCAGTTGAACCGTTCAGCGGCAAACAAAGAATCTTTTGGAACTAGTGAACAAGTCAAAGCAGAGAGAAGTATCCTTGTAAGTATGCGTGCAACTCCTGTTTTGAAGCAAAGCAATGCTTGCTCCCTTCTGCTGTTTACTTGACTCTGAGGGGTCAGTAACACCAGCTGTGCAGATTGCAGACTAAGCCTTGTAACTCTGCAGCACCGTAATAGGCACTGTCATTGCTAGTAACACAGCAGCAGCTTTGCGAGGCCTCAGGACTGGGGCTTGTCAGGCTTGCTCTGTTTGAAGTTTTCTTGACCTGTCCAGGACTTACCTGGTTTAGCTTGTATTTTCTGCAGAAAAAAAACGGTGATTTCTTCCAGTTGACCAGATGATGGTGAATTTATTTTATTTTTGTGCATTTTTGTGTGGTACAGCCATAGTTTTCCATAGGCAACAGTAAGAAGCAGATATTCTGTATTGAATGAGGTATTTATGACAGACATGATGATGTAGGATAGAGAAATATAGTCCCAGTAAGATAGCAGAGGTCCTAAGATGTGGAGACACAGTGTAGAAGAATACATGCAGAAGGTGATAAGGGATGGCAGAACACTGGAGACTCCATGGCTATAAACTCACCAATGGTCAGTTATAGAAATACAGACCCGGAGCTGGATGAATCTAGTTTTAGAGTTAACAAAGAGAACAAAGAGATTGTATCTAACATGCATAAAAGGCACCATAGATAGGAAGTTTGGATGTAACATGAAGCTGCAGAGAAATGAAGAGAAAGCAAAGTCTAAAAGTGTGTTAACAGACATACAAAAAAGACCCAAAGTGGATCCTAAGAGCGAAGAAGAAGAAACCATCAACGTGAACATCATGTTCCTCCCAGCAAGACTCCAGACACTGGTAACACCTGTAACATCCCCCCGTGCACCAGAATGAAACTGCTTAAGGAGCAGAGGGAGGGCGAGCAAAACACAAAGAAAAGAGATAGGAACTAAGAAATGCGTGTGTGTAACAATTATAACTGCATTGTTATTACTGAAACTTTTTATGCATAGAAGTAGTCTTCTTTTCCTGCAGTAAATAGATCTAGACTAATAATGATTCTTGGAATCAACAGTTACAATTTCACATACACTAATTATAAGTTCTTTGCTTTATGGGTATATAAATCCCTTGTGTTTGCCCATAAACAGGATTTTGAGCATAATAGCCTTCAGATATCACTTTTAAGTCTATTTCTGCCTATTCAGTTCCCAGACATCTTAAGCTTCCAATATTCCTCTCCAGTGAACCCATTTTGACTATAACCGGCAGGCAAGGCCAGCAGAAGCAGTCCATTTTTAAGAAAACTCAGTGTTGTTCAGCCAATTTTTCTAGCACTATAAACATTGCTAAAGGTCTTTGCCTCAACAGAAGAATGTAGTCATCTGGATGATGAAGATTACATCATTTATTCAGATCTATTTTCTTGGGAAATCGAGCAGAACACCACAAACCATCACTTGGTTATCTTACACAGTTGTACAAGCCTGCTAACGTTCAGGCTCAGAAAGGCAAGGTCCTGTGCCTTAGCCTGCCTTCTACTCCCATTCCCTCAGGCTGCATTGAGATGTTTTCAGGATTCATGCTGAAGTGCTGCAGGTTGCTGATTCCCTGGTTGCCCACAGGATCATAAGCACTACGGATCCTATGAAATGCATGCAGTTGTATTTCCTTTACGTAGAAAAAAGGGGGCAGCAGATGATTAGGCACCCGGATCTCATCCCAGTATGAGACTGGAGCACAGTCCCCTTCTACTTACAAAGGGAGCTAGGAAGAATTATTGGCTCCTCCAGGTGTTAAAAGTTTAAAACCTTTACCACTTTTAAAGACCAAATCCCTTGACCACAGGGGAGACAGTGTCAGTGGTTCTTCCACAGCTACAGGTGAGACAGGTGGGATTTGCAGGTCCTGGGTTAAGTGCATGCTAGAGGAATCATGACTTGTTCCCTGGTGTGTTAAAGCATGTCAACCATACAAGAGAGAACTGCAACGTGGAAGCATCCGTAGTAGGTGTGGAGCAGCTATGCTACTACGGAGGAGCCTCAGGGGAAGATCCTTTGCTCTTCTGCTTGCAGTGGTTCGCAGATGGCAGCCATGCCATTCAGGCCATATATTGATTCTGTGAGCTGGCTCTAAATCCATTATTTACTCACAAAGGAAACTATTTTCTACTTTTATGTTTTTGTGTATTTATCTTACTGTTCTCCAAATATTCACTCATAAGCAAAGAACTGAACTGTTTGGCAAGGCATCTATAGCTTTTTCAGTTTGTAAAACAATTAGTATTCCAAAACATCTCGTTCTTGTGTCCAAGATGTAAACATCTGGAGAGTCTGCAATGTTTTAAAGAGAAAACAATTGAGTAGGCCAATCTGTTAGTTGTCCATGGACTCATTCACCAGAGCCCATGTTTGTCCTAACAGCAAGCAGTGGAAACCAGCTGCACAAATTCCGAGCTGCAGAGCTCACAGATGATACACAGGGCAAGAACCAGACATGGTGTAAAAGGAATATTTTGGTTGGATGTACACCCGAAATCACTTGTCAGTTTTTGGAAGCATATTCCTTCTAAACTGACTGTGGTATACTAGGTTTATGGTGTTATAAGATGGTATGTGACAGTATTTTTCACTAGTTGCAGCTATTTCAGTTAGTCCACTTCTCAGTTAGTCCACTTCTGACTTTGAATACTGTATAGAATACGTTGTTTTTTCTAGAAAAGTCCAAATACTTCCAATTGCTCTTTGAGCACGTATTAAGCGAGATGACGTTCCCTGAGCTCCACATGGCTGTGTCAGTTACTGTAGTTCACTGTGACAAATTTTTCATCTTTTAAGAGTATTTTGAGCTTACACTCCTGTTCCCATCTTCCAATTTGGCAGGCAATATTTTTGCATTTTAGGAAAGGTCCATAGCCAACTCTTAGGCCTAACATTGGACAATTGCATTCACAGCCAAGGGCAAAGTTCAGTCCGTACTAAAGGGTAGGTGAGGCTCAAATTTTCTCCTTTATCATGCCCACAGCTCACCTAAACACTGTGCCTGCTCTGAACCTGTTGTAATTATATTCCTATAATCTGTATTCCTATAATATATCTACTGGTATAGAAATTCTGTGTTTCAATCTTCATAAACTGAAAAAAAAAAAGTTTTTAAAAAGCTAATTCAACTGGAATAAAAATACATTATTTAAAAGTTATTATTTAACATATTTGTTAATGTAAATAATGTAAAAATACATTATTTAAAAGATTGGTTATGTATTTTAAGTGGAGGTACATCTTAAACTGAAGGTGAAATGGGTATGGGTAGTATGTCATTAATACAGTCAAATGCAAGGTTACCATTTACTTTTTCTCCCTCTAAACTCAATAAAGAGGATCTTTTTTTCATTAATCCAAGGTAATAAGCTACTTGGAATCCAACAGAGTAAAAAATTATAATTTCTTTACAACTGGAATTGTCATATGTGAACAGTAAAGAATTATCAGTGTTTCTAAATATCATATTCACTTTGATAGTTGAAGTCTCCTGTAAAATTAGGAAGGTTTTCACCCTCCAAGTGTGACTGGTGATTCACAGAGGTGACAGCTACTTGTCACAGCCTTCTTATATCACAGGCAAGCTGACTCGCCAGTGCTTCCATATCACCTGCTTCCCCTCAGATTTCCATTGAGGACTTTCCACAGCAGGCCCACTACTACACCAAATGTCCCATCTCATCAAGCTACACTGATAAAGATTTGCGTGCCATTTAGAAATTCATGCAGGGAGGGGGGGGGAGAGACCTGGCAGCAATTATTTTCCCTTCTAAACTCCAGTCAGGCAGTCGCAGTTTGCAGCATTGTATAAATCCTTATTCAAAGGCAAATTATTCTCTGCTGTGTGTTTAAAATTAATCATCTAAGTATTGAAAGGTTTGGATTAAGGGCATGAAACTGCTGCATCTAAGACAATACATTAACTCTCTGTACCTCACTGACTTGGTATCTTAAATACCTTTCTGTTTATTTTGTCCCGTGGAACTTCCTGTTACACACAAAGATTACCAGAGGCATGTCCTCACATTTGATCTGTTCCTGGTTTTGGTGTGGTTTAACAAGTTCTAAATCTGAACATCCCCTATCTTGACTGAATTTTTCTCATCACCTTTTAAAAACATGTTATGATATAATCCCAGGTTCAGCAAAGTACTCGCATTTATTTACTCTGATGTTTCATGGATTTAGGATTCATCTTTCCAAAAAAATCTTTTTCATCCCCTCCTGTTCAAAGATGCAGGGCATCTTCAGCCTACCTTTAAGCGTCAAGAGACACAACAGCAGCAGCCAATATCACAATGGCTAGCACCTGTATGGCCTGTTACTCTGACCGTGAAGGTTATTAATTGCTAAAACTTAGTCTTCCGGAGGTGTCCTTGACTGGTGCTGCAAACTGCTACACATCCATGGACTCCAGAATTCATATGGTGCCCCAGGGAAACGTCCCCTTTTTCCACATTCACTGACTGTGCTATCATCTTAATGTTGACGTGATGCCACAGTCTGTTCTTCAAACAACATCTGCGTGAACCATTTAAATGGGTCAGGCTGAAAATATTTTTAGTCAGCATAGCTAATATACACTTTACCAACTTACTTTTGTCTCCTTGCAGAGAATAACATTTCATATGAAATATAATTACAGGTCTACATTCTTTCCATTAAAATAAACCAAAGCCTTTTTAGAGATGAAATAATTTTAATTTCTTTTTTTTCTCTATTTTTAATATACATATATGTGTACATAAGTGTATACACACATATGCTTTCCGTATTTATTACTTAGCATTGGTCATGTGATAACATAACCAGACTGATTCCCATTGTGCTGTGCACTGTACAAACATAACATAATGTTCAACATAATGTTCATTCTGTTTCAAAGATGGAGCAAGAGGTGTAAAAGACATATGAGAAGGAAGAAATGAAGGAAGATAATTTGGTAAGGTGTATTCACATCTTATAATTTCAGGCATCCTAAGCTCACTGGCCAAGTCAGTATTTACTGGCTAGGCCCATATTTTCCTCTGTGGTGAGTGGAGTATATAGGTTCCTGCCCGAAATGACCTTCTGGAGAAGCTCACCTCAACACCTATGACCCAACTCCTGACAAAAACAATTTTCATCCATTGACTGTAGGGACAAACCCAAGAGACTCATTGTCTACATTAACTGGATAAATCAGATGACTAAGAGGGAGGAAAGGAGGGAGCTGTACATGGATACACCTAAGAAAACACATCTCATAGGAAGCATGTAATAGTTGACACAAAGGTATAAGCACAGATGTCAGCTTGCTGTTACCAGCTTATACTTTACAGTATGCATTATCACACTGCTCAGTTTTGAGGAGTGGCTGAAAGAACTTTGTAATTTATACATATCAGCTTGGAAACTTGCCTTGACTAAGTGGCAGCATAGAAAAAATATCAGTTGTGCAACAGAGAACAGGTGACCAAGCTGACAACATCATCAGTGCAAAGGGCAAAACTATGTTTGCTAGATAATAAACCATTCAGAGCAGATAGGACTAAATGTGGAAAGGAAACTTTGAAAATTATAGAAGTTCATAGTAAGAGGTATTGATTGGTAAGGGTATGAGTTAAGGGAAATCCAAGAGTTTCACACATTACCTTAAAGTTAAGGTAATCTATGAAAATTTGACTGTAAAAGCAGCATTTTGAATAGATACAAGGGCTGAGTCAAGGTTACAGTATATAGAGCTGTAGATTATCAGAGCTTGGGTCTGAATTCTGAAAGCTGCGGTGAAAGGTGAGGTCTCAGAGATAGGCACTAATCAGCAGGAAACTTTAGGGACAACCTGTGAGTGTAAAACCGAAGCCAATGGTGAAACTAGAATTGGAGTCCTGAAGAGATTACAGAGAATGAGGTCGTGGAAGAGAAAGGGGAATAAGGAAGGTTTTCACCCAGATGTTGAAAGAGCAGCTTCCAACATTCTATACTGCAGTTACTGGTTTAACAGTTACACGAATTATCAGAAAAAGAGGTCATGGCTTTAATTTACCCTGGAAGAAACAAACTCCGAGGGGCAGGTTTGTAAGTCACAAACACAAGAATGGCACTCCTAGCCATACCAGAAGATGAAAAGCCATGAGGACAGACAAAAGGAGGGTGCCACAACGGGCCTCGAGACATCCCCTCTACAAGGCAGAACCTGGTAGAGTCCCTGTGGCCGGGTGCTGCTATAGCTCACATGAACCAACCTGTATCCATGGATCTGGTTAGTGAACAAGAAACTGTCCAGAGAAACTGAAGAGGGATTTTCTTTTTCTTCAAAAAGTAGTATTTCTAAGTTTTTCTAATACCTGACACCAGCGAAATTAAACCTCCCAGTAAATACTCCTCTGTGAAGTCTAAAACCTCAGGATCGTAAGAGGAGGAGAAGCAGGAAAGTAAAGTTGACAGACAAAAGGAAAAAGAATATTGAGATGCAAAAGTTAATTGTGACACCTAAGAGCTCCATCATTTTCCTTCATCCATTACAACATTAAGTGAATAAAATGTCTGTGAGGGGAGTTTTTACATTGGTGTAAATATGTCTTTCATCACTGTCCGCAGAATAGTACAGGAAGTTAAAGGAGGCCTTTTAAATAAGTATTTTATTAAGTGCCTCCGGTAAGTGTATATTCACTTATATTTCTTGCATGTTACATACACAAAATAATTAAAATTCAGGACTTTTCATCAACATCTTTCACCTCAATTTTAAAATGGAAGTAAAATCTTAGCACAAATGATTTCTGTAATGATAACGATAATTTTATAGAAAAGCCACCATCGAGTGTTAAGCATATGGTATCTTAAACTATTCCTAGACGTGCGTCTTTCAGCAAACAAAGGTTCCTGTCACCATTATCTCAGTCCCTGCAGGTACTGCTGCAAGTATTCTTATTAACTATTCAACTATTCATTTCTCTTCTGAATCTTGGTGGGTTTTCTGCATATGGTTAGACTCTCAGGTTCAAAAACTACCTCCTACTTTAGCTGTCTCATCTGCTTAGTGTAATTAAATTAATTCCCTTCTCAACATCACTTTAGAAACTTAAATTTATCAGTTACAACAGTATTACTCTGTAAAGCAAGCAATTTTATTAAATATGCCCTATCAAAAAGGCTGATGAATCAAATAGGCTGTGAATGATAAGAATTATTACTTACAGGTAAAATCAAAGAAGATCTGCATTTCTATCAAAACCTGACATAATTTACCCCTGCACAAGCAGACAAAAATCCATTTGCTTACATGGAGCAATCATTGTTAAGGCCAGAAGGGGTCTTGTCCCTGAAGCCATATTAAGGTTTTCTTAATAAACCGTCTTATAGGAATATATTTTCTTTAAAATGAATTTTTAAACATGCTTACCTTATAAAAATTCCACACTGAAAGAGATGAACTAGAAAAATCCATTTTAGCTTCCCAGTATCAGTACCTTCCCAGTCATTTTTAAACCACTCGTAACTGAATATCTGAGTTATTAATGATGAAAGACCTCTAAAACACAGTATCAATATACTCCAAGAATATTGTCCTTGATAGAAATATTTACTAGCTACCCAGAAGTCCACTCCAATATCAACTACGTAAATTAGAAGTCCACAAACTAAAAAAATAAAATTCTGCTTAGTAAATTTCATCATGCATCGGACTGTCACAGTTGTCATTCGCTCCTCACTTCATGTAAAGGAAAGTCAGAATTAATCGAAATGCTTTCCTACAGTGGAGTCTTTTTCCTGATGACACCGTCTGCTCATAGTGCTTTATATGCAGGAAAGCTGGGTTGTGTATTTTTACTATAGCGAAATGACTTGCATTTTTCTGTATTCTTGATTTAAATATTAAATTAACTTCATTGATACACATCTGTTCTGGAAAAGACAAATGTAAATTGACTTTTTCATTGGTGGAGTTATTCTTCATTACTCATTCCTAAAAAAAAGAAGAAGAAAATATGAAGATTAGCAGTAACAATGTTTTCTTTTGAAGTATCACACAGCAATTCTCATGACCATTTAAACAAGCAAGTACAAAATGCAGAATGTACTGAGATATCAGTGAACAATCAGCCCAAGAGAAGCTGCACCTCTGAACCTGCCGAGGTCGTCCACTCTCCCAACCACAGTGACTCTCCACTTACCAAGCAGCTGTTCAGACAATTCCTAAGAGTTGCAAACCACTAAGAAATAAGATTACCTCTACTAGTTTTTAATACCAGTTTATGGAAAAAAAAAAATCCATTCCTTCCCAGCACTTTTTTAACTTCTGAGGCCTTCTCCCTTACTGTGCACAGCACAAAACACTGAGAAAACTCCTGTCCTGAGTACATGCCATTGTATCAGAGTACACATCACTATGTCATTTCTGACTGTGTTGCTGCATTGGTGTTCATACGTCTAGTGGTTTTATCATGTCTGCTTGTTTCTTCCACATGCAGCAAGCAGCGCTGAACAGGATTGCAGTTTTCCTGTCAAAGAGACTTGTAAGGAGCCAGACCTGAAGCACTCTGCACCTCTTCGGCAAACGTCTCCCAAGCTGTGTGAGTAGTAGCTAAACACAGATGACCTAACCCCATTGTCTAGTACAAACAGAATGAATTCACAGCCCGAACTACATTTACATTTTCTAACATTGCAAGGATTCTTGTGACCTCTTTGAGTAGTCCTTGCACATCCTTCCTCTGTAGACCTGTGGTATTTGCCAAGTGAACAGAAAAGCTGTAAGGCAGTACATTCTTTGCCTCATTCATTTCCACCTCCGCAAAGCCACAAACATTAAAATGACAAAAAGTCACTTATTTCATTTACATATCTTTGCAAAAAGCTGCTGGGAGCTATCCCAAAGGATGGGACACAGGACGTGCCAAAGCACCCGGTTCAGGCTGGTGCCGCCACCAAACAGCAGCAGACTATACACGGGGAACAGCCGCGCTGGGGAACTCAGGGCAGGGGAAGTGTGGGCGGAGGCAGGTCTCCTTTGGATTTTGGTGAATTTGGGCATGCTGCCACAGAGGAATGAAATGACACAGTTGGTTAATACCCCATGAACACAGCTTTTGAAAGGTAATGACAATTATTTGCTTGTGTTGACTGGGCTAGTCTACACTGTGAGCCAGGTACAAATCTAGAGAACTTAAGCTCTTAATTTCCTAATGAAGACAAGTGAGAACATAAAAGCCTAAATAGCTGCTGGGTGTCTAAACGCTGGTTTTTTAGATCTAGGCCTTAGCTACTTCTAGCCTCTTGTTCTATCTCCTACTTAGGTTTCGTGTCCTGGCCCCACAGAGGTCAGAAAGATCAGGCAATCTCACAGCTAGAATAGCTGGGATCCTTTCACTGTCCTTTCTTATTCTCTACAACAAACTACCACTAATCTCTTTCAAATCACTAATTCAATTTGTATCAAATTCACAGGCAGATTCAGGGAAGTGGACTTTGGTACAAAGTCCAGCATAGACTGAACTTTCTGTTTGCAAATGTTTCGTATCTGAAAACTTGTGTATGAACCAACTTAAGAGTTTATTACTCAGATTCATTCAAGGAAATTCCAAGGGAAATTGTATTTACTCTATATTAGAACACCATGTCATTCTGCAGCTTGAGGTACCACCTATGTTAAGCTGCATCCTTCTTTGTAACAAGAACATTATGCACAGTTTTTAGAACAGATTAAAAAAAAAAAAACAACAAACACAAAGACCAAACCTTGAACAGGTTCACTATTTGACTGTTCCAGGAAACAAGATCATAAAAGATAAGTCAATAACTGGATCCAGACAGAAAGTTCTTTGGGTAGGCAATTTATGGCCAAAGTAGGCAGTATACCAAGGTTCACATTTAATGAGTACTAGACATTTGAGTGGCAAGGAGTAGCCTCTAATTTTGTACCTGAAATGAATAATTAGGATAACTGGATTCGTCCCTCTTTACAACCTCCCTATCCTTCTGTATCTGAGCACTTCAGAAAGAGGAATTATCTCATTATCATGTTATCCCTAATACGAAAGAAAGTCTTACGGTCTACGTCCAGACTCCTCTGAAACAACAGCATGAAGAGTAGTTGTAAGCCCGGTTATTTCTACTTCTGACACACGTACTGTCCAAACTGCTGCCACGCTGGCAGTCTGCAAACCTGTGTGGACATCTTGGTGGTATACGAAGGCATCAGGGAAGCCGAGATAAAAGAGGAGCCACACATTATCAAGCATGTCAGCTTGCTCACATTCTCATAATTATCTTGAACAAGGAATCTAGTCTTGAAAGAGCCTTGGAATGGCTGGTAAGGCATGGGGTTTATGTTTTGCTCATGTGAACCTAAAAAAAATCTGTCAGAGACTTACAAATCTGTATTCCCAAATGTTCAATGTCTTAATTCCAAGACCAAGCACAAATGCCTGCTCACAGGTGCACATGAAATCTCTGTTGAAGATCTCAGCCCTTAACATCCCCTATTATTTTATGCATGATAGCACTCCAAAGAGCACCATGGTTTCATGCGCCAGGTGGGGTACAATTAGGTGCCACAGAAGAGAGTGCCTTGTACCACTCAGAATTTTATTGTCCCCAGTCTTCCTAAACATACAAGGTCAGGCTGGTCAGTGCTCTGAGCAACTTCATCTAGTTGAAGATGTCCCTGCTCATTGCAGAGGGGGTTGGACTAGAAGACCTTTAAAGGTTCCTTCCAACCCAAACTATTCTATGATCTAACATGACAGGAGCTACAGGAGCACAGTGTCTGTCAGCCAACATAAGTATAAGCCTTTTCTAAAAACAAAGATACTTTTACAAAATCATATTGTGATAAAGCAGAAACAGTAAAATGTGATTAGCAAGGCCTTCAGTTCTCACAATACATTTAAAATGTGACTACAAAATGCAGACTTACCTTAATACTGGCCACAGACAGAGATTTTTCACTTTAAAAAGTTATAGATTTGCATATTCACAGGTTTCCCATCCGTACCTTTACAAGTCTTGCAATCCAATAAAAGTTAAAGGGCTTACAAATATAACAGAAACTGAAACTGAAGTCATGCAAACCACGTGACAGTTAATGATTTGCTACCTGCCAAGAACTGTCATTCTTAGGAATATATCATAAAAATTCTATTCTAAAAATTCTGTTTAGAAGTCCCTGTCTATATTTAATACTATGTTTAATATACTATAAAATTCCTTTCAATAAACTAATTTCACACTTTGCTCCACAAAAGTAAAAAAAAAAGTACCACTTCCCCTCCATATATGTATATATCTGCATACGCATGTTCAAACTTGGAATGTAGTTTGTTAGACTTGTTGAGCAAAAGCCAACAGATATTTATGGAAACATACATGTGTATATGTGTGTGTATATGTGTGTTTGAGGTTTTTTATATTTATTTATTTATTTTATATTTTTATGCATATATCAAAGATTTATGAAATAAGAACAATCTTTTTGGCTATATCTGAAAACTGTAGTACAATGCACTGGAAATCTGTACAAAAAGCTTTTCTATGCAATAATACATGAAGAGACTGCATGTGTCCAGGGACAAGTGATTAAAATTGTTTTCCTCTGGTAAAACTACAGGTGTTTGCAAGAGTCTGCTCCTGCTGAGCTATCAGCACTCAACACACAAATTTTATGCTACTGAGAAAATCTAGAGCATGTTTAAAAGAGCTGCAGGGTACAAGGAGCAGGTGGTGTGATTCAGCCTCTATGACCATGCTGCACAGGATGATGCATGCCCTCAGCCAGAGCACTCTATAGCTTCTCTAGCTCGTACGACAGGAGATACAATCCTACAAATGTCTTCACAGGGAACTTAATATCAGTGCTTGCTTTTACTTGCGCTCCCTCTCCCTTATAGGTTAGAAACATCCTAGCCCTAAGCAATTCTTTCAGGCCTTGAAATATCGTTATTTTCATGTCATCACTTGAAGAACAGAATCAATGGACCAAGTCAGTTTTCCAAAGCTAAAAAAACAGTGGCTGAATCCAAAGCAGTACTGCAGAGTGGTTCATCCCTGCAAGACAACACATTAGGAAAACACCTTAGGACATCAGTGGGGCAATGCATTATCCATAACCGGCTTCTGAACAGATGCAGCAGAGGCCTTTCTACCTGTGTTAAATCTCAGTGATGATTCAAAGGCAATAGGCCTACTCCGTGCATGCCCAACAAGATCTTCATAAGGGCTCTGAGCATCATGAACGCACTAATTAAAAATGTAGTTGTATATTGGTCCACAATAAAATCCCAGAGACTTCAGAAAAGAAGCAACTCAGCAATTACAGTGACACCTGTTCTGTCCTATAAATGATCAAATGAATAAAAGCACTGTGTTAAAATATAGATTTGTGGACAATATTTCTTTCAACATGGGCATAAGCTACTGTGTGCTTTTGCAGCAAACTGAACACCTGACACGAGCATAAACCTATGTAATCCTAGCCAAGAAAAACAAAAGGGATGCATCATGCCCATCCTGTCTTGTATTCCCCTGGCCTTGACTGTTCCACTTGCATAAAATCCACTGGAATGGACTGCACCTCTGGTTCTTCACAACCTTCACTTCACTGGGACCTCGGTGGATGAGACTGCAAGAGTAGCTGCAGACAAGATGAGACCGTGGCAAACTAGTCTACGGACTAGACTATCCACATTTAGCAGCTTTTACCAAGACTGCCCCTCTCCACAGGTCTTGGCCAGGTTTGAAAAGCTGCTGCTCTCCAGTACAACACAGCTTTCTTTTAACTCTTAAAAAATCTCCAGTGATCTCAGTCAATGATTAATATCATTCCTTTACGTATGATAAATATTCATCATCTGAGATATGTTCTCACTGAACTAAAAAAAATACACATAATTTAGCAGCAGAGTAATAAATGCATTATATACTGAGCTTGGTATATAGATTTAAATTCTTATAACTCCATCTCAGCATTTTTAAATTTGCAAGAGGCTTTGCCTAAATAGTGACTAAGTTCCCACAGCTTTAAGGGAAGGCATCTTAAATCAGCCAAGTCACAAACTCGTTACTGTGACCTTTGTTGTTATTAAAAAATGTCAAAAACTTTATAGCATGGAGAGAGAGACAATGTTTGTGTATCTGATTCTTGGACTGTAAATCAAGCAGCTCATGAGCTAAATTACTGTCTGAATGATTAATTTGTTTTCTAGTTACACTTGCTATCCAAGAAAGCACATCTCTTAAACTGTGACAAAAATCCTACAGTATTCAGTACACTTATTTGCTTCCAAATGGGCTAGTAAGGACCTTTTTTCTCTGCTTTGATTAGTGTTAGCAGGACATTGGATATTTTATCTTTGGAAGGTCAACTTATTCCAGACATTGGAAACTAAGGTCCTCATTAGGACTAGCATAGAAACAAACACGATGAAACACCAACCTCAAAAAACCCAGAATTTCTGAAGATTCATTGTGTAATTCTCTCTTTACCTTTGATACTTAAGCTTTGAAGTCAATAAATGTTTTTGCCACCAGTATTAATGGATGTTACAGAAGAAAATGCATGGCTTGAAAGAGCGTATTTGCCAATAACTTCACCTCAGTGTAACAGCTTCCTCTGCTTCATTAATTACTCCAATATACTTGTACAAGCTGTCAGCAGTTTTCTACCACTGCTGCTACTTGGTACCCTGCCACAGCAGAACCCCTGGTCACCTCTGCAGTGAACCCAAAAGTTGAACTCAAAAGCAGCATTAACATACAGATTTGGAGGAGAATCTCACAAAGCCATAGAACAGACAAGGCTTGAAGGGACCTCTGGAGGTCATCTGGTCCAATTCCCCTGCTCGAGCAGGGCCACCAAGAGCCAGTTGCCCAGGACCATGTCCAGGCAGCTTTTGAATATCTCCAAGGATGGAGACTCCACAGCCTCTCTGGGCAACCTGTGCCAGTGCTTGAACTACCTCACACTGAAAAAGTGTTTCCTAATGTTCAAAGGGAACCCCCTGTGTTTCAGTTTGTGCCCATTGCACACATTGTGGTCCTGCCACTGGGCACCACTGTAAAAAAGCCTGGCTCCGTCCTCTGTGCACCCTCCCTTCAGGTATTTATAGATATTGATGAGATCCCCCTGAGCCTCCTCTTCCCCAGGCTGGACAGTCCCAGCTCTCTCAGCCTTTCCCCATGGGAGAGATGCCGCAGTCCCTTCATTATCCCCCCTGATCATGTCCTAAACACCAGATGATCTGGCTTTCTATATTTTCTACACAACACTGCCTCTTAATGTAGGAATCTTGCAGCCTACATTCTCTCTGCAAAATCTGCTTCACTTCTTTTTGGCCAGGACTCTTTACTTCTCTCTGTACCACGTAAAAAGCATAAAAACATCATAAGAAAAATTCTGCAAGTACCAAGAAATACATGCATGTCTTAGTTAAAATAGGTGTTCTAAATAGCAGCAAGAATTATATTAAAATAACAAGAAAACCAACCAACAAAAAATGCTCTCAACAAGACTTTCACATAGCAATGTCTATGAAGACAAGTATCTCAAGGAATTTGCTATGCACTACTCAATTGATTCTGTCTAATTATCACAGAATTACATGCTTGTGCTTAAGTCTATTACGGCTATTACACAGCCACAGTGGAGAGGCATTTATCCTCAACAATTATGCTTAAAATGGGGAAGAAAGCCAAGTTCCAGTACTCAAAGGTTTCTTGAGTGCTAAAAATGCAAACAATGACCTCGTCGCATTTTCAAAATTACCAAACTGCATTTTATGTACCTCGTAGTTGTAGAAAATTAATCCTCCATCGAATATCACATTGTATATCACCAACAATCTCACCTTAGGCTTATTGAAACTCAGTTTTTTGCCCTCTTTTTTTTTTTTTTGACTGGTACTCTAACATTCCCTGCTTCAGAATATTTTTCACCTCAAAATTTTGTTTCAGCAATGTAAAACAGCTAGTGAACCAAAGAACTTGAGGCTAAACACTCATATTTGCCTGTACCATATTAGAGAGTATAATAGCAGGACTTCCACTACGTGCCTGTTAACCCCTGTATTAGAAGAGGAATAACAGACTTTTTAAATCGGTAGGCTTGTGCAGGAAATGAAGGTGACAGGAGAACCTGCACTTCGCTCTCCAAAGGCACCCACTGCTGCCACCTCCAGACAAAACAGATTCACAGCTCCTGCCTAATACTAAAAAATGTATTCTTTTACCACAGTACAGCAATAGTAGTAATAAGCATTCCCTGGGGAACAAGTCTACAGTTCCCCAAACAACACTTAATTAAAAAAAAAAAAAAGTCTTGTGATGTTAAAAATAACTGGCACCTTGCTATTTCTGAGTTATCAGTGACATGTAAATCTTCAGGTAAATAATTTCAGAAATCTTCTCTAAAATTTTGCAGTTTTCTTAGAAATAGGAAACTGCTGAAATATACAGCGTACCTTTGCTTAGGTAGTACCTTCTTCTAATGACACAGCAACTGAACTTCACCTAAGGACTGTGAATGAGTTTAACATACCACCAATAGCTATATACATGTGTGCTACAAAATCAGCGTCACAGGGTAGTTCATGATTAGGTAAGTTCAGGTCTAGTCACAGTTTCTTATAAAACACTATACGGGAAAATGATATGGCAAGAGACTGGAATATTGTCTATAGGGGGAGTATAAGTGGTGTACAAGGGGTCTCTTGCTTGCTTCAGCAGCATATCTGCACACAAAAAAGGCTTCTTTTCTTTGACTCGAGACATCCTTTCTGTCGTCTGTAGTTCATGCTTTGGTGAGTTTGGAAATAAAAAACAAATGTAATGGGTTTATATATAAAATAAGTAAAGTTCTGGTTTATCAGATAAATCAAAGAAATTGGCTTGAAGGCCTCAATATAGGGGCGGCCAGCATCAGTACAGTGGCACAGTTTCTCTCTGTGGCTTTGTGATGCCTGGCAATTAACAGTAATTGAAGTCCGTGTCCAGGAGTACATTTGTTTAATTGCTGCATAGCGTGGGCCCGCACAATGTGCTGGCAGCAAGGCTCTTGTGTGTCACAAAGCAAACTGCTTGGCTGAACGGGTGACCGCAAGGAGATGCCTACTGCTCGTGTAGCCGAAGGGTTAGCTAGCACCGCAAGTGTGCTAACAGTAGCTAAATCGGCATCCGTGAAACAGCCTAAAGGCAAGCACGCTGTCGGCCACCAGACTTTGAAGACGCCCCGCTGCTGTCTGACCAGGCAGCTGAAAGGCACCGCTTGTCCTCCGACCGTGGAGGCCAGCTGAAAATGTGGAGTTGTGTGTCGATGCTAGCGAGTGCGGCATGGCAAGGGAGGTAGCAGGGCCTCCCTCAGAGCTGCCTCCGCGCCTCGAGCCATCCTCTGCCTCGCGCTGCCCGGGAAGCCAAACGCGTCAGGGATCTGTAGCAGACTGAGCACCAGAAACGGGGGAAGGAGGCAGGGGGGAACACCAGCTCGTCATACACGGCAGGATGCAGACCTTTGTTAGTGTGTCAAAGTCTTTGATAGCTGACCTCCCAGCGTGTAGGGAATGTATCGCTTGCCCACATTACAGTTTAAGCAGACAAAAAAAATTTAAACTTTGAAGTTTTATGACAGTTCTGTTGAATCCACAGAGCTTTGCTTTTCAGTTCCATGCTATACTTTAAGTTGTTTGTATCTAAAAAGTCTTGTGGAATTTTGCTTCTCAAGATGATGTTTGGGGATTTAGCCCCTTCAGAAGGCAGTGGGAATCTATTCTGTTTGCCCATGCAACTCCAAGAAATGGCCCCAGATCACATATCAGGGTTGCAACTCTATTTTCATACAATGAAAAACCATTTAAGCGAAAAAAATGCTACCACCAGATACTTCATTGTGCTTTGTATTGCTATGATCACCTTATGAATTTACATTGATTTGTAACAGATATAGAGGATCTCATATAGGTATAAAACAATCAGATAATATTTGAAATTCTCATATTGGTAAAGTTGCCTGCAGTAGTATTACCTGCTTTAATTTCAATTGAAATTATTCTTCAGTTTCAGGAGCTACTGGAGAGAGTCCAGCGGAGGGCTACAAGGATGATGAGGGGACTGGAGCATCTCTCCTACGAGGAGAGGTTGAGGGAACTGGGCTTGTTCAGCCTGAAGAAGAGAAGGCTGAGAGGGGGCCTACAAATATCTGAAGGGTGGGTGTCAGGAGGATGGGGCCAAGCTCTTTTCAGTGGTGCCCAGTGACAGGACAAGGGGCAATGGGCACAAACTGAGGCACAGGAAGTTCCATCTGAACATGAGGAAGAACTTCTTCCCTCTGAGGGTGACGGAGCACTGGAACAGGCTGCCCAGGGAGGTTGTGGAGTCTCCTTCTCTGGAGATATTCAAGACCCGCCTGGACAAGGTCCTGTGCAGCCTGC
Organism: Opisthocomus hoazin; assembly: GCF_030867145.1. Taxonomy (NCBI): domain Eukaryota; kingdom Metazoa; phylum Chordata; class Aves; order Opisthocomiformes; family Opisthocomidae; genus Opisthocomus; species Opisthocomus hoazin. The sequence continues at coordinate 39,112,671 of NC_134416.1, forward strand.
TGTAGGTGACCCTGCTTCGGCAGGGGGGTTGGACTAGATGACCCACAGAGGTCCCTTCCAACCCCTACTATTCTGTGATTCTGTGATTCAGTGACAGGTACCTTAAGGAGAGAACAAGTCACTCTAATTTGTCTAACAATGCCAATTGAAAGGCACTAATTTTTGGTCAGGCCTCAGTACTCGGCCCAGTCTTGTTCAACTCATTCATCAATGACCTGGATAAAAGGACAAAGTGCACCCTCAGCAAGTTTGCTGACGATACAAAACTGGGAGGAGTGGTGGATACACCGGAAAGCTGTGCTGCCATTCAGCGAAACCTGGACAGGCTGGAGAGTTGGGCGCAGAGGAACCTGATGAAGCTCAACAAGGGCAAGTGCAGGGTCCTGCACCTGGGGAGGAACAACCCCATGCACCAGGACAGGCTTGGGGCAGACCTGCTGGAAAGCAGCTCTGCGGAGAGGGACCTGGGTGTCCTGGTGGATGACAAGTTGACCATGAACCAGCAGTGGCCCCTTGCTGCCAAGAAGGCCAATGGGATCCTGGGGTGCATTAAGGAGAGTGTGGCCAGCAAGTCGAGGGAGGTTCTCCTTCCCCTCTACACTGCCCTAGTGAGGCCCCATCTGGAGTACTCCGTCCAGTTCTGGGCTCCCCACTTCAAGAAGGATGAGGAGCTACTGGAGAGAGTCCAGCGAAGGGCTACGAGGATGGTGAGGGGACTGGAGAATCTGTCCTATGAGGAAAAGCTGAGGGAGCTGGGCTTGTTCAGCCTGGAGAAGAGAAGGCTGAGAGGGGACCTTATAAATGCTTATAAATATCTTAAGGGTGGGTGTCAGGAGGAAGGGGCCAGACTCTTTTCAGTAGTGCCCAGTGACAGGACAAGGGGCAACGGGCACAAACTGAAGCACAGGAAGCTCCATCTGAACATGAGGAAGAACTTCTTCCCTCTGAGGGAGACGGAGCACTGGAACAGGCTGCCCAGGGAGGTTGTGGATTCTCCTTCTCTGGAGATATTCAAGACCTGCCTGGACAAGGTCCTGTGCAGCCTGCTGTAGGTGAGCCTGCTTCGGCAGCAGGGTTGGACTAGATGATCCACAGAGATCCCTTCCAACCCTGAACATTCTGTGATTCTTTGTTTCAGAAGGGACACCACAAAGCCAAACAGGTGAATTTCATCACCTGGCAGGCTCTAGAACGAATGCTGTTTGGAAACACAGTATCAGTACTTGGATGACAGTGACAAAATTTCACAGAATCACAGAACAGCCGAGGTGGGAAGGGACCTCTGGGAACACCGGGTCCAACCCCCCTGCTCAAGCAGGGCCACCCAGAGCTGGTTACCCAGGACTGTCTCCAGGCAGCTTTTGAGTATCTCCACGGATGGAGACTCCACAACCTCTCTGAGCAACCTGTGCCAGCGCTCGGTCACCCTCACGCTGAAAAAGCGTTTCCTGACGTTCAGAGGGAACCCCCTGTGTTTCAGTGTGCGCCCAGTTTGTGCCCCTGGTCCCCTCGCAGAGGCAGTGGCCCTGTGACAGAGCCCGGCTCCTCGCCTTCATCCCGCCGAATTCCCACAGCGTTCGTTCCCAGAGGCCGATCTTCCAGCGAGGAGCCGCCTCCCTGAGGGCGGCAGCCGAGCCGCCCCGCCGCCGCTTCGCCTCAGCTCCGGGCGGAAGGGAGGGGGAACGGCGGCTTCCGCCTTCCCGCCCTCGGCCTTCGGTGTGAGGGGAGCGGAGCCGGGAAGCGGCGGCTTTGGCGTTGGCGGGGTGCTGCTGCCGCTGCCGAGATGTCGTCGCTGCTGCCGCGCATCGAGCGGCTCTCGTCGCGGGTGGTGCGGGTGCTGGGCTGCAACCCGGGGCCCATGACTCTGCAGGGCACCAACACCTACCTGGTGGGCACCGGGCCCAGGTAACGACCCAGCTTCGGGGCGGGGGAAGGGGACGGGGACGGGGCGGCGGCGCCCCGCTTGGGGCCTGTCCGCCGCCTCGGCCGGGCGGCTGTTGGGCTGAGGCGGGAAATTCCGTGAGGGAAAGCGGCTGGGTGCCTCGCCTCAGGCTTCGCCGCTGCCCGGCGGTGCTGGGCGGGAGCTCCTGCGACCTCTTTGGGAGGTGCCGTGCAAAGTTGTGTTCTTTTTTAACATTAACTGTCACGTTAGCACTTAGAATCGTCTCACAGGGGTTTTTTTCCCCCTCTCTTTTTTTTATTTTTCTGTGTCTGTGTGTAGAAGAGTCCTGATTGACACCGGGGAGCCGGCGATACCTGAATATATTGGCTGTTTAAAGCAGGCACTGTCAGAGTTCAACATCTCAATCCAAGAAATTTTAGTGACGCACTGGCATCGCGATCATACTGGTGGAGTACCTGATGTCTGCAAAAACATCCCTAATGGTAGGCCAGAGATTTGGGGTATTGTTAAAAATGTTAGGTACGCGGCAAGAAAAAAAATTTACTGAGTGCTTCTGTGCAAATCAGCTGAATTATTCTTCTGGAATATCCATATAAACTACGTGTAATTTCAGAATGCTGTTGCTGTGTGTAGAATGAGAACAATGGATGATCTGAATATTGTAGTACTACAGTTTTTATTTAATATCTGTGCATACCTTCATAGTGAATTTTTCTTACATGTGAATAGTGAGAACCTAGATTACTGTCAGCAGTTTACATGGTATTCAACAGGTGTGTGAAAAACTTGATACTGGTTCCTTTCTATATTGACAGTAATGACAACTTGACCATTATTTTCGCTTGTGTAAAAATAATAAATAACTTAATCTCTGAAAAAGAAACATGCATAACTTTGAGATTCCTTACAGCAGACCTTTAGTAATTGCTGACAAATTCAAAGGTCATGATCATTAGGGCAAAGAGAGTAGGGCAGTCTGCTGATAAATTCTGGTCTAAAAATATGCATTTCATGTTGATAAGCAGTAAGAGACATTTCTGCTTTAGTAATTGGGAATACAATAAGCATGTGGTTCTTCTTAGCATTGTTGGACTTCGTCAGAAGCTTTGTCACAGGCTTTATCGGATTTTGTAAAGTTGCCAGGTACTTACCTGCAAAGAAGCCTGGGCACCACTGAAAACAACATCAGTGTCCTTGCGAGAATTTTGGTCTTGTCAACCCATGAGCATGGCTGTAAAGACTAGCAAGGTATATAAACACCTTTCTGGGTTGCTATCCATAGCTATTCCAGCTAAGGCATTCAGATCACGCACAGTTCAGAACGATAGACGCTGAGGGAAGTTGCAGGTCAAAAAGCCTTCATTCAGTGTTTGGCAAATATTGAATGGTGCTTCTGTGAATCATAGTGCGGAACGTGAGCGCAGAAATCTTAGGGTTGTTGTAGAAACTTGGGGTTTTGGGCTCTTGATGAGTCAAGAAGGAACATTTGTAAAATATAATAGTTATTGACATTTCTGTAACTTGTGCTTTTTTTGTCTTCAGTGGCTTTCACTATTCAGTGTTTGTGGCTCTGGAAGGTTGCTTGACAAACATAAAGTTAATGCACAGAATTTCTTGTTTCTAGTTTTCTGTTCATACCGTGTAAAAATTAATAGTACTTCTTCAAAAAGTAGCCTTTCTGTGGAATTAGCTTTGTTAGTAACAAGTTCAAAATGTTGTTTACTTTGCTTTCTTTAAATAGACTCTGAATATCGCATCTGTAAGCTTCCCCGTGTCCCTCACCGTGAAGAAATAATAGAAGGAGGACATAAATATTTTTATCTTAAAGAGGGAGATGTGGTAGAGACAGAAGGAGCCACACTCAGGTAAACACCAATTTCTGCAAGTTTGCTGGATCACTTTTTCCTTCAGAATTCTGACATATGTATCCCAGCTTCTAATGACTAGGAATCCGTACATCTAATCTTTGCAACACTTACACATGTGGACTTCCTCTCATCAGCAGGGGATGTTTATATGAAGAAATTATTTTTATGAATGAGGATTATCAGGAATTAGCCTTTGGTTTTTGGCCTCAGCAGAGAAATTAAGAACATCACCCTTGAAAAATGTTTCCTCAGGAAAATCAAATAGGATTTTACATACTTTCTCATCGCTAGTAGTTATTATTAAAATTCATACTTTTGGGGAAGTTTATGGTAGTCTGGATGGATTATTTAGCATGCCTTTCTTTTTACTTTAAAAATATTTCCCAAGAAGACACTAAAACATTTAATACGTAACATTAAAGTGATAATTTTTAAACCTTTAACCAGTCAGGTCCTTGTAGGGTGCCAGTTTGGTAAGGTTTCTTCCCAGAGGGCATATTGCCTGTGTTGTGAGCATGCATGAGCCCGAAACAGAAAGCCACCGTGCCTCACACAAACACACACACAAAAGAAAGATCTGACCATTCTGTTTCCAGAGTTCTTTCATTAACAAGGCATTACCCTTCTGAGGACAAATTTTGCTTATTTTCCTCAGTTTAGATGTGAATTATATCCCACTTGTAGCATATACCAACTGGCTGATTGGAAAAAAGTGAAGAAATAAAGGATATGTTTGACCAAAAGCATTTTATTTTGTTAGTGTAAAAACAAAAAAACAAACATGGAAAGTATTATATTGAATATTGAAGACCTTTCACTACCCTAAGTGGCCCATGTGTGGACAAAAATTTAGAGATGGAAAACAGCTTGTTAAATATGAATCCAAGTAAGATGGGTGGCACATTTTGAAGGTTGGAATAATGCAGCCAAACTTTATGCTTGGTTGAAAGCACGTATTCTCACCTAGTTAGTTCTGTAAGCACTTTAAGGATACTCTTAGATCCACCGCTGGTTCCAAAATAGCAGTATCTGCATGTTCAGTTTTAGTTAGCAGCCTTCAGGTTTTCAAGGTGTGCCAGGCAGTCTTGGATTCTTTTTCTTTTGTTTTTTCCATGCTAGTGGTTAAGCTTCCTGCTAAAGTTTCATCAGGAACTGGAGGATATCGCTTCCTACAAAGGCGAGATGCAACCCATCAGCCTGACTTTCATGTTGCCTCTGCAGGACGCTGGCTCACCTGGTTTCTGCTGAACTTGGTGTTCCATAAGAGCTGGGAGTGGTGGCATCAGGTGGTGCTGTGCTTCTGACCTCCCAGCCCTGCAACTGACACGGCTGGGTGCTGTTCAGCCTTGGCTTGTTTGCTGTGCCAAGATTCTGATGAATTTCAGCAGTGATGCTGCTCTGAGTTGTGTACTTTCACTTTGAATCAGACTCAGCATGTGGCCTTCTGCTTTTCGAAAATTGCAGTGAAAGGACACTGCAGTGCAGCTCTGTAGCAGCTTAGGTTACTGAATACACACCAACTGCCCGGTCACCCTTCGCTGCGTTCTAATGCGGTACTCAGGCTGTGGCATCCTAAATCCTTACCATTCAGGTGTTTAAGGACCTGCACATAGAACAGCTTGAAGACTGTGATTCCTTGTTGTATTTGACAGCTCCGCTCCACTGTGTCATGAGGCTTTCAGGGAAAAAGAAGTTTCGTAAGACACACCTTTGTCTGGGTTGGCTCCCGAAGTTTATAGTTAATTTCTAAAAGAATTGGCAACATCATCCTTGCCCTCTTCTGCTAAGTGCCAGGCGTATGTCAAGAACTTCACATATTTCAATCCAGAAATAGTATGTCAACTGTTCTTTTTTAAAGCTTCAGAGCTTTAAAGCTTCAATAACAAATCTTTCTATAAACAAAAGCTTTTCTGTAACACAGCTTTCTGTAAAGCTTCCATAACAAATTCTACACGACTAGCCAGCTCCCTCAATGCACTTTTATTATGATGTGTCATGTAAGAAAAAGCATGTTAGAGAGGATGATCTGTGTTCTCTACATGGTATGGGAAAAGGAACTGGGATTAGACAAAATTATACGCTGTTTACATCAACATTGCAGCCTTTTTTTGGTGTATTTTTTTCTGAGTCTTGTGGGCTACTTTGTAAGTATGATTTTATCATTATTTGTTTCTGTCTTCTGAAAATGAAGCATATATGCTGTATGAAAAACTTTTTTTTGTTGCTGTTCTTTAAACAGAGTTTTATATACACCTGGACACACTGATGATCATATGGCTTTACATTTAGAAGAAGAAAATGCTGTATTTTCCGGTGACTGTATTTTAGGGGAAGGCACAACAGTAATTGAAGACCTATATGATTACATGAAAACTTTGAAAAGGTTGTTACAAATGAAACTAGATTTAATATATCCAGGTAAGTGGTTCTGTTTTTAACTGCTCTGTTTTACTATATAATTTTTAAATACCTCTTCTCAGAATTTAAGCTTCCCATGTTTAGGAGTTTCATAGGCTGTTCAGGGAAATGAATGGCTGTTCAAAAATGATCAGAACACCTCTCCTATGAGGAAAGGCTGAGAGAATTGGGGCTGTTCATAGCCTGGAGAAGAGAAGGTTCCGGGGAGACCTTATCACAGCCTTCCAGTACCTGAAGGGGGCCTACAAGAAAGCTGGAGAGGGACTTTTTACAGGGGCCTGTAGTAATAGGACAAAGGGGAATGGCTTCAAGCTGAAAGAGGGTAGATATAGATTAGCTATTAGGATGAAATTCTTTACCCATGAGCGTTGTGACACGACACTAGAACAGGTTGCCCAGAGAAGTTGTGGATGCCCTCTCACTGGGAGCATTCAAGACCAGGTTGGATGGGACTTTGAGCAACCTGGTCTAGTGGAAGGTGTCCCTTGCCCATGGCAGGGGGGTTGGAACTAGATGATCTTTCAGGTCCCTTCCAACCCAAACCATTCTATGATTCTGTTACAATCAAACACCATTACTAATGTAACAATTCAAGTTCATTACTTAATATATTGCCAGTGCTAGGCTATGACAATTTTATGGTGTGGTGCTTTGCAAGATTTGTAAATTTTTCGGTGATAGGTATCTGTCTTTCCTGAGATTTCTCCATCGGAGGGTGAATCTTGTGCTTCTGTGTGCAAAGGCCTACAGAGGTCAGAATCTTTCACTGTTGACATCATGCAGCAAATCTGGTTTTCTTATTTTACTCTATCTGGGCACCTTAATGTTACCCTGGAAGAAAAAATAATAGTTGTTCTTTTGGTCCTTTGCATCCCCACATGCACTGCCGATGTGAGTAGCCCAGTAGTGTTTCTTGAGAGAGATGCCTGTCCTTTGCAGCACAGATTAATCACAAATTCCTCTTGGAAAGCTGCAGAACCGTCAAGTGGTTGTTTTAGTTAATGACTTAGCTTAAATTGAACAAAAGCCAAGAGGCCAAACATTATGTTCTAAAAATAAGTTGCCGATTCATTCAGTCTATGACTTAGCTTTAATTTTTTTTTCCTCTATCTCCCCCAAACCTTGGTAATGCATTTACTTTTCATATAAACCAAGTGTTTGTTTGACAAGACTGGATTTTAAGAATTCATTATGTAACTAAGGTTTAAGATCCTCATTTGCTTTTTTCAGAGTGAAGTCTCAGCTTTTTCTGTTTCATCTTCTTCCACTTGTCATTCTGAGCGACTGTGTCTACATTCTCAGTTCTGTCTTCCTCCATTAACCATCTATGTTTAGCCTACATAGCCAAGTCTCTTTTGTGTTCATTCTTAAAATATGCTTCTTTTGAAGTAGATGTTCTTTAAGTGCTTTTAAGATCTAAGCATAAAAATGCTATTTAAGAAAAATATAATTATAGATGATTCCATGGATGTGGAGGTGGACATAGACAGAAATAGTGACTTGCTGATAGTTACTGACCTAAATACTGGTAAAACTAAGGATATTTTGGCCTGCAGAATCTCAATTTATTGATCAACTGAATGTTCTACTTTCTTTCTTAAATACCTACAAAACACAGTCTGTTCTTCTAATTTAATTTCTGCCTTCCAAAACCCCATATATGCCAAATTCTATTGGGTTTATCAGTTCTATCTGTTGGATTTCACTCTCTCCTTAATCATTACTTATCTAGATTACACATTCACCAAGGTTGTATATTTGTCCCATTTATCTGTAACTGTTTGCTACGCTGTGGTATGCTTATGCTGTACTTGCAATTAGGAAGCCAGTCGGATATTAAGCATTTTCAGTGATCAGCAGCTAAGTATTGAGATGATTTGGAACTAACTTTCTTGTTTTTTATCCATGCATCACAAAATGCATGCGCGATTGTGTAAAAGATGACTGTTGCCCAGTCAGAGCAATGGTTTGTACTATCGGTATGTACTACAATAAAATGGTAGCTGTAGCAGAAGATAGTTTGATTTACCAGCACATTCTAGATAAGCTCAGTACTTTGACTTTATTGCAGTTTTAGGTCTTCATAATTCTTGAACTGATACTCTGTTCCCCATCCACACTTTAGCACTCACATTGCAGCCTCAGAATTAGATTTAGAGGAGCATGGATTTTTGTAACAAACTAACTGCTGGTTAGGTGTGAGTAGCTGGATTTGCCAGTCCTTCCCCTTCCGTGTTTCTTTTTTAATTTAATGTGGAAATTACTTCAGGCAGAATGCTCGTGACAGTGTATTCACAGCCAGTATTCCATGAGAATCCTTGGGACCAGAAGAGGGCATTATAGTCAGCAGAGGGCTCCCCATCCCGTAATAATAAACGGTGCTCCGTGAGAATACAGGAAAAAATGGTACTGGAGTTAGGAATCTGTGCAAGATTTCATAAGCCCATTATTTGCTTCAATTTTATCCTTTGTGCTTTAATTTACTGTAAAGTAAGAGCATCTATATTACTTCACAGGGTGTTACGAGAGTTAAAACTTACCGTTTCTGATCATCTGGGCTATACAGAGATCAAATAATATGAAGCTGGCTGATATAAAGTCTGAATTACTGGAAAGATGGTCGTATTTTGAGAGATCTATTTCACATGCTCAGAAACATTTTACATTTATGCAGGTATTAATTTACTTGTTGCTGAAGTTAACAGTGTTGCTGTCCCCGAAAAATTATGGATGGGAATGATCCACATCTGGATTTAGTTCTAAGATTTCTGACATCATTTTAATGTCTTTATATGCGTACACAAAGGCTGTGGATCCAGTGGTGTAACGGATATGGAATGCCTTTAACTTTGCAAAATGTGGGTTCCATTCCAGGTACTGACATTGGTCTTGTAGTCTAAGTCAATTAAATCACTTGGAAGAGCAGGGACTGGTTTTAAGACTGCCTTGTGATTCCATGTGCAGGCCTTAATTCTGAATACTTTAATGTGTCTTCTGTCATCAGGGAATGCAAGAGAATGGGCAGTTACCAGTATAGTCTCTGCTCTGTACATCTTGGTGTGTTTTTTCTAAATTTAAACTTTTATTTTTATAAATGGTAACATACTTACTAGAGATACTGTTATATTTGTAACTTATTTTGTAAGGAACAATAGCTTCAGATTAAATATATTTCAAATCACTAAATATATGTGCATATGACAGTGTAGTTTTATATTTGGATGTTATAGATCTTTTATTTATAATATTATCTTTACACAAGGTAAGCTTCAGTGTATATTTAGTAATTTCAGATCTGCTGGAGTGACTGTATAAGTTGAGATATCCATAAATATTTTGTCTTTCTGAAGGATAGATTCCTTTGACACTTTTTTATTTCACAGGTATTGAAAACATGAAAAATTAGTTGCTCTTTTTCTATAAGCTCCCTGTCCTCAGGCAAAATAAGCTTTAATTTAAAGAGCCTTAAAACTAAAAACCCACTTAGTCGGTTAACCCAGAAGTACAAGTAGAGAGTATGATGATTTTTTTTAAATAGTCAGAGAACCTTGAAAGAAACTGTCTGATTTGGATGATACCCAATAACTTCTAAAAGAAAGCTATGTTTTTTTACAGTAGTTTCTATTCTACTGATTTTATAAATTATTTGGAGTTTAGACTGGCAGAGCTGGAAGTTGCTGCTGCTGCTTCAGGTGAGGTATACAGGCAAAGAAATAGGAAACCTTGCTATAAAAAGCATGTGATGAGTATTCATGCAAGTAAATTTCTCTGTAGGTAAAACATTAAGTTTAATTTCTCGGCATGTAATTCTCATGTCTGAAAAATATTTTCATTTCATCTGTCATTTTAGTGTATCATGAGGCAGTATTTGATTTTCCACAAAAGTTAGTGCTTTACTAATTAAGCCTTTTTCTAATTTGATTCAAAGACCTTTCGGTAAGTTGAACATTTCTGATGTGCCACAATAAGTCCAGGAAAAACCATGTGTGTTTTGTGTATTAACCAGCCAGGCATGAAATGATCCACATAGAGCCTTTCTTGTGTATTGCTTGTTCCTGGCCTGATGCATTCCGATTGCCTCACTGATTTGTCTTCTGTTAATTTTTTTTAACATACTTACGAAAGTATGTTCTTAAGGGAATAAAGTACAGTGTGTGAGTCAGTTTTAAAGATCTGTCCTGGAAAATTTATCTGTCAGAATTAAAGATGTTGCTTCTCTCGCCGCTGTTTGCTGGATAGCCCCACAATGGGACAGTGGTACATGAGTCCTTTGCCTCAGCCACTGCTGTTCAAAGACCGGTATCAGTTTAAATCATCAGTATCCTTTGGGGAGAGTGAGACAGGCAGACAGGGGTAGTATAATAATCTGAATCTCATCTCTAAAATCTCTTCAGCAGTGAACTCCTTTCCTTGTTTCTTTTAATAGCCTCAAGTAGTCTTCCCTTGCTTTCCTTACTACATCTGAAGTATTTCCATTCCCTATTCAGACTTTTCAGATCCTGATTCTTCCTTTCCATCTCGGTGCTTTTCAGTTGCAGACTTTAATGCAGACATTTTTAATTTGGCTTATGTAGATGCAAAAAAAAAAATCCCCACCCCAAACCAAAAAAAACATGCAAAGAGTGTCTTACAATTTAACATCAAGGATACTCTGACAGGGTGGTACATAGAGGTGCTGCTCCCTTCTTACAACTTTTAAGTCTACCGGAGTTTACGTAAGAATGATTCAATTCTTCAGTAGCATACTCAACTACAAACTGAAGTAATAGTGCTCTGGTATGTGTGTTTTGATTTAGGTCATGGCCCAGTAGTGCGTGATGCAAATGCAAGAATCCAAGGCTACATTTCTCACCGAACTGCACGTGAACAGCAAATTCTAGATGTTTTCCAGAAGAATGCTGGAAAATCATATACATCCGCAGAGCTTGTAAAGATAGTATATAAGGTAATTGTTGATTGAAAGTTTTTAGATCAAACTAAAGAAAATTGAGGTTATGTTCATAAAATTGCATGTTAGCAGTTTAAGTATTTGAGTGAAGACCATGGTGGCTGTTTAAAAGATGAAAAAAAAAGATTTCTGCTTGTTCAGAATTCATATATGACTGTGCTTTTAAATTGTATTGTTTAAGCACTTCATTGGAATGGGGCCCAGATGATTCTTACGGAGTTCTTATGTCATTATCTAGATGGTCCTGAGCACAGTTGCATGGGACCAAGCAAAAATAAAGTCGTAGTGCTTGGTTCTAAGTGAAAAGGGTGAGATGACTGTTACTTGTTGATTTGTCAAAGTGTGTTTGAAGTCTTGTGAAAGATTGGTTAAAACTTCTGGTTCCTGATTTATCAGTCTGCAGGAGGGTGCAGGTTAGCTGCAGTTCCACAGAGCTGGATATTGCGCTCAGAAGTTGCATAGCTTGCGGGCGTCATTAGACAGGCATGAGAGTACTTTTTCACTCCTCCGTCATTCGTTATGTAACCTCAGTAATTTGTACATGTAGTATGGCAGTCACCCCTCCTAGCAAGCAGAGATACACCATTTGCTTCGGAGGAAGAGGGCAAAGTTGCCAGTGGCTGTGGTTTGTGAACAGGTCTGTAACAGCTTCACTACTCATTTTTCATGGTTCTGTTGATCCTCAGTTTCCGAAAGAATGACTGCTTCACATTGAACATTTTGTGATGCTGATGTACCATTACCTGTGGCTGTTCAGCGCCTGCAGTTTTCCTGCCTGAGCAGCTACAGGTTTTAAGTGTACAGCCTTTCACATGTTTCTGTAAATCACAAACCACTTGTCCTGTCACTATATGATAAGAATTTTTTCAGTACTGCTAAAGCTTTCATCTTAAAAAACCCAGTGTAATACTCAGAGCTTTTTAAAGATTCACAGTTTATTGAATTGTGAACTAATGAATAGTTTTGTCATGAATTTTCGTGCCAGTCTTGTATTGTTTGGAGAAAAATTTTTAATTTTCAAAAAGAAGGCTTTACTTTTAGGGTGATAGGTCTGAAGAGGAGGATTTTGAGAAATGTTACTCTTTTTTACCTAATGAGCATGGGAAAATTTTAAGAGACGTTTTGTCATCCTGAAGCTGTTGTATTTTTAAATTGTTTACTCATTTACAGATACTAATTGTTAAATGGTATTTAAACCCATGCAAATATTGTCACGGAACAGAACCGATAGGTATCTGTGGAGAAATACATCTTTAAATTTGTCTTTAAGAATGCTCAGCTGCACTGACAAGCCAGTGCCGACCAAGGTCAGAAGAGCACAGTCTTCTTAATGTTGGCCAAAGTTTGCATAATACAAATGTATAGCGCAGAAAATGAGCACAGTAAACAAAAATGTGTTATTACGCTACTAGTTTAACTGGTGTAAAATTGATTTACTCGTTTCAATTTGTTGTCGTTATATAGCTAACTGAATGTTAAACAGCAATTCAGAAGAGGAAAATCTGTGTTAATAAACCATTAGTTCTGTATATTAAAAAAACAATTGGGAGATATTTAAACAAATACAAAATTCGTTTTTGTGGTACCATTAGGAGATCCCGGAAAATTTACTTGCAGCAGCAGAAAATAACCTACTAGTCCACTTGAAGAAGTTGGAAAAAGATGGAAGAGTGTGTAAGTTGTGGATGGGGGGGTGGAAGGAGGATCATTTTCATTTTGATTTTCCATGTACTGTTTGTTTCTCGTTATGTTTCAGTGCATTGTCTCCTAGGGGAAAAAAAAAATGCAATTAGTTGTCCTTCAGGCTGTCCTTCAGGCAATCTGAAGTAGGATTATATACAAAAAGCCTATGGTTATACAGTATTTCCAAACTTTTAGGAAATATTTTATAAAGTATTATCAACATGCTTAGGGCACAGATTACTGCAATGCGTATATCTTTAAATTTTGATTTAAAACATACCATGGCATATATTCGTAATGCTAGTGTTTATACCTTTGTGTGTTTTCTGAAATTCAGACCTAAATATGCATGTCCATAGCATTTTATGGGATTACATTTTACGTTTCTGCCTTTCCTAAATGTGTATTGTTGTAGGTATGTGTTCTAGAGACGGTTGCAGTCCCGCAGCGTAAATTTTCACAATTACTGATTAGTACAGTACTTCAGTAGAGCAACTATATTTAGTTTACCGTCTTTACATTTTGCCTTTACTTTTAGTGAACAAGGTGGGGTATTCTATTTCTATAATGGCATGCGCATTTGGAAATGTTATTCAGCCAGAAGCTAAGGAAAATATTTCTTTCTGTACATTACATAACTCCACCCAGGACTGTCTACTTAGAAGTAAATAATTACCTGAATATTTAAAACTGTTTCAAATTGTCAGCATTTACCAACCTGAATAACAACAGGAAATTATCGTATTTTTTCCAAGTTAGACTTTCTGTTTATTTTAACGATAAATCAGCTACTAGGTACTAATTGTTTGAACAATCGAGACTTCATTTTTGTAATTTGAAGAAAATAGACCAGAGTCACGTGGATACAGTCGTTACTGAAGTGCAGAAAATTATGTCTTTAAGCATATTTTGTGCAGAATGCCATGGGAGCTTACCAACATGATACTTAGTGCACCAGCTTTTACATGTGATTTCAGTTCTGGGTTATTAACATGCATTATTGACCTACACATTTCTGCAGTTTGGCTCCACAAGATACTTCTGGGGTATCATATGCTGCTGACTGTTTATCCCTTCCTTTCACTGCTGAAGTAGCTCAAGCAACAGCATTTTCTGTTGAGATGAAGTAGTGGATAAATTAACTTTCTCTTTAAAGACAGACTTGCAGTCTTCCCTGCAGAAGACTGTGTGTATGCATCTTGAATGTCCAGGAATTAATTTGTCTGAGTAAGCTAGTGACTTTCATCTCTTAAGCCAGGTTTTTTTGTTTGATTTTTTTTTTTTTCCCAAAACACACTTTTCATGCTTACTGGACAAAAATAGCTCAGCTTTCCTCAGAAATTACCTTTGAATTTTGAAGAGACAGCAGATACGGAGCTTCAGTCAGATGTCTGTTCACAAAGTAGCAAGTGCTTGAAATTATTAGAAAGCTTAAATAACCACAGGAGATACTAATCAGAATTGTTGCGACTCTTCTGCTTCGGTTGGAGGTCCTTGAGTCAGCTGTGTGCTCCTACTTTCCACGAAGCACAAGGAGTGCCCTTTAAAGTTTTCTGGTTTGTTTTGTTGTTTGATCTTCAGTTTGTGCTCACAGAGCAGGAGGAAAGTAGTCTCATCAGAATAGTTGGGGTTATGCTATGCTGATCTCTGCAGTGTGGAAATGGCTACTAAATTTTTAAATGCAAGCTTAGATCCAGATCTATGATAAACACTTAACATCATGTGACCTTTGTCAGTTTTTCAGTTCAAGCTGAGGACATCTGTTATGGAAAATTGATTAAGTTGGTTCTGAGCATGTAGCATACAAATGCTTGCCTACTCGTGTTACCCTTTCATTTGGCTTTGATATGATGTCCTTTCCACGTAGTCTGAGTTGCAGTATTTCAAGTTTTGTTCTCATTATGGAAGACTTGAGTTGCAGTCATAACACTGTCTGCTTAATTTTCACAAAATATTTTTCCAAAGAAACGTGTTGTCAGTATCTGTAATGAATGTGACAGGCGTATGACAATGTTACAAGAGAGCTACTCCATGCAAATTACAGCCATATGCTGTCTGCTGCAGTCATTAATTCACCACTTCATTCCAGGGATTGCAGTTTATGTTGGTACGTAACTTTTGTAACTTCAGTTAGAAGTGATTTTGCCTTTACAGATTTGCTTTTCTCACTTTAAACAGAAAAATAATGTCTTGTATACAGAAGCATGGCACAACATGCGCATGTGAGCTTTCTCCCATGTTTGGATCTAAATAGCTTGGTCATTGTTTTGCATTTTTATAAGACAGCTGATGAAGAGATAAAAATAATTTGACTGTTCTTAATTTAGCAGCACAGATTGTTTTCTCTAGAGTTCATAAATTTCAGAAAACGCAACAAGTGCTCTGCCTCCTCAAATTTCTTAATATATAGAAATTTTGATATTCTGAACTTCAAAGAAGTGTAGGATTATTAAACCCTTTTTTTGTTAATCGTTCTTTATATTGCTAGCTAACATTGTGAAACAGTTAATGTTTATCACCTTCCATTAAAAGTCAGCACTTCCTAAATGAAATAATTCCAGTAGTTTTAATAAAAAAATTACATGTACAGGCATACGTATGCATGTATAGGTTAAGTTTGAGACAGTCTAATGTTTATGTATAGCATCTAAGTGTTAGTTTGTGACTAATTTGGTGTTCTGTTCTTAACAGTACGTGAGGCATCTCCCAACTTCAGGTGGAGAAACAATTTATAAGTTACGCAAGATTGCTCAAGAATATTTTTAATCTGCACAGTTGCTGCATGAAGAAATATTAATGATAAGCTCAGACAACATGTAAAATAAAAACTAATTCTTCTTGCTTTTTTGTAAAAAAAACAGTAACACTATTTTAAAGCAATGTCACAGTCAGTTAACTCATCTTTTTCATATTCTACTTTATGGGAACTTAAAAAATAACCTGATAGGTACTGAATTAATAAAATGGAATGAGTGTGAAGAAATCAATGTTACCTCTGTTATAAAACACCCAGCTGCAATAGCAAGGTCTTACAAACTTAATATTGCAATTTTATAAAGCAATATTATAAACTTCGTAAATCAGATACATTAAAAAATCTCTAGTAGAAAGAATAGAAAAGACGTTATTCTAAACCTGTTTTAATTTGCTTGTACTTTTCAAAAAGTGATTTTCTAGTAAATTGTACATTCTAAAAACTGAGTTATTTTTGTTAACAGATGTAAATACTGGCGTTTATGTTCCTTTTTAAATCTAGCTGCCTTTGCACGTCTTTGCTGGTTGCTCAGTGCAATGGGTTTTAACAAACGCTGCAAGTAATTCCAGACTTCTCTGTCTTCTGGTGGAAACACCATTTCTATGGAATTCATTCAAAGGATTCATTAATTTTAACTAATCAGTATCAAAAAATGCACCGAGTTGGAGCGGGGTCGTAAATTCTGTATCTTATAAGATTCTGCAAGAATATGATTAAAAAGATGTACAAAATGAGAAATGTATTGCACACCATATGAAGTTAAGTTTGTCTATCACTTCATAACTAACAAGCATCAAGTTTTTCTGTTAAATCCATTTAAACTACAAATATTTTAACTAAAGGTTGTATTTGGTTGTAAGATACTGTATAGTGTATTAAAATACAATGTTTGAAGATTAAACTGCAAGTTCAGTTCTCTGTGTAGCTTAAACTTTCAGAATGGTGTGTAAATATTTGCATTGCTTTGTGTATTCAAAGTGTGTGAAGTTTTTATGATTTCTGCACTTCTTTTAATGCTGGCACAAGCTCAAAAAAAAAAATCAGATAGGAGATGTTTGAAACTACCAAAGACAAATATATGTCCTTGAAAATCCTTGAAAACCTTTCCCCGTTCAATCCTTCATTTGTGACACATGCATATGTTTGGGTATTTAAGGCATGTCTTAATAACTATCATTATTTTATGAAGTTGATGGCATTTGTTCTGATCAACTGAGCCAAATCCAGTGCAAGAAAACTCCCAGGAACAGCAATCCAAAACTGAAACTGTATTCTGAAGTAGTAACCAGACCCCTGAAAAGGGGAAATAACAACTTTCTGCTCTACGAAGTGATGCTTTTTGCAAATTTCATTGGTCTGATTTTTGGCCACATCGTGACTCCCTTAACTTTCTGCCCAGTGCCATTTTGGGGTCATCTTCAGGTCTCCTAGTTTTATTTCCTTTTATATTTTCTGTTCATTTGCATTTTTTGCATTTCAGCCACTTTTTTTTTCCCCTCCTCCCACAAACCTTATTTCTTTCAATTCCTTTTGGATTGTTTCTCTCTTCATAATTACTCAGAAGCTTTCACATGGAGTTCTTGCCATTAATAATTATTGTTTTCCTGTAGCTATTTCATGAATTTATAGTTACCTTTTCCATTATTAGGAATGAAAAGGAAATTTTCACTGTTTTCTTTTCTAAAACTTAATTCACAAGCTCTGGATGATGTAGTTTTGCTTCGGGAAAACAGAAGGATCAGTGCAGTGGCACAATCTTCTGTCCTGAGGTCTGAGAACCTATGCCAGCAGGCTAGAGCGGACAGCAGGAAGCTGGTATGAAGAGGTGATGTCTCATTACCTTGCTGAGCCAAAGAAGAGATCTACTGGCAGGCAAAATGTCACTGAACCATTTTCCTCTGGTGTAAGATGCTTCATTTTTAAATACACGCAAATTGCTTTAGAAGTCAGTTAAAGTGTTGCTGGAATTTGCAGGCAGCGAAGAAAGTGAGAGGATGCAAATCAGAGAGTTCCGTGTTCCATGCTGTGCTGCAGCAAACGCCTGACATTCTCAGAAATGGGAAATTGCAGTTTAACCACACTTGTCATTATTGAGCATGGATGGTGTCTCGGGAATATTAAAAGCAGAGATGGCACTGTCGCTGACATGTATAGACAACTCACCTCAGCTATGATATGTTGTAGAAGTCTGAAGACTCCTTGTTGATTCTAAGATTAGAAGTCAGGAGTGCTTGTTTATTTAAAAATAGAGTGGTAATGTAAGCTATGTGCCATGTATGTATAAAAACGGGGATTAGCCTGTTTACATGCCTTATATTGAACACATTCATCTGTGCAGAATGCATTAAAAGTTAAGAATAAAAACAGGAGAAGGGGCAGGTTCTGTCTCATCAAGCTAGAAGGGCAAATGGCATTCGACGCATTAACTCTGAACAGCTGGAAGAAGCACAAGTTGTGTTTCCAGCCTTCCTGCAAGCTGATTTTAAGATCCTGCCCTGAGAGGCAGCATCATTTATCAGGTTTGAGACCTAGAAGTTCGATGGTGGTTATAACCTTTTGAGGGTTTGCTATTCTGTTTCTTGCTAACTCGCTTTTTTGTATTTCGTTTAATATGTCGTTCGTGGGTATATCTTTAAACGTGGTTGATGACGAGTAAATTCGGGAGAGGTTCCCAAGCAGGAAGAGCACTGTTCGGTTCGTGCTGTCACTGCGGGTGCAGTCATTGTTGTGGGTTTGCGTGGCAAGGTTTTGGTAGCGGGGGGGCGGGGCTACAGGGGTGGCTTCTGTGAGAGCTGCGAGAAGCTTCCCCCATGTCTGATAAAGCTAGTGCCAGCTGGCTCTAAGATGGACCCACCACTGGCCAAGGTCAAGCCCATCAGCGATGGTGGTAGCGCCTCTGTGATAACATAGTTAAGAAGGGGAAGAAAAAAACTGTGGTGAGACAGCAGCTGAGAGAGAGGAGTGAGATGATGTAAGAGAAAACAACTCTGCAGACACCAAGGTCAGTGAAGAAGGAGGGGGCAGGAGGCGCTCGAGATGCCGGAGCAGAGAGTCTTCCCTTGCAGCTCGTGATGAAGACCATGGTGAGGCAGGTTGTCCCCCTGCAGCCCATGGAGGTCCACGGTGGAGCAAAGATCCACCTGCAGCCCGTGGAAGGGACCCCATGCCGAAGCAGGTGGATGCCTGAAGGAGGCTGTGACCCCATGGGGAGCCCACGCTGGAGCAGGCTCCTGCCAGGACCTGCGGACCCGTGGAGAGAGGAGCCCATGCTGGCGCAAGTTTGCTGGCAGCACTTGTGACCCTGTGGGGGACCCACGCTGGAGCAGCCTGTTCCTGAAGGACTGCACCCTGTGGGAAGGGACCCACGCTGGGGCAGTTCATGAGAGCTGCAGCCTGTGGGAAGGACTCACATTGGAGAAGTTCATGGAGAACTGTCTCCTGTGTGAAGGACCCCACGCTGGAGCAGGGGCAGAGTGTGAGGAGTCCTCCCCCTGAGGAGGAAAGAGCGGCA
Source organism: Opisthocomus hoazin (assembly GCF_030867145.1). Classification (NCBI taxonomy): domain Eukaryota; kingdom Metazoa; phylum Chordata; class Aves; order Opisthocomiformes; family Opisthocomidae; genus Opisthocomus; species Opisthocomus hoazin. The sequence continues at coordinate 39,131,757 of NC_134416.1, forward strand.
GAGACAACGTGTGATGAACTGACCGTAACCCCCATTCCCTGTCCCCCTGCACCACTCGGGGGGAGGAGGGAGAGAAACGGGAGTGAAGTTGAGCCTGGGAAGAAGGGAGGGGTGGGGGGAAGATGTTTGAAGATCTGGTTTTATTTCTCACTCTCCTACTCTGATTTGATTGGTGATGAATTAAGCTCCCTTTTCTCCCCAAGTTCAGTCTGTTTTGTCCCTGACGGTAATTGGTGAGTGATCTCTCCCTGTCCTTGTCTCGACACTGGAGCCTTTCATCATATCTCTTCTCCCCTGTCCAGCTGAGGAGGGGGAGTGATGACAATGTGAAGAGAGTGGAATAATTGTGAAGAATTATTTTGTTGTAATTGTGGTGAAGGGACAAGGGATGGATTGTGTGTAAATTGTCCACTTCTGCTTGGTGTTGTGATGATGTTATTTTGATTTTGGTGTGGGGAATTCTTTTTTTTTTGGTTAATGTGTCTGAAGTTTGTGAAGATGTTGTGATGAATGTGGATTTCAATGATAATTCTTAAATACGTGATTCACAGATGCGAGGAGTGGAAGACCCCTAACGTGGAACCCATGACCCTGAGATGAAGAGTCTCGTGTTCTACTGCCTGAGCTAGCCAGGCAGCAATATCTTGCCACAGTGGGGCAGCCCAGATGGGTTTGCCTCTGCGCTGCCAGTTGCTCTTCTTCCATTGTTGTAGCCACCCCCACAGGGCATTTGCCACTATCCAGGAGTCGGTGTAAAGATAGAGCACTGGCCACCTTTCTCAATCAGCAATGTCTAAAGCCAGCTGGATGGCTTTCACCTCTGTAAACTGGCTCGATTCACCTTCTCCTTCAGCGGCTTCAGCAACTCGGCATGTAGGGCTCCATGCAGCAGCCTTCCACCTCCGCTGCTTCCCCGCAACGCGACAGGCCCCATCCGTGGACAGGGCATACTGCTTCTCATTTGCTGGTAGTTTATTATGTGGTGGAGCCTCTTCAGCATGCATCGCCTCCTTCGTTTTCCACTGAGTCCTCCCCAGTCTCACCACCTGGAACCATGTATTGGGTTTGCGGGGCAAGGTTTGGGCAGCGGGGGAGGGCACAGGGGTGGCTTCTGTGAGAAGATGCCAGAAGCTTCCCCTGTTTCAGACTGTCAGGAACTTCCCTCCTAAGCGACGCGATCATTTTGAAGCCAGTATTTCCAGGCATCTGGAAAGAAACCTGGAAACACAGACCAGCGGCCCATTGGCAAGGAGCGGACTGAGGGCTGACAGCGTCCCGTGTTTCAGATCATCGCGCTTTGCCGAAAGGGCCAGAAGGAGCACGCGGCAGAAGAGGGAACTCCAGTGGAAGGAAGGTGTGGGAACTGTTCGTATGAGGCAGCAGGGTGCCTTGTTTTCCATTCCGGTGTAGCCATTCACACTATCGTCAGGACAGAAACAAAACCAATCACAGAATCATTAAGGTTGGAAAAGACCTCTAAGATCATCAAGTCCAACCAAAACCAAGTTGCAGCCGAGGAGCTCTGCACCCGTATGAGAGGACTCGCAGCCGGACACGCAAGGCACTTGCTGATGACAGCTTGAGGAAAGGATGTCTGGTCCCGGTTAGGTCCTGTTTGTTATGTTCTGTGGAGATGAGGTGACCTGATTTCTTTCAAGGCTGAGGCGGGAAATAGATGGAAGACTACACTGCAAAAAGGATTCTACTTCACAGAATCACAGAATGTTCGGGGTTGGAAGGGATCTCTGTGGGTCATCTAGTCCAACCCCCCTGCCGAAGCAGGGTCACCTACAGCAGGCTGCACAGGACCTTGTCCAGGCAGGTCTTGAATATCTCCAGAGAAGGAGACTCCACAACCTCCCTGGGCAGCCTGTTCCAGTGCTCCGTCACCTTCAGAGGGAAGAAGTTCTTCCTCATGTTCAGAAGGAACTTCCTGTGCTTCAATTTGTGCCCGTTGCCCCTTGTCCTGTCGCTGGGCACCACTGAAAAGAGCTTGGCCCCATCCTCCTGACATCCACCCTTCAGATATTTGTAAGCATTTATAAGGTCCCCTCGCAGCCTTCTCTTCTTCAGGCTGAACAAGCCCAGCTCCCTCAGCCTCTCCTCGTAGGAGAGATGCTCCAGTCCCCTCATCATCCTTGTAGCCCTCCACTGGACTCTCTCCAGCAGCTCCTCATCTCTCTTGAAGTGGGGAGCCCAGAACTGGACGCAGTACTCCAGATGGACACAGTACTTTTCGAGCTGTTTCTCCTCCGTGTGTCCATCGGGGAGTATCACTCAGCCAGAAGCTTTCTTAAATGAACGCAGCACGGGTTTCAGGGGGTTCGAGGGACGGCTGGGCCTGGCAGTTTCCTGCCTCGGTGTTGGTCCCTCGGCCCTCCTCGCTCACCGGTTTGAGCCCGCTCAAGGCCTCCTGTGCTCGGGCTGGGTTCCCGTGCCCAGCCAGCCCCCGTTTCCACGGCCCTTCCTCCCGCGCTGCCCGGCCGGCTCCTCTCCCCTCCCGCTTTCCCGCCGCGGGGTTCCCCGTTCCGGGTAACGGGTGCAGTCACACCGTTGCGGTGCCATGACGGCGCGGGGTGGGCAGGAGCCCGGGGACGCCCGTACCCCGCGGTTCGCACCACCGTGACGAACCGGGTGCCCCGCTTCGGCTGGCGGCAGCGCAGCTCAGCCGGAGCCGCGCGGGGAGCTGGCGACAAACGGACGGCGAACCGGGATGGCGGGGGGGGGGGCGTTGCCGGGGGCGGCCGAGTCTGGCCCACACCGCAGCGACCTCGGCGGGGCCCACGGCCATTTTCTGTTGCCGCTGCCTCACCGGGAGCGGGGAGCTGAGCCGGTGCCGGCCGCGGTCTCCGGGCTACCGCCAGCCAGTAGCCACCCGCTGCTGCGCGGCGGGCGGGAGGCGCCCTCCGGCCGGCAGGGGCGCTGCGGGCGGCGGGGCTGCTCCTGGCGGCCGGGGCGGGGCGGGCGCGGCGGCTGCCATTGCCCGGCTGCGCGGCCGCCCCCGCCTCTTCCTGGCCGCAGCGAGGGGAGCGGTGCTGGCAGCGGGGAGGAGGAGGAGGCGGCGGCGGCGGCGCCCGGCTCCCTGCCCGCCATGGCGATCCGCAAGAAGAGCAACAAGAACCCGCCGGTGCTGAGCCACGAGTTCGTCGTGCAGAACCACGCGGACATCGTGTCCTGCATGGCCATGATCTTCCTGCTGGGGCTCATGTTCGAGGTGAGGCGGCACCGGGGGCTCCGTCCCGCTTCTCCCCCCACCCCGACCCCCCCGCCCCGCCGCACGGCCGGAGGAGCCAGCGCCGGCGCCCTCCCCGCGGCTCATCCTCGCTTCCCCGCGCCCGGCCCCCCGGGGAGCGCCCTCTTCCCCGCATCGGCCCGCGGCTGCCGCCGGGACCCGTCTCCGCTCGCCGCCTGTGAGGGGAGGCCGTCCCCCCCCCCCCCCCTCCATCCCCGCCGCCGTGAGGGTACGGGGAGCGGGGCGGCGCGCTTCCTCCCGCGGCGACGGGGAGTTCCTGCCGGCGGCGGGGTTACGTGGCAGTCGGAGCGCGGCGGCCGGGGGAGGAGTGTGCGGCCGCGCTCGCACCGCGGGGAGGGGGAGGAGGAACGGGGGGGGGGCGGGAGGCCCGGCCCGGCCCGGCCGCCGCGGCCGATGCCCCGCTCTTTGTGTGCGCGGCCCCGCCGGCACTGCGGCTCCCGGCAGGCCGCGCGGCGGGGGAGCGGTGACGTGCGCGTACCGGGGCCGTGCGCCGCCTCACGGGGCTGAGGGCGGTTGGAGGAGCCGTTACCCCGCGGCGGGGCCGGCCCTCCGGGCGGCTCGGCTGGCGCCCGACTCACCCCCGAGCACCCCCCTCCCGCCGTGGCTGGGCCCCGCTGTCGGATGCGGCGGTTGAAGCTCTTCCGAAATGACGGGAGAAGTCAGGGGGCTCTGGTGGGGGCAGCGAGGCCTTCCGCTGGGCCGCGGAGCCGAAACGCGCCTTTTTTTGGCCCGTCTCGGTGACCGTCCGAGGCGGCTGAGAAGTTCACTTGCCTGCGTGGCTGCCGAAGCGGTGGCGGCGGCGTCCCGTCAGAGCGAGGGGCCGGCGTTTGTCGGCCTGTCGACGTTTTAGCCGTTTTGTTCGGGGTTCTGGGCCCTTTTCTTACACAGATGGTTTTCAGAATAATTTTATCCAGCTGTGGATACTTCTCAGCACTAGGGGCCAGTGGAGCTAGGAAAAAAAAAGAATATATATATATGTGTGTGTAATCATAGAATGGTTTGGATTGGGAGGGATGTCACAGATCATCTAGTTCCAACCCCCCTACCATGAGCAGGGACACCTTCCATCGGACGAGGTTGCTCAGAGCCCCATCCAACCTGGCCTTGAACACTGCCAGGGAGGGGGCAGCCACAGCTTCTCTGAGCAGCCTGCTCCATTGTATATATAGGGAAAGAAAAAACAGGGCAGACCAGGAAAGCTGCTGTGTTTGGGTTTACTATCAAAAGTCACCTATATGGTGATTTTCTGGGGGCTGAGGTGAAAGAGATGGACTTAAACCATAACCTTTTATGTCTGCTTCTGGCTTACTGTATTTACAGTGTTACTGGTAGGGTTGGAGTTTTTGAAGGAATTGGATGTGTCTTTGTTTCAAGTTTTTTTTAAATCCAGGGTGATTTCTGCCCCAGCGTAGAAGGGCTGTATGCCTTTGCTGGTACAGATGTGGTACGGCTGAGGAGATTGCTGCCATTTTTTAAATGCTTTGATATAGCTCTTGGAAATCACCCGCTGTGGTTAATGTTGGTCTGGTAAGGTGTTTATGCTGCCTGATTTGTGCAACTGAGTTACGGCTTTGTGAGTAGCTGACACAGCCTTCAAAGGGCGGTTTGGAATTGCCTGACGTTTTTAATTGTCCTCTGAAGGCTCTGTTGATGAATAGGGAACCCTGGGCAGCTTCACTAATTCAGGCAAACTAGTTGGATTCCCTGAAGTTACATGTACAGCCCACTGTGTATTCAGGGATTCCTAGAAAATCTAGTACTTGTGTAGAGAAAGTGCTAGTTTTGTAAAGAAATAAATCTTATTTCTTGTGAATGATAATAAGTGCTGGTAGCAACCTAATCATTATCTTCAGATACCCAAAGTATCCATCAAAGATTCATAAAGAAGTCTGTTTTTTGTGGCTTTTTTTTTTCTGTTGGTCCTATAAATGCAACAAGGATGCTAGGTTTTTACAGCAGTGGGAAACGGGTCAGATAATAAATGTTGTAAAGCATGGTTATTTTTCCCTCTCTGTTAAGACATATTGATTCATATTGGGATTCAAGAAGTATGCGTTACAGTTTAAAATTGATTTATGAATATTGATAAATAAGATCTTGTGCTGCTGCTTGTTTATTGAGTGGTTTATAGTATCACCACCACCACCCCCCACCCCCCAAAAAAAAGCCTTTGAAACAAACTCCCACCCCCCTCTTTTTTTCATTCTGCTTTTTCTTACTGTCTGTCATAAAGGAGCACAACCACTACTGCTAAATTTCATTTCTTTTGTTTTGCATTTCTTGCCAAAGGATCCCCAGGGTCAAAAGAACGCTAATCGTATTGAGTTGGTATGCAGCTGGCCTGAAACGGTTCCCCATTCTTTATGCGTTTTCTCCTTTTCTGTCCACTTCTTTCAAATCACTCACAGATTTATTAATATGATCCTGACCTTCAAGTTTTGTCAAATTAAAAAGCAGTTTTAAATGAAGTTTGTTCTCAGTCATTGCTGTATGCATCGTGGTCTCAGGATTACATGATATTGTACATTCTGTTAACATGATAATACGGGATGGGCTGGAGAAAGAATTGCAGCATGTTTTTTTTGTTTTAATATTGTAGAATAGACAATCGATAAGTAGCATTTTCGAGGATATTTCGTTCAGGAGATTGGGTATTCTGTAAACAAGCCTGTAGAGACCCCACAATGTGTTCTGCCTCTGGAAAGTCAGGTGGACTGGTGTGATGATGTGAGTTGATCAATTTTATGGGAGGGGACAAGCATGCTGGGAAAGGGTGCTAAAACCATGAGCAAATGTTTTCAGTTTAATGTAGTTTATTTCAGTGATAATTTATGGCACTTTTGGTTTTTCTCTTTCAGATTACAGCAAAAGCAGCTGTCATTTTTGTTACACTTCAGTATAATGTTACCATTCCTGCCACAGGTAGGTATCTTGCAGAAGGTTAGTTATGAGACAGTGTATTCAGACGTTATTAGCATGAAATACTTTCTAGTCTGAAGGGAAGTGAACTTGTTGGTTTGAATAGATAAAAGGCAGTTTTCAAGGACTGCACTTCATTTTCAGTAAAACTCCATTTTAAGTACTTAGGTTAGGGACAGTGTTTCTGTTCTGCTGGATTCATCACTAGTGCTAAAACACCATCTAAGTTCACATTAAGTCTTCCTCTGGTTTTGCAAGTGACATTCTTTACTAGTCAAAGCGGGGTGATAGTTTAACATATTTTTATAGTCCCCTTTCAATGCATTTGGATAAGCTTCCTAAGTGCACTGAAGTTTTCATTTTGATAGTACGTCTTTCCAGAATCAAATTTAGTTTGTGATGTGCTGGAGAAGATGACTGTGAATGGCCTCATGACCTTGCTGGTGATAGTAATGTGGCTTCTGTTTGTTCAGCTGACGACAAACTACTGCTGTCTGAAAGGTTTCACTTTGAGAAATGAACTTATTAGCCCTTAAACTGTATTGGTACCTAACAGTTAATTCTGTTTGTGTTTTAGAAGAACAATCTGCAGAAACAATCTCTCTCTATCACTATGGCATCAAAGACTTGGCTACGATTTTCTTTTACATGCTTGTAGCAATAATCATACATGCTATAATTCAGGAGTACGTACTGGATGTAAGTACAAAATATTAATTCCTTTCATCAAGGTAATTGTCAGGTTTTAATTACTTTAAGACTTAAAAGTAAACTCTTGCATTAAAGCTTGCAACCGCTAAAACATGCATTGAAACTTTTAGATGTTCTAATGCGGTTAACGGGTAAATGTTAAGTACTACAGCATATAAATAACAGTGGACTTTCGTTTCAGAAAATTAACAGGAAAATGCACTTTTCAAAAACAAAGCATAGCAAGTTCAATGAGTCTGGGCAACTTAGTGCATTCTACCTTTTCTCCTGCATTTGGGGAACAAGTATTCTTGTCTCTGTAAGTATGCTTTTTCTTCTGTTTGTGCTATGAGGTTTCAAAAAACTTCACTTATGGTGATAAATATGTTTTTGTCTTATTTTTCTGGTTTTAGCTGGATTTAATATTAAAGTGGGGACACATTTAGGGATTCGGTGTAGGTTGTAGTCGTAACTGAGTAGAAGGTCTAATAGTGTTATTGTTGCTCAGTCTGAGTTAACTTGATTTGCTGTCAGCTCAATAAGGTAAAACTTTATTATGGTACTTAATTCTCTGTAGTTCTTCTGTGTTGGCTTACTAGTGTGAAATAAATGTTGAAAAAGCATCATACACAGCATTTTTTGCAGCCTAGGGAATGTGGGTGTATGGGCAGATTGCTGTAGTGTGTGCTTTCAGGTGACATGCTTTTTGTTGGTGGCTGTATGTGTATGAGCTTAGTTTCAAAGAAGGGGAAGAGTATGACTGTATTTTTCCCTTAACATAGTGACTCCTGAAAAAGCTTCCTTCTCTTAGTTAAGCTCGAAGCTTGTCAGCAGTTTACAAAGGAAGACTGCAGTGATGATGAAATAACCTCTTATCTCATAAGGACACTCTAGCTTGAATGAATGCTTGGTTTGTTTGGTTGTTTTTTATTTTTCTAAGCCATTACAGCTGTCTTTTGGGGGTTTTTTGTAAAAGGAAATCTTTTGATCTGCAGCTTTTACTTGTGTGTGTAGATGTGCACGTTTGTGTGTACACATGTGCATACACATAAATACATACATGTATATATGTTTATTCATTCTTTCTAACTAGGAAGTAGCATCTTTGAGGGTTTACTGGGTTGTTTTGGTTTTTTTTAGGAGAACTATATATCAGATCCAACCTCTCTGTGGAGGGACTATCCGCACACTCTGATTCCGTAAGGCCTCTTCCTTAGAGGACTGCTGGGGGGAGGAGGGAGTGTTTTAAACTTAGGGTGTGTCACATACGATCTGTGTAGAATGAGTAGTCTGTAAAACTACATTAGTCGCTAAATTATTTTTGCACGTATTTATGGAGGAACTTGATTTCGCTGTCAATTTGTAGCATACATAGTTATCTTTCTGTGGGCTGTTTCTTGAAGAAGAGAGTTTTTGCAAGATTTATCTTAATGATTATTTTTTTAAAATCTTCTGAGTTGGCTGGCAGGAAGGATCTATATTTTTCTTTCTTTAGAGACAGTGATTAAATAAGTTCACTAGAAATTTTCTGAGATGTTTTAATTTCATGAATAAGAAGTAATATTCTTCAATTCTTGCCGTATTGTACAGGTTTCAAATGAAGTTTTTCTACATCTTACAGTTGGCATACTGGTTTCATACTTTTCCAGAGTTGTACTTCCAGAAAACTAAAAAAGTAAGTTCAAAATGTAAATCAAAAGAACTCCAGACAAATCAACTTGAACAGTGGAATAGTTAATCTCTTTAAAGAGTAATGTGTTACCCTAGATTCCCTACTCAGTTCTTGTTTGTGTTACTCATTTTTCGTGATGGAGTTCTGGGTGCTCAGATGTCCATGGGAGAAGGTAGGTTTTTTCTTTTCAGTTAAATCCTGTATTTCTAATTGTAGTAAAATTGCTCTATATTTGTTATATAAGTAGAAATTACTAGTGATTCTCATCTACTAAAAGAATTTTCCCTTGAGCAGATGAACGTGAGATTTTTTTTTCAAACTTTTTTTGTTTCTTGTAATTAGTAGTGTGGATAGTCTTAGCGAAACCTAGAATTGCCTCATGAATTGGGAGATAGGTGTAGAATATAAGCAGTGGATAACTTAATAAATCCAAGGAATATTAAACTCTGGGATTTGATTTAAATACCACTGTCCTCAGCAGAAGTTTTGATTAGATGTGTAATGAGATTTTTCAACGCTAAAATTTTAACAGCATCATTTTCCCCCTAGGATTTTTTTCCGTTGAGGTTCTCTAAACACTGTGTTTACTGTACTTTTTAATAGCACGTTTTTTGCCTTTCTGGACCAATTTAAGTAGTCTCTTTGCATGTTTTTGCTCTGACTCATTTTGCATATAGAGTTTCCTTTTTAAACTTTTCTGTTTTAAACTCTTCAGCGTCACTTCACCAAGGGCAAGTCATGCTTGACTAATTTAGTGTCCTTTTATGGTGGAGTGGCAGCATCAGTGGATGAGGGAAGGGCTGCTGATGTCACCTACCTGAATTTCTGTTAAGGCTTTTGATATATTCCCCCCAGCATTTTTACCTCTAAATTGGAGAGAGATGGATTTGATGGGTGAACTGTTAGATGGATAAGGAACTGGCTGGATGGCTGCTTCCAAAGAGTTAACGGTCAGTGGCTCAACATCCAAGTGCAAACCAGTAACGAGGGATGTTCTTCAAGGATCTGTACTGGGGCCAGTGTTATTTAACATCTTCATTAGTGACGTAGATGGCGAGATTGAGTGCAGTCTCAACAGGTTTGCAGATGTCACCAAGCTCAGTGGTACAATTCATTTGCTTGAGGGAAGGGATGCCATTCAGAGAGATCTGGACAGGGCTTGAGGGTTGGGCCTGTGTGAACCTTGTGAATGAAGTTCAACAAGGCCCAGCGCAAAGTCCTGCACCTTGGTCACAGGAATCCCCAACATCAGTACAGGCTGGGGGATGAAGGGCTTGAGAGCAGCCCTGCCGAGAAGGACTTGGGCGTTACTGGTGGGTGAAGCATAGCACACAAGCCAGCAATGTGCACTCGCAGCCCAGAAGGCCAGCCATATCTTGGGCTGCATCAAAAGCAGTGTGGCCAGCAGGTCGAGGGAGGTGATCCTGCCCCTCTACTCTGCTCTGGTGAGACCCCACCTGGAGTCCTGCATCCAGCTCTGGAGCCCTCAGTGGGCGCTCTCAGAGCGGATCCGGAGGAGGGCAGCAAAAATGGTCAGAAGGCTGGAACATCTCTGCTGTGAGGACAGGCTGAGAGAGTTGGAGTTGTTCAGCCTGGAGAAAAGAAGGCTGTGGGGAGACCTGATTGCAGCGTTCCAGTACTTGGAAGGGAGCCGACCAGAAAGCTGGAGAGGGACTTTTTATCAGAGCCTGTAGAGACAGGACAAGGAGCAGTGATTTTAATGTGAAAGAGGGTAGATTTAGATTAGATAGGAAGAAATTCTTTACGATGAGGGTTGTGAGACACTGGAACAGGTTGTCCAGAGAAGTTGTGGATGCCCCATCATTTGGAGTGTTCAAGGTCAGGTTGGACAGGGCTCTAAGCAGCCTGACCTAGTGAAAAATGTCCCTCCCCATGGCAGGGGGGGCTGGGTTAGATGAGCTTTAAAGGTCCTTTCTAACCCAAACCATTCTGTGATGCTGTTGTTGCTCTGTGACTAGACTGTGTCTCTGCTGCCAGATTTCTGCTTTATTCAAGGAAACAAAACGTGTTACGTAACCGGAGGTCTTTTGTTCAAGAGCCTGGAAGAGGCTTGGGAAACTTGTAATGAGATGCTTTGTTTTCATGCTGATCCAACGCAGTATAAACATTGATGTTCTGCAGATACACTGCAGCTGATGTTCCCATATTGTGCTAGTGGTTCTTCTCGAATTTGACTTCACATCCAAGTGTGGAGATTTTTTTAATGTAACTTCAAAAAAGCTGTCACCAGTGGCAGAAGTGCCGTATATTGAATAGTAGTGTTTTACTGGGTCAGTGCTTAGAATTTTGGCCTCTGTCTGTTGCACAAAGTTTTAAGAGTGACAGTTCATTTGTTTTGGCAAGTTCATAGTTGATATTTCTTTCACCACAGTTTAACCTCTGCCATCTTGGCTTCTCTGCCTTATTCCTCCTCTTGAAGGAACTGGCTTCTGTTACTCAGATCTGGTTGTCTGTACTGCTGACATAGATAAGAAGGAGGTTCTTAGCTTTCGCTATAGTAGTGTATAGCTCCACCTATGTTATTCCAGCAGGCCTTCAGCCTCTGACAATTTGTCTAAGCAGACAGCATGGGCTGTTTAAATGTTACCTTGGTTCTGGAGATAAGTGCAGAAGGCTTGTCGTGGTAGCACTTGGAGAAACTTGAGCATTTGTACTATTCGCTGATTTGTCTGAAAGCACTCAGACTTTTGTTTTCTTTCAGATCATTTAGCGTAGGTCTTTCTCCACCTGTTGTTTTTTTTTTCTTTGAGTATGTGTGGTGTTTGCTGTTGTCACAGGTGTTTGATTTTGTGCCTTTGTTGGCTTTGAGGTGGAGTATTGCATAACATAGCATAGATCTTGCACGATTAAATTTTTAGGCCCTTTTTTAATTACATATATACAAGACAAAGCTGAAGCCCCTTGCTGGAAGTTTAGGGAATCTTTACAAAAAGTAGGAGTTTCGTAAGCACAACTGAATATGCTCTGCATACCACTTCAAGACAGATTTTTACTGTGATCTAACATACTTCAGTGATTCCCTGTTCACAGATGGCACCTTCTGCTTTCCATGTGCTGTACATCTATACTTTAATTCATGTCCCTTCCTGTTTATTATTTCCTTTCTATGTAAGCGTTCAGTTGAATGGGACTGGCTGAAACCTGTGACTCGAAGTGTGGCCATGTGGCGCACCGTGACTGATTAATAACACTATATTCTCTATTTGCCAGCAACAGTGTGCCAGAATCTTGGATGATCTTGAATTTTTAATATAGATGGCAACACTTGGAGACCTTTTCATTTTGGTTCATAGACTGTTAATTTCTGTAGCAATCTGATGGGCAGCAAACACGCAGAACTGTAGGAAGTTATCTGATGATACAGTAATACATAACAAATAAGTGTTGTAATAGCTAGTACAAATTCACAGTAGTCATATCAGATAGAAACGGGCCCTTTTAAAAGGCATCTTTTTGATGTTTCATGTGCTTTCTTAGAATAGCACCTGTCTAAGATACCAAATATTGTTGATAAGTAAGCAGTGAGTTATGTGTGGAATTAGATGATCTGGGTTGAGTAATTCGGTGCCAGAACAGACCATGTTAAGGTAGTTGATAAACAAAGAAGAATTTGCCAGACTAGGGAATAGTTTGTAACAATATGTAACATTGTACAATAATGTATAACATCGTGTATAATGCATGATTACTTTTTTCTTCCTAACAGGAAGATATCTTTCGCCAGATTGTCTATATTGGACTTTATCTCTTTCATATTGCTGGAGCCTATCTCCTGAAGTAAGTAAACTAAACTTTTGCTGCTTTCATTCTCTGTCTTTCTAACAAGATGTCTGAATGTTTTTTTTTGTTTGTTTTGATAGTCTGACCCATCTTGGACTTGTTCTTTTGGTATTGCATTACTTCGTTGAATTTCTTTTCCACATATCCCGTCTTTTCTACTTCAGTGATGAAAGGTACCAGAAAGGGTAAGTAGACTTTATCTTTTAAAATCATGTCATTTCTGACTCAAAGCCTTGTGCATTTAACTGACCAGAAATCAAAATTACAAGAAAGTTTGAACAGTGTTTGCTTAGAGGCAGCGGTTTTCCAGGCTAGTTTTAGTATTTATATCTCTAAAATAACTATTTTCTTACCTTACTTCCCTATTAAAGTAAATGTTAGTAGTGGTATAAAATGAAATAAAATTTTACACTATGTATAATAATAAAAAAAAAAAAATTTGCGAAGAAAGGAACAGCGTAGGTTGCTAATATACCCAGTTCTGTAGCAACTAATAACATGCTTATGTTCCAATAGTAATGGAAAGCACTTTCTGTTGAGTTGAAATGACTTTTCAGAACATACTTTTGATTTGTAAAGAAAGATTCTGAGGCAGAGCTTTTCTTGCTTTTTGTCTTCTGTGAGTGCTAAAAATTCAAGACTAGTTTAGGATAGGTGCAAAACGATGAATTTAGGCAAGTTCTTCAATTTAAAATGATTTCTAGTGGTAGAGTAAATATTTGCATTGTTAATACTTGTGTTGTGAACGGAAAAGTCATTTAGTGTTTGCGGTGTTTTTCTTTGTAGATTTTCACTGTGGGCAGTTCTTTTTGTTTTGGGAAGGCTTCTCACCTTGATTCTCTCGGTCCTCACTTTTGGCTTTGGACTGGCAAGAGCAGAAGATCAGCAGCTGAATTTCAGTACTGGAAACTTTAACATCCTGGCTGTTAGGTACAGTAAACCTTGGAACAAATTAAGCATGAGCTCTAAACCGGTATTAAATACACAATATAAGCAGTAAGGTGTTAATGCTAGTAATTCCGAATGGTTAGGTGTTTTCATGCAACTGATGGGATCAACAGGAATACTTTCTGTAACAAAGTTATAAGGTACAGTGAAATGAACTGAAGAATTTACAGTCTACAGCTGAGAAATCTGTAACTGGTTACTTGCTTTTTTTGTCGGAAGAAACAGAATTAAAAGGAATATCCAATTACAGAGATTACTTTCAAATGTTTTAGAATTAGTGAATTGAATTCTAGATATAGTTGCAGGGAGTTTATGCGTAGAGGTCAAGGCATTATGTCCAGAGCATCTTTGGTCCTGGTTGAAGATTCCTACCTCTTGCTCTGCCTTTATTATGGCTTCTGTTGCTGCTGTGTGATGCAGAACGTTCTGCCAACCATCTTTTTATGAATTAAATTCAGAAAAAGAAGTTAGTAAAACATTTGCAATGTCAGCATTACCCTGCAGAATTGATACTCAGAACTGCAAGACTCTCTTAAACCATTTTCAGCTGTTATTACCTGGTACCTTAAGAGTAATATCGAGACAGGAGAAAGCAGGAAAGAAATTCAGTGCTTCCCAGTTTTTATGGAGAGGCAAACACTTCACTCTCACTTGTGAATCTAGTCCTCTTCAGCTGTGCCAAGCCCAGTCAGCCTATGTGAGCTAACTCTTGCATGGCTTAGAAAATGGATGTTGTGGGGGGGAGGTCACAAAACACCCCCCACCAACCCTTGAACTCCTATAAATTCGTGTTGTCTAGAAGGAATCACTCTAATGTGTGTGAGGAACCTGAGTAAAAAGGCAGTTTATGACATACAAAATGTTCTCTGAGGTAGCCTTCTACTTTTCTTTTTCTATTGGAATAATGAGATAAAGTTACCGATAAACCTTTACCTGTGTTTTGTTTCTAGAATCAGTGTGCTGGCCTCCATCTGCATGACTCAAGCATTTATGATGTGGAAGTTCATTAATTTCCAGCTTCGGAGGTGGAGAGAGCATTCTTCTTCTCAGCCTCAGTCAGTGAAAAAGAAGTTTGTAACAGCTAAAGGAAAGACCTCCAGAAAAGAACGAGGTTTGTATTTTCAGTTTTCCTGTTGCCTTGACTTCTCAAAAACAACTTTAGGTAATAGAGAGCTTTTTTTAAAAAATTTTCAGCTTTATGTGTTTTTTAACGTTTTGTTTCACTTGCAGGTGAGATGACTCAGTTACAGAAACAGTGTTGGTGAATATTGTTGTGGGCTTTGGGGTTTTGTTTTTTTATGAAAACAATTAGCTATGTATTAGTTGTTTGGTTTTTCTCTTCTAATTGACTGAATGAAGGAATTACCGTTTCTTTAGTTAGTGCAGCATGAGATTTTTATTATATCTAATTTTATTACTTGAGCAAAATGTGTCATGCTTATATTTTGTTCCCTTACAAAAAAGGGAACAGAATTATTTTTAGATTGTTATCATAATCAATTACTTCTAAATTTTTTTCACAATTGCTTTCAAACGTGTTTTTCATTATCACTAAACTCCAAGGTTTTAGGGCAAGGAGGTGGTTCGATGATCCAGTAAATAAGCTTATATTGAACTGTTTTTACTAAAAACAGAATTTTGATACATCTTTCAAGGGGAGATAGTAACTACTTACTACTCTAAACCCATGTAGAAGCATTTGGAAATGAACTAATGACTCCAGGTTTGACTTCTTGATTATGTCACACTCTTTTTTATGGAAGGGGCATGAAAGATAAAACTGAATGCCCTTTCTTCTAAGGAAAATTATGTGCTCCATTAAAAAAAAATATTCCCACACTACAGTGTTTCTGTTGTACCAACAGTTAAACTTCTGTTTACTTGAATAACTTCTGCACTTCCTTGAAACTGCTTGAGTCATTTCAAAAGCTTGTTTCAGCATGATCCTTTGCTACCAAGCATGTATTGCCAACCTGTTCCACTTTTTAATATACTGAACGAAATGTGTGTGAAGACCCTTTGCACTGAGAATGGAGATCAGTGGTCAGAGATCAATTCAGTGATTTTCCCCCACCCCCAAGATTCTTTTTTATTAAAATTCTGTGGGTTTAGAGTATTTCTATATTCCCCTTTGATGATCTGTAATTAACACAACTTGGCTTTTGTGTGTTGTTGAGGTTTTTTGTTTTTGTCAGAAAATCCAGTTGGACTTTTTTAGTTGAGTGAAGGTAGTTTCCTATGTAGATGTCCCACTTAATCAGACCTTCATGTTCATTGTGTCTTGGTTTTTTTGTGGAATTAATGGCAAATATTTGTAAAGCATGAACTTAGGCAGCATTTTAATCAGCGAGTCCAAAATGTAGTAGCTTTTCAAAATCTCTTAAACTATTCTATATAATTTGGTGAATTTTCTGGTTTTCACCCATCTTCAATGGAGACTTACAAGTGGTAAACAAATAGTGAAAAAGGCAGTTAATCGGAGTTGTGGTTATATTCACAAAATAATTGAGCTATGCTTATCTTAAAGACTGGTGAATTTTACAGCTGATTTTTTAATGAAAAGGAAAGAACTTTGAAATCCAGAAGGTTAGTGTTGTTTCAGATTCTTCTGTTTTGAAGACTCCTGTAATGTTATATGCTTGGAACACTTGCGTAGGATGCAGCAAGACGGTGTTTTTGAAGGAGTAATGTATGCAATTAAACATTTTGAAACAGTGACTTTGGGGGATTCTTTCCTTCCTTTTTTTTTTTTTTTTTTTTTTTTTTTTTTTTTGTGGTTGGATGGATTTTTGGGAGCCGGGGTACAACAAAACGTGTTACTTTTACTCTATGCCAAACGCAAGAAATGACAATGAAAAAGTTCTACTGGTGATGTAGGTGGGGTACCCAGGCACGTGTGGATTCTTGTTCTTTGTTTTACTTACACTTGTTTTGACTTAACTTTAAGGAAATATGATTTCAGTTAGCTGGCTTGGATCTAGCTCATTGATTGTATGCTTCTTGATTTAAGAATAACACAAATTTTTTGAAAAGTATCCAAAGCCCACCTTACGTAGGCTTAAAATGGTTGTGTTGTTTACTGCCAAATAGGTTGGATGGACTTTGAACTGGTCCTGTGTGACTATTTGGGCTTGTGTGTTGTCTCATTCTCATGTGTGTTTCAGATTTTATTATTTTCTCTTAGTTGCTTGTTTGCATAAATGGGAGCTTGTGGGTGTAGTGGGAGAGAGGGAGAGATCAGCAATTGTTTTTGTGGATTTGCTATGCTCTGTGGTGATCTGGAACACATCTGCAGATGGAAAACATTAATTTAAGCAGTTGTTTTGTACAAAAAACCGCAACGGTTGCTTGAAGTCAGAATGATGCTCTTAAGTCAGAGCAGAGATGTTAAGCAGCAAGCGTTATAGCCTGTTATGTGCTCTGCTCTTCAGTCTGTTTTGTAAATATGCTTCCTGTCGGGCAACATCTCTGCTTCCTTGGGTTGTGGTGACATTGAACAAAGGGGATACTTCAAATTCACAGTGGTATCATGTTGCTCCGTGTTACTGTAGATTGTGTGCATTCTAAATCCATAGATTGTGGCTCATTGTTCTAGGGCAAACTTTCACTATCAAATAGTCACTGTGGTGCTTGTACAGATTAGAACTCTTGAGAGCTTAACGTTGGTCGAGAAGTAGAGAGTTGCAGGTGGTGACAAGTTCTTGCTTTGTATTCTTAGGTAGATGCCTGGTCTTGTGCTTGAATTCTGAAATCTAACTGGTGTTTTACTTCTGTCCATTTTCTCTATGTTAATATCTTCATCAGAACATAAATTAATTCTGTGTGTGAAAGTATATACTTAAAAAATTGTGTGTGTATGTGTATATAAAAATTTCCTATAGATACGAAAAGCTTGTAAAGGTAAGTGAAGGAGTGTAGGTTTAGCAAGAGTTAAAATATGAAATAGGTGGTATAAACAAGGAAGACCTATAGCAGAGAGTTATGTGTGTACTGTGTGTCTGCAGTATTTCACAGCACAGTCTCATCTGCAGGTTGAGTATTTTACTTCTTAAGAGAATATCTTCTAAAATATTATAGCTGGTCTCCTTCTTCAGTCTAGACGTATATAATACACGCATTTCAGTGTCTGTCCATGTCAGGAAACCAGACTTTAGTAAACTTTAAATTTTGCGCTTTGTAAAAACTTCATTATATTGTTGCATTATGAATGATAACAATGAGGTTTGACAAAGCAGATACATCAGAAAAGAGGTTAAAAGACTCTTTGTGTAGGACCTACAAAAATGTAATAAAATATGAAGCATCTCATTGTATTTGAAAAATGTTTTCTTCTTTTTTCTAGAAAACGGAATAAATGGAACAGTAACCTCAAATGGAGCAGACTCGCCTCGTAGCAGGAAGGATAAATCCTCGTAAAACTGGGTTTTATTAAGTTAATTGACTAATGTCCCCAAAGAATCAGCTTTTTACATGGATGGCCCTTCAGCACTAGAGATGTTATGGATTAAAGAAAATACAATTCATGTTTTTTGATTATTGCTGTTGTTTTGAGAAACTTTTTTTAAAAGCCATTTTGACTAGAGAAAAAGGTTTATCTGTCTTCAAATACTTGGGGGGTGGGGATACAACACTTTTTAAATAACATTGACAGTTTTTTAAACATTTATTGTGATGAAATAATTTCACTTAATGAGGATCACTGTTGCCATGTATTATTTCCTTCCAGTTTTTGTAATCTTGGTGATATATACTGTTCTATCAACTTCACTTTTTCCAAGGTCTTCAGGAAGTAATGCAAAATTGAAGTAAAACCTTATTATGCATTTTCAGATACTCTGGCTCTTCAGTTAATTACCTTGATTCAAATTTACAGTTCAAATTGGGACTCCAAGACCACACCAGTAAACCTCTTTATTTTGTAGTTATTAGCTACACGACATCTGCTCTAAGAGTTACCCTATATCATTAAAACAAAACTGAACTGAACTAATTGGAAATGTTGCAGAGTCTTATTGTTTGTTGGTTAGAAATCTCTTACAAGGAGCAAAAAACCTTTTTGAGATGTAGCTTTAGCACTTGAAAATTAGAAGGGAGTGTGTGTGGTCATAGAAAGAGTTGATTTGAGTAGCACTGTTAACGCCTGTCTGTGCTTTTAAAGTGTACGTATCTTGGAGAATTAGTGTGCGTTGGATCTTCTTTAAGAACTTGTCTGTCTGATTTTAGAGGGTGGAGGGTCTTACAGTGTGGTGTTGTGATTGTTTTAGGAGGCATCTAATGCTCCGTGAAGAGGGAATTTGTTAGATAAATGGATCAAGTTATGAGAAACATTCCTTCATTCTAACTGCTTTGCTTTGTTTCACCTCTGTTAGGAAATAGTTTGATTTCTCCTGTATATATTTTAATGAAAAAATATTTTAAGACCACAACTTGTTAAAATTGATTTATTGTGCCCTTTGCTACAACTGGAAAAATCTTAAGATTTTTTTTTTCTGTTATCCATCTCTCATAATTGTATTAAATGTGAAGCTTTGTCCAGTTAATTTTCCAGTTTAATATGCAGTTAATGTTTCCTCTGTACCCTTTTGTAATGGGTATAATTCAATCTATTTCACTTGAGAGAATGAGTTAGAGGTTTAATTCAGTCGTAAGAAGAAGTTGCTAAATTAGTCTTTCAAGTTAACCGAAGTATTGGACTGCTTATTGATTGAGAGGAGTAATTATGAGCAATCAAGCTGATAAATAAAATAGTTTTAATTAAAGACTGTTACTACAGTTGAGTTTATACCCAACAAAATAATAAATCTGCATTCTGTATCTTCTGCAGTTCGGTTGCTTACTGTACAGAATAAATGTTTCTAGTACAAAATCTTGACTACAAGTAACTATTCATCCTTCAGTTGTTTAGTGCTATTTAGAGTTATTGCAGTATAATTTATTATATGTTTCAGCTAATTTCAGTCACAGTTCCCAACTGCTTGCTTCACAGCTCCTGAAGTGGACCTGACAGACTTGGAGTTGCTTAACTTAAGTACTCTGGGGCAGCATGCCCGGTAATATGCTTCAGTGGCCGTAGCTATACCATATCTTGATTTGAAGAAATAAAACTCAAGTGGGGAGACTGTGAATCTGTCTGATCTGACCATGAAACTGGAAAGTTGGAACTCGGAAATTTTGAGGGAATTGTATGCATTAAATACTCGCTGCACAAAATCACGTTTCATGTCTGTTGTGTCTAAAAAGACCTTCATGGATTCTGTGTGCCTTGCTCTCAAGTTGTACCTGAAGCCAAAACGGGCAATCTTTTGAAGTTTCTAGTCTGGTACTTTAAATCATTTTGCTTGTGATACCTGGTTGTTGTGGGGCTCTCAAAATTGTGCAGGGTGGAGGAACATATTATGAAGGGAGTGTTTAAGGTTCTGCTTGAGATCCTTTAGACTTACTGAAGTCTGAGGGTTGTACTAGTTGTTTCCCTAAGGCAAACTGTTTCCTTGTAAACCTCATTCTTTGTCACAGTAGTCTTGGAATGTAAACTTTGGTTTGACTTCCAAAAACTTCAAGAGAAAGTGTGTTCTTGCCTGTTAATCCTGATGTTGCTTTTTGTCTCCTTTTGGCCTTATGGATGTTCTTGGCCTGTGGACTTTGAAAAAAACACTTTTGTTTCCACAATGGCTTAATTGTCATCCTGCCTTATAGGAGTTGTTGCTTTCTGGCAAGTAATGGGGAATAATTTCAGTTGTTCTAGAATCTGGGTAGACTATTGAAAGCCAGATTCTTTTGTCTTGTGTCATAGCTAAAAATACCCATTTATGATTTTGGATGAGGCAAAAAGCAATAATTTTTAATTTTTCTAATGTGGGGCAGAAACCCCCATGAATTTAGAAGATTTTGAGACTTCTGTTTCCAGTATAATATTACTTGTTTTGGCATAAGAATGTTGTTTGCCTGGATAACTTCTTTTGAGTCGCTTAAAACTGACTTTCAAATGTTACTGCATTTTGGCTCTTTGTAATCTGGGATTCAGTAAGATGGAGGATTAGTTGTCTAATCATACCTTCTTAATTATGAAATCAGGAAAATTAGAAATGGAAATGACTGAAGAGCTCATTATATTCCTGTGCCTAATAAAATAATTTTTGCTTAGTCTGTAGTAATTTATCCTGGTCAATTACCGGGTCCCACAAATTGCCCTGTAGATGGATTTGAACTGAGTAATTCATACAGACTGTGGGTGGGGCTTGTTGTGTTTGGTTTTTTCTTAAACCCTCTCCTCCCTGCCCCATCTTGTCAGAATTTTTCAAGACTTACAACAGATGATTTCAAGCACACACACACCCCCCCAACAATGTATGTTTGGTTTATGTGCTAGAATCTACTGTCAAACCCAGTATTTTACTTCTAAGTAATTATATGTAGCTTCAAAGCACAAACAAGGAATGCAGAGCAGCTGAAATTAATTTTCAGAGTTTCTGCTTTTATCTGGATGCTTTCTCCTCTTGACTAGTTGCAAAGATTGATTTCTCCTGTGTGAATTATTCATGAACGTGGCTCTTTGGAAATAAGGGCTTCTCAGGTGATCCCATGCCCAAACTTAAGAATGATCAAGGGGTTTGCTGTGCAGAGAAAATGTGTGGGCTATTTCTGCTGAATTTAGAATATGCCGAAAGTAAATGAAGTGGGTTGGGATGATGCATGTGGAAAGTCAGTTACTGGTAAGCATTTGATAATTTTCCTAAATATGTTTCTCTTTGATCATTTTAGTTGTGCTTATGGAGTTACGTTATCCAGAAATGTAATAAGCGCTGTGGTACCTCAGTACAAGTCATCGGACTTGTCTAAAGAGGGTTAATACACATCTGCAGTCCCTTTGCTCTGTGCAGATTTCTGACTAGCTACACCTGAGGTGATTTTTGTCAGGGGCAAAATTTCAAGAGAAGGGAGCGCTTTCACGGTCATGCGAAGCTGAAAGTAACGTAGGTTGCTGCCAGAATTGGGGTTCTGTCCCTTGCCTTGTCCAGCAGAAGCCTTTCTGGGTGCATGGTGAGCTAGGTCAGGGGCTGCTGCAGCTGGCTTGTTCGCTTAGTGGCTTTTCTGCTGGATTAGTTGCCTGGTAGTAACCCTGGAGGTACTCAAGTATTTATGTATAAGCCAGAAGAAAAGATGCAGGGGAAAGGTGAATCAAGCTCTAAGGCAGCTACCTCTTTCAGCTGCACGTTTGGTTGAAAATTACAGAAGATTGCAGTATGAGTTGGGAGATTTCATTGAAGGGCTTCCAGTCATCAATGCCAGAAGGGGGCTGGTCTCTCTGGTAGTTCCTGCATGCCAAACTATTGAAGTGCTAATGGATTTTTGGCAGATGTTGTGGGGGGAAGGGGAAATACTCCATATGCATGACTGTACTGACATAACTTCTATCTGTCATAGTTTTGAGGTTTCCAAGCAGTGCAAGGTGATACTAGTGGTGTAGAAATAGGAATTCTGAAAATGTAGTTGCTCTTGGGTCAAAAAAACAAGATTACTTTCTTAACAGCCAGGAAACTGCAGCTTTTGTTGTGGGATTTTTTTTTCTTTCCATGTGAACCCTTTATGTGTTGAAGTGGGTCTTCCAGAGAGCTCTGCAAGAATTGCACTCCGTGCCTGTCTAGGTACGTGGAGGGGGGGGGGGTTGCTTTGTTTCTTTCATTTCGTTTTCCTGTTTGCTAGAAGTTCACCAGCTGATTCCTCGGTCATGCTTGGGTTTGGTTCCATCTGTGACTCAGCCCTTTGGGCCCGTGTTGTAGAAGATGGAGACTGGCAGCTTTGGTAGGCTCCCTGCGCAGTGTTGGTCGTTGCGGTCCTAGTTGTTCTCAGTGGAAAACGTTGGTCTTGAAGGGACTCTAACATGAAGTAGAGACAGTCGTAACGTTCGCAGGCCGAAGAGATGCTGCATTGCAGGGGGCTGTGGTTTGGTGCCCGGAGACTGTAGTAACAGGTGTCTTCGTGTGCAAACCCTTCAGTTACTGCTTGTGCAGGGTATAAGTGTGTCCTACAGAATTAAGGCTTGGGGAAAGCTTAGGAGATCCTTTAAAAAGAATAAGACTCTTGAAAGGACTGATGTCAGTTATCTGTTCATCGTATTTGAATTTCTCACATTGCTAGTTGTGAATTCTCTTCAGAGGACTGGATTAGCCCATGCTTGTGGGTGGTTTTTTATTTTTGGGGTTTTTTTACTCTGTACTGCAGGTTGTTGTGGTGGGTGTCTGGTGGGTATCCCCTCTTCTCATTGCTCCCTGAACTACTTGCTTCAGGATCTGATGTACAGCCTAGTTCTGTATACGTGAAGGAATTTGGCACTCTCTTCAGGACTGAAATAGAAGCAGTGCTGGAGTGTTTTTGGATCAGACATGCGCGAAATAAGCGCATCAGTATGCCTGCCGGGTGTCATCAGACCCGCTTAGTGGGAACTGAAACTCTGCAGGATGAATACATGACGATACAACTTGCATTGCAGTGTGGCGTTTGGGTATAGCACCCGTCCAGACAGCAAGTGCCTTCGAGTGAGGTGGAACTGCTGTTAGCATCTCCAGCTGTCGCTGCTTCCCCTGCTGGGAGTGCTGGGTGAGGAGCACTGGGCTGCAGCTGCAGCAGGCTCCTGCCTCCTAGAAGTTCTTTTGATGTTGACAAAAGGCAACAGCTTTTATTTCAGGTTTAAAAAAAAATAAAACATGCTACCTAGTTTTGAATCCAATACACTTGATCTCTTTCTGTGTGTCCTGTCACTTTTATTTTAGGTTTCCACAAATACTTCACTTTTATCCAGCTCAAGGATGGCAAATCTGTGATGCGAGTGCCAGAAATGACAACTCCTTTTTCTTCTTTTTGTGTTTGAAACTTTTTGCAGAATCAGAGCAGCTAAAGTGTAGCTTTATAATTTGAAAGCACTTCAGTATTTATGCTTTCTCCTTATTTATTGTGGTTAAAGGTCAGGCACTGTCACGCAGCACAACACAGTTGTCACCTCTTCATTCCAAACACAAGAGTGTTAGGCAATTTGATATTCTGAAGTGAAAAAATATGTTAGTAAGTCTTGACTGGTGTAGCAGAAATTGGTGTTCCTGAATGGTTGTGTTCTCCATGTTGCAGTGCACTATTACTGCCTTTCGCATTTGGGAAAGCGGGCACTTAAGAGCTCTCTGGACTGTAGTTTTGCTATATACCACTTGACAAGTTATGGTCTAGAACTTAAGCTTTGTGTGTCCTCATGTCAGTTATAAATGTTGAAGAATGTATTTTGCATTGTAATTAACAGATAAAAAGTTCAGCCCATGGTGATATGAATTCTGTAGCGGGATGGGAATTTCAGCTCTTGAACTCGAGGCTAGAAGGCAAGCCAAGACTGTCTGGTGTGTTCTCACGCAGGCGATTCCTCCTCTTTGTTTCTCAGTTAATCATTATCTTTGTTTATTTAGATTGTAAGTTCTTTGTGGCAAGGGTTGTCTCTTGTATGCGAGTGTGTGTGCGTGTGTGTACCCAGGACAATTAGGCCTGGAGCCCCAGCCTGTGGAAGCTGTAATAAGCAATCACCTTGTTACTGTTTTCCTGGATATCATAATAAAGAGTATCAAATTAAAACTATGCTTGAATAGTCTGTTACAAAAACGGAGGCATGTAAATTGCATCTGGCCTTGCTTACAGTCGAGCAGCATCAGGAGCAGGGAGATCCTGGGCAAAGACGAATACAATGTTCAGTCTGGGGATACTCGCTTGAACCGGCAAACAGAGAGCCAGGACATCATCTTAGGCTGAAGAGCGATGCCTTGTAACTCGGGCTGGAGCTTGGATAAAGTTACCAGGAATTCTGAGTTTCTCATCTTCTGTCAGCTTGAGAAACCATTGGTCCTCCCTCTGGGGAAGGTGGGGGTTGTGTGCTGTAATGCTTGCCTATCCTTTGGGTGATGCTTTCAAGCTTAACCATGAACTTGGAGAATAACAAAAATTGCACTGCACAGTGTCTGGTGTGGCCTGGGAGATGACAATTCAAATTCAAGTGTGTCCACTCTCTCCAGCTAAGCAGCTATTAAAGCATTCGTAGACTTCAGCTTTAGTAGAATTTCATCCAGTCTGAAAGTGAACCTCTACACCGATGCGCTGGTGATCGAGGCAAGGTGGTAGGGAACGGAGTGAGGGCTCTTACCCTGGTTAGGGAAAGGTAGACTGCTTCCAGCAAACTTTGGCCGGCAATGTTACCTTCCCATGGGTGGTGGGGGCTTGGCTACAGATCCCTGAATGCAGGATCTCTGTGATCACCTCAAGATAAGCAGATGGTTGCTTTTGAAGAACTAATGAAGTACTTAATCGTTCTTAAAAGTTGCATTCATAATGTGTAAATCCTCAAGTTAATTGAAAGAAAATGGTAAGTGCAGATCAGTCTGCCATGAATACGGATCTGGTTTTTGGCTTCCTTGTTAGACAGTGTAGGTTAAGCTGTAGCTTAAAATGTGTTAGAGTACCGATGGAAAACATCCAATTTTAAGAACAGAGCTCACTTACCAGTGGGTGTCCTTGTCGGGTGACGAACTCCGCCATAGCTGGTGAGGACAGGCAGATACTGATGCGTAAATGGTATCTAAGCCGATTGTAACAAGCCCTGCCCTATCTTTCCCCTGCTGCGCCTCCCCAGACCATCATCTCGCCCTGCTGCGGCTTTCGGAATGATCCAGCAGATGCTGGTGAGAAGGGGAGCAGCCGCCGTCTCGCAAGACGACTCGGGCGGCGATGAGTTTGGGCGACTTGTGCGATGATGATGAGTTTGGGACACGGGAAGAGCAGCCACTAGAGGCCACCGCAGCCTGGCCGAGCCCGGGCGTCCAGTAACCAGCAGAAACCCACCCACAGGCCCAGGGCTGTGCTGCGCTCCCAGCAGAAACTACTTGCTTCCTATTAAGCGGTATCTCTGCTGTAACTCGGAAAACAGAGCATCAAATTAAATTAGACTCGACTCCTTGTAGTTTTGGATTTTGGTGGTGACATCATGATGAAACCCATGTTATATTTTGCAGGGGTTGGAAGATGTTCTTATTTGGCCAGTAGCTACTTCCTCGCTTCTGGCTGAGAGAGCAGGATGTAGACCTCCAGCATTAAAGCTTTATCTTAACCCCAAAGCGCAACATCTTCGATTAAAAACAGTGCTGAGAATGCAAAGCAAGCCTCAGATTACATCTGCGGGCTGTGTTCAGCTTTGCAGGCAAGCACGCGGTGCTGTGGCAGATGCTGATTTCTTTGCTTAATCCTTTGGGCGGAGGGCAGCACGGGAGACCTGCTCTCTGTATTTCCACCAGTTTTAGATGCTTTCCAAACAAAGTTAGTGTTAGAGGTGCTTATAAAATTCTTTCCTACACTGAAAAGAAATGTCAGCTTTTGTCTGCCAGTAGGAGACCTGTATTTTGTGGGAGCGTTGCTTGTGGACATCTCCCTTCAGATGCTGCAGGAGCTGCAGTAGTTAAAGCAACTTATCAGAAATTATAAATTAAAGTTGGCAGCTTATAGATTTTTGTCTTCAATAAGAAGGAAGCCGCTTGTTCCTTTAGCATATGCGCCCTTTTACATAGAAGAAAGAGGTTTGGGGTAGCACATTGTGTGCTACGCTAATTTTTGGTGTTGTCTTTGGGGTAACTTTACCCTAGTCTGCCTGGAAGAAAACATCAGGCACTGGCTTCCGCTGTTCTGGGCCCTGATAGGATCGTTTTTGCTGCTGGAAAGCGTTGCAGCGCAGGGTAATCTAGCTCTGGAAGAGTAATAAGGAATATGGCTCTCCTTCAGGAATGTCGTGGGACTTTGGTGGAGTCCGGGCAGAATTTTCCTGAACATCTGGATTTGAGTAGTCCTGGTAGGAGATGGCAAACTAGCTGAATCACGTTATGAGCTGTGAATGTGCTTTGATTTGTAATTCGCTAAATTGCCGTCGACAGGTTGAACGTCTGCCTGGCCCGATCACCAGCGCGGTGTTGCTACACCGACCTCCGAGACAGGCGTTGTGCAAAAAGCCGGTTTGTGTGGCTCCACGCCTGCGGAAACGCGTTTGAAAGCGGGTCGCAAGACTTGGGGTGCTTGCACTGAGAAGGTGCAGTGGCGAGCACTCTCCCCTTGCTCCGGCCGTCGCTTTTGGGACGGACGGCTGCGCGGAGACCTGCAGGAGTGCAGCAGGAGCCAGGAGCTACGGCTGTGCTGGAAGCAGCTGATTCCCTTAGGTCTGGAATATGTGCCCCCGCTTCCCCACCACCAAGTCTGCCCTGCTTCGAGAACTGAGGAGATCTCAAATGGAAACCTTTTAACTTACAGCGATAAACGCAGCTCAGCAGCTCAGGGGATATTAGGAGCCTTGAACTGAACAGAGGAGAGAGTGTGCCCCACCCTGGAGAGAATGATGTAAATCACTCTAATTCTTGGCACTGGTATTTAAATTTTGTTCATAGCATGCCATAAAAAAAACCTTTCAGACATTGTAAACTGTCTGTGCTGTCAAGAAAACTCTCAGAAGCTTTCTAGAGGAAAATTTTTTAGAAGGTGGAGGGAATGTTGGTGTAGTTTCTAGATGCGGCATGAATGGTGCCATAGTTCTCTTGATCTTCTCTGCTCCTGCTCGCTCGCTCTCCCCTCTTCCCCTTCTCTGCCCCACAAGTCAGTGAAGTCATGGGAATGAGCTGCAGTGAGGGCCGAAAGAAACTATGGTTAACCCTGGAGGTTCCTCTTGCAGGGGAGCCTGGCAGACTTCTTGTCTCCGCGGCTGTAAGGCTCCTTCGCAAAGTGCTGCTGTCCTGGACGAACCCAGGAGACCACGCGCTCCAGTGCCTTGCCTTCGTGGCTCTTCAGGGAAGGGACACGTGGCTGAGAGAAGTGTCATCCCGTTTCATCCACCCAGTTTCTGGCAGTCATCAGCTTAGGGACTTCTGAAGCATCTGGTTGCATCAAAACTTTTGTTGTGTTGTGTCTTTTTTGCCCTTTTTTTTTTTTTTTTATAGCCACCAATGGAAGTATTCTACACGCATTTATATAATCCCTCTTGAACCCATTTAAATACTTGGCATCCACAACACTCAGTAAGTTACACAATTTAACTATGCCTTGTTTGGAAAAAGTATTTCCTTTGGCTTGTGTTTTAAACCTGATGATTTCCTTGTGTGAGTCTCAAGTAGTGAATAATCATTCCCTCCTCATCTCTCTCGTGCTACGCGTGATTTTATAGACCTCTCTGTTTCAAGCCTGAGGCTTCCCAGCCTGCTGAGTGTTTTCTTGTGCAGAAACTGTTGTGTACATCTGATGATCTGTGCTTTTATATACCTTTCCTAGTTCACCTAAATGGATGCTTCATCTCTGGGCTTATATTTTAGGTGCATCAGAAAGAAGCTCGTAACAGTGCATTCACTTCTAAATGTGATTCTTTTTTTAATTTTAAACTTCATTTCCTGATATATATTTCACATTATCTTTTCCAGTTTTGCCACATGCTTTTGCATGTTAGTTTAGTTGTGTAATTACATTCCTAGAACAGAGATATTACGATACTGGTTTTAGGACATTGATCAGTGGTACAATAGTTCCTCACAAGGAAAATAAACAGTAACTTGCCAACATCGAAGCGAAAGGTTTGGTCTTGAGCACAGCCTGGTCTACCTTGGCTTGTTGGTTTTGTTTCTAGCGTAGTGCCCGTGCACTGGTGGTTCTCTGCTGCTGTTCTTGCTGATGCTATTAAAACATTTTTCAGATGATTCAGGAAAATGCTTTTCAACAGTAGCAATTGCCTGCAAGCATATGGCTGAAACTGGCCATAGCACCTTAGTTCTGCAATGTTTCGAAAGCAAACACTGGCCGTTTCAAAGGTCTGGGATCAGGAGGTCTGGAAAGAAGGCAGGGTAACAAATTAACCCCTCTTGGCAGGAGGGCTGCTGGCCTGCCCCCATCGCTGGCAGCAGCCTGGATCTCTTTCACTGGAGATCAGCTAGTGCCTAAAGGGTCGTAACTAATCACGAGGCATCATTTTTAGAAACAGAAATCTGCAGGGTAGAGGTACTTGATTAGTTGTTATGCCACTTTGTTTTGTCCTTTTCCCATTTTATCAGTTACTTATCTTTGCCCATGGTAATTTCAGAAAACGTGAAGTTGTTCTCTGCCAGCGAGGAGCTGTCTTCTGGAGTTCAGAGCAGAATGGTTTGATCACCCCAACAGCAGCCTGCTCATGCTTCCAAGGTTGGACTTTGAGCTGATACCAAACTGAGCTGCTGCATAGTGTGGTTAAGACGTTAACTTGAAAGCCAGGGCGGGTTAGGTTCAGTTTCTGAATCTGAGTCTTTTGGTGAACCTTGGACTAGTCATTTTAAACTTTCTACCTGTTTCTCTTTAAATAGTGGATCATATTTAGCACACAGAGATACTGGGATGCTGACTTAAGGATCTGTGACCTACAAATATATTTGTATCTGCTGTGCCTTGCAGTTGCTGCTTTAAAGAACAATGGTAACACGTTGGGTTCTGCATGGCCAGGTGACTCAGCTGCATGGGGAAAGCTGTCAAAAATCATCCATAATTTCAAAAGCAGGTTTTTCTACTCAAGACTTGCTGTGATGACAAC
Source organism: Opisthocomus hoazin (assembly GCF_030867145.1). Lineage (NCBI taxonomy): Eukaryota > Metazoa > Chordata > Aves > Opisthocomiformes > Opisthocomidae > Opisthocomus > Opisthocomus hoazin. The sequence goes on from NC_134416.1 coordinate 39,160,641, forward strand.
AAAATACTGTGCTGTAGCACTTTGGATTTTCCATACTTTTAACTCAGAGTCCTTTGACCTGGATATCTGAACGACACTGCGAGTTAAAATAACATGTCTGCTCTAGAATTGCTAACAGCTCCAGGACTTGCATCTAGATGTGATAAAAGATGGTCTGTGTATCAGACGAGGAGAACTGGAGAAGCAATATGTTCTCATCTTGCAGCAGAAGAGCTGGAGCTGATGGCCCAAAGGCTGCTGTGGTACCATGGAGAGCCCGGCCTGAATTATGGTTCAATGTGTGACGTGGTGGGACCCTTCTTCCTCCTACCACTGCGTGTGTGCCTTGGAAAGGTTGCCTTAGGTGCATTGTTAAAATTTATCTGAAGCCAGCAGATCTGTTGATATTTGTGGGTTTTTTTAAAAAAAGAATGAACTCAAAAGAAGAACTAAAGAAAGTCTGGGGTTTGAGAGGCCTTCTGGTAACCCAGCCCTAGAGACTGTGGAGTGCCAATGTTTAGATGAGCTTGCAAGCGCCTACAACGAAAAGAAGAACTTTGTTCTGGAAGTCACGTGCCCACGAGGGAGCTGCTGACTCCAGCAGTCGGGCTCTGAGGTACAGTGTAGCCATTTATGCTGTTTCAGAAGCGTCCCCAGGGGGCTGAAAACTTTTTCAGGGTGTTCTAGCCCGCTCTGGCACACAGTCCCTTTTCCATGCCTGCAGCTATGAGCAGCGTTTGTACCTGGGCCTGTAATTTGGTGCGGTCTGGGACTTCCAAGGTCGGCGGTGTCCCCATGGTTCTTGGCAGCAGCAGAGCCGCTAAGCAGGCAAACCCTTTGATCTCCGCTCAGACTGCTGATGAACATTTCGTCTAGCACCTCCGTACCTGTGTTCCCCAGAACAATCAGACTCTTGATTGCCTCCTCCCTCCCTCCCTCCCAAACCGGAGTACAGCGGAGTAGCTCCGCAATGGATGACTACACTTCCAGCAGCGTCTGGAGGACTATAAATAGCCTTAAATAAATGCGCGTAAGGATCCAGCGTATTGTCTGAATGGTCTAAAATTAGATTGCTCTAATGTTTGTGCATCAGTCTTCCTCTGCTGCAGGAAAATGGAATTTCTTTCCAAAGTATTTAAACTTGAATTATGGTTCCTTAATGATGGGGGAGAGTGGGGAGGCTGTTTGAGGGGAAACTCCTGCTGTAGGGATGGGTCTACTTTTCTTAAAAGAACGAGATCAGCTGCAGGCACTCCTGAGGGAAAAAAAAAAACAGCTGCAAGTTCCTGGAAAGCATGGACATACATAGCTTCAGTTTGCTCCCAAAATAGCACCTTTATGCTCTCTTTATTTTTCTCTTTCAAGGGCATTTGCACCTTGATTGCAATGAACAGTTGGAAAGACGTTTACAGAGGGTGGGGTGGAAAAATCCCAGAGCTCACATTTGCTTTTTTTGTCTGGGTTTAAATGACATTGTATGTCCTATGTTCAAAGTATTTTAGTTCTTGGTCTCCAACCATTCTTTGCAACAAAGAACAGTAGCTATGTATTTTAGATAAATTTGAACGTTTAGTGATATCGGCTGAAAATACCTGAGTTAGCTGTTACTTCTGTGAATAATCATGTTACTTATTCTGTGTAATGAAATAATGCTTTCTTGTTTAAATAACTTACTACTAGGTTAAAAGAGAACACAAATATTAGTAATTCCATAATCTTCTGTTCTTATCTTCACACTGCAATGTTGGGGGTGGAATTTATTGTACAGTAATATTTCATACAAAAATTCTAATATATTTGGCTTTTTATATAAGTTGTGATTTGTTAGCAATGAAAGTATAGAAAATAATTCATTGTTCTGTTGATGAAACTGCAGCTTGACTGGAAGTAGTACTACTTATTTTATTTTTTGTCTTTGGGGATCTGGTTATGCAAGTTTGTTACGGAAATCTGCATAAAGAAGGGTCCACGGCATTAAGACAAAATGACAGGCCATCCTCTGTTTTGCTGTCAAGTTGGAAACTGGGGCGAGGGAGGGGGCTTCAAGCCATTAGAGTGCATTGGTACAGCTCTGTTAAACAGCACTAAGAACACATCTCATACCTAATTGGTAAGGGACTGTGTCATTGCACTCTATGTTGGACTTACAGTGGCCATTCAGGTGAATTAAAAAATAAATTGTTGAGGTCTCTGGAGCCGCCAAAGTCTTGAAATCACAGAATCATAGGGGCTGGAAGGGACCTCTGTGGGTCATCCAGTCCAACCCCCCCTGCCAAAGCAGGGTCACCCAGAGCAGGCTGCACAGGACCTTGTCCACATTGCTCACAGAAAGTCTTGTATCGGATCCTGCACACCCCGAGAAGAGATTTAAGGGGTTGTATTAATTCTGTGAAGGAATCCAGTAGTTTTACATCTTTGATTTCCAAGCTAGTCTGGGAGTTTAACTCTTTGTTATCTAGAAGGCAACAGTTCAGTCAGTGTTTGGATGTGAAGAACTCGATCGCGTACAGCCTCTTTTGTGTGGAGTTGTAGATTTCTGCATATCAGATCCCTGGTAAGTTTTCTTTTCTGGTTTTATCAGCCTTTTGAAGGAGTTGTTTTTTTTGTAGCCTTTTAACACAGAGATGCTAGGTGAAATTTTATGTCCGATATGAACTCTGTGCATGGCGTATTATTATACTTCTACTTCTGCATGTGCGAACGTGTCTGTGACTGCGCATTGAGCTGCAAATGTAGGCGAATAAGCTGTTATTTCGTGAATTTTTGTGACGAGCTGTGGAGCACGGCAGGTTCGCGACAGTCAGCCGTAGCTACGAGAGGGAGCGGTGTTTGGCTTCCCCAGGAGCGATGCTGTCTGCAGGAAGTCTGGGCGCTTACAGGGTTAAAAGCCTTTCTTTTCCCTGCTTATCACTGCTCTGTCTTCAGGTTTCAGTGTCTCTTGGCAAAGTGCGTGATACACAGAATGTGAAGTAAAAAGCATAAAGCGCAACGTCATCAATTACAAACCTTCGACGACATCAGCTTTCACCTGAGAACTGCAAAGTGGAGTTGATCAGAGCACGTCCACCACACCCTGGTTAATTAACGCCGAACCTATGGCCTGGATGAGGCACAGCTCATGTCGGAGGATTTCTCTAGCAGAGCTGAAAACTGAAGAGAAGGCACCGGGGAGACCTTATAGCAGCCTTCCAGTACCTGAAGGGGGCCTACAGGAAGGATGGAGAGGGACTTTTCACAAGAGTGTCTAGTGATAGGACAAGGGGGGATGGCTCTAAACTAAAAGAGGGCAGATTTAGATTAGATATTGGGAAGAAATTCTTCACCATGAGGTTGGTGAAACACCGGAACAGGTTTCCCAGAGAAGCTGTGGCTGCCCCCTCCCTGGCAGTGTTCAAGGTCAGGTTGGATGGGGCTCTGAGCAACCTGGTCTAGTGGAAGATGTCCCTGCCCATGGCAGGGGGGTTGGATCTAGGTGATCTTTAAGGTCCCTTCCAACCCAAACCATTCTATAATTCTATGATCTCCTCATTCGCTGGAGCTATGCTTTTCTCTCCAATTCCCTTCTGCTCCCTCGGAGGCAGCAATTGGAAGTATAATTTTATTTCATAATTTACTCAACAGCAAATGAGTTCAGAAAGCAAATGGCTGTGTTTTGTTGCTGCGGGCTGCTGGTGCATTTTTTCCATGTGTATTTCCCCCCTCCCCCCCCCCCCCCCCCCTAAAATATTCTAGTTAATCTATGAAAAAGTTGAAGTCCTGGATGCTGGCCACCTTATTAGGTGATTCCTGAGCTGGGATACAAACACCTGCAGAGGGGAAGGCAAAAGGCCTAAGGAGGGGGTCTGGTTACCTCCACCAGCTACAGGCTAATGGCCATACATCCCGTTGTGCAATAGCAGTCATAAACCAAAGCAAAACGGGAGCAGCAGGTGGAAAGCGGCTGGTTGCTGTGGGGAGATGTTGGATACAAAGCTTGAAAGCAGAAAAACGAAAGAAGTGTGGAAAGGAGGGGAGAGGAGCAAGGAGGCCTGGCTGCTGGTCAGGGAACTGCTAACGGGTGGGAAGGAGAAGTCTTCTGCTGTTTGGCTCAAGGTCCCGTGGGGAGAACCTGGCAGAGAAGGCTGGCATTCCCAGTTGCTGTGGGGAAAGAAGTGGCTCTCCAGAGAAGAAGTGTAAGGGCTGGTGAGCCTGAGACTGGGAAGTGGCCTTAAGCTGATCCTAAAAATCCTCAGATCTTGTAGGTATGACCAAATGGCTGCTGTAGGTATCCATATGGTACCCACAGGTCTGGGTTAGATGACCATCTGCTGCCTTCTTATCTAGCCCTTGACAAAAAAGTCTTGGTGATCTGGCAGCAGATAGTGATATGGTTTAACAGAAACCTTTTATTGTCATTATGTATTCATCCCAGCTCTGCCTAAAGAGTTTATGTGAGCTTTCTTGACATACCAAATGAAGAAGGCCTAAGTAACGTTTAAAGGTGGCGTTGCAAATGAAAGACGCTGCAGTTCTTGTGTTTCATTTTTCTTTACATGCCGTTTTGCATTATGTTCTCATGCAATGGCTCTCACTTGGGGGTCTTTTTGATGTATCTTCCTGTTGATTGCAGGCTAGAGAGTTGGTCTGTAGTGCTTAGACATGGCTCCCTTAATAGCAGCCTTGTCACTGTTCGTGGGTTCCCTTCTCTGGCAAAAATAAGAACTGACGTGTATTTGCAGCAGCACTTGCTAGCCTGGTGCAGCCTCTGGACACCAAGCAGTGTCCTCTTCCTCCAGAGGAGTTTGTGTCTTTTTCGGAGGGGTAAAGGGGAGGGCCGTGGGCAGCTTGCTCTAGGGGGTTTTGTTTTCTGGGTTCTTGCAAGCGCACTTAGTGGTGCTCCACGCTCTTTCCAAGATTTCACAGGGGCTGGCTAACAAAACCATGTGGGTCTGTTAGTTTAAAACCCAGTTTTCAGCCATTAACAACATATGAAATTTGAATTTGTTCTGAATTTCTTGCTTGTGAGCTTGTAATGTTAAGGGAGTTCTTTTCCTGCTGTAAGATGAACACGACACTGAATTTTACACTTTGGCCGTGCCTAGAATATGAAATGATGAGGAACAAATGCACCTTTGGCAATGTTCTTGGGGCAAGTAAGGCTGTAGATGGCCTATCAGGCTCAGGGATTCAGCAGAAGTTTAAGTATTTGCATATGATAGAATTGGCGGCTGTTAAGGGTTTTATTACAGGGTTTCATCTAAGCTATAATAAGCGCCTGAGCCTGGAAACAGAAAATGGTCCTTCCCATGAACAAAGCTCTATGTGCGTATTTGACAGCCAACATGACCAAAAACGTTGGAACTTCCCAATGGGTGTATCCTGAAGAAGGCTTTTTTTGTAATACAACCAGAAATATGCTTTAAATCAGAAAGACTGGGCAGTTTGGATCTGCTTTTCTTTACATAGATAGAGTAAAGAAAATTTGCCTTAGTCAGAAAATCCTTTGCACAAAAGCTTGGTTTTATATCTGTTTCTAGCTGTTTTGCTGATTATTTCGTTTTCCCTGTGTCATTTCTCATGGAAGCTTGGTTGCTTAAGAGATGTGTGTTTTCTTCAGTAACAGATATGTGGTTTGTTCCGTTGCCCTTCTCTCTTTTATAATCCATTTGGAGGAAGCTAAATTGTCATGGTAGTTTGTATGCCTCAGAGAATTTTCTGAAAACACAAATCCCCTCCAGCACCACTGGACCAGGGGAGCTGTGTCCTTGGTCACTTTGATATTTTTGCAGGCATCATAGCGTGGCTTTCATTCTCGTAGCGAAGGCAGTGGTGAGAAGGAGAAAAAGAGGAGCACAACTCCTGTTAGTCATATTCGTTGTATGAATATGCTAGTTTCTAAAAAGGTAGATCAAGCTTAGACCTTTACTGTTTGTTTCTCCCTGTAAAATACTAGCTTTGATTCACAAACATACCACTAGAAAGTTTCTGACAGCATCACATGGAGAACGTGGAAAGGAGTAATGCTGTTTTAGAAATGTTTTAGCAACTTGGGAAATGTTGTGGAGCAGAAACGCTTTCTAGTGGAATAGTCAAGAAAGAGCCAGCAGAAATCGGTGCTGAGGTACAGGTGCTGGTGACCAGAAGTCTGAATTTGGTTTGGAAAATAAAACATTATAGGTGCAATTTTTTTGTCCCTCTGGAAAACAAAATTTAAAAAAAAACAAAACAAAACACACAAAACCAAAAAAGCAACCACAAAAACCCCATCCCAAAACAAGAAAAGAAAAAAAACAGTGGGTGACGGGCAAGAGAGAGTCAGCTTCAGTACTCAGAGGAAATCCTGGTTCACTTTTAGGGACGCTGAAGAAATGCTAGCGTGATCAGAGCAGCACTTCCATGGGGGAAAGGAGGGATCTTGCAAGTTCAGCTTTGCCAGTCCCGTGACTTGAAGTGCTTCTGCTGTGCTCGGACATCCTCTTTTCTCTTGTTGTAGTGAGATGACACAGTGAAGGAATAAAACCATGTTTCATAATACTGCTCGTGCTACTACAACGCAGCTGTGAAGCGCACAACCTTATTCCTGTTTGCAGTGGAAGATTTCCAGTAGCGTGTGGTCAGTCGTTGCTAATGAGACATCACAAATGTAAAGATAATAACAAACCAGTATTCACCAAAAAGCTTAGCAAAACAAATTCTTTGTGTTTATAGTTGCCCTTTTAATTCCAGTAGAGCTCGGGGAGTTTTAGTATCAGGAGGGTTATTTCACCGCTGACTGACTCGCAGCCACTTCTGCTTGAAAGAGTGGTATCAGTTTGACAACGCGGAGCTTTATTGCTCAACAGCTTTGAGCAGGAAGAGGAGCCGATAGTCATCTCAGAGGAGGCGGAGGACAGCTTCCAAAGCTGGAGCCTGGCCAGGAGTCGGGGCTAGGCTGTCTTGCCGAGACGCCTGCGCCAAAGCCCTTCCCTTCACCCAAAGTCATCCAACACTTTACATTTTGGTCTCGTTCTGTAAATTCTGACTGGTTTTTGAAAAACACTCTCTGTGAAAACCTTTTTTAAAATACCAGTGATCTAAAAATAGGACTTGTAATGCACAAGCAGGGGAATGTTTTTTTCCCCCAGCCATTAGGCTTGTTTAGCCTGGAGAAGGCTGAGAGGGGACCTTATAAATGCTTATAAGTATCTCAGGGGTGGGTGTCAGGAGGATGGGGCCAGACTCTTTTCAGTGGTGCCCAGCGACAGGACAAGGGGCAATGGGCACAAACTGAAGCACAGGAAGTTCCGTCTGAACATGAGGAAGAACTTCTTCCCTCTGAGGGTGACGGAGCACTGGAACAGGCTGCCCAGGGGGGTTGTGGAGTCTCCTTCTCTGGAGATATTCAAGACCCGCCAGGACAAGGTCCTGTGCATCCTGCTGTAGGTGACCCTGCTCTGGCAGGGGCGGTTGGACTTGATAAACCACAGAGGTCCCTTCCAACCCCGAACATAACCACAGAGGTCCCTTCCAACCCCGAACATTCTGTGATTAGGTACTTCTGGGTATACTCATTTTAGATGTGTTGCTCGAGTGTCAGCTAGATGCTTTGCCCACTTCATTATTTATCTATCTGCTTTAATACTGTGACTATCCTAAGTGATCTCCAATTGCTGCTGAAAAGCACACTGAACAGCCTTGCCCTCAGCTATAGTCCTAGCTGAGTGAAAGCTTATAGAAATTGTGTGAATGTTAGTTTTGCCTGTTTTCTTCTTGTTCCAATCTTCCATGTCCCCAAGCATATAATCTCACTTTGTACTTTTACACCAGTGGAACAAGCAGCTGGTGTTAAGTTTCACAATGTCTGCACTGGCCTGGAGGTTACACCTCCTCCACACACAGGGAGCCTGTAGTACCTCAAAATACAGCTTGCCTAGAGAAGATATAGGAATTTAACAGAGACCTATGTTTTATTGCTACATCAAACTTCCTTCTTTCCTTTTTTTTTTTTTTTTTACCTTTCTTTCCTTCCCTGTTGGGTTTCAGTTTGGGTCCCCATATAAGATCTTAGATATGATGGGATCTATTAGCCAGGATGCTAAGTGAATCAACATAGCCATGCTACTTCAGATGGTTCAGGTTATTTTGTGGACGGTTTTTTTGTTGTGTTTTTTTTTTTCATTTTCTTTAAGTTTTGCAGTTGTCTGAGGTTTCCCAGGTCTTCTAGTGTTCTAAACACTGAAGAGTTGATTCTATACAGGTAAAAAATCTACAAAAAACATAGCAGCTAGAAGTATTTAGTGTGAAGCTAAAAAAAGTCCTCAAATTCCAATACTTGTTCCTGCATTGCTGTATCCTTTCTGAGAACCAGATGTGGCTTTTTAAATCTCCACCTCTCTGCTGCATCCTCCATGTCTGCAGAGACACCCTACTTAGGTAACTTTCCACTTAGAGCAAAACAGCCCAGATTCCTGGGCAGCACATCAGCCTCAGTCAAGCGGTGATGTTAATGAAAATATTGTTACAATTGCAAAACATTATTCTCCATCTCTTTCATTTTAGAGTACTTTTTAATCTGTGTTAATCAATGTGTAAATCAGACTGTTAACAATATTCCTGAAACTAAAACGATACGACCTTTCAAACTGTAATAAACTGGAAACAAAAAGAATGGTCTAGTTTTGTCACAGCAAGAAAACCCCGTGTTAAAGAGTGTTTTCACTCTTGACCGAGAAAGATGAGTGCTTTGCCTCTGTTGAGGGCCTAGCTGTCAGCAAGCTGGTGGAAAGGAACCTCCCTTCTGTACTGCAACTGACTCAAAGAATGAACCTAGGGATAAAATTATTTAACTACAGAGTCATATACCTAGCAAGCAGGAGTTGGTAACAGCGATGCCTGTTGCTCCCAACTGCAGCCGGGTGCTCCCTGATGTGGCACGGTGACGTATTACGTCTTAAAGATGCAGGAAATGGGACTCGCAGGCCACAGATTTCTGAAACTCGTGGAGGGCTTTTGAATGCCTTCATTTTTGTCTGTCTTCTGGGTGCCAGCTGCCTCTGAGATGCTTGTCTGTTGCACTAACTGCCAGGCCAACTTCTCAAATGTTCCTTTTAGGCTTTCAGCTTGGGCTCACAGAAAAATACACCCAAAGCCAGTAATGATTTTTTTTTTAAATGTCTGAATCTTTGTGAAGCATTTGGAGCTCATTACCAGGAAAGCATTAGAAGCAAATGTGGAAGTATTAGGAAACAATACTGTGTAACACCCAAAGCGTTTGGCTGTAACAGGGACTCTAGCTGTGCCATTCACTCGGTTTGTGCTGTCAGCCACCTTTCTTTGTTGCCTACTGTACAAAAGAAATTTTTCCCACCTTCGAGGTATAAGAATTGGGTTTCATTTTGTATTTAAGACCAGTAACAGGGTCACCCAAAGGACTTGGGCCTCCAAATTCTTGGCCGCAGTCTGAGGGTGTCGATGACCCCAGGTAGTTAAATGGCACCTGCACAGTGATAGATCAGGTTGACTTCATCACACTGAAGATGAAGGTTCACACTGCTCACAGGGAGTCCAGTGTCAGGTTCGTTGCACTTGGACAGATCCATTTAGTAATGCAATTCACTTACATTTATTAAGTTCTATCCCCAGAAAAGCAACCAGTTCCCAACAGAAAAACTCTGTCCCCTGTGCTTTTCGTGTGCCATGGGGTTTTTTTGTCATATATTATGAAATCATGTAGTATTTGCTATGTCTGGCAGCTCTATTACAAATCATGGGGGGCTCTCCAAATCGATGCTTAGGCTCTAGATTCCACCAAGCCCTCTCCTTAAGATGGCACTGCTTAGCTAAAGAGCCTACATTGCCATGTGAGGGCTAATTTTCACAACAGGAATTTTCCACGGCCCGTACCTCAGGTTACTGAGAAGAGCTGTAACTCTTCTACAATCTTTTGATATGCTCCTACTGCAAAATAGAAAGCTTTTGAGATTTATATATATATATAGTGTAATTTATGTATATAAAAAAAGTAATTTTTAAAAAACAGCCAAGTAACAAATGAGAAGTAAAATGAAACATAACAAAATGTAGGAGGAAAGCCTATGAAAAGACTCTGTGTGTGTATATATGTGTATACACATATCCACAGGGCTTTCGGGTTGCTTTGTAGATACATCCCAGTCACAGCTACGATGTGTTCTGTGTGCCTAGGGTAGCTGGTTTCTTTATGATGCTTTTGCATCATATATGAGTAGTACTGTTTAGAATAGATAGCTGTTACGGATCAGGGAATAATTTGTTCAGAATGACACAGAGAATTTCTTGTAAATCTGTCTCAACTTTTTGTGAAGCAGTTAGGCTTGGTTTCTTTTTGAAAACCACCTGCCAGCACAAAAGCAGCACTTTTATGTCCATTATTGTTTGTGTCAGAGTTTGTGTACTGTAGATCTACTGTCTTTCTCCTTGTAGAAATTTTCTCATAAGCAAGAAGTATATATATAGATGTTTAGGTATAGATTTAGGTAAAACACATTTCAATTTTTATTTCATATAAGATGAGGCTAGGGATCAGTTTTGCCAAGGTACTGGTTTTTGTCACTTGCAAAAGTCATTACCCCATTGGCTTCAGTCAAGATGGCCAAGTGCAACATACAGAATTGCCGTTCTGTGGAAATGTGTTTATTTTTCCAAGAGGTGATTGTGGCTCCCAAAATAGCTTCAGTATGACTGTGTAGTAAATTTTAGATTTGGCAGTCTTGGCACTATCCTTTCAAACAATTTCTTTCCTCCTCCATATAACTTCAATGATATCTTTAATGAGTATACATCTCAAGCAGTCACAAGGGCAATTTGAGCCCATCTCGTTTCCTGGTAAACATCCAGTTCTCAGTGAAATAAGCTCTTCTACATTTTAAGTTGTGTGCAAACTTTTACTTGCATTTATTATCACTTCCTTGGATTAGTCAGTGGATGTTACAGCAGCAAGTGAAAAGAAAAAAGAGGTTTATTTTCTCCAGTTCTTGGGGAAGGAGGGTAACAGGAAATAAAAGCATAGCGTGTATTTTTACTTCTCTTTCAGTATTGGTATTGCTAAAGTGGGTAGTACAAATCAAGCTTGATTGCTTTCATTGTAATAAGACCATTGAATGTCTCCAGCCAAAAAGACACTGATATAGGTATAGAAAATTTTAGAAGTTTTGCCTGAAAACCAGGGGGAAATGTCAAAGCATTCAGCAGTAATTAGGAGGAAAAAAATATATTACAGCAGCGTTGCATCATGAAGAAAGCATCAGAAATGCAGAGAATGCAGAAGAAAGGCTAATGAAACACCAGAAGGCCTACCTGAGGCACACCAACAATTAGAGGGCTGCTCCTCCTCACAGTTTGATTAAGGTTGTGAATCCTGACTAAGTCACACTTTTTATTAAAGAGGCGTTGTATGGTGGTGTCCTTTCCTGCAGAGCAGTCTCATTAAGCAATTCCCTCCACGGGCTTTTGTGCGTTAAGATGCTGATCTTCCACAAGTTACCACATCCTTCATGCCTCGTGGGACAGAAGCCAAGGTGCCCTCTGAAGAGGATGTGTCCCTTGTCCTGCCAGGGGACAGAAAGAGAAAACAGATTAAAAGAAACCGCGACTGTCTTTGGGAAGGGCAACTGGTGGCCTGGGACTCACTGAGAGCAATAGGAGGTGACAGCCCTTTGGAGAGGGGACGTTCCTCAGCAGGGTCCCATCCAGAGCCCTACTCATCAGGACTTCACCAAGGGCAAGTGCTTGGGGCTGGAGAGCGAAGGAGTGCAGGGAAGGAGGAATTTTCTGCCCATGAGCTCTCAGTGCCTTTCAGCTCTGTAGGGAAAATCAGACCTGCTCGGGTACAGTCGCTTGGGATGGGGCAAATGTGATGCCGGATGGTGTCTTCTGCAAGGTCTCATTTTAGAAACAAACTTTATATCACAGTCTGCTTAACCTACTGTTCTTCTCAGAAATAAAGTAACAGGCCTGCTGTTATTCCTCAGAAATGACTTCTGGTCCGAAAGGGTTGTTTTCTTCATTTTGGGAAAGAGATTTATAATTGAAATAGCACAAAATTTGAGTTGCTGCATTACAGATAAGGTGGCGTTACGTTTATTTGTGTACTGCCTTTGTAACATCAGTTAAAAACAGATAGCAAAGTCTTTTAGTCTACATAAACCCAAAAGCTTTCCACCTTTCTTTGTTTTCAGCTTTAATGCCATGTTGTCCTATATAGTGAGTGAGTTATGGTAATTAGTAATAGAAAAATCCTTTACAAAAAATACTGAAAGCCTGACTTATTTTTATATCAATAAAGCTTCTGTAATTTCTTGGCTGTCTTCTAGCTGCAAAGCAAATTCAGAGTACCAGCAGAGTAAGTGTAGTGTGGGAGGGGTTCAGCTGAAGCATAAATTAACTGTATTTCATTTCCCCTTAATAAAGAATTTCAGTTTTTCCACAGCTAACTGTATAATCAATTTGCTCCCCTGCTGGCTTGCTAACTTGCTGTTGGCTTTGCTTCAATAATATCAAGCCTGTAATGAGGGAAATGGGAGGCTCTAATCACACAGAGGAGAAATAAGCAGCTGCGATTGAACGTGGAGTTTAGCTGTGTAGCATTTTGCTGCGGCTTTTATCATGGAAGAGCTCAAATACGTTTTCCCCCATGCCCGCCTTTCTTTGGAGACTAAAAAACACTGTACTCCTCCAGACTCATTAATCATATTTCACTGATTGGGTGACACTAAATACTTAAATCCTATTCGGTTTTCGGCAGCCTTGAGCTTACTCCTTCTTCTCTGTAAAGTTTTATCTTTAAGCTGTACTTACATAGCTGGGGTGCATCACAGCTCTGCTTTTCTGTATTAGTAATGTGACATAATTTCATTTCATTCTGCTGTGAAATTGTTAGTCAAAGTGTACTTTAATAGTAACATTATTGTACCACAAGTCTGGGAGAGATTATAAAGAAAAAAAAAAGGTATAATAACTGCAGAGTTTGTTTTTCCTGCCTTCACCATGCCTAGAAATTATACCCTGTGTTATGGGTTTGTTCAGTTACTCACTTGTAATTCCACATTTTTTTCCAACACTTTGGATATACAAGACACAAGTCAAACATACAAGATAAACAAAGATTATCTTTAGTCACAGTATCGCCAGACAAAAGGCTCTTCTGAGCTAGCAGTCCCCACCCCTACATTTCTATTTCTGCTCTTCATTCTAAATGCTCTACTTCTAGTCGCTGATAATCTGCCTGGCAGAATTCTGCAAAAAGAAAAGTCTTTGTGTCAAATTAAATGTACGATTTGGGGGGGGGCTGACTTGAGCATTTGTGCGGGAATGACTTTTGCTTCATATTTTTTTTTTCATTTTTTTTTTCCTGCTGCTGCAGTGGGGGGAATAACTGGGGGGAGGAGGTGGGGTTAAAGTTCAATTTTAGTTTTCTGCGTCATTTGGTCTCATTTTGACTTGTGGCCATGTGATCAGGCAGCATTCAGTGCAAGGAGAGGCAGAGTGGGGGAGGCTGAGCCACTGTCAGAAAAGCTTAGAAGAAAAGTAAAGATCGTTAATTAAAAATGGATTTCATTTACTTTTCTGCCTTTTCTTCCTGATTATGAATATACAATTATAGTTCATAAACAATTTCTTGTTGCTTCCTGTGGTGTTTTGGAATCTCCTATGTTCAGAGTCGTGATGAAAAAAGCTTTTTTTTAATTGCACACCAGCAACAAAAGTCAATATTGCTGCAAAGATATCTGCCTGTTTTCTGTGTCAGCAGAGAGTCCTTGATGTCATTCCAGAATGTGCCCTGTTTGTGACGAAAATTTAAAAAACAATGATGTAAAAGTAATTAGGAAAACAATCTTGTTTTGCTTTATAAACAGGATGAAGCTTACCACTGATTCTATCATTGTAGTACCTATAGCAGTGCACAAAATGGTCCCTTTTTGCAAGGAAAGCGATCAGAACCACCACCATCACCCACCCATCGCCTTTTTCTGTGGCTGTGAACAGCTGCCACACCACGCGTGCATGCAGTATGTGGACGCACGGGTGCGTGCCCAGGTATTGGGAAGCCAAACGAAGGCGGGATGGCTCATTGCCTCCCTGCTCTTTCTGACTCTGAGGACCATGCTGTTGCCGACAGTGATGGAAGCTCTGGTTTTTCTACTGCTGTATTTGGGCTGCACCCATGAGATACAGTCCGAAAACAGCGCAGAAGAAAAGGTAGGGGTGGCACACAGGAGGCAGTCTGGTTGCAAGGCAGGGATGAGCCAAGGACACGTGTTTATTTCAAATATCGTGGGTAACTGCCAGAGGAAGAGGCTTTAAGGAGTGGAGGAACCTGGGTATATGATGGTGAACCTTCTCTGATACCATTTTGTGTGCTGGCTGGATTGAGCACACCGGGTCCCACCTTGACTTTGTTTTCTAGTTGGATCCCAAGATTTATGGAGCGTACGAGGCTGGCTGTCTTGGCTCAAAAGACAGGGATGCGTTGCCTTTGAATTCTTGTGATTCACCATTTTCAAATCTGAGTGCATACAATTAAGGAGGAGAAGCATGTTGTTTTGGTCTTAGCACTTCAGAAAGGAAAAAAAAATCAGTTGTTAACGAAGTTTCATATTTCTCCCTCTGCATAAAGCAAAGTGGTTCATGGTACAACATGACTACGCCAAAGTTTCTGAGAATAACAGGAGCAGTGAGGAAAAACTGCACACAGACCCTAACTGGGGCTACAGCAGTTGTTGTTATATTTGCTAGAAACTAGGCCAGAGACTGCGCGTCATCAAGGCAGTCGTCAGTAGCAGCCGTTACCTTAAGCACTGGTAGGAGCAAAGAGCTGGAAAGCCTTGAAACACAGACAGGGACAACACGATTTAAGGAAGCTTTGGTGGGATGAGGAATTACGGAAGTCTGATGGCAGCGATGCTCTCTGCTAAACAGCGAAGTTCGTGGCTTTCCACTTCAGATGATTGAACGTGATTTGAGTGTGGGCTTTCAGACTAGCAGATTTTTAAGACATTGGTCAGAATTCTTGTGAAAAATGCAGATAACCAGCCCCCGGTCCTCACGATGAATACCATTCATGATACAATTTGAGAATTCTTGAGAGCACATACCTCTGAGAGGAAGCTGCCTGTCTTCTCCTCTCAGCGCTTGATGCTTTTATCGTGAGCCATAGAGGTACCATTTGGCAGGAGGCCTTTGCGAAAGGGAGTCCTTCTCCCTGGGACCAGTGAAGAGAACCTCAACTCATTTCTAATTTGCCCCCATTCTTCTGCAAGAGACATTGAAAGGTTTCTGGCCGGAATGAATTGACTCCATCGAGTAATAGACCCACTGCCAACCCCTCCTTCATTTTTCTCCATCATGTTTTACTGAATGTTTCCAAACTTTTGCTCTCGTAACATTTGTGAAAGGGAAAATTCAAAACCTATTAACAGTTCAATGTTTTTCTTGCAACCTTTAAGACCCTTTCTCTCTTTCCACCCATCCTGTCAGTTCATTCCAATCTATGCCAGCATGTTGCATGTCTTCTGGGAATGAAAAACGAACCAGATCTAGCTAGTCAAAGTGGCTTTCTTTGCTCTGTTAGAAGAGAAAGGCCACAGTAACAGCCTGAATTTTACATGCTTTTTTGTGCAACCTCCTCCACACCGCCGTGCAGCGTCACCAGCCGGGCTGCTCTGGCATGCCTGCCCGCTCCAGCTCGGCCTTCCCCTCACCTGCTTCGCCTTTGCTCTCCGTCTAATCGTTTTCAAAGCTTGTTACTGTAATTTCTTACAGTGTTTTCATCCTCTCTGGTGTTTGTATCGTCTCCCTTCTCACTAACGCCATCAGACCCTCTTATTTCAGCATTACGTGATGTGATTAGCGTGTTGTTTACAACACGCTCTGCCATTTTATTAATGAAGATGCTAAATGAGATTAAACAAATTTATAAACCTCCTTAAGCTTGTAGAGAGCTAAATAAACTCAAATACTCACTGCTTACCTTTCTGGTTTTTAAAGATGGCCTTAAATGGCTTTCAAGCCATACAAGCCAGCTTGAAGTCGCTGTTTATGGAAGATTAACCAGACACATCCCCGACCCTCATGCAAACCTGTGAAACAGGCCCTGCTATTTCGTGAGGACAACCTGGTTGGGGACTGGAGGTGTCGCTTCCATTTTTAAAGTTTTTACAGTAAGATTGTATCATCAATGTTGTTCAAGCAGTTGATATTTCTTCCAGGTGTGCTCCTTGCTGCGCCTTATTTGGAATAAGTGATTTCTCTTCTGATCTGCTGCCTTGAAATAAAAATCAAAGCACTCCAGCATTTCTGTAGTGAGGTTATTCATGACGAATATCGAAAAGGTACGCTGAGGGGTAAAAGTTCTGCAGAATACTCTTCAGTAATTCCTGGCTTTTAATTTAGAAAATAGGCACCCATGTCTCTACAGGCCCAAGCCACAGGCTGTAAAATCTGCGTGATGCAAGGATGAGGGAAAAGGAAGATTTTAAGTAGACCCAAATATATGTCCTTAAGTATTTTTTGTCTGATCTTAACTTTCTCCAGTACATATTCAAAAAACCTTTGAACAATTGTTTCTTACTTCTTCTGGACAACAGCCTTGAAACGCATCAGTATTTTTTGTTGTATCATCATGCTTGGACTATTTTCTCATTGTGGATATCCTATAAGCTTAGGTATGTTCAAACCTTCTCAAAGACTTACCTACAGTCTTCCGGCTGGAAAACAAAGAACACTGTAAAAGTGGTGACAAATGTATAGCATGTAGCACTTTATTGTTTTATAGCACTTTACAGAAATCAAAGCACAACTGCATGCTCTGTTATTAGTATTAATTGCACCACCTTACTGTGGTTACATGGTAGGAGAGAACTTCCTTGGCGTCACGCAGCGGTGCGGTTAGGTTGTCAGACTGAGAGGTATTGGGCATTCCTGGCGTTTAGTCTGGTACTTTCCCAAAACATTCAATAGGTCTTATATTAGTTTGTTTCTTCATGATTATTCTGCCAGCTGACACGCTGGGGAGTTGTTTCTTCTTCTCATAAAGAAGTTGGATTTTTTTTTTTTTCTTCATTACTTTATCAGATAGGATGCTTCATCTTTTGAGGAGGTGTGACTTACATGTTAATACTCATTTTTGGGCATTCCACTACGTTCTGTTTGCTCAAAATTTTCAGAAGAGTCAGTCAGAATAGTCATCAAACTTTGTGAGGTTATCTATTTCCTGAAGCTACTTTCAGGCCACAGTTTCAACAAATTGCTAGTTATTCTGCATGCCCCAGTTTTTCTGGAAACATCAGAGGGGACCTGATTTTCAGAAAGCATTGAGGACAGGAGAACAGACCACATTAAAAGTTCAAGTACCCTGAAATTACCGACTCTTAAATCTTGGCCATTATTGCATTCATTTCCCCAGATTGTACTCTGTACTTTGCATATCATCTAGCATAAAAATAACGAGCATTTTGTCTTGCTGTGTATTTGCAGTAGAAAGCATCTAATTTAAGGAATTTCTGTGGATGTATAATTCCTCTGCTTTACTGGATTTATAATACCAATTTAAACAGCGTTAAAAATATGTAAATACCAATTTAAAATCCCTCCCTCAATTTATTTTATCTTACCTATTTATCGTATAGATTAATTTTTTTTACTTCATTTTTATAGTTTGCTTGTTAGTATTGTTTGCTGTGGAGAAACTGGAGTTATGGTGGTCCCACTATGTTTCTCCTTACATTCACTTGTTCATATCAAATTTTTTTCTTAGGAAATCAAAGTACTTTCACTGATCTCCTAGAGATACCTTGCTCTCCTATACCATACTCTGCTTTCTGCACAGTGGCTATTTGTTTGGGGTTTTATTTCCTTTCAAAATTTATTTATTGCAGGTATCATTCTTTCTTTGACTTTCATCCTCAGAGATGTGGCTTCTTGTTTAGTTTCAAATGAGATTAAACATTCATGTCACAAAACTTGCACTCAGTAAAAAACAAAGATCTGTTTTGTGTCTCAAGTTATATTGTAGTATTTCAGTGAAGGGCTTGGTGAGCTGTTCTTTGTTTCTTAATGGAACTGTAAGCAAACCCATGTTACACGGGGTTTTTTTTACTGTCCATTATTTTGTTCATTTTGAAAGATGGTATCTCAGTTTTCCATGTGAAGTTTCTACGTTCCTTCTCCAGCTAACCTAAGAAAAATATGTTGTTTACTTTAAGAGATTTCAAAGTCTGGGCAAGCTAAGATAGGGAGACACAAATCCGTTCACATGACAATATTATACTACAGGCCTCTATATTCTTTTCTTCATCAGAAATGGGATTATGGCACGAGTATACAGGATTTCTTATCCATATAATTTGGTGGCAGGAAATATTAAAATAAACTATAGATTCAATTTGCAGCTTGTCTTAGGGAGGAAATAGGGATGTGACAGGGTAAAATACAGATTGTAGACTAGCAGCTAAAAAACGTGGATTTGCAGAAATAGAACGATTACATAAGGCTGTCATTTTCTTTCAGTAACATTGAATATAATTACCTCACCATTTATCTTGGTAAATGTTAGGTTCCTAAGCAAAGCTACATAAACATAAATTTTTGTACCCCTTAAAAAAACTGAAGAGACAACTATATTTTTGGTGAAGCTTCTATGCCTTAACTCACATGATCAAATTAACTGAGGAATTGAAATCCACAGAAAACAGTTATTACTTTGTGGAAAATTCACTTCTACAAACAGAATTTGTATTTTGTTAATTTTTTAGAACAACGAGGACCTAATTTTTAGAGGTGCTGAACCTCTTCTAATTAGTTTGTGACTGAATTAATTGCTTACGGAAGCTATTCTATTGAGATACAAGGAAATTACAAAATAGGCTTTGCTGTTGCGAGCCCCATCCCCATGCCTCAGGCCCATCAGCAGCAAACCCATTTTTCTTATGCTCATTTTAGGCCTGTTCTCTTTCTGTACGAAAAGTCAAAGCCAGCAGCCTGTTGGTACTGACTCCTGAGGCTGCTCTTCCCAGGCATGCTGCCCGGTACCCGAAGCCATGTGGCTTCGGATGAAATGCCCTGCCTATGGGAAGCAGGGGAGGGGCTTGTCCTTTTGTTACCATCATGTTGGGATTTTATTTTATTTTATTTTATTTTATTTTATTTTATTTTATTTTATTTTATTTTATTTTATTTTATTTTATTTTACTTTTATTTTTGTTTTATTTTATTTTACTTTGGTTTTGGTGGTTTTTATTTCATTTTATTTTCCCTACCTCTGCCTGATGCCCATGTTTCAAGAAAAGAAGTTCTACAGAAAAGCAACATTTGTGGCTTTTTTTTTGAAAAGCAACAAACAAACCTCAGAATTTTTATTATTTTTGTATTGTTTCTTCACCCAGCTATTGCTTTGAATGGACAGTAGTGCAATGATTGTTTTCCCCTGGTGCCTGTGAGGGACTGTCAAGGTTGAGTGCCGGCTTTGGAGGGCTGGGGGACCACGTTGCACTTGCCAGCCCCCAGCCAGACAGAAGCCCCTGGCCCCAGCCGCCCCCGGCAGCACGTCATTCCCCTCCAACGCCTCCCCTCCAGCCACGCTTGTTCAAATGGCAGAGAAAGCAGCTTCTCTGTGGAAAAGGGAGCCTGGGGATTTTTTACCACTCTTGGTGAAAGAGGCAGCAATGACCAAGAGAAGATACCGTGGAGGCAAGGACTGTTTTAAAGGAGAGCAGCTGGGGCAGAAGGAGCACACTGCTAGGAACTGCACTGGTGCAAATCCAAGAGGTGTAAATTTGTGCCTCCGTCCTGGCTTGGACCCAAATGAGCCCCTTGGCCCCGGCGGTAAATAATATCTCATTATTCTGGCTAGGAAGTCCTAAGGAGTTGATTTGTTTTCTAAAAGCCAGGTGCTCGCATTGCTTTTTTCACAACTAAAACCGTGCTGGGATTGCTAGTTTCTGTCCAGTTTGAACGTTTGGCTTTCACAGCGGTTTTCTTCGGAAGATTTACAGGCATGTTCTTCAGGGCCGAACAATTTGCCCGACTTACAGTGTCTGAGCCCCTCCTGCACCTGGAACCCCCAAACACACCGGGCTGTGAAGGTGAGGGTAGGGCTTCGTTTCTGAGGTATAAAGCACGCTATGCGACCGACTGTGAAACGGTGCAGATGTACTGTGCTTTTTTATAGGGTTAAAACCACAGTATGTCTAGGGAATCTTAAGCCTTCTGTCTGGGGCTGACGCACTCTTTGGCTTCCATTGCCCTCCTTGTAGGAGCGTTTTCTCCAGGGTATTGTTTCTACTTAAAACAGGCAAGAAGTAGCAGTTATTGATAGGAACAGCTTGCAGTGCAGAGAGAGGACTGCTACTGGCTGGAAAAAAGCACAGGGTATAGGCAGGGAAAGGTTGTCTGGGGTCTGGTTTTAAGGCTGTACAGCCTATGTTGCTTCTTGTAGGTGGTGTCGGTGCTGCAGCTCCATCCCAATGCGCAGGGCAAGGTCAGGGTAACACAAAGCGTTCATACAGAAAAAAGCTGACGCAGGGGTTTGATGCAGATTTCTACCTACCTGCGTGTGAACCAGTTACACAAGAATTACAAAGCGCTCTGTTCGTTGTTGTTTTTTTTTTCACTAAGTGGTAGTTGCAGACACTATCATTTGAGGGAGGGCGAGGTTCCTTTCTGCTTGTATTCAGGATAATACTTGCATTTACAAAACACAGTATAGGGTTGAATCTTCACATTGTTTCTCTTGGCAGCTTTTTTTCCAGTAAAATAATGCTATATTTCAATGTAGATTCTATCCTTGTTGCAATCTGTACAGTATTTTCTCACATTTTTCCTATCTGGATTATAGGTAGTTTGGTCTCAGAGGAACATATGTAGCCTGAGATCCCATTGCTGCAGGTGTAAATAAAGAGACATTTCCATACCTTGACTATTCAGGAACTTCTTTTTTTTTTTTTTTTGTTCAATAAACCTTTCCACTTGCTCTGAAGTAGAAATTCAGTCATGATTTGGTTATGGATTATGGGATAGCTAATATGTATGTACATTTCCTTGTTTAAGAAACACCTTGATTTTCAGTTTCACCTTTATTTGCATTTAATTTCCAGAATTTCTTAATCCAGTCACCGAACAGGCCTTTTGCATGTAAAGAGGAGAAATTATCTCTTGAAAGTATTCTTGTTTATTAGAATTTTATCTTCCCAGCAATATGTGTAGTTTTATCTTTTCCTCTTATAGGTTCTATTACTTTGCCTCTCTGCTTTGACTTCAGCATGTTTAATTACAACCAGTATAAATAATTACAGCTAGTCATTTTATAGATGGCATTTTATGCCTATAATGCATATATAGGCACATTTTGAGATATAATGCATTCTATTACAGATGACAAATATAGGTTTTAAAACCAACGTATTCTCAATAGGGGTGTTCAGATGAAATTCCAAATGTTTAAATACTCTGCTTCTACAAAATAAACAGCATTCATTAGGAATTACTCTTGCCTTACTTCTTCATTCCATTGTTTGGGGTTTGCCAGCTCACTTGATTTTCTTGTTTGAGTCACGTGAATTAGGAAGGCTTACTTGAAGTAGACAAGCCTACTACTCCTTGCTCATGCTCTCCCTGGTGTCCGTGGTTATCATTTACTTCTTCTGCTTTTTGACAGAGTAGTGAGACCGTACTTGGGAAATAAGCTCCCACAGTGAGTAAATTACAATTTATTACCACATGGTTGCATAGGCCATCTGATGGTTAAATAGAAATACAATAAATTACTTCTCTAACCAACATATTTTCTTACTCCACCAAAATTTGCAAGTATTCACAAACAATGGTCACTAAAGAGGATGCTAAGAAACGGGCACTGAGGAATTTAACACACTTCAAAGTAATGAATCAGAGTTCTCGAATAATATAATGAACAGCTCTTCCAGAGAAAAGGGATATAATCCATTTAATAGGAATATGTAATGTTTTACTGAGTTCTTATGGGTAGATTATAAACTAAAATGCATTGTGTCATAAAACGACATGTAAGACAGTTGGTATGGAAAACCAAATCATGCATTTTGTTATACAACAAAACAAAATGTATTATATCTATGAATATTGACAAATTCAAAATTATACACAAGTTATACACAATTATACATTGCTTTCCTTGAACAGTACTTGTTCTACATGTCACAATCCAGAGTTTCTTTTTATTATGTTATTAAAAGAAAATGAAAGATTTTATCAAAACAGTAGGGGGATGAAATATAAATAATTTCCCAAAAGCTTTTTTTGTTTGCAAACATGCTTTGCCTCAAAATTAGAAGTATTATATGAATACTGAAGTGTTGGATTGATTAATTTCTTTCACTGAAAAAAGGAATACAAGTATCTACAATAATGAGTATGAAAAAAAATGATACGTAGCAAGTATATTCTACTCAAAACATGTTTGGAAGGCATATTGTATTACGCATGATTCTGTCCTGCTAACACCAGGCCCACCAGTTTCACGCAAACAAACACATTTCAATTTCTGACTCCAAATAGCTTAAATAGCCTCCTGATTAGCAAGGTACTTAGGCATCTAAGTAGTCTCAGTGAGTATCCCCAGCAAAGCTAAATATATTTGCCAAATCACTTACCTAAGGGTGTCTCCTGAATTTTTTGAATTGTTGCGTTGTTTACGCTGATCTGGTTTCTACCAAGAGTGACTCAACAACAGTTAAGCAGGAGCAGGGCACCTCTCTATCATACCAAACCCTGTACTTAGCCGATTTTTCATTGTTCCTTTTAACTCCAGTCTCTAGGTGCAGGGCGGGGATGGGGGTTGTAGGTTGCATTTAGTTTGTTGTTTATTTTTCCTGTCCTGTTCCTTATCTGGTATTTAGCTTCTAATGTTTGGCCAGGGCAAATCTTTTTGCAATAAACTTGTACAGTCCTTAGCAAAATGGGATCCTGTTCAACAACTAATCACTGCAAAAGCAGAAGCGTAGTTCCGTGTTTGAACCTATCATTGTGTGACTTGTTTTAAAAAATATACAGATATGAATAGAATACCTGAGCAAATGTGACCATCGATTTCATAGGCATCAATAGCATCCTCCTCCACCCTCAGAGGTTTTTTCCTAAAAATCAAACTGCTTGGCTTAAGACTATAACAAGACGTTTTTAAGACTTTTCCGCAGTTAAAAGAGCAGTTCTCTGATATTCCTGATCTTTATTTGTAGAAATACTACCAGTACAGAAAACTATGTGTGCCCCATTGTCTTTGAAAATATTCAGGCAGATCTATACACACACAGTAGCAGTAGTCTTCGTTATGCTTTGATTCAGAGTTTTGGTTTTGCCAAAATGTACAAACATTAGTGCTCCAAACACCTCTGTTAGATTTCTTTCTTTAATATTTTTTTTTAAATAATGACTGGACACGGTCTTCAGTTGAAGTGGGATATGTCATTGCATCAATATAATGTCTGTAATAATGTATTCAACTGCATTTTTAAATCTGGGTGTCCTAAAGTTAGAGTGGTAGATCTGATCTCTGAACAACAGAGGGTAATGCTGTGTTGTTGGAGGGGTGGGGGGAAGAATAAAATGCTTATTGTGATGTGGAAAGGGACATAGACCCAGCATGGTAAATCAAGTAATGCTTCCACCATCAGTAAGGCCTCAAACTAAGCAGTATGTTCAGTATCAAAAATGCATCCTTTTCTCTGCACCGACTGCAGAAACTCCACAGCAGCTTGAATGAGCAGGGACCGGCATAACGTGCGCTGAAAGGAGAGCTGGAAGGAACTGGGGTTGCTCGGGTTAGAAAACGACAGGAAAAACACTGCAGCAGCTCTGCATAAGGGTGAAAACTGGTAAAGAGAGAAAGAGGGAAAAAAATCTCCATATCTGTGGTAGATTTGAGGAGAAGATAAAGGCCTAAAATGCAGCAAAAGAAACCATGTTTAAGCATTAGAAAAACTAATGGTGGGGAGAGTAGAGCAACGCAGTAGCCTGGCAGGCTGAGATGGCTTCATCACAGGTCATTAAGAACAGGTTAGACCAATGCATTAGGAGTGAGAGAGGTGTTGCTCATCCTGCCTTAAAGGAAGGGGGTGGACACAGATGGCCTCTTGACCTCTTTCAGCCTCATGATCTCATTTCTTTTTTTTTTTTGGATTCAGAGTATATATTTAGCCAACCCAGCTGTATTTAAACTAAGAGGGAATGTGATGGCTTCCTATATAGAAAATAAATTCCTCCTCACACTTTGGCACTCTCTGATGTGAAAAATGGGCACCTTTGTCTCAGCTCAGCCTGTGCTTCGTAGCACTTTTTTCCCCCTGGTAAGCATGAGGCTGAGGCTGTGGATGGAGGAGTGTACAAAGCACAGCTGGTTTTGGAAGCCTGCATCCCGGCAAGCACGGTATCTGTAACCATCTCATCAAATATACTTCAATTGCCTAACGCAGGAACTTTCTTAATTATAGGAGTCAAAACGGGGAGGGGAAAGTTGCAACTTCTCTTCTGAGAGGGACAGCACAGAAAGGACCGCAAAGGTAGAGGGGAGGGATAGCTTTATGCCACTTCTCTGCCAAACCTTAGAGCTACAGTGGTTCTTGCAAAACACTTGTTGATTTACAGAGTGCAAGCAGAGCTATTGACAGAGCCCATTGCCTTAGCTGTCAGGTTGGAGTTACCAGACAGTGCTAAGGTTGAGTTGGTTAGGTTATGTGTAAGCACACACACGGTTACAAATTGTGCTTTTCCAAACCATTCAGTGCCTTGGCATCATCTTTCAAGCACCTATTCGAGCATGTGTTATCTTACTGCCAATACAAGCCTTAAGTTAGTTTATCCATTTCTCTCTTAGTTCCTTTCCTCTTTTTAATTTTTTTGGTTTTTATGAAACAGCTTTGCTGTTTAGTACTTGTTTTTTTCAAACATTATAATAACTATTACAAATGTATTTGAGAACTTAAAAGTGGAGTGGCTGGAGTGGGATTGCATAAGACAAAATATCAAGATGTAATACATTTGTAGCCTCTTCCTCCTTCAACTTCGGCTAACCTTACTACTTCCTGATGAGCCATATATAAAGCATATATATAACACGCACGTGTAGAAAAACAAAAGCAAAATCTCTGCCTACAAAAATCAGAGATGTGAGGAGGTACTATGACAGTATCACAGCTTCAGAAACGTGGACTATCATTTACTGATACAGAGCTGAGTACGCAAGGAGGCTGGAGCTGAGGCTCATCTTAGTGAGGTGCTAATTCTGATGCCCCGTGATTATTTAAAAGTCAACACCTTTCCTTCCTGACACAAGAAAGGAGAAAGAAAACCATAGAATTGCTTGCTGCATTGCGAGCAATGTGTCATCTTGATCCTGCACATGGAGGAATCCCGTGGTAACAGTATTTGCTGCTAAAAGCCCCAGAAGTGGGGGAAGCCAGTTCAAGGAGACCACCGGAGTCTGCAGATCTGAGGAGCTGCTTGGGGAAGGAAAGAGCAGACGTCCAAAGCTGATCAGGGAAACCTTCAACTCTTCTGGTTGCTCTGCATATTCTGGCTCAGTCTCTAGGAATGACTGTTCCCCATCCCTGATGCCTTCATCCGGTGAGTCAGGTGAAGCTGATGCCAGGGTGCTTTCAGAGGGCATGCCATTAGGGTGAAATGGAGATAATCTCAGGGAGTGGAAAACATCTGTCCTACTGCATAGCCCAAAAAGCTCAGGGACACGATATGTTTTTACGATATTCATTAGATTAAAACAAGTCCATACAAAAATGTGGTTATTCAGAAGTTTAGGGTTGGAAGCCAAACCAAAAACATGAACTTAAGAAGCTCCAATGAAAATGTAATTGTTCTCAGAATAGAATTATATTACATTCAAATAATAATTTTAAAAAGGCAGCAAGCAGTTGAATGTCTGAATTTACAGAATTTGAACTTAAAACTCTGAACTCTATAATGAAGCGAAGCCAGGCTCCTTATATTTCCTTCTTCATACGTGCTGAACTTTACTTACTTCAGATCTGTAAGATCGAGCTTCTGTGCTATCTGTAAATCAAAAAGCTATCTGTGGCCTCAAGTTTGGAAGGCCATTTAACTGGTTCTGTGACTAAATCACTGTCATCCTTCCATCTTGATTTCATCTCTTTCATAATGGCATTAAGAACTGCAACAGAGAGAGGCAGATCTTCAGTGTGCTGCGTGAAATGTGCTGCTTGTACAGACATGCTGAGTTTTTGACGGTTAAAAATATGCTTCACCATCACTGATTTTTTTTCTTTTATCTTATGTGCTCTAATTACATGAACTAGTAAATTTACATGTGTACATAACTCTAGATTTACATAGTAAGTGGCCAATGGAGAACACAGATGGACCATCCTCAAGGTGCAATCACCTTGATATTGAATGTAGAAAGTACCTTCAACATAAAAGATGTAGGGCCACTTAGGCTGCGGGTTGCACAATCATTATGATTTAGGAGGAAAACACTCTAATACATGTGGTCAGCGATAAGAAGTAATTGTTAAGTATGAACTAATAAAGCTGCCTTAGAATAATTTTTCGGAGGACATCCCAAAGACAGCAGCACAAAGGATGTGTCTAGGGGGCTCATTAAAGTGTACATCTCCACTCGCTAATGGTGGGATGGCTCTTAGTTCTGCCCTTCCTCAGCAATGCTTTTTATGTCCATGGAATGTGGAAAGAGGGGCAGGCCACTTGGGAAGAATACAGGAATGTGGTCAGAGCGTGCAGGGGTGCGACAAGGAAGGCCAAAGCCCACCTGGAATTGAAGCTGGCAAGGGATGTCAAAAACAACAAGAAGGGCTTCTTCAACTACATCAGCAGCAAAAGGAAGGCTAGGGACAATGTGGGGCCGCTGCTGAATGAGGTGAGTGTCCTGGTAATGGAGGATGCAGAGAAGGCAGAGCTACTGAATGTCTTCTTTGCTTCAGTCTTCAGTGCCAAGGCAGGCCCTCAGGAATCCCAGGCCCCGGAGGTAAGAGAAGAAGCCCACAGAGAGGATGACTTTCCCTTGGTCGAGGAGCACTGCGTGAGGGATCGCTTAAGCAATCTAAATGCCCACAAATCCGTGGGCCCCGATGGAATGCACCCACGACTGCTGAGGGAGCTGGCGGATGTCATTGCTGAGCCACTCTCCATCATCTTTGAGAGGTCCTGGAGGACAGGAGAGGTGCCCGAGGACAGGAGAAGGGCCAATGTCACTCCAATCTTCAAGAAGGGCAAGAAGGAGGACCCAGGGAACTACAGGCCGGTCAGCCTCACCTCCATCCCGGGAAAGGTGATGGAGCAGCTTATCCTGGAGGTCATCAACAAGCAAGTGGAGGAAAAGAAGGTTATCAGGAGTAGTCAGCATGGATTCACCAAGGGGAAATCATGCCTGACCAATCTGATAGCTTTCTACGATGGCATGACTGGCTGGGTAGATGAAGGGAGAGCCATAGATGTTGTCTACCTAGACTTCAGCAAGGCTTTCGACACGGTCTCCCATAACATCCTCCTAGGGAAGCTCAGGAAGTGTGGGCTGGATGAGTGGTCAGTGAGGTGGATTGGGAACTGGCTGAATGACAGAACTCAGAGGGTTGTCATCAGCGGCGCTGAGTCTAGTTGGAGGCCGGTAACTAGTGGTGTCCCTCAGGGGTCAGTATTGGGCCCAGCCTTGTTTAACTTCTTCATCAACGACCTGGATGAAGAGTTGGAATGTACCCTCAGCAAGTTTGCTGACGACACCAAACTGGGAGGAGTGGTAGGTACACCGGAAGGCTGTGCTGCCATTCAGCGTGACCTGGATAGGCTGGAAAGTTGGGCAGAGAGGAACCTGATGAGGATCAACAAAGGCAAATGCAGGGTCCTGCACCTGGGAAGGAACAACCCCATGCATCAGTACAGGCTTGGGGCAGACCTGCTGGAGAGCAGCTCTGCGGAGAGGGACCTGGGCGTCCTGGTGGACGACAGGTTAACCATGAGCCAGCAGTGTGCCCTGGCTGCCAAGAAAGCTAACGGGATCCTGGGATGCATCAAGAGGAGTGTGTCCAGCAGGTCGAGGGAGGTTCTCTTTCCCCTCTACACTGCCCTAGTGAGGCCCCATCTGGAGTACTCTGTCCAGTTCTGGGCTCCCCAGTTCAAGAAAGATGAGGAGCTACTGGAGAGAGTCCAGCGGAGGGCTACGAGGACAGTGAAGGGACTGGAGCATCTCTCCTACAAGGAGAGGCTGAGGGAGCTGGGCTTGTTCAGTCTGAAGAAGAGAAGGCTGCGAGGGGACCTAATATATGCTTACAAATATCTGAAGGACTGGTGTCAGAAGGATGGGGCCAAGCTCTTTTCAGTGGTGCCCAATGACAGGACAAGGGGCTATGGGCACAAATTGAAGCATAGGAAGTTCCGTCTGAACATGAGGAAGAACTTCTTCCCTCTGAGGGTGACAGAGCACTGGAACAGGCTGCCCAGGGAGGTTGTGGAGTCTCCTTCTCTGGAGATATTCAAGACCCACCTGGACAAGGACCTGTGCAGCCTGCTGTAGGTGAGCCTGCTTCGGCAGGGGGGTTGGACTAGATGACCCACAGAGGTCCCCTCCAACCCCTACCATTCTGTGATTCTGTGATTCTGTGATTTGGACTTCGAGCCGTTGAGCACTACCCTCTGGACGTGACAACCCAATCAATTCCTTATCCACCAAACAGTCCACCCATCAAATCCATATCTCCTTAATCTAAAGAGAAGGATGTTGTGGGGGACCATGTCGAAGGCTTTACAGAAGTCCAGATAGATGACATCTGCTGCTTTTGCCTTGTCCATTGATCTAGTCACTCCACCATAGAAAGCCATTAGGTTGGTCAGGCAGGACTTGCCCTTGGTGGAGCTATGCTGGCTGTCTCAAATCACCTCCCTGTCCTCCATGTGCCTTAGCATAGCTTCTAGGAGGATCTGTTCCATGATCTTCCCAGGCACAGAGGTGAGGCTGACAGGTTGGTAGTTCCCAGGGTCCTCCTTCCTACCCTATAATATACAGAATATGTCATAGCATAACTGTTGTTGAACACATGCTGCAGGATGAGAATATGGGAGAGACTGAGAATAAAAGACCAGGAAAAATAAAGCTAAAATGGAAAATAAGGGCAAAAGGGGGAAAAAAAAAATAATTATTAAATAGAAGAACAATTGGAGAAGTTGGGAGAGCAGTGTGAAATAAAGTGGAGTAGCAGAAGGAATTTTGTTTTCCACAAAAAGTATCAGAGACCTACAGAATTCCTGAGGCTGGAAGGGACCTCTAGAGGTCACCTGGTCCAACCCCTCTGCTCAGGCAGGGTCGTCTCCCACAGGCTGCCCAGAAGTTCCCAGCAGGCACTACCCCTTTGCTTGTGGTTGGAATTCGGTGCCACCTACTCAGCAGTCCCGTCACAATGTGCAAGAAGAACTTGAGGGGCAGAATTTGTTTGCCTGATCCAGCACTTCATGTGGTCACAATTGCTATATGTGGCAGAAGGAAGGTGACAGAAGCAAGTGGGCTGGTTAAAGGGGAGGTGTAGGTCCAGCAAGGTAAAAATGCAAGGGTTTTGGTATGATATTACAACACAAGAATATACATTTCAGGTACTAGTATAGCAGTTGTGCTTTAGCTCTACTGGTGTAGTTCCCTCAGCTGAACATTATTTCATCTTAGCATGAACTGCCACCAAAGCAGCATGAGTAAAACGAGTGATTTATTCTAGTATGAAAACATTTGCACAAATATTGACTGAAATTCTAATTCTTACCCTACACATTTACAACTTTCTTCAAAATATTTTACAAGGTGAAATTGATCTTGCTTGATTTCTTCTATTAAAAAAGTATCAAGTCATCAAGGTTAATTTTAAAAAATGAATATGAAGCAAATTATTGAATTAATAAGACATCAACATAAAACAAAATGTTTCATTAGCCACCTTTTGATTCAAAATTTTGTTATTTGAGGTGCAAAAAATATTTTTTTATGTCTGAAGTTTTTCTAGGACAAAAAAAATCAAATCTTCTTTTTAGTTTTAGCACACAAGTGTGACACACCTAGGATATATTGTTTACTGCAAGCTCATAATGAGTCTGATGTATCACTATATTTAATGAAAATAAAGCCACAGTGCCATTGAAGGACCTGAGCCATATCCCAGATGCTTTAAAAGAATATAGCACCATGTAAGTCAAGGTGTTATTTTGAGAGAGCAGAACTTGATATAGGGCTAACGGAAGGAGGATAATCCGTGATAGTTTGGAGACACAATGAGAGGTCACAGGAGCACAGCAGTTGTAGTAACAACAGGGTATGTGTATCAAGACAGGTTTGTGTGTGTGTTGTGTAAAGGTGGTGGTGACTGGGGGAAGCGCTTGGTGGCTGGAAAAAGGCAAATGTGTCCACCTGCAAGATGGGACATGCAGGGAACTACAGACTATCCAGCCTGACCTCAGTCTGTGGGAGGATTAGGAAGTAAATCCTCCTGGATGCCACGTCCAGGCATTTGAGAGACAAGAAGGTGACTGGGGACAGGCAGTAAGGCTTTACAATGGGCACATTCTGACTGACAAACCTGACTGCTTTTTATAATGAGATACCTGAGTCTGTGGAGAAGGGGAGAGCAGTGGATGTCATTTACATTGACTTTAGCAAAGCTTTTGACACAATCACCCATAGGGCTCCTTTAACCACATCAGGGAGGTATGAAATAGATAAGTGGAAGATAAGTTGGGTGGAAAATTGGCTGGACCAATGGGCTCAAGGGCTGTGACCAGCACTGGCAGGTCCAGCTGGTGGCCAGCACGCTTGGAGGGTGGATATTGAGGCTGATACTCTGTAACATCTTTGTCAGAGACCTCAGTGAGGAGATGAAGTGCAGATGCCACCACATTGGGAAGGAGTGGTCAGTGCACTGAAGGGACTTCAGCATGCTGGAAAAATGAGCTGCCCGGAATCTCGTGAAGTTCAACAAATGCCAGTGCAGCATCCTGCATGTGGGACAGAACAGCCATCCACTTTACGAGCTGCGGCCCAAGTGGACAGAAAACAAGATTTGCAAAAAAGGATTTGGAGGTCCTAGTGAGCAACAAATAATCAGCAGTGTGCCAAGGCCAAGGGCATCCTGGGCCAGAATAGCAAGGGAGTAGCCGGCAGGCTGAGAAAAGCAGTTATTCCCAGCTATGGAGTACTTGTGAGATTGCATCTGGACTGCTGTGTGCAGTGCTGAGCTACCCAGTACATGAAAATCACGAACATAAAAAAGCAAACCCAGAGGAGGGCTGCCACAATGGTGAGGGGGCTGGAGTACCTGATGTACAAGAAGAGGCTGAGAAGGTAAGGCTGTCCAGTCTTAAAAAGAGAAGGCTGGTGGGAATGTTAGTCTTCTCTTCAGGTACCTAAAGGGTATGTACAGAGGAGATGGAGCCTTCCTGGAGGTCTACAGTGGCCTTTTCACTGTGAGAGGCAACAGGCACAAGCTGGAACAGACCTATTAGATACTGGGGGAGGTGTGGGTGGGGGGTTTGGGTGGAAATCACAAATGCGGTCAAACACCGGAACGGGTTGCCCAGGGAGGCTGTGGAATTTCCATGCTTGGAGGCAGTAAGAGCTCAGCTGAATATGAACCTGGGAAATCTGGCATAACTTCAAAATTGGCCTTACTTGGAGCTGAGGGTTCAACCAGAAGACCTTGATGGGTCCTCCCCCGCTCCGAAGAGGATGAGGATGATATAGTAGATTTTAATGGTTTTAACTTTCCCTTTGTTTTCTTTGTGGGTTTGAGTTAGGTATATACTGTGTCGACAGAAATCTTATTGGGTTCATAAAGACCACATTTAATTCCACTTGGGAAGGTTAATGAGTGAGTGGGGACTCAATTCCCCATAAAGGCGGGCAGAGCGATTCTACAGGGTAAACGCAGCTGCTCACAGAAAGACTTTGTGCACCAAGCGCTGCATTACATCTAGCCCTGGTGTCAGCAGGTGCACAGAAACCCTTCTTCGCCATGCGTTCAAGGTGCAGATAGAGCCTTATGAGACAGCAGCCGTACCTGAGCCGCCCACCAAGTTCATAACCATTCAACAATTTGTTCATAACCTTTCACCATATGGAAGAATAACTTCAACTTCCTTGAAAATCAGTTAGAAACATACCAGCAAATGCTAGTTTTACTCACAGGAACCCATGTACCACTTTTTTAAGAAACATGTTACTTAGAAAAAGTAAGTAAGAAAAAATAACATTGACAATATACGGTTATACTGATCGGGAAAACATGGTTGCATTCAGATTCTGATTTTTTTTTCCCTGTTGATTTGGAAAAAAAAAAAGTTATGAGTGGAAATTTAACCAAGCTTTGCTGAGAATTCAAAATAATTAAAAACTTTCCTCTGTGTTAAATTTCACACCAGGAAAGATTTGCAGATCGCAGTGAATAATCAAGTATACAGTGATGCTGTGAACAAAATAGCCAGCACGATTAGAAGTATAATTGAGAGGAGGATGAATATGAGAGGGTGACAGAAAGTTTATATTACTCTTGTTTAGAGCGGATGGAGCTTCTGTTGAAAAACTAAGCCCAGCTCCAGTCAGCACAATGCAGCAACGGTGACACTGGAGAAGGTTCAGAGAAGAGCTGTACTGCTGAATAAAGTCTGGCACTGAAATGTGTTCATCAAATCTGTTTCCCATCTGGAAGACGGTGCTTTCCCTTTAAAGAATAGCAGTTAGGAATAACATAATTACCAGTCTTTGCACACAGTGATATTTGCAACAGGGGTTTTGGCCTTAGATGACAAAATATATTTGCTCCTGAGTTAGAAGCTTGTAACAAATTTCAGTGGATCTGAGCACAGGTGTGTAGTTAAATCCCCTCTCTGGCCCAGTTTGACAAGGAGACTCAGCCACATCAGACTCAGGGGTTTTTCTCACTGTTGAGATCAGAAACTTTGGGTTACATGGGCTATCTTTTATGTTTGTACTGCAGCAAGTTAAAAGGCTTTTCTTGTTCTTCCTTGGTGGATTTAGGTACTAATTTAATAAGGACTTTCAGTTATGTTAAAGGAAGTGTGAAGTTGGGAAAAATCAAGCTTTCATAAACAAGAAATGCTGGAATTAAGATTACATGTGTAATTCTAAAATGGTCTGCTCATGGTCATAAAATTAAAGACATACTTCTCCCCCTTCCCCCCCCAGCGGATCACTGTTTCACTTAGCATAGGAGAACGAATGAATCACTACTGTGAGGTAAATGAGATTATTGCCTGCATAACTGTTAGCTTATTTGCTACAGAGATTTGCACAGATATAACAAATGAGGCCGGAGGAAAAGCTCTGTCTCTGCAGAACTCTTTGCCCCAGTTTTTTTTCCACATACAAGCTACTCTCATTTGCCATGTTATTTCAAGGTAATCTTCTGATTTCTCTGCACTCCAGGCAGAATTAACCTTCAGTGTCCTTGCTGCCTGTCTGTATGGGCAGGGTGGAAGATCTTCCTGAAGACCGAGTAACTTCTCTGCCAAGTACGACTGATGGGGAGGGACATGCAGAAAGGTTGTCCTCTCCAGTGCTGCAGCCCAACGCTGGAGCATGCCCACTTGTCTTCTGGAGATGGTGCCAAAAGCCGTCCTCCTAAAAACAGTGGCCTTTAATGTAGGTAGGACCTCTGGTTAATTTGGCAACGAAGTTGTCAGTGAGCATATATAAACTACAATCCGTCCACCCCCATTTCCTAATGGGACTAAAGACAAACACATTTCTGACGGCCATCCTTCCCACACCCGAGCCCTTTCTCCAGAAGAGGAAAATATTACAAGTTTTCAGTGACCTGCTTGCAAAGACTTTTTTTTAACATGGAGGAGGAGAGTGGGAAAGACAGTTTTCCTTTAATTTGTTTGGAGAAACAATTGAACTATTTTTGCCAACCAAAAACAAAAGCTTAAAAAATGGTTTGAGTCAGACACAGCTATGGGAAACTGTACGCAGCACAGTAGGGCGAAATGTAACCATCTGAAAAACAAGGGTTATGATCAAAAAAAGTATTGGACAAGCCTAATTGTGAGCAGAGTCGGCCATACCACCGGTAACAGCGTGTAATCTGCGGATAGCTGCGGGAAAACTGGGGACCGCACACCCGCGCGAGAAAAGGCCAGGAACAACAACATTTCGCAGCGCGGAGTCTGGCTCGCCACGACGGACGCGTGGAGCCGTCAAGCTTTTCTTTCGAGGCAGGGTTTCTGCACGGCGGGCTGCTTCTCGAACGGAAGGGCAGCGTTTAACCGCCGCCCTCCGGCACTGCTAACTTCGCGCCTTCGCCCCTCGGGCCGAGGTCAGCCCCGCGCCTCCAGCCCTGGCCCCCGCCAGCGGGGCGGCCTGGCCGCGACGCCATGGCCACCGCCGCTGCCGCTCCCTTTTTGGCTTGTTTGTGTTTGTTTCGGGGGTGAAGAAGGGAAATACGACTGTGTGTCGTGTGTCCCCCCCGTCCTGGTGAATACGGGCCGCTGAGAGCCTCGCCGGGGCTGACGGCTCCGCTCCCGCTCGCCAGCGAGGTTCCCCGGAGGGCGGGCCGCCAAGGGCCGCGTTTCAACTCTCGCCCTCCGAGAGCGAAGGACTTTTTTCTTTTTCTTTCTTTTTTTTCTCCCCTTCCCCTTTCTCCCCCGTTCCGCTCGGGTGCCCGGGGAGGAGGCTCCCGGGGCGCCTGCCATTGTCCCTGCGGGCGGGGAGCGGGGCCGGCGGCATCGGCGAAGAGGCGCAGCGGCAGCGGCTGCCCGGGCCCCGCCGCGGTGCCGCCTCGGCACGGCCCGCCCCGCCCCGGCCTCCCGAGCGCGGGGCCCGGCCGCTGCCGCCGTGCCCGGGGGCAGGGGGGGGAGTGACTTGTGCCTTCCCCCGCCCCCTCCCCGTCCAGCCCTCCTCTGGGTGGAAGAAGAAGGAGGAGGAGGAGGGCGAGTGGTGGGAGGGTCTCCATTGAAATAAACAAGCAGGCAGTTATTAAAACGGGAACATGGCGGCCGCAGCCCCAGCTTCAGCTTCATCTTACAAAGCGAAGGTCAGCGCCGGCGGCAGCGGCGGGAGACGGCACTGACCCCGGTAACGGCCCCCGCACGCCCCTCGGCCCCGGCGCGGCGGGGGGGTGTGCCCGAGCCCCCCGCGCCTCCCCGGTGTAGCGCCGGGGGGACGCCCGGGGCCGCGCCGGTGCGCGCAGGGGCGGCGTTGGCGGGCGGCACCGTGGCCGCGGCCGGGTGGCTTCCCCCGCGCCGGCGGGGCGGGGACCGTGGCCCCCTCCGCGGGGAAACCGGGGGGGAGCCGGGGCAGGGGACTGCGGGGCCGCCCCTCGCCGGAGCATCGTGCTCGCACCGCCGGAGGGGGGGGGGGTGTGCGCGGGTTTACTTCCCCGGGACGGCCCCCGTTTGGGGGGGTGGGGGGGGGGGCACGGCACCCCACCCTGCCGGGCCGAGGGGCTGGTTTCCTGCTGCCGGGGCAGGCGGAGGTTGGGTGCTGCGTCTCCGCGCCCCTGCGGGCGGCGGGGGAAGAAAGTGCGGGGAGCCGGGGGGCTGCCCTGCCCGTGCCGCGAGGGGGGGGGGGGGGGCAGCTGCGGTGCGGAGGGCGTTTTTCGAGGGGTTGTTTAGGACGCGCCCCCCCCCCCCCCCGCGCAAGCACACGCCGACGTGGAAACTTGGAGGGAGGGTCCCTCCCCGGCGACAAAAGGGGTGATTTGGGGCGCGGGGCGGCGGTCCCCGCTCCCCTTCCCCGCCTGACAACGACTCGGTGCGCAGGGGTGCGGGGCCGCCCCGCTTCTCCCTCCACGGGGCCGAACCGGCCGCTCCTTTCCCCCTGCGCCGGGCCGCCGGGGAGGGGGCGAAGCGGGCAACTTCTCTGAACTTTCTGCGCGGGGGTTGCGCCCGCGTGTGCGCGCCGTGCAGCGCCGGGCCGGGCCGTGCCGCGGGGGCGAGCGGGGCGCCTCAGCCGCGCAGCCAGGCCGCGGCCGCGCAGCTGCGTGCGAGCGCAGCCCGGGGCGCCCGGCCGCCGCCTCCCCGCCGCCCGGGAGGGGTGGGGGCCCCGCCGCCGCAGTGCCGTGTGCCTGCGTGTGTCTGCGCGGGGCGGGAGCAGCGGCGGCGGCGGGAGGAGGAGGAGGAGGGATGGCAGCCGGCGGGGCGCGGGGCCGGGGTCCCTGGGCGGGGGCCGCTGGCGGGGCGGGCCGCGCCGCTCGCTCCTGCTTCAGGCCGGGAGCGGGTCCCGACGCCCGTGGGGAGCGGGGAAGTGCGGGGGGGTGTGTGTGTGTGTGTGTGTGTGCTCCACCCCTCCCCTCCGCGCTGGTCGGAGGCTCCCGGGCGAGGTGTAACCGGAGCCCCGTCCCTCTACCTCGCTGCCCCTCGCTCCTCCGCCGGGGCCCGGGCGGCCGTCCCCGGGCCGCGATCGCATGGTTCTGCTGCCGGAGCGGGGCGTGCGGGCCGTGAGGTTCGCCTGCGGGAAACCCGCCGGAGAGCCGGGCAAAAACAGGCTGGGGCGGGGGGTGGGGTGGAAAGAAGCGAAGGAGGTGGCTGGTAGCCGCCGGGAAGTGATGAGACCCGCGCCTGGGTTCGCATTAGGCTGCGCGCTGCTGCCTGGGTGCGCGTACGCGGGAGCCGCCGTCTGAACGCGCCTGCCACCCGGCCAGGGACGAGTCTCCTTGCGCAAGGAGAACAGCCGGCTTCTTCAGTAATAATCAATTGTTTCTCTATTCCTCTTTTTTTTTTTTTTTTTCCTTTTCAGAGTGGTAGGAAGCAGGTGAACGGGCTTTAGAACTGAGCCGATAGCATTTTGATGGTATTTAAGTATGGTTTGAGCTAAGCAGACAGCGGCTGGCTATGACAGAGCAGAACCCTATTGCCGCTGTAAATAAGTAAGCAGTTTAAGACTGCCGGTCTTTTTACTTAAAGCTTTTTTTTTTTCCTTTTGTTCTTTGTCTGCTGCCGTTGTGGCTGAAGGCAGTCATTTGGGTTTTTATCCCTTTGACTTTTATGTACTGAACTATAAAATCAGCTGTAGCCAGTTAATTTCCTGGCTCTTTACAACCGCGTAGCAGCCTTGGGCTGCCTGGTGGGCTCCTCTCGTGGGGGAATCCTCGGCCAGCGCCGCAAGGCAGGGAGCTGCTGGCCCGCTGCCTTGGATGCTCTCGGAGAGGTGACGACATCGCACAGCATCCCTGACGTC
Source organism: Opisthocomus hoazin (assembly GCF_030867145.1). NCBI lineage: Eukaryota > Metazoa > Chordata > Aves > Opisthocomiformes > Opisthocomidae > Opisthocomus > Opisthocomus hoazin. Next base: position 39,197,800 of record NC_134416.1, read on the forward strand.
ATACCGAAACTGTTACTCCCCAAAGCAGGGCTCTCGTTTGCTTACGCGCGGCTTAAGACCACTGTGGATGGAAACCGGTCGTTCTGTCGCAGTCGGTGTAGGTCCTGCGCCTCCCACGTAGTTTTCAGGACATTTGCTTGTTTACGTCAGTGGCGGTGTCACGGGTAGGGTGTACTGGGCTTGTGCGTGTGTGTGCGTAGGGACGTGTGCGCGCAGACGGTCGTGCGTTTGTGTCCCTTGTTTTGGTGTTTGCGGTGCAGCTGTGTGGGGACCGGAGCAGAGAAGTTGGTTCCGCTGTGTCACACGACGTAGAGAGGGCTGTAAATCGCCCGCAAATAGTTAATCCTAAGTTTCTGAGAAGTGCTGGGATATGCTTAATGTTCACAGCCAGTCTTGATCATCTACGGTCTTGAACAAAATACTTTGTCGTGGACTCAACCTTCGGAAATACTGAGAACAACTTTAAAAAGAAAGGTTGATGTTTTTAACTTCATGCAAATATTTGAAGAATCACATAATTTTTAATAAGTTTGTGTCTTGTTTTGGTGAGCACTAAGCAATCAATGCCTGACAAATGTGGTGTAATCTCATTTTTTTTCAGCCACCATACTCTTATTTCACATAAAAACTACGGATTTCTGAAGTTTGTGTTTTTTCAAGCCTGCGGTCTTTACTGGTGAGGGGATCCATGTGTGACGTGCTCCATCAGTATCCCTGCAATGCCCGAAGACGCTTCTTTACTGAATGTGTAAATCTCCTTGTGTCCCTTGCTGTGCATTCTGGTGGTGTCAGTGCTAAATTTGAAACTCGAGACATCTGAGGAAGGACAACTTTATTGCTATCAAGAGTGACACTTTTGGAGTAAGACAGTTCCCTTAAGTTTTTAAACTGGAGCTGTGTTATTTGAGAGAGAAAACAGAGATTACTTCTGGTGGAGAAATTAGAGAATACTAGGGATTTACCCCCACATAATGTAGTGTATTGCATTAAACTGAAGCTCCAAAGTCAAAATCAGTTACTTAACAATGATGTTTATGTTTTTATAATCATTTAGGATGTAGCTTGCTCTTTATACGGCTGAAAGGCTCTGTTGAAAGAGGCATGTAAGTGGTCTGTGGTGTTGACCTCCGTCCTGAAAAACCCCGGTAAGAGCTAGCCCACCTGCAGGGAGCCCAGGTTTTGCAGCAGGAAGAACAAAGTCGGCGAGCGAGCAGGAGCGAGCCAGCTGCTGCTACAATGCCCGCCGTCTCCTGCTCCTCGCCTTTGTTGCTGATGTCACTGTCTCACTGGCAAAATCTGGGCTTCCGCGCTCGGCTGGAGTTTCTCTAGCACCTGACACCAGAACTGCAGAGGCTTGTGAGGTCTGAGCCTTGAGGATGCTGTCGGTTCGTTTAAAAGAAAAAGCAGAGCTTAAGGACAGGTACCAAATTCAAACACAAGTGTAGCTGCCGAGTGCTAAGAGATTGCGCGTTGGAGAATGGGAATGCTGAACTAAAACTGTACTTGCCATGTTCACTTTCTGTACGTTAGCTATAGTTGGCCTCCCTAAGCAATGCTGTTTGTATGCAAGTGGCCATAAAGTGTTTAGCGAATTCCACACGTTTCTTCAGTGTTCTTAAAGGCATTAAAATGCTCAGTATTCATTTATTTCTGTTTGGCTTCGAAGGTCAGGGGTTAGATGTATGGTTACAGTATATTATCTTCTGTGTGACACAACATTGTAAACTAAGAACAGAGTAACATTGATATTCATGTTATGGAAGGCACATTACAGCATCCGTTCATCCACCCATTTTCTACTATTAGTTAATTTAGTTACAGACGGCTACTTTGACAGGATCCCTTATTTTTATTTGTAAATAGGGTGAAGTTGGCTGCACTACTTTATTTTTGTTAGTTGTTAAAACATTCTCGTACTCCTGGCAGCAGATAATAACAAATTCTTCAGTGTAATGCTGGGAGCAAGGGAAGCAGGGAGGGAGAAATGGGGAGGGGAGGGGAGGGGAGGGGAGGGGGGAGGAAAACCCCTCCTGAGCATATGGAGACATCCAGAAAAAGATGTGCATTGTCAGCTGTGATTCCATTGTGTGCTTGCAGCCGGGATCCGAGCTCTTCTTCTCTTGGGAATTTAAACCTTACAGAAGTGTTCTTTGACTTTTACCCGTCAGGATAATCGAGCTTAGATAATGTGTATTTCAGGTATTTATTGTAGATAATATTTTGATAATATTGTAAGATTTCAGGGAATAAATCTAGTTGCCAGGACTCCTGCTCTGTGCTGGAATAACATTTTGAACAGGCGTAGATATTGGTGAAATGACAACTCTTGAGTAGTAAGAATAATTTGTAATATTACATCAGTGGTTACATACTACTAAGGCGTCTTACCAGGTCTATGGTTAGTAGTTTGTCAGCAGTATTTACGTTATGCAAACACTCCATATTTTTTAATGATTCAGTAGCTTAGCCTTTTCAAGGCATACCAAGTAGAGATGTGACATGAAAAATGACAGCTTGTATAGTTTAATCAATTTCAGATACAGAATTTAATAAAAAATCCGGGAATTTTTCAAACACGGTTCTAAAACAAAGCTATTTTGTCAGTGTTGTGGGTGTTCAGAAATGTTATTTACATGATGAAGAAACTGAATGGAAGAAATTAATTTTCTTTTACTCAGTCTTGCATTTAGCTATTATCTAGCATAGTGTTTCCTCTCCTGAGCATTTGGAATACTTCTGCTGATTATATGATTATTTTGAGTTGATGAATAGTTTGAAAAATAAATCTTGAACGTGGCGCATGTACTGCATTACGTTTTGTTAATGTTTACGATTTTTCAATCTTGTTATATGGAAATTGCATGTTATTCAAGTTAGACTAATGGAAAATTTACTTAAGAGTGTTTTGGAAATAAAATAGGCACAATTCCTATGGAAAGCGTATGGTCACTGGGGTGCTTGGCATTTTGAAGTTTGAAATTAGTTCATTAATTGAAATGTCTGAAGCTATACAACAACATATTAACAATACACACATTTTATCTTCTGCAGCTGCATCATTATACTATTCCAAGTCTTGCATTTCCTTAAATGGCTTGCGTAACAATCTCCCGTTAATACAGCTGCTGGCAGATATTATTCTTGCTTTGCTCTCATTTTAGCAGTTAGAACAGATAGTAAATCTCACTCTTTCTGTGAGTGTGCTTCCATTACTTAGATATTCAGAAGCCTCTTTGTAATGTACGTTTGCTTTTTGCAGCTAAGATGCAATGCCCTCTGTAAAATCTGATTACATTTTTCTGTCTTTTTAAGTTTCAAGAAGTTGCTTGCAGTTTGGAAAGGATAACTTATATTCTGCTAAAATCGCCTACATTATATGGAAACCATTAATGGATTAATGAAAGGGCAGGGAGTATAGGTGACAGATTAGTTAAAATATTTGCTGAATGTGTTGATTTATCTAGTCGTAGGTAGATCACATGAGCTTCTATGGCGGGATCCTGGGACACAGTGAGAACAGACATCTGATGTAGTGATGACGGAGAATTGCTATTTTGATGCTTTTTTAGTGAGCTATGTAAGACATATTGTTGCTATTTGGTAGGATTTATAGTAGGCATATCACAATTGGCTGCTTTATTGGCTGCCTCGGTGGAAAAGCCTGGGATTGAAGAATGGGCATGGAAACTGAAATAGCATTTTACTTGTTAGGTCAGAATTATTACGGAATTTTACTCTTACTCTGCCCGTGCTATAATTCATCTGTGTGTGAACGGATTTTATTTTTTGTTGCTGTCTGTATTGCTCTCTAATGAGCCTTGCACATGGATTTTGAAGAAAATCACTCCAATTAAAAACAATGCAGTATGTCACCTGTTTGTACCTCACAGATTATGTAGGAGGTACTAACTCACAGTTGCAAAGATAACTTTATGAGGCTGGACGAAAGTCTGCCTATGAATAAATTTGATAGTATATACTGACACTTTTATTACAGGTATTTTTATGAATTTGCAAATTCATCATATGCCTGTTTGACAGAATCAAATTTAAAAAAAAACCCCAAAACCCAAGGTCTTAAGTTTTAATACTTGTGCAAGTGAGAGTTCAGATAGCACCACAGTGGAGATTACTTTTCTTCACACTTCTTCCACCATGTTTTAAGTTCACAAGGTAGCTCTTCAGTCCTTATTCTTTACTATTTCAAAATTAACATCAGGACTTGCTGACCAACCGCTTTTGTTATTCCCAGAAATAAATACGATTATTGTCAGCTAACTTCACTTGCTACCCTTACACAAATTTGTACCTTGCTCTCCAGAGATAAGAGCAATGTCCTCCTCCTTTTCTATCAATTTCCTAAGAAAGGTTCTTTGTGGAGGAAGACTATGAGTGTGTACAGATAAATACATTATTTTAGCAGATTTAAGTTATATTCTCAAGGAGAAAAACTCTTCAAGTCTTAAATCTTCGTATTTTTTCCAAAATAAAAATTTACAGACAGAAATATGCTATTTTATTTCAGTGTAGCCAGAATACTTGTTGCCTTTATCTTAAAAGAAAAAGTAAACCTGTTGATACTTTACTGACTATAAAATGTAGCTCTAATAACATAGTTGAAAGCTTTTTTTGTGTCAATTGCTTGCCAATTTGTGTTGGCGTTTGCAGTGCAAACATACTTTTGCTTGTTTTGCTGCTCTTTTTTAAGAGTCATGGGTTATTTTGATACAAAGATACTGAATTTTTAATGAGGCCTCAAACTATTTTCTTGCTACAGTTCTGTGTGAAATTACTGTTAATTGCAATGGTGAGATGGTTTGTGGCACCTTTTTTCCCTAATGTGAAGGATGAGGGAACCTGAAGACTGTGTGTAGGTGGAAAAAAAAAATATTCACTAAGCTTGCCCACTGTAGATGATGGTCTCTTCTAAGTATGCCTGAAAGTGGTAGTTGTTCACTTGCTTTTAGCTCAATTCCAGTTTGTAGAGTTGATGTTGTGTGTTTTGTTCACAACGTACAGTTTTTGTGGGGTGAGGAGGTAGCACATCTTGGGTACCTGGAATACAGATGTCCCTTTGCACTGGGAAAGAAAGAAATGACTGTGCGTGAATGGAAAATAAAGATGTAAAGCAGTCTGAAGTCTGAGGACGTCCTGTTGTTCTTGGCCATATCAGTTGCATTTAGCTACTATGTTGACCTTCTAAAAAGTTTTCTTTTGCCCTTTGGGGGATGGAGGGTTGAATGGTGTTGTTGGAAAATGGCAAGCGCGGAGAATGATGGCTGTAGTGTATTCGTTTTTTGATAATTTGTGTACGGTTTAAGGTAGAGACCCATTCTTCATGTAGGCCTTTGAGCACCACCATTAACAGCATTATGTTAGTGTGAAAGCTGGCTTTTTGTAAGAGTGGTTTCTCTTGAGTGTTGAGGGGGCATCCCAAGAACCTCCTGATTCTTGTGGGAATTTGCATGGGAATAGCTACCGGCATTGCCTTTTGCTGCAGTGTTGGTTTTCCTTTGTTTCGAGGTTTGGACAGGGCTTGAGAAGGGAAGGCAAGGACCAGTAGGGAATTTTGTTGTCCGTCAGTTCATGTCCATCACTCTTCTTCACTGACAGTCTAGTTTAGTTAGAGGACTAATCAGAATATACCAGATTATACATCTGTTTGGGTACGTAAGCTTGTCACTAGTTGCTGTACAATTCAAGAGTTTTACTTGGAAAGAAAGATTTTAGTAGTAGATAGTGCTCCTACTGTGAAACTATAATGTATTGTCTTGCTTTTCATACAGTATTATTATTAAGCGCTTTATGAATTGGAACAAATGAAAATCGGCAAAATTTGTCGTTTTCATTGTTGCCACATGGTCCCCATGGACCACAGCGTGATGGTCAGGAGCCACGTTACTCGTGTGCAGACTCTTTGAGCTGCAGTACTGGAGGCCATGTAGATTGAGAGGTGGGACCCAAAAATAAATCAACGGTAGGAAAATCCCAGTGAGCAGCCCTGCTAGTTGTCAAGAAACAAAATGGTAATAGAGTAGTCATTCTAATTCACTGGCGTGCAGCAGCTGAAAGAACTTAAGCGGGGTTTGTTTGAAGAAGGTTTCTGTGAGATGGCAGAAATGACAGAAAGAATGAAGTTGTTTCTAAATTCCATTTCTCTTGAGGCATAATTAGTGCATGGTGGTTTGTTTTTTTTTTTTCTGTTGATGACTCTTGTAGTGTATCTTTCATTTTCTTTATGTTCTGCCTTTTGTTTGTCAGAGTAAGAAGGTAGAGAACTCTTCTTTGGTAGCTTGCTTGGATACGTTTGACATAAAGTACGGTTTGACCTACAAACAGAAACACAGGTGTAATATTCATGTGGGTAGCAGCATGCTCCTCTTCCCTGAAGAAATGTGTATAGCTGTGCAATGTCTGTGCTCTGCTCTGCTGGACTGTTAAGCTCTGTGCTAACGAAGGGCTTGCTGTTTATTTGTCCGCTGAGACTTGTCACTGGGGTCGGAAGTATTGCGAGTGGAGATTCAGAGAAGAAACATGGCTCTGTACGTACAAATTTTAATAATGGTTGAACGACGTTTTATAGGAACACCAGTTTCTCCTTTTTAGAGATTTGAAACTAATGTGTTATAAAGCCAACCGGCCAAGCAGTCAACCAAAAAAGGAACCAGCCACTTTCACAGAGAGTTCCCACAGATTCTTCTGTGAAAATAAAGGCTGTGTACCGTGTAAGTTAATGTAAACATCTTAGCTGCTCTCACTGTGAGTTTGCGGGAGGCAGCAGGTAGAGAGGAAGCTGTGTGCCTGGAGTGATTGTGCAGCTGGAAGGGGCTTGTAGTTACGTCTGGAAAAGCAGATAATGCTCTGCAAAGTTTACATTTCCCTGGTTGCGTTATGCTGAAAACTGCCATGTGCTGAGCATCGTGTTTTTATTTTTCTGTGCTTGTCTGAAAAAAAAAAAATAGACTAATATTTTTCTCTGGATTTTGTTTCTAGCATGCTTGAGATGCACCCGAGTAGCGAGGCCCCCTGCACGCACAGCCCCTAGAAATCGTCGCCCGCCTCGCTGAGTCTTGGTGAGTTGTCTGGATCCTATTGCGTTTAATTGTGCTGTGTTACGGTTTGATCTTCTTCACTGGGGAATTTGATGTGAGATGCCTTAAACTGATTGTGTGGATACAGCAGGACAAGCCTTGGTTGTAAGTAATGTATGATATGATACAGTGAGTTGAAATACAAACATTTTAGAGACTTTCAAAAATAATGCCCAGGCTGGTTATGGAAGCAGGGACCTTGCTTTAGTGCCAGGACCAGGAAAGGCTGAAGGGATCCACATCTGATGTTGTTTCATGTTAAGTTTGTTTGATATTTTATACTATAACTAAGGAATCGACATTTTTCAAATGTGCTGATTATGGTCTGTCTTATGGCAGAGGTTGAGTATGAAATAATGCAAGCTTTTCCATCCAACTATCTGCATTAATAAATTACATAAATTGAGGGTTGAAATAGGTATAATGACACTGATGACTGAAACTGCTTGTTGCTCGAGAATTACTGACTGACTCCATCAGGCAGTGCTGTGCCTGTTTAACTCTGCTCACAAGAAGGCATAATGCTGCTGAGAATTAGAAAAAGGGACCCCTGCGGGTTGTTTAAATGCAGACTAATAATAGTTTGGTAGTGCAGTGAAAGAAAGTAGAATATAAATGCCGTGTTTTTATTTTAGGTACGTTTAATACATCAGTATACTCGCTTGGTATAAATCTTTTACAAATATGCATTTGAGACTTTATGAGAGAACCTTCTCAGGGTACTCATGAATAAATGCTGTCTTTTAACTTGTAGAGTGACTTACTCGGAAATATGTATTTTTGAGTCTTGCGCACTAAATATAGAGGTGGGAAATGAGCCTGCTGAAAAGGTTTTTAGTTGTTGGGGCTATAACTGTGTATAAAAAGGGTAAACTTATGTATGTCCACATCAAATATCGTTTCCTCTTTTGTTAATTATGTTGAGCAATTTTTGCAAGCTAACAATGCTTTTCTTTAAACTTACTGAATTTTTTAGCATCTGTGAACGAAAACAGATTAAGCAGCTTTCCAGTGTTTCTGTTTTTTCTGCCTTTTCCCTTGGCTGTTCTGATAAAACAATTAGTAGTTCGTTGCCTTCAATGAAGGTTATAATACTAGTTAATAGTTTGTTTATGTATTATATTAACTTGAAAATTCTCAGCCGCATAGATGCTAGTACTTATTTACACTTATTACACTGTATTATTTATTTACATGTCTGGGCTGCATAATGATCATAACGTGCGTGTGCAGGTCTTCTCAATAATAAGCAGCTTTTGTGATCATTTAAGCAAATTGTTTTAAAAAAGGGTAATAATAAGAATCTAAAATATTTTTTTTCTAGTGAATAGGACTCGGAGTTAGCTGTATGTAATAAAGGCAGAGAAAAATGTTACTGCCAAAGTTCTCCAAACAGAATGTGAAATTTTGTTGTCAAGTCGATAGTATGTTTGTTTTCAGTTGTCTCAGTTGTAATTTTCCGTTAAAGGAATGCGTTAGGTAAAGACTGAAAAAGGTAAATATTCAAATAAAAGCAATTTGCATATAGTAGCTTTTTTCCTAATGATTATATGTGGGCACCCCCCCCCCGCCCTTTTGCATAGTGTTGTTGCATTCTGCACCAGAATTATAAAAGTGGCTGTTACCGTGCCAGAAAGTAATCTGATACCTTTACAGATACCAACTAAAACACAGTTGCTGTGTTTGAAAAGTTCAAAACCTTTAAGAAGAGCATATAGGAGATAAATATTTGTATATGAAATCTATGGTGATAATAGTGGGGAAGAAGCCACTGTAAAAAATGAAGGGATTTAGAGGGCAAGGATGAAGTAGAGAGGTAGTTCTCTGCTCCAAATATGCTTTTTCTCTAAAATGGGTAGTTATCCATGTGATAGATAGTTCAGCAAATGGAAGTTGCATAAGATAAGAAATTAGTTTCATGTTTTGGTTCCTCTGAATCCTTGGAAGTTCTTCCATGGATTTCTAAGTGTCCAGGATTTCGGTCCTGTTGTTCGACGTCCTCAGATGTTTGCCTTCTCTCCATCACAAGATCAGAGAGCCGTAGCTCTTTATTTTAACAAGTATACCTGTCTGAAATTATACTGTCTCTGAAGGGTATATCAGTTGGAGTTTCATTTAAGAAATCCTGGCCTCAGCTTTTGACTGGAGTTGCTTGTGGAACAGGTGTTGGGTTTGACTGTGTGTTACGAGATGACCGGAATTGTGTGGGTTCAGCCTGTCTACCACTGTATTAAATTTTTTTGGAGAGTGAAACTACTGCTTAATACTTATTAGATCTGTTTTTGTGTGATAGAACAGTTAAAAGTGTGACTCTTGGACTGACTAAATGGCTTTAGAATATGTGTATATGAACTGATAAGAGATAATGTAAATGACAGAAGTTGTAGCTGCTCCCTTGGCAGGCTGGTAGTGGGGGTGGTAGGAAGTACCTGCTGCATGCTGCCAAAAAAGCCATGAGATTAAAGATGGTGAGAAGTTTAGGCTTTAAAAAAAACCAAAAAGATAAAAATACTAAATTTAGTTTCTAGTCTAAAAGTTTTCAGTCGGAAAACATTTTTTGTTTTCTTCTTTTCTTTTTCCATGAAATGGTTTGTTTTGCAAGGAACATTTCTTAGCAAAAGAAGAACGTAGATTAGAGAAACCTGTTTTCTGTCACTCTCGATCTGGAGAGTCTGTTTCAATCTAACTTTGTAGTGATTTCATTGGCGTTTGTGTGGTAGTTAGTGTCAAGTGTGATAGATGGAAAATATTTGTATGTCTGTTCTGAGTTATAGTACTCATTGTTTACAGCAGTGGTAGATAAAGAAAATTCTGACAAATGTGTAGTTTTTGACTGTGTCCTCCTAATACGTGTGTGTGTGTAAAGGGAATGCTGTCAGAAAATGAAGTGCAAGAAGTGCAACACTGAAAATAGAGAGTGCCCTTATACTGAAATGAGTTTTAAGAGCCTTAAATATTAGTTTAAGGATGCAAGTGAGGAACCTACAATAGGTTCGAAGTATCAAATCTGGATAAGAGAGCGCTCATTTCTATAGGTGTGCAAAGCCAGGCTGGGGTGGTGCCTACCTAGAGCTCTGGAGCTGAGTTCAGAGCACCTTAACTCCAGGAGCTGCGTTTCTGGAATACCTGCAGTAGAACACAGATATCGATCACAGGTATGGATAATCCATGTGCCCACATGGATCGGGTCTTCTCATTTGAAGAGGGATCTATGACAAATATTTAATCTATGTTGAACTGGTTTGTGGTAAATAAAGGGAATGTGTTCCCATTCCTAGACCTCAAAATTGGGTAGTTGTGTTTTGCATGAAATATGATCAGATTTTTCTGTTTTCAGCCACTTCTGTTCAGTAGTGACATTAGTTAACATGGATTGCTATAATGATGCCTGTAAAAGTGGATGCTTGATTATAGTGAATTTAATGCAATCAGTGTTAAAATGATACTCCTAATCTGAGAGTGAAGTTCTGTGTGGGAGGTACAATGAGAACAGAAGTACTGAGAAATGAGCAGCTGTTAAGATTTATACAATTGCAGCCCACAGCTATATTGCCTCCAGAAAAATTGGAAATGAGAATTTGTGAAAATCTTTGGGTTTTGTTTTGTGACAAAGTCAAAATTTACACAAATGTAAAATACTGCATTTCCTTTAAAATTGATGAAAATCAAGAATGTTATAGAGAAAAATCTCATCATGCTTGTAACTAGCAGAACTAGATTTGTTAATAATGAAAGCATTTTTAAAGCACTTTCATAGTTTTGAGGCCACAATGTTCGAATTAGTTATATATCTGGAGTAAACTGTTCTTCAATATGTAAAACTCATTAATTACTGTGAATGGATTTAAATGGAGTGCTCTGTCAGTGAATGTTTTACTGAATTGATGGGACAAAACTTCATATATATATATATATATTCAGGACTGTTGAAAACACTGTCATTCAATTGATTGAAGCTTGCTTTTTTTATGTAGCTATATCCTGGAAGATTATTTTTTAACATTTCAGTTTCTGTGAGATAAATAAAAAATATTTAGGAAATGAGATTGCTAACTTGATTTTGTTCACTACTTATATTGGTTTTGACTTAGTAATGGGCTTTGCTAAGATTTTTTCATTTCTTACCTTGGTAGGAACCTTTTTGTATGGACAAAGGTATAGTATATACGCATTTGGAGAAGAAATAGCTGTCATTATCATCTGTGGAAAATCAATATATATTTTAAATATAGATTGATGATATTGTACCACCAGTATTGGAGCCTGGGAATTCTGGAGGGGTCAAAAACAGGACAACTGAGCACTTGCATCATCAAAGAAGATGAGATGCATTTACTTGGGCAGATTTTCCTCTGGGCCTGCCTTTAGCCCCTGAATTGAGAAGAGTGAAATATTTACCCAGCTCGGCTCTTGACAGTAAATAGTATTAATTAAATACAGGGCTTGAAAATGACACTGGTATTTCAGATTAGGGCCAGTAGATTTTGCCTTGGCTTTCTGGAAATTGAATTCCAATAGTCTGTTTATTTGACAGTATTATAGTACAATAATTCGAGGTTCATGGATATTTCTGTACACTGAAGTGGGTGAATTGTTATGATGTCGCAATGCTGGGATGTTAGGCTCAGAAGACTTATGTGACTAGAATAGTAAATGAATTTGCAGCTGGTTAGTATAAAGTATGGCACAGTGTGTTTCCATCTGATTAATTTACCTTTATATTAATTGGACTGGCAAGAAATTACAGGGTTTCTTCTTAAAACAAACTTTGGATGTTGAAAAATTCGGATGAATGGTCTTAGACATGTTGAAAGCCAACATGGCTTCACCAAGGGCAAATTGTGCCTGACCAACTTGGTATCCTTGTATGATGGGGTTACAGTGTTGGTGAACAAAGGACGGGCAACTGACATCGTCTACATGGACTTGTGCAAGGCATTTGACACTGTCCCACATGATGTCCTTGTCTCTAAATTGGAAGATCATGGATTTGACAGATGGACCACTCGTTGGATAAGGAACTGGCTCGATGGATGCGCACAAAGAGTTACAGTCAATGGCTCAATGTCCAGGTGGAGACCAGTGATGAGTGGTGTGCCTCAGGGGTCAGTACTGGGGCTGGTGCTGTTTAATATCTTTCTCGGCGACGTGGACAGTGGGACTGAGTGCACCCTCAGCAAGTTTGCCGATGACACCAAGTGTGTTGTGGTTGACACGCTGGAGGGAAGGGATGCCATTCAGAGGGACCTTGACAGGCTGGAGAGGTGGGCCTGTGTGAACCACATGAAGTTCAACAAACCCAGGTGCAAGGTCCTGCACATGGGTCGGGGTAATCCCAAACACAAGTACAGGCTGGGCAGAGAGTGGCTTGAGAGCAGCACTGAGGAGAAGGACTTGGGGGTACGGGTGGATGAGAAGCTCAACATGAGCCGGCAATGTGTGCTTGCAGCCCAGAAAGCCAGCTGTATCCTGGGCTGTATCAAGAGCAGCGTGGCCCAGCAGGTCAAGGGAGGGGATTCTGCCCCTCTGCTCCGCTCTGGTGAGACCCCACCTGGAGTCCTGCATCCAGCTCTGGAGCCCCCAACATAAGAAGGACATGGATGTGTTGGAACGGATCCAGAGAAGGGCCACGAAGATGAAGGGCTGGAGTACCTCTCCTACAAGGACAGGCTGAGAGAGTTGAGGCTGTTCAGCCTGGAGAAGAGAAGGCTCCGGGGTGACCTTATGGCAGCCTTCCAGTACCTGAAGGGGGCCTACAGGGAGGATGGAGAGGGGCTTTTCACAAGGGTGTGTAGTGATAGGACAAGGGGGAACAGCTTTAAATGAAAAGAGGGCAGATTTAGATTAGATATTAGGAAGAAGTTCTTCACCATGAGGGTGGTGAGACACTGGAACAGGTTGCCCAGAGGAGCTGTGGCTGCCCCCTCCCTGGCAGTGTTCAAGGCCAGGTTGGATGGGGCTCTGAGCAACCTGGTCTGGTGGAAGGTGTCCCTGACCATGATGGGGGGTTGGAACCAGATGATCTTTAAGGTCCCTTCAAAACCTTACTATTCTATGATCTTGTAGAAGTTAAGAAGTGAAGTATTATTAAAATGATTTAGAGATATTGGTGAGTTTTACTGTATCATTATGAAGGGCTCTAACTGTTCAAAATGTTTTAAAAAGTCCTCCACTAATCTCACCACAAGCAAAAAGGGATACAGATACCATGTACGCAGTATCTGTTAGTTTGTGTATGCATTGGTAAAACTCTTTTTACAACTCTGGCCATGATAAATGAGGAATATGCTCTGTTCTTTTGTTCCAACATCTCAGTTATGTCCAGATTCTGCCTTTTTTTCATTATCAGCACTTGTGTTCTTTGAGTAATCCCCGTTCAATAAACCACAGCATTCTGTGTGCACCAAACTCCATATCTTTCAGTGACAGCAGTAGGCAGTCTAGCAATATTTAAAATCGGAATTGAGAAGAGAATTAGTTTTGTCATAGGTATTGCAAATCAGTTCACCCATGAGGGAAACTATAGTAGTGTCAGAGGAAGTTAAAATGTCTCCATTCATGTTTTTTCAGCGTGTTTTGCGTATATTTGGATATTCTCACTCCAGCTTTGAATCATCATCCTTACAAGTAGCACATGGAACTGGAGATCCCTTTTTATGTTGGACTGTTTTGTCCTTCAGTCTCTAGGTACCTGTTTTACAGCCTTAAGAGTGAGATGTCTCCTGTATTTCTGTGTTCAGGTTGTAAGCTTGAAACTCTGCTGTGGGGTGCCTTAGTTTGGTAGTATTTTAAATGGGATAAAAACATCTACATTGCTCTAAAAGTAGGTGGCCAACACATATGAAATTTCACTTGGCTTAATTTTTATGGCCTTTCAGTTTTCAGTTGTGGTTTTTTGCTTGGCTTCTCTTCACAAATCCTGGTTAACTTTGTTATTATTGCTTAGTCCTGCTGAACAGACTCCTGTAAAAGTTATTCTGTCTGGAGTTACAGTATGTAACTTTCAGAATGTGTCCTGATGGTGCATGAAGCTTGATGTGTGACTACTGATGTTTAAAATATTCTGTGTCCCTGACTGTGACTTCAGTCTTTCCTTCCTCACAAGCTCACTCTTTTGCCACTATCCAAGTTCTAGGCTCCTGATCAACACTGAAATATTTGAGAAATCAATACATGTGAGTCTGTTGTCTAATACTGTGGTTGCCAAACTTAAAACATACTCTACACAAAACCAAAGAAGCCAAAAAACCCAAACCCATCCAAAATTAGACCAGTTTATAGACATACCACATGCTGTCCCACCACTATCACACCCCAATCGTATTACCACCGCTACTGTACACCGCAGGCTGTGTGCCACAACCTGAAGGGTTAAAGGCGTTTATTCTATTGATTTTCTGCTTTTGCTGGTTAGTGTCAAATATACTGCACGTATAGCACCTCTGATTCACAATAATATGCATTTATTTGTGAATATCAGCGTGGAACCATGCGTATGGTGTTCTGGTTCTGTTTTAAGTAATGGGGGTGCTTCTTAAAAGAAAAAAAAAAAAACAAACAAACAGTAACAGCCTGCTGCTGCTGAACTTGATTCCAGTAACAGTAGTGATCAAAGTTACCTCCTACTTAGTCTTCCTCTTATTTGCTTCATCACTCCACTTCTGAGCTATTTCTTTCCGCCCCCAGCTTCCAGGAGAAGTTTCTTGTGTGTTGCGGTGTTCTGATACAATCTGATAAGGCTTGGGAATAGTCCGTTCTCCTCCACCTTTGCCATCAGTCAAAGCCCCCGGGCCACCACGTAGGAGGAGCAATGCTTTGGGTCAGGACAGCTTGATCCATGGTTGTGAGACTCTCTAATAAGAGTTGGACATATTTCTGTGTGCATGTGTATTTTGAGGGGGAATTACTGAAAATGTGGTTTTGGCTAGCTTGAAGCTATCAGTGAGTTGACTTGAATTTCGTAAGTAGCTTTTGCTGAGGCACTGGTGGGCTGCTGATGTTCCACAGCTCCCAGCGTCGCCCGCTTCACTTGGGGTGACAGCGATGCCCTAGCAGTTTGGGGTTGCTGCAAGGGCTGGGGAGCCCTTTGCTGTGCCCACATGGATGCCAGCATGTGGGGACATGGGGGTACGCCTGTCCTCAGCTGTCAAAGCGGGGAGAGGCAGGAGGGCAGGCAGCTGCATGCCGCCTGCTGAGCACCAGACATGGGCACAGCAAGATGGAGGAGGGAGTCGCGGTGCTCCCGATTCAGAGCAGAGGTTTGCGTGTGGGTCTTCTGCCTCTGAAGAGATCGCTGCTGTCTCTGGACCGCTGAATGTTTTTGAAGGGAGCTTTGCTGCCTCTGCAGCAGCTCTGCTTTTTGGTGTGTAAATACTTTGTCAGAGACCAGAATTTCCTACGGCAGTGGTGGGCGCCCTGTCTGTTGTGTGTGCCCTACAGTGAAGGACAGTAGTTTCTTCATTTGCCCACTTCTGTAGATTTAATTTATTTATCTGCAACCTGTAAGGTTGTCTTCTCAGCCAAAGTACTGCAAAGGAAGCTAAGGTATACATTCACAGATATATTTAGCAATTAAATCCTCTTGTGGACGCTCTTAATGCTTTGACATAGCTTACCCTACTTTGAGATGAAGTAAGCTATCTGAAACAAGGGCGTTTTTCTTTGTGAATTGAGTGTTTGCACAACTTGAAACAGTTTTAAAATACGTATTTTTTTCCTGTTCAGTGGCTGAAATGAAAAATCCGTTATAGGCACAGCTCTGTTCCTCGTATCAGAGGTGTCTTTGTCCATAATTAAATGGCTACATTTGATTACAAAGGTGTAATACAAATTAAAGTTTCACATGGTTGCCGCTGCCTTATGCCATCTTTTTTTCCAAATCCTTTGATAAGGTCAGCGTGAAGTATTTTACCATGTAAAACTGATGAATTCTTGAAAACCTGAACAGATCGAAATGAGACATATGTAGAACTCTCAGAGCAAATAGGAAGTAAAAATGTGAACTGTATATAATATGTCTGGCGAAGGTAGGAAAAAAAAAACCACCTTCAAAATTTAAAACCACTAATAAGTGAGTATTTTGTGCTGTGGTGGGAAGGACTATATGCTGTAACTTTTCTTGCTGTTGACATGATTTGGGAACTGTTCTTACTGTTCAGATTTTGTGGAAATACTGTTGTATAAGCGTAGCAGTGACTTTTTCGTAATGAGCTGTACTCTGTTCTGTTATGCTTGTGTAAAGAATTTTTACTCAAGTCATATTGCAGAAGCTGAGAAAGGAAGATGGTGAGCCTGCCCTTAGAATTTCCTCGGGGGAGGAGGGACTTTTTTTAGAGAGATGAGGTTCTGAGAAGGGAAATAGGAGGGTTTCTTGCAGAAAGGTTGAGCTAACTAGCAATACAGGAAAGATGAAAATGTAAAATCCAATATTGGGTCAAACCTTCTGCTAATTGAAAATATTTCTCACTTGCATTAGCTGAATGTAAAGACAACACCGTGTTGTGTTTTACTGTCTTTGTGTCTGATTTTGCTTAGCGCTGGCAGGGAAGGAAGTCAGTAAGAGGGAACTGGTATTTTCTTACACAGACAACATCTTGAGAAGCAGAATAAATTAATGCAGCGTCATTTTCTGTGAGGTTGCATACCTGCAACAACAGGATAATTTTTATTTCATATTTTAATAATTGAAAGTGTGGGGGTTTTCCTCTGTGGTGTAGGCTTGTTTTTGTGTTGCAATTTGTACTGATTGTATTATGGATTTTCAGTTCTGTTGTTTTGTTCAGGGTACCGGGTGGCATCAGCCACTCTTACGCCATGCTGGTAATGGGCTCTGTGGTCTAATTGTGCCAAGCTTCTGCTGTTCTCATGTTGTGTCGGACAGGCTGTTAAAACAATTTATTCAGGCTGGCTGAGGGTCAGCTGCAAAAATTGAACATACTGTTACCTTGGACAACTTTTCTTTTTGTTTAATCAACAAATAACTTAGAGAAGATGGCAGGAACCATTTGTAGAATTTGGGGACTTAGAATGTTTGCCCCTTGCGTATGATGGAAATTCCTGTAGAATTATGCCCATGGGGATGATCTTACATGGATAACGACAGGGATGGAGCTAGTCCTTGTGCTAAAGAGCCAGGAGCTTGCTCTTCAGTGCCAGGTCTGCCAGAGGTGTACTAAACAAATCGCTTGAGCTGCAACTCCCTTACTTTAACTAAAATGGGGTCAACCGGCATTATTCTTTCCATATGTAGAATTCAGTTTCATCAGTGTTTGTGGATTGCATAGGGGAAATAAAAACGTATTTATGTGTTTAATTTCATCAAATGTAAACAAAATGCCTGCTTTCTGTCTACCTATGTTGTGAATTAATACTGCAATTTTAAAAAATGCTAGAGAGAACTCGCCAATTAAAATGTTGAAGTAATGGCCTTTTGCTATTTTATTAAACAAGAATCAACCTCTGGATTGTTTCGAGTTAGCATTATTTTTGTCTGCTTATGTTATGAGATAAAACATGGAGTATTGACTTAACTTCACATTTCACAGAGGAAGAATTAAAAATTATCTCTCTGAAGGGTGACTATGGAGTTACTCTTTGAAATTCTAATTTAACACTTCAGTAATGGGTCAAGCCTGCTCTGAATCCTCTGTGGGATTATTTGATTTGCTGTCTGGTTAACCTCAAGGAAAATGGGATGTCTTTAAATTACTAGAGGTGCTAGCTATCACCTTATAATGGAGCCACATGGGAGAATTTGTTGTTTTAAAGTAGGATTGTCACCTGATGACTAGGGGATTATATGAATGGGGGCTTAGTTTTAAGATCTATCTTGAGGTTGAAAGGTGCAAATTTTTTTCTTTTACTTGCCATCAATTGTATAATTGGAGATTGATATAATTGAGGGATAAGGGGAAAATGTCATCTTTACTGAGGGTGTGTGGGTTTAGGATCTTAGTATTTGTTTTGTCTTCACTCTTACCTATGCATAGAGAAGTTTTTCTTCTGTGTTTGTTTTACTTACATAGATTTTTATGCCCCCAGAAGAAGAATTTTTATTTTTTTCATAAGAAAATTGGTTACCAAATGACATTCATACAACTGTGGAACTGAAGGGAGAAGTTCTGCTTTTTATAAGTAGACAAAGAAGCAGCTTGAATATTTTTCAAGTTCATGCATGTAACGTTTATCCTGCCAAAACCTTTAAAATTAATTTGCAAAGTATTGAAACACAAGTAATCAAATGTTTTAAACTGTGTCATACATAAAGGGAGTGTTTGGCAGTTAATTAGTAACATGAATTTGGGGGTGAAGGCAGGATTTCAGTTAATAATGAATTCACTCCCAACATTTTGCTCTTCACTCTTTTATGCTGGATATTCTGTGCATATTGCTGTTACGATTTTTTCAGCTGCAGTTCACCTTTAAAAGCTGTGTAACATACCTAGTCATATTTTAGCAAGTTACATATTTTTCTGTCTTACAAATTAAATTGAATTTTTAAACATCTATAGTTTGTGATGTCATAAGGTATAAATTAATACAAGGAAAAGCTTAGCACAATACATCATTTTAATGGCACTTAGTGTCTCCTCAGGAGTATTGAATGGAGACAAGCTGTGCAGCGTGCATTGCATATACTAAGAAATTTCACAAGACTTTTTGACATCAGTTTTGAAATGAGTCGTGGTCTCGGCTCCAGTGCTGCTTGGAGTGTAGGCTGTCCTGCAGAACTTTCCATTGCCAGTATGTCACATACCATGTGCCTGTGTTTCACCTAAGATTTGAGATTTGAATAACCATGGCTATACATAGGCTGAATTGCACATTTAATAGAATTTACTTACTGTTGCTTCTGAGAATTTTGTTTTGTTCTTTTATTAATGAATAAAAATGTGTTTATTCTTGTACAGTTCCAGGTATATAATTTTATAATCTATTTTTAATATGTATCAGCATGTTGCGTCCTGTTTTTGAAATTGGTAATAGCTACTGAAATCTAAGTCTTGACCAGGACTGAGGACTTGTGATTTTGGGAGGAAATACTGGGTAAAACAACGTAGTCATTAGTTTTGTATATGTGTAGGGGAGGGGAATTTTTTAGGATATGAAAATTTTTCTGTGCTTTCTAGGAGTTGACAGAGAGGTAGATAACTTTGTGCAATAAGGATTATAAAGACAGAAAATATACAGAGTTATTTTACAATATTTCCATTGAAGGTTTGTTTATAAAGGCAAACTTCTGTCTTCAGCATGAAAGTGCAGCAGAAGCAAGCAGGGTCGGGCTCGCAAGCCTGTATCTGAAGAATTGCTAGCATGCCCGAGCTAGGCTGCTGTGCCACTTCAAGCTGGATAGCTTTCTGGTGATAGGAGAGGTCCTACACCTACCCATTTGCTGGTTACTAAAAATAGTGGTGCTGGAGTAAGGAAAGTACAGCGGTGCAGCACCAAAGAAACCTCCCCAACCCTCCAAACACTAAGATTTTAACGAGTAAATGCTTAAACAGAACGCACCATCTCCCCAAGGTAGGCAGGGTTGCAGGCCAGCTTGCCCGAGTCCTGCCAACCAGACAGCTTTCTGCAGCGTGCCCTGAAGGTCTTTCCTTTGGGCTGTTTGGAAAGAGGGTGGATTCAAGATGCAGAAGTAAAAAAAAAAAAAAAAAAAAAGCTTTTGGCTGAGAATGCTTGCTTTGCTTCTCTGCTTTTTGCTGGAGGGGAAATACAAACTGAAGTGTCTTTTCTAGCTCAGACTCTAGTGGGGGGGGACCATGGGAGTTCACACAGAAAACTTCCAGACAGAAACCTCAAATACAAAATATTATTGCGAAATCATAGAACGGTAGGAGTTGGAAGGGACCTTAAAGATCATCTGGTTCCAACCCCCCTGTCATGGTCAGGGACACCTTCCACCAGACCAGGTTGCTCAGAGCCCCATCCAGCCTGGCCTTGAACACTTCCAGGGAGGGGGCAGCCATAGCTTCTCTGGGCAGCCTGTTCCAGTGTCTCACCACCTTCATGGTGAAGAATGTGTTCCCAATATCTAACCTAAATCTGCCTCCTTTTAGTTTAAAGCCGTTCCCCCTTGTCCTATCTTTCCTTAGAAATCTTTAGATTATGGCTGCTGTCAAGTTTGAAGAAGAGTGATTTTATTATTGGTGGATTAAGTGCATCTTGATTTGTCTTTCCATTAACCCTGAGGTGACCCTTCAGAAGGTGAAAGGTGATTCAAACTCTTGTTAGCTGAGATCTGGAGATTTCCTGAATATAACCTTAAGTGTTTTGCCAAGCTGTATGGCCACAGATCACCAGGCTTTCTCTAGAATTTCAACTTGGCCCAAAGCTTGGAGTCGAATAAGAAAAAAAGAATAGCACTTAATAACATAATTTATGCAGACTTCTGGCTGACAACATTTTGCTTTTATTAGCTAGTTTTCTATATTTTTTTAGTAGTAGATTGGTGGTTTAAGTACTATTTCAGATCTGTCTTCTCTTCTGTATTAATGTATAAAATACCACTAAGAATCAAGGAAGAGATACAGTTTAGTGGGTTTTTTTTTTTTTTTCAAGCTTGCTAATATCATGCATAGAGTAGTGAAGAATGTGTTCAAAGTCCTAATGGAAAACTTCTTGAGTGTTTTAGGGAATTTTTTTTTGAGTCATGGTTTTGAGGGATCATTTGCCATGAAAAAGCTAGTCACTCAGCAAATCTTCTGCTAGTAGTTTGGGTTGTATTTTGGTAGCTAATTCATAAGACATTTTCTTGGTGATCATGTTATTTTCCCCAATGGCAACAATAACTACTTTCATGGGAAACCAGTAGTAAGAACATGGATTGATGTCTTTTTAGTTTTCTTTAATGCAATTAAACATCTGGAAGTAAGCAGAGCCATCATCACGTGAGCAGCCGGCTTTCTACAGGATCTCAGGAAATACTCGACTGCTTTGCAAATGGCTGCTACAGTTATCTGGTGTCTATTTTTTGTTCAAGATACTCAGTTTAGTGGCCTGTACACATTGTTAGGGTCTGTTTGACATCTGGCCAATATTCCTTCATGTTTACTATTAAGTACCTATTAATTTCACACAGAGCAACAAGCACAATAATATACATTAAGCTTCATGATGGTTGTGAGGGAGGGGTTGTACAGGAAAGTTGGTGGCAGAAATCAGGGTAAGAATCTGAACTGTGTGTCTTCCAGATATTAATGAGAAAATCACTAGGGTGATGGCTAGTTGCAAATAGTCTTAATTTGTAAGCATTGACAATAGCTCAGTCAACTGAGTTTCATTTGTAGAAACGCACTGTACCGCAGAGTGAGAAGTTGGTAACCAAGTAGTATCTGTGTAAATAGGCTCTGTCCTAGTGAACTTTTTGCCTTCAGACATGTGCTATGTTTGTATTAGCCGTGTCTTTAAATACAGAATAAATGAACAAGAAAAATAACTCTCTGGCAACAGCTAAGATGAACACTTCATAAGGTGTTTAAGAAAACAATCTTGATTTCCCTCTCTCCCCCCCTACTTCTCTGCCTTCACAGTCTCTGCTTTCTGCTCATGTCCGGCTGAGATAATATAGTAAATGTCTTGAGCTCTCGCAAGGAAGGCTGTCACATTGATGTTTAACTGACTTTGAAGCAGTGCAGCTGTAAAGGGGAAATGAATTCTGTTCTCTGTCAAAGCCTGTAAAAGGGTGTTTGTTTTAGCAGCTACTGAAGATGGAAGTGTTTATTCCATGACTGCATTGGTTGTCAAAGCTGGACATATTTTTCTGTATTAATAATATTTGGAATTTTTCATTAGTTATCGTTTCCTGTTGGTTCTTGAAAGGAGTACTGAGATGCTGATCGCTGTTGCAATCTTTCTAGCTCTTTCTGCATTTGAATGGAAATCTTGGAATTCCATGGAGAGTGTGGGGTGTATGTGCACGCACGCATGTGTAATTTTGTGTTACATGTAACTTTAAAAGCAATTGCAAATGTCTGATACTTTCTGATCCCAAAAGGCAATAGGTTTTTGTACAAGAGACAGAGTGGCATCTCTTCCAGTTTGTCAGGTGATGGAAGACTGTACCTGATATGCATGAAATGCAGTTGATCAGTAGTCATCTGTTTTTTTTTCGTATGACTTCTGTCACAGACTTTTGCTTCTGATAGATAGAATTCTCTTCTGATATGAGAAGGCTGACCAGGATCTAGATACTTATGGTTACTAAAACATATGTTATTCTGTGTAATACATTTCAAAAGTAGCTTATCACATGCACTTACCAAACCTTAGCCATTCAACACAAACAAAATCCTCCTGAAGTGTTTCTGATGCATTGTTGCTATAGTGGGGGAGGGGGGGGGGGGGGGGGGGGGGGAAGGGTGAAGTAATGGGGTTGGAGTATTTTTTGTTTGTTTGGCTGTTGAAAATAAATAGAGCTGAAACTTTAGTACAAGGGTTTGAAATTGGAAACAAAACCAATGCTAAGTAAGCCTGTCACGATCTTGGCATTGGTAGAAGAGGGAGCAAGCGGTGAGGGAAGCTGAATTTGTGCTGGTATTGCTTACAGTGGTAACTTACTAATTACTTTTGCTGTAAAATGGTTGCCAAAAAGCCAAAATACTACTTCCCTAGTTCCCTCGGCTCCTTGTTTTGAGAGGGTTATACTTCTCCTTGTTTTTACAAGAATTACATGGGTGCCAAAATGTTTCCGAAGCTTCTCTTTGACCAGTACAATGTAACAGAGAAGGCTGACCAAAATTACTGAGGAAGTGAGTAGGAGAGAGGTAAAAAGGTGTGAAAATAAACGAATGTGATAACTACATATTTATTCATCTTCCCTACCCTACTCATTTTTAGTCTAGTTTCTAAAGGAAATGAAACTCCTGTGATCGTGACTGAGACAAAACATGTTTATGTGCGTTTGCAGGGTAGTGTGTGTGTGTGCCGCTTCCTTCCTCCGCCCCACAGAAACTGCGCTTCTACAGGTTGCGAGAAAATACGTGGTCACGTAGGTGACTGCCATCCTATTAGTGAAAGAAGGACCTTACCTGTCGACAACCCTCATTCGGCATCAGAAAATCATTATGGGAGAGCAAAATCGTGGATGGCTGAGGGCATAAAGTCGGTCAAGTGCAGAGGTGTTGGCATGTTTGTCAAACTGTATTTCTGTGTGCCTTACTCCTTCTGCTTGTCAAATGGAGGCTGAAACATCTTTTGATGCAGAGGAATTGTGAGGTTTAAGCCTTCTAATATAAAAATCAGAAGATGGGTTTTATCAAAACACTCTTCTGTGCTTCAAAAATCTATTGATAGAAGTCATGTATATTAATATAATCTTCTGAGTTATATCTGGGTAATAAAAATTTAGAAGTCCCTTTTTTTAAAGAGGAGTGTGAAAAGCTTTGCATTCGCTGAGAAATTCAGGTTGAATATGCAGATTATGGATCCTGTCATTGTACTAGTGAAGTTATTTCTGCTGGTTGTAGTCTTGTTTTTTCATCTGTGGGCTAGCCATAATGCCATGTCTTAATAGATATTATTTTTTTACAAGTCTCCGTTGATTTTCAAGGTAGAGGCAGGAGGAAAACGTACACTGTTTTCTGGCAGTGGGGCAGTGCAGGCCTTCATTTGTCCTTCCCCACGTCTAATGTAATGATTTTGGCTGTCTGTTCTCCAAGTTGTTTGTTTCAGCCTCATATAATCAATCTGATTAAGTATCTTGGCAGTGTTTGATATTACACAGAAAGCGTTTGGAATGGCAATGATATTTCACTGAGCTACTGGTCATGTGGAAAGCTTCATTTTAATAGTCTTGTTGATAACAAAAACTTCCTGAAAAGAGTGAAGTAGATACAGAAGTGTGTATGTGTATGTATGTATATATCTTTTAGCGTGAGTGATTGTAGACATAAACCACTGAGAACTTTCTTATGTGCTTAGCTCTTACCTGGACGAGTGAAAACAGTGAGATTTATGTAGTTAGTCTATTTTAAGTGTTACTCAATAAAAAGGTTGAGGAAAAGTTATCTGAATGGTAACATGGAATAGACCAGTGTCATGAACTCAAGCTGCTGCTGGCCAGCTTTATGCTCATCAGAGATTTCTGTGAGGTAGAAGATGCCCTTGGTCAGATCTGACACCCCTGATGAGGCCAGCTGTACTTCAGGAAGACTGGAAAATGCTTACTTGCCCTGGACAGAGGTTCTTCAGCATGATTGCAAGCCAGCTTTAACCTAGGCTTTGTTAATTCAGAAAGCCAGCCGCGTCTTGGGCTGCATCAGAAGCAGTGGCTAGCAGGTTGAGAGAGGGGATTCTGCCCCTCTGCTCCACTCTGATGAGCCCCACCTGGAGTCCTGCGTCCAGCTCTGGAGACCCCAGCACAGGAAGGACATGGTGCTGTTGGAGCGGGTCCAGAGGAGGACCACAAAGATGAGCAGAGGGCTGGAGCACCTCTCCTGTGAGGAAAGGCTGAGAGAGTTGGTGCTGTTCAGCCTGGAGGAGAGAAGGCTCCAGGGACTCCTTATTGTGGCCTTTCAGTACTTAAAGGGGGCTTATAAGAAAGATGAGGACAGACTTTTTAGCAAGGCCTGTTGTGATAGGACAAGGTGTAATGGTTTTAAACTAAGGGAGGGTAGATTTAGACTGGATATAAGGAAGGTATTTTTTACCATGATGGTGGTGAAACACTGGACCAGGTTGCCCAGAGAGGTGGTAGATGCCCCGTGCCAGGAAACATTCAAGGGTCTGGGCAACCTGATCTGGTGGAAGATGTCCCTGCTTATTGCAGGGAGGTTGGACTAGAACGCCTTTAAAGGTCCCTTCCAACCCAAACCATTCTATAATTCTATGATAATTCCCAAGTTCACTGGGTGGATGGCTTTGCTTCAGGTTATCTTGCAAAATAACACCGAACAGGATTTTTGTACTGGGGTTTTCCCAGAAAAGGCCATTGCTTGCCAGCTTCTGCTGGCACTCCCCAAGTCCAGTGCCGGTTGCAGTATCTCTGCTGGCCAGGAGTCTTAGTTTCATCCCTTTCATCTCACCTGTTTTCCCTCCCTTTCTAACTGCAAAGTCAGTGTCAGAAAGGTTAAAACTCTTCTACTTTGTAACGTCAAGGCAGAAATTAACTTTATAAAGGAAAAATACCCCAGTCAAACTGCAGATAAACTTAGTTTCTAGTGAAAACTTTCTTCATTCACCTTCCTCTACATTAAAAGTAAAATGGCACAGTGTGCTTGGTATGTGAATAAATGCAAGCTTGATTTAGCTTCCTGACTACAGCAGAAAAAAATTCAGGCATGCTTTTTAAGGAATGGTTATTTAAAAGTAATGTGTTTTTGTTGCAGCATGATTATATATTTAACAGGAAACTAGGTTGCAGTCTTTATGACTAACTCTTGTTAATGCTGCTCCCTTGGTTTCCAGGAGATGATGACTATAATGCTATGTAAGATCCTCAGGTATGTAGCATCATCTCAGACAATTTTCTTTTGTGTCCCATGGTATTACTGCTCAATCATTATTTTGTAAAGAAAGGTATTACATTCAAATCTTGTATTAATTTAAGGTTTTGATTTTCCTTCTAACTCCTCCTTGTTGGTCTGAGTGGGCCATAGGGGGACCATAATGGGACCACATTCTGAGTTTGTTTTTTTTGTTTTAGCGCTTCATACGCACAAGTACAAAGTGTATCTGGAACTTGGGTTTTACATGAAGGAAAAACATACTAAAATAATTATCTTTTGAGATTAAATCAAGCAGGGAATTACTGGGAGGATTTTTTTTTCCTCTTACATGTATTTTTAAAAGACTTTTTTATTGACCAAGGTAAGTGTATAATAAAATTTCTCAACCCTACGTCATTTGTTGCATAGGAACAGTATTTACAGACGATAATTCTGTAAAGAATTGTGTGTGTAGTTGCTCAGAACTCCGGGTATCTTTTCCAAAAATGTTTGTGTGGGAAAGAAATAATTTGGGACCTGTCCTGCACAGACTTCCATTTGAGAGTCAGAAGCATTAAGCATTAATATTTTTCTAAAGACCACCAATCCTGTTTGGTTACTTTGGTAGCAATGCAGGTATTTTCTTACAACTGCATGTATTTTATGATTGTTCTTTAAAATACCAGGAACGTTGCTGTCATTGTGCCTTTTAGCATCGTATATTACCATGATTTGACAGCTGACAAAACAAGCATGGGAAGACTGACATTTGTGCCGGATGTCTTTCATTATATATTTTCATAGGCTTAATTTTTCATGGGCACACTTTATATTGGCAGCTTTAATATTTTTTGCAGATGAAGCTTAATTGTCTTTATGCACATTTATATTTCAGTAGATTAAAATTTTACCACAAAATGTACTTGTAATTTAATTGCTGTGCAGAAAGTAAAAGCTTAATGAAAAGATGACCTAAAAAGGTATGACCATTCTTTAGGCTTTAGAAAAAGGAGTCGAAAGCATCTTATTCTGATAGAGAAGCTTTTGACCACCTGCGGACCTTAATGCTGTATTTTTGCTTTCGTTGCCTTATGGTGGCCCATGAGAAACTCTTGTGATGCTGCCTTAAGGAACAGACAGGGCCCTGTTATCCATAATCAAGTGTGTAATTTAAATTTTTGCATGGACTTAGCTAGGTTCTGGTGATACGTTGTTGTATGGCAGTCTCTGAATCCTTGACAAGTGAGTGAAGTACTGCTGAAGCTTGAGTTGTCTCTTGGGCTTGGCCTTTCTGCTGCTTGGTTTCCTGATGCATCTGGGAAGCGTCTCCCAAGGAGGAACTAAACATAAGAGTCCTTCAATGGTCCCGTCGCTCCTGCTATACATTCACACTACCTGTCAGCCCCTTTTCACTGCAGTGTCTTAGGAAATGGGAGTGGAGCGTAAGAAACATGGTTTAAGGCTTTAACAAATGTCAGATGTTAAGCGGGGTAGGGCCAAGCCATGGTTTTACTTTCCTGTTCTTGAAAATAGTGAGATATCTGATACACGCTTGTTATATATGAGGATGAGATTATGGTTTCAGAAATTTTTCACGCACTGTGGATGAAAGAGAGATTATGAAATAATGGTTAGCCAGTGCTGTGTCGTTTTCCTGTGGTGACAAGGACTTAAATTGTAAAATTGCCAACTTGTCCGATTCAAGTTATGGTTTTAAACATCCATAGTAAGCACCAGGACTGTTCTGTGGCTTGTCTTGGGGTGATACACTTACTCTCACTCAGAGGTTCATCATGAATTGTCTCAACAGGACTCACTTAGACCTGGAATGTTCTTGCAGAGGAACTGGTTTTCATTAAGTTAGTGTTTTTTGAAGAACACTGTCTTTTAGAAAATCTGAGTGCTGCTAATCTGAAGCTGAGACTGCAGCTGCAGCAGGGCCCCCCGTTCTCCCCGTTCTCTTGCAGTGGGAAGATTCATGGAGTGGAACAGAAACTGAGTGCCATCTCTTTTGCCCTAACAAGTTTATGGTCATCTTCCAAATGAGATTTGATTCTGGAGAAAACAAAATGGTGGGGAAAAAGACCCGTGGTTACAGCAATAAGATGGTGAGGGAACAAAATTTCATGGGTATTTTTAAAACAATAAATGTAGTTGTTGACTCGTTTATGGATTTCCTTTTACATAATGTCTCGCACCCCCCCACTAGTTTTGCTCCGCTGTACTTCACAAGACTCCCTGTGTTTGTGTGTAATACTGCTGTAATCCTGTCCTTCCCTCTCTCAGCTTCTCCCTTAAGAGATTTCAAATAATGGTTTGAAATGTTAACACTTCTCTTTTTCAAAAATGTTTTTCCTCAGCTTTCAAATGAGCATCACTTTGAATTGTACTTCTGATACTCTTCATTTTTCTACATTTAAGAAAACGAATGGAGTGCTCTCATTCTGTTTTCCCTTCTGTAACAGAAACCATAAAAGTGAATAGGACCTAATTTGTGCTGGCATTACAAAACTGGTAACGTTATCTGCATACATTTGAACACCATTCAGAATTTTAGTTTTATGAAAAAACTTCTCTGATCTCCTTTTACCAAATGCAGAATTTATGTGCATTTTAATATAACATAGTCGTGGAGACAAATGAAGAGAAGCATGTGGATGTGGAAGGGCAATAAAATGAGAAATTTGAACTGCAGAAGCCTTTAAAAACTTAAGATACTTGTTTATTCTATTCAAGTGACAAATGTTTTTGGCAAAGAAACTGTTATGGCATGTTAGTTCAGTTGTAAATATATTAATTTATGTATTTGGCTACAAATACTATGATGGGTATTTTTATAACCATCCTTTAAGAACATATTTTATTATAAAACATTGCAGTTTCAAAAAAGTATATAAATTTCTGCTGCACTGTTTACATCAGTAATAGCCAGGAAATTCCAAATTAAGACATACTTTTATTTTTCATGCGCAAATATAGTCTAAGGTATCTGGTCCCAGATCTCCGAAATCAAGAGCTAAAATCTTGGCTTCAGTAGTCACAGATTTCTGTGTGTGTTTTAGTATGGACAACATGGATGGCATTTTTTCAGCGTAATTGTGTGAATGAAGTGTTGGTATACTTTCTGTGTATCTCAGGATTTGGGCAGTAGAATAAATTAAAAGTCCAGCCTCTTGTGATTCAGATAACCAAGTAAATAAATAAATTGTCATAAACTCTGGCAGAAGTGGAAAGATTGGGCTATTGCATCCAGTGCTGTTCTACAAATTAAATGAGTGTTTAGCTGTCTCCCAAGTGTAATACTCAAATGGATGGTACTAAAATATGCACCGCTACTACCAGGCAAGAGAGTTATGAGAAAAAACCTTGAGAGTAACAATTTTACATTTCACATAAATGCTTTTTATTTCTCTTCTCTACATGTTGTTTTCCTGCCCTTTTTCTGTCTACTGGTGTTACATCACTTGCACACTTGGTTTTTAAATGCTCTTGTGAAAGTATCACTCTGTTACTTCCAGCTGAGTAAGTACTCAGTTGCACCTCATAAGCTTTCCAAGTCACGTCTCGCAACAGTGACAACCGTGGTAGGAAAACAACCAAGTTTTTACAGCCCTGTTCTTGTTCTCATGCACCACGTTAGTGATGCTTGGAGCTGATTGCAGGCCTGCCGAGGAGTGACAGTGCAGTAATATCAATTATTCCATTCAATGGTGATGTAAATGTTGATCGGTTTTCAGATACGAGTCCTGTTCCTTAATATAGCTGTTGCCCACATATGCGAGCTCGTCCTGTTAAGGAATGGCCTTCGGGGAAAATGAGTCCTGAAACGCTTGGGCCTGGAGTTTATAAATTTCCTAGGAACTGCAAAGTAAAGAAAAAATGGTTGGGTGATTTCAAAGGCAGCGATGAAGCACCACTGGCCTACACCAATGAAAAGCAAATAAAACATCAGCCTTTTGTAAGGCAGAGTAGAAGACTTATTTCTTCGATCACATTTTATGAAATTTATCTTGTACTTAAACTTTTAAACAAAGTTCTTGGGCCATTCAAGTGCTGTCAGTAGTGACAAAATGTTGGAAGGATGTGCAAGACGGTTTTTATTCTAGTGCCAGTTCTACTATTCAACCTTAACGTCAACAACTTTTGTCACCAGGAATGTAATATAACCAATAGCAGAGTAAAATCTCAGCCCAGCTGTCCGGGGACGGTTCCTCTGCTGTTGTAAATTAGTGGGAATTCTTGTGAAAGAAGCTTTCCATGTCGGGAGTGCTTTGGAGAGTATCAGTGCAGGCTTCAGCTGCCTTTCATTTGCCTGACTTAACTGTATGTTATGTCCATCTTTGCTCCTAAAAGTTGTGCGTAAATAATTGCCTGTCATCTTACAAATAGCCTGACAGAGCTGTGATTGCAAAACCAGCTTTGAATGGGCTGTGCACAAAAGGACAAGTAGTTTTTCTGTGCATTTGGTTGTATTTGAAATTACTTTTGGCTGGAATTTTTCATTGTGCTGTCGTTCTTCAGCTCTGTAATTTCAGAAGACTACCATACATAAAGTTCAAATCCAATGGAAAACTATTACTACTCTTAAGTCCATTTATTTTCTAACATTTTAACATTTTCTGCTGAATTATGGATATTTGGTTTAGTTATCTTACTTTAGCCAAACATTTTTGTCTGGTACTGCCAATTTCATGACCAGTAGGGAAGGTATGTGTAAGATCCAAGGGCTCTTGTGAAGGGCGTGTGTGTTCAAAGACAGAATTAAGAATAAATCCTCTGGGCTTTTTCTTTTTGACCTTTTTAAACTACAAAACTGTGCTTTATTGGGTTTCCTCTGTACTGTGGCGTGTGGAAGCTTTGTACGATTTTTGTTCTGCCTTGTTCTTAACCTGCTTTTTGTTGCACCATTCTTTTAGTTTGGCTTCTGTGAAATACGAGAGTCAGATTTCTAACATAAAGCATGTTGGAACAGGTTTTACTACATCTCCTTTTTTTCCATTTGTGTGTTTGGGTACCTGTAAGTTTGAGAATTAGCTACCTTCACTTGGTGATTAGAACATCTAATTTCTTTGCGGGGTTAAAAAGAAGTCCTACTTCTGTAAATCAGTACAAATTTACATGTCTTCATCTTAAGCTGTAGTTGTCATGTGGTTTTGGACTTTTGATAGATACAACCTGTTTATTTTAATTAACTCTTGGGCAGAAGTCAACAATACTGAGGGGGAAAGAGCTCAGCCAAGCCAGGTATATATTCCCACTGGTGGGGTGGCTAACATGTTCTGCTTGCTGTCAGAAGTACTTCAGAATTATATTACCTTGTTTTCACGTTAAAACTACGTTCAAGGCTACAGCCTTGAATACTTGCTCTTTTTTAAAATTTCTTTTCCTCTTAACCCTCCATTCTTAAATGACTATTATTTTTATATGTTCAAGTAGAAAAACTTAATGAATGAGGCTTGTAGAGTTGAGAGGTCAGGCTACTCCTCAGCTTTGCAGCAGAACTATGTATTTTAACAGTTTTATGTGAATTGGATATGAAGAGTATTTTCTGTAATTATAAAGTGCGGGTGTGGTAGTGTTTGTTTCTGGTAGCATTTTGAGCAGATCTACTGATAAAAGAATATGCTTGGGTTTTTTTTAACGCATTAGTTGAAATTTTTGTGACACAAATATTATACTGTGGCTAGAAAACGTGTCAGCGAATCAAGATTTTTTCAATACTGTTTAAATTAATGAACAAAATCAGAAGAAATAATGTATTCCAAGGGTACCTCTAATATATATGCAAGATCTTTTTAGACCTGATTTAGCAATCTGTGATTTTTGTGTTGTGAATGACTGCAAGAAGAAATGTTCTTAGAATTGGTTCGTATGGCTCTTCTCTCATGATCTTTATATGTGGTGTTTCCTAGAACATCTTGTTAGCTGTTTTAAGATAAGCTAGAGGAAAAAAAAAAATGTGGTAATGGTATGTAACTTTTTAAATTTTGCTTTATGGAGTTAGCTGTTTAGGGGACTCAAGTAGATGTTTTATGCTGTTGTTTCACAGAAGCAAAACAAAAGCATGCCATCTTTTTGATAAGAATAGGAAGTTCGACATCTAGAGCAGTTGCTCCAGTTGTCCGGGTTTCTAATGCCCCTATTGTGCTATCTGGTTTTAGGTGAGCTTTTTATTTTTTTTGCCTTACTCATTTAGGCTTTTTTTTTTTCTTCAAAGAATTTCCCTTTGGAGATGTGTTCTCTTTGACCTAATAGAAGCACTGGAGAAGTGCTTTCTTTATTGAAAGAGATAGTGTCACATTTTATTTTTTTAATTTTTTTACTGCCAAGGTTCCTAAAAATGGAGGCAGTAATGGTTTGTTACTTGAGACTTTCATGCTCTACTGGGACGTATATATCTCTTCAGAGAACTTTACAACACTTCTGGAACTATAACTGTGCATCACAAAGTATCATCAGTTTTTAATTTAAGAAACCAGGAAGATACATGTTTGTTTCTGCGCCAGCATTAAACTGAAGAGTTGCTGGATACCAGTTCCATGCTTAGCTTCCTAGGTTGTGCTGCTTGTGCAGAGGTATTGATCTTCAGGGTGTTCAGCAATCCTTGTGAGTTGCCCCTGTCTACGTTGCAGAATTTGTCAGACATGGGGTACGTTGCCCTGGAAAAGGGCTCATTTGTCAGGAGGCTGCGTGTTCTCCCATGTGGGGCTTTTCCAAATGTTGTGAGGCACCACTTAAGTTTTGCTGGAATGTTCAACCGGTAATCTCAGTTGTCTAAGCTTTAACATATGTCATATTAGTTTTTTAACACATAAAATGAACCTGAATGTTTCCAGCTGTTATTTGAAGTCCTCATTCACAAGGACACTTGTTTCAAGAACTCAAATTTATTGTATTTGTGTGACAAGAAATAGAAATAAATATGCTACTGTATATACTTGTTTATTAATAGCATAAATTGATGGAAGTGCAATGCTTATGTAGAACAGTACTACTTGGAAGAACGTTTGGGGGAAACAAAATCTTCTTTACAATTTTTTACAAAAAACTACAAATGCTGAAACCGAGGGATTGCTGACATGCCTTTTCACTGGATCACTGAGTAGGGAAACCCTGTTCTGGTTGATTTGTGTTTTTTTTTTTTAATTACATTCTACAACAAATCCTGTGATTTCTTGACTTCCCGGATTATCTTTTAAACCTTTCTTGCTGCACAGAAAGGGGCACTGACTTGGTACTTGCTGTGCTCATAGGCAACTCAGAAGATGATGCTTTGCATGGTAAAGTGGAACATGCTGTGTGTTGTGTTGTTAACAAAACTTAAAAGCACAGATGTCGAGCTCTCCAGTTACAGCTGGCATTTGTATGGTGTGTGTGTGTTACCTAGGGAAGTTGTGCCAGCAGTGACAGAGTACACAGAGCAGCATTCCACAGAACTTGTGACTTTGTACCCTGAAAGTGTTTAGCAACCCATACAGATTATAACAGCAAACATTTTAGCCAACTTTGGAAAAAGTTGCCATTACAGGAAGAAAATAATCATTTAACTGTAAATAAACATTTTCTGAAACTTGTCAGGAAGAGAATACAGTGTTATTCTTACTTCATGGTTTTGTGTTCCTGAGTAGACTGCGCATGTGCAAAGGTTTTGCCTCCTCTTGAGTAGAATAGTTTGTCATGGTGACCATATGGGGTGGTTGATAGCAGCAGCATTTTGTATGTAGTACAACTACATAAATGCCAATCAAGTTGTAAACAGCAAAAAAGTTAGCTTAAAATACAGCTGAGTTAGAAAAAAAAAAACCACACCAGATTTCGACAGTACAGTATAAATCTGACTATTCTGGACAAAATACGGTCTGGAACGTACATACCCACTTATCGCCAATGTTATGTGTGTGTCTTGGCAAAGTGCATTGGTGTTTTATCAGGTGGACAAAATAAAAAGTAAACTTAGTAGGTATCAGGAAGACTAGAAGCTCAATTCTGGAGCAGTATATTATTGCTGGGATATAGTTATTATGGAGCCGTAGTAAGTTTAATAATAGTAATAGTGAAATTGTTAGCAATTTGAAATCCCTTAAGCCCATCTGGAGTTGGGTGACACTACACGAAGAGCATCCTTTTCTCTCCTTATAGCTCTGCAAGTATCATAGAATCATAGGTTGGAAAAGACCTCTAAGATCGAGTCCAACCATCCACCCAACAACACCAATGCTACTAAAACATATCCTGAAGTGCCACATCTACACGTTTTTAAACACCTCCAAGGATGGTGACTCAACCACGTCCCTGGGCAGCCTGTTCCAATGCCTGACCATTATGTTTGCAACAAGCTTGCTGTAGGTGTGACTGAGTTTGCTTTAGCCATTGATGGGTTTTGAATGTGAAATACTAGTGGATCATGTTTACTTTAGGTGTTTTTGTTTCACTGTTTCTGAAGATGGGCCCCCTAACATGGGTTTATTTGTCAGCCATGCATAAAATTGTGGTCCACTACACACTCTGGAGTATATATAGATCCATGCCACATTCAAATAAGCGTTGTGTCTACCTAAAAGGCTGGCTTGCCAGCTTAGTGCAAAAATACATGTTGCGATACAGATTTCGATGTTTCCTCAGTTTCTGCAGTGGGCAGAAACTGCCCCTGTGTTTGGGCTTGGCTCAAGCTGAGGGATAACTTCCCGCTCAGTTCCTGCAGTTATATTACTTAAATAAAAGCCATTCTAATTCTGACAAATCACTTATTTACGTTTTCACTTCACTGTAGAGTTTAGGGGTTACTTAAGGGATAAAATCATAGAATTATATCATAGAACAGTTTCCGTTGGAAGGGACCTTGCAGATCATCTAGTTCCAACGCCCCTGCCATGGTCAGGGACACCTTGCACTAGACCAGGTTGCTCAAAGCCCCATCCAACCTGGCCTTGAACGCTTCCAGGGAGGGGGAATGATGGTTCTGATTTGTTTGCCAAGGGTAGTAAATTCTGCTATAGAATTCCAGTGAGTCATTGAAACTGTACATTTAAATGTTGAATAGAATGGTGTTTCTTAAGCAGTTATTTAAACAAAACATTGTCTGAGTGATGCTCAAAAAGCATCTTTTAATTGGCTTAGAAAGCTCATTAATGAGAGGGCCTTCAGGTCTTCAAAAACCCCGAGAGTTTATATTTGCTTTTTAGATGTGAAAAGGGTTATATAATTGATTAGTATGAGCCGCCTCAGCCTTTCAGGCTATAAATAAAGAACATAGCTCCAAAGACACCAGTTTGCCAAAATAACTTGGATATGTTTGAAAACACTATTAAATAATTACGAGTTTTGGCTTAGGTACTGTTTCTGTAGAACCTCTAATGGGTATTGAATAGGTATGAAAGGAAAGGTTAACTGTTTCCCTTCTTAAACATACTTTTTCTTTTTTTAACTTAAACTGAGCCGAGGTTTTCCAAAATTCTTTAACAATGGAATAGCTCTCCTCCTTCAATATATTCAAGACCACCACACACTTCTAATAGAGACTTATAGGGAAAATACTCTAAACAGGACCATGTGCCAACCATGGCCTTTTGGACCACTGTTTGGAAACTGCTGCTTTTTAATATTTATTGGTAAGCTTGTAGTATAGCTCTTTTGGCCACAGCAGGAACATGCATTTTAATAGTGTTAGTACTGTAAAAATGATAACACTGTTGTGATTTTCGTCTTAGAGAAATCTTCCACTATTACTGCATTTTTTCCAGCTTTTCATACTTAATCTGCTGTATTGGAAAATGTAAGTTTTTTTACACTTGACTAACTGTACATGTGGAATTATTTAAAAACATCAATAAATACATTTCCACATATGGACTTTTCATGGGCCCTCATTTTCAGAACAGCAATTAAATATGTACTCTTTTTTTAAG
Organism: Opisthocomus hoazin; assembly: GCF_030867145.1. NCBI lineage: Eukaryota > Metazoa > Chordata > Aves > Opisthocomiformes > Opisthocomidae > Opisthocomus > Opisthocomus hoazin. Next base: position 39,233,224 of record NC_134416.1, read on the forward strand.
AAAACATTTACATAGCATTTAACTGAGTGACACACGCTTGGTTAAATAGGGGTATCTCCTGAGCTGGAAATTAAACTTGCTAAAATTTGTTGCCTTGATTCAGTCTGTATGAAATGTGAGCAAGCCCTGCTTTTGTAGCTGATTATTGTGGATATAGCAACCTGGATATTATCAAAGTACAATTGCAGAATTGCAAACAGTAATTGAAAAAAGTTAATATGGGTTAAATTTATTCTCGGGTTCAGGCTGAAAAAAGGTTGAATGAAATCTGAGTTGCTTTTATACTGAAAGCTTTCAGGTTTTGGTTGATGGTTTCTTACATGTATTTTGTCAAGAAGACTATAAATACTTGAAAACAGCAGCAATGAAATAAGGAGGGTTTTTTCAGTCTAACCATAGTGCTATTTTGGTGACACTAGCAGACCTCTTGAATCTAGTGGCTCTTGGCTTTTGTTTTTAAAGCTAATTTCTTCTTTCATAATTACTTAATTGTGTTCGCATGGAGTTGAAACCTGGCACACAGGATGTGTGCCCAGATTGCCCACCGTAGCTGCACATGGAGATTACCAGAGCTGCACAGCTGCCCAGGGCTGGGGCATGTGCTTTGCCTTCTGATGAAGATACAGCAGATGAAGCAGCATTAGCTGTTTCTGTCGCAGACAGCAGCACTCGCATTTTCACCTGAAAGTAGTTAGGAGTTACTTTTGCTACGGAAGCTCTAGTTAAGCCTTTTTGGTTTTTACCATGGTGTAAGACATAAATCATTGGGATTTATTTTTGTTTCTTGCTACCAAGGTCTGTGTTCGATGGCAGTCAGTAGGTGCTTAGCCTGAGAATGTCCATACGTACAATTTGCCCTGCAGACTCCCCTCTTCTGGCGCACCACTGTCTGTGAGCTGCCCAGTCCATGTGTCTTGCTGTGCCGAGCAAGTGCTAGGCTGCTGAGATGCTTGAGGTTGTGTGTGTGCTGGAGGGTGCTCTCTGACTGCACCCGAGTTTTGTATCTCGTTATCAGCAGAGCGAGCAGGTCCAGTTTTCTTGGTGGCCTTGGGGCAACCCTAAAGAAGTAGGGTGGTTACAACCAAAGTATTTGGTCTTTGAGATGCCTCTTGCTGTATGATAGTCGTTTGGAGGGCCTATTTTCTAACATTCAACCCCTCCTCTTTTTTAAACTCCCACTGAGAAGTCTGTGATACCTGTCTAAAATGATTCTTAATGGAAAAGTTCCTGAAGATCTCTGAAATGCTATCTCAGTAGCAGCCTCCTGCTTTGAAGTTGGCTCTGTCACGTGTTCTGACTGCAAGAGCCAGGTCCAGGAGACAGGAGAGCTGTTGATTGAAAGAAACCTCATGCCATGAAGAAATGCTCTGACCCACTTCATCCGTCTGTCTGGGCTGGCGGTTAGTCCTTCTCCCTGAAGCAGGAGAGATCAAACATTCCCAGGTGTGGCCCAGCATTATTTGCTTTCACAGATCTGGCTGAACAGGGGGATAAGAGATTTCATGAGGGTTTCTGTAAGCAGACATACCTCCTGTGTCAAAAATACATCAGTTCTGTGAGATTAAGGCTGGAGGATTACATACCTTGGAGTCAGTACTGCATCCTTCATCTCTGAGTGAATCAAAGTATGACTGTTTCTGCAATGTTAATGTTGACATACTGGTACTTCTTAGTAAAGATGTTGGTTTCTTCTACCAAGACTGCTTGGTGTCCAGTGCAGGTCAGAAATCTTCCACCAAGGTAGTCCTATTCTCCATATATCTCAACTCTGTGTAGTAATAAAAAAGCACTGTTTTTTACTCTTAATGGATTTCTTCCTTCACTTAGGCGTCCCTTGAAGAAATATCCTTGTTAAAGATTCTTTACTTTGAGAAGTCTTCCCACTTTCCTCTCTTATCGCATAACAAATGCTGATGGAACACAGGAGCGAATTGGTTTGCCTTGCGAAATGATCAATCTTGGCTTCTTGTTCAGTTCCATCCAAAGCAAAATCAGTCATCTGTGAAAGGCCTAGGAAGATTCCATCATCTTGTTTGCTGAGGATAGGTCTCTCTTTGCTGTAGCCAGGACTTCCTCAGGCTTTCTGGAAGTTCTTGTTGAGAAATCATGGATATCATATGGGAAGATCTCAGTTTTCTTTGATATTCCACAAGTGAGTTACAGAGCTACCTAGACTTGTTCAGCTATTCTCATTAACGTGCACACTATTAACTGTAGCAGGTCTCTGTCTACCTTCTAGAATTGCATAGAAGGGCAGATAGCAGTTACCAATTTTTCTTTGAAATGTATAAACACTTCTTTGAACATTTTCATCAAACCATACAGAGCCACTGAGCTCTAGCCTGTAGATAGGTTATGTGAATACAAATAGAGCTGGGAAGAAGTTTTTCTTAGTCTTGTGACTGTGCTCAGGAAAGCATTTTTTTTTTCAGGTGGCTTTGAGGCATGTATAATCCCAAAGTTGGATGAATCTTTCATGTTCCAAAGTGCAGCAGGGCCGCAATGCCCAAATACAGTGTTTGGATGGGATTATCATAAATGTAAAACTACATAGACTTCGGTTGTTGCATTGGAAGGTTGCCCAGAGAAGTTGTGGAGTCTCCATCCTTGGAGATATTCAAGACCCATTTGGACACGGTCCTGTGCAGCCCACTCTAGATCCTCAACCGTTCTATGATAGTGTCACAGGGATTCCACTGTAAACCTCCCCAGTTTGGGGATGAGGGTGGGACAACGGGTAACACCATGCAATTCCAAGCAACAAGAAGAAAATTTAAGGCAGTATCTCTTGTTGAAATTATCTGTCTGGTTGGGTAACATCTGTAGCTCTAAGCCTTCCTGAGGTAGGATCAGTTGAAATCTGAAGCTACAGATGAGGGCTGTTGCTGATTCCCACCATATACCCTGCTTTTTTCACTCAGTGTGATCAGCTGTTCTTTTGCATCTGAAAATGGACCTCTTCTGTCCGGAGAAGAAATTATTGTCTGTCCTATGGTCAGAAAGGACAGGACAGAGGTTGATAAGATCATGAATAACATGGAGAGATTAAAAAGGGGACAACTGTCAGTTGATTTTAATTTTTTTTTTTTCCCACCAGTCCTAGAACTAGAGGCAGTAAATAAAATTAGCAGTGGTTCTTAATTCAAAGTGTGGTGAAGCCATGTAAGTCCTTGCTTTTGAGGCAGAGGGGTGCCACCATTCTGCTCTGGTGGTACCATCATTCGTGAACTCTCTTGTAGCATAAACCTTTGTTCTGTGTTTTCTCTATTCTGAAGTGGGAAGGAAAAAAACAAAGCAAAAGGGAATTCAGAATTCAAGGATCCCTAGATGAAAGGTGCTTTTTCTCAATGCTGAAAAAGTATTTGCCATTTTGAGGAAGAATAACGTATTACCAGAAGAAATCTTCCTGTGGCAGTGATTTGAGAGTATGTTCTTCATCTGGAAGGTGTTACAGTGAGAGAGTCCTGGTCTGCTTGTATTTGGTTGATGTACTCATTTGCCTTTCTCAGACATTTGTATATTGTTTTTCTTCACAGCAAAGAAGATAAAGTTAATGGGAGAATGGTATGACATAAGTAAAAAAACTTGATTGTTAAAAAAACTTGATTGTAATGCATTTGCATGACACTGTAGAATGTCCAAAGCAGCACTGATGACTGTCAAGCTACCATTTCCCATGTTTCGAAGTCTTGAGTGTGTAACCTAAATTATGTTCTCTAATTTGTGCAGGAACATTCCTGAATTTAATTAGTGGGAAACAATAAAGTTATGATTTTGAACTGTAGCACTGATGTCTTAGAGTGTTCGACTGGACTACAAAATTGTCTGCCATCAGTCTTCAGTAGGATGGATAGTTCGGTTTAGGTTTGAAGTAGTTTGGAGGGTCAAGAAAAATTCTGATCATGACTGGTTGCGAAGTAGTTTCCCTTGTCCAAGACTTTAAGAAAATTATTCTCTTTGTTACCCACTTGTGGGATGTTGGCTGCTGTAGTTGTGTGCTGATTCTGTTTTTCTAGGGTCACTATGTTGTGGTTAGAAGTAAGGGATCTTCTGACCTGTATGGTGATTTTTGGAAGGTAACTTGAGAGAATGCGGGAGGAAAGATTTTTCTGCTGACCAGCTAAAGTGATTCTGGCAATTCCATTGCTCCTTTGGTGGTGAAGTGAGCCCAGCTTTATAACCGCCGGTTCGATCTGTCTTATGCTGCCAATAATTCCGCAGGAATGTAAGAAAGGAGCAAAATTTGGATTTTAGCAGCGTATGCATCATCCAAAAGTGAATGGAATTTCATGGGATGAAATGAAAACAGTTATGTAGCCCATGGGGATTTCCTCTGCTGAATATCAAAGGTATACTGTAAACCATTGAGGTGTAGGCACTTCTTGAAAAGTTTTCAAGATCGTTTATAATGAAAGGGGTTAGGCAGTTGAAGTATAAGGGTTACTAACAAGTCTTATTAGAAAGTACATAACAGTGTTATTTGAAATCTCTCATTGACCTCAGTAGGTCTTTGTTTGATTTCTTTTTTCATTGTTGCTGTTGGACATTGACACTGTGTTGACAAGATACTGTGATTTGATGGTTTTGGGTATGCCTGGCATTTTCGTCTCGGTGGTCTGGCTCACACTGGGCCAGATTCAACTTTGGCAAACTGATGTCCTGAAATTACTAGAAACTTCATTCTTTAAAATCGAGTCTTGAAATTACAGGAGTTTGCATATCACAGTTTCTGAAGTTTTTAGGAATAATGCATTTGTTTGTAGTTAGATGTATTTATTCTAGTGCATGTGTATTAGGTACTTTACTGTTGGACAGAGAATTATTATGATGTGTACTGGAATATTATGGTGTTTTCCAAATCTACAGAAATTCTAACCAGATTCTTACCAGCTTGCAAACAGCAGTCTGGAGAATAACAGGAAAGCTCTGCAGGGTGCCATTAGCTTCCCTAGTAAACCTTGCAAGACAGAGGCTGTCACCTTATGTTTGTGCAGCTTGCAGAACAGCGAAGCTTTAATTCTAAATAGGGTCTTTGAGAACAACCAAAATGTTTGCTGGAAAAAGAGAGGGAGTTTGAGGATATCTGAGTCACCAGCTCCTGATTTCCATTAAACTTCGCAAACATTTGGGATGCTCTTCTCCCTTGTTCAGCCTTGATGGACACTGGCCTATTGGGTCAGAAATTGTTAGGGAGAACTGGCAGACGTTGCAGTTTTGAATGTGTTGGTTCCCTAGGGATCCATGCTGAAAAGCAAAAAGTTTATTGTAAAAGGCAAATACAGTTGTTTAACTTTGTAATGAAAATGAATTTGTTTGGTGTATGCAGATTTAATCAGGATATGACTGCAACTGTCTTAATCTCATCTAGGAAGCACCTTCAGTGACTAATTGTAGCTTGACTTCTGGAGCTGCTGTGCAGAGATCTAAGAATATAACGGTTAATGAAAAGCAGTGTGTTAAGAGTGTCATGCAAGACAGAGGAGTTTTACCAGTTCTCATTTAAAAATAGATTTTAAATGATCAGAATTTCTGAAAATGATAGTTCAGATAAATTATCCTTCAGGTATTTTTCTTTTATATTTTTCTGAAGTTAAATAAGCAGAGATACAAATGTTTGTAATCAGTCTTAACTACTTAAACAAAAGCTTTTGAGAAGGTAATATTCCTAAAGGCTGTGTATTTCATAGATTTAGCCGTTCATATCAATGCCAGTGGTAAACAAAATACCGAAGGAATGGCAGGTAAAGAAAATGGAGTTCTTTGCCAGCAATGCCATCTTCATTGCCTTGCTTAGCAGAACTGCACGTGGGGCTCTGCAGTCACGCAGTGGAATAGCAAGTGGTTTGATTCCACCAGCCTGGCCAATATAATCAACATTTATGTGAACAAATTAGCGATAACTGCGACAGGATTATCTCTAATATTTAACCTGTGATCTCTAGAAGCTGAGTGCACATGTGTTGTCAAGAGATCGATGGCATACCACAGCTGGCCCGGGTACGTAACGAGGAGTGTTAGTTGTCTGAGTGGAGCTGGAAGTGGAGGCTTGTTCCAGGCAAGCTGAGCGTGGAGTTGCTGGAAGGCATTTCTTGAATACCCCAGCTTATGTTGCATCCAGCCAGGTGAAGCAGGAACGATATTCTTCAGCAGCTGCATGTTGGGTTTTTCCCTGCCATGATTTTTTCAAATACTGTACTGTTTCTGTGTGTTTTACGTTAGAAGCTTAAGGGACTTCATTTGCTTATGTCCTCTGTGCACATTGTTCTATATATGTTATATATGTATTATGAAAAAGTCAATATAGCAACAAACTAAAGTAGAAGTATAAGGAGGAGTATTGTCTTAGTAGAACACACTGAGATGGCAAAGGATGTAGCAGTAGGAGGAACAGGCTGAGTGTCTGCATACAGAGGTCTTGGCTCCCAGTGTAGCTAGACTGGTTGTGACATAGCAAAATTATGTACAGGAATGTAAGGAATTAAAAGTCGTGAGATTACCAGGAGTTATAAGACTCAACTGAGTTTAGGTATAGAAGCACATTTTAATGCTTGATTAAAATAAAAAGTTAAACATAACTTGCAGAAAAAAAAAATACCTAGAAAAGTCATAAACCCAACGCAATAGCACAGATTTTTTGAGCAGCAGCATATTAGTAATATAAATTTTGGTTCCATGCTCCTAATAAAAATCCAGTGATAGTTGTGTAGCAAGGAAAACCTCCTTGGAGACTTTGGTTTAGCAGTTAAATCTTGTAAAGTCATGCATGGCTTGATATGAATCAAATGAAAGCAAAAGGAAGTACAGAATTGGAATAAGCAGGCTAAACTGAAGTAAAGAATTGGCATAAGCAGACTAAACCGAATATTTAATACTCTTATTATCTTGAGTTCAGCACAGCTTCTGTACGTGTAAGACTATGTTTAGTAGTTGACCTGTCTTGTTTGAAGCTAATGGTTAATAGCTTTAAAGTTGATTAACTTGTCATACCAGTCTACCATACTTTTGTTTTTCTCAAACTAGATGAAAGGTTCCTTGAAGTGTGGTTACTGCATTCCTGATGATGCTGGTAGCTAATGATGCTCTTTGTTGCAGAAATCGGGAAATGTGGGTTGGGCCTCCGGGATCTGTGTGGCTGGAGTATGAAAATATTATGTCCTAAATGGCAAGGTCTTGCTGGAACAACTTGGTATGTAACATAGCTAGTAATAAATGTCTGTAGTTCTTGCTTTTCAGATTAACTTACTCACTCCTGTAGTGCTACTTTACTTCCCCCTATGCCAAAATACTACTTCTAAAATGAAAAAGTACCTTTTTATGATAAGACTTCTCCATATTTCTTAAGGTGTTTGGTATGGGCGTCTGGCTCTATCACCGGTACTGTCTGATGGCATTTTTATTCGAAACCTATTGGACATGCAGGTTCTGGTTGGTTAAATGGACTGATATTTAACAGGAATTAATTTCATTATACTAATTAAAACAACCCTTGTGGTATGCAGCCTTATATTTCCAGTTGAATTTTTAATTTAAATACAAAGAAGTTACTCATAAATGTGTACATAATAGAATGTTTGCCATAAAGTGCAGCTAATGTATGCCAAGCTCAAATGTTCTTGCTGTGAGACTTTCTTGCCTGTTTGGCTTGTGCTTCTGACTTTTCAATGAAGCGTGGGTGGGTAAGAGTTGGCATTGGAGGCTAGAGAAAGATTTCTGGATTTGTGATTAATTTGACTGAAATACTAGGATCCTGGTGTTTCTTGGAAATTTCGTTTTGGCTATGTTTAATGACAAGCAAGAAGATTTTACTGAAGTGATGTTGACCTGTCTTCCTGAATTAAATACCTGGACAGTACGCTGGATGTTTATGGAAGATTTATCCTAGATTACTCATTCTCTGTCCAAAGGAGAAAGTTGTCTGTGGAAATACAGCCCCTGCCGAAGTATCTCTTGGGACTGCTGCTTGGGTTGAGGGCACGACTTAGTTTCCTTTTCAACATCTGGTCTCCCTACTAAGCATTGCATCCCTTGGAAACTTGTACTGACCTGCATGTTATGATATACGTACTGACCTGTTATATGTAGCTGCATCGAGGACCAGTGCCTCAACCATGATCACAGAGAATAAGGTGGATAGTTCAGTTCTGTGGAAACAAATTTCATCTGATCCAGGACATGGTAGTTGTTTGCGTGATAGATGTTGCGGTTTAACTCCTGTCTCCTCATGTTGGCTCTTACATAGTAGTTGTGTGCTTCCAGGTTCTAAGCCGTGTCCTTTGGTGGAGAAATGTAAACAGATCAAAACCCACAGGTTTTCAAGCATGCCTGAACAAATAGTCATTGTTACGGTGTGCGTACAGTCAGTTTCATGGGATGCCTCTTGTGTGTTCCTTGTTTCTTCACAAGGAAAACTAATTTTAGCAGGATTAATTTTCTGCGAAAGACTCATGATTTTAGTTTTCACGAAGACTAAAATATAAACAGAACGTACTAAGGAGTAGTGTTGAGCAAAGGCATCCACTTGTAACGTGCCTATCCTCTGTGGCCTTCCTGGAGATAAGGAATTGTCCTGCAAAGAACTGAGAGCAGACCAGAAATGTGTACTTGTCTGCCTTTGGGATACATGGCAAAATATCATCATTTTCTGCGGGTTTACTAGACAGTAGTAAGGTCTGAGGAACTATATAGTGTTTCTGAAATAACCTTTCAAATAAACTTTTAATATGAAAAGGAATCTGGAATTTCTTTAGTACCTTCTTCCCACTGTGGTCCTGTAGAATGATGCAGAAATCCTAGGATTTACAGCTCTCCCAGTTACATTCACCTGCGGAACGAGTGAAACTCCAAGTATCCTAACTCAAATTTTTTTCTTCTATAAAATACATAACATTAAACAGTTAAGCAGACTTATTATTTGGCGAAAAGGCTACAGATGTTGAAAGGGTGACCATCACAGATAAGAACTGGAAAACTGGGTGATTTATAATATGACAGTTGAATTTTTGGAACTAGATTGGAAAATTAATATTCCTAATTGTTCTACAAAATGGCAAGATGCCTGTCCTTCTGTTCTTGTCTGTATTTGTTTATTCAGGTTTTAAGTCTTTCAGTTCTCTTTAAGAAGTTCTTTAGAAAGTGCTTGCTAACATAATTGTGATTCAGTAGAGTAATGCTTGCTTCATTTTATTGCCTTAAAAATCAATTTTTTTGCTTTCTACTGAATACCGTGTTGGTTTGCCATCTGCTTTATACAGTTGACTTGTAAAGGTTGCAAGCAATGTTTGGCCTTAAATATGACCAAATTAAAAACACAGCAGAAGGCTTCTTTTGTTTTCACTTGACTAAAGCATTTTTTAGCTACAACCACAGTTTCTGTGTGTTGCAGAGAAGGAGAGTGTAAGGGTGGGCTGTTTCTGCTGTAGTCAGGGATGGAAATCGGTGACTGTTTTCAGATCTTGTTCTGAGTTTGGTTTTTTGGGGTTTGGAGGTGGTGGTGTTTTGGTTTGTTTTTTATTTTGTAGACCAATATAATAAAAAACAAACCAAAATACCAACACCCCCTTGCCCCAACCCCAGAACTCTGCTGGGTTTCAAATTATACCGTGGAGCCGCAGGTAGGTTTCTTCTGCTGATAGAATGAGATATGCATATCTGGCATCTCTACGTTTTCTACAATGATATTGAATCTGTGAAGAAATAATAAGGTGGTGAATACAGTGCCTTTTAAAGGTTTTGTTTTCCACTTTTTACACTACTTTTTGTCTTCTTTTATTTTTTGCTTCATGAATAAGAATCATGAAGTTATGGCCAAAGTTAGAAAATCTGGCGATTTTCAAATATTATAAAATCAAATCTAGGTATTCGTGAGGTTGGAGCCAAAGTTTCACGACTTGCCAAGGCAGGAAGGATTCAGTAGTAAGTAAAACTGAGTTTATTGTCTTCAGGAAAGCATTCAAGTCTCTGATAAGGCTGGAATTCTGCTGTTGGTTACATCATTCATGAGGAGCTACATGCATACAATGGGTATCTTGCCTTAACTTTCCTAAAGGAAGGCCAGTCTGCAGAAATACTCTTTTTTTTTTTTTTTTTTTTTTTTTTTTTGCTAGAGTACTTTCATGTCTTTTCTGTTTAATGTGTCTAATGCTGAAGCAAGTTTGAAGGAAAATTATTATATATATCCTGATTGTTCTAAAATGTGGTTTAGAACTATCAGGACATAATTTTACGATAGCCCATTGAAAATTCTTCTATAAAATCTGTAGTGTATTTGGACTACATGTTGGATGGAGAGAAAAAAGATAGAAAACTATTAAAGTAGACATTTGTTAAGCTCTCTATAGTGTGGTTATTGCATTTAGTCTGGGGTTCAAACTCAGAGAGACTGAAAATGGGATCATGGGTTTTTTTAAAATAATCTATTTTTCAAAAGTTAAGGGAAAATAATTGCATAATTGTTTAATAATTTAATTAGGATTTTAGCATAACATTTTAAATATATGATGTGCTTTGGAGTGATTCAAACTTAGAAGACTTTGCCCTTATAAGGGAGATGGATGGAAGATGAGCCTGAAATAGGAGACTTGGCAGATGCATAACATCTTCAGAGGGGTATGAATGTAACGACTGTTTCCAGCAAGATCGCTCTAGAAAAGTCACAGCGTTTTAATCTGCTCAGTTTCAGACAGCAAGATTTCCTGTTGTGTGATAACCTCAAATAAAACTGCTCAGCTTCACAAAGCTGGACAACTCCTGGTGCAGAAAGTAATCTGGAATTGTAGCTTTTTAAAAAATAGAAATATGAAATTACTTAATTCCTCATGTAATAATCTCTGAAGTGGCCGGTGCATTGTGGATGCTCTTACATCCTGCTGTTCTGCGATCTTTGCACCTGAAGCTGTAGTAAAAGGAAAATACAGGTTATGCTTGCTTGGTGCCTACTCTACCCCTCACCAAAACTACTCACTCGCATTGCTAAAATGTCCAAGGAGTAATGAGCTGCCCTTTTTTCTCAGTTAGAATTAAACTCTTGCTCAGTCTGAAGTAAGGGAACTCACATTGGTACAGTGCGAGCAAGTTATTGTCTGTCAGTTAAACCTCTTTTTTTTCATGCATACTCTTACCCTGTTATATGTATTCCCCTTTGCCATTAGTTGTGGTAACTGTACAGTGTACATTATCCCTCAGTAAAAAGCTAGATTATCCTACAATGAACGCAAGGTGCAGTGGCTGTAATACCATACACCAAAACTGCGTTCCTGCTGGCCACAAGGACCTCACATCCACTGCAGAATTGTCATCGCCAGATCAGCACCAAGCCCAGTCACAGATAATATCTTGCCAAAAGTTTCATCTAGAGACATTAGAGCTAGACTTTTGTCATTTAAGGATGGTAAATGGTAGCCTGTATCCAATTAAAGGAAATCTGTGTGTTGAGTTTAACTGGTGTGTATTCACTTTTAGCCCAATGTTAGTGTCTTCACTTGTCTTTGTTACAGTGAACCTTTAATCTGTTTATATTATTGCACCTTATAGGTGTTGATGCTTACAAGCCTAGTGGGATATTTGCTAGGCAGTTATGCTAATAAGAACGCTAATAAATCTATCCACTGAATATATGTTAGGGTTAGGCCTTCTCTAGTCTAGGCTTTAAAGTGTGATCCTGATTGATTTACCTAGCTTGATCTAATTAACACCTCTAGTTAGAGGAGTTAAAGCCTAGGGGGAAGCTTAAGCTTTAACTTGTGAGGTTTAGGACTTTTTGAAGAACAATTGCTTTGTCTTTGCTGGGTTTTAGTAAGGAGTTAATTAGGTCAAAACAGGTAACAGATCCAACATCACTTTCGATTTCCAGGCAAGGTAGTGCCTTAACTGTGTGCTTCCAGAATTTCAGGCTTTCTGCAGTTGAGTGCAGTTTCCATTTCTCATCAGCTTTCCAGAGTTGTGGGTAGTACAACACAAATGTGATGAAAGGTGCTATGCTATCCCGATATGCCAAGATACCCTTCTCTTACAAAGGATTTAATGACCATTCGGAACTCGGAAGTCCTGTGTTTTAAACTTGTTTTGCATTAAAAGTAATGACTGTGATTAGGCTATCTGCCTGTCTTGGGGTTTCATTACTTGCTAGTTTTGAATTACTAGCTCTTTTCAATAAATATTGGCAAATATCACAAAGGGAGGAAGAATTAATGTCTTGGACATTTGTAACAACAGAAAGTCAAGTAAAGGAGAGAAGACATTTCATTAGTACCTGAACTGAAGAAGAAAAGGTGCTAGACCCAAAGAAACTGGCATAGGTTAGGGTGATTTCATAAATGTCTAGGGCATGGGAAGAGCTTTAATTTGACCAAAGTCAATCAACCACATGGCACAAACCTGTGGGAAAGTAAGCTTTGTTAGTCACAGTGCTTGTTGAATGACTTTGCTTAGCAAGCATGTGTTTATTTTACAAGTAGCTTTACCTTAAGCAATCTGTATTAAACAAGGTGGCTACTGTAAGTCAGCAATTTGTGTGCATGTTGAATGAACTGATAAATTAATTTTACTTCAGATTTCAAAGGTGCGTTCAAGGTACATGACATTGTCACTAGTAAAGTCAAAGCTTAGTCTGAGATGATGGACTAGAGTTGATTCAGAAGGACAGTTTATTCAAAACAGCCTTGCAAATTCATTGATTTGTTAATGTTATTTTGTACTCTTTGAAAGCCATTCTGTAGGATGCTTGAAACATCTCTTATTTGGGTGTAATCCTCCGTATAAATAGTTTTGGTTTTTTGCTAATAAGACTTTTCAAGTAACTTGTGTCAAGGTGTCAGATCAGAGAGGTTTTCTTTCCATTATACAATAGTGGAAAAAATATTTCGATGCAATTGTAGGGGAAAGATGCTTTGGGTTTCTGGGAAGCATTGGTCTGCCATCATAGTCAGAGATGGGGTGTGAAGCTAGGCTAATCTAAATCTTTCATATCCCTGTTTTGCAGAGTGACTTGATGTCTTTATTTTCTCTATCTGGGAACACGTAGAAGACTTTTGAGTCCTGACACCAATTAGATCATAAAATCATAGATCATTGATTGTATCTTATCACTCTCCCTGTGTATGAACATCAACATGTTGTATGTACACAAGGGTTGCGTAATGGCATCAGTAGGCTGGTCGTTTTTCCAATGTATGTAGAAGTGCTTAGCAAAGGGCATTTTTTTAATGAGGAGTTTGTTTTCTTTTTCCCGTAAGAGTACTGCTTCATATCTTTTGTTTAGATAATTGGGAAGAAGTGGAATTTTCTTTGCCTGCAAATGTGTTGTGTTTTCTGTTAATTCAGGAACCCATTTATTGTGTGATGGGATGAAGCCTTTTTGGCAAATCTCAGAAGTATCTGATATCTGACATTGTCACTGCCTTGGAAACGTTTTAATTTAAAGCAGTCAAAATTGCAAAAGTGATAAACTGATGTTTATTTGTTTTAGTTAAAATTTAGTTAAAATTTTAGTACAATTAAAATGTATCAAATGTCTTAAAACTGCTACAATAAAACATCTTTCTTAAATTAGTCTTTTTCTACTTTGGGAGCATAGCTTCATTTTTCCTTGTTTCTCCTCTATGCTTAATAAATGAAGGGGATCAGTATGGCTCCTGTTGTTTACATCTCTGTGGACTGGGATTATTTCATTGTCCTGCTTTGCTACTTTAGTCACTTTATTAATAAGGAAAATAAAGTTGGGTTTTTTGGTAGTTTGTTTTTTTTTTTTAAGTTATGTGGGTCAGAGACAGATTGAGACTAATTTAATAATGCCCTTTTTATGCGTGGCAGATGTTGGTGCACAGGAGGAGTAATGATGGTGATGCCGTGAAACCCTTCTGTCAATGGGAGCAGACTGGGGTGGGTGAGATAGACCGGAGTCGGTGAGCAGAGGTGCAGGGTGCCAGCCGTTCCAAGCCAGAGTGCTTTCGTTCCTAACTGATGCCAGCAGCAAACGAAACCCATCACGTTTTTACGGAATTATGAAGACATTCCGCAGAGAATGTTGACAAAATTTAGGGATTTAATGTATCTTCGAAACCAAAATAAAATTATTTTGGAGGGCTTCAGTGACGCTGGCCTTTAATTAGAGCAGAGCGGTGGCAGTTCTCGTGCCCTGCGTGCTGGTATGCGGATGGCAGTTCTGTAGCTGTGCTAATTTGAGTACAGCTGTGATTAACTGGTGCTGCAAAAACCTGAAGTAGTAGTCCCCAGTTTTCTTTGTGTTGTGGTTGGAATCTTCCTGTTTCCATTCCATTCACTTTCCATTCCAATAAAATGAAGATTGTGGTGAAGGAAGTGAACTTTCTTCCCCAAAAGGCAGCTAGATGGAAATGAGCCAAGGATCAAGTTAAGGCAGCTCTTGGGAAATCATTGTGGACTTTTTAGAATGTTGTTTCCAGTATACGGATGTCTGAGCCAGGTTATAATATATAGCAAAAAAGAAAAAAAGTATGTATACAAACAGTGAATAGGGTTTTTTTTGTGTGTTAGGAAAGTGAACAGTTTATGTAACAAAAAAATCCAAAGATCAAAAAGCACTTGAGATTGTTTTCTTTTTTTTTCTTTTTTTTTTTTTTTTTTTTTTATTTTATCTTTTAGATTATTGGCTGGTATTCTTTTAGGTGGGGAAGCTACAGTAGTTAGAAAAAACATGACCATTAGAGATTTTGTCACATTCTTTTCAATTCCTTGGTGAAAGGAGACTTTTCAGGTTCACCTCTTGGTGTAAGGAAATTGGAAGGCAGTGTGTGGAAGAGCAGTACTGCAAATTCAGTGAATATTTTTGTGTGAAGAATGTGGGTGAAAATATAATAATGGTTGACCCAAAAATCTATTGAGAAACATTAGCTTCTGTGAGGAAATCTTTCCCCTTGGTTGAAAAACAAACAAACAACAGAAACCCCAAAATGCCACCACCACCAAAAACCCCACATCTCATGTGCAGATTCGTGATTGGAAAATTGAAACAGACCTAAGCGTATTGAGGACATCTGAATTTGTCAGAAATGATGTCATTAATTATCTGTGATTTTTCAGACAAGCCTGAGGGAAATGATTTTAAATGTTTACGAAAGAGAGTAAGATGAAGATCTGCTAAAGTCACGTGACAGATGAGAACAGTTGACCCTCCAAGAGATGAGGTGGATATCATGGGAGATTCCAAGCTGAGGAGTACATACCAAGTCTTCCTCTGGTAGTACCATAACTTTGGGTGTTACAGATACAAAGATGACAACTTTCTTACAAAAGATGTTTTGCATCCTACTCTGAAAAAAAAGGACATTATATTCCTAATGTGTGAAATAAAGAAGGACTGAACACGCGACTAAAAAGAAGTGCTGCAAGTTTTACGGCATGATCAAGTCTGAACCAGTTGGGGGGGGGGGAGTACATATCTGAAGCTAGGTGCACATAAATTTGTGTATATTTGTGTATTTTACATTGCAAAAAATGTGAAATGCACAAATGATAAGCCACATGATTTGAAAAATAATTGCTTTAAAAAAAACCACAACAACAAACCAGCACTACAGATGAGAAATGATGGTTTAAAAACCTTCAAGATTATGAAGAGAATGAAGGCAGTTTGGGAATGGTATGTAACAAAAGTGGAGGGGGAGGGAAGCAGACAAACCTGGCCGAGGAGGGTATGAAACAACAGAATAGTTAGGTATATGGGGTTAGTTTTTGAACTTCTGTCTATAACTTAATGGGAGCTGTCTATACTGGTAATGTTGATTTTTTTTCCTTCTTATTCCACCATGTGCGCCCCCCCCCCCCCTTGTTACATGTGGAAAATTTAGATACACTTGGCAAGAAGTCTGATGCTGTCTTGGTCAGGATGAACTGCTTATTCTAGACTTAACAGCCTGACTCCAACTTTAGATAAAATCTTGAAAGGGCTGACCAAGGACTTGATTAACCAGGAATTGAAACAGAACAATATAATTAATGCTAGCCAATACAGTTTATTTGACAAGATCATATCTGATTTTATCTGGACAAACATTTAGTAGTTTTCATGTAGTATGCTAAGATACGATATATGTTCCAGAAACAGAGCTCAGCTAAATTTTAGGTGACTAAGTGCAGAGATTGCTGTCTGGCTCCTTCTCCTCAGCAGTAGCTGTGCAAGGACAGTACAGTGTTCCGGTGTGCATTTTTTAAAATATTTTTTGTTTTGTTCTTTTAATCCACACCTATTTATTGAAAAACAAAACATAAGTAGTCCTGGGAACAAACAGTAGGAATCGGGACTTATTTTTCCTTAAGACCTCCCTAACTCTAAAAAAATAAAAAATCCCATTTGCTATCACATTTTCACCACGTTTCTTCCAGTCATTCTGCACAGTGAAATACATATATAAAGAAAGCAAATGGTGAGGATTTGGATACTGCATGGATTTATGGTATAATTAGATCCATGACTGGCATTCATTCTGGATAAATTTTTAGATGACCCTGTGGACCAAATAGTTTGAGTTAGTGTTGCACAGAATTTTAGGAAATTAGATCAAGACAAAATCAAAGGGATACATACCTACTACATTAACACTGGCTAATTAATATCTTCTAAATGCAAAATCATTGAGCAACTAGTTTAGCAGAAAACAAAGTGACTTATTTGGTCATATGCCCTTTGATATTTGTGATACAAAATAGAACTTTGTGTAAGAAAGAAGTCTGCAAATCATACAAAGTGTTTGAAATGAGAAACAGTGAAGAGAAAAAGCAACTACTCCAGAGCCATATGGATCACTTAACAAGTGGTAGCTGGTTAAAAAATTGTGTGTTTGAATACCGTCAAGTATGGAGTCCTACATCGAGAAACAAAGTAACAAAGCTGGCTATTGGAAGGGTTATGGTGAATAATCAGCTGAACCCGGGACTTCCCAAATCATCTTGGCAAAAAGGGCTACTATAAATATGGTTGTGTAAACAGAAAGCATAGAGCAGAGCAAAGACGTATTGCAGTAGTCAGGATGTTGTATAATTTCTGTATGAAGCTATGGTAATTATTTAGTTTGTTGCTGGCACCCAGAAGCTGGGTCCATAAATTGAAACTGCTTCAAGTCAGATCTTTTGGTTAAAGAATCAGAAAAGAGCTGAAAGAGCCGAGAATGTGGCCAGGCTTCCCTTCGAAAAGGCAAGGTTAAAGAGATGACCTTTGCCTGCCTTGATGTTCCTACACAACGAACAGTGCTGTGATAGCAGGCCCATAAGTTAAGCAAAGAAATCTATAAACCGATCCAGGGGCAGGAAGGCTAGATAAATGTAATTCAAAACTAAAGGTGCAAGTTTTTATAGGAAGGATAACAACAGCAGAACATTACATTGCCATATATGGGAGCGGATTGCACAGCAATTTTTAATCAAGATCAGATGTCTTTCTATGAAGAAAAGCACCACTTCAAAGATTAATTCAAAAATTAATTTAGTTTTACTGCCTGTAGTAAGATTTTCAGATCACAGTAGATCTTCTGGTTTACTAATCTGTGCTCCGTAACGTGATCAGGTGTTTGCTTACTTCATACATTAATAGCATGAGTCTGCTTCGAAGGGAACCCAAAAGGGAAGGCGGAAGATGTCATCATATGAAATCCCCAGTTCCCCAGCATGATAAACATCTGGCTCTTCATATGAGACTTGAATTAATTTATTATTTTTAGTTCACAGACCTCTTGAAGTGGGCTGTGTAATTTACACATTACGTTTGTATTCAGACTTGTGCTAGTAGTCCTTAAATGAACAGTTCAGCATCAGATATGATGCCAAAGAACCAGAGTTGCCTTTGCAATATATTTTAATGTATTTCACATTTAGTTGAGAAGTTTTTCACCAAATGCTTGTTTTTCCAAAATGGATGCTTAATTCTTTCATGCATCATTTACTTAAATTGTAAAACATTGTCTTCCCTATCCCCACTCCCCAAAGTCTGATTTATTAATATTTAAATAAAATTTTGGCTGTAGTCTTTTATATATATAAAATCCATAGAAACATATTTTTATATAAAATATAGACATATGCACATGTGTAAAAGTAAAAATCAATGCATAAAAAATTGACCTGTAAAGCTGACAGCCTATATAAAAGGGACAAAGAGCTGGAGAAGGTAGTATTTTAAGCCCAACTGTTAGTATGCTGACAGATCTCAATATGAATATGAACTCTGAGTTTCAGTTGCTTCCATCTTCACCAAGTTTTTGTGGTAGGTGTCTACCTAAAGCTGAATTAGTAAATACTTGTTCTGTGTTTTTCAATGGCATATTTCTGGCTATTTTTGTGAATGAGACTGCTTAAAACTGTGTTGTGTCCCTTTTTAACAGTTCTGTAGGCTGTATACTTTGGAATGACGATTTAGATTATTTTTTTTTGTTTTCTGGAGGAAAAGATACATTTTGTAATGCATTTTTTTCTGTCTCAAAGAAAAACAAGCAAACTTGGCAAGAGTGTAAGCTGTGAGGTATTTTGATGTCGGTAGGTAAAACACTGGAAGATGTTGTCCTTAGCAAGTATGCTTGTGCTTTGCTCAGCTTCTTTTGTGAAATAAATGCATTATGTGCATGGGCTAGCTGTGCTGTTTTCTTTACGTTTCTTTCTCCAGATGGGGATGGGGTGCTTGGCCAGGAAGGCCAGCGGGTGGGTGGGTCTGGGGCTCAGAAGGGAGCCACATTGGGTCAAGCAGCTGGAGAGGCATCATGCCCAGCAGACCATGCTGGTACTGTATGCTGTGCTGAAGAGGAGGGAGGGTGCATACACTGTCAGAGAAGAGCCTTATTTAGGAATGAAAATAAAGACTAGAGACTTGCCCTCTTTCTGCTTTTCGTAGTGCCTGTGAAAGGAACCCATGTTTAGAAGATGGCTGTCTTGCTTTTGCTTGCCCTGTGATCTGTTCTGGGACTGCGAGGTATTCGCTCACTCTGCCTTCATCATGCTTGCAGTCATTGTCAGTACTGGGCCCAGCCTTGTTTAACTTATTCATCAACGACCTGGATAAAGAGTTGGAATGTACCCTCAGCAAGTTTGCTGATGACACCAAACTGGAAGGTGTGGTAGACACACCAGAAGGCTGTGCTTCCATTCAGCAAGACCTGGATAGGCTGGAGAGTTGGGCAGAGAGGAATCTGATGAGGTTCAACAAAGGCAAATGCAGGGTCCTGCACCTGGGGAGGCAGTAGTACAGGCTTGCACCAGTACGGGCTTGGGGTTGACCTGCTGGAGAGCAGCTCTGTGGAGAGGGACCTGGGCGTCCTGGTGGACGACAGGTTAACCATGAGCCAGCAGTGTGCCCTGGCTGCCAAGAAGGCCAATGGGATCCTGGGGTGCATTAGGAGGAGTGTGTCCAGCAGGTCGAGGGAGGTTCTCCTTCCCCTCTACACTGCCCTAGTGAGGCCCCATCTGGAGTACTCTGTCCAGTTCTGGGCTCCCCACTTCAAGAAGGATGAGGAGCTACTGGAGAGAGTCCAGTGGAGGGCTACAAGGATGGTGAGGGGACGGGAGCATCTCCCCTATGAGGAGAGGCTGAGGGAGCTGGGCTTGTTCAGCCTGAAGAAGAGAAGGCTGCGAGGGGACCTAATATATGCTTACAAATATCTGAAGGGTGGGTGTCAGGAGAATGGGGCCAAACTCTTTTCAGTGGTGCCCAGTGACAGGACAAGGGGCAATGGGCACAAACTGAAGCACAGGAAGTTCTGTCTGAACATAAGGAAGAACTTCTTCCCTCTGAGGGTGACGGAGCACTGGAACAGGCTGCCCAGGGAGGTTGTGGAGTCTCCTTTTCTGGAGATATTCAAGACCCGCCTGGAGGCGGTCCTGTGCAGCCTGCTGTAGGTGACCCTGCTTCGGCAGGGGTGTTGGACTAGATGACCCACAGAGGTCCCTTCCAACCCCTACCATTCTGTGATTCTGTGATTCTATGATGCCAAGTGATGATTTGTTATTGTGGCCATTGCTTTTTCCAAAACACGATAAATGAGTTACCAAAACCACCGAAGGAACACTAAAGGTGGAAAAGCTATGATGTAGAAGTTAGAAATGCCATAATTCAGATAATTTGTGCAAGTGTAGTTCAGCTCCCTGGCTGCGTATGCATCATGCCACAGGCTTCAGTTTTGTCACTGCATACCATTTTTCTACTGGACTCGCATTTTATTTAGCATGTACAACAGACCCGTTCTTTGTAGGGGTGCTGTTGGATTGCTGTCTTACTGGTAGGAGAAAATGAATGGTGAGCATGGAACAGGGCAGGGATTGCAGTCAGAAAATAATCTTCTGACCGAGGCAGTTGTAAAGAACTGAATTCTGCCCTGGGCTCTGCCACCCGCTTCCCGTGTGATGCTCGCATGCCACTCAGCTTTTTAGGAGGTCGGTGCTAAATATGCCTCCTGCTTGCATGTGCTCAGCTTTGGGCTGATTTGCAAAAATGCTGAGCGCTCAGTCTTTTCAAGGAGAAGCTGTACTTTGAGCCAGGAGATGATGTGCTTTGAATATTTAAATAAATACATGTCCGAAGTACTCTTGGAAAATCAGGGCCTTAAGTTTCCGTAATAACCACTTACATTTATATACTGCTTGTTGCTCGTGCTGGAAGCAGGCATAATGCTGATCCTAAATGCAAATGATGCTATTAGTGAAGCAGGTCAACTTACTGATGAACTTCATAGAAAGTTCTTTTATGAAAATAATACTTGGCATTGAATACCGCAATAAATGGTGCGTGCAGTCATGCAATGGGCAATGAAAGTAAGACAAAACATTAAATCCAGTGGATATGGTAGTGGAGTACAGAGGGCAGCACAGCTGGAAAAGGGCATATGTGTGGTTAAATGCATTATAATTCATCCATGTGAGGAGATTGATTTGCTCAGGTGAACAAAGTTGGGTCCTAACTCAAAAGCTTGATTTTCTGTTCCTGTGCTCTGTTTGTTTGGTGTTTTTTTGGGTACATTGACATGCAAACAAAGTGAACGAGATGATAACCTTTATTGTCATGTGAAACCTGTTTTGGATGGTGCTAAGGGATTTTGTGGGGGTTTTTTCATGCTTTTTCCTCTCATGATTTTATAACTTAACTCTGAGCACTGGAAAGTTTTATGTGGATGGAAAGGAAGCAGTGTGTCCCTTCAAGATACAAAGGTAATAGCAGAAAGGAGCAGCCCTGGGATCTCTTACTTCCACTTGCTGTCTGCAGATGGTTTTAATGGCTTTAGTCTCCTGCAGATACTCAGCTGCACTCACGCCAAATTAACTATTATCTTGTAACTCGTTAGAAGTACCAAGGGATAAAAGCACTCTGAATAAAGCTAATTTATGGCTGGAACTCCAGATCTTCTCTTGTAAATATTAAACTTTTTATTTCGTTCCCGTCTCAGTTCATTGCCTTCAGTCTTTTGTCAGCTCTTCGGGGGAGGGAACCCAAAATACTTTGTCCAAGATGAAGGGTTCTGGGATGTGACTAGGACTCTTAGGGGTATTAAAAATATAAGTGAGTACAGATCTTGTTGATACTCAAAAGTGTGTTTAATAGAGGGGTTTATTCTGCCTGTGTGGGTGATTAGTGCACACATGGCACATGTGTTGTGAATGGTCATAATTTATAATTTCCCCCCCCCCCCTTTTTTTTTGTTAAAAACAAAAAAGCTGGGTACTTTGGGAGAAATCCTGTAAGCTCAGAAAGAAAACTGTTGCTTTGGAACTGGGAGGAACACTTAAGAACAGCCACTGTAGGAGAGATATATACAGAATCATAGAGTTGAGTTAAAAGTCAATGTACCTCCTCCTTCTCCCTCTAATAAACAACCAAAAACTTAATTAGCTGCAGTACTTGTGCAGAAGCAGAAGTGAGTTACCAGCTCATCTCAAATGCCTGGCGTGTATGTAGCAGAAAGGAAGCCAGTCTGGGACAGGTAACGCAGAATACTTTTTATGCACTGCCGTGTGAAGGGAAGCTCTGCAGTTCCAGAAATCCATATGTACACACAGTAAATTAAAATGTATTGAATATCCAAACATTAAAATGAGTAAACCTGTAAGTATTAACCATTATCACTTGGGTTTGGGTCTTTCTCGTGCTTTTCTGCTGTTGGTGGGTTTGGGGGGAGGGGGGAGCTGGTTTGGGGTTGGGTCTTTTTGGGGGGTTATTACTCAAAAGAAGGCTGAGTGTCTCTGTGCTTTCCATTCTGAGACACAGGGCAAGTGCATTTTTCTTGAAACCAAAAAATCAGTTTCTTTCAGTTACATGAAAGTCCAAAGTTAGAAAGCCAAGAGAAGGTGAGAGAGTAAGCACTAACAGTAACCGTGAAAGGTAAGGTGCACGCTGGAAGAAGTGCCGTTCTTTCAGTGGCTAGCACTGTCAAATATTGAGATCTTACAATGTAATTTTAATATTTAAATTTTGCCGGTCCGTTGTCAAAACACTCTATTAAGAACACAATTTTGTTTGACAAATAAAATAATTTTGCTCTGAAGAACTTCAGCAAATGGACAATTAACCAGTGTTATGGCAGAGCTATGTGAATTTTTGCATGCATTATTGATAGTGACAGTCAAAAAAAATCCCAAGTAAACAAAAGGGGACAGTTGATTTGAGATTAATTGACATACAGATACTTTTTTCTATAAACAAAATCATGCTTCTTATATACTGAAAGCATGTTTTTAAGCAGTTGCTTGCTTTGTATTTTTGGGTAGTTATGGAATTTGATTCTAAATATATTAACAAGTACTGCTGGAAAAATACAGTTGTTAGATTCCCAGCAGTCATTTCCAGAACATGCTATTAGATGCAAGTTGTTTTCTTTCTGGGTCTCAGCTTTCTCCTCTTGATAATGCTTGACACTTGTGACCATGTGTTCTCTGAGCATCCCACTGCATCTTCTGAGATGATTTACACAGACCTAGATGTGGATTTATAACCCTAGAGGTGTTTATGTCTATATTTTGAAACAGAAGTAGATAAAGACTTACAAGTGCCTTTTTGGCATTAGTGCAGATGCTTCTTGCAGGGAAAGTAGCGTTGAGAAAACTCAGGGTTGAACCTCCTGACCTTGTTTGTTGATGTTGCTGCTGTTAACTGAACTCCGTGCAGCGAGAAACTCCTGTTGTGAACTTGCTACTGTTGCCTTTGCTACTTCAGCTTTCTCTTCTAGCTCTGAGTTTAGCACATGTCTGAATAAGGACTCAAACCCATATTGCTGCTTTTCTAAGTGAGAGAATTTGCGTAAGTTCCCACCCCTCTTCTGAACTGTTTTAAAGGCTAGTTTTAGAAACTCCACGCTGCTGCGTCTCGGTCAGAATATAACCTTTTTTGGTCCAGGTCCATTGCCAACTTTAAAATTAAAATGAAAGTGAACATTTCTAGTCAGTTTAAATAACTTGTGGGTTTTTTAATGTTATATTTAAACATATATGTAATGACTGTTTAGTTTTGCCTCCCCTTTTTTCCTATTCCAAGGAAGCTCGTATGGTCAGGTATTTAAAAATAACCCTCTGAGGAGAACTCACAGACTCATGTTTACTCGTGCAAAGCCCCGGCTGAGCCTGGCCTCACGTTAAGCCACGGAAGGCGTTGGGTTGCCGCTCCCTGCTCTCGCCCCGTCCATCAGCCAGACTCGGGCTCCTCGCAACAGCTGAGTTTTCCTGGCGACAAGCATGACTTTCTTCACTTGTTTGTAACAGCCTGACTTTCAAATAACTGGGCTTCCTAGCTGGGCAATTGCTCTGCAGCAGCCTTTCCTACAGCCCGGTATCATCCCCTATAGCCTCACCTATTGCCTGCCCCGCCAGGTCCCTGTCTGCTCCTTCCCTAAAAAAATGAACAGAATCTCCGAAGGACTGCTAACACATCTGGACTATTTCTGGCACATTTAGAGTACTTAAGTTAGTGCTTCAGTTATGATATTAGTGTCATTAGTCTTCCTCATGGCAGCAGCTACTAAAGGTGCTGCTGATTGCTGTGGAACTGGGGTTAGTGGAAGCCGTTGCAGGGAGTATTGTAGGGCAGTATTCAGAGGTACTCGAGCAGGATTCATTCTGGGGTTTAGTTACAGCAACAGGCTTGTGTTTGCATACAGATTTCCTTTGTTTTTCCATGAATCTGTTCTGACTAATCCTTTGGCCTGTGTTTCATTACAAGTGTTGACTGCAGAATGATGGTTTTGGTAACAGATGAAACAAAACTTTTCCCTTTTTCCTTTGCATGTGCATGTACAAAATAAAATGTACAGGGTGACCTTTTTTATTTGATAATTGAGAATGTGCCTGACTTTGCTAGGAAAGCCCTCATCTAAGAATACGATTGATTCACCGGTCTTTTTGTAAATCAATGCCAGTATGGTGTATCGGTTCTCACACTCACTTACCCTCTTATTCTCTCCCCTTCCCATCCTCCGCTGCTCCCTCCCTAGTTTTAGAGGCACCACAAAGATGTTTTGCTTGAAATGGGGGGACAAAGATCAGGAGAGCTTTAACGTTTTGCAGCAGATTTCTAAAAAGTAGATGAGCCATGCTTGTCCGTTGTACTCCTCAAATGGTGCTAAATTATTTCTATGCTGTATTCAGGAGTGCTGGGTTTTTTTACTTCTAAGCTTTTTGCTCCTTACCCTCAAGCTATCAGCAGATTGTGGCTGGAGTTTGCATTGTGGCATATCTGTGTGTGAGGAGTACAGATCCACTCCTTCCCCATATGGGAAGCAGTGCTGTGTAACATTCCCTGCGCTCTTGTGCAAATAAAACGAAGTTCAGAGTCTCTGCGCTCCTGTGATCTGCAGACTGCGTGGTGAGGAGAGGGGTAGTAAAGAGGACTGTTTATGTGGTAGTGATAAAAATCACACGTACTTTGGGAGACCTAAAGACCCTGCAGGTTTTATTAAACTTTGAAGAAAATCATGTGCATGTTTGCATGTTTATCAGTGTTGATAAATATCTGTAACTTGCATGGAAGGGGGTTGTTAAGACTGCTAATGTGCAGGTTTGCCTCAGATGCAAGTTGGCAGCATTGCAAACCTAGTACTCAATGCGGACACTGGACTTTTAGCTTATGTGAAGCGTACCGAATGTTTCACAACAATTGCTTGTTTTAATGGTAAAATAATTATTTACAGCATTTAATAATGTGGGAAACATGCGTGGGTTAGTTTGCAGTTCTTTTTTATATTAAAGAGTGCAGTAGAATCCATTGCTAAAAAAGTGGGACGGTTCAAGCAAATGCTGTCCACGTAGACAGGCACAGAGCAATCTCAGCATAGCGAGAATATTTCACTTGAATGAAATGATTGATTAGTTCTCTCAGTTTTAAAGTCTAAGATTAAAAATTGTTGTGAGTGCTGCTATAGAAAATGTATGTTTCTGCTATAGAAAAGTTTAATATTTTTCCCTGGATGTAATACAGTGTGCGCTTGGTTCAGTGTGAGAAATACCTTTTTAACAAGGCAGCACATTTTAATCAGTTCATCAGAGTCATCTAGGAATCTATCCACATTGTAGTTAAAAGCAAGTCAGTCGCTCCACCCTGACAGTTGTCTTCCTTCCTGAAAGTCCCATCCTTCTAAAAAGAAAAAAAAAAGTTCATTTTTCTATCTCAGGTTGCCATCAGCACCCTTTCAGCTTAAGGCCTTGCCCTGTCTGTCCCCATGACGAGTTCTGGCTACCCTGCAATCAAGAGTGTGGTGATGAAAACTGGCACTTTAAGTAGCATAGGCCCACACAGTGGGGCTCGGAGCAATCAGAGTTATTAAAATTTAAATAGTTATTCAGTTTGCTTATCCACGATTGTAGGAGGTCTTGTTCTGTATCTTTATGCAAAGCTCATGTAGAAAAAAAAAAAGATGAGATCTTAGATTTTAATGATAATTTAATTTGGCACTGCCATTAGGGTTTTTTTTTCCTTTCTGTGTTGAACTGTCAGTTCAGGTTTTTGCTCCCTGTTATAAAGGGTTGCAGTAACACTCATTGGAAGACACCAAAGTTTCGTCTTTTGTGAAGTTGATACTGATAACAGGTTGTAAAGAATTATTGAATCTACACATGGCTGAATGGATCTGGGCTTTTACAAAGCAGATTTGACACTCAGGCAGTTTTGGTCTCTGTAGACCTAATAAATGAAAGAGATTTTTCCACTGCCCTGTCACAGAAAACAAAAACGCAGCTTCCTGAATTGGCTGTTCGCTGCCAGTTTAGGAAAAAAATTGTCATTTTCTTATCCTGTATAATAAAAGAAGTACTAATTAGTAGAAAGGACTAAACCAATCTCATATGCTTTTTGTCTAGTATTTGAAGCTTTAAAAAATGCTCTTTTTTACGTATGATTGTGATAAGAACTTAGAGAACTTTTAAGTGTTGTTAAACTTCAGCAATCAATTGTGTATTTTCAGACAGCTCTTAAGCAGACAGGAGTTGTTACAGGAGTCCGAGTTAAACTGTTGGTTTGCAAACTCTTGCTGACATCTCCTCCTGTAAAAGCAAAATAGTCCTTTTCTTTTTAAATTCAAAATAAACCTGTAATTGGTTTCTAGGGCCTTATGCTCAAGTTGATGGCATTTCTATCCGTCTGAGATGCAGAAGGAAGAAGTGGGGGAAAGAGGGAGCCCCTTGCATCTGGTTAGCAGGCCCAGCTCTGTCATGGTCTGGAGATCAAAGAACCATTTGATGGTGGGCCATTAACACCTTCCAGCATAATATCCCCAGCACCTTCTCTGCCCATCTTGCTGGTGCAGCTCTGAAAGACCTGCCTTCTGCACAGCAGGAAGGTAGATGGGAATGAGGATTTGGGGTGCATGGGAAGTGGGGTGCAAGAGGAGGTAGAAGAAATATGAGGTGGGAAGCCCTGGTGTTACCAGAGGATGATTTACAAAACCTTTTGCAGGCTATTAATAGGAATGGGAGGCTGACCGTCCTGCTGACATGCGAGAGGAGAGAAATAGTTAGGCATGGTAGCTGGCCAGTTTTGTTTTTTTTTTAAAAATAAGTAATCTAAAGCTGACTGGTTTGCATGCTGGGATGCCCTGCGCGTGTGCAGTGGTACCAGCCCCGCCATGGGTGCGGCGCAGATGTGGTGTGAGAGGCGGGAGTCTGCAGGGCTATGGCCGGGCACGCGTGCCGGCGTTTCTACACATCCCCTGGCGGAGCGGCTACTCGGAAAACTGGAAAATTCAGTCCTCTCATTTGCAGTCATTAAGACAGCAGTCAAACTGGCCTTCCTGGTTAGAAACCAGTCAGGTAGCAATCGTATAAAAGGCCAATAGCTTCCCAAAAAGCGGCTGAAGGGAGGAGTACTGTGGATGAGCAGATGAGGTGGGTCAACAGTCTGTGAAATCGAGGAGGATGGGAATGTGGCATGGGGGCGTTCACAGCACTCCGAAGAGGTGCGACGAGCGGGACCCACAGTTGTAGCAAAGCGTGAAGCTCTCTTTACCTCCTTTAATTTATATGTAGTCAGAATTTCTTTGCACCCTACCTTGCACGATGGCACGACTTTAACTTGGTGAAAGCGGTGGACTGCAGTTGCACTGAGCTGTAGATTCAACAGCCTTTCCATTTGCTTCCACTTGCACTTCAGGAAAACTTGAAACAATTAAAATATTTTTTCTCTTGTGAGAGTTGCAACTTACTCCAGTTGTATGCAGCAGGAACAAAAGCAGTTTCCTCATTTTTGGGGGGATCTGCAGAAAGATCCTGGAACCAGAACAGAAAATGAGTCATCCAATTTAGTCATAAAACTGGAGCTGTTTTGATTTTAGAAGAACTGAGTAGCATTTTTGGGGCAGTTTTTTTTTTTTTAATCCAGCATTAGAAATCATGTATGTCATATGTGTTTTATAGTTTTATATATACATGTGTGTATGTCTGTATATAAATACATATGCATAGTATGTGCTACCTGTTTTTTAGTAAATTTAGTAGAATTATCTCATTTTAAACTTGTATTTAAATGCTGTACATTCTTTTTGACTCAGAAATTTGTGGGATTAATATATAATAGTTCTTTGTTTCTGTGTTGTAACTGCCACTGGAAGTCAGTATTAAAACCATTTCGTGTTTGGGGAGATTATATGAAAAAGCAGCTGTTTCTTCATGCAGGGTCCATAGTGGGTTGCTGTTGAGTTGGATTAAAGGGGGGGGGGGGGGGGGAGGACGCTTGGCAAGAAATCAAAAAATAATAGAAACCAGGCAGCTCAATTTGAACCAAAATGCTGAAGTTACTGTTGTTTTTTTCCTCTTTGCTGAAAGACTTACAAAAACTTCCATAACTGCTGCACTGTCCAGTTTGAAGTGTGTTAAGTGTGTTCCCAGTGTCCAGCCACACTGGCTGAAGATGAAAGTACCACCACTAAGACCATAGATGAAGAATGGGGCTTGCTCTGGCCATCAAGTGCACTGGGGGCTTGCTTCAGTCCCTGCACAAGCATCCAGGCCAGGCAAGCTTTGTGACTGGGTGCTTCCCTAAGTTTTTAAGGGTGTTCCACCCGGTTACTAAATTTTCTCACTGGCTACTGCTGTAACCCTGTGAAATTTAGGCATTTTTAATTACAGCGTATGATACAGTTCTGCTAGGCTAGCTATAAACCTCTTACCATGGAGTGCAGTTTGGAAACTGCTGTTTGGGGGGTATTCAGGGATTCTTCACCCTCAGCAGGAGAGAGACAGGAGATGGAGACAGCCATCGGGCTGCAGAGGCAGACGTACGCGATTCAGGGGTTTGTCTAGTGTAGGTGAATGCACTCGCTTGACAGCAAACATGCCTGATGTCTGGTCTTTGGGCTAACAAGTGTGAATCTATCTATGCGAAGGGGAGAAGCATCAACAGGTGAGTGAGAAGGTTTGGCATGGCACAGTAATTTGAGCTGCACTGGTCGGGGCAAAAAACTGGTGACTTCTGGAAGTGAAAGTCTTTCTTTTCCCTGTCGTCTTCTCCACAGTCTTGGCCACGTTGTCATGTTGTCACCTCATCCTGCTGGCTGTAAAACTTCTCTCAGCCCTTGATGAACTGATTCAGTTTGCTAATTACCAAAAAAAAAAAAAAGTGAATAGTTTTATCCCAGATTAGTGAGCTGAACAGGTTTACTAAAAGATAGGATAAATGCAAGGAAAGGGACAGGAGCACAAGAACTTTTAAATAGTAGTTAGCTGTTAGGTTGACTCAGCATCCTGGTGTCACAGCATACTTTGAATGTTTCTGTCCAGAGTAATGTGGTGGTGTTTTGGGGTATTTCCATGAGAGGAAGGATTTGTGGGCTCAAGTAAGAAATCTCAAAAAGGAGATGATTAAGTTTTACAAATGTAGCCCAGGGGGTAGAGGAGAAATCAGCATATTAGATCAGAGCTGTCAAGCTTTGGAGGCACCAAAACCACATTTGCTCACAGTATCTGTTAAAAAATACTCTCTGCTCCTTCTCATCGTGGGTTTCAGTCTCAAACCCTACGATGTCTGGAGCTAAGCGCACTACTGGAATAGCAAGATGAGTAAAAAAGGACATTTTGTGCAAAGAATCTCACAAATTAGGCACAAGAAGTATAAGAGAGTTTAACGATCATTGTTTTATTAAGGAACCTCTG
The DNA here is from genome assembly GCF_030867145.1 of Opisthocomus hoazin. Taxonomy (NCBI): domain Eukaryota; kingdom Metazoa; phylum Chordata; class Aves; order Opisthocomiformes; family Opisthocomidae; genus Opisthocomus; species Opisthocomus hoazin. The sequence continues at coordinate 39,262,795 of NC_134416.1, forward strand.
CGTGGGATGCATTTTCGTATGTTCAGGAGCAATAAAATTTCTCATTTCTATTTTTTGTTCTCTGCTCTGTGGAGCACTTCCTTGTGTCTTTGGCAGATGTATGAATTTTATCATGTATTTTTGAATTCTGAAAGTTACCTCAGTGAAAACTAAAGCACAGTGTAAAAATTATCATAAAACCCTGTAGCAAAAAGGGGGTTTTGCTCACAAAAATAAATGATCGTAGTGTATTCCTGTTCTAAGCCATGATAGTAAGAAGAGGATAACTTTTTAAAGTTTGCTTTGGTACAGTACTGCCAATTGTGTGCCAGGAGTCATCTTCACTCTGAGATATGTCCTAAGAGCCAGTTCCGTGGCTGGAGAATACTACAGGTGTATTTCATTTAGTCTAAGGACTTTCTGTCAGCTTTCTATGCAAGACATAACTGTGCTGTCATTAAGTTTTGCTTTTGTAGCGCTCTGTTTTAATTTAAAAAGAAAAGTTCAATCACACATAAGTATATAACTTCAAATTTTCACAAATTTGAGACTCAAGTGCATTATTTGGAAAACTTAACAGACTATAAGTACACTTAGTTGGTACTGCATGGATAACATACTACTATGTACTCTTTACTGTTTTCTCTGTAGCTATTTTTGGCCCTGTCATTCATAGACTTAGAAAAACAAGTTCTCTTGTAGAGTACATGAAGCGTGGTGAGCTTAAATATTGGTCTAAAATAAGCGCATATGAAATGACAAACTAAAGCCTTTAGTCAGTCAGAACAGTGCTTGAGGTGCTGGAAATTGCTGTAGGTCCTGAGAAAGTCACTGGGGGACATGAGCTGATGTCCATAAAGCTATGATGCTTTGGCTCGGTTTGTACCCTAGATGCTTGGTAAAGAATGAAAGAGGCATTTGATCGGAAAAATATTTAACTGAAACTAAATTCCCTTGAACTCACAATGGGGAAGGGGTTAGCAGTAGAGGGTTGGTGGTGTGGCTGCTTCTGGTGTCAGACTTCGCTTCAAAGACTTGGGCTTTTTCTCATGTGACAGTGAGCCACAAAATTAAAGATGCTGTGCCACAGCAGTGGAAAGCTGTAGGTGCTGTTGTGAGCATTGGCAACTCAGATTTATTTATTTATTTATTTTTAAATAATGTGCCCTAAGTCAATAAAATCAGTGGAATACAGGTATAAGGTTGCTGTTCCATTTTCATCTGCTTCTCCTTGTGAGGACAAGCTGTGAGCAGCTGTGCACAGTGTATTGTGGAGCAGTAACCTTAATGTGGGAGGCTGTTTATTTGCATAAGAGCCATAATGTTTTATACTGAGCTTGTTGTGTCATGTTATTTGAGCAGATTGAAATAAGAGAGTAAACTACACTACACATGTTGATCACTGCATGAAGTAGTTTTTGCATTGAGGCTAGTGTAGCAGTAGTTGCATAGGCTACTGCAATTCTTTGAGATATTTATTGCAATTAAAAAGGGAAGCATGATTTGGGGATTTTTGATGAAAGTTCTAGTATTACAGGACATTATGTTCCTTATGATGATTTACAGAACAGCTTCCCTAAACAAACTTAACAGAGTTAATTTTACCATGTAGAGAAGAAACCCTCGTCAAATGATGCCAGTACGTTAATGGTAGTGTGGCTTTTGGGATAGTTGTATGAGTAACAAAAAGCCGCTGAAGGTTTTCAGGGAAGAACTTGTACTTCAAAAATGCTGGAAACTATTTAAAAAAAAAAAAGGGGGGGGGGGGGGTGAATCTTACCTTACAATGAATTAGTGGTCTTGGATGAATCTTGAAGATGTTCAATACACTTCAGCCAGCTGGCTTAAATCCTTGTAAGAATACACTTGTCCTAGGGAAGATTAGTCTTTTTGATGATTAGTTCATTGCACTGAGCCTCACCTTTTTCTTGACATATATATATAATCGCGTGTTTATATATTCACAAATCTTATATAAATACATGCAGTCCTAGAGCCTTTTCAAGCATTTCCATTATCAGTGTTTTATGATTTGTTTTACATGAAAGCTTTCCTACTTGATGTGGTGTTTTAGCCCATAAATATTGATTTTGATGATAAAATAATTAGGTTAGTTTATGTTAAACAAACAGACAGCATTTTTGGAGGTCTGCTGGATTTCAGATAAGTTTTTAGGAACACTGTATCGTGGTCTGTAGGAACTAAATCTGTTGCAGTTGCTTACAGTTGAGAGACAACTACCAGTGCCTGATACTTCTAATCGGTCAGGCAATGCTGTATGAATGGAAATGCTTTCTTTTCCTTTTTCTTCATTGAAAAAAGTCTTTTCCTGACAGCAAATCTGTTATACTCTGCCAACTAAAATAGTGCATGAAATCCTGCTCTCTTTTTTGAGGAAGAAGTTTTGTGTAGTTTCCATGATTGTACATTGAAGTACTGAAGTTTCATTCAACCTAATTATATTTTTCATCTTAACTGTAACTAGTGACCAGATAATTATACTGGCATTAAAAACAAAAAAAATCTAGCTATTATAGATGCTTGACAGCCAGTTTCGTTACTTAAATTGAATTCAAGGTACAATAAAATTATTTATTAGCAATTTTTGAAGACGGAAATGTGCCTTTAATGTTTCATTATGTTTTACACACTGATGTTGAAGCTTCTCAGTTTATTTTAAGAAGAAGCGTGGATGTTCTAGGAGTGTGCATGTGGGTCGCATACTTTTTTTGCCATAGTTAATAAGTGCTTTTTGAAAATTAGGTACATCAGATGTCTCTAGACTAAATACAGTCTCACAGGAATAGTTGGTTGTTCCTTGGAAATAATTATTTCGTATTGAAAAACAAATGTCGTAGTGCATTTAATCCATACTATAATTTGCGTCAATCCATGAGCATGTGACGCTGTTTTTCTCTTTTCTTGGTCTGCTCTTCTGGCCCATGTTCATACAGAAATATTTACAAGAGCCATCGAGAAATTGTTGCCTTTTTTGCTATTAAGAGCTCAGTAAAAAATAAAAAAACCTGTAAATTGAGTTTTGCTCTAAAAGAATCTGTTGTCTGTTTTGAGAGGTTTTCCTCTTTTTGTGTGTTACTTCAGTGTGCTGCATTTGGTTTTCATGCTGAGATAAGTAACTGCTAAATAGAGAAAAGGAAAGAAAAAGTTTCCCAGAGTTTCGTACAAGAAGGCTGTTTCCTCTCCAGGCAGGGGCAGATGCTCACAAGCGATACTATTGCACAAATTTACCCTTCCTCTTTGTAACTGGTGCGTGACTGCTCATAATTTAGTGCAAATGTGCAGCAAAATGGATTTGCTTAAATTATCTCTGTTAGCTGTGCGTGACCTTCATCGGGAGTGAAGCTAACCCATTTTACTTCATGTTTTCGTGGCCTAGAAGTGTTTAGCGAGCAGCTGTGACTTTTCAGGCAAGCATTGGTACCTCTGGGATGACAGCAGTGGCATCTGAAGAAACGCCGGCTGGACTGTGCGCTGTCGTCGGGCGATGCTGTTTGAGCACCGCTTGTAGGCATGGCGCAAAACCGGCGGTGAAGGCAAAGGCAGCTTGCGTGGTGTTCACTCTGGCACTGTCCCCCCGCAGCTGCTGCTCCCCAGTTTGACCACTGGTCTCTCGTGTTAATATTTGCACGGTTCTCATTTCAGTGAGCTGCGTGGCTTCAGCTCTTAAGGGCTGAAAGGGGAGTGCCGGAACTGCAGTTAAGGAGGGCTGCCTGATGCTTCGCAAGGCGCTGGTTGGAGTCTTTAATAACTTTGCAAAATATTAGCCTTTGGGGCTAGGCAGTTGCCTCTAGCTTTTTTTTTTTTTCTGCCAAAATTATTTAGCTGTTTGTAAGAATGTGTGGAAAAAGTTATTTCTCTTTGTGTAATTTTTTTTTTTTTAAAAAAAAGAACCTTTTTTTGGAAATGCTCTGTGTCCCTCCCTTTGAAGCAGAGAGTAGAAGGTAGATGGCAGTGTGGGAAGCGCTGGTGATGGGCACTGGGGAAGAAGAAGAGCGGCTTATGAGTCGTGCCTTTGTCAGCACTGTGAAAATTTCAGACCTAACCAAACTGCAGCCTCTTAAAGAAATCACAGTTCTCACATGCCGTCTTGAGCATGAGAGCGCTGTATGGCCTGGGAAGGGGAGGGGGAGGCTGGGCTGGGGGACCAAAGCGGTGCCTTGTAACCCCAGCACCTGAGATCCAGCAGCAGACCTGTGGGGCACTGGCATGCACAGAGCCCTGGCATGGTCCCTGCCCCAAAATACCATAGATTGTGAACAAGAGAGATAGACCCGGGGCGAGAGGGAGGATGAATCCAACGGCATGTTGGGGGGCGAAGGAGGGGGAGTCATGGGGAGAGTGTGGCACTGCCAGCCAAGCCTGGGAGTGCCGGAGCTAGGGGAGATGAGAAGCCTTGGGGAATGAGGGTGAGGAGAGACTTGGAGAGGGCACTGAAGGTAGGAACGAAGAAGAACCAGGGCTTGAATCAATTATGGCCTCAAGTTGCATCAGGTGTGGTTTAGATTGGATGTTAGGCAAAATTTCTTTACTGAAAGAGTGGTCAGGCATTGGAATAGGCTGTCCAGGGAGATGGTGGAGTCACCATCCATGGAGGTGTTTAAAAAACATGTAGATATGGAACTTCAGGACATGGTTTAGCAGGCAGGGTGGTGTTGGGTTGACGGTTGAACTTGATGATCTTGGAGGTCTTTTACACCTGTATGATTCTATGATTCAGCATGGGCCAGGGGATGTGGCTTGAGGAAACCACGCAGAGGAGTTTGTTCTGGAAGGTCCTTTTCTACAGAGATCTTTGAATATAAACAAACACTCTGATTTCTGTAGAAGCTCCTTGAGAATATGTTTTTAACCATCAACTATGGCTAGTCCCCATGCAGAGAACTGTTTTTCATTTGCAACCAGCATACTCCTTTGCCACAAGAGCTGCATGGTACGTCTGAAGATTTTGACCCCACTGCTGGTTTTTGCAGGTGTCAGTGTGACCCTGTCGTACAAGGCCTGATGCCTCCATTTCTTTCCTCTAGAAGTGGCGGATGCAAACATTTTTGCAGTGTGGCAGTGTTCCAGTAAAGGAATGTCTAATGTCGAAACTGGGCTTGTCTTTGCAAAGAAGCCTTACAGAATCACAGAACGGTAGGGGTTGGAAGGGACCTCTGTGGGTCATCTAGTCCAACCCCCCTGCCAAAGCAGGGTCACCTACAGCAGGCTGCACAGGACCTTGTCCAGGCAGGTCTTGAATATCGCCAGAGAAGGAGACTCCACAACCTCCCTGGGCAGCCTGTTCCAGTGCTCCGTCACCCTCAGAGGGAAGAAATTCTTCCTCGTGTTCAGACAGAACTTCCTCTGCTTCAGTTTGTGCCCATTGCCCCTTGTCCTGTCACTGGGCACCACTGAAAAGAGCCTGGCCCCGTGCTCCTGACACCCACCCTTCAGATATTTGTAAGCATTTATAAGGTCCCCTCTCAGCCTTCTCTTCTTCAGGCTGAACAAGCCCAGCTCCCTCAGCCTTTCCTCGTAACCATCTGACGGTGTTTAACTGTGCGCTGACGTGCTGTTTTTTCCCACAGGACCCCTGCTTCGTTCCATGCGCAGGATGGACTTGCTCCGGGAATGAATCTGGTTGATGCGGTGGAGAAGGCTGTTCTCTGTCGTACTCTGCCTCACCTCCAGCAGCAGTTGGGACGGGACGTGCGTGGCAGCCGAGGCGGGGGATCGCGGGAGGCAGCAGCCGCTCCTGTGCTCTGTGCAGCTGCATGCTGCCCTGGCGTACGGGGCTCCCTTCCTGGCCGTGCTGCAGGCTTCCTGGGTGATGCTGGGTAAGTCGCTCCGTCTTGGCTTTTCTCGTGTCTTTGCTGACTGTGTGCGTCTTGCTTTCTTGCGGATGACTTGAGATCTGTGGATCTGCTTTGGAAAAGTGCTGAGTGCCGATAACTGTGAGTGAGGCAGTGGGGGTTGGGGTTTGAAAGTGCTATACAAAGCACAATGTAATGCGAAGTGCTGTGAAAAAATCAGGTCTGAGTTACGCCAAACTGGAGACACAGTTGTCTTCAGAACTGGAGAGTCATTTTGACCTTAAAGCTATCACTGCTTTAGTTGGGTATTTAGGAATAATGCAGTTATTCTAAGTTAGGATTAACAGAGTAACAGCAGGACTAACCATTATGTTGATGAAGCACTCAGCTGCACCATTGAATTCACAAAGAAATTACTTGTTCCGTCTTCCAAAAAAAATTTTGAGTAGCATGCAGTAAATAAGGTACTGGACCGTATGCCAAAATACCGAAACAGATTACTGTTTTGATTAGTGGTAATTCTGTACGCTGAATGAAGCAGAGGTGCTGTGGAAATGATATGACATAACTGCGGTGTAAACCATGCCGCAGAAGCAAAGGCAAAGTTTAGGTTTCTCTAAAACTTACTTCTGACATTTCTTCCTGTGAGCGCTTGCCTCTGCAGATTGGTTTTAGCATAGATGTTGGTATCACATAGTATGATTTGGGGCGCAAGATGCACAGCATTTTTGATGCTGTCGACACAGATAATATACGTACATAAAACCAGAATGACACGTAAATTCGTCATTCATCGCAGGCACATGCCTCTTGTGCCTGGTTATTGTATCAAATACAAAGCAGACGGTGTTTGTGGCACTCACTATCAGAACGGCTTGAGGTCAGAATTTCATCTGCGTTTCTTCAGGCTCAGGATTTGTGTTTTCCCAGCGTGATGTCCATAGCTAGCTGCAATGCTGTTGTAAGCAGTAGATAGCAGAGAATTTTTTGGCCAAGTCATGGTTAAGCTAAATGTAGGTTTGACTTGGCTAACCTGAATGCAAAGTAGCTAACATTAGATCAGATTTTATGAATTAACCAACAGCATGTCTTCAGTGCCTGGAAACATAGCGTGCGTGTTTGCCAGATAAGCTGTTACTCTCTGTTGCAGGAGAGAGAGAATAAAAGCTATGAAGCTTTGATAATGGCTAAATATGATATTAAATACATGGAGTAAGAATGCACATTCTCCTTCCAGCCTGCCTATGGGGGATCTGCTACATAGGGCTCTGTGAAAGGCTGCAGTAATGCTTTAGGCACTGAGCAGTATTTTTAAGTGCTGCTTTCTAGGAAAACCTAAGGTATTTTTGTTTGGCTACTGCCGTGCAGTGCAAGTCGTTCTTTAAATCTTCAAACATAAACAAAAAAGGCGGGAGGGCGGGGGGAACAATCTGCATTTTATGAGCAGAAGGTTAAAATGAAATTATTTGCTTTACCTAGAGCATTGAAAATTAGGTTGCAATTAGACCGACGCGATAGCGTGCTTTCCGAAAGGATCGCGCAACTTGCCGAGCCCGCTGGGGAAGAGCAGGGGACGGGAAGAGCAGGGGTGCTGTGGGCCCGCGGGGCCGAGCGACGCGGGGAAGATTGTCAGCTAACGTGAAGAGGGGAAGCCAAGGAAAACAAAAACTCTGCCGTTGCTGCGTATCCCCTGAAACGGGGGGCAGCGGGCGACTTGTTTTGTCAGCATGCCCACTTTATGTTGGTGGTACGTCTGATCCGGTATGGAAAACGTTTTCTGTTACGTGAAAGAAAGAAAGAGTGGAAATGGAAGCTAATTTTGAGCTAATATATTTTGAAAGCTGCTAATAATAGTGGAATTTTATTCAGCGCGCTCTGTTTCTACAACAGAAAAGTAAAACTCCTTTGGGTTAACTGAAACATCTGTTGAACAAATTGGTTCGGTTCCACGAGTCTGTTACTAATTCTGAGGAGTAGATGGGGTTTTATAAAACAAGTAGAGTCTGGGCGTTAGTGCCCATATTCTTTCATTTTTTTGCTATTATTAAAGTAGATCATTTTGAGGTGTTATGTTTGCATGAATACAGTAATACTGTGGTTACTGTTTCTCGTATTTCAAGCTTTACCTTTGCTTTAATGAGTTCTCTTCACTGTTTTTAATCAACAGTACTAATAGTCTCTAAAGTTGTGGGTTTCCAGCTTTTTATCAAGTTCTTAGTGATGAAGTAATTGAGTAATTTTTTTAAAAACTTTTGGTGCATTTCTGCTTGTATCTCCTTGTTTCTGCAGTTTTTTCTACTCTGTTTTCCTTAGGAAGTTTGAATGTTAACAGAATTCTAGTTGCTCCTACTGCTCTTTTCTCGTTTGGTCTAATTATTCTTTGCAACTTCACAGTCGCGGGAAGAATATTGTAGGTGACAAATCGGCTTATGGCTTCACATGTTGGAAAGTAAGAATGTCATAAGAGTCAACGAGCTGATGTCACATGAATTACTAACAGAATAAAAAGGGGGAAATTAGAAACAGTTTCTAAGGTTCTGTTCCCATGCATCAGGAATGCTCTGATTTAATCTCATGTACATACACGCATCTTAAAGCAGTTCAGATTTCTCAGGTACATCTCCTGTCAGTGTCATCACTGAAGGGAAACCGCAAGTTAATGTGATGTTAGTATGCAGATTAGATGAAGTTCTGTGCGCTTCACTGTTAAATATGTAAAATCAATGCAAGTTCTTCTTGTGTGCTACATGTAACTAGCTGTAATACTTTGACACATTTAAAGGGAAAAGCTGAACTTTGAATTTAGACAGTGGATATATATTTTCTTTGTAGCACATATATGTGGAAAATACAAGACTGGCATGAAGCACGTACGTTCAGCGTGATTGTAAGCTGTGGTATTTTCAGCTTTGTGGTCGGGGATCTGACTGTTCAGAGTGGCTTAAATGTGTGAAGGATGTGAACGGAAGTTGATAATACTTTCTAATGTTATTTGCTTTACTTTTTATTATGGCTCTTTTTGAAGCTTTAGTATATGTTAATTATGTAGCAATTTCGTTATCTTCTTTAAAGTAGAAGATAATGGAAGTATAAGAGGGACAGCAGCGTGGGATGTCATTACTTTTGAGGGGTTGCTGTGTTGAGGAGGAATGGAGATTTATAGTTGAGTTTTGTGAAGGTGTATGTGAGTATTGGCAGGGCAAGAAGCTGCCCCACTGCTGATAAGATGTTCCAAACTCCCTTTGTGTCAGTTCTGTCCTTAGTGCAACTCGCTGAAGTTACAGATGACGTGCACGAAATGAAGTGAGGGGGAAGTTTTGTGGCTGAAGTCTTGTGCCAAGTCTTTTTGAAGTCTTATGCAGCAGCTGTGCTGTAGCTAAAGAAAGGCTTTCTTTGCCTCCATCATAACATCTGCATGATCTTTAACAGCAGAATTGTTCCGCTGTGATGTGTCATTTAGCTAATCCGGGTTGCCTTCATTAAGTCTTTTTTTCTTTTCTTCATTAGAAATGCTCACATTACTTCTGGGAATAAGTTTGCAGTGCTTCTATGTAGAAACAGTAGGCCTCAGTCAAGAAAAAAAAGTCAAAAGAGGAGTTGAGACATTGAGTCTGTAGCTTAGTGAGGCTCTTAAGGTAATTGGGCGGCTTTAGACTGCACCCCATGAACTGGATTTTTACGTGTCCTCCCTTGTTTGGAGGATGGGGGCTGAACATGGGGCCGGTTTTTGTGGAGATGTCACAAGTGCAGCATCGTTGCGGCTAACCTTGGTCTAACAGCTGCCCAAAGTGTGGCTTGCACCCTCCCTACTGGCGTATTACCCTGTCTCCCATGTGCCAGTGCCACTGCCGCCACGACTCCGGGCTGGCTTGGCTCAGGGAGCCGAAGCAGAGGTCAATCTAACCGCCGTTTTGGTTGGGTTGGGTTGCTTGGCTGGCTCTTCAACTCTTTGAACTTGCCAACTGCAGAACTGGATGAATGTCTATGCTGAGGATGAGCTGGAAGAGCGATGGCGGGACCAGCCTCTTCTGCTTGCGGGCTGGCTTGTTTGCCACTTTGACACTGTGCCTTGAGTTGGGGCAGGAAGAAGGCAACCAAGGGAAGTGTTTTTAAAAAAGTGCGTGAGTTAGACTGTATACTGTGTTTACTTTGAAAATTAAGTGAAGAGAAATCAATAAATCAGGTGTAATTGAATTTGAAATTTTACCTTCAGTGTTTCTTTTAGTCGCAGGTTTTTGCACAAGGTCTTTGAAACTGAATCTTTAATCTTCTTCCAGTTTGAGAGTGAGAGGCCTGTAATTGTTCGCTCTTTGTTAGCACTGCAAAGCTGGCAAGTTCTCATCATCAAAGGCTGGGACCTAATGGTCAGAGATAAGATGCTGTGGTCTTGGAGAGCAAGACGCAAAGGTAGTAGAAATACTGACGCTTCTCTGTGCTAAGGATTTTAGTGATCTTGACTGCAAATATCTTGCATTTGTAGGGGGTACTTGGCTGTCAAGCAGTATGTCACGAACTGAATCTGGAGGAATACACTGTGAATTAAATGTGGGTGGGTTTTTTTTGAGAAGTAAGAACTATCACATTTTATCATCAGGAATTACTGGATGTGCATTTGCTTTTCAGCTGAACAATATGATCAGTATCAGTCTTTCTGCTGTAATCTCTTAGGAAAATGACTGTCAACGGAAAAGCAGAGTTCTGATTTATGTAATTGTACTCATTGCAGAAGTTTGGTTTGTGAGATCCAATTAGCATAAATAAGCAAAGTAAGAGACAAGGCACAGGAAAGAGACTGCTGCTTATTAGGGTTGTTAAATGGTGTTTTCAAAATTATTTTCTAGTCAAATAATGATTTTCTTTGATTTATGCCAGGAGGGCTGTGTTACTTCCCATACTTGGTGTCTATAAAATTGAACATATACTTGCCACAATGAAGAATTAATGCTGTACTGTGCAAAATAACAAAGCTGCTGTTACAAATTACTTGAAATATTGCATATCGAGTGGAAAAAGATACATCTGCCGGCGTGTGTAATTCAGAGCGCAGCCTGCCTGCTCAGGGGAATGTGACGCACCTGCCTCCCCGTCCAAGTGACCGTGACCACGTCACCAGGGACTGAGCATGCCCTGGGTGACAACTGGACACTTCAGTCTCACACGTGGAAAACATACGTGTTTCCTAACGCCGAAGGAGGACGGTTAGGTCCTAGAAATAGAGGTACTTGATAGCAGTAGTCTAATGGGTGCATTTTATCTACACATTTAAAAATAGTTAGTAAAATAAGATCTTCAGACCAGTCTTCAAAACTGAGCACATTTAGTACATGCTGGTTGCAGTGGTGGGACCGTGAGGTAAAGGGCGAGCAGCCGAGGACTATGTCTCAAAAACAGGAAGCGCCCACATTTATATAAAATTGCATAGTTTCAGCTGTCAGAAATGTGGTTTCAATGCAGTTGCAGGAGTAAAGCCCAAAGTAGTTATAACCAGCTTACTTCCTCTTCCAGTCAAAGTGCAAATAGCCATATAATTAACAATCTGGGGCTCATTTTCTCTAGCTGGGTTAAGTATTCTGTTTCGCCCGTTCAGTCACTGCATAAACAGAGGGAACTTGACTTGCTGAAGAACATTTTAAAATGCAAATATTCTCGGTTATAACCAGACCTGCAGATTCACAAACCAGGATCGTCACTTGCCCCCAGAACTTGGCAGCAGGAGAGAGACCCGTGAGCGTGGCTGGCCCGCTGCCGGGCTCCCTGGAGCAGAGCGAGCCTCGCCAAGTTGGCCTCTTGCCATGGTAAACTGCACCGGGCAGCAAAACCTGCTGCAGAGCTGGTAGACAGTTTCTCTCTTTAGGGACTTCCCTTCTCACATTCCATTACAAATTGGCTTTATTCAAAGTCTTTTATCATTAATTTTTTGAGGGCTGATTGCTCAGCTTTTTCAGACAGCTTTTTTCTGAGTTAATTCACCCATCCTGCCTTGGACTCTGCTCACGGACTCACAACGGCAGAGAAGCACGGGTACAAAAGGGTAAGAAAGAGTTCCTCTTCTGCTCCTGTACGCTCTCGAGCTAGTTCCAATATGTTTTAGGCTGCTTGGGGCCTTTGAGGAGAGCCCTAACTTTTCATCCAGAAAGGGCCTGTCATCACTTCTCTGTCTCTGCTGATATCAAGCACTTGAGCAGCAAATTCCTACTGAATATTCCCCATGTACTCTGCTTGCTGGGAAGAGCCGGTGAGGAGCCTTTCCAGGGAAAAGGAGCTCTCTTGGGAGAGTTTCTCCAGGGAAGCTCTGCTTGGCTACTGAAGCTGCAGCACTTGCTGTGTACAGGAGTTGACAGTGGAACTTTTCTTCTTGCGACAGATTCTTGGAGAGAGAGGTAGCAGTGCATTTTGCAAAGCTCTGTGAGAAACTTTTAGGCAGAGCTCAACAGATGTTACTCTGTCCTAAACATAATTTAAACATTTCCCTTCCCTTTCCTAGCTTTCTTCTTTGACTATCGGACAAATAGGGGAGAATACTTACTCAAGACCTGATGAAATAGCATACTTCATAGTGATCATCTTTTGACTTTATGCAAGAAGGCTAATAGTTCTTAAAAGGACTGTTTCATCCTGTACTACCCAAGGTTTTCACTTCTTCAGGAAAAGCTGGCTGACCTGGTCTGTTGTCACTGGAACAACCAGAAGAGCTACATCGATGCCCAGAACTTTGACCTGTCTTTCTGAATAGTTTTTAAAGCAAGAGCAATCTTAACAAGATACATCCGACAGCGATTGTGAAGGGAACAGCAATCAGGACGGAGATCTGCTTCGAGCTGTCTAGTGGTTTTAGCTGTAATTTAGCAGGGGAGACAGGGGAAGGCCAATGAAAGTGAGAACGACTTTCTGTCCTCTGAAAAAACGTGGTGGTTAGATATATTGAGGTGTTCTTTCATACTAAGTAATATTTGGAAACTTTCAGGACACAGCAAGGTTTATAACATTTTTAATTGTGTAAAGGATTCCTTCCTATTCTTCTCTTCCAGTGTTTTAAGAGAATGTACATCTGCCACTCTGAAGAGGATGGTTGCACAGCTTCTGCTTACTATGTGTCTGTGTGTATAGGTAATAATTTATTATGACATCAATATAACATTACCTTCAGTCATTCAGAAGAGCCTTATCTTAGGTGCTTGCCAGAGTTGCTCATGTGTTTCTTTGCTTAGCGTGACATGGCCGTATTTTCCTTCATGGCTTAGTTCCTAACCCAAGCAACAGTGATGAAATGTGCTCACATTGCGCTGTGTTTTATCACTGAGTTAAGGAATAGGATAGGGTTGTGTTGTAAAAAAAAGGACAGTAGGGCCAGTCAGTTCAATGCAATGAATAGATTGCTCTTATTCATAGAGGAGTATGGTCCAAACAGCGGTCTGTGGGCCAAGACCAGCCTACAGGAAATTTCCATCTGCTCTGCTTTTTGCCAAAGGAGATGGAGAGCAGCTCTGCAGCAGCAAATGCTGCCCAGCAACAGGACTCTGTTGGAGGCTTGCCACAAATCCAATTTAGAGGGCTGACTCCAGGGGAGTGGAAGAAGGTGGAGTGGAAGGGGCCAGGTAGAAGAGCTTCTCTTCTCTCATGGTCTGTTCTTACGCCCACAATGACATCTTGACAGTATTTGTAGGATAGCTACTTGTGGCATGTGTGGGCTGGTCAGGTTGGTGACTACCCTGAGGACTAGGAAGTGAGAATTAGCTGGTGGGAGGGTCTGTATCCAGCCACCAAAATAGAATTGCAAACCTCTTGTAATAAGCAACCTCTTTTAATAGAAAACTACATCCTTTAAAACAGTTCATTAACAATGTTCTTATCAATTACAGGCTACCATGCTGTAGAAAAAGCATCTTATTTGAATATGAAGTAATTCAGAGTCAAACTTCTAATTGCCATTCGAGAAGTCTAACTTTTGAGTGGATTTTAATATTACAGTTTTATATTGCCTTCTAGGAGAATTTAGAAATTATTTTGAGCTTGTAACTATTAAACGTGAAAAGAGCATTGGAAGCTGAAAAGCTGTCTCTAAAAAAAAAAAAAAACGGACGTGTAGTCTTCATTGGCATGCAGTGATAGTCTATAAAGTTTTTATTATCCTGAGATAATACACATACCCACTATGTGAGAGCGCTGAATACCTTTGTATCTATGCAGGTCATCCAAAACAAATGCCTCTAACAATTATCTCTACACTTGGTTGTGTATTTTTATCATCATAAGGTTAAATACTAAATTAAGATTTAGATTTTTCCATTATTTTAAACTTTTGTATTTTTTCAGATTCACTGTTTTAAGAATTTTCACACTCACGAAACCATCAAGCTCTTGTAATAATGAAGATGGTTCAGTTGAAAATGAAATAATAGAAAAATCGTGTACAAAGAGGGTGTTAGCTTTACGATCTCGACTTAACTATATTTCTCTCTTTCAGCTGATGGTAGAAAAAACTTTTACTTTTGTGTGTGTATTTATACAAATAATCTCGATTACTTAATTCAAATACAGTCAAATAGAGAAATATGTGCATTGTTGTAAATACTTATTGCAATTAGCCTGGCCTCTAGTATGTATGGCAGAATTGTTATTCTTAAATAAAACTGAATGAAAGCAATTCTCCTGCATCACAGTTCCCTTGTATCGTTGCTCTGTGGACCCACATGAAATCCAGGTACTTGTGAATTCCCCTGAGCCTCACGAGGCTCTTGTAAGGTTTGTTTGTGGGGACAGATTGTTTCTCCTTATCAGGAATGGGGCCCAGCTTGGGTTCAGTTTCTGTGTATTTTTTATTCTGGTGGGACTCCTACTTAGCAATATTCTATTTAGAAGATTACTTTAAGGTTCCAGTTCTTACCTTCAATAATTAAAAGGTGGTCTCAGGGCTTCTCCCAACTTTTATTGGTTGGTTGTTCATTCAAATCTGGTTTCCATTCCAGATAGAGTTCTTAAATTTTCCTACAGCAAGAAAATTACAGGGTTCAATTAAGTTGTGACACCTTAAAATTCTGTTTGTTTCTGTAGGATTTTAAATTAATCTTTTGCCACTATTGTTAATAAGGGACAGAAAAAATGAGGAAAATAAATCATCATCCTTACAGGCACATGGAGAATTATTCAAGTATTAGGTAGGCATATAGATCGAAGGTCTGCCTTGTCTGAAAGTCTTTTAAAGCTTTTAGACATGAATGATGGTTCATTGAGAATGGAACAACTTGTTTCTAACTGTGTTTGGAGAACAGAGCTGTGGAAGTATCTCCAGGCACAGACGCCAGTTTAGAAGTGCATGTTTTTTGCTTGTTCTGCGTTTGACAGTACATGTACATCCAGACGTGGTCAGGTCTGAAGCATGTAGGTTGTTGGTAACAACACATAAATGCAATAAGCTTTGCTGGCAGATGCCAGAGTATCAGACTTGCTTTAGGAGCTGCTAAGTAAAATCCTGTGGTCTTTGTTGTACAAGAGGTAAAATGATGGACTGTTTTGGCCTTAGAATCTATATTTTGATTTATTTATTTGGGACAATTTTTATTCTGTCTTTTAGTAAATGATTGGATTTCATAACTGTTTGAATTTTGTGAGTGAACATATTTTATGACCTGCTTAGAAAGGGCTTAGTGCTGTTATTTGTTTGATTATTCTCTGATATGTATTACTTAACTGATCTTCTTAGTGGCATGGACTTGCTTCTGTTCTCTGTTACGTTTATGAAGGGTCTAGCATCTGAGAGTCAAACTTGAAATGGAGCAATGCATAAGTGCTAGATAAAAAACAGTAAAGCATCGCAAATCTATCACAGGTCATAGATGACAGTAAAATACATGTCTATAGAGAAGTATCTCTTAATCTATATCTCCTGTTAGATGGTAAGTGGGGCCTGTGTGTCTCTTTTCCTTTGAAAGCTGTCTAGCAAAGTCTACGAGCTGGATTTAAATATTGTGATACTGCTTTTAGATGGTCTGTTAGTATGGCCAGCTGTTTAGTTTGGACCATCTAAATTAGCTTTCTGTGGAATTGTAAGAAGGTCAAATATTGTCCTTTATTTTTAGCCTCATTTCCTATGGAAACAAGGCTCGTGAGGACACACTGTGCACTTGCGTACATGTACGCACATCCCTTCATCTCCCCTCAGGAGTTTTTGAACCTGCTGATGATTTTGATCACATCTTTTGGCACAGTGGAGGTCTCAGAATTCAGATCCCACAAGTTTTGTGAAAATAAGTAGATGAGTATAGGTGGAAGCACCTGAAGGTGCCCTTACAGAGGGATAGGTTACAGCATGAAGTAATCTTACGAGTTGCCTGGGGATTCTAGTGATGGGAAAAGAGAGACTTTAAGCAAATGTCCCAGCTGTGGGAAAAGCTGCGTTCAAAGCTTTCACCTTTCTAGACACCGAAGTCAACCTGCCGGGAGGTGTAAATCTCTGGGAGATGAGGCTTAATTAATTCTGTTGTTCATGGGACTTCTTGTTCCTTAGATATTTTAATAATAATAGTATCAGTAGCATAAATGTTTCCGTGCAATGTATTTTTGCATATTTAATTTTTAGGTAAATATGAAGGGATAGTCTTATGACAATTGTAATTTTTAGAGGCAATTTTTCTTTTCCCTGTGAACATTAATTTTAATGTTGACAGAGCGTCTTCTCTCCCTGTTAGGACAAACTGAGCAGTTGCTTCCCTCCCCTTTTAAAATGACAGGTACTGTGAATGCTTTCCAGCCCTGTTTTGCACGTGGTTCTGGATTTCAGCTAGCCAGAAATTCTGGAGCATTTTGTGGGGATATTTCATGGCACTTATAGTTGTGCTCCAAGGGAGTTAACTTGGGAAGAACAAGGTCGGTACAGTAGGCTTACTGAATATGGAAATAATAATAATTATTAAGCTAACCAACAAGAAGTGTATTCTTAATAAAATGTGTGGGTTTTTTCAGTGTAATCATACGACTGTATAATACAAAAATTGCTTTGAGGGTAGGTCAAAGATTACGCATAGCAGAGACTGGTGTGATTGGTTACGAACAAGCAAAAATAGGGTAAACTTTTGACCCGGCAGCAGCAAATGGAACTGTGTAAAGCACCTACAGATGGCAGGATTTAACATATAGTCGGTCTCTCGCCCTTTCACAGCAATTACGATCATATTACACCAGGCGCAGAGGGGAAGGCGCTCTGTAACTGTAATACAGTGCGTCTTTGAAAGTTTTGAATATGCAGTTGCATGTTTCGTTTTTGTAGGACCAGCCATTAGCTTAGCAAGAAGAATTCCACTTTTGTTGCTCGTGTTTGACTCAGCCAGTTCCTGACCAGCGTGCCAAGTCCATTTGGAACAAAAAAATCATTTGAACGGTCTGAATAATTCTGATAATTCAGACTGCAGCGGATTTGTTGCTAAGCTTGAAAGACTCGATGAAGGTTTTATGCCGTTGCGCTGCTGATGTGGGGTTGAAGGGACGAGGAGAATGTGGCTCCAGAGAGGTCTGGGAAACGATGCTCCCAGCCAGTTCCTTACAGCCTGGTGTGGATGCATGCATTCTCCTGGTTGAGTTTTAAGTTTGCAAAACTTAAACAGCAGAAAGACTGATTGATAAACTGTGTTCATTTGAGAGTCTTGTGGCATTTAGACAATTCAGCGGCTTTCGGTTTTGGTTGGACCTGTGAAATACTTGACAAATGAGAAAAAGTGAGAGAGTCTTTTGAATTAGAGATGAATGATTGCCATTTTCCTGTGAACTCTGTCGGTTAAGAAAATCAGAAGTCCAGTTCCACTTCTGGCTCAGAGTGATAGTTCTGAAGTCATCCAGGCTTATTTGGTGCAATTCGCTGCCTTTCGGGGAACTGATTGAAGCAGGAGGAGGGGAGGTGTTTGTGTGCCTGTGTGTGCACGTGTGTGGACTTCTCCAGTGTTTGGTTTCATGTATCGCGCTTTGACATACTGGCATTTGGGGGAAAAAGTCCGAATTAAAGAAGGCATGCTTCCTTCTAGTTGTGATCCAGCCACTATCTCCCTTTCCGCCTCTTCGCTTTGCCTTCTGGCCTGTAATCTGATGCGCGTGCCAGATGTGGGGAGGTGGAGCAGAAGCAATCCAAGCTTTTAGACCATTTCATGGAGGGGGTTATTTTATTATATCTGTGGTTCACAAAAATTTTCCTTTGGTTTTCTAGAATGGCTTCTATGGAGAGTAGAAAATGCAAGCATATGGTAATAAGCTAAATAAGATACTGAAAAATGCTTTTTGGAGGAAGGGAGATTTTTCAAATACTGATAAAATAAAGGGCGGTTGGTTGGTTTTTTTCTTTTTAAATCATGCTGAAGCTTGCACTGTACGTAGACTGCTGTGTTTAATTCCAGTTCTTTTTGGAGACAAATTGTATTCATTTTAGCCATGCCTGTACCTGCAGCAAAGAGCTGCTGCTGAAAGCTGTAAGGCACTTAAACGGCTCAGTGACTGCTACCACGAGTTTGATCCGGTCACATGAGATTTTGAAACTTTGCTGGTTGTTAAAACACAGTGAAACAAAAACTAACAAAACAAAACATCTTCTCAAATGCCAAACAGCAATCACTGTCTTTAGACTAATTCCTTCTACAGTTTTCTAACTCCCCTCCCACCAAGAAAACCCCACCACCAAAACAAACTAGAAGTAATTTAAAAATGCCACCCATGCATTCCCCTCCTTTACTGGTGAGAAGCCTTCAGATATCCAGGTTTGAGCTGCACTCGAAATTTGCCTGGACCTGTCGAAGCCCCAGCTCTTCAGAGGAGGCTCACGAGCCACGGTGCTGCCGAGGCTGGGCTCCCCAAGAGATACTGGGTTGGCAGAGTTACCTGACAGACCTCGTTAAAATGTAATTGAGTAATCTTGATCTAAAGGTAATGGTGTAATTCTTCAGTATGAGCTGGTTGTCTCTGTTGTGTCAATAACTTCGATGAATTAGGGCTGTTTGCATGGCAGCTATTCCACCTGAAAACAGGGGCAATTATTGCCGGCTTTCTGCCTCGTAAGTACCAACTTCACAGAGGTGCGCTGGATTTGTTGTGCTTGGGAGATGCAAAAACCAAAAGCAAGTCGGTAGAGAAAAAATGTCTTTAATATAAGGAGTAGAAAGGAAAATGAATTAGAGAGATGGGTTTCATACTTGAGAAAGGAAGCGATTTTATCTAGTTACGTTCTTTCATGTTCTTTTTGAAGTGCAGAAAGGTACTGAAATGCTGTTATTGAAATGTTATTATTGAAACATTATTGAAATATTATGGGATTATTCCCATAGTTTCACTGATTAAGATAGAAATCTAATTGAAGGGCGTGTACTTTTCACAGCTATTTTGTAAATAATAGACTAACTAGTTCTGTATTCCAGGAACTGAAATAGCTCCAACAATTACTTCTACTTAGTAAATCTGCCATATGCTTCTATAAAATGTGAAACTTGTTAACACATTGACCGAATTGAGGGATATATTAAACTTTTAATATACTATATATTGTCTCTCTCTGTATAGTATTTACTGTATGTATAGTATATACTACCAGTGACACGTGCTTTATAGTGCCTGCATTTTCTTCTTCTGAATTCTGATCATTATTTCTTGCTACAGTGTAACAGAGATGTTCACATTTCCTAATCATTGCTGGAAATAAAATAGTTAAAATGACTCTACTCGTATCAATCAAAGCTAAGTACGAAGGTTTCCAATATGAGTTGCACAAAATGTTCTTATCTACCCTTTGGTAAGTAGGTGAAACGCCTGTGTGCAACATGTGTAAGCTTCGTTTCCTTTCGGTGTTATCTGAGGATCTAATTTAGTTTTCCTTTGTATGTGCTTTGAGAGAGTGACTGTCAAAAGCTATCATTTCTTAGACTGCATCTCGCATACAGATACAAGTAAAGCGTGATGGGCTTTTTCTGCTCTCAGAAGACAACTTTCCAGACCTGGTGGAACCTTTGCTTGTTGTCCTGTATCGAAGCGTTGCTTGCTTGTGTCCATACTCACCTGCTCTAACTCAGGTTTGGAGTTAGTGTGGCAAGAGAGCACCATCGCCACTATACCAGTAATATTTAGGTTAATACAAGCGTATTATCGTCACAGGAATATTCTGGATATTGAGATGTTTTTAACTTGTCATTAAACCATTGCATAATCATTACAAATAAATCAATACATAGATTATAGTTATAGTGTATAGTATAACACATAGTTAGCTGCATGCTGCTCACCGAGCTAAGTGCTGGCTGAGTAATTGGAGAATAAAGGTAGTAATTTACCCATAGAGGTCTAGCTAAAAGAACTGTTTTTCCTGATAAATTTAGTTTGCTAGTGCAGTAGTAGACAAGGTGCAGGTTTAGACCCCTCCCTTTTTTTTTTACATGAAGCACCAAAATTAAGGTGAAATATATTACAAGAAAGTGTTGAACTTGTCTCTCTTCGCTTATAAATGAGATGGTAACTTGGAAGATCCCCGCTCTTGAGGTATGTGATCTTCTGAGAGATTTTCTCTTCAAACAACTCCCCACACAAGCTGTGGAGATCACTGGCTTTGCACAACATGAGACATAACAAAAACCTTGAAAATGAAAAAAATAAAGTAATTCGACACAGTCGTTTTCCTTAGGCATGAGAATTAGATTGATACCGGCCTATAGCAGAAGCAAGGGAGATGGGAACGTGATTTTTGTGCCCCGCGCTGGCTGAGGGGACGGTTTTGACCTCCTGACAGTCAATCCCGAGGCGCAGTGGGAGCACCGGTAGGGTGCAGATTAGTGAAAGCTGATTGGCACCAAGCACCAGCCCTTCCCATGTTTGTAGACGTGACCACTTACAGCTAATAAGCTTAAAATAATTTCTGCTTAAGCACAGGTGGTGAAAGTAGTAGTGAAAAAAAAGGGTAAGGAGCTTAAATGCGAAGAAGGTATGGGGCGAGCTGTGGTGAAACATGTGCTGCAGGTGGTCATCGTAATTGTCCGGCTCCTTTTGCACGGGGACTTGTGTTCGTCCTGGTCCCCGATGCTGATATTCCCGTTTGCACGTCAGCTGTAGGGGAATCGGAGACTGAACCCCACCGAGAAGCATTATTTACCTCTCCCTTACATTAAAATATTTTTGCAGTCGGGCATAAATACCAAGACTTTCGATGGCTTCTTGTAAAGCCTGCGCAGGAATTTTTTGATGACATGTATGCACATTTCATCTTACTGTCTGGAGGACTCCATTTGCACAGTGGAATAGATTTCATTCGGTCTTCCAAATGACTTCATATTTTGAAAGCTTAAAAAATTCTCTTCTTGAAACCAGATTTTTTTGCTGTGGATGACTTGATTGGCGAATAACACATGCTTCCCTGCCTGCTTTGCATTTGTTACCTAAATGGAGTAAATTCAGCTTGGAGAGGCTTGAGAAGAAGAAAGGGATTTGAAATGATTCCCCTTTAATTAATCCCAGGGAAATTCTGGCAAATCTGTCTTTTCTTAGTGAGTGCTGTATGGCTTTTAACTCCATTTCCCTCTGATCACATAGAAGAAAATCAGCGTTGTGTTTTTTTTTTTCCACAATGATTCTTTGGTTTGTCAATAGCCAGGTTTTGGTGTTTTACCTCATTTTAGCACATGCAGCATAAGGAGCATGTGTGGTTTGTGTTTTTTTTTTTTTTTTTTCCTCTTTTGTTCTTTTTAAAAGCTTGCTTTCTGTAAAGGAAACATTCCAGTAGTGGCGTTAGTTAAATCTAGCTTTGAAGTGCTGACCTTTTATGAAATAGTGTTTTACTACCAATTGTTACAAGCCAGTGGTGATAATTTCTTTCCCCTGTAAAATATAAATCTTTGGTTTGTTTAAACATTATGTTATTTGAAGAGAGTAAACTCCCTCTGTGGCAGATTATATGTTCTTTTGGGGGGAAAAGAAAAAGAAACAAATGCAAGCAAAACAAAGAAACAACCCAAGGCTTATTTATTTTTCACTTTTCTTGACTAATAGCTTGTGTCCTACTACTGCTACACTTCAGAGGGCAGCTGAACAGATAACTTACGCATGTTACATGCTTCCAAGTCCTCAGCGATCTGAGACAGCATAAGGACTCCATCCTGGAAAGTAAAGACCATTCTGATCTTACTCCCATAAAGCACTTGTGCATAATCTTTACAGTTAAGGACAGGAGTGGAGCCTTGGACTTAACTTTAGGTAAGACAGTTCAGAGAATTGCGAGATTAAGTCTTTAATCCAAAGCATTATTACTGAGGAGTTAATTAACAAATAAACTGTCTTTCTGCAGTGATACGTTCTCAGAAATATTCTCATGTCTATGTATCAGTTTGGGGTTGCAGTTAGACAGTTTTCTATGCAAAGCTTTTTGCATATTTATTTTTTATTTGAAGTATTTTTCAGAAGTTAAAGTGAAATATTAACACCTGGGAAAACACCACTTTTTAGCTCATGAAATTATAAAAGAGTATCTTGGATTTCCTAGAGTTTTAAATGTGCCTTAGTTCTGTTTTACATAAGTCCTGGTAGCGTACCTTCTTCTGGTATTGTTGCTCTAAGTAGAATCGGTCTTTCCAAAATGACTTTATCTTCTGGTTGGACTGTTCACAAGGTGTCATAAAATCAATATCAGAAAATCATCTGCTGAAGTACCTCTCTGTACAATTCGTATAATGGTATACTACAACTATCACTACTTTCTTCAAGTTCAGTCTGGTATCTGATGTGGTCTCCAAGAAATTCTCAGGGTGGAAGAGGACAGCTTTGTTGATCCCTGTTCAGCAGATCCTGACAGCTCTGCCCATGGAGCCAGTGTCCTTTCCAGAGTGTGTGCACAAGATGATTCTGGGACATTTCTGTACTGTCCTACTGGCACCACATTCCTAGAGTTAGTAATTTTTTCTCCTTTTCCCCCCATGAATATGTTTAGACTTCTGTATATGTAAAAGAGGTAATATCCATCATGCTTTCTCCTGGGTATCGTTGAAGGCAGTATCAGACTGTTTTCATGGTGTCGTTGTAAGTTGCAACCTGAGTAAAAAGGCAGCATGCCTTGTGTGCCCCACCTAAATGCACCTGGCTTACTGGATGACCTTGATTTTATTTCTCTGTTCATCCTGAGATCTATAAACTGCGGGTAATAAAACATATATCCACCTTTGCGAAAGCTCTTTGAAATCCATGAGTAAAAGGTATCCCATAAGGTCAAAATATGAATTATTTATTGCTACATGACATGCACAGCATGGAGACTGTAGGGTTATAGAAGTCTTGTCTGTTCATTTTTCCCCTGAGAATAGAAGTCATACCTTCAGAGCTCCACTTAAAGAGGTATTCGTCGTATGAAATCTAATATAATCTTTATGTGTGTGACTGTGTGATAATATTGAAACTTTGGTATCTCCAAGGAATTGGTTTCATGTGTTAATACCAAGCTTCTTGTGACGAGTGCAAATGCAATTTTCAAAACAATAAGCATTTTAAAAATAAAGAATGAATATGAGAAGATGGGAAGGAATAGTCAGAGGTGGGGGGAAGATTTGGTTTTAAATTAATTTGAATGAAGGGAATTAGAATTTCATGGCATCAGAATTGCGTTAGGGTTACTGCAGGGTAACAGATCACTTCCAGGTAACTGCTAATACTCATAGAACCATTTTCCATTTCCTGTTATTTGAAATGCCAGCAGTATGCTTTAAAAGAAACTGATTTTTATTTTAATATGTTTCTTAGGGCTTCTTGTAGGCCCTGCTTGTCATCAAAGTATAGAAGGGGAAAAAAGTTGTGTTCTCTGCTTACTATTTATATTATTTATTTTATTAATTTAAGTATGTGTTGTTCAAGATGAGCTATATAGATGCATGTATGTATAGGTAGATACAGATATATAACGTATGGAAAGCAAGAACAGGCTTGTTGGAAGCCAGTTAGGGCTTTACGCTTCAATGTGAATATCTTCAACTGTATGAGAAAATCAGTAGGCAACTAGCACAGATTTTGAAGAACTGGTATACAACTTCCTGCTGAGTTATGTTACTGTAATAATTGGGTTTCCCTGTATCAGTTTTGGCCTCTGAAAGAGTTTCAGGAATGGTCTTCAGCAGAGCACACTTCAATTATCGTGAGATCCATGACATTAACATACACTGAAAGTGCTTGGCCTTTAATCCAAGTTCAAATATTAGGTCAGAATTGTATCCAGCTAAATCCAAAAGAGCCTTTAACTATCTGGGATAGGCCCAGACTTTCTAATGCTGACAACAGAGGCAAGAGGGGTCTTGCACAGATGTTAAAACTCCCCTGGGGATAACAGACTGCTGGGCAACTTCGGTTCTCAACTGCGCTGTTGGATGAAGTGCAGTTTTACAGCTGAAGTCACATCCAGTTGGAAAGATTGGGCAGGTGTTACTAGAAGGAAAATTGAGGTGGAGAAGAGAAACAGTGCTATGTGCAAGTAAGAGATTTTTTGAGAAAATTGTTCAAAGAACAATTACTTCTATATGTCTTAATACAGTTGGTTTGAAAGACTGCTTTTAGGCCATAGTAAATTGTCTGGTTAAAAGGAGCCATCTGCTCAGAAATATTTGCCTTCATGTTGCTTTCCATCTTGGGTCTCTTCCATTATGCTTTAGGCATGATTTTGCTTGTTCTTTGTATTTATTTGATACTTTCATCTAGCCCTCTATATAGCTGTAGAGTCTGAGGACTTTGCTAGTCTGATTTTTCTTATCTGCCCACTGCTCTGATTCTGAGAGTGGCTGAGGTACTGCAGGCTGTATATTAATAAAGGTAATTCATCTGTATGAATTTACAGGTAGTATAGATATTAAGTGAGTGTGATGCATTAAAGATTGCAGGGATCCTGTGTCATGGAAGTTTCCTAAGTGCCTAAAACCTAAGCGGGTACTTTATCGCTTCCTCTTCTTTCTCCTTATGCTTCTCAGTAATCTCCATTGCAAATACAAATGGTAGTGTCAGCGTCATGTGGAGGTATACCTGGCTCAGTATTCCCTTTGCTGTTTTGTTCCCCTTGTATTGTGAAATATTTAAACTCATAAAATAATATCACTACCACAGAAGGGTTTTTTTTTAAAAACTGCTCTAGTCAAAAAGAACAACGCTGCAGCTGGGAGCTGTAATCTCATATTGCCTGGTTTTCTAAAATTGAGGTGTTTTAACTGACGCTGTTACCTAATTCCCAGCACATCATTCATTACTT
Organism: Opisthocomus hoazin; assembly: GCF_030867145.1. Taxonomy (NCBI): domain Eukaryota; kingdom Metazoa; phylum Chordata; class Aves; order Opisthocomiformes; family Opisthocomidae; genus Opisthocomus; species Opisthocomus hoazin. Next base: position 39,287,809 of record NC_134416.1, read on the forward strand.
CCAGGGGGGGCTCTCCCCTGTTGCTCCTTTGAAAAAAATGTTCTCACATATACCCCTCCTCAGCGCCAGCCTATATATGCCTATATATAGTATGTATAGCTAGCATATTCAGAGTTGTGTTAAATCCAGAGTCTCCACACAGCAGGTAATTTAAGAAATTGCATCTCTCTTGGCTAACAGGGACATAGATTTGCCATTCTTTATTGGCTTCTTTCCATGTATTTTAAGATTTCTTTTACTTAAGATATCTTCTTTGCCTGCTGATCTGGAAGGGCCTACATTTCTGGATGATCTTCACTGTATGTTGCACCCACTCCCATGTAAGATTAAAAAAAACTGAAAAAGTCTTTTTGTTTTTTTCAAAGGCCTTTCAAAAAAAAAAAAAATCCTTCAGCTGCCCCCTAATACCTTAACTTTCTTTGAACAGTAACATTAGCAAACGCATGCAATGTCAAACACGCTTATCAAGAGAATTACTCTAGTCTGAGAGCAAAACTGCCTTTAATATTGATTAATGGCATTAGTTCACTTAAATTATATTCTATCCACCCCTGTTAGGTTGTTGTCTGGGAGAACAATTGACTGTCCCTGAACCTTGACTCTGCTGAGCTAAGTTAGAAGCAGTTTCCAAAATCTGAGTGGCTATTGGTGTGTCTCTGTAGATGTTCCAAAACAACAGCATCCCAAACCACAACTCCCATCATATGCAATAAAGACAAAATCCACTTCCCATGTCCAGGACCCAGCATGGCCTTATCAGTCAAAATTAGCACCGCAGCATCAGCTGTAAACCAGTTGATACAAATGCACGTCACAGAACACCACCACAAGATGGTCATGAAATGTTGCTGAGCAAGTAAGGCAGGCTGGGTTGCCCTTGGACAACAGCAGTGGCCGTGCACTTGGGGTTGAGGGTGGCCCCGTGCGGCATCTTGCTTCTCAGCTGGAGGTGCAGTTTGGAAGCACAGAGCGCATCAGTTCTCTCACGGTTGCTTTGGTTGTCTGTTGGCTTGTGGTTTTATTTCTGACTTTTGAAAGCCAGATATGACTTACGTCCAGATTATTTCACAGATCATCTTGGTCTTCTTTTGCCATACTGCTGTTAAAACTGCCAGCAAAGTGTTCTCTGTGAGACCTTTTTGTCTTGGTGTGTTGCGTGCCCTGCCTATTTTCTCTGTAGTTTTGGGAAAACAATTGCACAGGAGAAAGGATGGTTAATTTCAGGGACTTGGCTGTTCTGTTCTCAGAAGGATACCCTCTTCACTCAAGGTAAATGGCTTATACAATGTTATTTATTATTACACTATTAACATGAAGCTTAGAGAATGTGGGTTCTTAAGAACCTGGGACAGTGAATTTGTAAAAGTCTAAGTAACTCATGTATCTTATAGTAAGCGTGATTTGCTAGGGGTTTTAAGAAATAGTCCTGTGGACTGTGTAGTACTGCAGTTTCAAGATGAGAGAGTCATGACAACCGTGTGTTTGAACGATAAAGATGGGGATCTCTGTGCCAAAAGCAAAGCAATGAAATAGCCATGTATTCTTCCAAAGTTGACTTTTCTCCCTGTTGAACTGACCTCGTATCATCTTGTGCTTCAGTACAACGTGCCCAGGCGCAGTCTTTAGGAAATTGAAGCATGCTGTCCATATTGTTGAGATTTTTGTTAGATTAGAGTAAGGCAGTGCTTTTGAGATTGCTTTTGTGGAAAATTTAAAACGTGTAAACATGGTAGGGGCCGCTGATTTTTCATTGAGGGAGGATCTGTCAGCCCTGCTATTTGCAGGTGGTAGCAGTCATAATGTGTCGCCATCTATTTTCAAAGATTGCATCTGACTAACTTTTCATGTTGATGTGCAATATAACATCAATATATGTGTGTAGGAGTTCTCGGGATGGGGCAAGATTAGCTATATGTTCTAAATACTTCAGATTAAAATGATGGAGCTGTATGCTGTTTCTCAGCCTTTCCCTTCAGTCATACACACGCAGCTACGTTGCAGTTCACTGTAGGAAAAACCTAGAAAAAAGTGAAGTTGAAAAATAGATTTCTGTTTTGGCATTCAGTGTGTGGAACTTTTCTGATAAAGAGTTAGCAATAGACCCATGTCCTGACACGTTTCCTTTCTTATCATAGATTTAAATATTCAGTGCTAACCACACTGGGGGTTGTTTGAGATTGTGTAGTATTTCTGCTCACATTTAGGTCTCTGTCAGAATGTTAAGTCTCATTTCTACTGCAAATAATTACCTGCAAAGCTAAATTTTGCTGTTTCTGTATTTAGATTAAATGAGTATGTCTTCCATGTTTAGAGCTGCCATTTGTTAGTACTGGCACTCGTAGCAAACCTGCGCTGTCGTGAGACAAGAAGTGAACAGGTCTGGTTTCTGTTGAACATGTAACTGTCATTGTTTTAAATATTTCTTAATACCCTGCATTCGGTGATTGCATTTGTGTTAACACAAGACGGAGTTTTTTTATCTTTCACCCTCACAGAGTAAAATTTGAAGTTCTTGAGTTTTCGGAAATACTGTAGTTAAATCTCAGTTTTGTCACATCAGCCTCATTATAAAAAGGAGCACAGACCAGCTGGCCTAAAGTTGATTTTTATTTCATATCGGAGTGTTTAATTATTTTATTGTAAATCAAATCAATTCCAGCTGCTGCTACTTTTCCTTTCACTTTTTGTTTTACTTGGTAGGCTGCAGTCTCTGGCTCTTGGTTTTCTCATCAGGTGGTGTTATCTCTGACAGCCTGTGTAGTTTTCAGGAGTATTTATGCTCAGGCTCAGTTAAACAGGGTTTTTTCATTATTCTGTCTGATACTGATAGAAATTATCACCAGAACACTTTAAAACTCTTAATAGAAAAGCTAAGTTCTGTTAGTTTCTCTTCTGTACCTCATATCATCAACTGATATTCTAGATGTTTAATAATACAAAATTTGGGGCACGACCCTGCTTTACGGTGCACTAAATTCCTAGCAGTTAAAGCAAGAAGTCCGTCCTTATTGTTTACTCTGCATCACTGTTTACCATTCGGCGTTTACACTGACTTAGTGCTGTTTGACATGGTTGTAGGATTTGGCTAGAGTGGATGATTAAATTACCTTATTATTTATTCTCAGATTTGTGAAGAGCAGCTGTCCCAGTATTCCAGTTTTTTTTCATGTGAAGCTGGTTGTAATCGGTAGTGTCTCCCTTCTGCAGTGAGGTCTCCTGGAGGGATGTGAAAACACAGAATTTCGGGGTCTGCCACATACAGTCTCTGTGTGTTTCCTCCTTGCTGCTCACAGGAACTGGCTTTTCGAATGCCTAGCAATGTCTGCAAGCCACTAGCAGTTAGAAAACAACTGTGAACATAGACGAGACGTGAGACTTTTATGACTTGCTGGGGAATGTTAGCTTTCTCTTCGGAGAGAGGTCTGGGTGCAGAGACCCAAGTATTCATCACCAGGTACAGTGGAGTAATTTGCTGTATCCTGAACTAAAGGTAGAGGTCCCACTTGCATTAAACTCAACAGTAACTTTCTGTTTCAAGGAAAACCACAGGCAATGTATCAAATCTTGCTGAGTTCGTAGAGCGTTACTGTTATGGCCAGATGGAGCGTTACCCTATGCTGCCCTGCCTGGTTATCAGAGACCATGAAATGTAACCAAATTATTTCTTCCTTAATCCTCTACCTTGAGTCATATGATGTCATTTAGAAATATATTTGTTTCTGAGACTACGTGGAAGAAAACCTACCTTATCGTTGGATGAATTAGTGTGGTTTTGTTCCGCTATTAATAATAAACATTTTCTAGTCTGACTTTTGTCTAATTTAAACTTTGTCTGATTTAAATCTCAGCCATTGAATCTTGCCAGCTGCTGGTTTGCAGATTTCAGGAAACTTTTATTATCAGAATTCTTTTCCCATAAAAGTACTTCTGGTCTGGGATGAGGGGAAATAAAGAGTTTGAGCTGATTTTACAAATACATTCACTGAAAGGCACTTTCTGTAGAGCTAGAACTAATTTCTTAAAAAAAAAAATAATCCTGGACTCTTCGTAATTTAGCTACATTCTATTAGAAATGGATGGTAGCACTAGATATTATTGCATTTATGTAAAGTATCATGTTAATACAATATTTATTTCTCTGCTGTAGTATTTCCATTCTGGTTCTGGTTTTCTCTGCTTGCTCAGCTTCCTGTGCTGAGTTCCCCTCAGTGCCGGCAGCGCGGGTGGGAGCAACCCGCTGTCTTCAACTTGGCTCTCTGCGGGTTGAGGCCCATCTGCCCCGGAGAGCACCTCGCTGCCTAGAACCAGCAAGTGCCCCGAGGCAGAGACTCTGAGCAGAGGATCTGACCCTCTTTCAGTTTGCAGGAGGAGAAAGAGCTGGGCCAGGAGTTGACCATTTCCAGATCAGTCTGAAAGAACCCCTCTTTCTTCTCTCATATGTCTTCTGAATTAAAGGTAAGGGAGCGAAGCAGCAGAGATTTAAAAAAAAAAAAATCCCAACGTTTACTCAAAAATCTCAGTAAACAGGTCTCATCACACTCATATGAAAAAAAACATAAGCCGCACAATTGTCAATGGACATGCCCATACAGAACTTAATTGCTATATATAGCACACACCGCAGTGTTGAATTCCTCAGTTAAATATTGCAGAAACTTGCACATAGAATATGTCGAGTGGGTGGCTGGGTGCACACTTGAGAAGTTAAGAGAGCCTTGGTAAGCTGTGTTCAAGAAGCATGGACATTCTCGTGCTACAAAGAGAAGTCAAGGGTAATATCTGAGAGACTGAGAGAGGAAGGAGTGTCTTTTCATTGCCCTTGTATGGAGAGAAGTTGCAAGGTACTTAGCACTGTAGGTGTGTGTACTGCTAGTACAGAGACTGACTGTGAGAAGTGCCAAGTGCTCCAAATTCCAGTGGAAGTACATTTGATACGATTCTTGTGTCCCTCAAGAGGAAATGCAAAGGTCAGAAAAACTAGATTTATTTACAGTATCCTATTTATTTTTCCTCAGCTGGTAAAAGGAAAAAAAAAATCTACTTAGTTTTCAACTAGTGGCAGATTAGGAGCTCCTGACCTGGTAAAATGCTAACGTCTTTGACATGTAAGTCAACAGGTTTCTAGTTTTGACTTGAAAACCATTATGTTTTCGTTAGTGTTCAGATAGAGGTATTTTGAAAATTGACCCAGTGTTTGAAAGCTGTATGTTTGCTTCTGCATTTATTAAAATGTAACACATGAAAAATTGTTGCATTGCCTTTGTTCCTGACCTGAGCAGTAGTACAGCGATTGTGCTTCTTGGAGATCAGTCCTCGTAGTTTCTGCTTGTCATTCTCTGTGCCAGTGGGGGGCTTTGCCCCTCCAGTCTTTCTCACAAGCAGTACTTCACACTGCCTACTCAGCTTTGCTAAAAGTCAGTGGCCTCTTGCCTTGAATAAGACTCAGAGAGTCAGCTTTGTAATCTTTCTAACACATTTTGAAGTGTCTTACTATTCTGCAGGGTAAACAAGGACTGTCACTATAGCTGGCAATTACGGTACCCTTTTGGGTACTCTGAATGGAGTGACCTGAAGGGATTATGAAGGTGGAATTGGATCCTTTTAGACTGGATATAAGGAAGAAATTTTTTACGGTGAGGGTGGTGAAACACTGGAACAGGTTGCCCAGGGAGGTGGTAGATGCCCCATCCCTGGAAACATTCAAAGTCAGGTTGGATGGGGCTCTGAGCAACCTGACCTAGTGGAAAATGTCCCCGCTCATTGTGGGGGAGTTGGGCTAGATGGCCTCTAAAGGTCCCTTCCAACCCAAAGCATTCTATGATTCTGTGATCCTCCTGGATATGGTATAGAGGGTGAAAGGACTGAAAAATCATGTTTTTTGACTAAAAAGACTGAAAAGACATTTTGGGATTGCTTTACTTGAGTCCTTGTGTGGGTCTGGGTATGTTAGAAGAAGGGCAAACAGTGCCAGATTGTGTCATGGTATGCCCTCATCTCTGCCCAATTCACTGTTTCTTAAGAGAAAATAAAGGAAGAAAAAGAAAACACAAACCCAAGAGAACTGTGAAATGCATACAATGAAAGCAGTTTTCTGTTTATCAGTTTCAATTATTTGTTCATGTTAAAACATAAATTGTAAATGTTTTAGTGAAGGTACGGCTTCCCTTTATCTACTGCAAAGCCACCTGTGGCTGGGCAAACAAAATGAAGTATTAATGAAATATAGTGCTTAGAGAAAACCTAGACAAACCTCTTCTGCTATGAAAGATGTTTGTCTTATTCTAATATGAAAAGACCTGTAGTGCCAGAATTACTTCTAAAGGTCACCTGCTCTTCCCCAAATTACGTGTATGATTCCTGTGAAACTCTGTTCAAAGGTAGCAACTGTTCTGTTGTTTCCATTGGAAGTGTGCATTTGCTGCCTGATAAAACCAAAAAGTCTTTCCTCTTCTGCAGTTGCGTGTTTCCTTATGTATGTGCAGAATGGTGTTTTCTAACAGCAGTATTTTTCACTCATTTCTTCTTTCCCTTTTTGTCTAGAATCAGTCTGTGCGTTGCAGTGGTGTGTTCGCTCTTCTGCATTCGCTGTATCTGTACTCTGTTCTTCACTAAGCAGTCTTTTTAACAACATCCGTATACTTCCACTCCTTGCAGTCTTGAATTCGTATTTTATTGCTACAACGACCCTTTTCTGTTACCTCTTTTTTATTTACTCATAATTCCTTCCCTAATGCTGTGATTGTTGTGTTTGTGCTCACCATATTGTGTTGTCTTTGAATTTCTCATCTTATGATTCCTGTAAATATCAGGAAGCTAGCTATGGTGTCTGACTGGTATGCTCCCATTTTTTATGTTTTCCTTAGATTTGTCCTTCACGAGTGAAGTATTTTGCCTGTGTTCTTGTGGAACTCATTTTCCTTCTGGTGCTTGTCTATTAATATATTTTCTTAAATATCAGACATACTCTCTGTAATCTGCACAGTTTTTCCCACATTTTTTGTTATTTTCCAGTTTAACCAGAACGCTTGATGCACCTTCCCTTCAGCTAAGGATTTCATATGGAAAACGCAAGCGGCAATTTGTTTTAATAACAGAAAGTTAAGATCGCAAAGCAGTTCTTGTTCTGTTGGGCTTAATAGATATGCGTGTGTCTGTATACGTGTGTAGCTCTGAATAATGTTCATTCTGCTTACCCTGTATAGTGTGGCGCTTTAAGATGAAAGGACATACCTAGAAATAGCCGGGAAAAAAAAAAATTCAACATAGTGTATATGTGTGTATGTTTTTCTGCTGAATATGGTGTATATTGTAGTCTCCTTATGGAACCAGATTCTTTCCTCCTGGACTTAGGATCTTTCTCAGAGATTATCTCTAAAGCATGGAAAAGGGGAAAGTAGAAAAAAGGATTCATGCCGCTGCAGGAGGGGCCCCGTTCCCGTTCTGCGTCCAGCCTCTCTGCGTTGCGCCTCAGCTTTGGTCGGAGCCTTGGAGCTGGGATCCCCCAGAGCCTTGGGCAGGGCAGCTTCCCTGAGAAAGGCTGTCCCGAGGAGGAGGAGTGAACAGAAAAGGTGACGGGGCCACGTTGGCAGAGATGGCGTGTACAGGATAGCCACTGTTCCTTCAGAATTTCCACCTTATTTTCCTATAAGTACAACCACAGTCTCTAACACTAACCTTTTCAGTTTCTGGAGAAACCGTAAGTTTATGATCAATGTTGTCTTTAAGGAGAATGTTCTGGTGTAATGGGAAAAGATGGAAGTAGAAGAGAAAAGGAGACAATTCTATTTCCCAATTCCGATTGGAAAAGAGAAGGTACAAAGCTGCAAAAGTTGTTTTGCAGGCTTGAAAATTACTTTAAGGTGCTTCATCCACGGCTTTCTTAAACAGTTTACAAACCCCAACACTGAAATGTCAAGTGAAAGGCTGAACTGGTCTGTGCCCTCCCGCACTGCCCCGCGCTGTCGGGGGGGACAGACCCGGGGGGAACAATTTGGACGTCTCTGTGCTGTGTGCCAAGGTAACAGGGCAACGGCGTGCCAGCGCGGAGGAGGAGAGGCTGGTTCTGCTTTCAGTCCGTGAAGTGCTGCAGTGAAGGCAGGGCAGAGCGGTGTGGGTGCGTGTATACTTTGCCTTTTACAAGGAGGAAACCTTCTGAGCAAGCGAGGTGCAAACCCGCCCGGGGCTTGGCACTTGGGAGGGCTGGGAACGCTGAAGCTGAAGCTTAGGTAGGTTTCCCCGCTGGGCAGCGTATTTAAAAAAATGCTTAAGGTGTTTGTCAGGATACTGAGTTAAAGCAAGATAAATGATGTTACCTTAAAAAAAAGAAAAAGAAAAAGGGGAGCACTTGCACTGGAGGTTGTAACGCGAATCATTTGTTATTTGTGCTTTCGTGTATTTACAGGAGAGTTGAGTGCTGGGAGGAGTTGAACCATAGGATGTTGCCGAGAGAAGAGTATTTATTGCAGCAGAACTAAAATTACAGGCAAAAAAATTAAAGTACTCTAGGGGAAAAAGAGTAATTCCAGCATGCCAGATATCCAGTATTAAGTATGCTTAATATTCAGTTTAGTCTCATATGACATGTTTATGACAAGTGTGTGTGCCCCAACAAAGGCACTGCCTAAAAATGTATTAATTAATTAGTTTTGGTGCAAGAAGAAGAAAGAGCACGCATATTCCTCTTTTTCACTGACAGCCCAATTTCCCTTTTGATAGAGGAAGATGCAGAATGATTTGAAGTGTGCCAGGTTTGGATTTCTCCTGGAGTCGTACCCTTAAAATCAGCAGAAGGGAGGGAGGGGAGTTACTCTGTCTATTATCATCAAGCTCTGCTAATGTAGCCCGGGCGCCACGTGACTGCAGAAAAGGCTATTATCTCAATGAAAAGGAAACTGCTTTTTAGAGCAGCAACAGAACAGAAGCAGGAGGAATTTTCGAGTACTCCACCATGCTGGATTGTCAAAGGGGCATCTCTCTGATCAGCAGTTAGGGAAGGATTAGCGTGGCCAGTTTGTCAGCTGTCATTAGAAGCAGATGACAGAGATGATAAGCTGCTGTGTGCGCACGTCCTCACTCAGCATGTGCTTTGGTTTACATCAAGACATAACACTGGTTTTGGATAATGGAGAGCTGATATTTTTAAGGCTGTAAATTTACTGGTAATTGGTGTGGGGGTTTTTTTTGTTGTTTTTTGGGGGTTTTTTTCTCCCTGGTTTTTCCTCCCTCCTGTTTTTAATAAAAAGCCAGTGTGATGGATGGGGAATCTATCTACATCTTGATCTGAAGACGCAGGAAAACTAGAGAGATCTGCCTTCAACTGCAAGGGCTGGAAGATGACAAGGTGTGTTTCTGAAGTGCTGTGACTTCATTGTTAGCGCTCCCTTTTCACACGTATGTGTGCTCCTGCGTGTGCATCGTGGGTGTCTGGATGTTGGGGGGGCGAGGGGGGTGTTGATTTGGGGGAGTGGGAGGAAGACAGTTTAAAGTTAATGTTTCTAAATAACAAATACAAAGAAATAATGTGAATTTGATTCTCCAGTTTCTGTAGTTTCCCCTCTTTTTTAATGACTACAGGTGTACTTGTGGTTGCCTGTGACAGTTTTATGGGTTTATGAGGCTAAGTATATCTTAGTGCACAGGAAATATTTTTGTAAGCAAGTTTTCTGGCATCCAGAGTGACACACAAACCCATCTATATTTTCCCACTGTTAGGAGGAGGTGGAGCCCAAGAGTGTCTGTTTCATTGCAGTAATTACTGTTCAGTGTTCAGTAATTTCTGTTCACATGAAAAAGTACAGAGTAAGTCAGACTGAGATGTTTGTGCAATAAAGCTTTCTCTTTCTGACCAAGAGCTTAACTAGACAAAACACACTGAAAGATTCCTAGTTGTTACGTAACTTTCTCTATTCTCTAATCTTAATAGTTTTCTTTACAAGTATGCGATCCCGTAAACAGAATGACATTCAGTTAATCTTCAGACCTCGTATTTATCTCACGGTTGTGCATGCTGATGTCATTAAATGTCTTGGCAGTATTTGCCTTTCTTTTAACCTTGGCAGGGCAACATTTAATATTGCAGGTTAATTAAATAATAATATCTCCCTAAAAAGGTTGTAGGTGGTTATTTGTAGTAAGTGAAAATAGTAGTTCTTGCAAGCTTGTTGGCTTTATTTTCCTGTCATACACAGCATTAAGCCCAGCACTGCTCTCTACTTCACAGCAATAATACTAATCCCAGACCACAAAAAAAGATAAAATGAAATGTGTGGATTTGCATGGGAGTGCTGATTGTCACTTCTCTAGCATTTTGTCTCCAAAGTTAAGGGCAGGATTGCAAAGATGCGTATAACCGGTCATTGCTGCAGTGCACTAGCAGTTTGCTAAAAGTGTGTTTTCCCGGATACATATTGAAATAATGGTGGTGACTATCATGCTTAGAATCCGTTTAATAATTAACTAAATACATACAGGAAATGCCTTAGTTTATTTTATTTAGGACTTTGAAAAACTCATGCTACTTTGAGATAGGAGGGGAAAGGAAAATGTTATTGTTTTTCAAATTAATACAGCAAGTGTTTGAAGAGACTTTACTTCATACTGTGAAGGCAGAGCAAGAAACATAAACAAGTTAGCACTATTTATTTGCTTGTTCTTTTTTGTCTTGGTTTGATTATTTTAATTGCACTGTACCTACATTTTGGTACAGATGCCTGAGGCAGGCGGTGCTGCTGAGGAGAGGCTTGAGAGCCCGTCACGTTCGCGGCACCAAATGTCGAAGCCGCAAGAACAATGAAACTTCCTCTCTGCTTCTTGTGTTTTCTTCCTTTATTTCATTACGGAAGAGCTAACAAGATAGTGGGGGCCGAGTAGCGCTTACTGAAATGTTGGCATCTGTGTTTTGTAGGAAAATAGATCTTTGCTGCTTGTACAGTTTGATTTGCCTGATGCCTTTTAGGACATATTAAGGGGGGAGATTTGAATCAAATCCATGTTTTGTATAGACTGTGTTCTTCAGGTGGCTTCATCTTCTCACAAAACTCAAGTTGGGGTGTTTTCTTTCATGGGCACTTTCTTACGGAAATAAGGTGTGTAGCATATATAAAATGTCAAGCACTGTCTGTGACCAAAGTAATTTTGTTTGCCCACTCTTCAAAATTCTGTATGCTGCTGTAGTCGACAAGGTTACACTGGTAATGTCCAAAAGGTGTTGCTCTCTTTTTTTTCTTTTTTGTTATCATCTCTGTAAGGTAAATTTCTTGTGGGAGGAAGGAGGGAAGACGTGACTGCATTGCAAAATATACCATGTTGTAAGAAAAAAAAGCCTACTTGGAAAGTCTGAGGTAGAGGAGTACTTTGAAATACTTCATTTCACTCCAGAGTTCTTAACACTATATTTAATAACAAATGCTATTAGGAAGTCAACTGACTGGTTGCGTTTTGCAGTGGCATTTTATTTCTCTACTTAGACTAGTAACAGGAAAAGAAATGAGGAAAGGTGTGAAAACAACCTTGATTCTCAGAATCTACTTCATTAATAAATGGAATTAATCTGTTAGCACACTACTATGGAATTGCCCTGTAATTGTGTTAGGAAAGCTGAGTGAAGGACTGAGGACTGGGTCTGCACGCCAAGATGTCTGTGCTGAGTGAAGGAGAAGACTCTTTGTAAGTTTGTAGCCACTGTACCTGTGAGGAAATCCCGATGGAGTTGTCTTGTTGCCTGCATTCCCTGTAAGCTTTTTTACTCGCTTTACGTTGAGCTGTGGCAGGCCTAGAAGCATGCCGGAGTTGGACTAAAAATTATTATCAGCAGGTAAAGCTTTAGTCTCTGAAGGTAAGGGGTAAGGTTTGCAAGCCTGTGTCTTTCAGAAATGGGCTGTTCTCGATACCCAGGAGTCTGTGGCTGACCCTGTGGGTAGTTTCCCTCATAGCTGGAGTTGTACAGTGAGGGATTGGGAAGGGCAGGCTGGGATGTGAGGGTGCAGAGCTAAGGTCACAGGAACCTGATGAAAATCCTAAATGAAGAATCAAGCTAAAAGCTTATGATAACTGCACTTAATTTGCAGTGTGTGTTGTACCTGAACCTCCTCTTTGCTGCTCCCATTTCATTTTCTCCCATGCACACTGTCCACAAACAGACTTCATCAGAATACTGAAGTGCTCCGATTTTCCATTCCCAGTAGCATAGGCTGTTGTGATTGAGCAACTATCTGGTACAAGATTCCCGTGAAGACACCTCTGTTAGAACTGTTAGAGCATGGTAATAAAATTATTTTTGTTGCTTTTTCTGAAGTTTTTCCAGGTGTTTAGTCCAACTACTTTTAAATGTTATTTTTCAGTTTGGCGCAATGTATTGCAGGCTTCTGGTCAACTCCTTGGAACATAGTGGATGTTTCTTCCCCTCTTTAGTAATTATGTTTCATTATATTCCAAAATTAAAAATACTTGGAATGTATACTAATTCTTTCTTAGCACTTGTGATTCTTCTTTACCATAAATGGTTTCATTATTAAAGCAGATTAATTTCAGTTTGTTTTTACAAACAGAATAAAATGGCTGATAGTGAACATTCAGCTCTAATAGTAGAGTAACCTGGTTTTCCTTGGGCTGCAGGATACAAGCATAGTTGTGTCAGGCCCATGGAGTGATTTATGTCCTACAGAAGAGAGAAATAACAGTTTGACATCGTCCTCTAGTAGACTGGGAGGAAAATCCAAGCTTCAGTGAAGTCAGTGATAAAATTCTGATTTATTTCGGTTGAGTCATAATAACCCCTTAGAACTCTTCGATTTTTGCAGAATGTCATTTCTGCTGTTAAGAGAGCTGTGGTAAAGCTTACAGGGTGTTGCCTGTAAGCATTGTGGAGGCCAAAGGTATATATGGATTTAAGAAGGAATTAGGCACAACTGAAGACAGGTTCAGAGGGAGGAGGAGGGATAGCAACACCACAGCTAAGCTTGAACCACTGATTGTCAGAGAAAGGAGGTGTCGGGGGAAGGATCGTTCTGCAGCTGCGTTGTACGTTTTCCTGAGGCGTCTGCTGTTACCTTCCATGACAGACTGGTCACTAACTAAATGTCTCTTTCACTTGACTTGTATAGCCATTCCTATGTATGTTTATTTGGTCATAGTCTGTATTCGTATAGGTGGGTACACTTGTGGGTACAAAGCTTGCGTCCACAAGGTTTTGTTGCTTGGCAGCTAACTAACTAAAGCAACAAGATTTTGAGTTGTGTTTTCCTTTTAAATGCTTTAAAATGACAGTTAAACTTTCATCTTCTTTTTTTATTGCTGGTTGCAGTATTTTCCTAAAGCAAAGAGAAGAGTATGAATGAAGACCGACATGAAATTTGAAGTCATTAGTAATTGTTATTCATGTTCACAGATCAGTTTTTAAACTCATGGGTGTATTAAGAAAGTATTTGATTAGGGTGTGCAGGCTACTATGAACACTTGATTTTTATCAAGCTAATCGTAATTCGTAAGTGTTTGCAAGAGACTTGTGCATGGCTCTGACATAATTTATTCTATATGTTTTGATTTTTTGTGGTTAGTAACAATGTGCATAGTTAGGACTCTCAACGCCTTTGTCAAGAGTTTAACATACATCTAACACATCTGTATTAAGTACAAAAATGTAATTCTGCATGTTGGGAGATGATACAAGTGTAATCTTTTATGCATATAGCTGTACTCTCTCAAAAGCATGCATTAAATTGGTTGTTCTTTTAGAAGGAAGTGTGGAGTATAGAAGCGTATCTTGTAGGTATGTGTGGAGTGCGTTATTCATTCACCGTGATAACAATGTAGAAATGTGTGGAAATGCTTCAGATAATGTTTAGGTACACTTCCTGCAAATCAGCGTTTTGATTCAGTGCCTGGCGTTCGAAAGAATGGCCTGAAGTTTCAGCATGCTGCCTGGTAATAGGTACGAAAGAGAAGAACAAACCCTCTCAGTGCTGCAGCTACGTGAAGATCAGTAACATTAGTTCAATCTTTGATTAGGCACCAGACAAGAAACATGGAGCTGGGCTTTCTGAACTGCAGCAAAAATTTCAGTAAGACTGTGTCTTTTCAGTAATGGTGTCTACTCTAGGACTGAAGGAACATTATTTTGATGACCAGGTTAGAGCTATGAAAGGTGGCATGCAACATAAGCGTCTCTTGCTGAGGCTCCACTGCAACCTTGGGCTGCACATCGCATAGCACCTGAGTGTGTAGAGATGCTAAGCTGATGAAAAGCTGGACATGAGCCGACAATATGCGCTCACAGCCCAGAATGCCAACCTCGGTACCCTGGGCTGCATCAAGAGAAGCGTGACCAGCAGGTCGAGGGAGGGGATTCTGCCCCTTTACTGTGCTCTGATGGGACCCCACCTGGAGTCCCGTGTCCAGCTCTGGAGCCCTCAGCACAAGAAGGAGCGGGTCTGGAGGAGGGCCACAAAGATGATCCAAGGCTGGAGCACCTCTGCTATGAGGAAAGGCTGAGAGAATTGGGGCTATTCAGCCTAGAGAAGGCTCCAGGGAAAAACTTACTGTGGCCTTTCAGTACTTAAAGGGGACTTAAAAGAAACATGAGGACAGACTTTATAGCAGAGCTTATGGCGATAGGACAAGGGATTGTGGCCTTAAACTAAAAGAGGGTAGATTTAGACTTAGGTATAAGGAAGCAGTTTTTTATCGTGGGGGTAGAGGTTGCCCAGAGAGGTGGTAGAAGCCCCATGCCTGGAAAGAGTCAAGATCAGGTTGGATGGGGCTCTGAGCAACCTGATCTAGTGGAAGATGTCCCTGCTCATTGCGGGGGGGTTGGGCTAGATCCCAGCTATTCTACAATTCTGTGATAGATCCTAGTGACCAGGAAGACCGAGACCTCTCTAGCTGCATGAAGTCATTGAAACTGAGGTGATAAGTCATGGAACTCAAATTCAAATAAGATAGGTTTGATACCTCTGTATAGGTTCGATAACTCTATGTATTACTTAGTGTATACAACCGATGCGGAAACACAATGCTGTGCTCTCTGGCTCGCCCTCTGCTTTTTACTTTTTGCTCCTACAAAACCCAGCTTCCTGAGCTTTTTATTACTGGAATACATTTTATCTAAAATAAACAGACTAGTATTTGACAGGCAGTTAACTGGAGTTAAATCCTAATGTAGACATGCCCACACCAGAGAGATGTGTAAATGCCTTTGTCTATTGTGATCAGGCATATTTTTCTCACTGCTAAGATAGGCATCTTGAAAACCACGCTGAGCTGTATAAGCTTACTGGTATTGTAAGTAATATATACTTTTGTAGGTTATATTTAAGAGATTAGAAAATGTTTCTGGATTTGAGTTTTTCCACCATGCCTTACTCTTGTGAGAGCAGTTGTTTCACTCTTCCCCTCTCTCTGCTCTGGTTTTTCCCTTGCTCTTTGGTGGTTTTGGGGGGGAAAGTTGGTGTTGGAATTTAGGTAGACGAATAAGAGTTTTGAAACTGAGATCGGCAGAAGAGGATTCAGTAGGAGTTAAAATATGCTTAACTCACTGTTCCAGAAGTACCATCAACTGGAACGGAAAGCTATTTAAATACAAAGTTTCCTATAATATTATCCTATTCTATGTTGTTAGATTTGCTTCACTTCTCAGCTACGCTATTCACAAAGTTATACTTTAAATCACAGTAGATTTGAAATAACTATGCTTCTAAATCAGCCTCATAAGTAAAGTTGTTAATAATTATGAACTACAAGAAAAATTCTGTACTAACTAAACATTTGTGGGAATTTAGACTCCTCCTTTTCCAGTGAAAATGCTTGCAGGCTCAGTATTTTTTTGCAGGCATAGTTTGATACTTATCAAATGCAACCTAGAAGGTTAAATGGTTTTATAATGACTTTTGGTTTATTTATTTGTTTTTTTTTTTTTCAACTTACCTACCCACCGCAAACAAAAGGATGCAAAAGTGACTGGCATATATACAAATAAGGTTCTGACATTGTATTTTGTTTTTTAATCTGGTGTTTTAAGGGCAGCTTTACTGGTATTAAGCTGCATTTCTTTTGTTGATGAGTGTTTAGAATCGGAAACAATTCTTGGTAACGAGAGGTGGAATCCCAAACCTGAAATCCCTATGCAGTCTTGAACAGTGATTTGCAGTAGTATCACCTGCCTCCTCTATGACAGTGTTTTGGTGAAAATGGACTTTTCCCTCTCTACAGGTGGAAAAGGAGCAAATCTCTTGTGGTTTGTATTAAAAATGATACTTTCTTTCTCCAATATTTTTTCTCTGTTGTCTTGTTAAAGCCTATTCTTACTATTCCTGGGCATATTAGAGGTGGCTGACGTAGGCTAATCCATAAGCAGCTGAGCGAGTGGCCCTGTTAAGAGCCTTAGCCTATGGGAATACTGGAGGTAGGAGCCAGTCTTACCGTGCTGGGGTCAGCCTGGAGAGGGGTTTTTGCAAAGTCTCGAGGAGAACCAGGGGTTTCACAAACTTGCCGTTTTGAGTGTCTGAGAAAAACCTCTTTCACCTTGAAGACTTAAGTGGACTTTAAAGAAAGTCCTATTAAATACAAGTCTGTAACACTGAACATTAATGTTAGCCATTTATTTGGTTGTTACAGCATGTGTTAAAGAGCTGCTGCTGCGCATTTGCAGCCTAATGTGTTTATTAGACGGTCTTCCCAGTGGCATCTTGAAGTGTCTTTCAGCTAAAAAATTCATGAGCATTATTGGCTTTCAGGCTGGAAATGGAATATGTTGTCTTCTTACTGTCTAACACACCACTCTAAAGCCATTACACAGGAGTAAGGGAAAAGATATTGGTGAGGAAGAAGCCTTTGGCTTAAACATCTGTTTATAGTCTGTTACGGCTTTTTGTAGACTGAGCAAAAATGCGGACAGTAGGTGTTGGAGCCAGTTTTCTGTTCTGTTATACACAGGCTCAATGGCATTTGCTAGTAAATTATGTTCCTTTTCTTAGTTCTAGTTTGTGGAGTTCCAGAATAAAGTAGAAGTTAGTAAATATTGCCATAAATCTTGTTTTAATGTTACCAAATCAAAGTGTATCTTCTAAGTAACAAGTTTTATTTTCAGACAGAAAAGGCTGCAAATGCGCATCAGATGTTAGTACAAGTCCTTTAAAGGTGACTAGAGTTTTTCAGCTTGCTTCTACCACCTTCCTCATAGAAACTGTTTTCTATTTTTGCTTTATGCTGCGTGACTATTGTAAGGTGGCAAAGATTTTGGCAGTTTCATCTATAGTGAAAGCGGTAGTGCAGTTTCAGGAAGAAAGCATACCTTTCAATAAATTAATTTGTATTTTTAATATGAGTTTACCATCACCAACCTAGATGTTGGACATCTTGCTTGTTTTGGCAGACTAGCGTTGTTTTGTTTGGGGTATACCCGAATGCCAGGTGTTCGGTGATAAGGATGGGTATAGTAGTTGGTTGTAAAACATGTGGCTTATGTATACCAGGGATCCAGGAGGATGGTTTAATATATCTTTAACTTTCTTTTCTGTCAGACTTTTTAGTGGTGGATCTCTTGCTTTAATTTAATTTTACCAGACAATAAAGTCTTCCCCCCTCTCCTTTTATTTGCCTTGATTTTCACCTCTGTTTTTACTCATTTCCAGACCCTTATCCATGTGTCTCTGGATTTGTCAAAATACCCGTGGAAGAGAAAGCTTGCACACGAGGAGGCTGCGCTTCAGTGCGTGGGGCGGGTGGGCTCAGTTAGCTGATGGGGATTCTGGCGGTGATTCTATGATGAAGAGCGCTGGGAGTCAAAGCAGCCCTTCCTCCTGAACCGCTGTGGCTCACCAGGAAAAGGTTGGCCTTGGGCTCCAGTGGCTCCAGTCTCTGATCTAGTGTCTTATCCTGCCTCTGACAGCGATTTCCTTTTGAGGCCTGGGAAAGTGGCTAGCAGGCATTGCCTTCTTCAAAAGGGTTGAAGATGGCAGTACGTATCAATATTAAATATTTTCCGATTCAGAAATGGAGCCAGTGAAAAGAGTTCATAAGCAGGAAAAAATGTGAAGAATCAGAAGTTGCATGTGACTTCCAACTTTCCTCTGGCTTCTACCAGAATTAATGCTATGTGGAGTACATGAGTAATTTTGAAACCGAGACTGAAAGCTTCTAGTCATGAGAACTTCACAGGAAAAAAGTATGAATTGTAGTGGATGTATGTTTGAGTTTATAATTAACCACAGGAATACGAGCTGTTTATATTTTTAAATTGGGCTGTTAGAGAAATTTTTTGCCAGACTTTTCCCTGACTTGTAATACTTTGGTCAGTAAACAGTATTTTTGCTGTACATTGCTCAATAAAACAGTGGCTTCAGTAAATCACTTCTATGTTTATCAGTTGTATCTACGCTAAATGCATGTATCGGTGTGCTGAAAGGCTGGTAGTGTAGTACTGCTACCTGATTGTCCGCTATATGGTACTTTACCTTTTGTTTGCTGCTTTTCAAATTGAAATAGCAGCTTTGAAGGTGTAATCCTCATTTATTCTTTAACTGCGTTTGTTAGGCTTATAATAAATCTGACAGTTTAACAGGCCTTGTTTGGAAGATGGCCTACCCTGATAAGAGATAAAATGCACATTATCTTCTTCTGCACTGACTCTGGATGATTAACTGGGTTCACTGATGCTGAGGATCAGTGCTGGAAGGTTAACTGCATGCCATGCTCCTTCGTGGCGTTTGAGGAGTGGAGTAGATGTTACAAATTCACACAATTGATTGTGCTAGATTTTTTTCTCTCTGCTCTTTCACGGGGCCTCTGGTTTTCTTTTTTTTCTCCCATGTGTTTAATTTTTGGGTTTACATTGTTTCAGTTTCTTCCCCTGTTGAAAGATGAATGTCTAGTAAAAATATGTTTACTATTGCTTCATAATTAGGTGAAGTCTCTCTGTGTACTCTAACTTAGAGCAGTTGCTGGTGGAGGATGTGCAGGAGGATGTGCTGTCACAACGAGAGCAGAAACTATTGTTTTGTTACTGATAACAAGAAAAAATGAATTGAAGACTCTTTCAGGCTGTCGTTTCAGTCTCCCAACATCTGGTAGAAACTGGTTAGTACAGTCTCAGTGACTGTGATTATTAACGTATACTGTCCAGAAGTTTGCTCATTTAATTTTTCAGTGTTTGTGATTTACATTTAACAATTGGAAGAATTAGACAGTGTTTTTATCTACAAGTATTTTGGATGCTTAGGCCTGTGGTAGCGAAATGGAGAGAGCAGGAAATACGCTTATGGTATTAAATGTAAATACAAACAAAGTATTTCCTTACCCAAGGTGTCCTGTTGGTACAGGTCAGCTGTTGGAGCCTAAAATTATTTCTTTAGGTATTTTTAGCAATAATAATTCCGCCTCTCTAATTATCTCCTTCCTTGTATGAGAATGCTGCAGTGACTGTATTTATCTTTCCATTGCTCTGTTGCTCCTCGTTGATGCCCGGTGGAATTGAAACTTGAGCGGCATCTGAGTCAGCAGTAGAAGTTCAGCTCTTAGTTATTGTAGATTTGTTTGTAGCACAAATGGAAAAAACCTTAATATATATTGAGAAGAAAAATCTGCTACCACCACTGAAGGCAAAATACTAATCTCACAGTGGGATATTGTGTTTTGGAGTGCAATACAGCTGCCAGTCAACTTGCACAATAAAAAAGGGAGTGCCTGGTCTTGCGTGACAGTTCATTCTGCAAGACATGCATTCGAATTCAGCTTTGTAAGACCTTTTCTTTCAAATAAAAATTGGGTTAGTTCAGCATCGGACATATGATGCTATTTTTTTCATGAGCAAACATATGTCTCCATTTCTCTCTCCTCAATGCAGTGATTTCTGCTGGTTTTGTTTTTACTAATTCCCAATTTGGTTAATCCTTTTCCTGTTCTATACCATGCTAAATAAGCCTTACCCACTTCTTCTTGATTTTTGTTTCAGAAAGCATATGGTAGACCTGGTATGACATTTCCATTTCTTCTAAAGCAGTAAATGAACCAAACTGTTCAATTTCTTTGTCTGTCTTCTTTCTGGAAATTCCTGCAGAGGTGTAGAAAAAGAACAGAGGAGCAGGACAAATGCTGCTTTCTAATCTAAGGTAGTTCCCTGTAGGTGAGGTCTGCTGGAGCTAGAGCCTGTAACTTGTCATTCTATTCACTGTGGCTTCAGTTTTGAATTGTCATGTTTCCTGGAAAAAATCAGACTTCAAGTTTGGGAGCTTATTTTCTGGTCTGATAAGCTATCTATGTGGTTCAGGAGCCTAAGGATATTTAGAACAACTTTAAAAGTTCCTAAATTATCTTGTTAAAGAATATTAATTTATTTAATGTTATGAATTTTTGTGTATTCTAAAACTAATAGTAATAATGAATAACCAAGAAATTTTGAGATGGATAAATTAATGTGTGTAGAGGGACTTAGGGCAGAACCTAAAAAGCACTGTAGACAGTTTAGCTGCTCCTGACCCACAGGTGTTTGTACATCTAAAATTCATTTATCAATTCCATCTAAATTCATGAGGTTTTCCCCTTCTTACTTGAAAGTTTCCTAGGTGCCTGCTCTTTGATACTACATGTGCCCAATAGTACTTTCTTCTGAAAAATGTGGTTTTAGTTCCTTGCTTATACGACCTTAAATTTGTAGAGGTATCTAGACTCTTCAGAGATCTTCATCTAGTAATATGCAGAGATCTTGAATGTGAATTAGCTCATGGAAAAAAATTTCACATAGCTGCTTGATTTTTAAAAGGCATGAGGAAACTGGGAGGGTGCTTACCTCTGACTCAACTTGTTAGAGTCATTGCTGAGAAATGGGAGATACGGGTTTGCTCCCCTCTTCAGCCTAAAGTATGCAGACCTCAGTCTCTTGTGTCTTAAGACAGTGTTTGAACTACTTACCAGTGAGTTTAGTTGGTGTGGGCTACACACCGAAAGATTCCTATTGCACTGCAAGAGATAATTAACCTTGCCCACTTTGCTTCATAAATGTCCACTTTTGGCAAGCAGATAGCCTACCACCTAGGAGGCTGTCCTGCGAGATGAGAAATAGACTTGTAACCCCTCTGCAAAGAGGGGACTGAATCTCTGTTGCCCAGTTTCTGGCTTTTCTAGTTGGTGCATAGTGTTATGGAAGAGCAGCGCAGCAGATTATCTATTCACAGCTTCAAAAAGCTGATTCCTCCTCATTTCTCCTAACTCAGGAGAGGGTTTCAGTTGCTGAAACCCAAGAGAATAGCAGAACTTTACCTATCCCAGTCATCCCCTGAATCCCTAGGGAGATAGAGTTTGGGGGCACATCCTTTTGATTTTAGTAGTGTACTAGATACTGCTGAGTGGCTTTCATTTTGGCCTGTGAGATTTTTTAGATTGACTTAATATTGTCTATCTAGCTCTTCACTTTCCAAGGCACCTAACTCTGGATTTTTCATTCTGCACCTACAGCACAGGAGCTGCAGAGCCTGGACAGGTTTTTGAGGTGCAGAATGTGATTTTTAATTAAGACATAGAGAGAGCAGAAAGCAAACACGATAGTAGGTGGTAGATTTCCAGAAAAGTTTTATGATGAGTAAAAAGAAATGGGTTAACTGGTTCTAAGAACAATCTGATAATGCTGCTGAGAAAAAGACATAATGGCTTGTTAAGTGCAAATAAAGTAATACTAGTAATAAATAAACTGTTTGTTTAGATCCAGTTACTACATTTACATGGGGAGAAGGTGCTAGTTTCATAATAATGGTACCACTTTTATTCTCGTAGATACAGAAGGATGAAGTTTGGATGTTTATGGTGGGAGGTTGGCTTTAATGTGTCCTCCGAAGGCTGCTACCATAGACGTGCTGGAATTGCTACAGAACAGCATCAGTGTGAATGCAAGAACTGAGCTATGCATTGGTGGAGTTACTGGTGAAACTTTGGTTCTTGCAAAAATAAACTTCCCTTTGAAGTAAACCTGGCAGAATAGGTGGGAAAACTGTCAGTAAGTGTTCCTATTTGCTTTCAGGGGGAAGAAGGAGGAGTGGAGGGGGGTGTTCCCCCTAAATGCTGAGCTCTGACTTTAATTCTTACTAGTCTTGGGGGAGATGACGACTGTTGAATGTTTGACAGGTTTTTGTGAATTGTGCTTGCTTTTCTCAAGAAAAATGGTTAACCGATTTAGGTTTCTCAGGTATTACTTGGGAAGCATAAGAAATGAAGGGATTCCCCAGCCTAATTTTTCTTCTGAACTTTAGGTCACCGTCCTGAGTCTGGCTCGGAGATCAGATATCTCGAATGTACAGCTTTCATCATGCTGATGATCTTTTTTCTCACCCCAGTCTGTGAAAAATTAGTCATTGGAACAGAGCCCCAAGGACAGTTCCAGCTTTCCACTGATGTGAAACTGCTGTCTCCTTACAATTTCTCTTTAATTATCATCACAGTTTTCTTAAGAGTATGTTGCTCGTTCCTTGGAGCTCTACTTGTGATAATTATGAAATTGTGTTTTATCAAGAAAGTGCTTAGCTCCTAGCCAGTTAGACAAATGTATATTTCTACTTTTGTATTTAGATAAATTAGGATGTGAATGGCTGCTGGGGCCAGAAACCAGTGAAGATATGTAGTTGTTAAGGAACAGCCAGTGTCACAGTCCACACTGGAGACTGCAGTAGATGTTTTACGCTCTGCAGTAAGGTTGGTGTTGGTGTGGAACTGTGAATGGACTGACGGACGTCACTGGGGGTTCTCCAGCGAGTACGGACTGATGGAGTTTGTGACGGTACATCTTCCCTTTGAGAGCTCAGCTCTGCTCTGCCGCAGAACTAAGGCCTTCTTGCTCTTCTTGCAATGGGTTGTTCTCAAAACGGTGGCAGTATGTATGTACATGTAGATACACATATGCATGTATAGACTCTATAATAGAGAAAAAGATAATCCAGGTATTTTTCAAATAGAATCTGATACCATGCATGTCAAAGACTAGCTGGCAGCTATACATTTAAGGTATGATACAGTCTTTTTCATGACACTTGGTCAATATCTAGAAAAAAGAAAGTTACTCAATTTTCTGCTCGAACTGGTTAAAAAATATTTTCAGTACAAAGAAAGGAATTTCTGTTCTTAGGAGTTTTTTGGGTGGGGTTTTTTTTATTTATTTAGAAAAACGTTAGATGATGTTCAGTTCTGAATCTGAGACAGCTGCAAGTCTTAATTTGCTTGCTCCAGTTTCAATAAGTAGCCTTTATCAGCATCCCTGTAGAACTGCTTGGATCTTAGTGTCCAGGCTGTTTCTGACAGTATCTTCATTCAGCCAGGTCATTGGGAAAACTAGGAGTTCCAGTGAGAACATCCTAGTGCCAGCAATCTCTGGCTGCTAGGTTTTATACAGTGTCAAGAACAAAAAGAAGAAGAGAAGGGGACCCCAGTTTTAACCCAAACATTCCCCTCATTAAGTTCAATGCATGCCTGAGTTGGCTAGCAGAGGGAAGAACTGGTGGGGCAGAAATGAAGGGCTTGAAGGAGGTGATGGACCCCCACCTTGTTTTGATATCTGATTTCCATTTTATGCCACTGTGAAGTGATCATGGAATTACAGGCTCCAGCTCTTATATTAGCACAGTATGAATCACCTCCTGGAGACACTCACCTCCTTCATGGCCCTCGTGTTTATTTTTGTGCTAGTCCCAAACAACACAGGAGCTCTCTGAGATGTCTGGCAATGTCTCTCTACCATCATCCTTACAAAACTGGCAGCAACTAGGCAGATGGTGAGCTAGCGCTGCCCTGCATTGCATGAGCTTTGATCATTCACATCAGCTCCCTGTGCCCTTTGTAGTAGTGTTTTCTGCCTCTGGAATATCAGTACT
This sequence comes from Opisthocomus hoazin, assembly GCF_030867145.1. Lineage (NCBI taxonomy): Eukaryota > Metazoa > Chordata > Aves > Opisthocomiformes > Opisthocomidae > Opisthocomus > Opisthocomus hoazin. The sequence goes on from NC_134416.1 coordinate 39,311,649, forward strand.
TACTGAGGAGCGCATGATCTGGGGCAGGCGAGTTTCGTGTGCTCTGATGGTGCACAGGACAACAGGCGGCCAGGAGTGGGGCAGGATTTCCACGGGCTGTTTATTGCACAAATTATAATAAGCTTGTGTTGTTTGAACATGCTATAGTTTAAGAAGTTATTTTCTTTATGAGGTAGATTATATGCACAAAATATTGGTCAGTTCCTTACTGTTCTCTAGAGTTGACAGATGTTCTGTTTCTACGGTATTGTATGTGTACTTGTGCAAGCATTGTCTTCTGGTTTTTAACTAAAGCTGCGCCTCCTACCTTTTCACGTAGCTGAGATGCACGTTTCGTTTCATGTATTTCAATTCTGTTGTGCTCTTCTTGTTGTGTGGCACTGTGGCTTCCCCTTTGTCTTTCCTCATTCAGCCTTGCAAAATTGCCTTGAAAAATCAGCAACCCAGGCACAAAAGGTAGTAATCTGTTCTTACGTAACTGGTAACAATCAAAGAGATGATAACGCTTTACTTGGCCGCCAGAAATTTTCTTCTGAAGCAGTTTTGTATGGCATTTTGTGGGGTCATGAACACAGTATTTTTATTGGTACCTTTCAAACAAACTCTGTTTCGAATGGTAGATTTGCCAAGTAAAAACTGAGTTGGGCATGGAACAAGAAACTTAAAAATATGAACAGAGAACTGATGACTTTTCCACCATAAACCTTTCTCGCAATTTCTTTCTTTTAGTTGCTGATATGTGTTCAAGATGAGTGGGATGGGAGAAAATACCTCTGACCCATCCAGGGCAGAGTCAAGAAAGCGCAAGGATCCTGATCAGCTTGGACCCAGGTTAGACCATTTGTGTCTGAAGATGTTGAATGAGAAAGACTTAGAAAAAATGTAGCGTGTGCACATATTTTTCATAATCATTTAGAAAATTGCAAACTTGCCATTCTTGCAGAGCAAAGTCAGTACCAAACTACTCCAATTCGGTGATCCTGTGTCGTTGTGGGTTTTGGGATGGGGAGTATGGAGGCATTGTCTTTTCTTACTATTTTCTTGTTTGTTTTAAATCTAACCTAGTGCCAAAATACACAATTTGGGTGATAATGTAGAAGGTATGTAAAAATATTTTTTGGCTAATCATTGCCGAGAGTCTTCAGTCACTCATCTGGCAATCTAAGATTTTTTTTACCACCTCTCTTGTATGTCATAATCAGGGACTTGAAAAATATTTTTCAGTTTTATAGCAATTTGCAACACAAATTTTAAAGCAGAACCACTCTTTCAGCATTTTTGCTTGTGACTGTGTGTGTAATTTCACAAGGAGGCGGGGAGTATGGATTTGTTTGGTGTAACTTTTTAAGCTGTTTTGTTTTCTCATACACTGTCACTATATGATACTCCTTGGATTCTCAGCGCCACGTGGAGGGATGCTTGTAAATGTTCAAATCCCACCCCCCCAGTTAACCCTATGTGTTGAATTTCAAATCCCAAATCTCTTTTGAAACAAAAACATGACTGCTGGGGGAAAAAAGAAGTAATGTCTTTTTTAATGCTTCTTGCCGTGTTCCAGAGGAAACCTTTCTGCTTGAGAAACTTGTAAGTTACATTTTTTGTAATGAGAGAGGGCAGTTCTCAATGTTTTAGTTAAACTACTCTCAAACCATTTGAAACCATCTTTGAGCTGGCCAGAAGGCAAACAAACGGACATTAAGTACAACATTTTTATAAACTCCTCTTTCAGCCCTAAAAGAAGCACTGAGAAACGCAATCGTGAGCAAGAGAATAAATATATAGAAGAACTTGCAGAGCTGATTTTTGCAAATTTTAATGATATTGACAACTTCAACTTCAAACCTGACAAATGTGCAATCTTGAAAGAAACTGTGAAGCAAATTCGACAGATAAAAGAACAAGGTAAGAAGGCTAATTAATTGACTTTCAGTATTTTCTGTGTATATTATTACTTTATTTTTGGCAAACCTGATGGTCTCTTCAGCTTTCCTGTAGCAAATTCCCAAGTTTTTTTTAATCAGTAATGAAAAATGCTGTAATGCCATGTAAATGGAGTGTGTCAAGTATCATGTTCACTATTTTAAAAATAAGCTTCACAGAAAATTCAGAAATTCCCTAGAGGAAAAGAAAATCGGTCGGTCCAGTGCGTGCATCTAATAGAATTGAAGTGAGTTGTGATTTTACAAAAGTTAAATTAGCAGGTGGCTTGGGGGGGGGGGGGGGGGGGGAAGGATGATGGGTCCATGTGAAACAGGAATAGTCCAGTAGAGTGGGGTGTGAAAGTACTCTGCATCCCCGCTTTTGCTTTCTTTTGTTGGTATGAATAGATATTGTGGACTAAATTATCTGCGTCGCTTAAATGATGACATCATATCCTCAACTACAATAGAGTTGAAACTATTCTAATCTCTAGATAGGCTCCTGTTATAAATGTAAACCAGAGAACGTGACAGTTTTCTTCCTGTTCTTTGTCTAGAAGATTAGGTTTGTATTTCTTTTAATATAGTTCCTTTTTAAAAAAAAAAAAATCTTAGAAATTTTAAATTTTTGGAAGTGGGTTTTGTGGCACATGTCTATCTGGGTAGGCATGAATAGCACTGCAGGTGTTTGGGGCAGATTCAAATTCTTCAAGTAGGTGCGTATCACTTTTAATGTAGATGATTGCAATCTCTTCATAAACTGTGTTTAGAGTGATTCCTTTGGTTTCCAAACACTTTCATTGGCATCTTTCACTTTTTCAGTATTCTGTGATTTCTGTGGGAAAATAGTATTTCCTTCTCCATACTGTATGTGTGAAGTTAAAAAAGTGGAGATAACGTGTTGCATAATTTAGATGCAGATTGATTTCTGAAACAAGTAGATGTGTAGATCTGCAGTTTCAGACAACAGCATATTCAAAGCCAAGTGGAAAGTGTCAAATTGTGTCAGCTGCCTCCAAAGAGTTTCTAACTGATTAATCTTCAAGAATGTTCTATTTTTCAGCTTGTTCTCCTTGCTGTTAGGTTGCCATAACTTTTAAAATGGAGATTCTACTGAAGTTGCCATGCCCCATATTAGAAGTCTGCCTTTTAACCTGACACAGTGTCCATCATCATTTTGCACCTTGCTGGCTTCTGAGATTTTTTTTTTCCCTCCTTTTCTTTTCTGCTTCCTTTTCTCACTTTCAGTTTTGGATTTTTGCTTTGCTGTCATCAGCAGACACATTCTGCTTACCCTTATCTGAGAAGGGATGAGAAATGACAACAAAATTGTGTTTTCTTAGGAAGTAGGTGCACAGCGAAAAATCTGTTAGTCCACTTGGTAATTGTCTCAACAGCTCCAGAAAATCTGCTCTGAAAATCTGGCTCTAACTAATGGCAACTTTGTCAAATCCAGGGTTTTGTTGTTCGTGACCAATATCATAAAAACAGTTTTCCTGTTGTTATAAAATGTTCACACTCATCAGACCAGGTTACGTGTAAATTACTGAAATTATCACAGGCCAGAATTGTACCAAAGCTGAATTGCACTTAATTTTCTAAGCTCATAAAGTTTTATTGCAAAAACAACTGAAAATACAATTCTAAAGACAGACTAAAATGCTATGAATACTGTTTATTTCAACAAGTAGAAGTAGTTTGCAACCCTTGAGCAATAAAGACAGTAAATTACTCCTTATGATGTTGATTTGTTGCACAAGGTTCTTCAGCTGAGAACAGTTAGACTGGACTGGTAACTGTTTGGGTCTTGCCGTGAAACTCATAGCTGGTACAGACTAGACTTTAAGCTTCTCTAAGGGGAATTGCAAAACACTGAGACCTTCAAGGTGGTCATTAATAGCATCTCAAGATCTAGAAACAAAGATTAGAATTCTTGAAATTAGTCCTTTAATTAAAAGTTTGATACCGATTTCTACATAGAAGCTACATCTGTTTGTTGTAATAACAAATTTAAAAGGCTTTTCCTTTTAAGAAAAAATTCAAATGACAGCATACTCTGAAGTGCAGTGTTGTTTTGGAACAGGCATTTCATTAACAAATAGGTCTCACAAGCAGTAAACACTCAAACTGCATGACCAGTACAGTACACCTATAGTTGCGTTGAGTGCCACAAAAAACCTGACCTAAGCAAGGCAAACAGATTGAAGACCTAATGAGGCTGTTACCGTTGCCGTCTCACGTTTTTTACGTAATTTATCACCTCGTGGGGAATCCTGCACTTACATATACTCATCATTTAAATGCATTAACTTTTAGGTTGTTTCAGATCTTTCTAATTGCTTTTCCACTGCCAAGACATGTTAGAACACCTTTACAAAGGTGAAACATTTGCGTTGTCTTAACAAGATCTATCTCTAAAACAAAATGATGACAATAATCCTATACTTGCTTAAAGTGTCATGAGACTAAAGTTAAAAATAATATTTTCGTACAATTGTTTTGTTGATTTTTGGTGTTACATGAAATAGTATGAGAGACTAAGGTTAAAAATCATGTTTTGTTGATTTTTAGTGTTACATGAAATACCTGTAGGAGAAAACTAAATGAATGTCCTAAAATTGCTAAGTGATTCTACACTAACACAGACAGATTAAGATGACTCAGCTTTTGCAGTGGGTCTGCTCTGCGTTTCTTCAAAGACAGATTAAATTAAATTAGCAACAGATTAGATTAAATTAGCGAAAACTCATTTTAGAGTTTTATTATGTAGAAGTTTTAGTAAAGAGGTTAGATTTTTGAAATAAATACCAAAAATTCTTCACAGATTTTCTTCGTCTATAAATAGAATTGCACATATAGGTCTAATTACTGACAAAAGCGCAGTCAGTTATAAATACCTTGTAAAGCCACTGAAAGCAACAAGTTTTATAGCTGCTACTGAGATTTGACAAGGAGACTTTGTTCTGGGTTCTAGGAGTGGAAACAAGGAAAGAAGAAATACAGATTGACGTTCATTTCCCATGTCAAGCTTGCTGGGCTGGTAGCTGAAAAAAAGTAATAGATTTTTTTGTTGTAGTAGTACTATATAATTTAGTATAATGTTATCCTGATCTATTGTATATGCAAATATATATTTGCAATACTATATCTGTTATCTTTGTATCATTTCTCACAGTATATACTTCAAAGGTTCTTTAGTTGTGGTATGTTAGCGAGTCGGTTTATTACAATTTGAAAGCAAGTTATAAATATAAGCGTGTAACTGAATTCATTAGAAGAATTAAAGATATTTGGAAGATGTAACTATTGTGTGTAGTTTTAGCCTGGGTTTTGAATTCATACTTGGGGAAATGAAGACAAGTTTCTTTACAAAAGCTTAATTTTCTACTGAGGGCTTTTACCATATTATCTTACTGTGATTGGATAGAGATTTGTGGATGTCCAGAGGAGATGAAAAATTGTGATTCTAGCATGAAGATGAAACAGGAGTTGTATTCATGTAAACCTTAAGTGGATATTTCTACTGGGGATCTGAGAGTTGGGTTTCAAGTACTGAGGGGAAAAAAATTGTTCAGGTTTTTTTTTTATAGCATGAAAGTGATATGAAATGGTGGTTTCATGGTTGTTTTACATAGTCGTGAAAGTGTAAGCTCTCCTGTTATTTGCAGTCTGTGTTAAGTTACTTTGAAATAGTAATAGTCATATATGTTGCAGATGTGTTCATAATTTATACAGATGTGTACAAGCACAGTAAGGTCCGATTTGCACGTGCTTAATTGAAAAAACTTGATTTAGGCAAGTGTAAAGACCGCTGGGGGTAAATGTTCCTTTATATGCCAGACAGCCAAGAAGCTATAAAGCCATTTGATTGTACTGAAGAAATATATCTAGTAAAATAATACCTGATTTTAGGATCCTACCTTATTTTTAAGAAACAACTTCAACACTTAAGACAGATTCATTTCAGTTGTGTAAGTACTGCTGGAAATGTTTTCTCACGTGTGAAGACAACAAAATTCTGACAGCAAATAAAAGGAGTCTGTGTTTTCTTCTTCCTTCATTTACAATAAGTTGTAGTCTTTCACATCAATCTCATTTGATTTCTACCTACAGTAGTCCTTTTCTTGTATCTTACCATCTGCCTGTCTCCTCTCATTATGGTAGCGTTTTTCTTTCTCATTATTGCTTTTGGTTGATCCGTACCCCTTAGCTGATTTTTTTTTTCCTTCTAGGTATTAAGCAGGATATAAAAATTAAACCTTTGCCCTTAGTTTAAAGCTCTTTTTATCCATCATGCTAACCTCAGTCTCAGCAGGTAAATAGCTCACATTTTAAAGCAGAGACTATTTGTTACATTTCACTGCTTGAACATCTCCTGGTTCAGGCTTTGAAACCTCCTTTTCTTCATTATTCAGTTGTGCTTTTACCCTCTTCTCTGGATATCAGAAATGCAAAAGGTACAGAGAACGCAGAAGATCACCTTAAGATCCCTCAGCGGTTTCTCTAGCTAAGCAGTCTCCTCTGACCCTTGCAGTAGGAGCGCTGAAGAATGTGTCCTGACGTCAAGTACAAGACATGGGTTTTGTTCTCAAGTCCCCTGAGTATCTTTTATTAAACTCCAGGTCTGCATATCATATTTTTCTCCTTCTACCTTCCATGCCTTTCTGTTTTCTGTAGCCTTCTTTTAGGATGGCATCCACCTGTCTTACTTAGATTCACAAACGGTGGGATATAACCTGCTGTGCCAAAGTATCCCCAAGTGCGATTTTATGTCTTGGTTCCGTTTTCCTGCAGAGTCCAGCTTTCATGCGTCACCAGTTTCTGAAGAGGCTTTGTGTTCCGTAGATCAGCTTTTCAGTAGTACGGGGAAGGAATATCAGGGTGGTGGTTATCGGTCTAGCTGTTAATGTACGCTCTTGAGTTGCCAGATCTTGTTTTCAGAGTAGCCTTACAAGACAGACCTTGGAGAGGATGAATCACCATATGAAAGCTAAACAACGTTGGGAGAAGGAGACATACTTAATGAAGAGCGATGTGCAAGAGCTATGGAACCTGTATGAATTTAAAAAGGCAGCGTGTTGTTAATCATATATATCTTCTTTTTCTGGTTTTGCATTTGATAGCAAAAGCAGTTTTTGCTTCCCTGTAGCAGTACTACTTTCTAATCACAGGGTCACTCCAGCAGACAGTCTATTGTTGCCTCCAGCGCCAGTATGCAAGTAAAATAGCTTGCTAAAGGAAAACGGCATGGTCTTAAAGCTGTAATGAGGTGTTACTTTGGCTGCTGCTACTTTGAATTTATCAGATCTGAATTTAGATTCATATTTCACAAGGTATTTAAGCAACTGCCTAACTTTAAGCAGACGAGTAATCCCTGTTAAGTCAGTGGAACTACTTAAAGGTTTAAAGTTATATGCATAAATGTTTTGCCAAATCAGGATATTAAGACAAGAGAGCATAAGCAGACTTTTTTTTTTGTTTTGCAACTATTTCAGTTGGTCAGTTTTACTGTAATTGTATTTTTTTACGTTGGTCATATTTGAGATGGCAGAAGATTTAAAATTGATGCCAATTTTTGATTTTTTTTTTTAAGGAGTTCTGCATGGCTATTATTATTGATATGTGCTGTACTTTCAGCCTGATAGGATTTTAAGACTGAATTAAGCGTCAGAGGAATTTGTGCTGTGAAGTCAAGCAATTTATGCAGAACATTTACAAAAAATCTATTACTGAATTTGCTTTGCTGTCTCCTCTACCTACAGCTGAGAGTGGTGCACTAAAAATGGCTTTGATCTTCCTCTGTACGTTGTAAAGCTTTTTTGCTAAATATCCAGTTACGTTGACTTTGCTACTTACATGCCTGCAGATAGCTACCGATTCACTGAAGAATTCAGACTGGTTTTAGGTAATGCAGACCATCGGTTTCTTTTCTGGCTCTGAGGAAAGGTACTCATTAGCCAGCAGACCCATCAAGTGGGAAATTTCCTGAGCTTTCTTTATTTTACTGGAGATGCATATCATGCAGACTAGTTGGCTGAGGCCTTATCTGCACATAAGTTACGGCATTTTAGCTATACTAATAGTTTTCTGTGGAAGCAGTGTTGTAATTTAATTAATACGGCTTATAAGAGGAGCAGCTGAGGACACCTGTATGACATATAGCTCTGTCCACACTGGGCTCAAACTATTGAGAGAGTTGGGATTGTTCAGCCTGGAGAGGAGAAGGCTCTGGGGAGACCATATTACAGAATCACAGAATGTTCAGGGTTGGAAGGGACCTCTGTGGGTCATCTAGTCCAACCCCCCTGCCGAAGCAGGCTCACCTACAGCAGGCTGCACAGGACCTTGTCCAGGCAGGTCTTGAATATCTCCAGAGAAGGAGACTCCACAACCTCCCTGGGCAGCCTGTTCCAGTGCTCCGTCACCCTCAGAGGGAAGAAGTTCTTCCTCATGTTCAGATGGACCTTCTAATGCTTCAGTTTGTGCCCATTGCCCCTTGTCCTGTCACTGGGCACCACTGAAAAGAGTCTGGCCCCATCCTCCTGACACCCACCCTTGAGATATTTACAAGCATTTATAAGGTCCCCTCTCAACCTTCTCTTCTTCAGGCTAAACAAGCCCAGCTCCCCCAGCCTCTCCTCGTAGGAGAGATGCTCCAGTCCCTTCACTGTCCTCGTAGCCCTCCGCTGGACTCTCTCCAGTAGCTCCTCATCCTTCTTGAAGTGGAGAGCCCAGAACTGGACAGAGTACTCCAGATGGGGCCTCACTAGGGCAATTTTGTGGCCTTACAATATTGAAAGGGGATTTACAAGAAAGACAAAGACTTTTTACTGAGGCCTGTAGTGACAGGACAAGGGCCAGTGGTTTTAAGCTGAAAGAGATTTAAATTGGACATAAGGAGGAAATTTTTTACAGTGAGATAGATGAGACACTGGGACAGGTTGCCCAGAGAAGCTGTGGATGCCCTGTCAAGGTCAAGTTGGACAGGACTCAGAGGAACTTGATCTAGTGAAAGATGTCCCTGCCCATGGCAGGGAGGGTGGACTAAATGATCTTTAAAGCTTCCTTCCAACCCAAACCAGTGTGTGATTCTGTGATTCTCTTGCTCCAGGAAAACAGACAAGAATAATCATCAGACTGGTAATCAAAATTGTGAAACCAGTGTAAAATTGATGTGCTTAATAACGTTTAGTGGTTTGTTGTCATTTTTTGCTTCGTAATCATGATTAGAGTCCTATCTGCCATTTTAGAATAAATATAGCCTTGTTCCCCAAAGTTAATGAGACTGTTTACTCATCATCTGATTAGGAGATTTAGGTCAATTTTGTCTTCTTTATTCTGACTAAGAGCAATAATAGAGTGGTCCTAAGGATGTTGCTGTGCAGTCTGCAGGCTCACCTGTGGGAAATGAGGCCCTGGTTCCACCATCCCTGCCCTCCTCCTGGGTAGGATTTTTCATTCCCTGCCTCACCCTGGCAGTGAGATTTGTGCAGCTGTGTGGTGAGCCTGAGCAGTATTTTTACTTGGCTGGTCTAGTGAGGGAGGAGAGGATCTGTGTCCCCACGGGTCCTTGGTGGGGCCCCTTTCCAGTCAAGCGTGCCAGCAATGACTGAGCCGTGGGCAAACGCCTGCAGCTGTCTTGGCACTGTTGGGCATTGCAGGGTGTCAGGCGATGGCTGTCACTTAGTGCCCACGGACATGTCTCTTGTCCGTGGGCTTCAACTTTGTCGATGATGGATGACTTCAGTTCTAGAGATCATTTGCATGAAGCTAATCTTTGACTCCAAGTTGTGGCTCAAAGTTGAAGAGAAACACAATGTTCACTCCTAACTGTTAAGATAGTGGTCTTTTTTCAGGTAGTAGTAGTAATTATTGGCAGGTGTTACAGGAAAACTTGCTTGCTTGTTTTGCATGCCCCTTGTATTCTGCTTATATTTGATCTTTATTTTTTTTTCTTTTGTAACTTCTAAATGACCAAGAGAGAAAAATCATTCAAACTCCTGGAGCGTGGTGGTTTATTTTATGCTCTGTAGCTGCAAAGATGGTTGAGATCTGAAAGGTCTATACCACCAATGTTGGGGAATGCTACAAAGGATTGAGCTGCTTCTGCTATATTTAACATGCTCTGGGGGGTATGTCTCAAGTGTTCCCTCTTTGTTCTTTGCAGGAATATTTTCGTTAAAGTTTTGGTTTTGTTAACATTTAAAGAATAATACTATATTAATAAAGAATAATATTATATTAATATTTATAGAATGGGCTATGTATTTTTTTTACTCCTGGGAGTATAGTAAAAATGTCTTGTATAAGAAAGATGGAGACATTTCTTCCTGATATTTAGAATTTTGGAAGCTACCTACTTGCAGATAATATATTGTTCTCAGGCTGCATTTAACCTGTCACTGAGCGCTTTAAACTTCAAAACTTTACAGTTTTTCTTTTGCAGTTTATCATGTAATCTCTTATGAACTGTAGAAATTGTAAATGCATTTAGCATTTTAGGAAATTGGGAAAAAAAGAAAATGCAGAAATACAGGCTGACATCCAGCCCTCCACAGTATGAACTAAGCTCTTGAGTCTAGTGTTTCCTCACCAGCTGCTCTGTCTTCAGAGGTGTCTGGCCAAGAATAAATACTGAGTTTAAGTACTGAAGAAGAAATACTGAGTTTAGGTGCTAAAGAAGAATTGGGCGCTGCTGATGCGAGTCTTTGTGTTTGTAGTCTCCTGTTGCTGGAAGGTGTGCAGTGTAGAAGGTGCTGACTGTAGAAGACCAGGGCTTGCTGTATGCTACAGATTAGTGAATGCAACGTTCTAATCTCAGTAGCATGTGAAGCACGTAAATGAAGAAGGAGACTTCATGTTGCCTGGACTGTCTCTGTGGAGCTTAATTTATGGAATAGCAAATTAATTTACTGAGAATAGTGATGATACTTCAGACAAAATAAGATCATCCATTGTAAGGAACCTAGTTTTTGTTACACAGCTTTTATCTTTTCTTTTTAAAGACTGCAGCCTGGAAAGTGATAATACAGTATTTACTCACAATAGGGTGCAGTGCCTTTCATACCATGTCTGAATCCTGAAAACCTGTGGATTCGCAGCACATTAAAGAGGTATTGATCAAAGGCTTGTCTGTGTTCAAACTAGAACCAAGATGATTGCATCTGTTCTGAGTCATTCATTTTGTTATTTCTGTAAAAGAGTCTACGTATGGACAACTGCACAGTTAGTTAGAAACAGGGGTCCTTGAATGCGAAATGACTGAGGATATGAAAAACAATTACTACTTCAGCTTTCAGTTTCTTTTGTGAAAACCCACAGTGTGCAACTGGGGGGAAAAAACATAGACTGAAGGATGATGTGGCAAATGATCAGTTACTTGCTCTGTCATACTAGGAGACTGTTGAGCTCCTAGTGAATATCCTCATACAGATGGTTAGAGAGCTGAGACATATATGCTTTAGGTTTCCTTTCATCATTAAAGTGTATTGGCACATCTATATGTGTTTTACAAGACAATGGGTACTCTTGTATGTGCACTACACACTTATGCACACACATACTCTCCCTCTTCCCTCTGAAAGCAAACCACTCTTTAGCTCACACAAGGTCAGAGCATATGTCAGAAGACAGAGACAGGAAAGTACATAAATTTAAGTTCTGCTAAAGTAGAAAACTTTCAAAGTAGATACTCCGTAACTGGAGATGCTCCAGATACTGCTGTGTTATCTGGAATAGTACCTACATGTCCCTTTGGAAGCAGCAGCAGTGTGGTACCTCTGTCCACTGAGGCTGTATTCGTCTTGCAGGAGAAAGGCATGTCCCTGCAAACCTTGCTTTGCTTACTGACACAAGGCAAGATGGACCTACACCGTGTGCCTGCCACAGATGATTCCGTAACAGGCAAGGGCAGGAGACGGCCTAACACTTGGCATCTGTGGCAAAAGCCAACTCATACGTAAGGTGCAGGTTCTTAATGGGAAGTTAATTGGAATTTGAAGCAACTTAATGAAGAAACTGGTAGGTTCTATCAGCCCTCCTGAACAGATCTGAAAGTCCTTCAAAGTGTGTTGTAATTCGATGGAGGTTCTTGGCATGATGCGGGAGTCACTGGTTGAAACATTTTGGGATGTGTTACAGAAATCAGACTAGACAGAGTGATCCCTTGTCATCTTAAGATATGTGAGCAGGAAGAGCATTAGATTTTTCCTGGTACTTTTTCTTCTGAGGTACAATTTCCTAGAAAGAGTTGGAACAACCTGCAGTTCCCATGATCCTTCCAAGGGAGATGTCTTCCAGAGACAGGTTATTCTGTGTCAAATTAGGTCTGGGCCTATGTTCAACATTGGAGAGGAAGTGTGCTTAAATACAACAATTGATTCACTTGGAAATGAAAAAAAACGATGAGGAAGAGATGTCAAGGTTGTAAATTCTAAATATAGATCAGAAAACTCAGAGGGACCCTCATTTAGATTTTTCTTGGTTTGTTTGTTTTGGTGTTGGGTGGAAAAATATGGAGGTATTTTGTGCCAATAACATATAATTCTTCCTGGCTTCCTTCTTTTCTACAAACCCTTTTACCTCCTTAGCTTGGAGGAAATATTTGAATGTTTGAGCTTATTTTTCCATCTTTGGTTATTTCTTAATATCCGTCTTGACTTTTCTGAAGGCAATACTCCCTGTCACTAGCTGTCAAAAGTGGTATTTTATGTAGAATGGATTTTCTTTGTATTTCAGCCTTTGCTGTTTTCTTTTCTCTCCTTTTTAATAATTGTCCTGCATTTTGTTTTCCCCAGTTACGGTCTCTCTTGCCTTCAGTGCAGCTTTAGCTATAGTTTTGGGACCAGCATCTTTGTACCTGTGACAGATTTATTCCAATCACTGTTGTCTCTGTGATACTATTTTTTCTCTTAGTGCTGCAGTAAGAAATCATGAAATCGTTTTAGGGAGTGTGGCAAAACTTCCTAATAAATCATTGGGTGTTACACTGATCGATATCAAGGATTGTTGTTATTACCATGAAGCTTGGACGTTGACTCACCATCTGTCTAACTGCTGATTTTAACTGGACACTATAATACAGCTTGTCAGGCCATTGTACTAAATGTTCAAAATATAATTACATGTTTGCGGTTGGCAATCTAAAATGTAAAGATGCCCAGTAAGCTTTTTTTCTGTTGGGTTTTTGTATCAGTGATACAGGCAAAGAAGCCAGTCCATAAAACCCTTATTAAATATAACTAAGGAAGGATATTGGTTTTCTCAGGGTCGCTGTGAGTTACTGTGTAAGAATACTCTTCCTTATGGTTGTGGGCATTGTCATTCCTTCTTTCTGTGAAGGTCAGACAAGGAGTGTATATCCTTTATCTCAACAGCTTAAACGCTTTCCAAAGGTGGGGGTTTGGGTTTTTTGTTGGTGTTTTTTGGTTTGGTTTTTTTTGTTGTTTTTTTTTTTTATAAGGATTTTGGCCCAGATCTACAAATGGCTTAGAATTTAGATATTTAGCTCAGAAACCCGTATTCTTAAATGTTTAGGCTGAGGCAGACCCATAATCCTGCAGAAATAACTATTATTTGAAAGGTCTCACCTGTTGGTGCTCTGATAGATGAAGTGAGGAGTAAGCACCCGTGTTGCTTTTTGCAAGTGAATAAGTGCAGACTGAAGGAGAAGGTTCTGGATTATCACTTCTGATCTGATGCCCAGGCTTGGCAGCAGACCTGCATTGACAGCCTTCCTGCCAAGGAGGGACACAGCTGGAGTCACACCTTAATCTCCAGCATCTCCTGGCTGAAGCTACATTTGTTCAGCATACTTGGTGAGATGACTGCCAAAAGGGGCACCTCACTCGCAGCCTGGGCCGGGGAAGACCAGCGAGGCTACAGAGTCCGCTTCAGCAGCGTCCACCGCCTTGGCACGGAGCATCGCTTCCAGTGAGCTGCTACTCGCCTGCGCTTAAGGGAACTGGTTTTAAGGCAGGTCAAAGTTTCTACTTGGAGGAGAACTGATAACGCTCACTGAGAAAATAGAGAAAGCTATACTGTTTGTGTTTAATTGCTTTTCTGTTTATGGATTATACTGACTTATTTAAGACTGGGTCCTGATCACTGCTTCATGACTCTGAGATAGAGAACAAGAAATGATAATGCCTAATTAATTAAGTTCTAAGTATGGTTCAGCCTATTGCAGGGAGCCCATTTGTACCTATCAGTTCTATTAGCAGGCATTTGAAAATATGACAGAACAAATTAATGTAATTGAGATTAAAAATGGCTTTGTCTGGATGTAAATCTTAGCAACAAGATAAGCCAAACTGTTTTGGGGTAATAAAAAAAGATCTTTTAATTTTAGAGAATATCTTAAATGGTACGTGTTAATAGTCATTACTATCCTTCCAACAGCTGTGCTGCATTCATAATGTACCCAAAGTAATGTAGCCGCTGTTGAAATATATGAGATGAATCTTAAATGCAGTTTCATGAAGGATTTGGATTAAAAATTCCTGTAAGTAACTAACATGCAGAAGTAAACAGGTTCTTTTAGGAAGCTTTCGTTTTTCCTTCTGCTTTCCTTGAAGTAATAGGAACATTACTGTTTCTGAATTGACTTAAATGTTTGGCTCGGGCCTGTGATGGTGGGTTAGACAAGCAAGAAGAAGGACCCCAGCTTCTATTTCTGAACACTGGGCTATTAGAGGAAGAAAACTTTACTTGTGCTTAATGATTTAGAGCTTTTCCATAAAAGATTTATCTACTATAATCTGGACTATTAAAAGCAATAGGAGCCCTGTTATCCATGTTAGCATGGACACATTGAATTAAACTTGTTTCTGTTCTTCCTTAGCTGTCTTGAATTATCTGTGCTCCATTTTGGCCTGCGCTGCATTATGGAAACTTTTTTCTTTCATGGGCTCATAGGGGGCTCATGATCCATCCTGTTGCTTTTTGGTGCGCTATATTAGGTCTTTTGAAAACTTTTGCAGTCATTGATGGCAATTTCTAAAAGCAAAAAGATCTTTGCCTGTTGTGAATGGTTTGGTATGTCACAAAGATTTATCATCAGCATCCTAAAATAAAGACGACATTTTGTAATCATGGCGATGTGGCATTCAAAAAAAGGGAGTCATCTGTTTCTGTTTAACAGTTGCTTGAGTACATAAGAGTAAGGCTTCAAGAAACGAAGTCTGGCTAGATTAATATTCCGTTCTAGTATGTTGTTTTGGCCTAAGTTTTGGAAACCTAGAAGTTCAGTTAGCTTGGCAGTTGCATCTGTAGATTCTAAGGAGTGTTAACCCCTTGTATCTTTATTTTCAAAATCTTGCCTGTGTTTCAGTGCGTCGAAGAATTGACTGGAGAGCTGTTAACTTTTGTGAAATAAGTATATTGTTTCTGAGACAGTGATGGAGCCCGGTTTTGAACGAAGTTATCAGATCCTGTGATGTTTCTTGACTTTGAAAACATCAGCTCAGCCAAAATGTTCAAGAACATTGGGCTCCCACCATTTAGACATTTGTATTAATACTCTTGTTAGAGATGAATTATCAAAACAAGATGAGGTTACTCATTAAGTAAATAACTAACACTTATAAAACTGTAAATGCCAAAAAATACAGCAAAATTTTCTGTCCTAATTTAGTACATACCAAAGAAAATAATTACCTTGTTAAACTCAGTGATGCCAAATATTTGTAGCTGATATTTCAGTGCAGAGGTCAGTTAGCTTGGCTCTTTCTTTTGAAATTCAGCCATATTAATGTAACAGATTTTAAGTCAACACTGATGGATGTGTGGCATTTGTTATCGTGTACACTTGAGTAGTTTACGTGAGTGTTTTGAAGTCATCTAATAATCAACAGAGGCAAAACTGTTTCCTGGATATATAAGTGTTTGTGTATACAGCTACAGACACGTGTATTTCAATCCGCTTGTCTGATTCCAGAGTAGAATAATAAATGACTGATTAAATTGAGGGTATTTTTGGGTAAGGTACTGATAGCCAATGTACTTGATCTACCATGTGTCCCTTTTGTTGGCTAAGTACTGGGTTTTAGGCACTTATAAAGTATTCTAAATTCTAGCACAACCAGTCAGAGATTTGAGATCTTACCGCTTGCTACGCGTTCCATGGAAGTGTAAATGAAAAAAAAAAAAAACCCAAACCCCAGCATTTAAAAAAATATTTTAAACTGGTGAAAATTATTCATTCTCAGCACCATCGTGGATTTTGGCCTTTTGGTAGGTAAGTCTCCTGGGTGCACCACACCTTTGATGATAAATTTGTTTATGCTCTAGCCAGTCAGTATACACTGGAAAGATAGTGTTAGTGGTCCTTTTGGAGAAAAGAGAAAGAATATAGCTTAAAAGCATAGGAATATATACACACACACATATTTGATTCATCAGTTTGCAAGTTAAGCACACCCTTTCATTTTGTATAAAAGTGTATGTTGAATGTACTGAAGTATTTTAATAAGCTAAGACCCATCTAAAATTTCTGCAGGAGTAAAACTACGCCCAGTTACATTTCTTTCCACTTTTTTTGAAAACTTAGTAGAAAAGGTCAATGTTGCAGCATGTCCAGAGGGTCAACAGGTGAAGGTTGTGATGGAAGCGTAATTCCTCGTTCAAGAGATCTTCATGAAAAACAACTTTCCACTCACAATGTGGTGGTTTGACATATCCTCACAGTTTAAAATGTGGCACGTGGTAAGAAATAGTTTCTGGATCCAGGATTGCTTTCAGTCTTAGTTTAGATTTCACTGAAATGGTAGGATGACAGTTGTCCTTCTATGTCTTTATTGATAAGTAAAAATACTAGAAATAATCTCAGCAGAGAAACTATTTTACTTGCTGTGTTGTTTTGTATTTTTATTGTGTGCTGGGGATGGATCAAGCCGTTGAGGATTTGGGGTCCTGGATAGGACATTTTATTCTTCAGTTCTGCTTTAAGCAGCAGTAAGTGGGTTGTAATTCTTGGTTTTACTTCAGTCCCCAGTCCTTAATTTACCAGAAACTAGTGACCTTCTGAGGTCATCTCAGGTGTGAATAATCCCTGCTACTACATTAAGTAGATAAATCTGGGAATTGCAGGTATGCTTTTCTGCAAATAATGCTGTTTTTGTAAATAATGTTGTCACTTCTGGTTGCTGCTGTTAAATCCAAGAGTTAGCAATCATTAAAGAAGCTGTTTAAGTGTATGCATAGAGGGTGAGACTCAGCCTTGGTGCTCTGAAAGGAGCCGTGTGCCAGGAGCGCGGCACTGCGATACCCCAGCTCATGGGGCTTTGAGCCGACCGGCTCCTGGGGCGAGGGCAGGAAGGAGGGGGCATTTTCACTGCTGCCGCCTGTCCTCTTCCTCACTTCCAAGAAGACGACCATTGAGTTCTGTTATGATGAGAGTAAAAAGGGATCGTAGATTTGACGACAGAAAAGACAGGCTAAATGAGAATGGAGAAGACAAGAAACTGAGGAAAAGGTAGTAAAATGCATATTAAAGTACTTAACAAAAATTACATGCAGAGATACTGGGCTTCTTTCTGTCCAGCAGTTAAATATTATTCTTGGTGAGTTGAATTTTGGTTTTTTTGTCCTTGTTCCAATTTAACTGAGCAGAAGTTGTCTTGGATGACAAAAAAGCTGACGTGTACAAAAAAAGAATGATGAAGAAACATCAAAATTGTTCCGAGAATTGAAACTAGTGTTAATTTTATGCATTATTACTTCTGTTTGTTGCTGTTCCTATATCCATCATGGTTTTTCAGTGCTTGTTTTACTTCCAGCATCCATGAAAATTTTATACGCTGGCAACAGTCACTGAGTTTTCCAAAAGCAGACGTCACTGAAAGCTTGAAAAACTCCATGAAAGTTTACCTATATCTGGTGGGTTTGTGCCTAATGCAAAGCTTTTCCTAGAGGTGCTGTCTTAGTGCTGCTTCTTCACAGCGGGAAGGTGGGGCAGGTGCGGGTGGGACGGCAGAGCAGGTGCCCCAACTAGGAGTTGAAGACGCTGCAAAGAAGAAACAGAGGTGGTGTAAGTGCTATTACTCCTGAGCGAGTAATTGAGCTTACAACTTTCCGAGAGCTTTTAGCTTAAGCCATAGGGTCATTTACCATTTAAGTGTGCTTCCGCCAGCAGTAGTAAATATGAAGCTAAACTGTGTGGGTGTGGGGAGCAGGGCTGGCCGGGGCAGGCGAACAGTCCTTCCCGACCGACGGGCAGCCGAGCCCTGCAAACAAGAGGGCCGTGTGCTGGGGAGGTGGGCAAGGCCGTGCTCTCGGCTTGCTCGCAGTGAATAAACGTGCTGGGAAATAGTGCAGCTGTGCTTTTTTTTTAATATGCACTGCAGGAGATTTCAGCAGCCTGATGATATATCGTGCATTAATGTTGAAAAGATAAACACATTTGGAGAGCACAGGAAGGCCTTGTGTTTTTATGTTAGCAGAATGCTTCCTAATGAATAAGAACGTGCTGCTGGCTTCACAGAGCCATATGGCAGCTTTTCTAATTTTAGTTCGGTGCAGATGCATAATTCTCCCTTGTTTTACCTCCTAAAACCTTCCTGAGATGTTGCGTAGTTTTTCCTGTAAGATGTGATCTATAGTTTCTTGGGGAAAAAGTGTATTCAAGAGTCTAATAGCTTCTTTGCTCAGGACAGACGTATGCTGTGTGATGAA
Source organism: Opisthocomus hoazin (assembly GCF_030867145.1). Taxonomy (NCBI): domain Eukaryota; kingdom Metazoa; phylum Chordata; class Aves; order Opisthocomiformes; family Opisthocomidae; genus Opisthocomus; species Opisthocomus hoazin. The sequence goes on from NC_134416.1 coordinate 39,330,239, forward strand.
AGAGCAACCTCACTACATAACCGCTTCCCTAAAATATTACCTACCTTTATTCACGGGGAAGGGATAAGCTGGTCTTAAACTTGATTGCTGAAATAGTTGCTGTTTCTTGGGTACCGGTCTTCTGAAAAATTACTTGCTTTCAGGGAGGAAAAACAGCTTATGTCGAGGCAGTGAGAACTGGGTAAGAAACATGCATGTGGATGTCAAGTTCCACGTGAGCCGTGGATCGTCGTGCTTTGAATTACACAGATACAAGGCAGAGCTGCTTTCCCTGTGGTTAGCCAAGCATCGCAATAACTTACACGTTCTTCACGGCTTTGCTTCATCAAGTGTAGTGATCCAAAACTACTCACGTTACCAAATACAACTTTCTTTTTTTTGTTGATTTTTCTGGTTTTTTATTCAAGTAGATACATTCAAAGATACTTTTTGTATAGCTCTGTTCCTATTAAAAACCTCCTGTCCATTACCACAGTCAATATCATTACTTAGCAGTAGTCATACACAGATGTTATTAAATCTAATATTTTGAATGTTCTTAAATCTAATACTTAAAAATGTAATGTCAGCTAAAATGTAACAGTTTGCTAATTATACTTTCTATTATATGTTAACATTAGGATTTAATACTTTATCTACCCTTAACCTTGACCAGTTACATACTTTTACTGTTTCCTTGTTTGTTTATTTGGATTTTATTTTTTGCACGGCAAGTCAGGAGAAATCAGAAGGACTACGCAGGGTAAACTTACTCACAAACATGAATGAGGTGAGACAGAAGTAGCTGGCTAATGCATACAACAAATGGAGAAGATAAGTTGTTTTCAGGACAGCTGCAGTGTAAAATTTAATTGCATGTTTAAACATTATATAGCATTTACCATCACTTTCAAGTGGTGTTGCTGTTACTGTTATAAGGATCTTTTGTAATTCGTGTGATTTTTCTGATGTGCAGAGTTGAGCTTTCTAGTATCCTTTATAATAAATTTCTTTGCTTGTATTTTTTACCTGTTATTATGTAAATGAGGGTATATGATTTGAGATGGGTGTGACATTTCAGTAGCAATTCCATAAAATTATGAGGAACAGGAATTATGTGGGGCACTTGAGAAAACCTGTTTAAAACAGTTTTGGATAATAAATTTGATTCTGTCCATTACAGTTTCTCTTGACCTTTTTCCTCAGCAGATTTTTAGAGCGCGGGTGCTGCCATGTCCAGCATTTCACCAGCACCTCTCTTTTGCTCCTCTTGTTCTGTGAAGAACCTTAAGTGTTTCTTCTACAAAAAATCAAGTACATGTGTGTTAATGCAACTTTTCTCTTTCAGATTATGCTTCATCTTTTTGCAGTCCCTACAGAGGCTACAGTTTTGTTCTTTACTTCAAAAACACATTTTGGTTTTGCAGAGAGCATCAAGGGGGAACTATTTCTGTAGCTGGTTTCGTTAAGGAAGCTGGAGTAGAGGCTGCGTACAGACAAAGAGAGCTTTTCAGGTGGTTCAGCTGGTCCTGCCTGCCCACCTGTAGGAAGGGAGGGTTTGAAACACAACCAAGAGAAGGCAGTGCCCATCAGTAGCACTTCTGAGTCTGCTGTCAGAAATCCAGAGAGAACTGACATAGCTTGAGTTGGGAGGATGGAAAACCAGGAACGTTTCCTAAGTTAAAATGTAGCAAGAGACTTCAAACTATTGCTTTTGGCTTCTCTCTCTCTGACTTACAAATTTCTGTTGAACTAATGTGATTTCACAAAGGTTTGCTTTCAGAATCTGGAATGAGCTTCAGATAAAGCTTGAGGCTTTCCCACTGATAACTTTGTCAGAAAATATTTGTGAGGGCTTTTTTTTTCCCTTCTTGCATCTGTATATTAATGTAGAAAAGTAAATACAGTTTATGATCACTAGGAAGATGCCCAATTGAAAATATTAATATGTATTTTAGTATGTTGCTGCGTATACAATTGTAAACATATCCACGGTTTAAAGTCTAAATTACACTCATCACTAAAATGCTACATAATTAGATGTATATATTCTTTGTAGTATCTCTCTCAGGAGTACCTCTATTTTATTTTATTTTTTTTTTCTCTCTCTAGGCTAAACTCTTAATTGAGCGGAGCTAATAATTATTTCATGTACATGAAGTTTATTCCGCGGTAAATTAGATGAAACATGCTTCATCTCTGGTAGCCACATTCAGAAGAACGAAACTGTTTTCTATTTTAATGCTCCCTCTCTGTTGAAACACGGGCGGCCGATGCTGGAGCTTAACCTCCAGAGAAGAATTTGTGTGTGGAGGTGGAGCCGTGGGAAGCCCCTTTCCCTCTCACTCTCTTCCTCCGCCGGCACAAGGCTGTATTTCTCTTTGCATGTATGAAACCTTCACTCTGCTTTGACCTCTGTGCCCGTGGGATGCCTGGTAATGCTTGCCTGGTGCTTGACATTTGAACAGGGGCATCGCTGTTCTGGGAGGCAGCATCGCCAGAAGGTGCGAGATCAGGCTCCCACTCTCCGTGTTAGTGGCCGCGGTGGAAACATCGAGCGGCTGTGGTTAGTCACAGGGTAATACCAGCGATTCCCACGGGGCTGGCATAAAGGCTGCTGAGAGGCTTTGCAAGGTTCCGCCTCTGCTGCTATTTTCCTAACCCCTCACATTCAAAAATCATTAATCTAGTGTAGAAATAATAAACTCTCTGTGCTTTGATTTGTTTGTAGGGCCCCCAGTGAACCTAAAAAAGATAGAAGTAAAAAAAAAAAAAAAGGAAAAGTAAACTTTACATTTTCGCACCACTACTTAACGCCAGAAGCTCGAACTGTTAAGAAAAACAAAAAATACCGACTCGTGATAAATGTGAGTGTTGTCGGCACTAGAAATTTTTTGTATCAGTTGTTGGTTTTTTCCCAACCTTCCTGCAACAAGTTTTTGCTCTCAAATAGCCTCACGTGCTGTGTCACTGACGAAAAGATTTGCATTTCGAGACGTTCCCCATGCCTGTCTGGCAGGATGACACGATGATGAAGTCCATAATTTTGGAGCACTGGCGATTTAGAAAGCTTTTTGGAATGAGTAGCGTAGCGTACGTTGTCACCCTCACTGGGAGAGACATGTAGGCAACATTTGTGTCTAAACAGCATTTTCATATTTTCTCAGTTCGTTATGCTTTTTCCTTGAGCAAGCACTGTGTTTATTGATCCCACAAAGGTGCTGGGCCCTCTGCGGAAAAGGATGTCTAAGGGAAAACAGAACGGAGAGGTCGAATGGCAGTGAGGGGCAGCTGATGGTAGAGCGGGGAGTGGTCAGAGGGCTGAACTGGAGAAACGGGGAGCCAGAGGGGAAAGCAGCCGCCGTCAGGGGCTGGATGTGAGGCTGAAGACATCCTTGGTCTGACCTGGTGTTGCAGCTTCTGTGTTGATTACCTTTGTAGCAATGAAAAACTTTCTCCTTTTTATTTGCACAAAACGTCGCCTATGTGCATAGAATTCTGAGAGCAGTTGTTTTTATAGATGTCTTATTTTGGAGGTTTGTACGAACTTTGTGGTTGCAAGAGTGAAAAAAATCTTTGGGAAATGTTTTGTACTATGTGAAAAATAATCAGTAGAAGTAGTCTTTCCAGATCAGTGAAACCTGGAAATACTGGGTAGTGCTTGCACACCGTTACTGTACCAGATCTGCAGCCCCTCCATTACTAGCACGTGGAGTATAATCCCACATTCGCCGATACCGAAGATGTGTCAATGGATGAAGCAGGGAGGGGATGAAAGCAGAAAGCTGGTATCCGTATCTATTAAAATATTTTGCAGTGTGAAACCAGGGATCACTTTATGCTGCTGGGAGCAGATGGGAAACAAATATCGTCGCTGACTTTATTAAAAGCTCAACGCTGTTTTTAGAATCTTTTAGAGTTCTTTCACAATTTTTAGAACATGTTTTCGGTATTGTATCGTCGTATGGTGCCAACTCGGCTATGTTGTAGTATGGGAAGGATTGTTCAGTTTTTTTCCTTTACACCTAATCTCTACTGTTTGCCAAAAGAAGAAGAAAGAAAAGGGGAAAAAAAACCCGAAAACCACTGCAGTCCTCAGTCCAAACCAGAAATGCTAATTTTGCATCCTGGTGAGTTTAAGTGGCAGAGGAAGCGTTAATAGTTATTTCTAGCATATTTATTTCTATCAGCTTATGCTAATCAAAGTGATATAAAATTGTTCCGTTAGCTGCAACAGTCTATCTTCAGAACAATTTTGTTTTGTCATTATTCACAATGGGCTTATGCTGTGTGTGAACATACCCTAAGAAGACAGCAAAGATTTTTGTGACTCTTTTCGTGAAAGCAAGAAACCATGGAAATCTAGGATGAGACAGCCGGAGTGACCAAAGCCTTATTGCGAGCAGGTGATGGCTGATAGCGGAACACCCAGGGGTTCTCAGAAGCAGTTCCTTTGCTGTGTGTCTAAGTAGTGTATATTCACACTGACCTTATAACCTCTGCCAGGGAAAGAATTCAGAGGAACTTTGGCTGTGGTATTGGAGAGCTGCACATAGCGGAAAATACTGTACATTTGGATGCATTTTATTTTGTACGACTGATGCTTTAGTTTTCACGAAGGGTAATTTTCCAGAGGCCCTTTGCTCTGTCTGCACGTGGTACTTTCAGTAATTCCTACAGTGAATCTTCTTCTGGTTTATTGTTGTAGAAGGACTAAATTCTTGTTATCATAATTTCAGTGTGCTTTCATGTTTATTAATCTATTGCATAATATTAAAAATAAAAAATCTTTAATTGTTTTTAATACTCTAGATTGCCCTATAGCCCTAGCTTGTACATGATTGCTTGGAAACTAATAAAAGAATGTTTTCAGTATAGATCTAGCAACAAAAAATTACTCATTTCATTAACTTATAACGTAGAATAAGTATTTTGTATGGTGTTTTTATTACTTGTATTACTTCTCCCTTAAACAGCAATATCATTCTTGGAATAGAGAAATTAATACAGTGCATACACTCTGATACTTCATACGAATTATAAACCTTCTTGATTTGAAAGTTCCAGCATGTATGAATATCCCCTTACATGTGGAGTTGGGTATGATCTGTGATACTGTGTATAACATATTGTAATATGTGTCATTATGCTCCAGAAACCTTAAATTATTATTTTCTTGCCTGTAATTTTCAGGTACAGCACTTGAAATTATATGTAGTTTTAATAACATATTGGTAAATAAGGCAGTATGAAAATTATGTGATAGTAAGAATGTGGGTGGAGGCATGGGAACAGAAATGACAGTGCTGCTTCTCAGTACTGAAACAGTAGATTGCGGGCTTATGTTTTTCCTTCTAAATATAGCAATTGTGGAAAAGTTGTGCAGCTGTGAGCTTTGCATGCTCCTTGAGATCAGTCTCTTAATACACCTTGATCCTGGTTCTTGCTCACTGCACCTTCGTGAGGAGTCCTTGTCTTTGCCCAGTGTTACGGTTTGTAGTTTAGTAAAATGTCTAGCAGAGAAACGGCAGAAATTATTTCCTTTGTGTCACAAAACTTCAAAACCGAGAAGCAGAGATACTAGTTTTGCTTCTGTTGAATCATTGTAGGGGACTGTTTAATCTCATTTTCAGAACTGTTGCACTGTAACCGTTTCACAGCTGGACTCAATACTTGGTGGGTTCTTACTGTGTAACTGAAGGAACACTGCTCTGTGATTTAATACATAGTTTTCTTTATTGCAGAAAAAGCAGCAGCAGCTAATGAAGATGAAGTGCAAAAAGCAGATGTGTCATCTACAGGTCAGAGTGTCATCGACAAGGATGCACTTGGACCAATGATGCTTGAGGTGAAAAGCACATAATTTCTTTATTTAAGCCACTTCTGCTCCCCCTAGGATGAAGAGCAGTGTAATGAAATGAAAAAGTGCAGTTGGAGGTCGCTGTAAAAGAATGGGCAAGAGAGACAAGCCATCCTGGCTACTTAGGACTATGCCATTTAAGAGCACGTGGAATATTTATGTTGGGTTCAGTGGTGAAACTCTTTTTAACTTGGGGTGGGGAGAGGCAGAGAAAGAGAGAATTCTGCTGCTTTGTAAGGTGGACAATTCGAGGGGCTTCAGTTGATAGCAAGTCATGGGTGTCTGCATGTGCGTGTTTTTTTCTAAGCTGCAACAGATTTGGAAGACCTGTTGTACCTAAATGTTGACTTACAGATACACGTGAAGAATGCTTCCTCTAGAATTGCATGTCATTGCTATGCTGCTTTAATGGTTTATCATTTCAGCACTTGCAGCGTGACTCTTCCCTCTAGAATATTCATCTAGGAGAGCTTTTCAGGCCGTGTATTTCAGTGTGTTCAGTTAAGATTTCCGTCCCATTTTAGCTGTTATTTTGACATCCCAAAGGGCTGCATGGTTAAAACCTAGCTTCTAAGTGTATAAATAGTGGTGTTGGGTAGGTACATTATCTGGGATCCTAATGTCATACGCTGCTGTCCTTTGGCACTACTGCTTTATCTGCTTAAGCTCACTTGCAAAGTGTTTATTCCTGTTCTGACTGTGGGCTTTGTCTTTAAGGAAGAATAAATGTTACTTTAGATAAAACACAAGCTCTGAATCAAGCTAAAGGAACCAACTTTGGAAGAAACGTAATTATTCTGTGATTTCTGAATGTTGCAGGAGCAAGATGCGTGTTACAACATTTTAAGTATTTGCATTATTTTTCCTGATTTGTTAGATGAAAACAAAGTTTCCTGTACTACGCACAAAATAAAGGCTCCAAAATCACAGTACTAAACATAAGGAAGATTAAGGAGGTTGGAGTAAAAACACTCTTCTTTGAAAAGCAGGCTAACAAATTAATTGATTTAATTTAGTATTTATTCTATGTGCTCACTGAATTGAATATTGTTCTTTTTGCTATCAAACAAGATTAAACATCCATCCCTTACATTAGTATGTTAAAATTTATCTTAAACTTCCTGTTAATTTAATTATAAGGACCTGTTTTAATCACAGGGAAAATAAGAATAAGATGGAGGTTTTTTCCTGGCTTATCTTGCATGATTGGCTATTGCAGCAAATATGACATGTAAAATCCCCCGTCTATTCTGTTATTGCGTTTAATTTAGTTTGCATTCACAGTAAAACCATTGCATATTAACAATGAAAGATTGTGGAACTAGGGTAGTAAACAGTGGTCCTTTTGCACCAGGAAACTTAAAAGGACCAAAAGTGGTTATACATTTGCTGTGAAAAGACTGCAGATACTTTCTTTGTGTCTTTATCTCCTTAAGGAAACACAATTAAGTTACTTCATCTTTACAGAACCCCTTCATACAACCTCTTCAAAGGCTTACCCTTTTCCATTTCCAAATAATAATAATAGCAATGCTGATGAACAGTTTATTAGTTGATTTGGTTTAGGAGTGTAATTGTCTGTTTTTATTAAAGAATAAAACTGAAGAATCCTCAAAATAGTGTTTCCAGCTGAAGACAGTGAGTAAAATCCATCATGCAGCTGCCTCTGAGGAATATTTTAACATCTTTCTCGGTTAAAGCAGAAAGCAGATAGGAAGAGAGGGTGAAAAAACAGTCGAGAGCTGAAAACTACTCAGAGAACACAAATGTATTTTCTGTTTCAGTATATCCTCAAAAATAATATCTGTTCTCTTATTTTCTCTTCCAGCATGCTGTCTATTATTTATTTCCCCATTGTCCTAATAGCTCTGAAGAAAAGTGTGCTGGCCTTCATTACTGTTCTAGTTATTTACTGTGGTGGCATACATCTGGGGACAGAATTAAGAAATTGTTGCAGAAGTAGAAACTTCTAAAAGATTTAAGTGGCTTGGTGCATTAACCTGCTTAAAAGCCTGCTGTGGCTTACCTAGAAGATTTTTTTATTGATAGAAAGAAATGGGAGATGGGTATACAAGGCCCTGTGTTGCTCTGGGCTCAGATGACCACTGCTGTGGTCAACCCACGAAGCAGCTGTGAGGAAAGAGCAGAGAGCGTTTCCTTGCTAAAGAAGTCGCAGTAGTAGCGAATAGTAGGGAAAAAAAGATTACTGTGGGATGTTGGTAACTCCCATAATCTCTTGCTTGCCATCTCTGCCTTTGAAAATTTTCTCCTTAGGACTCTGATAAACATCTGCTGTGGCTTTAGTTTTGCAATCCCTTTGGATTGATGTAAGCATGGACCGCTGCCGAGCAGAACGGTTCAGTCAAACCCCCACCCTTCTGCCAGCTTGAAACGCTGTGTGGTTTCATGGTGGGCCGGTTCAGGGGACTGGTGTGGCTAGCATCTATTTTTTTTCTTGCATTACGTTTTAGCCAGCTCAGTTCTCTGGTCCAGCTCTGCATATCCTCAGACAGTACAGGGAGCTGTCGCGGTGTAGAGATGACTGAACCAAAGAGGTCATGCTTATGCTGGCTTCAAGCAGTGGTGAAATGCAGTCGAAGACACTAATCCACAGCAGAGATGCTCATAGAAAATTGTATTAGTGCCTCAATTAATTAAATCTTGTAAATCATTGTGAGTTAAACTGAACATTAGTCAGCAGGAAAATGTCATGAATGTTATGAAAGTACATGGAGGGGAGGGAACTCTCCAGAGAAAGTGAATTAGCAGGGGAAACAGAATGATCAGAAACAAAAAGAAGACAGTGATAAAAAACAAAGTCAGGGATTATGATTTGTGACAATTAACAGGAGAAAAAAAAGACCTAGTTTATCTTAATTTAGAGGCAGTCAGGAAAAGTACATACTTGCGCATATATATGTGGGTTTATTATTTTGCAATTTAAAAATAGAACAAACAAAGCATTTGGCAGCTATTGCTTGTGCATTGTGCTTTCACTACCCGTTGCCTTTAGCAGAATCATTAACTAATTTAGTTTGTGAAGGACACCTGGAGCTTGTGCAGTCCCACCTCCCACCACGAGCTGGGCCGACTAGAGCAAGTAGGTCGGGTCCAAGTCAAGGTTTGAATATCTCTGGGGAAGGAGATTTCAGAGCACCCTCTTCCTATATCTGACCACCTTCATGGTGAATTTTTTTTTTTCCTCTATTTCCATGAAGTCTCCTATGTTGCAACATGTGCCTGTTGTGTCTTGTCCTGCCCTTGTGAATCTCTGAATAGAGCCTGGCTCTGTCTGCTCTTGACCCTTCTTCTAGGTGGCTGAAGACAGAAATAAGATCCCTCCTTAGCCTCCTCTTTTGTACTGTCTGGATTTACAAACTGCTTGGTAGCGTGCAGTGTTTTTAGTATGTATCTGGAGCCTTAGAACTTGAGAATGGCCTGCTAAGACCAACACACAAGTTGTACAGTATACAAGCTTGGGCATATTAAAAACGCCACATGCCTGAGTACACTTGCTATGGCAGTTCCTCCTTTTTACTGTCTTGCAGTGAGCTGGATTCAGATTTAGTATGGATCTACGCGCTTTTAATTAACCCATAACGAATCATGGGTTGCCCATTTTTCTGACTTGTTTCTGTCCCTGGAGATCCAATAACTAACGAACGTTCTAGTGATTTCTCACCATTCCTTAGAGAGGTGAATAAATCACGCGAAGCTGCAGAAGTCTGTGTGGGTTAATCGTTAATTGAATGCTTAGACCAAAAGCTTTGGTGCTTTAGGTTGAAATGTATCCAGCTTTATCTGCTCCTACAACATAACGTTAGAGGGATGTATTCTGAAGTATTTCTAGCATGCACAATAACGCTTACATCTTAAGGAAAAGAAAGTTTGCATGGGAAGTTCTTACTGACACTCAAAATTTTACTTCATCCTAGTCAAGTAGAAGTGATGTAGTATTCAACTTAGGTTTCAGATAACATACAGCAGATACCTTGGAAAGAATGCTTCAGCTAGCTTGTCACTGTCACAGGAGATAAGGGGGGGAAACCAATCAGCAGAAATGACTAATTTAGACACTTCCTCGCAGAAACTTGAAGTCCTTTGGAATACCGTGGAGCTGAGTTGAAGAGGTGAAAGTCTGGTTCCTGTTCCCTGGTTCATGTGTGGGCTGAATTAAACTGGTGTCAAAAAAAAATGAAAGCAGTCCTGGAAGTAGGGAGTAAAGCTGCCCCGTCCCTGCCTGCACTCAGCTCCCTTTGCCCTTCTCGGCTTTTAACCACTCGCGTTCCTGGCTGCATGGGGCCTCACTTCTATGAAGTTGCATTGCTGGGGATGCGGACAGAGCCTTTCTCTTTCTTTCTGCCAGTGTTGTCCTTGCCTTATGCCAGCACATCTTTCGAAGTTTTTCTGGGATCAGTCTTCCTGAGCTGCATAGAGGAGTGAACAGGCTCTAGGTTTAGCAGAACCAGCTTCTGGTCCAGGCTTCCAACTTCATAGGCAGGCAGATAGGCAGCAACCTCTTCGATTATTTCTGTTTGTTTGTTTGGGGCGTGGTGGGGGGGGCTTGTTTTCATGTGTGGTTTTCATTATTTTGCAAGGGGTGCACCTTTCTGTGCTTTTGCAGTGGTTTGATGTAAGTAAGATTGTATACTCGATATGAATTGTGACCTTTGCTATTACAGACAAGAATGTAAGAACTGGGATGGATACAGAAAGATTCAGCTATGTCTTCTGAAGGGAATATTTATTTTCTGGGTACCTTGTTGTTAATCTGATTGTTTGGTATTGTGTTTCTCTCTCTCTCTCTCTCTTTCTCTTTCTCTCTTTCTCTGCTTTTTTTTTTCCCCTTTAGGCCCTAGATGGGTTCTTCTTTGTAGTGAACCCAGAAGGTAATGTTGTGTTTGTTTCTGAGAATGTGACACAGTACCTAAGGTACAACCAAGAAGAGCTGATGAACACAAGCATATATAGCATCCTGCATGTAGGGGACCACAATGAATTTGTCAAAATCCTGCTGCCAAAATCTTTAGGTATATATCTTTTCCTTATATCGTACCATTTCTTATTTAACTTTGGTTTCATAAATCAGCCTTTCAGTAAGATAACTTAATGTCCTTCCACTACTTACAGTTTCATCATATACACTCTACTTATTTTTAATGTATATATAGGCTGAAGGAATAATTAATATTATTCTCAAAAGCATCCTCCACTCTTTTCAGAGTTGTCTTTGTTAAAATTACCCTTAGTAACTCATGTTAGCTGATATTTTTAATCCATCTCAAGAGTGAATCACTAAAAGACAGCATTAACTATGTGAACTGTCTGTTAGTTCTCTCTCTAGGATAGTTATTCTAAGAATGGCCCAAGAAAGGGGGAATATAAAAGAAAAATCAGAAAACTCTGTATGCTAGAATTTTTTGTGTCAATGTTTTTAGTCTCACCAATATTTACCCTTATCTTTCATAAACTGTTTTTGTTAGTTGCAGCCTTTTTTTGATTCGTGTTAATACTGGTTTTAGTGTCATTGATTTTTGGAGGAGGTGAAAAGAAGGAGAAAGTCAATACTAGGCACCTCATTTACTCATAGCAGTTTAGAAAGTATTATGCAATTCACTTTAGCATTTTATGACTTTACTTATAAACCCCCGAAGAATCAAAAATGTAAATGGCTAAGCTCTGTAAGTTACTGCCTTTATTGCATTTTATGACTGAACAGGGCAAGTGAAGAGTATTTTAAATATGACCCTGCTATTTTCTTATGTGGGGTTACATTAATTCACTCTGACTGGTGTCCAGTACCTATATTTGTGCATCTCAGGATTTTGTTTCCGTTTTTACTTCTCTTAAGTACTGTGTTAGGCTTTAGTTTTATCCATCACTGTGCCCAGGTCATTCTCATCCCTTCAGTCTTTCCCATGGTAGCTGAGACTATGTGTTTCAATATATTCCTGATTCCATTGCTTCCTGTTTTTATAAATACCTGTTAGTTTCTTTTCTTTCTGTTTCTAATCTGGACACATATTTTTATACAATGCTGCCCTCTCTTTTGTATTAATCACTTTATATTGAATGGACAGATCCTACATACTGCCTAATTTCTTCCGGGCATAGAAATTAACTTGATCTACCCAGCAGGCTTTTCACTGTGCTGTGTAACTTTTACATGCACCAATATTTAGACTTTTATCCTGCTCTTCTACTATGTCATTATAAGTCACTTGAAAAAAACGCGGTAGCTGAACAAAGTAGCACTGCTCTTAAAATATGAGAATTTTATAAATTACCTTGTTATGTGCTGATTTGGGCTCTAATATTAAAAATAGATTGTTGTTCTTAAACAAGCTTGTTTCCCAACCAGTTTGCAAAACACCTTGATTAATTTCCTGTGGATAAGCAGCAGAAATGACTGCTACCAGATTTATCTCACTATATGATCTTTGCTTTGCTCAGTGAACGGGGGATCTTGGTCTGGTGACACTCCTAGGCGTAATAGCCATACCTTTAATTGTCGGATGCTGGTAAAACCTCTTGCTGATTCTGAAGAAGGCCATGATAACCAGGAGGCACATCAGAAATACGAAACTATGCAGTGCTTTGCTGTTTCTCAACCAAATTCCTTCAAGGAGGATGGTGAAGGTAATTACCGCGTTTGATTTATGTTAATATTTTCTCTTTCCATGCTGTTGCAGTTGATGAAGTGAGGTAACGTTGATAAAGTGGTTTCTGAATCCTGAAAAATGGAAAAATTGCACTTTTTTTTTCTTTTTCATTTAACTGTAAAAGTGTACTTTCATCTTGGATTATGAGTGTATCCACTCGATTGCACATATTTGTTAAACCAGTATCATTGAAGCTGAGAGTAACTCTGTTTACATTAAAGAGATATCCCAGTTTTAGATCACTGCAATTGTAAGAAGCATGTAGCTGACTGGGAGGAAAGTTTCAATGGGCAATTTTTTGAGTTCTTAGAATTTGAAGACAATTGTGGTTCACCATTTCCCTTACCATTTACTACTTCAGCAGGTAAATTTCCTCAGATTGTATTTGAAGTATTCAGATAAGTAAAATCAGCTTATTATGAAGCTGCTTTCTCAGGGACAGCAAGCATTTGGGGCGTGTTTAAGAAATGTGGTTTAGAAGGTACGAAATGGTGAGTGTTGAAGAAAAGTGCTCTTTGTGCATGCTGTGTATTCTTTCTTATTACTTGTCTCCTGAGTGGTGGAGCTGCTACAGGTAGATGCGTAAACACATGCTGATAATTATGAGCTGTAGTGGAGTCCTTGATAATTCTGTTTATAAAAAATAGAACAAACCCACCTCTCCTGTGTTGTTTAATGTTGTAGGAAATCATGAGGTAAAACCACTGAGTTCTGTCTGTCCTTTTATTGGTACAAAATCTATTCTTTTTGATCTAAAAATATTTAAAGAACTATTAAATATTTCTGAATTCTTTGTGGAAACAAAATCTTCCTCTTCTATACAAATTGCTAAATTAACACTTTTCTTTAAGATTTGCAGTCTTGTTTAATCTGTGTTGCAAGAAGAGCTCCAATGAAGGAAAGACCACTTCTTCCTTCATCAGAGAGCTTTACTACTCGCCAGGACCTACAAGGTATTATGAAACAGAAGTTTTTCTTTCCCTCCTCCCCCTCCCCCAAAGGGGAGATTGCTGTAACATATGTTTTCTCTAATATCAGGCAAAATAACTTCACTGGACACAAGCACCATGCGAGCGGCTATGAAACCTGGCTGGGAGGATTTGGTGAGAAGATGCATTCAGAGGTTCCATTCACAGCACGAGGGAGAAATATCTTTTGCCAAGAGGCATCACCAGGAAGGTTAGGTTTCATATTTTTAGCACTTGCTATATTTAAACTGTTTGTCATTTGTATCTGTTGGTTGTGTTCTCTTTGTTATTTTTTGCACGGAACAATCAGGGGCTACTGGCAGTCCCTTTTTCAAGCTGATTTGCCCAGTGCACTGATGGCTCTCTCTAGAGAGGTTTTGCACCTTTCTCCTTGTTTGTGTTAGCTTTCTTGTTTTAACTGTGCCATGTTGGAGGGTGCTTTAAATCTTCAAGTTGTTGCAGTTATTTAAGTGGACTTCTACTGTCACATTTCCTGTGAGAAACACTCAGTGTGAATTATCAAAGATGTAGCACTCGTGCTATCTGGAAACCTACATTGTTGTACTGTATCTAGCTGATAAGTGTTACAGGCTACACCACAAGCACATCTATTCAGTCAAGATTATAGCAGGTAAGATGTAGGAGAGTACTGCCTGTGAAAGGTTCCCTGTGAGGTTTCTGTGGGAGTGACTGGGTGGGGATGTTTATTTTCATAAACCCCTGATACTGCTAATTCTAGTAACAAAGATCCAAATTACTAAAAACAAATAACCCTTTATAGTCCACAGGAAGATCCTTTCAAAACCAATGGGGAATAACTGGAACATTTCCAGTGCAGGAGCATCATTCTTTGGGTTCATGTTTACAGAACAGGGTTTACAGCTGGCCGGTAACAAATAGTTGCCATGGTCCTTGAACGACTGGCACACTGTCTTGGAAACTAAATTGTAACTGGAATCTCAGATTATTCCACCAAATCTACCAAAAAAAAAAAACCAAAAAAAAACCAAAAAGGCTTTAGTCATGTGGCATTAGTTCAGTTTTCTTTAATATGTTCTGTTTTCATGCAACCTTCAGATTTCACATTGGGAATGTAGGGGCACAGAAATACCGTGATATTTTATGTAACAGATTTTGGGTATGTACAGTAGGAGTGCTAAAAGTTCACAGCCTTATTCTATGATTGTCAGACAGAGTTGAAGAAGGTGCTGTGCAATTAAAGTTAGAGTAGGGGTTTAGAGAGCAGTTTCAGGTAAGGACCTGTCTGCACCAAAGGTGATTTAGGAGTGTCTGTTATGGCATCCAGCCACTTGCTACTTCAGTCCTCTTCAAATGGTTCCTCACCAAATTAGCAGCTCCTACATTCAGTTCCGAGGTTTGAGTGGGTCCTCTCTAAGCTATCTGTGAAGTGATAAAAATATACGTGTTTTGAAGTTTACGCTGTGTCATTTTGCAGGAAAGGCTGAGGATTATCGTATAAACGGTAGAATTAGTCTAAATGAGCAGGCTCTCTACTTCATGTGGAAGTGCAGAGAGTAAGTGATAAGAGGAGGAGGAAGAACCTCTGGAATTGCTTTGCTGCAAAGGATCCAGCACTGGAGAGAACTAATAGCTGAAATGTTTGCTTCCCTTGCCCTGCAGCATGGACAAGAAAAACAAGGCATATCTTGGGCAGTAGCATCTGTGCACTTGACTGAGGAACCTCTTGCATTTTTAGTCATTATGCATCTTGCATTTAAGTCATTATGGTTCGAGAACAGAAGCAAAGAAAGTAACGGTCTCCTACATGTAATTCAGTGTTACAGTGCAAAAAAAAAAAAAATCAGCATCAACTTGATAAAGTGTGAGAAACACAAAGCTTTCACATTAACTCTCAGTATGAAGTGCAAAATATATGGTAAGTTTTTATTGGCCACAGTCAGAAAAATAGCATTTCCTCAAGAGGAATACGGAAACATTCTTGTTTGCTTAAAGAATTAGTTTGGAAAATGATTTAAGTAGAGATTTCACTTGTATCCTGTTGGCATTGAGTACTGGAATTTCCTGATGTGGTATATGCTCAAGTTAAGAGCTTTGGACCTTCTGGTGCCCAAAGGTTAAACTGAAACAATGACATACCTAACAGTGAAATTTTGCTTTGTATTGTTTCACAGTTGTAGGTTTTTGTTTTGCTTTACATTTTTACTCTGAAAAACCCCTTCTGGTTGTTTAAATTGTGCTTCCTGTTTTCTCACTGCCTAAATAATACTTTGAAACCTTGCAGAACAATATATGACAGTGGGGGGGACGGGGAAGGAAAGCAATCATAACCAGTCCTGCAAGGCTGAAAATCTGGTAGCTCTGTAGCAGAGACTATTTAATAAAGCCACGCTTGGAAAACCATGTCATTTCATTACAACAGGAAATATTAAAAGACAAGAAATGAAATGAAGATCAGATGATACTATTAATTAAAAAAAAAAAAAAAGGAAAGAAAACCAAAACCACAGAAAATGTGTATGTATGGAGAAATAGGAAATTAAAAGGTATTTGTAGTGCTTCATTCCTATTTTTTCTCTAAACAGTTAGATGAAACTTCTGAAGTTATGTGTTTCGCTCCTGCCATATCTGCAATCCTAATGTAATAGCTTTTGGAGTAGGAATTGGAAATGATCAGACTAGTTACATTGATGGTAAAGAGTCAACAGTAGGATAAATATTTGGAGATTTGATTTTCCATAACACAATTTTCATTTTTAAGTAAAGAAACGTCACAGGGGTCTACAGAAGTTAAAGAACTGAATTTGTTGAAGTTCAGATTTACACTGAAAAGGGCTGTGGAATATGTTCCCCAAACCTGAAATGCAGTCGTATCTAACACTGGGGAAGGATAGCACAGCCCCAGTTTTGGTTTAGGTAATTGTATTTGAGGTAATTTGTAATTGGTATGGGTAATTTGTTTGAGCTGTGTGTTTTTGTATTTGTTCTTTTAAAAGTAATAATTTCTTGTTCCAGTTCTTCGTCTAATTGTTCCCATGTAACAGACTTATGTACTTTTTAAATTGTAGTAGTAGTGAGAGTCACTATTACAAGATAATTTAAGCAGACAATAAGGAGGAAAAGATACAGGCTAATGGAAATAGATGATCTAGAAATTAAAGGCATTTATATTAGTCGTTTGTGATGTAGATGATAGATGAAAAAATGCATGAGGAACAAAAGGAGTTAGGCACATATTTGATGAAGAGACAAATGGACATCAAGGACTTCTTGGTCTGCTCCTGAAATATTTTGTATTTCATAGTGTCTATTCTGTGATTGCTGTCACTCCTTACAGGTTTTGTTTTGATTAGTCTACAGTATGTGGGATCCTTTATTTTATATATATGCATCCCATCTATTTTATTTCAAAGTTTTTCTTCTCTTTTTTTTTTTTAATTAATGCGGTGTCTGTGGTATCAGTGCTGATGAATTGAGAACATCAGATGTTGAGCAACTAAGCTACCTATACTATAGTTTCTCATTAATTTACTTCTGTTGTTTTGCTTGCTTGCAGTGCTGAGGCAGGGACTAGCATTCAGTCCTGTTTACCGGTTTTCCTTGTCTGATGGCACTATCGTTTCTGCTCAAACAAAGAGCAAGCTCATCCGTTCTCAGACGACGAGTGAACCTCAGCTTGTAATCTCCTTGCATATGCTTCACAGGTAATCCTGACCGGTTTATTACATCCACACTCTGCAGAGAGACAGGGAAGGTACAAACTTGCCAAAGCAAATAGGTTGTTTAGGGCTGATAGACGTACAGTTGACCTACAACTGATATCATGAAAACAAAGTAAGTTTTTGAAATCAATACTTGCAGAAGGAAAAGACTGTCAGATTATTTCAGGATTTACAAATGGCATGCTGGATTTTCACATCAAGAGCTTTCATTAAACCTACAAAATTTCCTTTAATCTCATGTTCTTAATATTAATTTCCTGTATTTTGCATAGTAGACACAAGAAACTTTCCAAATGTAATAAAATCTAGAAAGCTTTGAAGGATTTAATTCCTGTAGTTCACAGTCAGTCGTATGTTGGGCCTGGGTCGTCTTTAAAGGATATATTACATTTGTTAGAACTGCATTTTAAACCAACTGCGTATTTTAACTCCTTGTCTGTCTTCATTCCTTGTCTTTTCTGGTTCTTGGAGTAGTGGTGTTCATGTGTCCAATCCTGTTAAATGGCACCACTATTGGGTTTTGGTTTTTTTTTAAAGTACAGACAATAATATGTTAAAGTCAAGGACAAGTAATCACTGACCTCAGAACTTCAACATAAAATTTGAATTAAGTCATTGCATGTCTATATTTGTGTCAGATTTGTTTCAGGTTTTATTCGCTGATTAAAATTACAATGCGGTTTCCCTGTATCCACAGTATCTCTCGTTTGAGAGCAAGAAAACAGCTCTAAATGCAATTAAAACTGAGACCATTTTACAGAGACTGTAGGTTTGAAAACTGACCTGACCAAAAGCTGTCTGAGATTTGTTTCGTTTGGATTGCTGAATATACTTGGTATTTCATGAAGTGCTAAATTTTAAATTTAAAAAAGCACCACTAAGTTAAAAATGGTACTTACAAATACCCCTAATTTTTTTTTAGCAGAACACTGGTACTACTGTATTTGTAATAAGGTTTTAAAAATCCACCTCACTTGTTATAGTCATGTTGTTCACCTTTGCCTTTATACCTAAGGCAACAGAGTAACAAGCTTCACTACTCTGCCTGCTTGAGTTCTTTCACTTCTTGTGCAGTAGAAAAATGCGAAGGTTTATCTGCACTTATCCTGTGCAGGTAGGAATGGTTTTCATCTCATCGAAAGTACATACTAGGAATACTCCATTAGTATTTGGTTTTGGAAGTCCAGAGTTGATATGATTTTTGGCAGAACCGCATTTTTTTTCTTCCTAATCTACTTGACTCTGTGTCTTTTATAGCTTTTACCATTTGGGAATATGTCTGATTTTTCCAATTTATGTTTTAGCACAGAAGTAAAAAGTGTATTGCATCCTTCCATAAACTATTTAAAATCTACCGAGGAAAAGAGAAGTGACCTTCAGGTGCTCTCACAAGAGCTTTTTCGGGGGGTGGGGGTTGTCTTCTGTTTCCTCCGTCTTACAGCCTCCATCTCTAAAATATGAGTTTCAGCTCCTTTGTGTGTGTTTTTTTTTCTTTCTTCTCCTCTTTTCCTAAACACCCGTGCAGGACTGGATTGCTGACAGACCGTTCTCATTCTGAAGTAGTATCCAGTAGTTCTCTTGGCTCACACGCTGTTTTGGAGCGGTATCGAAATACTGTGGCAGTGTAGAAATGTGACTTTTTCAGCTTTCCTTTCACGATGAACTTGGTGGGCAGATAGCCCACTCCAGCCTTGCGGTGGGGCTAACTTGTAGAAATTCAGAACTCCAGCAAACAGCTGTCCACAGCTGTCTTGTAAAACATGTATCTGTTTGGGTCGTGTGTTTCAGATGAGATTTCTGTCAGTTCTGGAAGTTAGCTCTTGCTGAATTGTAGGGAAGAGATACACATTAAATGGAGGGAGTCTGAAA
Organism: Opisthocomus hoazin; assembly: GCF_030867145.1. NCBI lineage: Eukaryota > Metazoa > Chordata > Aves > Opisthocomiformes > Opisthocomidae > Opisthocomus > Opisthocomus hoazin. The sequence continues at coordinate 39,349,278 of NC_134416.1, forward strand.
TTGTAACCTGTCTGCATTTCTAATGACTGTCGTTTAAATGAGGTATAATTTTGTTCTTCCTCTCTTCCACGGATTTGTTAATGAGGTACTGAAAAACCATACTGTTAATGTGCAGCCACGTTGAGAGCTGCGCATCACTTTTGTCAAATTGTCAATTTGTTTTTAATTGTAGGTTAGTTGCGTTATTTTAAAGTGAGGTTTGGGGTTTTGCTTCTTTTTCTGTAATGTAACTGCAAGTTGGCCACTGTCATTTTAGCTAATGGGTTGTTTCTTTTCCCCTTGCCACATAGAGAGCAGAACGTCTGTGGAATGAATCAGGATTTGACTGGACAAGGAATGGGGAAGATACTGAACCCAATTAGCTCCAGCAGCCCAGCCCATCAGGCCATGTGCAGTGGGAACCCAGGTCAGGATATGACCATCAGTAGCAATATAAATTTTGCCATAAATGGCCCAAAGGAACAAATGGGCATGCCGGCAGGCAGGTTTGGTGGTTCAGGGGGAATGAACCATGTGTCAAGCATACAAGCATCCACTCCTCAGGGTAGTAACTATGCACTTAAAATGAATAGCCCCTCACAGGGCAGCCCCGGCATGAACCCAGGGCAGCCAAACTCTATGCTTTCCCCAAGGCATCGTGTGAGCCCGGGAGTGGCAGGAAGCCCTCGCATCCCACCCAGCCAGTTCTCCCCTGCGGGCAGCTTGCATTCGCCTGTGGGAGTCTGCAGCAGCACAGGAAATAGCCATAACTACACCAACAGTTCCCTGAACGCGCTGCAGGCCCTCAGCGAGGGCCACGGCGTTTCTCTAGGGTCGTCGTTGGCTTCGCCTGACCTAAAAATGGGAAATCTACAAAATTCCCCTGTGAATATAAATCCTCCCCAGCTAAGCAAGATGGGAAGCCTGGACTCAAAAGACTGCTTTGGACTATACGGGGAGCAATCAGAAGGTACAACTGGACAAGCAGAGAGCAGCTGCCATTCAGGAGAACAGAAGGACAGTAGCGACAGCAGCATGCCACCGGTTGTCGGTGGCGAGAGACCTGATGGACAGAATAAACTGCATGATGGAAAAAGCCAGACAAAGCTCTTGCAATTGCTGACCACCAAATCGGATCAGATGGAGCCTTCGCCCTTGTCCAGTACCATGGGAGACGTTAGCAAGGACTCCACGGGAGGGTTGCCTGGGTCTGGTTCGGCACATGGAACCTCGCTCAAGGAGAAGCATAAAATTTTGCACAGACTATTGCAGGACAGTAGTTCTCCTGTAGATTTGGCCAAGCTCACAGCAGAGGCCACAGGCAAAGAACTGAACCAGGAGTCCAGTAGCACAGCTCCTGGTTCAGAGGTGACTGTTAAACAGGAGCCAGCGAGTCCTAAGAAGAATAATAATGCACTACTTCGCTACTTGCTAGATAAAGATGATACTAAAGATATTGGTTTACCAGACATACCCCCAAAGCTGGAGCGGTTGGACAGTAAGACAGAACCTTCCGGTAGCACAAAGTTAATAACTATGAGGACGGAAAAAGAAGAGATAAGCTTTGAGCCTAACGAACAGGTAAGCAAATCTTTGCATTACATGTAAATAAGATGTTCCAGGCCTGCATTCCTGCCATCTTCATTTTTTCCAGACTTCCTCTAAGAGTGATTTGTTGGTGCTTCCAAGGGGCTGTTAACCTGTCTTTTGAAATCTGGTCTTCACTCCATTTTCCAGTTGGTGTTAACAAAGTTGTGTGCATCGCTCTGCCTGAAAGAACAGATTCTGCCTGGGAGGAGATGCGTAATGCAGGGACCGAAAGCTGGGGAATCTTTCCCAGCTGGTAGTCCCATGAAGAGAAAATACTTGTAACTGATGGTGACTGCTAACTTGTTGACAGCTCTTCCCGTAGGCGGTTGTTGAACTGCTGTGGGTGAGGCGGGCTCTTCACCTACCCTAGGACAGCAGCTACGCTTCTCCCATGTACAGCAGGTTCATTCTTAAGGACAGGAGTTCTTTGAAGGGACTGATGCCAACTTTACATTACTGGTCTTTGTGCTGTACTTGATCTGCAAATTAAAATCAAGGCAAATAGACTTCCCTTGATTCTGTGTCAGTTAGGGGGTTTTGTTGTTTGGGGTTGTTTTTTTTTACTTAAGTTTTTGTGTTCAACCCCAAGTTCCCATGGATGACTAATTGTTCAGTGCGTAGATCGTGTCTCCCTGTACAAGGTTATCTACATTGAATTTTGCACTCAGAATTTCTTTGTATTCTGTGCAAGACTGCTTGTTGCTGTGCTGCCCAACATACTAATAAACTGTATGCTGTTAGGACATGTGCTAAAAAGTGCCATTTCTCTGGCCTTTGTACAGAATTCACTTTCAAAAAGCACCAGGTTCACATCACCCAGAATGCTCCAGTTTTTAGAGCTTTGCAAGAAAAAGGGATGCAGCAAAATCCATTTGCTACTTCAGTATTACTGTTTAGTTTATTTATAAGAAGAGTAATTACAATATCAGTTTTAGTATGAGGCATTTTATGGGGAGTTTTTAACTAGCTGGAGTTAATGATCCTTAGCTTTGTCCTACACTATCAACTCTCCCAGCTGGTCATTAATCCCTAGGCAATGCCCCACGTGTGAAGCCTTACTCTGTAAATCGTGATCATATCATACGCTGTCCAAATGTTCATGACTCTCTTGTTCACAGCCATACCCTCCACTTCTACAATACTGTGTATTTTTAATGTGCAGATTGGGTTTGAGGTAGTTTATTTTTGTAAATCTATTGTGTTTTTGTTAAGTACATAATTTGTAATATTTTCTATATTGTATTTTGAGGCTGAGGAGGGACAGACAACATTTTCTTAGCCCTAAGTCACAGCATTGGATTTTTTTTTCCACTTTGCCCTTTGGCAGTCTAACCGGTAGACAGTTCTTTCAACAGTGGTTATAACCACAAAATGTAGAGGCCAAACATGCCGCTACAGTGTGGACACAGCATTGTTAAAAATCTCAGTTATCCAAATGTCTTCTAAGGTTACTTCACTACTTCTATTTCAACAGAATTTGACAGCTATTGCCGTTATGTAGGAGCAATTGTGGTTTTTCAATCCTTCCCGTGCTTTAGGGGGAAACTGAGCCAAATTACACTAAATTCTACAGGGATTAATCCTCAAGCCTGTATGTTAGTTTGATTCTGAACACAGCTGCTATTTTGTAGTGCCTGTAGAGGGAGGGCTCAGATTCTTCATGAGAACTTACACTTTGTTAGGCTAGAAGAACGTGGATGTCAGGAAATGCACGGATATCAAGAAATTCGTGACTAAACTGGCAAGAATAAACTGCTGTAAAATATCTGATAGATTTCAATTCCTAGTTCAGATTGCACACATTGAAGTCAATGGCGTTATCTCAGATAATACTGGATTGAAGGCAGAGATCCTTCAGTCCTCAGTATTTGATACTAGACAAGGACACAGAAAACTGTAATCAGCAAAAAAATGATTTCCATCTATGTAGATTAAAATCGTGGTCTTCAGAGCTGTCTAATTAGCTGTCTGGGCTAACGTGTGTCTAAAATAGGGAAGGTGAACTGCTCTTTGGTGATGTTCCCACAGACTAGTGGTAGGCTAGATGGCTGCTTTAAACGAGCTGTCTTACTTTGTCATGGTGAAAGGTAGGCAAGTTGCGTCTCACCCTAAATGTGAACGTGTGACTGTCAGACTAACTTTAAAGAAAGAGACTTCAGTGTCCACAAGCATTGCCAACCTCAAGCATTTGAAAATCAGGTTCCCAGTGTTATGAACTCTGTAAAGTGAATAGTCTATTCATTTTTTATTTATAGGCTTCGTGTTTCTGAGGTCAGGGTTGGGATTTGAGGGGGTTGGAGTACAGACTGTGGATGTATTGCCTTTTGTTAAAATTTGAAGACGATGATTACCTCCCAGGAGAGAGGGAAGCAGAGGGTACAGAAAAGGCCAGGAGTTGGGGCTGTTCAGACAACCACAAAGCAGCGCAGAAGTCATGATAAAGTGGTAAGGGCTGAAGTATGTGAGGGTTCCTCAGCGCTGAGGTAAGGAGAAGCCAGCCCCGCTGCTGTGGTGGAAGGCTGGTGGATAACGACAGAAGGACTTTTGTTGCTTCTGTTGGTTGTAAATAGTGATTTAAAACCTGCTTAAAATGCAGTGAAATCTGGAGCTGAATAAACAGCAGAAGTCCAATGTGGAGCAGGAGAGGAAATGGTGGGAAATATAAAATAATGTAATCGTTTATCTAGCAAAAGGCCACGCATTTAAACAAATAACCACTTTACCCTAATTTTAAAATTACTGAAAATATTTAGCATCAGAAACTCTTCAGCTTTGGAAGACGGTCTCCCACAGGAAGTGCTCGTTACCTAAATATAGATCAAAACTGGAACTATTTAGTGCAAGACTAGAACAAATTCTTGTGCTAAATTCTTCCATCCTCCTGCGTCCTTCCCCCCCCTTCTTCCTCCCGTATGTAAAAATTAGCCGTGTGCCTGTGTTACCTATTTTGCAGGTTTATTTAAAACTTCTCCTCCCCGAGGAGTGTTGTATTTTTAAGTGATTAGTCACTGGAGAGTGCAGTTTCTCTGGAAACTGCAGTGGAGCAGCAACGGGATGGCCTCTGCCCTGGGGATCGGGGTGCTGGGAGCCAGCAGAGCCATTACGTTTTCTCCTTTTACTCTTGGTGTGACTCTCTGGGCAGGAAGCGCTTTGAAGCGCACCCCTGTGCTAAAAATAGCGGTCTTCTAGGTAGTGCGTTTAAACACACACTTCTGCGGAGAGCGGCAACTGACAGGAAGCCTTTCTCGAATGGCAGAGAATATTTCCAGCGCCGCCGTACCTTTTTCCCTCCCTTGGTGGGATGATGGTTGTCACGCTCTGTTAGGCTGATTGCTATTCCAGTTGAGCAGCTGGGGGGGAGAGGCTGAAAGAGACCTGCTGGGGAGGCTCAGCAGAGCTTTTCCTGTGGCACCAACAGCAGCGGGACTGTTGCTGTTGAGCACCGCCAGCGCTTGTGTCGTTCTCCGCTGTTAGAAAGGGAAGGCAGTGGAAACACGAGTCCTGATTCACTACGGATTTGTTTTATAGGGCATCCCTCAGCAGTAAGCCTCACGTTTCCCTGCTGGCCCCTGAGCTACCATGGAGCTGCCGTGGTGGGACTTCATCCCGCACCTGCTTTCCCTGTGCCCCGTGGCTTGTGCTGTCCCTCAAAAAGACCCCTCACACTCCGGGCTGCAGCCAGCACACGCCTGGGCAGTGGTCAGCAGATGGTCAGGTCTGACAGGGACCAGCTAACAGCTTGGGGAAGGAGGGTGGAAGCAGAGGGTGACGTCAGAGGAGCGTCGTGCCCTGGCAAGATCAGGTATTGCCTTGTAAAGAAACGTTTTGTTCAGTCACATTGTTCTGCACTGCAAAATTCTTCTGTAAAATCGAGTGTGGATTATTATATTCATATTACAGATGAAGAAACCAAGATGGAGGAAGTTCAAGTAACTTATTCTCTGAGAAAGCACTTGGGGTAGTATGGAATAAAGTCCTTATCTCTGTACGTGTTCTCTCCTCTTTTTTAGCCAGTAGACAATGCAGACAGCCTGTTTGTCTGACAGGGACTTTGCAATGCCACGGTCTCTACCAGTGCTGTTCCAGAAATCATCTTATGCGTGTACCTTTTTCTCCTAAAACTCAGGAACTGTTCTGGTGTTCCTCACATACTTTATCAACTTAGCTGTCCTCTCGTGTTACGTGGAAACCAGTATCTTCCCAATACTAAAATATTTTCTTTATACGTGCCCTTCATCTTCCAGAAACCTGTTTTTTTATGTCCAGAATCCATTAATTTAATGAAGGACGTTGGTTTCGTCTTGAAATTTTGTCGAAACCTTAGAATGGGGATTCCATTTTCTGAATGTCTTTCAATTAGAGTTCTGTTTCCAGAAGTTAGTAGTAGATTAGCCTGATAATATAACGGGATTTCTAGCCAATTGTATGTTTATTGCAGTTGCCAGGGAGAAAAAGACTATAGTGATTCCACTTCTGATGTATTTTTTCTTTCTTTTTACAATCGTTTAGTTTATGGCCAGTTTGGAGCAGGGAATTGGTTTCGTTTACCTTTCATGGTCAAATGTTTTGCCCATGCTATGGAGGTAGCAAATGAGCCAATGTGGGGTTTGTGTACGGCAGGTACAGTTTCAAGCTATGTCCCCACCGAAAGACATCCTCTTGTAAGGAGCAAGTCCCAGGTGCCTCTGTCATACGCAGTTGTAAAGGAAGTGTGTGCATGTATGAAGTTTGGAATACAGGGTCTCAGTGCAAGCCATGGGCCTTGCCCAGCGTGGAAGAGAGATCTCCAGAGAGTTTAGGATCTTATTCAGTCCTTTACAATCCACAGAAGCTAGACTTCGACATAGCAACTTTTGTAAATCAGACTTCATGTTGAGGTGTAACCGCCTTTCCCTAGGGCTGAAAAAATTCTGTAAGCAATTGACGCTTTAATCTGCCTTTCTCTACATGACAGTGATAAGTACGTCGGAAGTAGGTACTTGTTCGAATGCAAAAAAATTTCTAAGCACAATTTGTCTTACGTTTTCTGGCACTTAGTGTCCAAGTTCTATGGAGATTGTTGTAATTGCATTGCTTAGAGATAGTGATAATATGTGCACGAGAACTTTTGTGTGATGCTTAGCACTTTATCAGGCATAGGGTGGTTTTTTTTTAATTCATGACAAATAATTGTTTTACAGGGAGGTTAGGGTGTGCCTTCTGTTTACATAAAGTTTGATTTAGACCATTAACAAAATAAATATAGAATATAAATAAAAGAAAAATACCATGAAGCTGACCAAGTAAATATTTTAATGCTAGTTTCTGCGCATATGGTGCCATTGGAGGGTGGGTCTGGAAAGACTTAGGCTAGCATCATAGCTCAGTGTTAATTCTAAATCTATCTTGGAGCTTTTGCAGCAGTTGAGAACTCTCGAAAAATAAGGATGAAATATTTGATATCGATTATGTTAAGCAAAAAAAAAAGTTATGCGTTTGTGTTGTTATAATGCATCTGTTTTGTTTGGCCTTTCTTTGCCACTTCCTGAGAGGAATTAAAGCATCTTGGGGAGTGCAGTTTTCTGACACACTTGGATCAATATGCTCTTCTCTGGCTTTGTTTTGGGTTTGGGTTTTTTGGGGGTGGTTTTTTTACACATGATGTTTAAACAAAGAATTGCAGTAGCCAAAATGTTATGGGGGAAGAAAAAAAGACACAAAGTCCCACACAAAACCAAGCAAAAAAAACCCTACAACATATAAAACTTCCCTTCACTGTTGTCTCAAGTATGTTTAATGAAGGCCATATGTCTAAATTCCCCCAAAGAGCACTGAATCATCCCTCTATAATTTATGATACCCCATATCAGTCTCCTCTACTGGCTCTTACAGTCATCTTGTACCAGATCTCGCGGTGCTCAAAATGTGGCTCCTATAAACATCGCTCACAGCTGTGTCTCAGAGCACCTTTTTGAATCTGCTTATCACCTGTCCGCACAATAGTTTGGGCTTCTTGTAATCGCATTTGACTCTTCCTGGCTCTGCCTTTTCTGTGGGTGTGCTGTGTCCACCCAACTGCTCGTGAGTGCCTGGAAGGCAGCAGGGGGATTTGTCCAGAGCAGGTAATGTCAGCCTGACCTGTTTTCCTTCTGCAGGAGGGGTAGTGGGCTTTCTGGCATGAGAAGCAGTGTATGCCACGTGCCTTGGTTTGGGTAAGGTTCTTTGGCCCTCTTATGCATGGCATTCTCGTAAGCAGATACGAGATGCATGGTCAAGACAAAACTGCTGTGAGTGGATAGGAAGCTGTTTGGAAATCCTTACACACAAGGTAGTTATTTAAGGATAGAATGTCAAAATGAGGTACGGTAGGAGTCTGTGAAGCATCTGAAGCTGCTCAGTGTTTTAGTTAACTTAAATGATCCAGTTAGGGAACAGAGTGTATGCTTTGCAAAGCTGCGTGGAACACTTGAATGTCTGCAAATACACTGGGGGACAGAATTCAAATTCAGCTACAACCAGGAGAAAGAGAGTAAAAATCTTAGGAGAACATTCAGGATGAACAAATACTATTTATTATAGTTAGTCAAGTTTATTGTTACAAATTTAAAAAAAAAGGGGGAGGGGGAGGGGGAGGGGGCAACTGCCTAGATAGGACCTTTGTGCTCACTGTGATCCCTGGACACAGCTCTGAAAAATGAGGGAGAGTCAGTAATGTCATGTAATCAAAAAAATCACAGCCTTTTGTGGAACATGCTATCAGTGTGTACTGTGTGTAGAGTGAATTTTCTGCTTTACTCGGCAGTTGTAAGGCTTCATTTAAAGTCCTGTTCTGGACACGGCACTTCAGCAAAAGTGTGGATGGACTGAAGACAGTCCACAGCAGCAACAAGAGGTCTAGAAAGCAGGTTATATGCTGAAGAAAATTCAACAAGTTGAGATTGCTTATTAATTTCAGTTAAAACCCAAAAAGGCACATGTTTTCAAATACAGAAAAGGTTAGAAGAAGAAACGGGAACACAATTTGTTCTCCAGATTCAAGATACGATAGGAAGGGCCTAAATTTCGGTGGGGGTGATTTTACATTGACAGTGAGGAAAAAAACCTCGAATAGTAAGGATGGCAGAACGCTGAAACCAATTCCTCAGGGAAACTGTGGATTTTCTGTTATTGGATGTCTTTAACAAGAGGCTATATGAACTTCTGTAGGGAATGGGACACACCGATTTTGCCTTGAGGCTTTAAATTTCTTCCAGCCCTCTGATTCTGTAGTTTCCTACCATCTTGCCAATAACACCAGCCTCCAGGTCACCCACATGCCGCCTGCTAACGGAGTAAGCTCTTTCCTCTTTCACACCATATATTCCCATGTGTAAGAACAGGAGGTGGTGTGGAAGGACTAAAGATTAATACGTTTGGAGGGAGTAAAGAGTCACACCGTATTTATCTGCAGCCAGTGATCCAAAAAAGGTAGGCAGAGATGTAACTTGGGGGCAGCTTAGCCACCTTTGAAAAAAATAACTGGGCTTCCCAGGAGCAGGTTAGCTGGGGCAGCAGGAGTTCAGGACAGACTAACATGCACTGCGTCCTAGCCAGGCTGTGAGAGCCTCGGTAGGGCGTTTAAAGCCATCTCAGGTATTTCTACGTTATCCCGTGGTCTGCAGCGTAAGCTTGCTCTCAGTAAGTAACAAGTTCACAATGCGGCAGTAGGACAAAAAAGAACAGGAACAATTGTATTTCGGTTGTGTGCATGTTTGTGGTGTCGTTTCTCAGTTCCCCATCCTTCACGGCTGGCTGCTCACTCTCTGCCTCTCTTCTGTCATTGCGCATTTCCTAACGAAGATGCTGATTTTGAGTAGGGCTTTTTTTATAAATAATGTCATGACATGTTTCCTGTGCAGCTTGGTGGTAATTGAGACTGGACTGCCTGTTGGTAATTATTACCCAAAAGAGTTTTACTCTATTTAAAGTTTTAGGGTTGGAGAATATACTTGTAATAATTTCCAGATTTCAGTCAGAAAAAGATTTTCATTCTGAGAGTTTGTAGACAGGGAAGCTGACCAAAAAAAAAAAATGCTGGTGAAAATCAACATTTTTAAGAAAAACATGCAGGTCAGTATTTATGTTAGTATAGGATGAACTTAATTTTTTTCCCATCTGTGTTTCATTAGAAGTTTCTACTGAAATGAATGTAACTAGGTTGTTTTTTTGGTTTTTTTTTTCTTTTCCTTACATAGAGAAGTTATTTTCACTGATTTGGGAAGTTGTGAGAAAAATAAATCCTGAAATCCAGTAACTAGTTGACAGGTTTTAATTTATAGAACTACATTGAAACGTGTATTTCTTGCCAGTTAACTTACATAGTTATGCAGTGTTAAGGTTTTGAATGTAACAAAGAAAATGCACGTGGGGAATTGTTTTAGCTGTGAAGCAACTTTTCCATCATATGCTTTTAATCAAGTCATAAAGAGACTGGAAATATGACTGTGCTGAAATGAATATTCGTTATACCTACATAAACCCCCATCTTCATCACTGTTGGATCTCTTCCCCTGTCAAATTATCTCTGCTGTCTGCACCGGTCACAGAGTGTGCAGGGAGAGTCTCCCCTTTGCCCATGGTACAGATCGCCTGGGTTCGTACGTCCCGGGGCTGGGGTTTTGAAGGGGCGCCAGCGTCATCCCGGGCTCCCCAAATGCAAGGCAGACGAGCGCTGGGATGCCTGCACAGTCCCCTTTCGACAACTTTGTGAGCTTCCTCCGCGTCGGGCTTCTTGCAGGAAGCATCCGGAGCCGGTGCAGGCGGCGCGGTTGCGGGCTGCCTGGCTCAGCGTGAGCAGGACGCCGACAGCAGGCGAGCAGCGACGTGTACTGTGGGCTTGTGTTTTCTTTGTCCTTGCAGCCAGGCAGTGAATTGGATAACTTGGAGGAGATTCTGGACGACCTGCAGAACAGCCAGTTACCGCAGCTTTTCCCAGATAGCCGCCCAGGCGCGCCGGCGGGCTCGGTTGACAAGCAAGCCATCATCAATGACCTCATGCAGCTCACCAGTGACAGCAGCCCCGGCGCGGCCGTGGCCACCCAGAAACCAGCAATGAGGATTTCACAGAGCAGTGAGTCGGCCTTCAGCGCGCGTGTACAAACCCCCAAAGCGGTGGTGGTGGTGGTGGCCCTGGTTCAGCTGGGCAGGAACCAGGCAGGAACCAGGCAGCTCCTCGTCCTGGCCAGGTCTTGCGCGATGACGCAGCGCCATCTGCGGTCGTCCCATGGCGGAAGACCTGTGGAGGTTATGTCTAATTCACTCAGCACCCTGTGAGTCCTGAGGAGATTGAAGGGGTACCCTCGAAATAAATGGAATATCCCCTGCTGTGGTCATAGGTGATGCTGCTGTTGCGGGGACTCTGGCTTGGAGAGCCCTTGCGTTGTGTTCTGACGCAGATTGCTCCTTTCCAGCAGCTCTTTCACTGAAAGGGACGAGAGAGGCTTTACTGAGTGTGAAGGAGAGTCTTTTTCTGAAACCACAAGATTAATACAAGGACGTGTGATTGAGAAGAATGCCCAAGTTTAATTTGAAATTGTGGCTTTTAATTGAGTCGCTTCCAGCTGATAGTGTTCCGTAACTTCATTAATTCACTTACAAATCAACGCTGTTGGTCAACCACCATAGAATAATGGAAAGTGAGTAAGACAGGAGTCATCATATAATCATAGAATGCTTTGGGTTGGAAGGGACCTTCAGAGGTCATCTAGTCCAGCCTCCCTGCAGTGAGCAGGGACATCTTCAGCTAGATCAGGTTGCTCAGGTGTATCAGCTACGGATGTTGAAGAAAATAGCATAAACCGCCACTGCTTCATTTTTTTCTCCTGTTGGCTAGGGTGGCAGCATCTGCTTACTTCCTAAATGTACGCTGGTGTTTTGTTAATGAAACACAGGGCTTAGATAATATTTTTTGCCCTTCTGATGATATTAAAAGAACATTGTGCCACTTTCAAATGAACTCAAATTATTACTTAGAAATGTTTAAGTGAATATTACAATTGCTGTTAATAATAAATATTAATGTTTAAATTCATATTAAAACCACTACAGATCCTTAAATTATCATTTGTTGTCGATGTTGCTCAGAGAAAGATGCTTGGATTTAATGTACTCGTTTTTGCAAGTAAGGGGGTACTGACAGCAGCAGCACGTAAGTCAGAAGGAAATCTCTGTGCATCTGAAATCTCTAGCGTATTCTTTCTGAAGCAAGGTCTGCTGGTCCATTCCACTGTATCCTTTTGGCTTTCCAGAGTTAAACTGGCTTTAAATCTGATTGCGAAGCTACTGACAGTACAGTAACAGTATGATTGTAAATGAGAGTGTCTTAGTGGTTAGCAGCAGTTCTGTAAAAGCAGCATCCTCATTCCCATGTAAATTAAAACCCTAAAACTTCATCCCCCAGTTCAGTCTTGTATCTGTGCCCGATTCCCCTAGGGAACTTCTGCCTTGTTTTCAGTAGAAGTGCATTACAGAAAACAGGTGAACGGAAAGAGTGAGTGACTTCTTGTGCTCACAGAGCAGCAATGTGTAAGGAGTGTCAAATCCTACACAATTCCAGAAGAGCTTTGGGGTTTTAATTTTTTTTTTCTGAAGAAATGATCTTCTTTCATTTTACAGGTTTTACATGGAAATAATTAAAATATTTTTGTCTGTTTAAAAAAAAAATAAAAGACTTGAAAGCTGCTAAATTTGCCAAATTGCTAGAGTTTGTTGCTTGGGGGACAGGGAGCCTCCTTATGGTCCCATCCTGACCAAGAGTAGAATAGGTGACCTGAACACCATCACATCTCATCAACTGTGTTGTTATTTTGTGTGCTGCGTTTCCAGCTTTCCTTTTTGTAGGATCAGCGGGTGCTGCAAAGCTACCTATACAATAACTTACTCATCTATGTGATTTTTCAGGCTGCTGGGACAAACTGTTCTGAAACTGTCACTGAAGCTCGGTTTTGGTTAAGTCGTTAGACTTTATGATGCCCCTAAGCTTGGGAAGGTCGTTTTTGTCTCATACGTAAATTTGTTTGCTTGTTTGAACAGACAGTCAGGACAAAATTTTGCTCTCATTGTTGGGAGTTAGGTGTATGTGATGTGATTTATTTCCTACACATGCATATAAGCAAATTCACCTGGCAGAGAACTTACATTAAAATAAATAAATAAATACAATGAGTTCCCGTAGTCTGTCTTTATAAAATAAGAAGAAAAGTCGGACACCTTTGTAAGAAGACAATTCTGTGCTTTTTAGCAAGGTTAATAAACCTCATCTAACTTCTCAAATTCAAAAGTATCACTACTTTGATCTAAAATAAGAAAGAAGTTCTTTAACTTCTTTGTAATGTGGTGAATATGAAAATGCAGAAGTCGCTTTAACGATGCCATTATATCAGAGACTCTTAGGGGAAGCTATCAGGAAGTATTGCAAATAATAATTTCACAAAAATTGTTAATTTATTTGTATGTATTTTGTTGTTATGATTGGAAATAGAATCATAGGCACAAGGTCAGTGTTTGGTTCATGTTTGAGAACTAGTTGTGCATACAGGGGATGCTTTCATGCATTGGAACTTTGCCCAGACACCAGCTGAGCCAGATGCTTGCTGGTCGAGGTCTGAAGCTCACTCTTCTGAGACAATCTGCAGTTTTCTTTGCAGAGGCTGATTTAAAGAGCACAAAACACCTCAGCAGAAAAGTATAGTTAGATGAAGGTGACAGTAACCATCAAGCATGGTTCTGTTCACCGGAATCTTATGGTGGCACAGTTCTGATTCTGGACAGCTTATTTGTTGTTTCTGATTCATGGAAGTATTTATTTTTAACAATGACAAAAAATGTAAAACAAAAAAAAAAAAAAAAAAGAAGGAGATGTAGAAACAGGGCTACAGGATCCGATATAGACTCAGTCTGTCCTTAATTTTGGTAATTTCTTTAGGGGCATAGCTTATGCTGGAAAACTTTCAAACCTGAGATAATTCCTGACAATCTGCCTCAGGATGACATCTGCATGCAATTACAGTCCTACTAGATAGAAGATTAATTGGCAGTAGTGTGCACATCACATAGTGGTATATTTTGCCGTAGTGGCTCTTCTGTCAGTTAAATTGCATCATTTAAAGTTTTAAAAACATATGTCATATCTGTTTTAGTGTCAGAATGTTCCATTTTGAAATTTACATAAAAATGTCAAGAAGGGATGTTTCTCAGACAGATATGGAGTGGGTAGATTATGCAGCATTACATAGCTCAGCCCAAGACCTTAAAGTGTGTTTGGGTTCTTTTTTTTTTTTTAACAAGTAAAGTTTCCATTCTTGTAACTTTGCTTTTTTCTTTGCTCCTCCTGTCTAGCTTTTAATAACCCACGAGCAGGGCAACTGGGCAGGTTATTACCAAACCAGAATTTACCACTTGACATCACACTGCAGAACCCAACAGGTGCAGGAACTTTCCCACCCATAAGAACGAGCAGCCCCTATTCAGTGATACCTCAGCCGGGACTGATGGGCAGGAATGAAGGGATGATAGGAAGCCAAGGAACTTTAGGCAACAGTAGCACAGGTAAGGTGACTTTCCATGTTTTTTAAATATGCTTGAGTAACAGACTGTACCATGTGTAACTTAATGTCGGGGTTGTTACAAGTTTTTATAAGTACTTTTGCAAAAAGTCTGGCAAAAGTCGTGTTTCACGGGCTGTTACGCAATGGCATGTTTATTTTGAATTTCTGCATATTTTTAGTCCTGCTCTTCATGCACTGCTTTTCACCTACCAGAAAACTTATAGATGAACACAGTGTATTGGCAATTAGAGTCTGTTCACATCAATGTTCCAGGTTCAGCTGAGGCTTAGATAGGTAAAAAAACAATGTTTCTGCCTCAGAAAAGCAAATAAATAAACCACTTGTCTGTGGAGATAGTTCATTCAAAACAGAAGTGTTGTCCTTATGATGTGTATCTCTACAGACCTTGGTTTTGCCCTTGGTTATCTTTTATTTATTAGCCTTAGTTCTCATTTTAAATTAAATAAATGCTAATGTTTTAAGCATTTTCTGAAACATAAACCCTCAGATGTTGCAGTGGTATTACCTCTTGTCATGCATTATGCCTGATCAGTGGTGCACCGATTTCTTCATGTTGCCCTAGTATTGTACAAAGATACCATAGAGGATTTCACAAGAAAAGTCTGGCTGATTGACTGATTTCAGCTAGCGCATACTGAGACTGTCCAAGTGTGCAACAACTGCTAAGAACTCTGATAAACAGATGAGTATTGTAAGTCCTCTCAGCTGGCTATTCACTGTCAAAATTTTATATTTAGTTCACATCAGTATTAAGAAAAGACATGCTGCCAGACATTGAAATGCCCTATTTAAGCAGTTTAGAGGTCAACTGATAGTCTTTCAAGTGTCCTATTACTTTCATGTTCTGTATACATATTAGAGGATGTTACTCATCTTATGTATACAAGTTAGAGAGTATTATCTGTGTTCCTGCTATTTGCTCCACCACACCACATATTTCAGCTGATAGAGTATGTACACAATTAGAACAAACCTGAGAATGTAAAACTGAAGCATCAGAAACAGTAACCCTCTTCAAAGGGTTTTTTTCCTTGGTTATGCATCACCAAATGATTAAACTGACAAGTAATAATTATTTGCATGGCTTTTAGTATTCATTTAAGGATGTTGCAAAATGCAACCAGAGGGACCAGTAGTCCAGTCTGAAATCAATGTTTTATTTACTCTCTTGACTGTATAAAAATTGAACTGCATAAATACTGTGAATGCACTTCTTTGGAGTTTGGGGGTTTTTGTGTTGGGGTTTGGTTGGGGTTTTTTGGCTACTGTCAGAGTGTAGTACTCTATATATTCCAAGTGTAAATAAACTGTATCAGTTGTTTACAGTAGATGTAGGAGGACTTCCCCTAAAATAACGGTAAAGAACTTCAGCATCTATCGGAAAGTTCCTGTGAGTAATTTCCCTGCACCGTATATTAGTTCGAGATTGCCTGGGTGAGCCTTGAAGCTGAGAAGGCTCTAGGTTCCAAGTGAAAGGACTCGCCAAAAGATGTTTGCAGAATGCGAATTTAAGTTCAGCCCTTCTAATCTGTAAGCGCGTGTAGCGTAGCGGTAACATGTTGTTACTCGAGCCTTCGTTCTCACTTAGCACTTGGAAAGTAAAGCACTGACACACACATCAGCAAACGTGATTCATTTCCTGAGGAAGGAAGTCAGGGCTATCCACGCACCCTCGGCACCTGTTGCAGACTACATGTGGGAACACTCACTCTGAACAGCGTTTCGGAAATGATAAAAGGATCTTCCTCATGTAAAACGTATCATAATCTCCAGTCCCTTGACTAAGCAGCGTAAGGCATCATGCTGTAGCTTTGCACATCTGGACGGACAGTTGTGATACAACGTGCTTTGAGTGAAACGACCGCAGTTTTGTCACTAAAAATGTAGCTCGTTAGGCAGTTGTGATGCTAAAGCTGTTCTGAATCATGTGCCAGCACCTAAGTCTGTTGGGCTTTTGTGCAGGAATGATCAGTGGCAATGCCCCTCGGCCTGCCATGACGTCTGGAGACTGGGGAAGCCAGGCTTCTGCCATGAGGGTGACCTGCGCGCCCACAGCCAGTGCCATGAACAGGCCAGTGCAAGCGGGCATGATCCGCACCCCCACGGCCAGCATCCCCCTGAGACCCAGCAACCAGCCCGGCCCGAGGCAGATGCTTCCATCTCAGGTCATGAATATGGGTAAGTCGGGGCGCGTGTGGAGTTGTGCTTTTTGGTATGTGCTGGATTGTCAAACATGAAGCAGAAATAAACAAAAAAGAAAAAAAAAATACTTAAATTATAGATAGGATGAGAACCATATTTTCCCCAGTGAAAGTTGCGTCTGGAATTGGGAAGGAAGGTGTGTAAAACACTAATTTTGAACGCGTATATTGATAGGAACAATTCCTGCTACTCTGTAGCTCCGCAGTTGTGTGGCCAAAGAAAGAGGGTATGAAGTTGCTCTTATTTGTTCAGGACTGTGGGGGTTTTTTAAGAGGAAATGCTGGGAACATTATGATTGTTCTTGGTCACTTTTAAAGCAAGTTCATTATTATATTGACTCTACATGCTGTCTTTTTTTTATACTTATCTTACTAATTTTTTGCGTCTGTAGTGTCGTATCTGCTGTTTTGTGGTTTTGAACCACTTTTGAGTTCTTATGTTATTTTGGCAAATTTTAATAGCAATTTTTAACAAAAAAATCGTGACGCTTTGAAGTGTAACATTACTGCAGTCTTAATGTTCTTGTTTGCTTTTACTGTAACGTAGATAATTCAATTGAAAGAATTAACCTGAAAGTAGATTATTTTCACAAATGTTATGTGGTTATTTTTCCTTGATTAGGGCCATCTGAATTGGAGATGAACATGGGAGGACCTCAGTACAGCCAGCAGCAGGCTCCTCCAAATCAGACCGCACCATGGCCGGACAGCATCTTGCCTATAGATCAGGCAACTTTTAGTAATCAGAACAGGTGAGTCTGACTGTCGCAGCAAAACATGGAGAGATTTGAGGCCCGTATTTTATACACCTCATGGAAACAAAGCCCTGTGTAAAATACTTACCAAATGTATATCAGTTTAATGCTTGTAGTATGTTATACTCGTGCAATGTACACGTGTTCCAGTACTACTTAGAAATGCTCTCTGTGCCGTTTAATGTGTTTGAAGAATTGAAAGTTCTGTATCCCAGTGAATGCTGCCAGTGCTTTGGGTGGTTGCACCATTTTCACCTCTCGAGCATTAATCTGGGCATGGCTCTGTCTGGTTTTGCTGGTTTTAAACAGTTATACTTAGCACTACATGTGGAAAAATGCCAGAGCCTTTGTAGTTATAACATAGCTGTCTTTTCCTGCAGGGGGGTATTGTTTTAAGCGGTGCAGGACATCGTTAATTTCTGTTTTGTTTGGGGTTTTTCAATTGACCTAAGTTTTGTAAAAGGTGAGGAAGGAAAGATGAAGTAAAAGGGAGGCTGCCTTTTCCCTGAAGTTAGCTCCTGCTCCGGTATCCAGAACCACGGTTTGGTTGCAAGTAATTAACTCGTGTGTGGTATACTGACTTTGTTCATTATTAAGACTTCTAAATAATGCCATAACTACAAAACGAAATTTACACATCTTTAAAAAAAGGC
The DNA here is from genome assembly GCF_030867145.1 of Opisthocomus hoazin. NCBI lineage: Eukaryota > Metazoa > Chordata > Aves > Opisthocomiformes > Opisthocomidae > Opisthocomus > Opisthocomus hoazin. Next base: position 39,367,040 of record NC_134416.1, read on the forward strand.
ATGTCTTCTCCAAAATGTTTGCCACTTAAATTAGAGAAACTATGTATGTGAACTGTGTGAGTGCCACAAAATGGACAAATAAAGGAGAAATGTTGAAATATCTTGAATTGCATGAGTTGGGATATTTTTCAGTAGTAAATGGGAGGAATGCTGGAAAGAAAATGAAGAGAAAGCTGTTGGAAAAACGTGTGTTTGAAGAAAGAGTAATCTTCTGACTAGATTATCTTAATTTTCATTGTGAAAGGATGTCCAAAAATACTATCTGTAAATTTAAGTGTGGCATTTTTTCTGTTACTTTTCTAACTTTTTCAGGGCTTCTCAAGATGTTTCTTCGTGCTAATTCGCTCCCAGTTAGGCTGTTCATGTGCCAGAAGCACTGTTTGTGTAACTTAATTATTCATTTAAAAAATGACACCGTAAAATAAGACACAGGGCCATGTTTGGTCAGCAAGCCAGGCAGATAATGCGTCCATTTTGTTACCTTTGCATTTCTCATGATTTCCTTGTAGCTGAAGATGGTGAAAAAAATTCCTATTGCATTGCATCTGAAAGTAATCATATTTTGATCATTTACACCCAGAGATCATTAATTGTTTAGTGTTGCCATTTCTTATTTTATTAATCCTCAGGATTTGTATTTTTATAATCTGATTATCAATGTGAGTGTTAAATTTAATAAAAGTTAAATTGTGAGAAAAAAATAATTGTTTTAGAGAAAAATTAAGCATTATCATTGTGGTATATAAAAGAAATGGGAAAAAAACCCAAAGTAATTGTCTTAGTTTAACATACAGAATTTGACAAATGTTTTAAACATTTTCTTACCATATGTATTCATGCCCATTTACAGTTTGAGGGAGGTTTTTTGGCTAGCCCCATCAATTATTTTTCCACATCCCTGCTTATAAGCAATCTTTAAAGTTTGCAGTTTGATTCCAAGGATTATTTTCTTTCTGCTCTTCCCTTTTACTGGTTTATAATTTCATCTGTGAGAGTTATAGAAACTTCTCTATATATGAGATTGATTAATACTTTGTGCTGTTTTAAAGGTACGTCATATATATCCTTATTTTTATTTTTTACAGTCTGGGATCTAATTAAAAAGAATACGTTTTTATTAGTTTTCCTGCTTGCCATCCTTGGGGCTTTTAGGTGTATAGCCTGATGATGCAGCTCTTTCCTTCTGCTTAGCTTTGACATAGAGAATAGACTTCCATGGCAACCATATATCTCATTATGGAAACTAAATACACAAACATGTTTCTTTGCTTTTCCAAACAGACATGTAAAAAGGGTTCACATATAGTGCTGTTTCCTTCCTCCATGTGTGACAGTTTTTGTTGTCTCTCAGTAATTATCTAGGATGAGATTCTGCCATGATGTGCATATAGTAGCTGCCCTTGCTTGCAGAATGCTTTGCTTTTTATGTTTTCTATTGTAGTCTTGTAGTATTGTGTGTGAAGTAGGGCTCATGTGTGAACTGCAAAACAAAAATATGTCATTTGGCTGCAGATAAGGTGTTATTTCAGATTTAGTTTGTTTCTCAGTAAGTTGAAATTTTGTCCTTTGGGTTTGGAATAAACCTTTATTCTGCCTTTGTAACTGTGAGTGTGCTTTGCATACAAATTCAGGGGTGCGGTACGCAGGATTTATAGAGCCAGCACACTCTGCCTGACAGTATCCAAATTCTTGCTGACACCTGTCTGAGGCGCATAACCAAGTGCGTAAACTGGTACCCAAGTGTGCGATTCCATGAGACGGGTTGAGCTGATGCAGTGTTTTGCTGTGACCAAATACGGGAATGTCCTTTTCTCCCTGCTCCCTCATGCTTCTGGCCAGCTCTTCCAGATGTGCGGTTTGCGCGAGCTCAGACAATCCTCAGACCCCTCTGTGACCTCTTCGGTTTACTTAGTCTGGTGGTAGACTGGTTAAGAAGCGTGTCTGTGGAAATGAGTTCTCCTTCTGCTAGTGGTAGCATACCTAATCTAACATCTAAAATTCAAAGTTACAATTAGTTTTAAAAAGAATTATTTAACCTTCTGTGTTCAGTGACTAGATTCTGTACTGGCTTCTCTGCTCCTGTGTTGGGTCTGTGACATGAAATCAGCACTCGGGCATACCTTTGGTGCGCTTGCTTACTTGTCCGATACACCGTGCTTGTAGGGTCTTGACAGGCATTAATCACGCTATTTAGTCATTTCTGTGGGTAGCATAACTTTCATCCAGAGTAGTTTTCTAGACAAAACTGGCAGCAATTAAAATAATTTCTGTCTCCACTTGTTAGTTCAATTTGAGTACTAATCCTCTGATGATATTTCTTGTTTTTCAGCAGCTGTTTACCAACGCTGTGTTTATGTTTTCACAGGCAACCGTTTGGCAGCTCACCAGATGATCTCTTGTGTAATCATCCTTCATCAGAGTCACCAAGTGATGAGGGTGCTCTCCTGGATCAGCTTTACATGGCATTAAGGAATTTTGATGGTTTAGAAGAAATCGACAGGGCTCTAGGAATACCAGAACTAGTTAGCCAGGTATACTGGACATTGTATTGCATGTTTTAGGTATTGTATTTAAAGGATATGCTGTCAAGGTGGAGGTGAAATGTGTGTTGAAGAATGGGATTATAAAACACTTCTTGCAAGCTAGGACGGAGTTACGTATTTTGGTGGGAATCCATCTGCCAGCTCCACCGGAAAAGCTTACTTCAACCCCAGGTTTAGTCTTTCCTTGCTCTCCCCTGCCACCCTCACCTAGTTCTCCTTCTGACCTGTGCTGAGCCACTTTGCTATATGTGACTAACCTGACCAAAAAAATCAACAGGCTTCTGCTTATCTGGTGGTCAGAGGAACCAACTGTATGGGAGAAAGGTAAGATCATGGCCAGCAACAGGGTATAGGAAAGAGAAGAATACGAAGATGTAGGAGCAGAGGAGCAAGATCAAGACCTGTGTGTGATGGGGCCAACAAGCTTTTGGATGAGCAAACCTGTAGCATGTAATTTCACCCATAGTTTTTCCCTTAGTTGATTAATGTGTGGTAAGGGATAAGTTTCACCTGAAGCAGCTGATTTTATTCCAAGCACTTAAAACTGTAACTTTTTTTTTAATTATGAACATACTTCCTAAATTTTGCAGTATGTATTTGTTCTGTTCTTTTTCATCATTTTTTTTTTATTCACAGTTATTTTTTATTAGCTTCCAGTTGGTTATTGTCCATTTCAGTCTTATACGATGCAAAAAAGTGTGTCTGAAAAAAAAAAAATCGGGGGGAAAAGTTAGTGCTTGATGTTTCTGGCATCAAAAATGTGTTTCCAAAACAGCAAACAGCCATGCATGTGTCTGTAATGTTTTAATATTCTCAGACAAGCCTGGAATACCTATTTCATTCCCCAGCACTTATCAGCGTCCTGAGCATAACTTCTGAACTAGCTCTGCATTTTAGATATGAAATAGGACTAATGAAATCCTGCTTTGGATGCGAGGAAACTATCTCCAAGTCTATTTGGTACAACGCAGAACTCAGTGAGGTGTTAAGCTCGAGCTGTAATTTACTGGTGAACTTCAGTTTTGCAGAGTGAAACTTTGATGCAATATTACATGTCTTTGGGAATATCACCACCAAAAAAGTATGAATAATATTTCTTTTCAAACAAAGTGGTAAATATCTTTCTGTTTAATTAATATCTCAGTGGAAACAGTTAAAGAATTTTGCGAGTAAGAGAACTGTTCAATTTTAGAACACGGTTTTAAAATAGCCATCAAACATTTTATAGGAGCTTAAAATCTTTCTTTCATGAGAGCACTGAAATGTAGATTAATTTGATTTCCAAGGTCAGTGTGGAATAAGCTATAAAATTATTCTGGCTAGAGCAAATATTAGGGGAGTATCTAGAATGGAGTTCAGAATTGTGTTAGCTTTTTTTATGCTAATGGATAATCAGTTTGTGCAAAAATGCCCTGAAAGAATTAGGCACTCTGTTCACATTAGCTTCGGTAATAGTTTCAGGCATCTTTATTTGAAGTCATTATTTTGTTTAAAGATACTGATAAAAAAATCTGCTTACTCATTTGTAATGTCTTTGAATTTAGCTCAGATTCAGTGGCAAAAATATGCTGGCGTCACTTCATTTATAGCTTCTGATATAGAATTTGTCATTTCAGGTTATTATTCATTAGCAGAATGATACAGTGGCTATGTTGAAGGACATGACAAAGATTGTGGGTCTTTGTTTTAAAAAAAAAAAGAGGAGAGCAGGAATTTGTCTCTGTTAGTGTGTTTTGACACTCAAAAATACAGTTCTATTTGTTTTGAAGTTTTATGTTTAGGTAAAGAAAAATTATGTAATTTTCTGTATAAAAACATTCACATCATAGGGTGCTGGGCTTGCAGCATGGCTGTATTAGTCTCATATAATCCTGCGAAAAGCCACGTCCCGCCAACTGTTTCTGTTGTTCACGTACTTGCGCAGAGCCAAGCCGTCGACCCGGAGACGTTCCCCAGCCAGGAGTCGAGCATCCTGATGGAGCAGAAGGCTGCGGTGTTCTCCCAGCAGTACGCGGCGCAGGCTCCGATGGCGCAGGGCAGCTACGCGCCCATGCAGGACCCGAGCTTCCACGCGATGGGGCAGCGCCCGGGGTACGCGGCCCTGCGCATGCAGCCCCGGCCGGGGCTCCGGCCCGCCGGCATCGTGCAGAACCAGCCCAACCAGCTGCGCCTCCAGCTGCAGCACCGGCTCCAGGCACAGCAGGTACCTCCCCTTCCCTGCCCGCTTCCGCCTGCTCGCTGCCAGCTTGCTCCAAAGAGACCGGGTCTTCACTGTACACCCCGTTTTGTTACAGTCCAATGCCATTTTTAAGCCAAAAACACTAGCTGTAATGAGTTTTGCTGAGACAGGACCTTGCGCATTCTCTTTTTTTATCTTTTTGTGCATCTTTCCATCATTTTTTCTGTAATAACTGTGCAGGATTGTGCCTAGTATTTAAGCCTAGGTCTCACTAATTCTTTAAGCAAGGCTGCAGTGGTGCTTTTCATTTTACAGGTCTTTTTCTGTTTGTTATGTATCTTGACTCTTTCAGCAATGTAAATGCTTTTATTGCTGCCTGTTGCCTCCATCCTTTTTTTTTTCCTTGGCCTTGGTGTACTTTCGAGAATCCTTTTAAGTTGTTCTTTCTTGTTTCATTTTTAAATATATGGGTTCATAGTACTATAAATAAGACATTAATGCTTTTCTAGTGGAGGAGGAAAGATCATTTCTCCCTTCAAACATCAGGACAGGGTCTAATTCAGAGTAAACCTCAGCAGTCCAGTCCCAAACGCGAAAAGGACAGGAACTGTAAAGGCAGCATGTCTGATAAACAGCATGGTGCCTGTGTTGTAATTTGTGTGGTGTGTTACCTCATTAAGAAACAGGATTCTCTGAATGATGATAGGACTTGAACAGGAAAACTAGTCCCTGCTTGAATATGTAAAACTAGGTCCTCAAATCAGGTGATCGGGAAGTAGATGTATATACCTCTGTATATCAAATTTCCCTTGTTTTCCTTCTAAAAACTTCTGGGTTTTGGTATTGGGTTTGGTTTTTCTTTAGAATCGGCAGCCACTGATAAATCAGATCAGCAGTGTCTCCAATATGAATCTGTCTTTGAGACCTGGAGTGCCTACGCAGGTGAGAGAAACAGTACATTAAAAAAAAAATTGCCTTTGTTTTCTTCTTTCTCTCCCAAACTAAATACAGCAGTAATACTCTGTGGTAAATAGATACTGTAATTTCTAAAGCTTGAATACAAATAATGCCATCTGTATGATAAGAAGTATTTTACTGTTTTATTTCTGTGTCTTTCCCATTTTTACATAGGGTGGATGGTTGTTTACTAGAGGTATAACTGCATTTTTAACCAAGCTTCTCATTTCCTAGAGATGCATTTTTTTTAATGAGCTACTCTGTTTGCAATTACATATCGCTGCAACATTAAACACTGGTATTGTTTCAGTTAGTCACTCTTGCACTGTTGGAAGTCTTTCCCAGCAGAAGCATTAATAGGATCGTTTTCTCCCACTTAATATTATTGTTAGCTGTGTGGTGGGGGGAAGCAGAGCTGGAATCTGCCAGCTTGCTCCAGTGGAGATGCCTCCGCTGGCCAGGTTGCCTGTGAAGGGGTGGCTGACAGGCAGCGGTGGTTTTCCCTGCAGGGCCCGATCAACGCGCAGATGCTGGCGCAGAGGCAGCGGGAGATCCTGAGCCAGCACCTGCGGCAGCGGCAGATGCAGCAGCAGCAGCAGCAGCAGGTGCAGCAGCGGACACTGATGATGCGAGGGCAGGGCTTGAGCATGACCCCCAGCATGGTGGCCGCCGGTGGCATACCAGCAACCATGAGCAATCCGCGGATCCCGCAGGCAAATGCGCAGCAGTTCCCGTTTCCTCCGAACTACGGTACTGGTTCCACCCCCCCAGTGCATTTCAGCAGTCCATGCTCCCCCGTGTGTGTCCCCCAGTGCTGGGTCCAAGCCCCCCTCCCACAGCCCCTTGCCTGGCTCCCTGGGAACGATGGGAAACACGGAGCTTCAGGCTTCTTGGGAGTCCTTAAATGCAGCATAGTGCCTTCCACTTCCCTAGCTCTAGTACCACGTGTTCTCCAAGCGCTGCTCTTTTTTTAAGCAGTAGCAGAAGTGCCATGTGCGTGTTTGTTTATATATGTAGATACATGCAGGTAAAAGTGTGTATGCACACATGAACACATACATGTGTACGTATTGGCTTGGTGGACTCTGAATTTTGACTGACCTAAGCAAACCAATATATACGATAAAAGTGCAAAAGAAGAAAAAGATGTTAACTGGTATTGCCAAACAGCATAAAGTGACCAGAAGCAAAGATGTACCTAATTTTTTTTCGTTTCGATAATAAGATATTGCTTAAATACCAGACACATTCTTCCCCAAGAAAGAGAATTCTTCATATGTACATTAAAATGTAAAATTAACAACTTTTTATTTTAAATAATATAAATTAGTTTTAGATCATGCATTCCCTTCCCTGTCCTTAAACCTGTGTGTAATACGATAATTAATACCATTTTGTTCGTATGTTTTACAAAGCTGCTGTTCTGTGGGTGCCTGGGGCAGTAATCTCCTTACAATTAGTTTTATACAGCTTATTTATTTTATTTACAGGTATTGTTTAAGTCATATTACAATTATATTAAATAATATAACATGCAAGTTCTGCTGATAGAAGAAATTGTATCCATCCAGTTCTAAATTTGCTATCTATTCTTACTGATCTGTTATCCTTTACACCAATTTCTAAGTCATCCCTCCACGTATTTGTAATTGCTTTATGAAAATGAAGAGACATTATGTGACTCCTATTTTATGAGATAGACAAAGATACAGAGAAGTTAAATAATGCAGACAGTTAATGTAAGAATAGATTTCATACCACCTGATTCTTATCCCAACATTGAGTGTCTTGTTTCTGAAGTATGCTGTTCATGATGAACTTAAACAAGACTGAAGTGACTTTGTTTAAAACAAAATGTCTGCACACAATTGGCATTTTACAGCTTAAATTAGGTTTTCTTTGCATTTAGATATTTTTTTGATTTTACAAAATCATTAAATGCTTGAACGAAATGGCATTGCCTGTTTTTGCAGGGTCACAGAAATAGAGATACTAACGTTCTAGGAACTTCAGAAAAAGTTGAAAATTATAGCCTAAATGTTAAAAGGTGGTGCCATGCAGTAAACGGGTCATACATAACTTTCACCAAAATGGATTTATAGACAGTAGCAAAATGTTTTATTTGTTGTTTTGAATGCATTTGGGGGGGGGGGGAAGTCACCAGTGTTTTTCTTTTGGTCTGTGGAGAGGAGAGACTGCTTGTGTGATTAGGACACACAGGTAGCTAACATACTTAAGCCAAATTATTTTTTTAAGGTTATACAGAAGTATTAGTTGATAATGTCTTGCTTTAAATCTAGATCGCACATTAAGACACAAGGTTATAGGTCTGACATGATGTGAGTAGGACTGTGTAAAGGCATGTCTGCAGGTATGGGCTCTTGGCTTGTTTTGACCTTCTGTGTACGGTAGCTAAATTTCTCATTTTCTTCTTCAGGTATTAGTCAGCAGCCTGATCCAGGCTTCACAGGGGCCACCACTCCTCAGAGTCCACTGATGTCCCCAAGACTGGCTCATACTCAAAGCCCCATGATTCAGCAGTCTCAGGCTAATCCTGCCTATCAGTCCTCCACGGAGATGAATGGGTGGGCACAAGGGAATATGGGTGGCAACAGGTAAATCCAGAACAAAACCAAAATGAACATGCAGAGTAATGGGGTCATTTATGGTCTACACTTATTTATGGGGTTGTTTATATGTTTACTTGTTTGTTTGTTGTTAACTGTCTATCCTAAAAGAAATTTCTTTTCAATTTGGCTTGACGAGTTGGTTTAAATTCTGTCTTCATACGAGGCAAAGTGAGTGCGTAGCTAAGAGACCTGCATCCACACAGTGCTTTGCTTTGTCTGTGATAACTGATAAAGCACTGTGTGTCCTGAAGAAGCACCTCCGCCGCACAGTGAGCTCCAGCCCTTAACGTTTGTGCGGATGCACTTCTTCTGCATACGATTTTCATGTTGTGCTCCCACACTGCTTTCCACACGGCTGGATCCGCTGAGCCGGAGCCTGTGCATTCGCTCGTGCTCTGGAGTTGCAGTGACTGGGTATCACCTCCCACTTTAAACGCTGAAGTGCAACCAGGTTCAGTCCATTAGTGCTTGCACATACTGGGGGTCAGCATATAATTGTCATTCCCCGAGAGCATCGTAGCATGCCTCATGCACGCAGTCACCTTGTCAGTTGAGGCCCATGCCCCAGTCAGGATATAGCTCTAATAACCAGTCTGTCCACACTGGATGGGTTGGATGCTGAATGCTGTCAGTAGGCAGCAGTGAGCTTCCGGACGGCAATGGTCTGTGCTTTTTGGTGGAAGACAGGAGGAGCTATCAGATTGGGGTACAGCCTGCATCAGTTGACACGGGGGTGCACACAGTTGTCTCCAGGATAACAAAAGCACTATGCTAAAGTTCTCAGCTGCTCTTACCATCCCAGCCCAGCAACAAATCTGCTTCCTGCTGGTTAGCAAAGATTTAATAAACCCAGAAGAACAGTATTTCTGTAACAAGGCTGATGCAAGTAAATCTTCCCTAAAAGCAACTGATTTGTTTCTCATCCTCGTCCTTGTCCATGCCTCACTGTCTTCCTGAAGCATCTGCAGGAGGCATAGCTGCCACTGTCGTGGCTTCTGCTGAAATGGCAGCAGGGGCAGCTCGATAAGAGTAATGGTTGGCTTGCTAAACTGCAGCTCTACAGCAGAGACATGTCAAATGTGTTTACACAAGCCACTGAGTATTCACAATGATCCGTAGTGTACTGTTTCAGCCATCCAGATAACAACTCAAAAATGGGGTTAGGTGGCCTGAAAAGGCGTAGAGTTGGAAGGAAGAGAATGGTGGGATTTTCCGAGTTTGGTCCTGTGCCCAGAATGCCGTTGCATTCCACCAAGTCTCTCAGTGCGCAGCAACAGCCTAATAGAGTGCTCAAGTGCAAGGTGGAGCGTTAACCCTGCAAGATTTCCTCCGCTGTAGGAGCAGTGCTTCACAGGGAGGGAAAAACCAGCCATCGATCTGGAGGTGGTTACTGTGTGCCATCCGACATGCAGCAACCATTCCACAGTATTTCAGTCTGATGCAGATCCTCTAAACAGACCCATCGTCAGTAATAAATCCTTCACTGACTGTTGGATTATGCTTGAAGAGCAGAAAAGACTGATATGTGAACAGTGAAGTGCGTTTTAGGAAATACAAAAAGTGTCTTTCGTATGGGTTTCAACATAACAGGAAGGAAGATACGATCCAGAAAGCACTTGACTTTGAATAATATCTGGGATGAGATCTTCCACAGTTACTCCTTAAGGTTCTGAAATGGCCTTGAGGGAACATAGAGGGTAATTGTCTTAGACTTTATGTTCTTACAGTGCGACATTTTCAAAACTTGATGCTAAGATTTAGTAAATTAATTTCTGCACAACTGCATGTCTATATTTGTGAGCCCACTTGCCATAATTGTATGTGCAAATCTGATATTCATATGTGCAAATGGCCTCTTTTGCAAGAAGAAAGCTTATTAGGCCAGACCCAATAGCAACTCAGCTATCCTGTGCTGTGCTAACAATGGAGGGAGAAAAAGGGGTTTTGTTTTCCCTCCAGAAATTGCTTTCCCAAACATATTTAAAATACATACAAAGCCCATTTAGACAGCTAATTGGCTGTTATTGCACACATGTAACAGATTTGTACTCTGCCATAGTTTTGCACGCAAAGGCATGCGTTTTTGTGCACAGACATGGGACCTTAAATTTTGAAAATCTATTCCTTAGTCATTAATGTAGCTGAAAACTAGTTTTTCCTTTGAAGTTGGCATAAACAACAGTATGTACAAATTCTAGGTTAGGATTTATTGAATAGAGAGTAGTTTCTTAGTGGCTTCAGCATTCTACGTCTGACACATTGCTTTTTCCATTCCTTGCTGTAGCATGTTTTCACAACAGTCCCCACCACATTTTGGGCAGCAAGCAAGCACCAGCATGTACAATAATAACATGAACATCAGTGTATCCATGGCAACCAACACAAGTGGTATGAACAACATGAACCAGATGACAGGGCAGATCAGCATGACCTCAGCGACCTCTGTGCCTACATCAGGGTTGTCCTCCATGGGTCCTGAGCAGGTGAGAATTTAAGGACTTGAGATGACAGCTAGAGGATTTTCTTCGACTTTCAGTAGTTTTTCAGGTCCGCTGCATTGGGCTGTAACTGCTGTAAGCCTTACGTTTCTTTTACGAGTTTTCTTGAGAAATGATGATGTTAAAAAAAGCTTTGTTTTTAGCTCTGCACTGAGATAACCAAGGTGACTGATGAGGTAGAGAGCGCCTTTTCCATTTGAATTTGCCATTTTGACCTAGCACCGCTGTAGCTAGCACACGTAGTTGCTCCTGGACATCCGTGGAAAGTGTGTGCTGATCTAGCTCCTGTTCCCAGTAGGTAAGTTTCCATAGCACAGTTGCAGGTCACCAGTGTCCTCCCTCATTTCTTCAGTAGTGGAGACTAGGACTGAATGGGAGGCAGCTAAAGAGAAGAGTGAAAGATGCTGGCATGGGCAGTGTGTGGAAGATGCTTCTACTGCCACTGTGCTTGTAGTGCTAGACAACAGGCAGCCAGCTTTAAGAACTATCAATCCGAGCACAAAATCTGCACTTTTTGTAATGTGGTGCGTATAAAATAGCTTTGTGAATCAGTAGGTAAGTAACCTTTTCTGCTGAGAGGAGGTTTACACACTCGATTTTGTTTGAGACTGCTACTTAAAGTATGGGAAATAAGGAAAATAACATTTCCGTTTGTCGACCTGCAATTGAACTCACACAGTATGTGAATAAGTATTTGACAAACAAATCCTCTTAATTAACAGGTTCGTATGTTTGTTTCAGAGCTGAATTCTGGTTTGTTAAACACACAGACTTGGCATTATGAACTTTTTTTGGAAATATTGGCAGGAAAGTATTTCTTATGTCTTCAGGCAGCATCTCCTGCTATGGTGGACAACATCGTAAACCATTTTTCTGAGACCACAACGTTCCAGTTTAAAACTGGTCACGTTACTGGCTTGTTGATATATTTCTTTTTTCCAGCCTATATTTGATAAGAGTATTTACTTTTCCAATATAGTCCCTTTAGATTAAATAGCTCTTTTCTCGTATTTGTAAAGAGCCATTCTATCAAGATGATTTTTTTGTTGTTTTGAGGTTGTTGGTTTGTTTTGGTTTGGGTTTCTTGGTTTTTTTTCTTGCAAGTTAAACAAGCCACAGTGTTTCAGTCTCTTCTTGTAGGCTTGAAATTCCCTTTCTTTTTTTGCACCTGTTCCAGTTTGAATCAGCGTTTCCTAAGGACCAGAGCCGTGTGCATAACACTAGTTCTTCCCCATTTTTCTTGGAATACTCTGACAGATATAGCCCTAGATCACATTTGTCTTTTACAGCTGCCGCATACTGGTGACCTGAAGTAATTCTGATACTCCCAAATCTGTCACCTTCTTTGATATTCCCAGTTGCTAAGCCCAATTATAGCAGACTTTTTTATTAGTAGTAGTTCCCCAGTGCATACTATTGCACACATTTAATGTACTAGAACAACAGTAAAACAAAACAAACAAGTAGGCATTGGAAGGTGACAGCCATGTCTGATTTCTCAACATGCCTATGCTACATAATTTTCCCCCGGAACCTAAACTAAGAAACATGAATTAGAGATCTGGTTTTATTTCAAAGACTTCCATGCAGACTACTGTTTCCACTGGCACGGTTGTCGCACCACTTTTCCTTCCTGTTAGACTACTAGATCTTGTTTCAAGATAGCAGTTATCTAACTTCCAGTAGGCTGAATAAGCTGAGGTTCTTTCTGCATCTCAGCACGTGTTTTTCAGCCTGTCAGTCCCTTTTGTGGATCTACTTTACACTCCGTTGTTGTAACCTCCTTGTAGAAGTGGGAACAGAGTAACTGGAGACAGTGATTTAACAAGTGACTTCACCAAAGCTGTGTAGAGTCAAACTCTGTTTGTAATTTCTCTTTCAATCCATGATGGGTTGCCTTGGCTCTGTTGGTGACAATGTCGCACTGCAGAGTGCAGACCAAAACCCTGATGATGATCCCCAAATCCTCCTCATCACCTTCTACATAGATGAAACTTGCATTCTTTGTTCCCAGATGTGTTGCCTTCGTGTTGCCAACATTAAATTGCATTTCTTAGGTTGAGTCTGTTTAATCAAAGTGCTGTGGCTCACTCTGTAACAGTAACCTGTTCTCCTGCTGATTTACCACCCCAGCATGGTGTCATCTGCAAACTCTGCAAGCAAATGTTTTATGTTTCATCTAGGTCAGAGGTGGCCAACTGGCAGCTGAGGGGCCATTTCTGGTCCACAAGACAGTACTTTTTAGTCCTCAGGAATGTTTGCTCTACTGCTTCACATTTTCTTTTCTGAGAGACAGGAATAAATAAAAAGTGTATATTAATACTGAAATTGATTCTTTTTTTTCTGTGTTCAGGGCATAGTGTTTTACAATTTGGCATCTATATTTAGCAGTTGACCTAGACAGTGCTAAAGTTCTTGAAACTGGTCATTTTCAAAATTACTGTATTTTCTTTAATTCTGCTGACGGTTGCCATTTCATTTATTCTTTTGGCTTTTTTAATGCTGTCACCTACACTTTTACTTACTTATTCTTTGCCATTTTTTTTTCCATAATACATAATTTTAACTTCACGTGCTCATCACTTTCTAACCACAGTAAATAACAGTGGTTACACTATGAATGTATTCCAGCTTTTGAAAAAAAGCTGAACACTTCATATGTTATGGGATGGTTATGAAGTAATATATATTACTTGTTAGTAAAAAGCTGTGCCTGGGCGTATTTACCTGACGAGAAGCAAGTATATTATCTTTGGTACCAAACAGGTTGGTTTGGCTCTGTCTCCTGCCTCTTTGCAGCACTATATCGTACAGACATATCCAGAGCTCAGAAATGCTAAGTTTGGTGTTTATCTACTCATACTGGTGCATCTCCCAAATTCTCGTTTACTACCTAGGCTCCCAGCATCACCAAGTCACAAATGAAGATTATGCCCAAAATGGGCTTGCTATTTATGATGCTTAGAGACTCTTTCATGTGCTTGAGGGCTCAGACCTTGTCTCGTCATCATCTTCTCCCTTGTAATTGCACTGAAGCACTTCAGGCTGCTGTTACTAGTGCGGCTTCTTAGAAGGCTGATACCAGGAGTGCTGAAATGCTAGCTGCCAGGTCTGCAGGTTGCTTCGGTCCAAAACAGCTTCCCCAGGTATCAAGAAAGTCTAAACCTTCCTGGAGTTGCACCATTCACACAACTTGCTGTCTCCTTGTCATCGTGATCATCTTGTTTGCACAATACACTGTTGCTGTGGTTTTGCCTGTTACTTATTTCCATAGAATCGTAGAATGTTTTGGGTTGGAAAGGACCTTGGAGATTATCTAGTTCCAACTCCCCTGCCATGGTCAGGGACGCCTTCCACTAGACCAGGTTGCTCAGAGCTTCATCCAACCTGGCCTTGAACAGTTCCAAGGAAGGGGCAGCCACAGCTTCTCTGGGCAACCTGTTCCAGCGCCTCACCACTCTCATAGTAAAGAATTTCTTTCTTATATCTAGTCTAAGTCTACCCTCTTTTAGTTTAAAGCCAGTACCCCTTGTCCTATCACTACATGCACTTCTCAGAAGTCCCTCTCCAGCTGTCTTGTAGTCCCCCTTCAGGTACTGGAAAGCTGCTGTAAGGTCTTCCTGGAGCCTTCTCTTCTTCAGGCTGAACAGCCCCAACTCTCTCAGCCTTTCCTCATGGGAGAGGTGTTCCATCCCTCTCATCATTTTTGTGGCCCTCCTCTGGACATGCTCGAACAGGTCCATGTCTTTTCCGTGCTGAAGGCTCCAGAGCTGGATGCAGGACTCCAGGTGGGGTCTCACCAGAGCAGAGGGGCAGAATCACTTCCGTTTTGCATCACAGATCCATGTTATTTACTGAGTTTTCAGATAAGCAGTTTGAAACCTGTGCCAGAGAAGAGGCTTTTCAGTATATGGAAGAAACCACTATCTAGATGTCCACTCAGAGTAGATGTTTGTTAATCTGTACAGGGCAGTACTCCTCAGGCCAAAATTATCACGACATCTAGAAAGAGTTGTCTTGAAACGGTATTTTGATTTAGTTCAGCATACTGGATGAAAGGAGCTCTGGAGTGGCAGGAAACTTTTCTTATTAGACACCTTGTATATAATTCTGTTTTAATAGAAGGAGAGTGTATTAGTGGGCTTAATCTGTCTTGTTTTAGTCAGATTTCATATCTAATAACACCACTTGATCTGTCTTCAGAAAATCATAAAAACCCTTCCATTTCTTTGTCCTTCTGCATACTTTTCTGATTGAATTGTTATTGCAGTCAGAAAATTTAATGTGTAAATGTGGGGTGTTTTGTTTCAAGGACTTCTGAAGCAAATGTATTCATAGAACATATCATAGAACAAAATGGTAGATTTTTTTATTTTTTTTTTAATCTGTTACTGTGACAGGCAGGATTCTTGCATCATCACTGCAAAAGAGATTCTGTGATCAGAACTGCGTTGGTGCCTTTGCTGCTTTTGTGGTGTGCAGCCTGGACCTGTCTTCCTTTTCCATACCTGTCCTGACTCCGCTCTGAGGCAAATCATGCACGCATCTTGTTCTTCCAAAACTGCTGTTGATTCAGGATACAGTTTATTTCTGCTTTTTTTTGCCCCTTCCTTTGTCTACTTAACAATCAGAAAAGGCATTTGTGCCTGTGCATTCTGATGAATGTTGATCAATAGCAGGAAATACTTTTCAAACATGGATTCTGTTGCTTAGTCAAATGCATGTAGATAAAGCTGCAAAGCTGTCTACTTTCTTGCTTTCCAGACAAAATAGTGTGGTTCTCTTCCCTTCTGATTTACAAGTTTACAAATCTGCCCATTTGTATTAAGAAGCAGAAAGCATCACTAGGAGGCTTGCAGTACTTAAACAATCAATTTCTTCAGAGTTGAAATTCCTATGGCAAAAATATTCTAAGTTTCTAACCTTTCCTCTTGGACTGCAGTCTTGTCTCTGGCAGCGTTTGAAGCCACCTCGTCAGGTGGTTGCAAGTGATTGCATTTAGCTTTGTGGCCTTTTGCAAAATGGATGAATGGCAACAGAAACAACAGTCAGGAGGACCTGAAACAAGAAGATTTCGGTGTAAATTCAAGACGGTGTTCCCGCCTTGCTGCAGCAGGTTGCTGTAGCTGAAGGGAGGTAGTACAGTGGCAGAATCTCCTCTCCTTGGCAACACCAGTCTTCTAAAGGGCAGGTGACACAGAAAACATCTTTTTCCTTCCAGCGAAATCTGGAGGGGCATATTTCGCTCTTACCACATCTGTCTAGTCTGAGGGAAGTAACAGAGAGACCGAGTCAACAAGACGCCCTAGGAAGAGGTTTCTTTCCCTGTAAACCTGGTAAAGAAAGCTGGATTTTCTACTACTTTCAAACTATGCTGAAGGGCTGTGTTTTGTATTTTATAGCAGTTCCTACACAGTGAGATTAATCCTTTGGTTAGGAAGGCAGTGCTGTAAATTTGGCAAGCCACTCTTTCGACGTAACTAAGCACGACAGACCCTTTGGTTGTGCAGTAGTAAACAGCTTCAGTACTTTCCCGTGGCTGTGTTCAGAAAATTGTTGAGACCATCCCTTGAGGAAAGCAAGCTGCTGCAGGTTTTCCTGTTTAATGCTACCTATCTCCCATTGCTTACGAGCAGAAAAAGAAGTGTCATTAAAACTTAAGTCAGTAGTCGGTATAATTCAGCCTACATGTTGCCTCATCAGGCTTTGAAAAAATTGTGGTGGTTTGCGAGCAGAAAAGCTGTGTGTTATTGAGGTTAGGAAAGTAGTTACGTGTTTCTGCTTTTGGGACTTTCGTAGCAGGCATGTCCTCTTCGAATAATACTGACCCAGTTTATGGAGCCTGTTTTGTAAAATACCCACAAGGGTCATAGTATCAGGAATGGAAATCTTTGTCGTTGGCTGTGAAGCAGAATAATATGAGTCAAACACATGCTGCACAAGAAGGGTGCTCAGCTGTGTCGTCACTTCCCCGGTTACAGCCTCATCTCAGAAGTGGCTGATGGCATGGGCAGGCAGCGTAGCGGTTTGTAATGCTTCGTTTTCGTTCCCAGCCCTTTTCCTGACCTATTTTTTAATTCATTCTCCTTAATATCTTCTTACCAATAGGTTAATGATCCTGCTATGAGGGGAGGCAATCTTTTTCCAAACCAGCTGCCTGGCATGGATATGATAAAGCAGGACGGAGATGCAACACGGGTAAGAAATGACAGGCATGGGCGTACAGAGGCAATGGAACCTTTGTGTTTGCTGTGGTCTAGAATGGATGCAGTATCTTTTTACTTACAGAGTTAAAAGTACCCACGGTAATAGTAATTAAGTCTGTTGCAATTAATTTTTTTACTTCTGCTTTTGGTGACACCTGTATTAAGTTCCTGGTTTAGATCCCACTAGCGTTACTGAAGTGAATAAAACAGAATACTTTTACATTAATGGAATACATTACATTATTGAATTAATGAACAGTCACGCTCAGCAGACTTCCGCAGAGTTGCATTTGGTTTTTACAGAGCAATTACGTGACTATTTGCTGATGATGGGAGAGACTTACTGCTGATTTATACTTGCACTGCTGCACGCTTTAACCCATTTCATGTTTCATCCTGCCTAGGCCGCCTTCCACTTCTCGTGGCGTTGCACTTAGGGCAAAAAACCTGGTGAATTACTGATTATTTTCTATACAGCGCCGCTTCTGAGCAGAGCAGGGAAGCGAACTTCGTCTTCGCACAGATTTCCGGCTGACGGGGTGATCAGCGTTTGCTTGGGTCAAAACCCGATTTGTATTCCAGCCAGCAAGAGCGCTGAAGGGAAGGCACTGGGTGGGGGGGGCGGGTCCTGGCGCGGGGCCAGGTAGATGAGGTGCCCGCGGGGCGGGGCCGAGCCCACGGAGCGGGCGGCCCGTGGGGGAGCAGCGCCATCTACCGGCCGCCGCCGCGCCTGAACTTCCTATGCTGCAGTTTGTGCCCCTTTTTTTGCACACGTGTGTGTTTAAAACTTACCGGAGGACAGTTCTTTTCACACCTTTGTGGTTCCGATCAAAACACAAGTGCCTGTTGCCAAGAGGGGAAGGTCTGTGCGCCGACAGCCAGCCTCCCCTGTCGTGACACGGCCATGTCATGGTCACTTGGGCAATGAATAAAGAGACGCCATGTGTGCTGCTTCGGCAGATGCTGTCCTGTACCAAAGCATTATCTTCCTGCTCAGCGCATTCCCTAAACCAGTTAAATGTTAGGGAACAAAATTCCTGATACCATTGAGGAAAGAAGGGAAAGAAGGAGGCTGAGAAGGGGGAAGGAGGCTGAGAAGGGGGAAGGAGGAGGTACGTTTTAAAGAACAGTTGAAGGGAGAAGGAAAAGAGAGTGGATGTGGCAGACAGGGTGTGAGAGAGAAGGGGGAGAGGGGAACGGGGACAAGGGGGCAGGTGGGAGGAGATGAGTGGCAGGGCTTTGGACGGGGGGCTCTGGGGTTTATTTTTAAAATAATGGAGTCGGTGCCGTGGCAATGAGACGGGCAGTAGCCGTGCATGAGAGCAGCTTTGTCTCACCTGGAGAAAAGTAACTTCTTAAAATCTCTCGGAATTGTTTTGTAAGGGTTCATCAGACCGCATTCTGTGATTTTAGTAATGTAGCTCTGACTGTCAAGGAAAAGGCACTATAAATGCCTTTTACTGAACTTTGAACTGTAATAGAAGTTAAGTAGCTACTATTTTCTTCTTTCTGTGCTATAAACTACTCCTGTGTAACATTTTTTGTTTTAAAAAGCTCAAGCTGTGTAATTAGAAAGCTGAGGAGAGCATTAATGTGCTTCGTCCCTTGGCAGTTGTGGCTTTAACGTATGAAAGCTGAGAAATTCATCCAACAAACAAGAAACTGAGAAGCTCGTCTGACAAATCTGAGGGTTTTTTCAATGTTTCAGAAAGTTGATCTCAGCAACTGTACCATTTTAGGGGATTGGTTCTGGTTAGAGCTGAATAACCAGGAAATAACGTGCTATTGCTGAAATCGGTACAACTAGGGATGTCAGATCTCCATGTTTACTGTTTTAATTTGTTTGCTTAACACTCCTTCGCTTTGTTTTAACATGTTAAGGATCAAACTTCTACAGCTTAAGACTTGCAAGAGCGACACTAATGTTTAACAGAGAAGCTGTTTTTAGAGCAACTAGAGGACAGAGAATTTTCTGCCTCTTTCAAGACACAAAGTACCCTTCCTTTGTAGAGCTGAAAATAGTTGCGACTGGAACAGTTTAATATATTATATTGCCGTTATTGGAACAAGTTTGTATTAACAGATTTCACATGGTAAAAGAAAATTTTGAACCTGCTTCTTTTTAAGAGTGTCTGAAGAACACTGTTGGTAGCTGAGTTTTCTGGGGGATGCCAAATTTAACTTAATACAGTATAGCAGTAATCTTTATAGTCAATGATCTTTGGGGTTTTCAGATTACTTCTCTACTCTGAAGTTGCATACATCAGCCACGGAAGTTATTCTGAGCAATTTTTCCCACATTCATTGTCAGCCTGGAAATAATAGTTTGGCATGTATCTTTGAAGTCCTATTCGCTTTGGTTATATCTTAATAAAAAGGGGTGGGGGAATGTTTTTCTAGAGGTACGCTTCTGCCTGCTTTGTCTTACTCCCTCCTTTATATATTTTATCACCCCATGACTCAGTTTTTTGTTGAATTAAAAAAAAAACTTTTGCAGCGCATGTTTTTTTTTTTCAAGTCACTGGTATAGTGGAAGAATTTATTTAGCATCTCTGTAGAAATGCTGTTTGCTGAGTGTCTGCTCTGAAAATACGGACATCTTTGGATTTTCACTTGTGTGCCACACTTTGTGATCCAAAAGCACTGACAGGGTCCCCAAACTGCCTCGCAGCGTGTCTGGGAGAAGAGCCAAAGTGTAGCTTGTCCATATTAGTCAGGATTTGAGGGATGCAGCTGCGGTGTCTCTGCGCTGTGATGGAGCGAGGAGGAAGAGCAGGACTCACTGTGTTGGCCTTCAGACCACGCACATGGTTGATCACCCCCAAATTGCTGGTAACAGCAAACACGGGACCTCCTGAATGGCGGGATGGTTCCCAACACTGACTTTATTTGACAATAGAGGTACATTCTAGGCCTCCTCTGATTGCAGAGGAAAGCGTGGTAAAGTCCAAAGCCTGGTGTAGACGGCTTCCAGAAGGCAGCCCAGCAGTGTGCCTATGGACTGGCGCGAAAACTACCTGCGGCCAGTGCGGTCCCTGGGCAAACGGAGCTGGCCTCGCGTGCGGCAGGAGGCTGCCAGCAAAGCGCGGAGCCACCGCCGGAGCCGCAGGATAGCGGCGGAAGGCAGCCGCAGGGGAGGACGAAAATGGGTTTTGGCTGGGTTGGCTCCCTGACCTGCCTGACCACAGCCCCCCGTGGGAGCAGGAGTTTGCAGTGGAGGGGAAGGCACAGAGGAGACGGATTGCAGTCACTGGAAGGGACGGTCTTAAAATGACTGTGAAAACCACATCCTGAGGCTTTTTTAATAAGAAAGTACAAGATCATCAACTCAGCTGAAACCAGTTTGTATTCTATTTGCGTAAAGACGCTGTAAGGATAGTAAGTATGAAGTGAAGAACATCTCTAGGGATCAGTAGCTGAAGCTTTTTTTACTTCTTTGTTCCCTTTTTTATTATGATTCTTGGAGGGGAAAGTGAACCAAGGCGGTTGTTTCCTTTGAGGACGATGCAGCAGTAAGCCAGAGAGATTTTGCACATACTCCAAGAATGAGACTTCTTTTAAACCTTGTATTGCTGTGCCTTGAGCTGAAGTCTGCAAGCGGTAGATGATCCTGAGTTGTAATAGTATCCGTGCTAATTGGGATGAATCAGGGATCTAAGAATGCAGTGAAATTAAACCCCCACTGATATCGGTGGAATTAAATCACAGGTCAATCGTATCAGTGTACACCAAGTCCAGCTTTATAAATTCAAATTAATTTTCATGTTTAAAATAGTACACCAGTGTGTGATCGATGGTGGATGCTGCAGGCCAGCACCCACCTCTCATTCGCCTATCCATCTTTGCTGTCGCAGGAGGAGGAGTTTATTTGTTTTTTTCCAATTTCTCTTTTTTTCTGCAGAAATACTGCTGACCCTGAGGGTGGTTCGGTTGCTCCTTTCTTCAGCTGACTGGGCTTACGGCCCCAAATCCTTACCAGTTTGAAGAGCTGCGTCTGTCTGTCGTGACCCAGCTGAGCTGCCGGCGCCGGCTGCCCGCTGCCGACAGGATGGGAGCCTGGCCTTGCCGCGGGGAGCCGGGCGGCCGAGGCCGAAGAGCAGCCTCTTCTTCGACAGTCTGAAGCTAGCGCACAGACAGTTGCTCAGTCTGTTCACCGCATTCACCTTAGTGCAACTTAGATCTCTCCTTGCGAAGTAAATGTTGACAGGCAATTTTCATAAACCGTGTCAGATTGAATGTATTTAAATGTATGTATTTAAGGAAAAACAACCATGCTCTTGTTCTGTTTCTGTTTAGTTCCAGACCTTCGGGGTTTGGTGTTTGGTTTCTTTCTTTCTTTGGTTTGGTTTTCCCTGGCTTACTCGGTCTGGTGCAAAGGATTCAGTTCCGTCTGAAAACTGGCGTTTTCGACTAAGACCTGCATTTTGGGGCGGAGAGAAGGCGTGGTGGAGGGTGCAGAAGCAACGTCTGGTACAGACAGAGACCTCCAATGAGCGCGTTCCACTGACAGCAAGTCAGAGAAGATGAACCGCTGTAGGAAACTATACAGACCAATTTTGAATGGGGTTAAAGTTGTAAAACGGATTAAAATTGCCCTGTGAGATGGCTGTTTATAAGGGGCGTTTCGGTTGGGTTTTGTGGTAATGTTTGTAATGTGAGTCATGAATCCAAAAATTCAGCTTGGTCACATTCTTACTTAATTAAATTCCTAACCATCAGCAAATCCTGATTTTTTTTTTAAATTTTTTTTTTTACATGGCTGTCTTGACCTCTGTCATCTCCCTCTTCTTTCTGATAGAATTAAAGAACAGGTTACTCCTTTATTTCCCTAGGTCTGTTTCCAGCGATCTGGACAGCCGGTTACTGGATGCTGAACGGCAAAGTTCGATGGTAATGCATGTACTGATTACAGTAGTGGCAGAATTGGTGCATAGTATCAAAGAGCTCAAGATACCTGCTTTAAAGCATGACAATTTCTGGTTCCCATCCCCTTAGCTGGGAAAATAACAATTCCTGTAATACCTGTAGCAGATATCACTACAGACTTCACCACTATCGTGTGTTGCTGATTATTTTAAAGCAGTGTGGACTACGAGGACGTTTTGTAAGGTACATAAAATCCAGTTTATATGTAAACAAGCAATAATTTAAGTTGAAAACTTAAGTGTTTTACTTGTATAATTTTTGTGAGATATACATGTTGTGAAGTTGATTCCAAATGAGGTACTTCAGTATTAAATTAGATATCTTCTTAGCCGTGTGTGTCTCCTGGAAAAGTGTTTTGTAAAGGATCACAATGCCTTGATTAGACCTAATTTGTAGGCTTGAGACTTCTCATTTTCTAAACCTTGTGATTCTGCTCATAATGTCATTTAACTAACCTATATTATATGCAGCCGCTGTAGGAACCAATTCTTGATTTTTTGTATGTTTATATCCTTTCGTAACAAATCTTAGAAAAACTAACTGTTACTAAGCAGGCCACTGTTAGGGGGTGGGGTTTTTTTCTTGCCCACTGTGGTTGGAATAGTCTTTTAAAACTAAATCGACATCAGTTTCTGAGGACTTGAAATACTAAGAAATTGATGGTTTCGACCTCAGTTTTCTCTCCGCTGACCCCTAATCCACAAACTTTCTAAACTGAATGCAGATTTTTTGATCTCGTGTAAAATGCAGTGGATTTTGTAATATCTCATCAGCCACGCCTTTTGGGAGTGGAAGGTTTATTCTGTCACAATTTGATTTGCTTTGGTTTTCGGGTGGGAGTTCAAATAGAATAGCAGCTATTCTATATTAAGCCTGAGGAAAACACGATAAAGGTGGTTCAAGATAGGCTGTTTCTGTAGAAGGCTTTTGATGAAAGCCCAGGAAATGCACAGTTGTGTTTGTCCCCAAGGAAGGCAGTGCCACCGTCCTGGAGAAACACCGTGTTGCAGCTGTCACCGTGCTGTTACCAGACTCAAACCAAACATTTAGTCGGCCGAGCCATCCTCTTACCTGCTGATGGGAAACCAAAATAACTGTCAGTCCTGAGCTCAACAGCCTCATTACTACAACGCCATTTGTATTAAACTTGCATTATATATCTGACAAAAAAGTATTTATGTAAGAAACGTATAAATTTGAAGTAATTAACTTCATGCACCACAAAGTGTAAAGGAGTTTTAGAATAATTTTGTTCCTCTTCCATTCTTTTTTGGTCCTCAACCATAACCCCTGCAGATAGATTATTCTTTTTCACAGTGGACAAAATAGTTGAAACGTGTCCCGTTCCATGACAGACCTGCAAACCCGTATCACCTGTAGTGATGATGGTACTTCTTCATCCATTGCCATTTTGAGAGAAAGGAGATTGTACCTATCACTTTGGCTCCGTTTGGGTTCATCGTGACTTTAGTCGTCTTCTAGCTAACGAAAGAGAAAAGTGAGTGAAGGAATCTTCTGATCATATTGATCACTATAGAAACAAAAAAAGCCAAATCAATTCCCTTCATTATCAGTATTTTTCATCCTGTAGACAGTAAATTTGTCAGAGAAAGTACTTGGATTTTGTTTAACAGAACAATTAATCAGTGTTCTACTTACATTACTAAATGTGAAAGGCGCATAATGTGAAAAATAAGCATATATACATGGTCGTACGACCTGTTTAAGTGTTCATGTAATGTGGTAAGTTTAAAAAGTGAAGTGAGCTGTTTTGCTACAATGAATTAATTTGTACTCGATCTTTAAAATATCATCCCACACCAATATCCCTTTGGGCCTGTATTAATTAAAAGCAATGTTTTTGCAGTTTATACAATACATTTTTTAATCTTTGTTTAAAAGCGGAATTCATATGGGCTTAACAGATGAAATGGGTGGCACAGCTCCACTTGCAGAACCCAAAGATACACAATCAGTTTTGAAATGCAACTTAAGCCATTAATTGTTGGTGTGAATTTAAAAGTTTTCTAGTATTTGTATGGTAGTATGCTGCCTAAGAGCAAAAGCATTCTCTGCACAAAAGAAAATTTACTGTAGTGGCTTTGATTTTAATTAGAATTTTCTCCCTGGTGTTTCTTTGTAGACTAAAACAAAATCTTTTAAGTTTCTTACTACAGGTAAAAGCTATGTGCAAGAACCTCAAAATGCTAAAATCTAGCATAATGCCTTAGATCTGTTTTTAAGTCTTGTATATTCCTACATAGCTGTCTGATGTATTATATTTGTATAGTGAATTGTGTACAATTTTGGAATAAGTGCATCATCACTTAATCTTTATGTTGTTCAATAGAGATGATGGACACATTTCTTCAAACATTTACTGTCATTTAATTTTTTTCCCTTGATGTCATTTGTGGGTTTTATTTGTACAGTTCATCATGAAGTTGCATCTGAGATGTGTGTATATGAAAAGATTATACAAGGGTAAAATTAAGCAATATATAAACTATGGTTCTTCAGGAGAAAGCTTACAGTGTTTCAGGTTGTGATTTATTTTCAAAACGGAGTTGACTCTGAACATCACTTTGTTCACCTGCATTGATGTTTGTATTTCTAGTGTGAGCAGTTTATGCAAAGGTAGATATATTCAGAGAAATTTTAAATACATTTATGCAAGTTAATATTGCTTTGCTGATGCTATTTGCTTATTTGATGTTAAATAATGCTATTGTAAATAAAGAATTCTGTTGTTATTGCATCATTTAATAAATTTTAATGCCTTCGGGTTTTACATGGCTTTAGAGATTTCAGCGTGTTTCTGTTGTGTCTTCATTTGTTGATAGAAGGGTCTAAGGTGTAGTGCTGACGTGTTAGAGGGCAGATGAATCAGCAGGTTTTAAAAAGACAGCACGCTCCCTAGGTTGAAGGCTTTTATGTGTTCCCGCTTTTATCTTTATACTGCTCTATTAACTGAAAATGTTTATCACATAGCTTAATGTGAAAACAGTTTGTTGTGAGTACTTTTCCCTACGGCAGTCGGGACGAAATGGGTGTCTTTTCATGACCGTTTCAGCAGAGGCAGACCTCAAATGGTGTCAGGTGGGGCCGAGCAGAGTTAAGGGCTGGCACTCCTTGCTATGCCAAATGGTGAATTTAAGACAGTTGGAAATGTTTGATTGGTCAATTAAAAATTTTTAAAAAATAAAAAGATAAAAGCAGCTACAAGAATGCTTGTTTATCAGAATGATCTGCTCTTCTCTCTGGGAAATGGATGAGGGAGAAAATCTGTATTAAAAATTTTTGGAAGCTGAAGCTATTTTAAAGACCTCCAAATACCGTTAACCTTTCACCATGCCTACCAAAACAAGGCTTATCCTGCAGTTCTTCTGGCTTCAGCAAAATGATGGTGAGCCTTGGATGAGGAAAATACCGCCACATTAAGGAAAGCAAGGAAGGAGCATGTTTCTTCCCAATGTGAGGTCAGAGACCGGTAGAGAAAACATCTATATAGACAAAATCCCGGCATCGACCGTGTTCGTTGCCTAGAGCCTCTGCCCACGAGTGGTTAGTTGGGCGCAACCAAATTTTGCTAGAGGGTGGCTCTATTTGGTATGACTATATCCTCAAACTCAAACTGGATTGTGGCAAAAAGGGCTGACCAGGGTCATCTATGTATCGGTAGCCAAACGAGATCTTGTGGCCATTGGTGCCACTGTGGCCATTGGTGCCACTGACTGTCGGTGAAAGAGGGAACGGAATGGAATCGAGTGGGTTGGAGTTTGCGAACTCGGGATTGCGAACTCGGGATTGTACGGTTTGCTTGTTTGACTCTTTCGCTGCTGTCCCCAATGTTGTACCCCCCCCGCAAATACCAATAAAAGAGAAAAAGCGAAGTGATGATACAGTGGGAAACACCCCCACCCAACTCCACCTCCAAAAAGTCTCTGTGGTGCGTAGGGGGACTCTATTGGGAGCTCGAAATCATGACGCGTCACATACCAAATTGTGACAAATTTACCGGATTTGACACCAGGTGGACGGGCCACCTTTACTTAACTCGGAAAAGGGACATGTATCATGTATATATGTTCGATAAATAAGAGGAAAAATGTTTCCTGTTGGGAGTTCGCCTTTAGGCACAATTATCCTTTTATAATTTATTAAAAAGAAATGAAAATTCTTGACAGCAGTTTTAGATAAAAATCCTGGCATCACTCTAGATAGGATGAGCTAACGATGACCTCTGATGTAACTGACTTTACGAGAGAGAAGTGCTGCCTTTTACTTTCTAGATCGGGCTTCGCTGACGGAGACCAGTGCGTGTGACATATGGACAAGTTCTTCTAACCTGACATCATGAGAAGAGAAACAAAAAGTGACACTGCCTTTTGAAGGTCTTTCTCATGCTAAACCACGTATTGAGTCTTGAAGACCAGACTTTTCACAGGGACAGAACAGGGGTGTTCGGAGGCTTTGAATTACTCCCCAGCCTGTTGCTCGCCGCTTACCCTTCTCCGGGTGTTGTGCCCAGTCTGGGAGGAGAGCTGCGTGTGCTTGGGCTCAGGCTGTGGCAAGGGGAGAGAGCAGCCGGGGGTATCTGCCCTCTGCCTTGGCCTCTTGGGCTGTGAAGTGGGGAAGCAGAGACACGAAAGTGCAGCCTGAGTGGGCCTTGAGCAAACTCACACCCTGTCTTCTGGAACGATAGTCAGTCATGTCACAATAAATTAGTTCTTGCACTGAAGAAAGCAGAACCCAGGGCAGCCTTGAAGCGGTTCTGTGGCCTTGTGCATGTAGCAGGTACATACAGCTTCTGTCCTCTGACCTTTTGAAATCCCTGCTGGGGCTTCGGGCGAGGGTCATCTGTAGGCTCCTGCACCATCCAGGGGCTGGTGAATCCCAGCTCTTAACACAGGTCAGTCCAGAGTCCCACTAAGAGTTTCCCCTCTTTAGCTGGCTGAAAGAGGGAAGAGCGACCACAAATTGATAAGGTCCTTAGGAGCGGTAGGTCAGGAAAGGTCCAGGTTGGAATTACGGTGTGAATGAACCTGTGTGAATGGTGGTGCTTGAGAGCTGGGCAGTGAGGTCTGTGCCGCTTAGGGACAGACTCTTGGGACATCTGTCAGCTGCAAAAGAGATTGCCCCAGCAGTTAAAGACTCTACTGGTGTGAGGGACCCCATTAACCCTTCCCTGTCTTTGGCTGCAGTCTGAGCCTCCTCTGGTACCGATGCTAACGACCCCAGCCTCAGCCAGCATGGTGAGCTCACGCTAGACGACATGACCAGGAGGGACCCCTCATGTATCTTGTCTCCTTTCCTTCAGCCTCTGGTTCTGGATACTTAACCTTGGGGGTGAAAAAACCACAGCTGATTGCACTGAAGGAATTAAGCTTAAGGAGTTCCTTGGAGTCCAGATGTTCCCTGAAGGAACCCCAATTGTGACAAACCCCCTAAAGTACCCCAGTTTCAGTGGGTTGTATATTTTTTGGATGGTATGAAGAGGCCACCAAAAGAAAAATAGAATCCCAGACCAGAAGTCTGAGAGACTCTCAGGAAAAAAAAATCAAGTAAAGCGTCTTAAAGGACAGTTAGAAAAACACTGGACAGTGGCTGAGGCAGAACATGGCTTCCCTTTTGCCTAAAAGGGTGAAATCTGGCAAGGGCGCACTGGAGTGCGACTGGAATGCGGAGTGCCCGAGGGACGAGTGTTCGAGTGCTCGTGTGCGGTGCATCCAGCTGCACCAGCCAGCAGGTGAAGGGCCCGTGAAGGGGGTGCAAGGGCTGGGATGCGGGTGGGGATGGCGGGCAGGCAGAATGGCTGTGTCCACACTTGGGGCACCCATGAACGTGTGTGCGTGGCTGTGAACCTAGGGAGGGGGGTGGGTGCTTTTACCAGCGACCGTACGCCTCTACCAGACAGAGCACAGGAGGGGACGTGGGTGCCTGCGCTTGTGTCTCACGCGGGGTGCTGCGTGCGGGTGCTGCTGAGGGCAGCACCTTGTCCGCGGCAGTCTGTGTCGGTGTCCTCTGTGCGTGTGTCTCGTGTCTGTGTGTCTCTGGGATTTGTGCTCAGCTTTGCTGCTGGGTCAGCCTGCAAAGGGGAAAGCGGCAGCCGCATCCCCCCCACAGACCCCAGGTGTCGGGCAGGAGGGTCCTGGGCTGGGGCTGCTGGAGGAGGCGGCTGCTTCTGACAGCCCTTAACAGTGCTGTAGCCAGCAGCATCTGGTCAAGTTGGGAAGCGTACCCAGATTAAAGGTATATAATCTTTATGTGAGGAGGGACTGATCCCTTGCTAATGTGCCCGTAGTGTTCAGTTTGTAAGCAAACTTCTAGACCATTATGGGGGCACACAAACAAGACTAGTGCTAGTAAATCCTCGGGTTAATTGGAACAAGTGGATTGGAAAAGAGAAGTTTATAAAACATTAGAAGAATAATAAGAGTTGTACATGGCTGAAACTGAAGGTCTAATGATCCAAATTTGTAGTTTCAGGGATGAAAAGAGAGGTTTAGCAGAATATGTACAAGACCTTTTCCTGTAACAGATCACTTCCAGCTATCAAATATGTAAACAGTGTTGGCTATAAAGCGGGAGGGGAACTGAAAGAAACAGACCAAGGCTGAGCTTGCTACTTTTTGAACTTTCAACACTGTGAGGAGTTAGGTAGAAAGTAAAATGCACAGTTGCAAAGGAATAGCCTCAACTTGCAGAGATTTAAGCCTGATAAAGATGAGTAGTAGGACTGAGTAGTACAGAGGAAATTGGTGAATTATGGGGGAACATCACTCAGCGAATAATGTACCCGGTGGAAATGTGAGTCTCCTGTGGCTGCTGTCATTAGAAAAATACACACAATCCTGCCTGCATGCGAGGGGTGGCTGGGCAGGACAACCCCCGGTCAACCAGTATGATTGCCAGTGGTACAAGAGGTCCATGTGTCCAAGGATGCTCAGATAAATCCCTGATTCAAAGGGGTATATGTTTTTTTTACTTTCTCCTCCCTTGAGGAGCTGGAACCCTTCTGGGGATCATTAAAAGATTCTGCCTTTAAGAGCAACCATATGGGCCCAAGGGACAGGCCAGGTGACATATTCTGTGCTGCCCGACATGGTGTTCCCCCCTCCCACCCTGAAGTTAGGCGCTAAAGGCAGCAGGCTCCGTGGTGAAGCAGGCTCAGTGCAGGGGAAGGGGCTGAGACAACGTTCAGACCCTACTTCCACCACAGAGCCAGAGTTCAGGCTCGTTCACTGGAGAAGCAGGAACTTTGCTTTAAATGTTTTGGTTCACACAGAATACGCTCTGAATGAACCACTCCACCACCACTGGCTGAGACATTTAAGGATGAAGAAGGTGGGGTCAATCAGCTGACATCAAGACAACCCCCAGCCCCATAACAACTGCTGGGGAGGTGGGGTTGCTCCAGCTCCTGCGATGCACCCAGGCATTTCACCCTAGGAGATGTTCCCAAGAAGGCAGTGGAGGAGAGGTGGAGGAGACTCTCCTGTTGCTCAAAAAATGTCTCTCCCACCCCAGTCTCAGGCTATAGTTTGCTTCGTCACTTCCACTACAACTACTCAGGAGGCTGGAAGGACCTGCGGTGAACCTGGCCCGAGTAATGTATTTAGCTCCGTGCAAACTGCGAGCAAAGTGGCTTTGAGAGACAAGAACAACAGCAGCTCCTCCTGCCCTTGCCCGTGTGCCCACTCAGCAGCCCACTCCAGCAGACGGGGGAGGGCTGCAGCTATGCGACGGGGTCGATCTGCTCCAAATTTTAGGTTGGCTTCCTCCAACTTTTCCTGGTGCGTACATTTTTCAGTTATTTGTCTGTTCTCCATGTATTTCGAATGGGATGAAAGCAATGAATTGCTCTAGTGAAGTCACTGAGCTAATGATGACATCACTGAAATGCTGCTGTATCTAAAGATGCGACTGGTACTGGAAAAGGAAGGTTGAAGCGCTGTAAGATGTGATTTCCCTTTTTTAATAGAATGCATCAGCAGGGGCTGTCACTCTGCTGCTCCATGTCCTCTCCTATAGCCAGAGCAACAAACTGCCTCTGCTCTGACCTGATCTAAATTGTAATTTGGATTATTTCCATGGCAGCATCTGGTGCTGTGACTGGGATTCCCGCATCCATGCTGCAGCTGGTTGTCAGCATTCAGTGCTGGGGCACAGGGAGCCCACAGGTGGGAAGCTAGGGATCAGGGTCTGCTGCAGCACCGCGGCCTTCAGAGCATCAGGGGGCTGCTCGTGGGTGTAACCTGTGTGTTTGGGAATGTGTAGGAGGCAGAGCACTTCAAGGCTGGAGCGATGAAGATGTAGAGTGGGAGTAAAAGGGATGAAGATGAGCTTGTGTCCAAACTGAAAGGAGGATGGGAGGGGTTGGGATGCAATTTTTTGGATCCAGAAATCTGGATTGGTCCAAGGAGATGTCATCTGCCTTAGGCTGCTTAGGTGAGTGAATGCGATGCAAACAGCCTGCAGAGATGTGCCTCTGTGCTTGTCTTTAGCACGCACCGCCACATCACTGCGGAGAAGGCATACCCTCTAAAATCCTGCAGTGGGGGAGGGAGCCTGACAGACTGCTGTGATTCACAGAACCACAGAATCACAGGATGGTAGGGGTTGGAAGGGACCTCTGGGGATCATCTGGTCCAACCCCCCTGCCAAAGCAGGTTCACCCAGAGCAGGCTCCACAGGACCTTCTCCAGGCGGGTTTTGAATATCTCCAGAGAAGGAGACTCCACAACCTCCCTGGGCAGCCTGTTCCAGTGCTCCGTCACCCTCAGAGGGAAGAAGTTCTTCCTCGTGTTCAGACAGAACTTCCTATGCTGCAGTTTGTGCCCATTACCCCTTGTCCTGTTGCTGGGCCTTCTCCTGGGCTCTGTGTCATCGGGCTTCTATTAAAAGGAGTATTTCTGTTTCTGGGCTGTCCTGTCCCACTCAGTGGGTAAGGGTAAGGTGAGCTTTTCAGGTCTCTGTGTGGTGCCCAGGAGTCACGACAATGACCCAAGAGCTCAACTGCAAACAACGTTTTACTTGGAATTCAGTGGAATTACAAAAGATGGTAACTTTGCAGCTTCATAACATTGCTTAGCACAGTGGGGTTAGACCAGATTTTGCTTGGCAAAGCTCATAACAACATAAAGTCTGGTTTTAAAAAACCCCAAAATATAGCAGATTGACAAACTTACAACATTACCCTTATGTGCCTAGAAAGTCGGAGATAGAGAAAGAGAGGGAAACAAAAGGAAAGAGAAGAGAAAAGATATCACCGCCCTTGGATCTGGCGGCAGCCTCTGCCGGTGGTCGGGGTCCTCCGGTGCTGGGTGCGCACCAAGGAGCTTGCCCACTCTCCTTTGCATTCATTTCAAGGTCACGCAAAGCTGGGTGCTCGGTTGCTTCCCACAAATCAAGCGCACCCGCTTACAGTCACTTCGCAGGTTTCTACAGTTAAAAATGTGAGTCCCGCCTGTTGGCCATACCCTCCTCACTAGGACTGGTTAGTTCCCTCCTCACGTCGCTTTAAAGCTACCGTGCATTAACATGCACTAGGCGTGCTCCGTGAGGAACGGTCTTTGCTTGGGCGGGGGTCTCCAGCTCAGCGGGGTGTGATTTTTAGCAATATAATGAGGGTAGTTCAACTAAGGATACATAAATTCTCAGTTCTTCTGCCAAGTTTGCAATGTAGATGAAACATCCTAATGAACCGTCCTTCTCAAGGTCCAGTTGCTCCAGCGTGACCCTGGTTAAAGATGCCCAGCGTTTGTTCTTCTGGCAGGAGGTGATCAGCGCAAAGACCTCCTGGGCTGAGCGAGTCTGTAACCACGAGATGCTCCTTCTCTGGAACACTGGCTGCTGTTCAACAGCAAGGAATCTTCAACACTTCGGGTACCTGTCGTCCCTCTTTGGGGGAGGGGTACTGCTGTGCTTCCCAAAAGCTCTCCAAATGAGTCGGTGGGTGTGGGGGGGGGTACTTGGTGGTCTCACTCTCCCCCCCCCCCAAGGCTGGTCGCTGCCTTGCACAGGCGCTGAACTCCCTTGCCTACATGACATCTCTGAGGGAGTGAGGTGGGCTGCGCAGGCTGGCACCCTGCCTCCGCCGGGTTGCGCTCGCTCGGCTGCCGCAGTCCCATATCGCGACAGGGAAGCTCCCACAGCACAATGCCCGGTTTAGGAGTTTGCTTAATTCACGCGTCTCCGCCTCGGCTTCTCCAGACAGATGTTTGCGACTCCAGCCTGGGGCTCTACATGGGCATGTCCACAATTTAGCTAATGATGAGAATTTAAAAATCTCACGTTGTGTTTGTTTGTCTTCATTTCTCCTGAATGGCCGATGTGAGCATGTCTCCTCCACAAGCCCCTTTTCCTCTTTCTGTGCTGTGCTACCTGGACAACGGGTAGCCGGAGGATTCCAGATTATCTGGCAATGCTGAATTTCTAAGGGTAACTCAAACATTTCTGTGCAATCAGGGCTCAAAGGCTTAGTCCTGTAAATCTGGTTAATGCTGGTACTACTTTTATGCTACTGATACTGAATCAATAAAACCATACTGAACTGCCTGCCTGAAACTGTCTCCTAAAGCAATACAGCATCTATTCTGTCTTACAAATAACAGGGGTCTGCAACAACACAGAGGAAGTGGAAAAAAAAGACAGATGACAAAAAAACGAGGCTATTTAAGCTAAGGGACTACTATGTCAAGCAAGTTTCAGAAGGCTGCACTCCTACCTTCTCCCTAAGCCTCCTATGCATATTGGCTGTCCCTGGTGTATTCAGTACTTTTGTCTTGCAAAGGGAGGTTAGGATGGAGCATGAGGTTGTAGGTAGGAGAATTAGCGCAATACCTGTAATGCAAAGTACATAAATGTTCAAACTGAAGTTTGGGGACAAAGCTGGGCTGACTACGGAAGGGGTCTTGGGAGCTGGGAGGGCCTGGATCAGTTCTGGATCTCCCTCGGTAATGTGTGATTGCCTTTGCTGTCCTAGTGTTTATGTCCTGAGCGAAAAAAAATAAGGGGAGGTTCCAAACTGAAGCTTTTGGTGAGCAGGAATTACAGTGCCTGAGGTCCTGCGCTCTGAACACCCTCATTCTCCCGGGGCAGCCGGCGATTCTTTCTCAAACTCTCTATTTCAGAGCACTTCCCTCTGGCCAGATAAGTAATAAGGGCTGGAAGGGTGTCTTCACCTCTGGTCTGGAGCCACGGTCTCTGTCTGAGGCTGCTTCCAGCAATTCCCAGTACACCTCTTCCTTGGGATGAAGGCAGCGTTGTACAGCGGGTCATATGAACCGTGTTAATTAATTTTTATAGCACGCCATAACCCCCCAGATAGCATCCAAACCTCTGCAAGTCAGACCCAGCCGTGTTTTCTCCCTGCTCCAGGTCTGTCTGTGTGGGGTTTGGCTTGTGCTGGGCTGTGCCCAGCCCCATGGTGCCTTGCTCTGAGAGGGACCCGGGGGTGCAAGCCCCCAGGCTCTGCAGCGCTGCGCAGCTCGCCCTATCCCTTCCCTCCACGCGTGTACGTGCGGGGTCACCCAGGCTGGCCGCTGGCAGGGAACGAGCCACCAGAGCGGGGGGCTCTGCAGTGACCCCCTCCTCCTCATGCCCTGCCTGCCATGGGGTTTTGCCCGGGGCCTGAAGATCTCTCCATCTCCCTGCGGCGGTGGGGATGACATCCGGCAGTGGGAAGGTGCACACGCAAGGATCCTACAACTCAGGTCCCCTCTCCATCCTCCTGGTCTCCTGGTAGCAACCGCAGCACGTAGCCACCTAGGAGTAAGGGGAGACTAAAAGAAGGAGAAACCCCACAAAACCCAGGGTGAAACCCTGCGGGGGGCATCACACAGCGCCAGATGTCTTCCCCTGGTCCCTGCTCCTGACCGTGCTGGGCAGGTCCTGGCACAGGCCTGGTCTCGGAGCCTGGGAAATCCCGTCAGCAGCGCGGCGTCCCCCCAGGCACCCCACGCCAGGCACCCCACGGGCAGCACCGAGCTGCCGCCAAGTGACCTCAGCAACGCCCGCGGTGGAAAACCCACGGTGGCTGAGGCCGTGCCGCTGCTGCCTGTTCAGGTCACCGGGCTTCGGGAGGTGTTTTTCGCCTTTCCATACCCAAACCCCCCCCACCCGCAGCCCCCAAACACCCCGCGCGGGCCGTGGGTCCGGCCGGGAAGCAGGGGGGCCCGCTGGCAGGGCGCTCACCTCCCGCCGTGGGCGCTCGCCCGTGGGGAGCATCGCTCCCGCACCCCGGCCTCCCGCTCGGGAGACGGGCAGAGCCCCCCGGGGCCCGGAGAGGTGGAACAGAGCCGGCGGAGGGGCAGGTGGGTCCGGGAGTCTCGGGGGGGTCCCCCCGCCGCCCCCTCCTCCGACCTCGACGAGGAGAGAGGCGGCGGCCCCGCCCCGGGTAGGGGCGCCCGTCGGGGCAGCCCCCCCGCCCGCCCCCGGGGCTGCGCGACCCCTCCCGCCCTCCCCTCCCGGGCCCATATAGCCGCGGGGGGCCGGGGCGGCCGGCCCCGCTGGCCCCGACGGCGCCGGGCGGCTGTGGGCAGCGTGCGGCGGCTCCCGCGCCTCCTTCTCCCCCCAGCCCCCCATCTCCGCCCCGGCAGCACCCGGGTGTCCGCCCCGCCGCTTCCCGCAGCTCCCTCCCTCCCTCCCTCCCTCCCGGCCCGGCATGGCTCGGTCCCTGGCCGGCGAGTCCATCCCCGGAGACGCGCTCGGGATGAGCCCCGCCGGCCTCGCCGCCTACTACCCCTCTTTCCTCCCTCCTGCCCAGTACTTCGAGGCGGCCCCCGACTTCTTCCAGCCCCTGAAGCCCCTGGGCGGGCTGGTCCCCGCCTCCCCGCCTCTGCCCCCCTTCACCTTCAGCAGGGTCTCCCCTTTCCTCGGCCAGCCGCCCCCCCTGCCCGCCGAGCCCTTCCCCGGCCTCCCCCTGCCCCTCTACGCCGAGCCGCCGGCTCCCTTCCCCCCGAGGGAGGGTTCTCCCCGCGGGCGGGGGGCCCCGGGCTCGCCCCCGCCGCCCTGCCCGAGCCCCCCGCGCAGGGCTGCCCGCAGCCCGGGGGCCGGCGGGGCGGCGGGGCAGAGCTGCGGGTACCGCTTCACCGAGGAGGAGCTCAACGCGGTGCTGTACGGGGCCCTGCGGAGCAGCCAGCCGGCCGGCAGCCTCCACGCCATCTCGGGGCTCCGGGTGCCCCCCGCCAGCCCGGGTAAGGGGGTCTCCCGCGTCCGCGAAAGGTTGGGGGGGGGGGTGGCAACGGTCCCCTAAAAGGTGCAGGCGGCAGCCGGGCTCACGGGGCATCGCCGGGGGCACGTCGGGTTTCCCTTCCCCGCGGGGTTTTCTCGCCTTACGAGCCCGCACCGGGGCAGAGGCGGGGGGCGACCCGCTCCCCCCGCCCTGCCGGCACCGGGCTGAGGAAGGAAGGGGTCTGTCCTCCTTCCGCAGGCTCTGCGGACTCGTCCTCCGCCCCGCTGCTCGACAGGGACTCGCTGCAGCTGCCCGACGGGCTCTCGGTGCTGCGGGTGGCCTACGGGGACGTGTCTCAGCTCGGGGTCTTCTGCACGGACCCCATCCCCAAAGGAGTCCGCTTCGGCCCTTTCGAAGGCAAGGTGGTCAACACCAGCGAGATCAAGACTTACGACGACAACTCGCTGATGTGGGAGGTAGCGGAGGCACCGCCGGGCTCCCCCCCCCCGCCCCGAACCCCCGAAACGGGGGCCGGGGCGAGAGGCTTTCGGCCGCCCCTCTCCCGTAGCTTGCAAGGAGGGGGCTCGGCCCGGTGCGGCTGGTGGGATCGGTGGGACGTGTGGTGCGGGAAGGGCCTGATCCCGTTCTCCCCGCCCTCCAGATCTTCGAATACGGCCGCCTGAGCCACTTCATCGACGGGAAGGGCGCCTCGGGCAACTGGATGGCCCTGGTGAACTGCGCCAGGTTCCCCGAGGAGCAGAATTTGACGGCTATCCAGTGCCAGGGGCAGATCTTCTACGAGACCTGCAAGGAAATCCTACCGAAGCAGGAGCTGCTGGTGTGGTACGGCGATTGCTACGTGCAGTTCCTGGGCATCCCCATCAGCCTGAAGGGCATGCCGGAGGGGAAGAGACCGCCGCAGCACCCCGAAGGTGAGCCTGCCGGCGACCCCCCGGGGGGCTCTGCCCCCTGTTCCCACGGACCTGCGTCTGCCTGGGATTAGGTTGGCGTTAAACCAGGGAAAGGAACGCGGGCATCGCCTTTTTCGCTGCCGTGTTTTGCTTTAAACGGTCCCGGTGGTCACCTGCCGCGGGGATGCCCCGGGGTCCCGCGGGGAGCGGGGGGAGCCCCCCATCCCCCGCAGCCTGCAGCACCCCAAAGCAACAGCGGAGCCCCGGGGTCGCACCGGGGGCTGCTGCCAGCTCGGAGCAAGAGGCAAAGCCCTCCCTGCCCCGCAGCTCCCGTTTCCTCGGGGAGGGGGGGGGAATGAAAGGGCGCATCTGGCGATGGTAAAACATCTGGCGGGGCTGGGCTGAGCTTGCCTAGGCTCCGCAGCGCCGTTCTCCGGGGAGGGGGGGCCCGGTTTGGGAGGAGAGGGGGCTTTTTGGGGGGCGTTCCTGTTTCGGTCCTGGGTTATCCCGCGGCTGCAAGCCCTTGGTTTGGCGGTATTTTTCGTGCACTGACGCTCCCGGTAAACGGGGCGGGATGAAGTCGTGCCGACCCGAGAACGCTGCTGTCGCTCGCAGGAGGAGCGCCAAGCGCGCTTACTCCGGGGGTAAGGTGCTTGTAACTTCTGCTTGTAACGCGCAGAAAGTGCGGCGTTCTTCTCCGCAAGGCTTGCTTCTGGGGCAAACGGGTGCGGGGCGGGCTGGGGCGGGTGCGGGGCAGGCCGTGAGGGGCGGGAGCGTTTGGCGGGGAGAGCGGGCCGGGAAATGGTTGTGGCTGTTGTCTCCAGCTGCCTGCTTCACCTGGCTGGTAAACTGTTCATTTCATTTGAAAGCTTCGGCCAAAGCTACATTTATTAAAGGCAGAGAAGGATGTGTAAACGTTTTAAACTTTCCTGTGTTGTTCCTAAATTAAGCCGTTAAGAACAGCTTGAAATACAAAAGAGAACCAAATAAAAGCGGTTTTGTTCGATAGTATTTTGAAAACCGTAGAAAAGATGTGCGCATTTATTTTTATTTTTGGGATGGGAGGTAAAATTTACAGGCGATCTTGATAATAAATGCCTGGCAAGGTTTCTGCGTGGGCAGGCGCTTTGATGGGGGACTCGGCGTTGGTTTTTCACATATTCGCTCGCTGTTTGTGGTGGCAGAAGGATGAAATCCTGCCTCTGCTGAAGTCGGCAGCTAAACCCGATAATTTTTTATCGGGCTGTGGGCTCTAGTTTGTTCCCCTCCGTTACGAAGGCGAGCGGAGCAGTGCGAACGTGTGAGAGAGCCGGCGTGCATTTTGTTAATTATATTGACAGCATCCATTTACCGTCATTACCCTCCTGGTGACTTAAAAATTCCCCGTTGGGTACCAGCCCTGACAAGGGAGCAAGATTTGAGATGCGCCCCTTTTGCTGTGGTGTAACGGGGAGCTGGCACTTTCCCTTCTGCCGTACAGAAGCCGGGGAGAGCTTTAAGTGCGAGCGCTGCGGGAAGGTTTTTGCCTACAAGTACTACCGGGACAAGCACCTCAAGTACACTCGCTGCGTGGACCAGGGGGACCGCAAATTTCCTTGTCACCTTTGTAACCGATCCTTTGAAAAAAGAGACAGGCTGAGGATCCATATTCTGCACGTCCACGAAAAGCACAGACCGCACAAGGTGAGCCTGCTCCTGGGTCTCTCTGCAGTTACTGGCTCCTCTGGGGGGACTAACTAAGGAGCCTTTTTTTTTTGGCTGAGGTAAGATGGTGATGTTGTTCCCCTTCCTCCAGTTTTCCTGGCAGTTCCCTGACAGGACCGCTCTGCCCAGACAGGAAGAGTTTGGCTTGTGCAGCAGAGCTTAGTTGAAGAAATTGAGTAGATTTATACGGGGAAAATAAACGCCCACAGCCTCAGTGAGGTTTTGAAAAGAAACAGTATTTCTCCTGGGCTTTTTGGATGTTTGCATGTGCGTTTTGCTATGTTTCTTACACAGTGGGTGTCTAAATAGTGTTTGAAGGTGCTCCACATGTCCAGGATCACCAGAGATGATGTTCCACTTTCCTCACTCCCCCCTTTCAGTCTGAGAACTGACAGACATCTGTGGCCGTTGGACAGAATAGGAGTTAAAAAAATTTTACATTCAATGTGGAGCAGATTTTCAATTGATGGTGGCAAATCCTTGCTGAGATACTTGCTGGATCCCCACTAAACACCTCCCTGTAGCACCAGTTTTCTCCAGGAGCATTGGGGGTGGACTTTTCCTAAAGACTTGGGAAAGGCAAGTTCCCATGCTTGAAATTGCACAATTAAATCAGTCCTGAAAATCCTCCAAATACCTCTTTTATAGATTGTCCTGGAATAATCAGATTTTTTTCAGGAAAAGCTTTTATAACTAAATCAGCAATATTACAATGTCAGAATATCACATTGATGTAGCAACAGATGAAAAATATAATTCTGTTAAATATGAGGTGTTAAATATCGTGTAATTCCTCCTTCTTTCTCTTTTCCCCTTTCCTTTTTCCTTTCCCCTTCCCTTTCCTTTCCCATTTATTTTGGAATGCGTACAAAAGAAATACTTCAGAATAGCAGGAAGATAAACTTGTTTTGAATATATTGCATTTATATGAGAACAGATCAACTCAAAAAGCTAAGTGGAAAATCTGTCAGTAAAAAACAAATTAACTTCTTTCAAGATCAGTCACAGCTTAGCTTATTTTGAATTTAGGAAAGATAATTTCTTTCAAATTATTGTAGGAGGAAAATGATTTGGGGACTCATACAAATTGCACTGAATCAGTGCAAGTCTCTCAAATGACTTCAGCCCCCTCTGAATTGCGTTTTGTCCTTTCACTGCTGGCCGCAGAGTGCACGCCACGCGCGAAGACGGCAGGTCCTTGGGTCGGAGGACAAAGTGCTGCTCGTCTCACTCCTCTGAGGAGAGGCACTGCTGACAGACCAAGCTGTAGGCTAAGTGCCGTGATTAACTCATCATTTCTGAAAAAAGGTTACGATTTTAATAAGTCCCCTTAATTATGATGGGTTTTTTTTAGGAAGTTTATCTTATTCGTTGAGCAAAAATTCAGAATAGCGACTAGAGCTTCAGTTGCATTTTGAAGAAAAAAATGATTATACAGAAATTTTCAGGTTTTGATTACTGAAAGTCAGTATTTTCTGTTATGTTCAGAAGGACATATTTTAATTAAACATTTTTAATGATGCACACAAAAAGCTTTAAAATTTTGGATGATTTCCCTTTATTAAAAGAAAACCTGTTCTTAAAACTAAAGTTCTGACTATTTCAAATTGTTACTGCTTGAGTTACTACTGTGTTTGTAGATACATAAATGTATGTGTATAGATAAATATATATACATAAATCTATGTAAGAAAATACATGTGCACGTCATGCACATACCTGATTTTTCTTTTTAGCTATGCTGTTGTTCAACTTTAGCCCTTTTTTTCCGCAGTGCTCAGTGTGTGGTAAGAGCTTTTCTCAGTCCTCCAGCCTGAACAAACACATGAGGGTTCACTCTGGGGAGCGCCCGTACAAATGTGTCTACTGCAACAAGGTAAGGCAAAGCCCCGTCCCGTCCCTCCATCTGTCCTCTGCTGCACTCAGCGTCACACTGTGCCTGGGGGGAGCACGGCTCTTCCCATGCTCTGTTTTCATTTTTTTAAAAATTTTTCTGTTTCAAGAAAATGCCTTCTATTTAAGTTGATAACCAGATAAGTGAAGATGTATTCTGGGCACAGCCGGCAGTTGAAGTGACAGGGCTGGCTGAGACTGAAGAACCAGGGTCTGGTCTCTATCTGATATGGAATTCGTGTTTTGTTCCAGCTCAGAGAGCTGCTGCGGGGATAAGGTCTAGGAAAGCTTGAGAGCATTTCAAATACCATCCAAGAATCATAGAATCATAGGTTGGAAATGACCGCTAAGATCATCGAGTCCAACCATCCACCCAACACCACCACGCCTGCTAAACCATATCCCGAAGTGCCACATCTACACATTTTTTAAACACCTCCAGGCATGGTGACTCAGCCACCTCCCTGGGCAGCCTGTTCCAATGTCTGACCTCTCTTTCAGTAAAGACGTTTTTCCTAATATCCAATCTGAACCTCCCCTGATGCACCTTGAGGCCATTGCATCTCTTCCTATCGCTAGTTACCTGGGAGAAGAGACCAACACCTGCCTCACTACAGCCTCCTTTCAGGTAGTTGTAGAGAGCAAGAAGGTCCCCCCTCAGCCTCCTCTTCTCCAGACTAAACAGCCCCAGTTCCCTCATAAGACTTGTTCTCCAGACCCCTCACCAGCCTCGTTGCCCTTCTCTGGGCACGCTCCAGCACCTCAATGTCCTTCTTGTAGTGAGGGGCCCAAAGCTGAACACAGTACTCGAGGTGCGGCCTCACCGGTGCCGAGTACAGGGGCTTGACCACCTCGCTACTCTACAAGGCACACTTTGTAGAGCAGGGAGCACACTCCCTTCTCTACTGCTATAGTAGCCCCACTCTCTGTGCTACTGCTTACAAGGCACACAGCTGGATCCAATACTCCCCTTTTTCATCAGATAGGTAGGTTTTGCTATTACTAACGCTGCTTTTGGATTTATTTGGCCCATAAGCTGAACCTGTATGGTATGGCTTTGTTCATGCGTACCTTAAAGTAACAGGGCAATTGGTGTCCAGCTGGGCATGGGAGTTTCATTCAAAAAAAACATGAATAGAGACATACAGCACTGATCAAAAACGTGCTCAGCCATTGCTACCCTTCACAGCAGGGATGACTGAAAGTGTCTCTCCTGGGAAAAGAAAAATCAGGGAAAACATGGGCTGTTTTGCAACGTTCCTGCTCAAGTCTTGGTGGGAGGCAGCAGTTTTCTCCCCAAGTGCAGGAGGAGTCTTTGTGAGGCAAAGTGCAATTGTGCACCTTTTGCTACTCATGAGGGGGAAAAACAGCCTGGAATGCCTGTTTGAAGGAAGAGCAGAGTATGATGGAGGGAAAAAATGAAACCCGTGAAGATGGGTGCTGGATGGACTGCGTGGATGAAGTCTGGCAGCTGAATGCCAAGCCAGTGTATCTAAACATGAAAGGGTTTAACTCTGAAGATGAACATCCATTATGTCTCCCAAACATAAAGGAGCTGCAAAGCTAATTAGGACGGTATTGACTTCTTATCCTTTGACATGTAGAAGATATTTACTGGTGTCTCTGGTCAGAAATCTTTCTCTGAGCTTCATCTAACTCCATGGACTCAGCCATATCTGTATAGCTGAGTGCAATAGCTGTTGGCTTCTGGAGTTTTTGTTTTTTCTACAGTTACCTGAAGATGTGACCTTATTTTCAGGGTACAGTGCTGCTGGTGGGGTCTGGGTTAGCTGAATGTGGAGATTACATACATTAAAACAGACTATTTTCAACTCCTTCTCCCCACTTTCTGATCCCTGCCCGTTCAGGCATTCACGGCGTCCAGCATCCTGCGCACTCACATCCGCCAGCACTCGGGGGAGAAGCCCTTCAAGTGCAAGCACTGCGGCAAAGCCTTCGCCTCGCACGCAGCCCACGACAGCCATGTGCGCCGCACGCACAGCAAGGAGAAGGGCTGCGCTTGCTCGGTGTGCGGCCAGCACTTCCCAGAACAGGAGGATTACCAGTTCCACATGAAGATCCACGCCGCTCATTAGCCAGGAGCCCTGTGGACACGTCCCCAGACCACCGATAGACCGTGTGCAAGTGTTTGTGCGTGGCTGTGTGCATGTTGCAGGAGGTGGCATTTACTCTCACAGCGACTCTTTGGGTACATCCGATCTCTGGACCCTAGGCGTATTTCTTTCCGAGTGCAGGGAACGGGAGTTTCTCATCCGGGTACCCTGACGTCACACTGGGGTGAGGTCCCACATGCGCTACCCCACCTTTCCCTTCCTCCCATACCCAAGTTTCCACAAAAGGGAAACACAGGCAGGAGAGAACCTTGCCTCCCATGACATTTTTTTGCACAAATATGACTATGAGCAGTGTTTCCGTGCCTCTAATGCACCATGTCTGCGGACTGCCTGGTGCGGTCCGTACCAAAGCTTGTGTGAGGGACGTTTTTATGAAGTGCATTTCCCAAAGTCCATTTAACCTGTTAGTTTTGTTTGGGTGTGTGACCAGGTGTGGGATCTACTTCCCCTCAATGTGCAAGTCTTTTAATGACTCCCTATTTGAATGTGAACTGCTTCAGAAACTGACTGGTGGACCAGCAAAGGGGTGTTTAAATTCCTTCATCTAGCTGCCAGGTCACGGGGAGCTCCAGGGAAGGGACACCACTCTTCCAGAGGGTGCTGGACCCCAGATAGCCCAGGGGGAGAGGGGCAGGGTGTGATGGAATAGCTGCAGGCCTAGCAGAGATGTTGGAGGTTGGCTCTGCCTTCTCATAGTTTAGAGGACCAAACGTGAAGATATTGCCAAGCACAAGTGAGATCTTAGGTGGGTTGCTGACAGTTGAGTGGCCTCGTAGAGCTGTTGCACTGGGCTCAGCACAGGCCAGGAGCAGGCACAATCCCACCAGTGGGCTTTTCTGTCCTGTCACTTGTCTAGAAATTTGTCACTACTGGGAGTCCTGGCCAGGTGAGCCTTCACAGTGAGTCCTGACGTGAAGGCTGGGTTCCTCCTCTTCCTGCTGGCTCTGTGTAGGATGGCTGCTGCAGTGTCACTCCTGAATGCTTTTAAGAATGCACCATATACTAGTTCTCAAGGCACAAAGGTTTTAAAATCATCTCTGTGATACCTCTATGTAGGAAGGTGAAACCCTTATCCTACCCTAAATTTAAGATTCTAGGTGTAGGATAGACAATGCCAGGACTTCCCAGTCCCTACAGCTCCACCTGAAATTCCCTCCCCAGCCTATGGGAATGCCTAAGCCTCCATGGGAGGACTGGAGGGTTTCACCCTCCGTTTCTCACCGACCATGCAAGCAAGTCAGGAGTGATTCATGCAGGTTTTCTGTTGATTTCTTTCTTGCTGAAAGGGATATCTGCTCATAACGATGCTGGCTTTCTTTCTATAGAAAGAGCTGCTCGTTTAGCTATAGGTGAGAAGATTCAGAATAATACCTCAGACATCCTGCCCTTTCATATCAACAAAATTTGACCCAGATCAAAGCTGTCCCAGGTGCATATTACAGTGGGTAAAATATTTTCAGTGTAAAATTCCAGGTGATTAGACCCTGATTTTTGCAAAGTTCTTTCAAAATTATTAAGAATCCTTCATGAATGGCATTGCCTGGCAATGTGGAATCTCAGCAGTTTGCTGAAGGCTTAGCAAAAAGCCTGTACTGAAGGAGCACTGAGTATAGGGAGTGCTGTACCTGGTGCAGAAGCTGCTTATCACTGAGT
Organism: Opisthocomus hoazin; assembly: GCF_030867145.1. NCBI lineage: Eukaryota > Metazoa > Chordata > Aves > Opisthocomiformes > Opisthocomidae > Opisthocomus > Opisthocomus hoazin. The sequence continues at coordinate 39,410,452 of NC_134416.1, forward strand.
GGCCAGCGTGGTGGGCAGAGGGCTGTGCCGTTGAGAGGGGGTCCCTGTGTCGGTGGGACTGTGTGTTGCATTCAGGAGGGATAATGGAAACCCTTACTGGGGCTGGTTGATTTAACACAGACGATACGACGTTACCGGGATGACAAGGTTCTCTTAATATCCTAGATCAGCTAGGGTTAAGAAGGACTTGTTTTTATTTTGTGCCAACCTTAAATATCTGTTTAAATGCAGCATAGAACTAGAATAAATTTTTACCTGCACATTTAATTATATCATGTGCATACTGTATCTATAAATGTCTATTGATTTGCACTAATTTTATACTGTTTATTGTACCTTAAGTTGCTCTGTCCTCGTTGTTTTCATAGTAAAAATATTTAAAAATGTATTTATAAAACCAATTACTTGTAAGTAAAATACTGAGGCCCAGCACTAAGCAGTATCTGAAATAAACAAACCATTAGTATTGTTCATACATGTAGGTTTTAGGGTAGAATGATCACATTTTGCTCTGAATTTTTTGGCTTGTTTTAACATCAAGGATTCCTATAATACAGCAAGCTGAATTCTGTACATATTGAGGGCTGAACTGGTGAGCTCTAAACAGGTAAAATTTACTCCTGAGCAGAAAATTATCATGGCATTTATGTCTACAAACTATGCTGAAGTAGAGGTGGGGGAACTGAATCTTCCAGCTGCCTGCCGGTATGGAAGTGTTTTTCCCTAATCATACAGAACCCTGGGCAACAGAAATGTGAATTCCGTGTGTGAAGATTTTACTGGTTCGGTCCCATAAATAACTCAGGATTTGGTGATATCATCAACTGCCTAGTAATTAAATAAATGTTATGACTAGGAATGGCTTCAAAGTGCTGTGAAATGCGTGGTTAGCTTTCCATGCAGGTAATCTTGCAAATGAGGGTTATTTAAGTGGTGCCTCTTCTGTAGTGCTTTTAGCTGTGTGCATTTTCTTCTGCTTGAAGAACCCCCATATAGCTTGTGCTAAAATACTAGCACTCTTCTACAGTATTGTGTGACGAGTTGTCTGTAAAAGAGTACGTGAAGGGTTTTGCTTGTGCTTGTAATTGACGGTACTGGTTGTCTTAAACCTGTGTATGTAAATTTTGATGCTAATGAAGACTATTACAATGAGAGTCAGAGAAAGGCTGAAAATAAATTATTGGAGTGCAGTAATGGACTATAGGTTGTTTTCTACCTTTGTGGTACTAGGGAATGGATGAAGGGTGCCTTCTGTGTTATTTGCAAGTCATTACAGAGTCAAACGGTCTCTTACTGGGAATTCTAGTCCTTGCCCTGCTGGGTAGCAGCTGACTGCATTAGAAGTCAAAGGCACCCAGTCTCTTGATGGGTTGGGCCTTAAGTGTCCCAATAGCTTATCAAAGATGAGGCCATTCAGTTCTGGATGGAGTTCACTCCCACTTGCAAGATGATGGATCCGTGTTGAACACTGAAAAAAGGCATTTAACTACCCTGTAGCATTAAACTACCCTATAGCAGTTGTCCTCTCCCTTCTGAACAGTGAGTCCCAGCTGTGCTGGGGCTGGGGGACAGTGGGGGTGGCATTTGGCCAGCAGCACACTTCACAGCAGGGAGGGGAGAAATAAAGCAGCAGGGAGCAGGAGGGAGGGCAGGCTGAGCTGCCCTGGCAGCCAGCGGCAGATTTTAGCCTCCTGCAAGGAAAACGCAGTGGTTGTCGGTGCAAATGAATCGCTGTCCTTGCCGGACAAGGTTTAGGGGAGATTAGATTTAGACTACGAAATGCCCCTGTACGTCATGCAGTATACACGTGCCCTGTTTGCATCCAGCGAGCTGACGTTGCCGTCCCCGGGGACTTGAAGGTTTACCCGCACCTTCACCGATAAGAAGGGAGGAGAGGGAAGGAGCGCGTGTGCGTGCTGGTTTTTCGCTTGGCAGGTTCCCGGGATGACTGCACGGAGCAGAAAGCTGGTTGCATGAAGGAGGCTGCACTGTGAGTTCAGTCGAAGGAAGAATGTTGGTGACCGAGCTCAATCCCTTCGCGGGGAAGCCCCAGCTGGTCGGTCCCTCCTGAGCCCACGCCACGGCACCCAGTGCTCCCGCTGGCCATTCCTGAGCTGAGGCTGCAGAAAGCGGGACGTCCCTGCAGCTCTCTGGGGACTGGGCTGTGGCCCTGCATGCTGTCCTAGACCCGACTCTCCCATTTCCTTCTTGGCCATCGTCAAATACGGAAAGGCAGCGATGACGTTTTCTGCGACAGTGACCACAGTAACGCGCTGTGTGCTAGAAGTACCCACGTTTCTCACCCAGTTTGGCTTAAGCAGTGGCTGTAGCGTGGCTGCCCTGGCTGGGGGCTCATTCTCACTGCATTCCTCAAGGCAAAGGACTGCAAAACCGTACCTGACAGTGCACCCTGGCTCTGCTTTCTCTTAACTAGGATTAAAAATGCTCCTGCCAAGGGGAGCAGCAAGTCAAGCCGCAGGGAAGAATCAGCCCTGCAAGACAGTAGCTGATTCTAAGCGCTTTGCATTAACCGAGTCAGGGTTTTTTAAATGTTAAATTGAAAGTGATCTAAATAGAAACCACAGGATGAGGGCAATCATCTTGGCTGTTTTGCTGAGGCGACGGGGAGGGAGAGGAGCCTGCATGAGGCTAACTAACTCCCGAAAAGCCCCTCCTTGGTGCATGACAATGGCGAGACAAAACCAAAAAGGTGGTCCCAGAGCTCAGGCTGGTGAGGGCAGGGAACAAAAGGCCCGGCCACCGACATCTGCTGCCTCCGGCATCTCCCCGCACCTCCCCGCTTCTTCAAACGCCCGGTCCCCATCCCCCTGCCGCCCCCGGCCCCAGCCCGCTGCGCTCCCGGGGGCTCGGGGCAGAGGGAGGTGGTTAACCACCGAGGGAAGGCAAAGAGCAGCAAGGAGCTTAGTGAATTGAAGATAATGCCGCGAACAAATATTGATTAGTGCCAAACTGTCCATTAAACAAGAGAGATCATTCACCAGAGGAGGCCTGGCTGGCTGTCCCCTCCTTCAGAAAGCCTTTTCTCGGGGTCCCCAGTCTCCTGCGTGCCTCTGCAGCAAGCGTGGGGGTTTGTGTCACCTCTACCGACATGGTCACCGTCACCTTCATTTCCCTTTCCCTCCTCAGACACACATGTCCCCTTGCACCTTCTCCCTTCTGGCTCTCCTTGATGCACGTAATGCAGGGGCTCGGGTGCATGAGGGGTGCTAGGAGACTCGGGCTTTGCTCTCTGCTTTCCTGCTTTTTTTGCCGCGTGTAGAACACTTACATCCAGATTTTCAGTGGGACCAACAACTGTGTTTTTACAGTGTTTGACTCAAGCTTTAATGAGGCTTGGTCTCCACCAGTGAACGCATTTTCTGGAAAGCAAGCCCCTTCGAAGTGCCTGGGGTTGGGTGTTGGGACACCGGAGGAGGGTATCACAGCACCCCTTGCCTGCTCTACAGTGGGACCTGAGAAGCTCTACTCCATCTCCATCCCTGGCAGGTCGACCTGCAGCAGCTCCTGCTTTAGGGGCTGTTGTGAAAACCTCAGACCAGCTGCACTGAAGCAGTGGCAAACCAGGCTTAAATTCACAGGACTAACTTCTGGTTATCCCAGAAAGCTAGAAGTGTAGAGAGCACTGTGGAATACCTCAGTGTGAGAACACCACACAGGGCTGCAAACTGTGGTATTATCATTCTGCATAACAGCACTGAGAAAATGCAATTTCTCCCCCCTTTGACTGCAGGGACTTGGGTAGAACCAGTAGGAGGTACCTTGCTCATTAACAGAAATGCAGTAGCAGAGAGAGTGTCCTCTGTCTGTCAAGGAAGGGGAAAAGAATGAATTCTTAGATTACACTGACCAAAGAAATGGAATTCACAGACAATCTCTGCCTGACGTGAAATCAAGCCGTGGAGCCCCTCCTCCCCAGGCAGAAAGGGTCGAGTCCATCCTTCGCCACTAAGCCAAGCCAGTGGTGTTCCCTCCGGGGCCGCAGGGCTCCGTGTGCTTTGGAGGGCTCTGGCCCGGCGCGGTGGCGGTGGGGAAGTGGTGGCAGGCTGCTCCCCGGGGAAGTCTCACTTTCCCACCAGTGACCCCCGGAGAAGTCTTGCTTTCCCACAAGTGACCCCATGGCTGGCAGGTGCTGCCGGCCAGCTGAGGGGTTACCTGTATTGATTGTCTAATAGCTGTCAAGGTGGAGGGAAAGACTACTCTGCCACAAGCTCAGAGCTCTTAGCTGAGCAGGAGCATAAATGCCCCGTTAAAGGTTTCATTCAATAACAATCTTTACTAAAACAAATGGACAACACCTCCCTCCCCTGCCCCCATCCCTAATGCAAGAGCCATTACAGAGCAGGAAGACAGCACACAGGAACACATATTTCTGCAGTATCGGTTTCACCAACAGTCTCAAATGACTCTTTAATGAAAAGTGTAATTTTTTTCTTTTTTTTTTTCTCAGGGATGTAAACCCAAGGAAACAACCAAAGGGGAATCCGTTCGCTTTCTCGAACCTCCTCCCGCAGCCTGGTGCGTGGCTCTTTCCCACCGAGGTACCCACCAGCGACCAGTGAGCGGGAACGCAGGCTGGCAGCGTCCTGCTCTTGCTGCCGCTGGGGACGGGCAAGATGGGAACAGTGAGCGCTGGAGATGGCAGCACTGAAGGAAGCTGGTGGGCTGGGGGCTTTCCCCTCTGTAAGCCATGTGCAGTGCTGAAAGATGGTCTTGCCCTGCAGGGCAGCAATGCTTGGATCTTGCTTTCCTGTTGTGTCTAGAGCCGCCTTCTCGAAGGCTTTTTTCCCCACACTGGCAGCAAAAGAAGGCTTCACATGACGGCTCCGCAGCCAGGGGAGCTGAGACAGGCCTCTGCCGGGTGTCTGTGCTCCACACAGTGCAACGAGGCTGATACAGACCTTTACTAGTCAAAAAGACTTTTTCTCTTGACTTTGGTGGACCTATAGTCAAGTGTGGTATGAAATCTTGTATGGATATTACTATGTTTATCACTCTGTCACAGTGGGCTTCTGTTTAATCCATACTTCTTCTGCTAAGCCTTTTTCCCTTAGTTTCAGAACTAGAGAGATCCCACGCGGTTACTCGAGTACACACATAACAAAATTCAGCATGAAAAAACATGTCAGCAAAAGGGAACTTCCTGGAAAAGAGACATTTGTTTTTTTGCCCAGGCATCTGGGTTCTTTATCTGTGCCTCCAGACCCCTTCCCAAGAGTGTGCTCAGCCTAATATTTTGGAGGTTTGAGAAAGACAGGATGGAGAGGGACCCTTTTGGGTAGTTTATTTCTTGGGATTTGTTTCCATCAAGGAGAGTTCAGGTGCCAGATCTGCAGGCAGGCAGGGAAGCAGCCTCAGAGAAAACCACTCTGAGCTTAACTCCGTGTGGGGAAGGTGCCTGGATTTAGGGCTTTTAAGCTCTTTGGGTGTTCCTACTTCTTTATGACACTGTTACCACCGTGTTAATACCTTGTTTCTATATGTTGGGTTTTTAAAAAATGTACAATATCCAAATTAAAAAGATGTGCTGTTTTTGGTTAGAGTATCTGGCCAGATCTGTTCAGATGGTCTAACCCAGTTTGGTTGCTGTCGGTTTTGTAACTGTAAGGCATGAACAGTAGGGTCTGGCATGACAAAACCAGTCTTGTTTTATAGCTTTGATTGATTCTGTCTCGTGGGAGCTGTTTTGGCTGGGATGTTGTTATGACAAAAAGGTTCTATGGGAGGGTGAAGGGAGAACAGTTGTTCTTCTGAATAAGAGAAAACAATTTAATTGGGAGAAATTTGGAAGAGAATGAAAACTTAAGTGACCAGTAGCATTTAAAAACCTCCTCCAAAATCCGTGGAACATTTTGGTCTGTGACACTTTTCTGTAATTATATCTGTCTGGTAGATGGACAACTTCTTTTTCTAGCAGCAATAAGGAAATCAAAATGATTGTAAAATCTTTTGAATTTTATCTTTACTTTTTTTACAGTCTACGTCCTTGTGACTCATTCTCCTCACAGCAGAATTTTATTAGGTTAAAACAAATGTCAGTTCTGTATAATGCATAGGGATGGCCAAAGATGATGCATATTGTGTTTTTACCAGTTTGTGCATTTAATTGTTGTCATAGGAAAACACCTCACTTATTTCTATAATACTTATGACACAAGGTATTCAACTTATCCAATAATAACAGAGTTATACTAGGTGGGTTAAAATCAAAATGAAGTATTCTGGATCATGAGATTCTTATTTGCTTCTGTTTTATACAACTGTGTGGTTGTACTCATAACCCCCTGCTCTACACTGTGTTTGGCAAGCATATTCACCATTCTCCACAGAATATTGCTGACTCTTTGTTTCGTGTTTGTGTGTATGTATGTGCCCATGTATGTACATTTGTGTATATGTAGGTATGCCCATGCACATATATATATAATGTCTATTAAATATGTCCTTTTAAAAAATCAGGCAATACTGAATATTCAAGTAAACTGAAAATAGAGTTAATAACTATCCACTCTCGGCTTCATTACTCGTTTGGATGGTATTCATGTTGCAAAAGATAATGAATTTGATACGGCTTCTTTTCAAGAAATGCAGTGACTTTCAAACTAGGTACTTAACGCTATGAGTTTATTTCCCAGCCCTGTCTGAATGGAGGATGACCAGAAGACTTTACAGCAATGGCAGATGGCAGCCACAAGATCTTGTCCTACTGCTGAGTGTGGTTCCCTTCGGCCCCAGTGGGGTGATGGTTCATACCCTGTCCAGTCTTTCTGTTGCACTGATATTTGGCAGTCCTTGTATTTTTTTTTTTGCATTCCCTAGACTCTTCTGTAATATGAAAGGGCTGACAGTGCCCAGCTAAAGGGTAACTCCTTTGAAGCAGCTTTGCTGGTAATACATTTTAGCATCTGCTTTTGTGGAAGCTGCTCTACTTTGTAGTGTTACTGTATTGGTATTGATCTGTGCTGGGTAGGTCCATATTTGTCAAGCTCTCAAAGTCATATTATCAAAGATTTCTACATGAAAGAGTAATTAAGGGTCAATCTCATAAATAGTTATAACACCCAAGGCCAAAGGGGAGTTTTTACAGTCATTAGAAACTTATCAGAAGTTTAACTTGCCAGAGTTTGATCTGAGATGCCGTAGCTGCAGCATGGTCAAGTCCCGCCATGGCCGGGTGGCCCCGCAAGAGCCCGGGCACAGTGGTGGGGTCAGCAGAGCCGTGACGAGACCAGGCCAACAGCTCTGCCTCTCCTCAACCCCTCTTCATGTACAGTCCAACATGGTGCAGTTGTCCACCTCTCCTTGCTGCCTCAGCCAGCGCTCCAGCGGGATTCAGCAGCGTTGTGTGTTGCTGTATACCTTAACTCACATCGTCGTTATCGTGATGCCAGGCTGCCACCCAGCAGCCCCCCACCCACCTTCCCACCTGCCAGGGGACAGAGTTAAACTTGCTTTACTTCGACATCAGGCTCTTTACTGCTCTTTGTTTTGTCGTCACTTGCAGGGTATGGAGTGAAAGACAATTAAGGAATTACACGGTTTAGTGGATTAATGTATGACTGGAGAAAAAGGACAAAGATTTTACAGATTCAATCCATCTTTTCCTTGCTAAATACAACATTTAAAAGTGTCAAAGCTTGAGGCAGTCAGCTCAGTTAACTACCTTCAGAGGGGTAAAGAGGTCTTTTAGTACTATCCATCACCTTAAAGACCATGCTTTTCACACTCAGTGTCATGAGTTTGAATTATTTTATTCAAACTTGCATCTGATTTAGATATTACTCCTTTTTTTTCTAAACACCTGTAGGATTATTACAAGCTTCCACCTGCTGCCATTCACTTGGATAGCAATACATCAGGAAGTTAACTGTTTTTTCTACCCAACTCCTTAAAGATTCTATCATGAACAAATATTTCCTTTTCCCGAAAGAATAGCTGAGGTGGGGAAATATATTTATTACTTATTTTTGTTTTTCATGTAGTTGCTCAAAAAATATGCAATTAACTTAAAATTCCAAGTGAAAATCTGTCAGATATTGTCTTTTGTGACTGGCCATCTAGACCAGGGCAAAACGTTTCTGAATCAGCTTGAGAAATTTGATTCTCAGCGGGACTCCACTTGCTGAGGTGGGGGCTGAACATTCCACGGCTTTTCTAACATGTTTTTTATATCAGTAAATTATGCAGGCTTTTCTGACCACTGTTTTCAGATGTCTAATGTGCATTTGCAATGGAAGCTTCTTCTCCAGGTAAAGGATTTTTCCATTATTTAGGCATCCAGTTCTTTGGAAGCATCGCTTGGGGAGGGAGCGACATACTTTCACATGTGATTAATATGTTTACCAGGAAGATGCTGACTTGCTGGGCTGCAGTTTGAGAGCGGGAAGGTAGATATCCTGGACCCAGCCAGGAGACATTGGCAGTGGTGCCTTTTGGGCACACGGTTGGTTTTCAGACAGGAGCAGGGGGCGGATGCTCAGCTTCCCCCAGGCCAGAAGATGGTAAGTGTTTGCCCCTGGCAAATTATTGTGTGTGGCAATAAGAAAAAAAACTCTAGTAGGAGACTTGTCCAGCTGATTGATGGGAAAGGGTGGTAAAATCTGGTTTACCAATAAACGTCACTTCAGAAATAACAAAAGCTGATAGGAATGTAGCCAGCAGGAAAGTTCCTTTATCTACGAACCAGTTTCCTCCCCTCCTTCTCGAGGCTTATTGCCTGCACTAATAGGGTCTTGGGTCTTTTCCTGATAGACGCCTGAATGCGAGGCAGCAGATTTAAAGATAATAATGACAATGACTCTGATAATGGCCGGCTCCGTAGCCTAAAGCTGGCCATGGGGAGTGTGAAAGCATCTCAGCCCAGGCAGGCACAGCACTTTCCTCCCTTCCTGCTGGGAGATTATCTCCACCCTCAGGAGTTTAACCTGCTGTGGGGGTCAGCCCGCTCTGACCTGCTCTGTTCTGACACCAGAATTGGCATGTAAAGGTATTTTAAAACGTCCCGATTGATTCCACCACAATGGCTCCTTTGCAGCACAATGCCCCCAGTCCTGGAGTTTCTGGCCGGGCTGGGCTGGCTGGGCAGCACCTCTGGCTCGCAGCTGTGTGGGGCAGGCTCTGGCACAGGCTGGTCGCTTCTAAACCTTTCCTGCTCACTTCTGGCCATCACCTTCTCCAAGGCCCTGTCACAGCAACCAGGACAAGGTGGAAGCCTGCAGCAGAGGGAAGCGTTGGAGCTATTTTGGTGACCTTCTGTTACTCAGTGATTACTCTGCTGAAAGAGGGTCTTCTCGAGGCAGTAGAAGTGGGAGCAGAGCTGATGGACAGTCTGAAATTTGGGAGACCTCTAACAGGAATATTTTAATGTCCTGATGTGTTACCAATTCACACTTTTTTGTCCTTAGACCTTCAGAGGCTTTCTAAAGACAGACAGGGATTGCAATTCTTATTTTTCCAGATGGAAAAAAAAAGAGCCACAGATCAGCTAAATGATTTTCCTCATGCTGCAGAGACTGATGCCAAGAACAAAGCCCAATTCCATGTTAATGGACCTCGAAAAAAATCACTATACAGAAGTGAGACACAAACATGTACTTCCCATGACCAGCTTTGCCTCCTTCTCCCATTACGGCATGTTCTCTAAGGGAAGGAGCCTCAGTGCATGGCCTGGAAGGGAGCTGCAGCACGTCAGCTCTGTAGGCTGCTTGGGACCAGCCTTTGCTTTGTTTGCTCTACAACACGTTGCTTCTCCCAGTGTATGGGGGAAAAAAAGAGCATTAAAGAAACATCATAGTGCAAGTGAGCTATTCTAAATCTCAGTGTCATAAGCTGCAGACCAACACATTTGTAACCGCTGTTAACCATTTCTTCTTTGGGTCAGTCCAAAGCAAGGTGAGTTTCCCAGTTGAAGGTTTGATGTGCTAGTCTCTGCCAGGTCCTTGTGTTTCCCCTGCTGCCTATGTCTTCCTAACCCCAATTGTTCAGTTCCTTTTGGCTTTCCAAGGGCAGAGCTTGCGTTTATATGCCTGACGATGCCTTTTGCTGGATCTCTGTATATGCACCTCTGTAACCATGCTCAGCATCCCATTTAATAGTCTGCTAAGCTAATAACTCTCCCTCCATTGGAACTGGTCAGTGGAGGGCATCTACCCCCATTGCAGCTGGGGCTTTAGTAGCTGTTCAGAATATCTCTGGCAGGTTGCTTTCAGCTACATTTCTCCTCCTTTTTCATTAATTTATTTATTATAGGCTTTCAGGTATACTTGGAAATTCCTTCTCCTGCATTGCTGAATTTCCTTTTGTGCAGACTTTCACCTTGGAGATGAAGCCCTTTTGTTATTTTAAACAGTGAACAAATTGACACAACTTTGTACCTACTTAGACTTTCCAGATTATAATTAGCACATATATCGGAAAAGATCTAAGACATACATGGTCTTTAGGAGAAGGACAGATGTCTGAAATGCTTGATTAAAATGCTACTGTCTGCTACACCAATTATGCTGCTTAGAATTTGCTTATTAGCCAGTTCTTAGGAAAAAAAAGGTTGAAGTACTTATGGCCTGTTACACCTCTTATTTCCTCTATAATATTAATTAGCTACTCCCTTCATATGCTACTGATAGTTTAGGGCCTGGTTAGAAAGGCAATTAGGTGAACAACATCCATTGCAAGACCACTTGCTTGAGTTAGTTGCAAGTGTTTTCTGCACCTCAGCCCTTGAAAAGAGAAAAGCCTGGGGTAGAGGGGCTCAGACTCTTCTCTAAGTGCTAATATTACAGTATTTAGCTCTAGCATGCAGCACAATCATTGTTTGCTATTACTTTGTACATATTGCTTTATATATTTCAGATGTAAAAACTGACAAGTAGAACATGAGTAATTTGAGATAGGATGGGACCTTTGGATGAATGACAAATTAACCACAAGCCTGAAAACCTAAGATGAATGAAGATATTCCAATTAATATTTGGCCTGTATTTCAACCTTCTCACTACAATTTTTACCACTGAACACATGCACTTGATGAATACTTCCCACCGGGCTGTGGGGAGGTTCCTAGAGAAGAAAACGTTGCATTAGAGAATGCTCTGATTGTACAGTGATTGACATGCTGTAAGAATCCACAGAGATTAAACAGAAGAATTAAACAAATAATTCTAAATCCAGTGAATTACCAATGCTTTAGCCTTGTTTTATTCATGAAATTGGGTGAAAATGGTAACAGGGATGGGGCAATGGGAAGATAATAACCTTGTCAGTACTCCTTTCCCACCTGCGAACAGTGGCATCAGGTACCCACGTAACATTCTTTAGAAGAGGAAAGCTTCATTATCTCATTGCTGTATTTCTGAATTAAGTACTTGCCAAGCTAGCACCTAGGCTCTAAAATGACTGTTGTCTTCTTCGCTCCTGACTGTTTTTATTCTTGATTCTCTTGTGTGTAAATGTGTGTATGTGTGTATTCAGAAAGGCATGTGGAGGTAAAGGGTGGTAAAAATGCCTAAGCTGGAATGGGAATGTTAGGTATTTTCAGTTTTGCAGTTCATCAGAACTTCACAAAATACCCAACATTTTGTGTTACCTGATTTGAAAGCCTAAACTTGCAGTAGCAGAATAACAAATCACATGCCTGAAGTCTGAAGTGAAACCTGCAGTAAAACGAACATCATGCTTTCCTTTGCATTTTTGCAGTACATCATAGGATTTATTTTGTTAAATAGGTATATAGATAACTTTTAATAAATATTTTGACATAAGTGAATTCATAGTACTAAAGATAATGTCAACACATTAATTTTCAGTAATTTTATATTTCTAGTGAAGTAGAAAATAAAGAAAGTCTAATGAAACTATGATACCAGTGCCTTTTTATGCTGTTATGACACCATTACAATGAGTCTGTAGTTACAAGACTGGAGGGGTGTCTGTGTATGTGTGTATACACATACAATTTTTATTATTTTATTGAAAAATCACTGTTTTGCTAGCCTTGGGGATTAAAGTCTCTAATGTTTTAGCCAGAGGTCAGACTGCCATTCTGACCTTTATTAAGCTTCATAATTATAACTGATCATTTCAGTTTCTGATTTTTTTTTCTATTAGAGAGTCAAGAAAACTGTCTCTCTCTGTCCAACTTGGGTCAAGACAGTGCAGGTTTCTGCTGGAGAAAAACACAACTTTGAGGGGTAAATCCTACGGCTGGTGCTCCATGACCAGATCTCCTGATGCCTGTGAAATTTGCCTTGGGAGTTTTGTGGATCAACACAGAACTGAGAGATCAGCATCTTCATATTTGAAATATTTTACCCTTCTTATGAAGAAGTACAGTGCTCCAGGTACAGCACTTGAGCCTTTTTGCTTCCTCTGGTCATGGCACGTTTTACCTAAGGATCAGGATGAATTCTGGGCTCCAGAGGATTACCTGGTTTCTTACTGATACAGTAAATCCCAACAGAGAAAAAAAAAAAAAGCAACTTTTTGAAGAATTCCAGTGGGAGAAGTGATCAGAAGCTTTTTGTGGTCTTTTAAAAATTCACTTCATGGTTTTGAGGTTGGGGCTTTTTTGCCTTGGTAGTGGGTTTTAAAGACCACAGATGTCCTCGGCTACTCCTCGTCAATAAAATGTTACAAAGCCTCTGGTGTACTTTACCATGATAAATGTAAGCCAAAAAAAAATAAAAGGGGGGGACCCGAAGAGCTGGAAAGAACATTTGCTCTTCCTCATATGAAGGTTGCTTACCAGAAATTGATTTCTTGATTTTTTTAATGCCTTTTAACATAAATATACCCCCGTTACACTTTGTGTTTCAAAAAGTAAGAACATATATGATTGACATCTGTAAGTACATCTGCATGGAGCATATATGCCCTTCTCAGTGATTCTATTGAACATATCTCATCCTAAGAAGTGTGACCTTGAGTTGCTTCTGTTTTAGTAAACTCAGCCTGGTTAGGAATCTTCCATTAATGTCCTAGAATGAAAGCTATAGCTCATCCCCCTGGGATCTCTGGAACAGAGGAATTTTACTGTCCTTTATAGACTGCAATCCATTTGTCAAATGATGTGTTGAGTTAGATCCTAAACTGAAATATTTAATTTGTTTTTAGAGTCATACCATGCTCACCAGATCTTTCTTTCTTGCAACTTTTTCAAAAAAATCTAGTCCCTTTTATGTATCTTAGAACAAATTTTCCACATACTTGAAGGAAAAAATAAAGAGAAAATAAATAGAAGAACTTTTCCCTCTTTCTTTTATATATAACCAGTTGTTTTCCTACTTTTCTTGGGTTCGTTGTGTTGGGTTTTTTTCTCTCCTGAGAACTCCTGAAGAATGAAAAAGATTTTAACACATGATGGAGCTAACATACTTGATAAGCAGGTTCACCCCGTTCAAGCTGTGAATGCCCTGGCGGGTAACTAACAGTATGAGACTGTATAATTTGAGGAGAAGCTTTAGTATTAGAGGTCCAGGCAGGTTTTAACTAGCCTGTTGTTGCAGTCCCAGGGAACATAAGGAAAGAATTCCAGCAGCTGCTATTGAAACGGGATAATGTGGATTGTAATGGGATATCTAGTTTGTGATAAGAGTATTGAGAAAACAAATGTAACATAGCAATATCACATTATACTGTGTAACTACTAAGTAATTACTATTGGTAATTACTTAGACTGTCCTACAGTCCAGGGGTGCTTAGAGGAATGTCTGGGCCGGCTGAGTCAGCCCCGTGTTGTGGTTCCTGCCATCCTGACTCTTCTGGCCTGGAGAGCAATGGACTATCCTTGAAGCCTTCTCCTGAGCTGTTCCTTCGCCCGTTACACTAGACAGAAATCTTCTGCATGATCTAACAACATAACAACCTTTCTTCGATGGCTGGGTGCTGGCAGGTCTGGTTGCATTGCAGGGAATGCATACCAGATCAGATAATGCCATTCATGGTGCCAGGAGCTGTGCCCAGACGATGATTAGGAAGAGCCTCACCTTACAGTCCTTGAGGGCATGGCTCCTGTAAGAAGCAATATGGCCCAATGTCAGAAAGTGGTGGCCACCACGCGTGCAGTGGTATTGGGACAAGGCAAGAACCCCTGAAAATTGGTGTCTACACAGAAGGGATGGAGACAACAAAACAGCAGCTCCACGAGTGAGTCTGGGGAAGGAATGTCAGTCTCTGCATGCCTGGCCAAACCTATGTTGTCCTTTCTCCTCACTGTAGCCAGTTGTGCTCCGGTCCACAGCACTTCGCAGTGTATGTAAGGGCTCCGCAGCAGGAGCTGATTGCTCTTTCAGTCCTGTCTGCCAGCAGGATTGCTGTCTGTGTTCTTGTGATGCTTATCTGGCTTGCATGTTTCTGAGTGGGGTGAGGGGCAACGGGAAAGAGACAAGAACAGGTAAAGAAAAAAAAGAACAGGTAGAAGGTATCAGTTGCTACCTGAATACCTGTGAAAATGAGGCTGTGTTTTTAGGCATCTTATCAGAGCAAGGTAAAGGTCAAGGGAGTGATGGAGGGTGGGGAGGAAACAGAAGACAATGTGAGAAAGAAGAGGAGGAGGGAAGAGACAAAGTGAAAACATGTCTGAGAGAACAGAAGGGAGACAGGGCAGTGGGAATAATGGTTGGACTTTATGTTCTTACAGGTCTTTTCCAACCTTAATGATTCTATGATTCTGTAATCAGGCGAGGTGGATTGGAGACTCGACAGGTGTTGGGCCTTGGCTGCCTGAAGTTCGTAGCTGACCCTGAGCACGGTGGAAAAGCAGCAAGCCAGAAGTGTCTGGCGAGCTGCGAATTTCTCTATCAGCTGTGGGTGCCAAGACTCCTGCAGTCACTTTGCTTCTCAACACCGCTTGGTGATGGGGGACCAAGGACGTTCATTCAGCCCGGGTGACCTGCTGAAGCACCGACACGCTGGCTGCTGCAGCCAGCCCTGTGCCTCGGTGTGTGCCAGGGCAGGTGGCCCTTGGGGCACGGGGAGGCTGAGGGCCCTTGTGCCTTTTGTGGAATCAGCCTAGGTGCACTTTCCTTTCTCCTCGTGCCTGACTCCAATTTGAAGACCATGCAAATCTGCTTAGTGTGGTTTAATGAATGAAAGGATCACGGCAAGCTGCTCAAATGCTTATCTCAACCCCCTGCCGTGTGCCAGCCCTGGGCGAGCAGCCCAGCCGCGTGGTGCATTGCGCCTGGCACACCCTTGGGTCACTGTGCAGGCAGTGGCAGGGCACGAGGCTCTGCTGCAAAGCTCTTGTGTGTAGCAAAACTAGCTTAAAACCCTCCTACTCAGGGCCACATGTTCGTGAACCTTAGCAGGAGGGAGAAAGTGTTCACAGTCTGGGGTAAGGTAGGATTCCACCTGCACCTTCAATCTGCAGCAGTATTATCTCCTCACACCTTCTCTAGCTGTGCAAAACTGCCAGCCGGTGAAACCATGTTACATTGCTCACCTCCTTCTTGGAGTTCATAGTCCTCTGCCAGGGTTTAGCAGCATTACCGCTCCTTTCCAGCTTGCAGGTGGGAAGCTGAGGGACAGCAAGGCTTTGTGTCCTCTCACACAGTTGCTTCCTCCTAACTCCTGGTGCTTAACCACTAAGACTGTGATGTTAAGCTCCTCATAAGTTCCTTCCAGGGCAGTGTGACTCAAAATACTAACAAATAGGCAGTTTTGTATCTCACGCACCTGTTGGTGTCCCCAGCTGCAGCTTGATTTCTCCTGCTAACCTAAGAGAGCCTAGGAACAGAGGATTTGTGGGATGGCATTAGAGGGCTATGTTAATGCAAGATAAAAACCACATTCTGCTTCTTCAGGAAAGACCATCATCAGTAAGACTGAAATTTTCATGACTTACTTCACACCCTTAGTGTGATGCTGGACTCAAAAATTCACAAGCACACATGCAGCAGGATTTTACATTGGTATGACAGGAGGAGTTATTCAAAACCAGATCTGCTTGCAATGTAGCTGTACTTTTCATGGGGTTGAAACTTCCTCTGCTGCTTTGTTTCAAGATAACTTTTACGCAATCCCTACCCTGGCATAACTCTGCCTACTGTATAAATCTCAGCACAGACGCGTGAAAAAAAGTAATTTCATACCTTTAGGAAACTGTAGCTTGAAGCCATTGATACTCAAATACTAGTTGCTAATGTAAACTTTCTAGCAAATGATAAGACACAAAGGAATTTTCAGAATTTTTCTTAAATTCTGTGTTAGGAAATTTATCCTGATAGTGAGATGCCAGGTATTTATATTTAAAACTTCAGAGAAATAGTAATACTTTAGAAACGAAAATACTTCTGTAAGATTTCCTATTGAGTACCAGCAAAAGTGTCTAATTCCTTATCAATCACATGACAAAATGTGATAAAAGCCCACTTCTGTCGAGGCTTTGTTTTCCAAGCACTCCACCACCGGATTTGCCTGGAAGCAGCCTCTCTAATGGAAGGTTCCCTAAGAAAGCAATGTCACTCCCCATCAGCGATACTGTACACAAAGGCAGCAACTGAAAGGCTCAGGAGACACTCCTGCACTATAGAGCTGAACAATTGATCCTGGCCACAGCGCTACTAAGAGTCCTTGATACTCACTACCTCCGAGACAATGTATTGTACAGAGAATTGTGGTTTGTTGTCAGTGGCCTGTGGAAAGCATAATGGAGGTACTTGGTGCTATAGATTGTTTAGAAAGGCAGACATTAATGGAAAGAAAAAAGCTGCTCATGTGATCAGAAAATGAAAACCCAGTGAAAATAAGGATGACAATGGCATTTAATGACAATCCCTTGTATCCTCCCACTGGCTATCCTACCTGTTCAGCTCGCTTCTTGCAGACATGCTTAGAAAAATACAGTGCTTTTGAGGTCTGTTATTCAGATGCTTTTGGTCTGGAAGTTGTGTGTTTCCATTTGGAGGAGAAATGGTGAATAGTTAGCAGCAAGCATGAATCTTAGGTACCAACTCTTATCCTCAATTCCAAGGATGCAAACCAGAAGTAGTTTGCATTGCTGAGAAGTGTAAGCTGTACACTTTAGTCTTTGCTATTGCCAGGACTATCTACTACAGGTGGAAGAATGGTGGAGAGGTCTTTTTTTCCCCATCCTAGTAGCTCGAGAAAGCTAGACCAACTCAAACACGCTGAATGAAGACAAGAGCAATGCTTTTTTATAACAACAGGTTCAGCTACTTTAATGTGCAATCTCTGCTGAGTCAGACTTTTGGAGACCTTTGAACGCCATTTTCACTGTCAACGCTGCCATGAGAAAATTAAAAAAAACCCACCCAACTACCAACTGTGAAAGTTAGTTCTAACATACACTCACAATGAAAATACATGAAATCGTGGCAATGGTCAATCATTGAGTGGGAAAGCAGTAGCCTGAGGAACAGAGTTGCCTGACACATTTTGCAGCTGCTCTGGCTGTGCTAAATTCTCTGCTAACACCTTCAGAGGATTCCGGGGAAGAAAAAAACCCTCCTTATTTGCTTTTGCCAAGACTTGGGTAGTGTTTAGGCCTCCAGCACAGCACAGTGACCAAGTTAGGGGCAGAGGAGCTGAGGGCCATGGGAGAACTGCCAGCACCTCCCAGCTCTGTTTAGCCATCCATAGTTAAACCTGCACTGACTTAGTTGGGTGCTGTTTTGGCTGTGCTGCGAGTCATTGCAATATCCCTTCAATGCTAAAATATCTCTGATGGCATCAGTATGATAAAGTAAAGTACACCAGCTGGCTCTCCCTGCTCTTGGACAGGGTGCTCAGGAGAGGGCAGGGCTCCGCCATGCCTCCCCAGTGCCATCAACATTTTGTGCAGGAGACTACAACCCCTGGGTTGTGCTGGGTGCCGTTCTCCACCAGCAACAGCTAAATACTCGGAAACAGGCACCTCAGCACAAGAGGTGCCAACAATATGCCTCTGTCACTGTAAGCTTTATTGCAGATGTGGTTAAGGTGTAACAGGTGGTGACAAAATGTATCCCTGTACAAACATATTCTTGATGGGTAGTTTTAGTTTTGCAGCTACGAAGAAGTGTGGGTAGAAGAATAAACCATACCTGGCTCTGTGTCTGCAGCTAAAATTGCTATCCTTAGTTTGCCCTTGCACAGTTCAGCATCAGTGCATTATTGATTGGAATTAGGAAGTTAATAAGGTTTGGGCTAATTAATCAGATGGGTAGGGACTGGAACTGCACTGCAAGGTTTAATCAAGTCATCAGAGCTCTCAAGCCGTGAAGAAGGTAATTAAAGGAAAAGGATGCCTGTTATACAGTAACAGGAATTTAGGAGAGAACAAGAGCCAGATAGAGAAGCTCCATTTTCTTTTGTACGTTTTTCTGATATAAATCAGACCAAATGACCCAGGTACAGTGCTCAGCTTCCTATCAGCAAATTAAGTTGGATGAATGTATAAATCACGTCAGAGAGGAATTCAGTCCAGCTAGTCTAATTGCCAAGAAATCTATGTTTGCTCATAGAGGCTGGGGATTTTTTTGCAATATCAAGGCCTGCAGCAATATCTCTTACTGCCTGGGATTGTTATCCCCAGGTTGCTGGATATGGAATGAAGAAACATGGCTTACAAACCTAATTTAAAAAAAAAACCCAAACACGTTTGTTAAAGCAAAATTGATTAATGTGAAAGCATTACTTTGTGGCCTATTGAGTGCTGACTGCAGAAGTCTGAATCTCAAACTTTCTTTACTCAATTGCTTTGCTGAAAATAATCCAAGTACCACAAAAAAACCTTAGTGGTTTCATTCAGAAGCAGGTTTTATAGCCTTTCTGATTGTATTTTGCAGCTCATTGCTGTCACATTAGCAATAACACAGGTGAGGGTTTTTTTTGCAGAGTATACGAGAAATAACCACTAATGGTCTAAAAATAGCATTTAATATGTCTTCCACATATACAGACACAGATGGATCTAATGTTTCAGTGCGAACTAGCCTCAGTGAGCTGAAGTAGCAGCTTACTAACATCCAGTGTAAATTTATGTGTTATTTTACAGGAAATTTCAGAAAAAAATAAAGATATTCTTTCAGTAATTTATATTTTCAAAACTAAAATTTTCACATTTGAATCTTTTTATAATACAAATAAATAAAATAATCTTTTGGAGGGAAATTCAGAGAAGTATTTAAAGAAACTGGCACTAAAGAAATGAGTATAATAAAGGAGTAGGTGAAGCATTTGAATTTTCATGAGCTGACATTCTCACCTTCTGTTCTTACCTGAGGGTATTCTGATTTCGCAAGTGCCTAGCAAAAAAATCCCTAAACAATGTAGTAAAACATTTATAACAAAGAAAAATAAGGAAGATGAGTTAGCTAGAAAGTAAGCATAGACTAAATGTGCTTCAATAATGCAGTAATAATATTTAAATATATACTTTGAAATAGTATGGTCTGAGAAACGAAATTCTGTTCATGTATATACATATAAAAATTACAACTCTACCTAGAGCCTGACATGTGGGATTCAGATGTTAATTTTTCTTTTTCTTTCCAGCTCTACAGAGAAACAAAATCAGACTGTACCTAGTTCTGTAGTATGGGATTAAATTCATGTGTTTGAAATATGCTGATTTTTAAATTAAGCCTTCAGTGAGTATTCTGTGTATTGAGGAAAAGTGTTCAGGTAATCTTGCCTATGTTATCAGGCGGAACTAAAAGAGGAAAATGCTAGAGCTGTAGTACATGTCTCAAATTTTGAATTTAAGCTCTGTATTTTGATGAGCATTCAAGTCATGAGCACAGGATTGTTCATTAAAGAGAAAGCAAGCACTGCCCTCATGTCAAAACCTGCCATATGTCCCATGCCCAAGTTTGGTTGTGCCTTGATGCATCTTCCACTGATGAATGTTAACTTCAAGATACCAGCAAAAATCATAGAATCATAGAATCATTAAGGTTGGAAAAGACCTGTAAGATCATCAAGTCCAACCGTCAACCCAACATCACCATGCCTACTAAACTGTGTCCCAAAGTGCCATATGTACAAGTTTTTTGAACACCTCCAGGGATGGGGACTCCACCACTTCCCTGGGCAGCCTGTTCCAATGCCTGACAACTCTTTCAATAAAGAAATTTTTCCTAATATCTAATCTAAACCTCCCCTGGTGCCACTTCAGGCCATTGCTTCTTGTCCTATCACTAGTTAGTTGGGAGAAGGGACCAACTTCTGCCTCACTACAACCTCCTTTCAGGTAGTTGTAGAGAGCAATAAGGTCCCCCCTCAGCCTCCTCTTTTTCCAAACCGAACAACCCCAGCTCCCTCAGCTGCTCTTTGTAAGACTTGTTCTCCAGCCTCCTTGCTCTGCTCTGGACACTCTCCAGCACCTCAGTGTCCTTCTTGTAGTGAGGGGCCTAAAACAGAACACAGTACTCGAGGTGCGGCCTCACCAGTGCTGAGTACAGTGGCACGATCACCTCCCTGCTCCTGCTGGCCACACCATTCCTGATACAAGGCAGGATGTCATTGGCCTTCTTGGCCACCTGGGCACACTCTTGGCTCCTATTCAGCTGGCTGTTGACCAGCACCCCAAGGTCCTTTTCCACTGAGCAGCTTTCCAGCCACTCTTCCCCAAGCCTGTACCGTTGCATGGGGTTGTTGTGACTGAAGTGCAGGACTCGGCACTTGACCTTGTTGAACCTCATACAGTTGGCCTCGGCCCACCAATCCAGCCTGTCCAGATACTTCTGCAGAGCCTTCCTATCCTCCAGCAGATCAACAGTCCCACCCAGCTTGCTGTTATCTGTAAATTTACTGAGGGTGCACTCAATCTCCTCATCCAGATCATTGATACAGATATTAAGCAAAAGTGTTTCACACCTGGACTTGTACCCTAGACTAAATGGTATTTCTTTCAGAGGGGCTTTATCAGAATGATATTGAAACATGCCTTTCCAAGATTTGTTACTTGTAAGGTGAAAATGAGCTTGTTAATGCACAATTTCACTGAAACGCAGATTAAATTGTTACTGAAATCAAAAAGTAAAATCCAACAAACTTTACTGTCTGTATGTAAAGAAGATATTATCTTTAAAGGCTCCCTTTCTGTCCTACACATGTACACTCATACACATTTCAAATTGTATTTGCCTAGGAAAACCACAGTATGAACCAGAGAGTAACAGTGGCTTCAAAGAGCTAGATACTGAAAAATAAGACTAATAATGAAAACGTCTTTACTTACATTTGCTTATGTTTGCTAACTCCTACATATGTCTGCTGGCTAACACTTTGGAGAAAGTCTGTAGAAAATACATCAGCTCTGCTGGTCAATATTTTGTAAAAAGTCCATAATAAATACATCAAGTCTAGTGGCTAACGTTGCGGAGGTAATATGGGAAATATATCAATATCTCTTTCATGCAAAATGCTACATCTTTCATGAAGCATCCTTGATAGCCGCCTAAGGCAGGAAAAAAAGAAAAACAAAAAGGTCTATATTTTTATAAGATCTCAAAATTCAAACAAATGCTATGTCCAGAAATAATTAATTTCTCCTTTAGTCATAAGCAGAAAGAGGACATAAGACCATGTTTGTCTTTTTTAGGGAGATTATACAATAATGTAAACATTGGTTCAAATCTAAAGTTAAAGAAATTATATCTCTAAGTGGTCATTTCTCCAGGTTTAGGGAAAATATGAAAAGAAGACAAGTATAGAAAACTGCTGCTCCTGATATGCTCTACAAGTTTGCTGTCACCTGCACTTTACGGATTTCAGAAGCTGAGTTTGCATTCAGCCCTTTTTGCTGACATAGTGTTTGGAGGAACATTTTTAGTGTGAGTTTATCAAGTTGTTTTTGGAGCAGCTTTTACTTCTGTCACCCTGCAAAACACCCATGGCAATGAGTGTAATTATACCCTGTGGGAAGGGTGCTGCTTTTTGCTGCTTTTTAAACCTGCTCCCTAACAGTTTCATGTTAAAAGAAACAGAAGAATCTCCTTCAGGTCACATGTGCTACAAGGAGGTATGCCCAAGGTTTCTGTAGCTGTCTTTCCCTCACCAGGCTTCACATCAGGAAGGGACAGAGTGTGCCCATACCTGTGTCCCCACAACAACAAAGGAGCAGTTTAGTCAGTTTTAAACGAGAGGTTAACTAACAGCACAGGTTTCCACCAGCACTGGAAAACAAAAGGTTGTAACTGCAAGTAGGGCAATTCCTTTGCGGTGTGCCAGGGCCCTCCTGGCCTTGTGAAGCGATCACTTTGGGAGTTCACACTCTGTGTTCCCTCAGCAGGGCTCTGGTGGGTTTGCTACCATCACCACTCACTTTTCCTGCTTGGATGTCCGGTCCCCAAGGACCTGATATCTACTACCAGCTCCTTTTTCACGGGTCACAGAACAGCTGCCATCTGGTGCCACTGTGAGTCAGATTCTAGACAGCAGTAATCCAGAACTGAAAACCTTAACAAAACATTGGCGGTCCCTGAACTATCCCGTTACTCACTGGTAAGTAACCCTACCGTACACTGTCTTCACCCAAACGACCTCTCAAGTGGGGCCAAATCATCCTTGTGTGCGCTCTCACATCCTCATTGAGGTGAAACTCCAATTGGTTTAATGAGAATTTCAATAGCATAAAACCTAAATGGAGACTGAGAAAGGAAGTTTTGAGTTTCAGCCTACTGTTAGTATAGCGAGGCAGTAATGCCCATATGTTCTTTCTTCCTGGTATGTAGGGTATATGGCCTAATGCAAAACCATATGCAAAGACCTGGAGAAAATAAAAACAGCATGAGGAAATACTAAGTTTTGTGAACACCAGCAAGGTTTTCTTTAGCCAGTCTCACAATAAAGATGACCAATAAGCGTTTGCCTTTTGAATTGATCTAAGAAGATACAAAGGGAATGTATCAGTCATGAACATAATCACTATTGCTGGCAGTGTACAGGGTCTATAGGTAGGTGATACATGAACATAGGTGCTGACACCATCGTACATCGTTAATGCTGAGTTTATCGTGGTAATCACCAATAATTACTGCAGTCTGCTGTCTCAGGCAGGCAGGGCACCGTGGTGTGAGCTAGGAAAGCGGAAAACTTAGAACAGCAGTGAGAAGCAGAGCTGTTTGACATCAAGCAGGCTTTTAATAGACTATGTCAGTTGTTCACTGCCAAAGTAGTTTGAGAGGTAGCCTTTCAAAATTATACCCAGCTGCTCCTATCGCTGTTGCTTTGGAAATCACCAGTGCCCCTATCACAGGGTTAATGTCTTTTGTCTGGTTTAGTGATGGTATCTACTTCTTCCTCCCAGTTTCCTGAACAGAGAGAGCTATCATTTTAAGTGATATGTGAAATATCATACCCAGTTTTAAAAGAGCAGTTGTAAATGCTGTAATTACTTATTGCCTTGGGAAGATTTTTGCATTTAAACATGTAACAAAATAGATCTATTATCTCCGATATTAATTTGTATTTTAGAATCACAGGGTTTCTAACAGAGTGGAAACTTCAGTCTCTCAGTCACTAAATATTGGATTAATGTCCCTCTTGTTTGTGAAATGAGGCTGTAATCCATTTAATCACTCAGCTGAGATATGTTATTTACCTGAGCTGATGCCACCTGGCATTTCTCTGGAGGTGCCACTAGCGTAACAGCCTTATGCCAGGTCCTTGATAAGACTGTTTTCACTCAAAGAGGTGTATTAGCTCCTCCACTCCACTATCTCCTTCATTGCTTTAGCAACAGAAACAATGCAGCAACAGTGGTTGCTTCAATGATCTTCAGGAAAGTAGTCATTGTTGTTGTTATTAGTATTAGCATTCTTGTTAGTAGTATACTCCGGGGCTGATATGGAGCTTGCAGTTTCCTGAAGTAATGCTTTTTTAATAAGAAAAAGGCTCATCTTAAATTCTTGACAGCTGCAGCATGTCCTTCTGTTAAAGCACCTGATCACATGTACGTGTTGTTACTCCTAGCGCTACTTTTCCTTATGAGAACAATGACACTATTTCTTATTTATTCTCTTTATTCCAAATGTTTTAGGCAAAAGCCTTTTTTAGGGAGATTATACAATAATGTAAACATTGGTTCAGATCTAAAGTTAAAGAAATTATATCTCTAAGTGGTCTTTATGGCTAGACACCATTTCTCTTTCTGGCTAGCTCATAGGTAAAAGAACATGTAGGTTACTTAAGCAGTGCTATTTTTCCCGAGAAAAAGGGGGAACTTCTGCTGCTAGATTCCCATGTAAAAGATGCCATGTTGTACCTTATGGGCCATTCTTCACAACTCCAAAGCTTCATGCTAAAGCATTGGCTTGATACCTGCTATACCCAGGGAGTGAGTTCAGAAGGTATCTCTAATGACTTATGGCAAACCAGGGTTGTGGCAGGACCAAGGAATTGGCATTTTTAGAGACAGCATAACGAAAACCTGCATTTGGCTGAAGTGCGTAAAGTAAGTCTTGACTAATTATGTGATTTACATCTTCATTTCTGAAAGTCTTATCCCTCTTTGACATTGTGTTGTCATTGTCTTATAATCACTTATTAAAGTTCTGTTGCTTACCAGTCATTATCTGTCCTATGTTGATCTCTTGTAGTAATATGGTTATTGTCACTATCTTGTGTCTAAGACTTGTGTCCTTTAACAAAGGTAAAATAACATTAAGACATTTGGAATTGAAGAACTTAAAACAGTATGAAATGCTGTGATTTGTCACAGTATTCAATTTTGTAAAAGATGGGATTAAGAGACAGATAAGCTAATATGGTCAGAAGGAGCCAGACATATCAGAGGGATGTTTTGCCATTCAGTACAGTTTGATCAAATAAACAGTGAGAATGAAAGAGAGGAACTGAAAAAAAACCACCAACTAACCAAAAAAGATCTAATTGAACTCACCATTTTTGCTTTGGAAGTGTTATTTTTTTTCAGGTTGCTTCAGCTGCTTTGACAAGACCTACCAGTCTAGCTGGAACACAATTTACTGTAGTTCCTACTAGTTAGCAAATTTTAAATTGCCACAGAAAGGGGTTCCCCTCTGGGTTGAGAATGGGGTGCTACAAGCGCACAGAGCAAAGCTAGCCATGCCTGCAAGATCCCATATTGACGATTAGGATTGTGGGACACGAGGGCAGATAAATGCTCTGATATATTTTCCCCGTGGTTATGACTGTAAAGCTGTTGCTGAGGCAGTGCAAGGGAAAAAGCAAGGGAGGGCAAGGTCTGGCGAGAGGTCTTGTAATTCCTTCTAGCATTCTCTGGGTGCACTGGAAGATCACACAGTGAAGAAGATAAACAAACAGCACCACCTGACTTTATGAAAGGTTAAGCTAGTCATCTAACTTTTACCTATGCTTTTCCTACGTACAACCTTCTTCCTGTTTTGTAATCAACTCTACTACCAAGTGAGTTTATCCATTAAGCCTGTTGTAGGACATTTATTACGTGGTGGTTACTTCTAAAGAGAAATCCCTGATTCTTTGGAATTGATGCTTATTAACCTTGGCCTAATTGTGGTCTTGAGCTGTCACTCATTTATTATTTATCTTCAGACCCTTTAACCTGCTTCTCTATCCATTTTAACAAAACAAGGTTACCCTGGAGGATTTGCCTGGTCTAAAATACATGCAGCTCTCCAAGTTACATCTGGCTCTGAGCGTTAATATCCAGCAACATCACCTATTTTAAGGAGAGGCTGGTTTGCTGCATTAAGTGGAAGCTTTGCTGAGCCTCTTGAGAGTAAGCAAGCACAAAGTTGGTTACACTGACTGCATTAACCCTCTTTGTCTTGCCTTCTACACTGTTCTTGTTGCTGATACAAGTCATGGTGCTGGTTTATGGGTGCTTTTTGATGGTTTTTTAAAGTATTTTTTTCATTCATTTGATTTTTTAAAAATCAGGTCAGTTTTCCAGTGTGGTGCACAGAGTGTGCCTGTTAGCAGCTGCATTAGATCAGCTAAGGGGTCAGCCTACCGTTGAGTAGGAACTGGAATGAATGGAGAAGAGGGGGATGTCTTATACTGGCACGTCACCTACCTTTCAATGATGCAGAGCTATGAACACTTGTGTTGATCACTGCTGGGTCACAGTTTACCACTGCTATTGTGGATTTACTTTATGAGCTGTATGAACTCAGTAAACTGGATTTCAAAGCTGGCACAGAGTATGTTCCATTCACATTGCCAACATTACACTATAGCTGTTTGTGGAAATGGAAAAACGACATTTGGAAATAAGCTCCTGAAAGGTTTGCATTTCAGATACTTCAGGAACTTTATAATTGCATTGTGCTGTTCTTAGTAGCATGGGAAGATGTACAACCAACAGACACATTTCTTGAAAACCTGTGTTTAGCTCTGTGTTTAGAGTTTTGCAGGAGCTGAGACTTTAATTTTATTGGAACACAGTGCAAAATGCTGTAATGTCCAGTGCTCCTCGTACTTAATTTATTCTTAAGGATTTTGTGCACAATTCTAAAAATAATATTTCATATGCATACATTTCACTGCTTATTTTTGGTGTCACGGTATATTATGAAACTGGGCATTTTAGTTCTTTGTATCTAAAACCTTGAACTGCTTCAACATCGTTTTTACCAGTGTTCTGTTAAAGTGCTAGCAAACGATGACTGCTAAACGAGTTTGTAATTGAAAAATAGCATCTAAATACCTTTCTTTTTTCCCTCAACCAGTTCCGCTTCTCAAATTTCCTTTGAACATGAGCTAAATCAAAAACAATATCCACTTTATGAACAGTTTAAGGGATAGGAAATAATGCATTTCTCCTTAATTTCAGAAAGGAGCGAATGAGCCTTCTTGAACCTGCATGTCCTGGCTGCAGAGCTGGCTGGCTCACCACAGAGTGAGTCAAAGGGTGAGTCAACATGTAAACAACAGAGATGGCTGGGCCTGA
The DNA here is from genome assembly GCF_030867145.1 of Opisthocomus hoazin. Classification (NCBI taxonomy): domain Eukaryota; kingdom Metazoa; phylum Chordata; class Aves; order Opisthocomiformes; family Opisthocomidae; genus Opisthocomus; species Opisthocomus hoazin. The sequence continues at coordinate 39,437,327 of NC_134416.1, forward strand.
TGTGGGGATTGAGGCAAATTCCTGAAAATTCAGCCACATCTGACAGAAACAAGAAACGCAGGGTGGAAGCAATCACTTTCACCTGCTTTCTCTAAATCAGTGGCATTTTTAAGAGTTTTCAGGGTTACCTGCTCTTTGCAGAAAGAAAACATCTCTGACACCAGACCAATAGGATCTTCATGGGGATTTGACAATCTGTTTTCCAGCTCAGGGCTGCCTGTAAGAAAGGCTGGATAAAATCCCCAAAAACCTCTTGTCTGGAAAATTGCTAAGCAAGTTTTCTTTCAGCCTGCTTTTCCTCAGTGAGGTGGAACCAAGCGTTTTTAAAAGAATAAAAGAAATCCTAATCCAATGTCCTTCCCCCAAAAAAGAGAAGTACAAGGGCCGGAGAGATATGAAGATGTGACGATCACTTAATGCGCGTGAACTAATGCCTATCTGCTGCCAAACACAGAAATTTTGTTCCTTAATTCCTGGTTGTGCTTTGCTTCCTCTGTGCTGCTACCAGTGTTTCCTGGATCCCCCACAAAGAGGCAACTTCAGCATGAGAAATGTTTTTTTCCACTCTTTTTGTGGATTTAGTGTTCTGCCTGTATCACCCATGATCATGGTGCCACGCAAATGTCAGTTATGGTGCAGGCAAGAGAGAATTTGTGCAAAAGTCTGTCTAGGAGCTGTAGGAATAGCAACCAGATGTTTGATAAAGTTATCTGTGTTATGAAATAACACAGTGGTTGTCATCCAGCAAGCAATGGTTTACTTATTCAAAGTGGAAAGCCCTTGGAGGAGACTGAGGAAAATTCTCTTCTTCCTGCAGTAGCCCAGGGCTAGTGCAAAGCTGGGGTGGAGGAAGAATAGGTCTTCACCATCCCAGCCAAGTGTCCTAATCACTGATCTATTCCTTAGTCTGGGGTGGAGATGTCTCTCCAAATTCCTGTGCTGGAGAGTCCTTACCTGGTGAGAATTTCCTGGAGGGGGGTACATTCTCAGGTAATGTCTCCATCTCCACAAATTAGCATGAGGTTTAAAAAACAAAACAAAACGAAAAATCCCGAACTCTTGTTAAAAATTCCTCACTAGTTCCCACTTGAGACCAGTGCTTTTTGTAACAGCATTTGGCAGCTGCTGAAAGGCTTCAGTAATGCCACCGACTACACAGCCAGGCACAAGGAGGGTGGCGGGCACTGTGCAGAAATAACCCTGTCTCAAAACACCTGGACTCCCCTCCTGTTCTGCACGTATAAACGGCACAGCAGCAAAACCGTGACTGGAAGGAGAGAACCTTGCACCGATCAATTAATCCTTGACCCATTTGCTTCTCTAGGTGGTTCTTTGGGGACTGACAAATAATGGATCCAATATTTGGATGCAATCAACACTGACAGTATGAGAGTTAATAAAACTCATTATCCTCTGGCTGTGTACTCCCTATGGCAAGGAAAAGGAAGTTAATTTAACGTTTTTTTAATTAACTAATATTCTAAGTAGCCATAAGCCTCTGCCTCCAGCTAATGTTTAAAAAACTGAAAACAAAACTGAGTGAAGCTGCTTGTGTAGCAAAAAGCCTCGAAGTTACGCTACTAGCCAAGCAACCAAAATGATGATGTTTCTTCATTTTCAAGAGTGTGCCTTTGGGAGGTTATTTCAATTTCACTTTTTCAGGTCTCTTCTGTAGTAAAGTAGTGGAATATTATTTATCCTAACAGAGAAACCATACAAAATGTCATTACCTGTTCGATTACTGGTTAAATGTAGGCATAAGCAGAGATTTGAGACTTCTGGTTTATGATCAGTAAGGAACAAAGTGGAACAAGCAAATGGGTCAGGAGTTACCCATTTGTGCAGGGAGGCTTGTGTATAACTGCAAAAGAAATCTCCTTCTGTTAGTCTGAAAGCAGAAGAAAGGCTTTTCAGCATCTGTAGCTGTAGTGGAAGGATGAGGGATCATATTGGTGGGATGTTCACTAGCCCTGAAGGGCAGATCCTTTCACTGAAGACAGGCACAATTCCACTGGTGTCTGGACTGTGCTAGGTACCCAGCACAAACAATCATCCGCACTGTAATCACTGAAAGCTGAGTGCCTGGGATGAGTGAATCGTGTATGTTCTTTTGGTAGATAGTCACTGTGGACATCGTCTTGTCCCACCTGGCTCGCATACCTTCTTGGGGTGGGAGGAATATCTCTGTGAAGGTGCCTATGCTGGCTCCGCTGGCTGTGGAGCGAGGCCGGGTGAGTGGGTCAGACCAGAAGCTTATCTCTTGGGTGCCTGAACCGAGGCAATTCCCACCCTTGTGGAGACAGGATTATTATGACTACTGATCAGCCTAGGGCTCTGATTAAGAAAGCTAAACCAGCATCTTGCTTTTGAATCTGTCGTAATGCAGTCTGTGGGCAAAGCTTCATTTTACGTAGATTCTATCCAGAAGAAGTCTCTTTGCATACACCCACCGCACTGTGCATTCAAACTGGTAGACGGCTATTCCCTTTGTGCATTATTTTGAACTTGTAGAAACACATGAATTGTACTGCATGAATTCTGCTGTCAAAGCAGTGTATCCAGCTGTGAAGTTCAGCATTGCCCCCTGTCCCCGGAGCCCAAAAAGCACTGGCTGGGGTGTCTGTCATGGCAGACTGCTTGTGGCTGTGTTCTCTCCCTACATCTCTTCACAGCATCTCCAAAATATCTATAGTTACACATATGTTGCTACAATGGTAATAATATAATAATTCAGATAATTGTTTTGGAGAACATATTAAGTCAGACCAAAACAAGACATCTTTATACCAACACAAAAACAGTGTATAAATACAAGTACATAAAATACATACAGAATTTGGGTAGCATTAGTGATTAAAAAGTGACCAGGACAGCATGGTTTAAGAAGTTACTGCCTCCTAAATGAAGGTTGTAACTTTTAAACAACCAAAATTCTGCACTGCAAAAATTTTGAAGCATGTAACTACTCTAGCCCTGTATTTCAGCTGAGAGTATGGTGATTTTGACCTGGCCTGCCATAATTTAAACTGTTCCAGGCAGATGGTTTGTATTTCTGGCCATACCCTGCCTCTACCTAGATAAGCATGAGTTTATAATTTCAAACAGCTCTTCTACCCAGGACAGACTACTGGTAATTTCAGTGGGTGTCCTCGTGCCTTAACAAATTTGGGCCCAAAGACACTATCACAGAAATACACCCTGCCAAGGCTCCCACGGTGTGTGTAACTGCCCTGGTGACTCACTACATTTACTGGTTCCACTTTGAGCTAAGAGCTAAATCCTTTGGAAATGAAGAGTCAGCTTTACTTTACGGACTTCAGTATGCCTGAATAGATTTAAATCAAACTATTGCATCCACTGTAGTTTAAATATCTCTTCTGTGTGTTATTTACGGGCACAAATCCACAGCCGTTTAAAAATGAGCCTTCACAAACTTTGACTTTGCATTGAAAACAACACGCTGCAACCCATCCTGCTGTTGGATCATCTGTCTCCCTGCCTTCCCCGTGGCATTCCTGATCCATTCATTGAGAAACACCTCATGGACATCATGGAAGAGATTTATCCCTTGGCAAGTGCAGACTCTTTATTTACACTGTCTACAGACACGGCTGTGTATCACACGAAGCGTTTTAGTATTTCCATGACAGAGGAAGTCTCAGCAACAATACAGCCGCAGGACCAGTAAAAAATACTTTACTCTTACGTACATTAAACCGGTTGATATAATGCATTAGACTGAAACTGGCAATGAAGCTGAAATCCAGTTGAGGTCAGTTCTTTTTATATGTTGTTTCTGTTTAAGGGCTTTAAGACACTGCCAATCACCTCTAATTGCTCTAAACAGTCTGCATTAAGTGTGATTACGCTGTTGAATTCCCACTGTTGTTAGGGTCTTTATTTTAGCAAAAAGTCTAAGCACTTATCAGATCTTCCTAACAAAACACTTTAGCTGCAGCCCAATACCTTAACCCTGCTGTGCTATTGTCTAGTTTCAACTACATCCTGCGTCTAACTATGCCATCTTTGATGGATCTATGTAAATATGGACTGAAAAGCCCCAGCGAAACCTTTTGTTAAGCAAATATGGAAATTCAAATAAGGACACAACACAAATGATTTCATCATAAAGCTTGTGTACGGGCCAGCTTTACACAGTATACTTCTTTGCATGCCTTAAAAAAAAGAGTTGTTATTAAAGATATATAAAAATCAGTGAGACAAATTTTGGGTCACACAGGCTTATGCAAGTCTGTTCTCTAGGATTTAGAAGATATGGTCGAACAATAACACAGAAATACAATTATAAATAATAAGAATGTATTTAAAATATAAAGAGGGGGTGTGTATACAGAGATCTTGTTTATTTAACTTTATTCTGATGAATAAAAAGATGCAAAATCCTCATAGGATTTTGTATCCGTAGATACTAATATACTGCACTTCAAAAGGTCTTCATTGATTTCTCCTAATACACTGTTCTCTGGTAAATGTATGTGTTACAATTCACATGCTGGGGAAAAGAAGACAGGCAAGCCTGAGCTTGCTAGCTTGGTTAAAATAAGCACAAATCAGACTCTAGAAGTGAAGTTCTGCAACAGGGGTCTAATTTGGGGATCAAGATTTCCTACCCTGGCTCACAGAGTAACAGAAAAGCTGTTCTATTTTAAGTCCTATTCTGACAAATGCAAGAATACTTGCAGGAGAAATTAGACGTATAGTGTAAGTACTCTGCTTTCTTTGCTGGCAAAGCCAGTGTGGGAAGTTCCCTCCTTGTGTGATTTTGAAATTCCTCCTCATGGTGACTTTGCAGCATTGCCCCACAAAGTTGCATGAGCACAGCATAGTGGGCTCTACCCTGCAGCACGGAAAATGAATCGTGTGAAGGCAAGAGGAGTGAAAATATGAGAATCGGGAACTTCTTAAAACCTTTTTGTCCCCAGAGAAAATGGCAGTGTAACTGCGTTCACAGTTTCATATAAATTGTGCGGCTGGTTTTTCTACTTATTCCTTCTCAACTGTCATCTTCTGCCTTCAGGGGCAGAAGTTCCAATGTGGAAGAACCTGCAGAGTCTCTAGGAGGTCGCCATGGTTTGTCAAATCTTTTAGCTATAGATAACTGTGTTAGCTTAGATCACTCGTGTAACAAATGAATGGAGAACTTATGTTAGCCTAGACCACTGGTCTAACGAAGCAATGGTGAACTCAGTGTTTTCCTGGGTATTTGGTGGCTCCTGCTGGACTTCATGGATATCAACATCTGTGCTGGCTAGTTTAAAGGTAAAGGTCTATGCATGCTGCTGCCACAATTCTGATTGCAGCACAGACTTGTACTTAGAAAGGAAAGTGTATATGAGCTCATATTTTTTTATTTCACATTCTTAATGGGATGGGTTTTCTTCTTTAAAATCACTTGTCTCAGATTGTGTCTCTCTTGTCTGTTTTATCTGCTGCTCGTCTCTAATTTAATTCTACTAACTTACAGTAGGATCTTCCTGCTTCCACCCAGACCAGGAGCACACTGGGTGTTCACCAGGAAGCCACAAGCTCCCTCCATGTTCTTAGTAGGTTGATTCTGACTTGTCTCAAAGCTTTCCTTCCACCAAAAGCTTTAATGTTCATTTGCAAGCCTTTACCTCATTAGCAACAAATCACCTATCTATTTAATTTTTGAGAAAGTGTGCATGGACACATTACTGATGTGCTTGATGAAAAACAGAGATGGGTTTCATTTCACAATATAAATATTTCCTTGAAAGGTCTTCGGTCCTCTATGCCCATTGGAAAAAAATTTGGATTCCATTGAATATGCACATAAAGAACAATGAAAAAGAGCCTGGTTTATTTTGGCATTTAAAAGGTACATTGCAAGTACTCTTATTATTGTCACGAGGAGTAGATACATTGTGTTATTTGGGTCTTAAACTCAGCAGTGAGTGGCTGCGATCTATTTTAGAAGCACTATCAGTTAAGATACTCTGTAGCTTCTCACAGTGAGTAGATTAGCACCTTATAAATCAGTTCAGGAACCAGAGTCAGCCTAAAGGGGCTGGGAAAACATAACATTTGAGTGTTCCTCATCCCAGAGACCTTTCAATGCAAATGGATGAGATAAGTGCACAAGGAGGAAAAGGAAATCATGAGACAGCACAGTGAGCTGTGGGATGGCAACAAATGTTAGTTACAGTAGCTTACGGGAGCAAAACAGAGGGAAAGAAAATGAGGGAGTGAAAAAAGAGGATTAGAATAGACAGCCAATGAGCAGAAAGAGGTGAAAATATGCACACAGCTGTAAAGATGTCTCTGGATGTTCAGTAACTCCTGCTTTGACTGCTTTTGTGATTCCTTCTACTGCCCAAATCCTAGTTTTCCTCCAGATTATGCAACAGAAGTAAAGGAAAATGGCATCACATTTTCTAGTGCTTGTACAATGGGTGTAGGAGTCCATGGGTGCTTTTTTTTTTAACTCTCCTCCTACTGCTGTAGTCCTTCCTCTGACTTTTTATGTTTCCCCATTTGGGAAGTGTCTACCTGCTTGGCGTTTGGCCACTGCCCCTGTTCAGAAAGCCGTGCCTTCTCACCCAGACAGCACCTTGTGTAGTCTCTGTGATACCTTTTTTACTTGTTCTTATAATTATAGTTATAATTGTAGTCATTACTACAATATAATATCATGTAATATAACATAATTTTGCATTATACATGAAGTCTTTGGTTTTTATTGCCCGGTGGTTGTTTAGATGCTCAGGGAATTCTTAGAAAGGAAACTGGACCATTTGATAGTTTTAAAAAGCTAAGACTCAGTCAGTCTTTCAGTTCTCTCAATGATTTACAGTGTTGAAACCAATTTCTAAAAGGACTGTCATAGGCGCTAACTTACTTTGTGTTGGATGCTGAGTTCCTTCATCACCTGGGCATTAGATCCTACATGAAATCCAGTGGTTACTGAGAATGCTTTCACAAAGAATCTGTCCCACATTATGCTCAGGCAGATGTTGGCTACAATAACCTGATTTGTCCTTCTGTAACTGATTACCTAAGTTCTCTTATGGCTGGAGTGAGAATCCAGGGGGACGCAGTGCTTTTGGTGTGCTCACGGTTTGAAGATGGATTGCACAGCTTCTAATTTGAGCGTGCAGTCATATAACCAGTATTTCAAAAATATGAGACTTTCCTGTCCCTTGGGCGGTAAGTAATACTTTCACAGTAGAAAGTACTACCTAAGGCTCTATTCATGTGTAGTTTTCTGGGCATTTTGTACCAGTTCAAAGTCTTTGTACTATACTAAATATTTCCAAATATGTGGGACAAATGTTCTTTTGAGATTCTCCTTTCGTGTTGAAGTCACTCAAAGACAAACATGCAGAAGATACCCTTTTTAAATTCCTTTCTGTATTCGTAGAGATGTCTTTAAAAGCTGATTAGTTCTCTTGAGTTCCCTCATTCTCTTTACAAGATTGTAAGTCTATGGAATTTTCTTTTGGCAGATCAGACACCTCTCCGCACAGCTCGCTGACTTACTGTTCTCATTTCACAGTGAATCTAAAACCTACGTTAGTACCTGCACCTCATGAATGAGAAAAAACCATGATATGTGTTATGATGCTTCTTCCTTGGTTTGCCATGTTGTTTATTTGTGATTAGGCAGGAACTGAAATAGAAGTTGCATTCTCTAAGTGATTTGCTCAATGAAACGTGTGAATTCAGAGGCAGTCACTGGAGCGACTGTACCATAAGGAGGAGTAACTTGAGTACACAATTATGATATTTTCTACTTGAACTGCAACAATAGGGACTAATTCTAGAAACAAAGTGTAGTTACTTGCTCTACAAGAAGAGAGCATACAGTCTTTCAAAACACACTCCAAAGTCCTCATGACTTAAAATTATATAATGGACTATAATCTGTCAGATTCTTAGGCTGTAGTTGTTGAATGTGGCCACTGAAGATTTAAAGTACCTGTTAACTATTACTTACAGGTATTTATATAAGAATTAACAACTCCCCTTCTTCCTCCCCTGTGCAACCTCATTAAAAACTATACTCCACATAAGTAACTACTAAAAAATTCAGAACTTCAAGACCCACTGCAAATTACACCAACTCAGGTGCAAAGATTGTCCACAGAAGCAATACTGTGGAATGTAAATGGTCAACTCATTAACTTTAGAAAGTCTGATTATTAGCCAGACATCTAGTGCTAGGATTGCAGACCTTTTTGAACCCCTAGGCCCAGTTTTCCTTCTATTTCCCCAAAAGCCAGGAAGTCTTACAGACTCCAAACACGAACATCCATCTAGTCAATCAAGAAGGATTTTATTTTCCCATCCAAGTCTGTCTGGAAGGGGTGTGTGCAGCTCCACATGTTTCCAAGACCTCACAGGACTGGGTCTCAGTTTGCAATGGCAAAGAACCCCAAGGAGGATGCCTGTTCTCTTTTCCTTGACACGTGGTGAAACATAATGTCTCAGTACACTCAAGAGAGTTTACGTGGACCAGTTTGCATACTGCCCAATGTTCAGAATACTACCAATAATTATAAGAAATTTGACTTGCTGTGACCTTATGTAACATAAAGCAAGAAGGCTGCTTGTGCCACCAGACCATGAATGGCAAAGATTCCTTGAGCAGCACTTTCAACTGGATGATTAACAATGCCCTTTAGTAGAGCTTAAACTGGCTTACGAAACTCATTTTGAGTTGATTCGTGTATTATAGCTAGACTTTTATTTAAAAACAGATATCTTGCTACTTATCATATGAAAACTTTCTCTGAGTTTCATGGGAGCTAGGGGCTAGACCTATGGGGAGTTTTATTCTGTCTTATTAAACCTAATAGTTCATGCCTTCCTTGTCCTTTCAGAATTTTCAACCAAGGCATTGGAGGCCATGCCATTTTAACAAAAAACCTATTTCTTCTGCTTAAATATCAGCAGAAAGATTAACATTCATCAAGAACAGTGGATATCAAAGGCGGTCTCACTTGTTGATTGTTAAAACTGTAAAAAATATGCAACCTTCTGGCTGAAAATACACTGTGTTCATGTTGTAGTCATGATGAAAATGCTAAATGACCCTTCAGACTTTGCTGAGAAACATTATTCAATTAATGGGCCATAAAATGATTTAGATAAAAGAGAAGCCTGAAATATCTTTAGAAATTCAACAGAGGAAAGGTAATACTATCTAATTTCTCAAACTTGAGGGTTATAAAAGCTTTAGGAAGTGTGAAACATCACTTGCACAGGATTCTGAAAAACACTTTAGGAAACCAGAAACTGCAAACTGGAGAAGTACAATATCCCATATGCAGTAAAACACACATTAATGCATGAACGCACGCTGTCATTTTCCAGGAGCAATGCACTTAATACACTTTCCAGCTGGGATGACTGAAGAATGAGAAGGTCAAGTGATCTGACCACAGACATTGGTCAATGGCTCGGTTTGATTGGAATTAGCACTTTCCTGGCTCCCACAAACCACTACACCAGGACCTCTCATCAATGTATTTTTTTCAATCTGTGAAATAATTCATTAGCTGTCATGGCTATTATGCCACCATGAAACAGCAATGTTACATCTTTATTGATACATGTGCAGAAAATGTTAAAAAAAGAGGAAAACCAAGGACTTGACTTTCACTGGTTTTGGCCAATTTGCTTTGAAGATCTCATCCTGTAATTGCTAAAGGTGCAATATTATCTCAGCTTTGCAAAAAACGACCGGAATTTTAATTATTCTCTTGCATATGTTTTTTTTTTTTTTGTCCTGAATATTTTATAGCATAATAGTCTGTCTATCACCAGTTAAGCAATTTCCTTTCATCTACACCCCGATTTGGAGATTCTGACCATAGCTTCACTGTCTGAGGTGCAAAGAAATTCTCATTTAATTTTTGGCAGGTCCCTCAAGCGGACACTGCACAACCTTAAGGAGCGATCACAATGTACAGAAGAGGGAGTCACAGGAGCTCCCTATTGCCGTATATTTCATGGCAATAAACTGCAGACAAGGCCCTATGCAGTCCAGTGAGCTGTGGTCAGGCTACTGGGTTTTTATGATGTTTGCTTTGGCTGACTCAAAATAATTGAACCACTTGAGGAAAACTAATGATTTTTCAGATCTAAATGTATGGATAGAAAAACGTAGGTGTCTCCAACCAGAAGAACAGCAATTAGCAGTACTAAGGGTCATTTGCACTGTATACAAAATGTTATCTTTGTCTTTCAAAGACACTGAGTCACACATGGTTGTGTTAATGTGGCTGGCTAGCTCATGGTACATACAAAGACACCAACCAAAAGATGGAGCTGAGGTATTTTAGGCAAACTTAACTTTCACAATTCCAGTAAATTTAATAGAGGTTCACTGCACTAGGAGATAAAACCCAGTAGAGTAGATTTCAGGTGCTGGATGTCAGCATAAGGAAAGCAAAATGCAAGAAACAGGAAGTTCAGACGTCACTAGAAGTGAAAGGACTGACAGGTGGACAGACACTGCCATCATATTCTGCCTCCTGCCATCATATTATGCCTCCTGCTCCAAAGAAAAAGGAAGTAAAAAAATACATGGAAGAACAACTTACTAGCCTTGCCTAGTGATCACGGTTTTATTTCTGAGTCTTCAACTCTGACTTTTCATGGCGTCATCACCAACAGACTGAACATTTTTATTTGGCTGTGTAAGAACAGCACAAATCCAGGAAACCACAACTCTTGGTACATGGTAAATGAGGAAAAGTGTATAAGCTGTGTAGGCTTGTCTGCCACAATGACCAGCAGACTGCTCGTCCTTCAGTAGCTATCTCCAGCACTTGACAGCGCTGTGCTGCTGCTGACAGCACCACTTCCAGATGAGGTGTCATCTCGGGCTTCCTACTCCAGACACATCATCATGAGAATGCCGTCAAGGTCCTGTTGAGAACTTTCATCCCCCCCTTACATGTAGGTGGTAAGACCAGGCTTTGTTGAGATCACTTGGAGTTTTCTGATAGTGCAAACCTTGACAGGGATAGGCCATGGTTTCTATTAGTGTCGTTTATAACCAGCCCACACTGCCCAGGTACTTTTATATGCAGGTGTAAATGCATAAATACAGCAGCATCACTATTGCCCATGAAGGCATTCCTGTGAGTACTGGAGGGAAAACAGGACAACTGATAACGATGTGACCAGACTTCAACGACTGTTTCATTTTTGTAGCTTTATTCTGTGACAAGTACTGTGGTCAAGGAAGTGTTGACTGACACTTCTTTCCCAGGTTCTTTGCAGCAGCGTTATTGCCTCTGCTGAGACCTTGTGAGACCTCATGGATTAGCAGAGCTGGTCCTAGTTAGACCCTGTATGTTTTCTGAGATGCTGTGGCAACTGGTGACACACCAGGCAGCTCTCCTCCACGTAGGCCACTATCCCACAATGACTCTTTTGGTCAGTCTGATGGGATGCAAGCGAGTATGTTCTTGGTTTTACGGTAGTTAAAAAATCAAGAAGAAATTCACAAAAGCATCTAGGTCAAACTATATGTGTTTGGACCAGCTAAAGTCCCTCTTAATTTATTAGGGATGGTAGTATTTTTTTGTTTGAATTGAACCAATGTGCAGTTGGTGCGTGCTGTGCTCTCCAGAAGTGAATTGCTGTGGTGTGTTAGCTGAGTGTTCTTTTTCCTTGGCTATATTAGCCAGTAGGGCTGATGTGCTTCATTATTTAATGTTCACAAAGCTCTTCTTGGCTCTTTGAAGCACACAAGTTGCTAATTACTCAAGCCATGGCAGTTATGGTGTACAGTGTTTTTGCAGGAGTAGGCTACTCGGTCTCTTGCTATTCAAGACAACTAAATGTCATATGAAACATTTCTTAGAAGAATCTACCCATGGTATTTTGCTTATAATTAGTCACTAAGCAACATTTCTGTAGGAAACGTCAAAGTGTGTAAGATATGACTTTTTGATACTGAAAAAAAATATACTGAAACCTGCAAATTGTTTGGAGGATGTTGTCTGTCTGCAGTGCTCTGGGATGATCTTCTTGATAAAGATCATCTGTGGTAGGTGAATGTCAGACTGAAACCCTGGCATAGTCTGCCAGGAAACTTGCCCCAGATTTGGCAAAAGTTCTCTGAATATGAGGTACTTCCAAAGAAACACTTGGGTGCAAGGTGTCTGTGCTCATCCATGCAATTCGGCTGCCTTTCTGACCCCAGGCTCCACTGTGGGAACCTCCTCTTGGCCCTCATCTCACGGGAAAAGCACTGAGAACAGGAGTAGAAATTACTTTACTCTCTTGCCTTGTTCGATGAATGGCAATTTTCTAAGCTACTGAAAATTCTCATAAAACGGTGTGTTGATACCACCCGGAGCATTTGAGAAAAACCTTTAAGAGGATCCCCCAGGGTGGCTTTGTGGCTCAGACCCTGTTCCTCAAGGTGGGTGACAGAGATACTTCCCACAAAACTTTGAAACAGGGAGGCAGAAGAAGGGGCAGGGAGAAGCATGGAACGATAAAGTCCCCCTATGTCCACGGGTTTAAAGTCCACAGGGAAAGTGGAGAAGCAGAGAGTGGCACTGCTGAAAGTGCTTAAACTGGATGCAGAAGGGAGCGTAGAGGCAGATGCACCCAGAGCGAGCACAAGTCTGCGCCTGGAAGACCAGCAGGACACACTGCTTGGAAACGGAGGGCAGAAAGAGGTAGAGGCAGAAAGCAGAGGTGAGGAGGATGGAGAGGATGCTGTGCTGGCTGCATGCAGACGGCCACCGTCTCACACACATGCAGGTCTGCAATGCCAGCGCAGTGGTGTGACAGCTGAACTCCTCTACACCGCTGTTCTCCCTTCTCTGAACTTTCAAAAACCTCAAATAAATTTATTTCCTTGTTTCTGCCTTTCTTCATGAATATGTGCACGTATGCTTTAAACCAGCCCCTGCTCTCTGGGGAGCAATCACTGTGCTTCAGACCTTCAGGTGGAAGCTTCAGCAGGCGTGCGGCTGGGGGACCGAGAGGACTTCTGGTGAGCAGGGGTCCAACAGGAGACACTCACGAACTGTGTGAAGAGGCGAAATGCAATACAGTCACAAAAGGAAGCAGAAACGCCATGTTATATTGGTATAAAACGCTACACCCCCGCCCCCCCCCCCCCCCCCCCCCCAATGTCATGGCAGGAATTTCTGGCCTGTAAAGAGTTACTATGGCCCTTAGGTGTTTTAAGTGATGTAATATTGCCCTCTCCTGGCCCAACGTGGAAATGACTTTTTTGGTTGGGGTTGAAGAGTACAGTCAAGCCTTGCTCCCTCGGGAAAAAGGGCTGTCTTGGCTGGCAGCAGCTACGAGACGCGAGTCATGTGAAGCTGGGCTTGAGCGGCCCCTCTGACAACCGCAGAGCGCAGCAGGCAGCAGCCCCGCTCCGTCACCCCGCCAGCGGCATGGTCACCGCATCTCGCCGCGGCTGGGAGCGCCCAGCGCCGGTGCCTCTTCAGCCCAGCCACTCATTTTCCTCAACCTCACAAACCCAGGATTTGGGTAACTAAGAATGGACTGCGCAATGCTTTTCCTATGCATAAACACAAACACATACTGCAAATAACCACAAATTAATAATGATAGACCTAAGTGCTGGAAAGTCTAATGTTAGCTCCACAAAATCAGGAGAGTGACAGTTATAAACTGTAGGGTTTTCTTCTTCCCCTGCTTTCTGTTTTTTTAAGTGAGTTTTCTTAGGTACTCCTCTATAAAAAATTCCCTAAACTTTTAAAGGGAGCAGGTCTTGTACTTACGCAAGAAGAACAAAAGGTTAGAGTGTTGTATGTGTTTGTTTTCAAGAGATGGGTCTCTCTGACTAAAATAAAATCTTGAGACCTACATTAGAATTGGGAAAATTGACAGCATCATTGACATTACTTAAAGACCTAAGCTATTTATTTACACTTGACATCCATCTGTGCCTGGTCATTTCCTTCTCTGTCCTGTAGAACTGGACTGCAGAATGCTAAATGTACTCTCATTTTTCAAGACTATGCTTGCATTTAATATGCACAGTTCACATGGAGCCTTGGCCCAAAAATGCAGCAGAGCCCCTAATAGCTCATGCTATTGCCCAAATCCCCATTTTTTGATTCTCTCTCTCCCTTTTTTTTTTTTCAACCTTTTTGTGTGAAGGTTCTGTGGAAAAGACTGTCCGTTGCGTGCTGTAGAACATGCCAATCTTGAGGAATGAAGATAAATTTCTGGTTTGTGTCTCGCTTATGGAATACATAGCATCATTTAAATGTTTGGTAACAAAAAGTACAGTTTTTATCACTGCAGCAGCAGAGGAAAGCTTGGAAACAGAACTCAAGTGTAACAGACGTTTGCTTTGGACTGGAGCTATTCTGCAAGTAGCTGAAGAAGAAAGTCCTCTCCTAGAGACCATATCTAAGATTTCTTCCACTACTGCAGTTGGAGCACCAGTACCACCAAGATGCTGCTGGGAGATGCTGAGGCTCCTGCCTCTCACAGAGGGCTGGTGCCCTGCTGTCACTAAGGCCTTTCACAAACTCCTTGGCTGGTAGGATGGAGTGGTCGAGAGTCTCACCACACATCTGTGGTGGACTGTAGGTCCTGCACAAATGAAGACTTCCACTGAGTTGCAGCTAAAATCCTGCCAGATTTAAATCCAGTCCTTTTTGCATTTCCTCAGTGATTGTGCTGCATCTGTATCTTCTCTGTTAACCAGAAACACTGGATGAGTGGCATCTGGAAGGGGAATAACTTTGTGGAAATTCATAATATTATTCATATTCATACCACAAGTCTTAAAAGCTCATGGCTATTACAGCTCTCCGAGCTACCAGGGCTCCTGTGGCCCTGGTTTCAGAAAGGCTTTCTTGCATTGTTCATCCAGGTTTTAGCTCTTGAGAAGTAGAGCTGTCATTTTTTTTTTTCAGCGAGAAAAAATATGTTCAACAAATGATGTTGTGTAGTGCTTGGAGCGCTGAGCAAGCAGGAGGCCTACAGACGTGTGCGATGAAGCCAGTGCTTTGGTGATTTACCTGCTCTCCTGCCACCACCGTGTCAACCAAACAGCTCATTGCTTTGCCTTCTGCTTAGGTCCTTCTACGCTCTGAAATTCATTTTTCGTGGAAGTGCTGGGATGACTGTTCAGGCAAATAATATTGTTGTGTATGCTCAGATTTCTTTATCTGTGGCTGTTGTGTGCTACTGGGTGGTAATGTCTTGCTCTTTCACCCACCCACCAAAATCCCAGACAAAGTCAAAACATCTTGTGTACTCATACACTCACACTGTTTGCAGCTAATAAAAAGAGCTCAAGTCTTGGAAAACACAATAGGTTGGGGTAGCCTCATTAATGAATTTTGAATTTCTAAGAGGCCCTGTTAAACAGAAAATGAGTCTAAAATAATTTCTCCAAGCAGTCTGTCAATGACATATTACATTCAATTTTTCAGAAGCAAAGGAAGTTATCTGGACACCGGGAAAGGAAAATGAACACCAGGAAAAACACAGAGCTGATGATAATTTTAAATGGAAACTTCCCATTGTCTAAGAAATGGCTGAGGCCTTACAGACAGAGGCTTCCACAGCCAGCAGAAGGAGGCCTCTGGGTCACTCCCCATGGGGTACCAGCATGGCCGGTCTCCCACTGGTGGTGGCTGCTGCTGGGCAGGCTGCACTCCTGGGCCTCTCTGCAGACTCACCTGGTGGAAGGCACCTTGGGGGCTGCCTACAGACAGAGCTGTGGGGCCTCTGGGCTGTGTCCTGAAAACACCCTCACCCAGAGGAAGCTGCTGTGACCCAGGCATGTGGAGAGTCTCCATGTCAACACAGAAGTGGACTGGGAGAGCTATCTCTGGAGTCAGAAAAATACAGGAGGAAAAGAGGACATTCGAAGGTATTCTTATTTCATTCTTTGTAATTTTTTTCCCCAAACAGCTCCAGTTTTTTTCAGACATTGAACATCCAGTTGGGAGCAGGAGCCCATTCAGGAGCTGGGCTGTGTTGTGCAGGGCAGGACATTCTTCCAGCCAGCTTTCAAATCCTTTGGGACTCTGAACTACTTCTTCAGCGCCACTCAGTGTGTTAAATATCGTGGAGCTTTATTAATCAGCTGGCAGAAGATACAAAACTTTCATCAGTAGAGTGAAGTATATAATCCAAATGCAGAATTAGTAAGTTATTTGGTGGTTTAAATCACAGTGTTTGTATGGAGGTCACTACAGGTGTATCTAAACAACAACACTTGAGAGAACATCTGCTTTGAGCCCAGATGTCCACTCCTGTTATGGAGCTAGGACAAGACTTGGGCATCTTTCTTTTCAAATTCTGATTTCCATGGGATCAAAACACAGCACAGTGCCAGGACTCATCCAACCACCTTCCCCCAGCCAGACTATGGAAGGCAAACACTTAGCCTGTATGTAGATCATAGGTTTTGTTCATATTTATTTGTATGAATCCCGACCTTCAAGCACATGGCATGCAGAATTCCCACTGATGTTCCCAGGCTTTCTGGGATGGTGAAGTCCTGCAGAATCATATCTTAAAGGCTTCTGTCTGGAATGACCTTTGCGCCAAGTCTGGCGGCAG
Organism: Opisthocomus hoazin; assembly: GCF_030867145.1. Taxonomy (NCBI): domain Eukaryota; kingdom Metazoa; phylum Chordata; class Aves; order Opisthocomiformes; family Opisthocomidae; genus Opisthocomus; species Opisthocomus hoazin. The sequence goes on from NC_134416.1 coordinate 39,453,905, forward strand.
TTCTGAGGCTCCACATGAACACACCACACACTTGCATGTGCAAGTTAAAGAGATGCCTGCTACATGCAGTAACATGGTGACAGAGGTGGAGTTCTCACTCTTTATGAGGGAAGGAAAACCAGTAACACCAGAGGGTCATGCCGCCATCCAGAGGGACATCAATAGTCTGGAGAAACGGACTGACAGGAACCTCATGAAGTTCAACAAGGAGAAGGCAAAAGTCCTGCACAATTCCATGCACCAGTACAGGCTGGGGGCCACCCAGGTGGAAAGCAACTTTTCAGAAAAAGACCTGGGGGGTCCTGGTGGACACCAGCTTGAACATGAGCCAGCAGTGTGCCCTAGCAGCAAAGAAGGTTAAAGGCGTCCTGGGCTGCATTAGGAGGATTGTTGCCAGTTGTGGAGGGAGGTGATCTTGCCTCCCTACTCAGCACTGGTGAGGCCACACCTGGAGTGCTGGGTCCAGGTCTGGGCTCCCCAGCACGAGAGTCACGGACATACTGGAGAGAGTCCAGCGAAGGGCAACTAAGGTAATGAAAGGACTAGGGCATGTCTCCGGTAAGGAAAGGTTGAGAGAGCTGGGACTGTTCAGTCTAGAGAAGAGAAAGCTCTGGGGATCTCATCAATGTATATATATACCCGAAGGGAAGGTGCAAAGAGGACAGAACCACATGCTTTTCAGCAATGCCAGTGACAGGACCAGAGGCAATGGGCACAAGCTGAAACACAGGAGGTTCCTTCTGAACATCAGGAAATACTTTTTCATTGTGATGGTGATCAAGCGCTGGCACAGTTTGCCCAGGGAGGTTGTGTGGTCTCCATCCTTGGAAATATTAAAAAGTCATCTGGACGTGACAGGGCAACTGGCTTTAGATGGCCTTGCTTGAGCAGGGGGCTTGGACCGGATGACCTCCAGAGATCCCTTCCCACCTCAGCCATTCTGTGATTCTCTGAACTTTCTCTGATCAGAGCCATTAGGCCTAGGATATGTAATATCCTGGTTCTTCGGAAGTTTCGTTTTACCCTGAAACCATGGAGCACCTGGTAGTAACAATATCATTTTGAACATGGCTCTGAGCCTGGCAGCACTGTGTGAACAGGTTATGTAAGAATTTGTTCTTAAGGGTCTACGGTCTCTAAGGCAGGAAATTAATGTATGATGCTCTTGCAGTATTCACCTTTAAAAAATAATTCGGCTTTAACTTGCCTGTTTTATATAATGTAAAATGTTTTATTTGCCATATCTGTTTCATTAAAACCTCAAAAACTGGGAGTTTCAAAGTAATTATTGCTGACTCTGGCATTCATTGATTACATGTGGTCTTCTCTCTGTGCAGGTGAGATAGGGTCACTGCACATCTCTAGATAATCTTTTTTTTTTTATGAAGATTGGGATTCTAATCCGCTCTGTTCCCACAACCAGTTGAAGATGTGTTTTCACTCCAGCTGATCAGTGTGGTGTGGCTCCAAGGACAACTTTGGTGCGTGACTTCAGTAGAAACTTGGATTGACGCTCTGATAAGAATAGGAGATCTAGGTAAGATAGCAGATCTACAGAAAAACGTTCATATTCTTCAAACACCAGAACAACATACAGCCTTTATGATTTTGAGTTGTTACTTGATGAAACATTTTCAGCATCTCTCCTAAACAATTTTTATTTTTAAATTAGAGGTGCAAACTTGGAAGCAATTTCTCCAGTAATTGTTTCTATTGGCTGTTGTTTATGACATCCTCCCTGCAAATACCATCTTCTGTGGGCATTACTTACAGGTGAGTTGTATATAACAAACATATCTATAGAGTGGCAACCAGCTGTCCAAATGGTTTGCTGAGAGCACTGCTACCACTGGATCCAGGCTGTGAAGATAACATTTAGCAGCTCTCACTCACGTATTTCAGACTTTGGAGACCAGACTTCTGGACCAGATGCCCAACCCTCGAGGTCTAATAGAAGGCAAAATATAGTAATAGCTAGAAAATTGTCTGGTACGTATTCCTGAATGGCGTCTGTACTAGTTGAAACACCAGCATTTGCACATCTTTCAAGAACAGTCAGTGATTGCAAACAAATGGCCCCACTAAGAGCAGCTGCTGATTTTGTCAACATGTCTTTTCATGTCTTCTTTTTCTTAGTCAGTGTAGGACAGATGGTTCAAGTATTTAGCTGCAGGTACAACAGCAGCTGGGGTAGGAAGGGTATATTTCATGTAGTGCAATCAACTTTCCAGCCTATTTGAAGAGGCTTATCATTGTTTCTGTCAACAGGAAGAAGGGATGAAAGCACACCAGCACTTTCTGAAATAGAGCAGAAAATTGGGGTTGTTCTCTTCCTCCTGTTCTGCCCTGCTCCGCAGTACACACTCAAACATGCGGAAGTGCTCATGGTTTCTGGAAGCCAGTGAAGTATAGATTTAGAGCAAAGGACATAATGGCACAATACTGTAAAACGTTGATAGGAAAGAGTTGTCAAAATAATTAAGACTTAGTTATAGATTGGGATAGTGAAAGTAACCCACCTTCTAAGCACAGAAATTGGAAAGTTTTACAAGGAAATAAACTTTTTTCCAGTCTAGCTATAAACTTTAGTTATAAACAACAATGGTATTGAATAATTTGCCCATTCATATGTAATACATGCATAATGACATACATGTCTGGACATACTTACGTATGGTACGGGTTGTGGACATACTTACGAGCAGGCAAAGAATGATGATTGTGAGGCAGATACATACATTTAGTTCTGTGTTCAGACAGAATATATGTGCGACCCACACACTGTAAGGTGACATGACTCCTTGAGGCATGTTCAGGATCTTTTTTCTGACTGGCTGTGTTTGCTCATGAATGTAAGTCTGCTCTGCTGTAGATGTGGATGTCAAGTCCTAGGTGAAACATGTTTCTGTGCCCCTGCTGGGGTCATGTTGGCATTTGACTGAGACTAGCTATAGAATAACTCTAGAGATGGTTCTGTGGGATGAGGCCTTTTTGCTTGGAGTGGGAAGGGCAGCTTTTGCAGGAACACAGCATTCAATCTGGAAAAGAAATTCGGACAAAACACGAGGACAAAAGCTAGAACCAGAAGAAGACTGCTCAGATACTTCCATTTTCTTTCATTCTGAAAAATGCACATTGGAAGTCACTCAGTCATGTCAGATTATTTACGTTTATGAGACCATCCAACAATGGCTTCATAAAAAAACAGTAAATTTTTTTCATTTGCATGTTTTCAGAGCAGCATTTCAGATTTCTTCTTTTGAGACAGAATTACATTTAGATCTCCTAAAATCAACTTTTACCCTGTCTTACAATAGACCAAACAAAGCTTAAACAAAAATGTATACATATATGGGTGTGTGTTCTTGTTTTCCTCATGTTCTCCTCAGCAGCTTTTGAATCCCATCCTGATTTTGGCCGGGTAGTGATCTGAGAGATTATGAAGACAGGCGTTGCCTAGGGAAGCCTGAACACGAGAAAGCTACACTGTGTACTTGTACGGGGAACCCATAAGTGGAAACAACTTTTGGGTGATCGAAGGTGAGAAGATGCTTCAGTCAGCACTCACGTTTTTGACACTAAAAGTTGTTCACATGTAAGATCCAAATTCAAAGAAAATCGGTCTGTTAAGAAAAAGATACCAGCACTTTCCTAATACCAAAACAATCACTTAGGTTTTGGCTTAGGCAAGGGAACCAGTGAACCAGCTGGCAGGAGAGACCAGAATAAGGCAGAAGGTACTGAAGTACAACTGCCCAGCTGGGCACTGATGCTTTCCATTTGTGCCTGTGATTCCTTCCATTTTGCAAAGTTATCAAGGGAAGGGTCTCGTCTTCCCTAGCTCATCTCTCCCCGTAAAAGTCAGGTGAGCATCTAGGTCCTACAGTCAGAAGCAGGTAAGCATCTCCATAGGATGTGTCTTCCTGTCTTAAACGGATTGCCTGAAGAGAGATGAACTGCCTCCCTCAAGTGCCTATTTCCTTCCACTGATGGACAAAGAAGTTCACAAAAGCAGCTCAGGCTGCAGCCCTAACTTAGAGATGCGTTGAATTAGGTGAGTTGGGTCCTCTCCAGATTGTATGACAAGGCCAAGGAGTGTCTGCAGTGCGCAGACCATTTTTGCAGGGATTGCAAAGCTTGCAGAAAGTACTGGCAAAAGTTTGATCAATTCCTGTGCCAGGAGACCTAGGTCCTTGATTATGATCCAGCAGTTAACTGCATTTTAAGTTCCCTCCTCATTAATATTTTCAGAAGTAGGAAGTGTTCCTATAATGCTACTTTTTAATGTTGATTTAAATGATTCATAGCACTTACAAAGGATCTGTTTTGTCATCACAGTTATTGACCAGTTACGTCTACCACACTACCACTGCCCTTCCAAAGACCACAGAGGTTTTTATTTTTAGTGAAAACAAGCTTTAAAAACATCCTTCGCTAACATTTCATTTTCCTTCGTGCAATCCTGCTGAAAATACCCAGACTTTCCAAACGCGTTCATTTCTGATCTCCGCCTCCTCCCATCGCTGGGTCAGGCTGAGACTCCAGGTCAGTGCATGCGCTGTGCAGGGCGACCAGAGCTGTCTTCGCGCTGTGTGACGTGGCGAGAGGCATGGCGGCAATGAGAAGTCAGGTGCTGGTTGAGAGAGACATGTTTTGCTGTAAAATTTGTCCACGTGGCTCTTGCACATCTGATGCACAATGAAATGCAGGCTACAGTGAGTAAAATGTACAGCATCCCCAGGCTAGTTTATTCTTTTTGTTTATTTTTTGTCTCCACAAAGGCTCACACAGCATCGCTGTAAGAGTGACTTACAAGTAGCTGTATATGTCTGCTCCTGCTCTCTGCTTCCCAGGTAATGATCCAGTCTGGAGGCTATAATCAAGAGCACACACTACCTCCTCACCTCCTTAGAGATGGCAAGAGAGGCTCCCTGTTGCTTTTTCCATCTGACAAATGAACAAATCTCCTTTCTGCCTGTCAGCTGTGAGGCAAACCAGGACCTGCTCCGAAGTGACCAGCCTGCCATCCGGCAGAGATGCACACAGTGAACCCCACAAAAATACAGCGTCCTTTGCATGGCTGCAAACATGCTGCAAGACCCCGCGGGTGCCCATGTCAGTGTAACTCCACCAGCTGCAGCAGAGATTTAGCATAAGGTCTGCGGTGCCCTTGCAGGGATTGCAGAGGGTTTTTCTTTGCCTGTGTGGGTTCTTCACATCACTGCTAGTATGGGGTCTCTTCAGCCCTTGCTAGCATGACTCGGTAGTCCTGTGAGGCAGGTGGTGTCCAGATGGGTGAGCTATCTGCCTCATCTCAGCCAGCCAGAACAGCTGGGGAACTTGTGTGAGGGCAGTAACCGGTACCGAGGGAGGTCATTAAGGGATTGCTTTCTAGAGGATGAGCTTTGACATCCAGTACTTGCACACAGAAACTGTAGTGTCTGACCTTTAAAATACAATTTAATTAAGATGAACACTGAGTGTATTTGTATCCACAGGTTTAGTTACCAAGACACATGACCCCACAACCATGACTGTACCACTGCTCACCAGGCAGCGTGCGCAGGGCTGCCTCTTCTCTGAACGCAGCACGGAGCCTGGCAGAGGTGTGGGACTGGCTTGTTCCATGCGTGCATGGGATGCATGTTTCGCTTTCCCTTCCACCTGCACACCAGAGTACTGCCAGAGCTAAGACTGCTGTGGTTTCTGTTCAGCTTATGTCTTGCGGCATGGGAGGTGGACGGAAGAGCCAACTGCAATGGCACCGCACAGCTTGTCTGAACACTTTCTTTTGTGGTTAAAAGCACTCAGTTCTCCCAGGGCTGGAGTTCAATAAATGTAATGAACAAAAACTGGTTCCAAAGTAGGGCACTTGGGAGCAGAATCTACCCCACTTTATTCCTCTGCCTTTTGCCTTTGAGGCAGGTAGTCAATGCAGCTGTAAGGATGATTGCAATGCTGTGGGGATACATTTGAATCGCAGTAGGTAGTGTTGCTACTATTTGGTTTATAATAAAGATACTGTGTCAGATTGTAGCACTGTTGAAGAAAATGACTTCCACTTCTGTTGGTACAAGCTCCTGAATCTGATTCACTCTTTCTAGCCACAATTCCCAAAGCATCAGTGCTTGCCGTAACTGCCCCTGAACAGTAGTGCAAATCACAGGACAGATGAATGTTCCCAGATAAAATAAGTCTTTTTAGCACTGTCACTATCACTTTTGCTTTAGTGGACACTGCAGACCATTCTAAACCACCTTTGTCTGGAACATGGGGTTTTCCTACACATCATCTCAAGGTGGAGTTCTTAGCTGTTCTTGTGATATTTATGCCAATGATTTTTATTTCAGTGACTCAACTTGGGAAAGCAATCAGAGGCACTCTACTGCTCTTGTGTACTTTCAGCTCTTGTATAGATAAGCTCTTTGACTACATTCATCTACAGGTGAAAGCTTTCATAGTCTTACAAAACATTGATATGAGAGGTACAAAGACTAAACCCATAAAAAAATCACCAACTGTTGTAATTAAAGGATTTACAACGTTGGTTTGTTTTTTTTATTGTGAATACTGACTTCAGTTCCCACATCATATTTGCTATTCATCTTGGATCAGCTAGGCTAGGACTAGAATTAATCAAGCAGGCATTGCTATTCTCATCAAGAGTCTGAGAAACAGTGAACTGATTGGCATTTCACATCACAGCAGGCTTTAAGAATCATTAAAAAATAATTAACAGTGATTTGGCTTGTTTGACTATTGTTTTGAAGAAATAATATGAAATGGTGCTATTGTTGATGTTAATTGTAAAGTAGATTGTTATCCAGCTGCTCTTTCATGGTAATACCTCCGAGGCTGTGTTGGGAACAGCTTGATTCAGTTTGGATGAACTGACTGCTGAAATCGCAGCTGTGTCTGGAACTGCCTGTTAAAACCTGCCCCCACTGTGCTCAGCTCCCTGCAGCCAGTCTCTTTCCAGAAGCTTTATCCTTCTGCTTCACACCCCGAAGTCCCCGACCCCATATGCATGCAAGCCTGGGAGGAGGCAGTTGTTCTCAGGTGCCTGGCCTGACCCTGCCCTGGTTCTGTCCTGAGGAGGCTGGGGACTTCCACCAGGCCCCTCACCCTGAATAATCTGTTCTGGCTATTTATTGCAGCTGAGAATGAGGCAGCCCTTATCGAACTGGCAGCAGCAAGAGCATCCAGCATAGTCCCTCGCTGCACTAAAGTGCTGGCGTATTGGAGGCAGACTCCCGCAGTCCTGAAATAGCTCTTGCTAATGTCCTCCCTCAGTTCCTCAGGAGCAGCCAGGGTTATGGATACCCAAATCAGTAGATGTCCGATACACGTGTTTTTTAATAACTGAATCATAAAACATTCAGTAACCACCGGGACTGCAGTGCCTGGTCTCTAGCCGTGACCTAGCAGAATTGTCTGAGCAGCTGCCTCTCAGGGTCTGAGGGCTTGATGTAGAGTCCACTGAGGTGAGCAGGAGCTTTCTGTTGGCCCAGATCCTTCATCGTCTTATTCCTACAGGTGATCCTTAAGGAGTCTGTGCTAGGAGCATTAACAGTATTACTGCTGTACAATGTTGGCCTCCCCAAACCTGAACAAATACCTCTTGAATCTCTTTCCTCCTCATGTATTACCTGGGAGGGAATTTGGACATCGTTTTTCCTCTGAGGACTAGAATAGATAAGCATAGGTAGCAAGTCCTGCTATGGATCTAGATGACATTTGATGCCAGATCTGGTTTGAGCATCGCTAGGCAGCATCACATCATGCAGGGCAGACCCATGAATTCTGGGGCTGTAGCTGATCTATTAACACGCCACCTTTCAGCCTGCTTTATCCATTACAGTTAGACAACCCCGTGTTATGCGGCTGATGAAACATGACAGAGCACCACAAAGGGCTGCTACACAACCTGGAATAAACGCTGGGACTGACTCTGCTCAGAGGTCTGAGGAACAACTTCCACTGCTGTAAGTTGTAGATGCCTAAGTTACCAAGGAGTTAAAAATGCAGAACAGTTACTTTCTCATAGTGGAGGCTTGTGTTAACTGACCACAGAGAAAAGGGGACAAAATCAGGCAAAATTGCAGAAAAAGTCCCTATGACCCCCACAAATGCATCTGTGAGCCCCTGGGCTCAGGGTTTGTTAGAGAGAGGCACTCTGACTGAGGGTCTGCAGGTGCCAAATGGGAGCCTGCATGGGAAAAGCTAAATGAGCAACTGGCAGAGCAGGGGTGGGAAACAGCGAGCAGGGGAGGCAGACGCAGGCCTTGCAGGGCATGAGGTCCCATGGCCACACCACATAAATCCCACTTCTTAGAGTTCAGTCACATAAAGAGGGCGCAGTTAGTCAATCAAACCTGACCAGGCAGACCTGCCTAGAGCTGCAGGTACGTCAACTCTACCTGGGTAGCTTCTGGCCTGTGGACTTCGAATCTACTTTCAGGACGTGCAGTTGAAGAGAAAATTCCCAGTTTGAAACTTGCCAGCTGTATCTGTTTCTGTTATTTTCAGCTATGAATTCTTTTCTGCTTGGTTGCTCTGTGTCTTTAGAGCAGGTTCAGGGTAATGCAGTCACTGGCTTATTTGTGTCCGTCTTTATTACCACAGCTCAAGTGAATGCCTTCTGGAAGGCATCATCCTGGAGGATACCACTCACTGAATCAGTCTTGCAAGCTCTTGTAACGTACCTGCAGCCAAGCACAAAGAGGATTCACAGCTACCAAACATTTTCTGGCTGCTGAAGGAAGAGTTTATCTCAGATGTTTTTATCTCTTGGAAATGAGAGCAGCTTATAGCATCAGCCCTGTTGCTTTTGTAGCAGCATCTCTGTGGCACTGGCGAAATGCACCGCCCATTAAACAACGTATGACTAACGCCCTTAGCGGCTACATTAGAGGGGGGTCTCTTTTTAGCTGTTTTTCCTTGGTTCTCAGAGGTGAGGCTGTGGCATTAAACAGTGCAGCAGAAGCCAAGAGCATGGGGTCAACTTTCAAAACAGTGTGTGGCAGAACTGGAAAGCAGAGCATGTTAGAGGGTTACGGAGAGGAGAAAACTGGCTGTTGGACCCATACAGGTCTTCCTCTGCATTTCTGAATGTTATCACTGTGTATTGATACAGTTTCTGTGTTGCTCAATATTTGGGCTGCTGATAGTCGAACGGCCAGATTTATAGCTTAATTGATTGACACAGCTCCTACAAACTCAGCCAAGTTTGTACCACCTGACAGTCAAATGCTAAGGACTATTATTGAAGTGTAATTTTGATCATTACCCACAATCAATACAAATGAAATTTTTAATCATCAGACTTAATGGAGAGTTTGTCACTGCTGTAAGCACAGAGTAAATTCTGCTGTGTCTCTCAATCACTTTGTCTTCCCTGGTCCCCCCGCCCTGGACATGAGTACCCAAGGGACAGCACAGCCAGCCTCAGCCCAATTTCTGCTATTCCTGCCCAGTCCCTGGACTCCAGTTTTGCAGGGAGAAGCAGCCTCAGGCTACCCTGCACTGTGACTGTAGCTCTGATAGGTGCTCAGAAGCAAAGCCTTACCTCACTCTCTTGACTTCCTGCCTGAAATGTTAATCAAGATGTCTCCTTTGGGAGGCTGAATTGGTAGGCATGTTTTGCTGGGTATTTTCCAAAGCAGCAATGCCATTCTTTGAATCAAATGAACGAATCTTTGAAGCCAATAGTCCAAGGTCATCCCTCAGGTAACTTACATCCAGTCTTAGTTCCATACTGACCATTGCTATTTAAACGATTTCCTGCATCAGGATGTTTCTTTGCCAATGACACTGAGCTTTTTGATTCCTTTAATTTTTGTTCTGAATGAAATGGAAAATCTCCTATAGATATGTTTATACATGTCCTTTATGTAAATTTATAAGGGCTTGCACATGGGGCTTGTAAGAAAAAGTGTTGGTCAGCCTTAGGTGGAAGGGTTTGTTACTAATACTGTCAATACGAGCGTGTAACGTACAGACTGACAGGACAGGATTCAGCCCCAGCAGTGACTGTGGAGATGCTCTGCTGTGGCAGTCTGTCCAGAACTTCACATATACCATTCTACCTAATAGTAACAGGAAGAGCTACAACTACACCTTCTATCCAGCCTAATTCCTCATACTAATTATTTTAACTTCTGTGGAACCAAAAATCCAACTGTGTGATATAATTACCTAGTAAGCGGAACTTAATATTCTTTTTGAGGTAACGACTCACATATATACTTCCAAACTGGCTCCAGATCTACAATTTTCTTTTTTCTTCAAGGAGTCTTACAATGAACATAGTTTCCACTATCCTGATCATCATTTCTCTGAGATTCAAAGTGGAGTGCTACTGTGATGGGAAAGCCTTTTGCTCAGGCGAACCTAACATGTTTTCTGGTGTTCTACAGCAAAATAAAGACCGCTGGTTAGTGAACTTATTCAAGGAGCACAATGAAGTATCAAGAATCCTTTTCCAGCATTTCTGCTAAAGGCTAAGCATTACTCAGACTGTGTGATCCAGGAGAAAAACATTGCTCCATTTCCACTCCTATTAAGACACACAAAAAACTCCCTGAGCAGAAGGGCAGAGCAGGAAGAAGACACAAATGAAGCTAGACTGCGGTGCTATCCCCAAGGATCTTGAGCATTTTGAGATTTATTTTCATGTTTTTTTGTACTCATCGTGTTCCTGAGTTAGGAGGAATACAAAACAAAGTACCAAAACCAAGGAACTTGCTGACCAGGGATCTATCCCCTACCATGACTGCGGCTTGCCAAGGGCCAGGGAAGAAACCAACATATTAGCTAGAAATTTGTAATCTGTTTGATTGCTTGACCTCTTTGTAACTCAGCATCCAGTTTTGCAGCCCAGCCCTTAACCCATTGCTTTAATAGAACATGTTTGATTTCGTCTGTTCTTAGCAGAATTTCTAGAAATAAAGCTGTTCTCAGAGTAGTGTAACAAACATGACAGGAGCCGCAAATCTGCAGCCAAGCTGGCCTGCCCTAAACTCCCTACCCTCTAGTCTGGGGCAGAGAGGCACAGAGCAGAAACACTGATTCTCAGGCTGCTGGGGTGGCTCAGGGACCGGCGAGGCCAGGAACCCACTGCCGAGAGGGAAGTTTCCTTGGCAGGCATCAGGCACCGGCTCTTCAGCAAGTGGTTGGAAGGCAGACAGCGCTGAAAGCATCCATTGCTGTGACAATCTGCTTTAAAGCCAGCGTTGAAGGGTCCTGGGTGAAGACAGCAGGGAGGGAAGCATCCAGAATATTTTTTTTTTAATCCTGATAACTGTACAGCCACAGGCTAAACAGAGAGAATGATTTTCAGTTCTTGTCCCTCCTGTTTCCGTTTTGCTGTCAGTTGTATGCCCTGCACGAAGCACCCAGCCGCCAAGGCACTTTGCAGGGACAGTCTTCGTCAGTGCTGTTGAATGAAGCTGCATTTCAGGTGGACATTTTTGCTTTGTTTGTTTTGATCTGCTCTAGCAGTATGTTCTCTCGAAAGAAAAATGAATTGTAAGAATTAATCAGCCTTGATTTGGGATGTGCAGTGAATGGTGTTGGTGGGCAGAGCAGAAAGGTGTCTATTATTTCTCACTTTTTCTTCCAGCTGCTCAGATTTTTTTGAGGGTAGGGAGACCATCTGACTCACTCTCACCATTAGCAGCACTACTAAGAAAGCAAGTCAAAAGTGGAATTACAACTCTTTTCTGATGCCAAGTGTGCCAGAAGCATCCTCTGTCATTTCGAAGAGCCTGGGCACGTGCCCAATGAGTATCTAATGCCCAGAGTACAGGTTTTCTTTTGTTCAGTTACCTCATCTGTAGTTTCAGCACTGTTCCTAGTGGGCTTCTTAATTTTTTGTATTTAAAGGGTATTTTTGCCTAAATGAACATTTGTTACTTCACAGGTCTAGTCATAGCTAAGGGGACAAAGCATCAACAAGAAGGGGAAACAGAGACAGTAATTTCCTTTAAATACTGAAGAGTCATTGCATGGAGTTAGGGTGTAGTAATATGTTAGGCGAGACCCCTGAGATCCCTTTCAGCCTGTTTTCCATGCTTTTAAACACAGATCAGTTTCTTCTAGGCTGTTTTCAAAAACACAAGGTGTCTTGTTCTGGGCTGCGTGCGGGAAGGGAGACACAGCTGTCAGGGGCTAGGGGGTTGTCTTTTAATTTAATCTTTCTTGCTCTAATTCACTGAAGTATGTTGTTTATGTTTGCATGGATGGGGGAATAACCTCAATTGTGTTCTGACAGTCACTGTGCTGCTTTTCTGGAGGGGCTAATTGCCTCTTAGTAGAGAGACACCAGGGTCAGCAAATAACTACATTTAAAGCATATAGATTGTAAACAATCAACATATATGCAGACAAAGCAGGCACAACAGAGGCAGTCAGCCAGCCTTAACTCTGCCCTGTGATAATACTATACTGCAACCACAAAATCCTGACGATTGCATGGCTGGATTTCTTATAATCTGTTGCTTGATTCTCAGTTTCCCAGATTATATTGCTGAGCTTTGGGCAATTACAGTAGCCCATTAATGTATTTTACCCTTGAATTATTGACAAATGCTTTCAACCTTAAATCCACTTAAATGTAGAATAGATTTCCCAAGTGATCATTATACTGTCTTGTGTGTCTCTTCTATTCCTCTTCAGAGACTAGGTAATATTTGTATATTTACATTTATATACGAAGGAAGTGTCTGAAAAACCTCATGGCTATGGACACATGATGAACTATTGAATATTTTGTCTCCTCCCCCGTTTTCTTCTTTTTGCTTGTTCATTGTAACACATCTAAACTTGTCTTGCTTCTTTCTTCCTTTTTTAGTTGAATTTTCTCTTAAGAATGAATTTTGCACACATTTAATATGACACACCAGACATACAATAGTAACAGGTACAAAAATAAACCTGACACTTTTTATTTAGAAAGAGATTTGATACCAATACAATCATCTCATTTTTGTGGCTAACGAGGGCAAGATGATTCCTCCCACAGTCTCAGACTGGATGATTTAGTTGCTTTTGATAAGAGATGTGGTCACATTCAGTTTTTCCTAAACCCATATTAATTTTAATATAGTTTTGATATCATTTAGAGTGACCAGAAATTATTCTAAGTACCTATGTTAGGAGTCTATCTGGGTCATCTCTTGCAGAAGTCTCCTGCTTTGGACTATCAAGAATTTAAGAAGATTTTACTGCTAGATACTTCTAGGTGAAAAAGGAGAATAACCCCAGTATTTTTGATGTAATGACCTGTAGTGCCCTGCCACTGTAAGAAATCACCAAATAAGCACAGTATGCTTCTTCCAGGCACAGCTACTGCCTGAATCCAAGGACCCCAGGAAACGACATTTCTCTCCTCTCCTCCACAAGCTTGGAAGATGAACCTTGGCTGGCCAAGCAGAGCCTTCAAGGTCTACAATCAGATGTGTTCCTGGGGCTGACATCATGGTGCCAAAAATGTAGTTGAGAGCTATAAGTGCTCTGGACTTGCCTTCATTCAGGAAAGGGAAGCAGAGCCAGATGTGGGAGTGAGTTGAACCCCTGGCAGCCCAGCTCAGGTCCATGGATGCTCTGCCTGCACAGTTGTGGTTCCCCGCTTACTGAGGTCTCCATGTGCGAAGAGGTCTCATCCACATGTCTGGCATCCACACATCTCATCCACCCATGTCTGTCATAGGCAGCCCAGGGAATACCCTACGCACGTCTTGCTGTTTCCAGGATTATCTGTGAAAGTAATTCCCAATGCACTGTTTTTAAACGTTGTCCTGTGTATAAAGACTTTGATACTTCAGCAGAAGACTTTTATAGAAGTGCAGAAAATGGTTTTGATGGGATTAAACCATGTTCTGTATTTTCAAGTGTAGAAGAATCTGGATTTAGACCTGGGAAAATCAAATGGGTAAAACTCTTCATGCTCAGAAGCATATGAGTGTGCTTATGAAGTGGTTAATCTCTGTGTCAGTGGAGTTGTTTGCTCAGAATCCTTTGACAAAGGCCTGAGGGCCAACATGTCTCATGTTTCTGCTCCTCCATAAATTGTTTTCCTTGCTGTAAATGTGAGATTACATAAACCTCTGTCATTGATGACTGACTGCACCTACTTTGGGAATTTTTTTAAGGATATATCAGGTTTTCCAAAGCTCCTTATAATGAGTGATACTTGGAAAGGAAAAGAGTATTTTCTTATATCGGCTACTGCATATGATTGCTCTGAGATGTTACCTCTTAATTCACTCTACTACCTCTTTCCCTCATGAAAGACCCCCAAATCATCTGAATTTCTGTGCTGGCGACCAATCCATTTGGACTGCTACTTCATCTGTTTCTTTCTTGTCTCTTCCCAAGCAGTGTCAGTATCTGGATTTAGGCCTACATTCCTCAAACAAATGAAACTCTGCACACTCAGCAACAAGCAAAAATGCATTTATAATTGGGTTAATCTTTTTGCCAGATGAGTTTATTTTCAGGGAATCTCAGCCCTTTCTCCCCTCATGGATTTCAATATACACAGGCCCATGTAAAGCTAGTGACATAAATCAGGTCAGCTCTGAGATTAGAGGTGTGCGAGTGAGGCAGAGAGAACATAATCAGTGCCTGCACGCTGCTATGGTGCTAATGACACGGTTTCAAGGAGTAACTTTAATCCCAAATGTCCTATGTGTTCTGCAAAAACATGTCAAGCCAACCTGCCAGGATTTAAGATAAATCCACTGAAATGAAGTGAACCATGGCCTCTGCAGGTTTTTTTAAGTGGCAGATGTGAGTTCAGAAAAAAAAACAAAACCTCATTCAAATACAGAGATTTAAAAATAGAAGTTAAAACAATTTCCACTCTCTGGCTAGATAGCAGATCTTCTGGCTATACAAAAAAAACTCAAACTCTATGGCCAGAATATATTTTAGAAAACATAAATTTCGTTACAGCAGTGAAGAATGAAAGCTAGGGGAAACCCATATTTCTGCAGTATGATCAGCATCACATAGATTCTGGTCTTGATTGCCTGCAACTATTGTAATTTTGCACATGGAAAACTGCGAGCTGGCTAGCTGGGCAGTTCCATGGTGTAATTCTTACAAACATGAATAATTAATAATTGGGGAGAGTATTCATAGTAAAAAGGTCTTTTTTTAATTCTTTGCCAAGGTGTTTTGTTATGTAAGTGCATGAATCCCAGATTTGTAGTTCTAATTAAATTAGAGGTTTCTTCCGAGGTGAGCGTGTTAGATAACAGGGACAGCAAGCAGAGTAGCCAAGCACACAAATCTTTGAACTCATTTTTAACCTCTTCATCATACCTGGTCCATCTTTCCTCAAATACATCAGCTACTAATAGTAACAGTATCTCCTGCTGCTTTTAGGACTTGTTAATATTTTTGTAGGATGAGTTTGGATCAGACTATCAGCTAGCCTACATGAGAAGCCTGAATTTTTGACACTGATGGAGGGTTTGGGTTGAAAATGCTGGAGCCACAGCTACAGGACTAGGATTTAATAAAAAACAGTACAAGTAACAAGCTCCCATTAGGTAATTGAACCTTACTGGATACTACAAATATTTGGGTCCTGCTAGCTTCATCTTTCACCAGGTGCTTTTGTACTTTTGCATTCAAATTGACAGTGTATTTCTGGGTTTTATTAACAGTGTTTTACTGATTTAACATAGCAATGCAGTGCAAAATTTTATTGATGGCTGTTCTCATGCTCGTGGAGTTCACGGCTTTGGATAATAATAAGATCTGAGAAACAACCTGATGTTTCACTCAAACAGGTGAATTAAAGAAATGATTTCTTAATGGAGGAATAAAAACCCCAGACAACCAGGATGCCTCGGCAAGGCAGACTGCATCACAAGAAAACGTTTAAAGAATTCACTCCTTTCGTTTAGCGGCAGATTTCAGGACGGGTTCCAGAGTGCACACAGCTGCCTGGGTCCTGCCCATCTCAAGCTCTGTCCCTCTACCAAAATGGGCACCAAAATGGCTGGGGAGGGCCAGGGTGGATGGCTCTGCTGCTGCCAGGTGAGAGCTGGGCTTTGGGGTCGGGACCCTGCTGCTGGTGGGGCAGTGGTGGCCACAGTCCCAGCAGGGAGGAAGGCAGCAGGGAGCAGGGTCAAGGTGCATCTCTGGGGTCAGGAGGGATCAGGAGCTGCGGGGAGGAGGTGACGGGTGGGTCAGGTCCCTGTACCACAGTGGCAGTGAGCTGGAAGGCAAAAGCCTTATTGGAAAAGGAGACTGGAAAGGAGAAGGAACTAAGAAGGGCAAGGGAGGGGAGGGCAGATATTTAGTGTTGATGCCATAACCAGGAGGTTAGCAGAGGAGAGAGGAACTGTTGAAAGGTGTAGGTAGATTAGAGGACCATCTAAAAAGCTCTTTAGATTGATGTGTGCTTTTAGTACAGCCATACATAGGCGCGACAGTCCAGACATTTAAAAAAGGATGGCCAGCATCCTCTACCCCTTCTGTAGGAGGGAAGACGAAGTCCAAAGAGCTGGAACTGAGCTGCCTACTTCGATTTGTAAAATGGTCAGAGGTGCAATACCACATGCAAATGCAGATGCACTGGAAAGCGCTGACTTACAGCTCTTCTTTCTTCACACTTGATGAGGATGAAGCACTCTTCCTGGGGCCAGTCTGCATTGGTTCTGCAGGGCGAAAGGAGGAGACAGGGTGGTGGAGTCTCTTGCAGAAATACACAGACCATTTACATCACAGAACTGTGAGTCTCCTTCCACACCTGAGCAGGAGGGTTTGGGCAAAAACAGGCTGGGGAGCACACCAACAAGGCGAGCAGATCAGCATCCTTTTGTCACTTTGGCAGAAATATCAGCAAAACTTCTGGACAAAAAATTTATTAATTGAAAATGCTTTTGGCACACACTGTTCAGCTGAATGTAGAAAATGATGGTGGCTGGAGAAAAGGGGCCAAATTAAACTAAGCTTGGCTTTAGTTTCAAAAGCCACCGAAATAACCATGTCTTTGATTTGGGAAGGTTGAGATTTTTGTTAAGCTGTTTTACTAAGGAATGGATTGGGTTTTTTTTTCACCTGAAATAAAATATCTCTCCTGGAAGTCTGCCACTTTTGTCCCTCCCCAAATTCTCAGCTAATCACACAGACCCTGAAAGAGTAAATCAGGCCTAAGACCTCAGACAGGTCTGCAGAACCTGTTCAAGAAAATGATCCTTCCAGCTCTGGTAAGGACCCATACTTAGGTTAGATAACAAGAACAGTTTATTTTTGTTAAAGAGGTTAATATACTAATATTTTCTTCTTTGCAATATATTTTATGCCAGAAATTGGTTCTTCCATGGGATCATGACCATTTATTTGTGTAATCTTTCAGTTCAGCCCTGGGAGTGAAGATATCTGAGTTTTATCGAAGTTCACAGTAGTGAAATTCTGGGTGAACTGAGAATAAATGAACATTTTTATTGCAAAGTCCTCATTGACTATAGAAGCATCCAGTAGTCAGATGCTTCTTTATGCCCTTAAATTTGTTTGTAAAAGCCTTAGCTTCCAAAAAACCACAAAAAACTCCTATCTCTTTCGCCAATCACTTATGGTCAGCAAGTTTCTCAAAATTACATTCAGTTTCAAATACTCCTTACTCAAAGACGTGTTCCTGAATTGCCTGTGCACTGCAGAGCTAAGGCCATACACCTGAAGACAAAACCTGCGTGTTGCTTAGGCAAAGGCAATTTCGCCAGCTGATATAAGTCAGCAAGCTGGCAGCTACTGTGAGCGCTTGAGCATGATGACGATGTTATTCTTATTTATCTTACGATTGTGCTTGGAAATCCACTTAGCTAATTATTTTTTTTTCATGTTTCCACTGAGGTTGTGCATGGCAGGCAGGAGTTGCAAAACTTTGTGGACGAACATGAGATTTAATGTAGGACATCATGTGTATACAGATGGAGCCCGAGTCCTGAGTCAGCAGACCTGTTAAGCAAGTCCTAGAATTCCAGAATATGCTACCATGCTTCACTGAATAAAGACAGACTTGTTGCATGCTCAATGGTAAATACTTTGCTGGATCGGGACCTTACCCATCAACATATTCCAGGCAGTGTCTAATTCTGGAAACTGCTGTTCCCTGAAATATCAGAGTTAATTGCTGCACAACACATTTTACTTCTGTCTCTGTGATTCCCAATAGCTTTGTGTTCTTATCTGCACACCCATGGTGTGGCTCAGCACCAGATCACAGACACTTTAATTTAGGCACCTAGATGTAGGTAACAACATGGGAACTAGGTGTCTAAACTTTATTACACTCAGTGGAAACCTAACTGATGCAGCTGACAGACTGCTCACTGCTCTGAGCTTTTCACGTCACCCTTAAGCAGCAGTCCACATGAGGAGCTTCAGACTCTATTGTTCACCCAGTGGAGGAATCTAATGCCCTTTGGGTGTCCTGCCTGATTTCCTGCTGAAGTTTGGAAAGACACAGGTCTCCTCTGTAACTTGTGCCACATCTGCCACCTTTGTGCAGTGCCCCCAGGTGTCCTGTGACGTCTCTGACAGCACTTTACTTCTATACTTGGCAAGTGAATCAAGTAATTTGTCTTCAGTAACGAGAGCAGGAACTTCTACACTTAGATTATATGTAGACGCCTACATTTAGACACTAAAATGTCCTACAGGATGGAAAGTATCAACATTTTTAAAAAGCATTCTCATGTTATCCATACAAAATCTATTTCAAAATATTTATATTCCTTAATGCTAAAAAGCAACAGCAGAGTCTTGCCTGACTTTTAACACAGCTGATTAAAAATCTGTGCTTCCTCACCACTCACTGAATTGGCAGCCAAGCACCACCCATACGGTCTTCTTTTAGTGAAGAGTAAGGGCTCTGTGTAGCTAAGAGGTATCTGAAATTCCTCTCTGTCTATAGTGCTTTGAAGCTCTCCCTATAAACTCTTCACTAATAATCTTGACTGCACAGATTTTATTTTGCAGGCAAGACAAGATAAGCGACCTCAGAATATCTCTTTCTCCCAGGGCCAGCAATTCTGACCAAAAGAACCCAATATATGGCCTTTTGCAAAAATAGCAAAAGATACAAGATTTCAGTAGTGATGTGCCATGCACATCCAGAGCTTTAAGGAAGAGCTGAAAGAGATTTTTGCAGCTAAATTGTGGGGGGAAAAAGAAAGAAGGAATAAAATTTTTAAGCACCCTTACCAAATGTAAGCTTGTCTAGAATGGGTCAGCCTGTGAATCATTCCTACTATTCCCCCAGCCTTAACTTGTGGTAACTTTCCATGCTTCTATTTGGATGTGCTAGGATATAGCAGCCTTCAGTCGATTCGGTTATTTTAGAGCTCAGTAGATAGTGTTTCACAGTCATTAAACTCCCGGTTCTCAAAGCTATTAAACGTAAGAAATTTGAAACATCTAAGTGCTGGGAATACTTTCTAACTTGTGCATTTCTCTTGTGTCCTGAGGCACAAGAAAGGACACAGTAGAACTTGTCTGTTTATAAGGTCTGTCTGTTTTTAAAAAAAAAAAAAAGATTAAGAGCTTACTAATGCATTTGCTGTATCAGATGCAATACTGCGTTACATCATGATGCCTCTTTGCTGGTCTGACACAAGTTCTGTTTGTGCAATGTAGTTTTGCTCCGCAAGCTAGATTCAGGCCAGCTTGTTTGGCTGAACAAGATAAGGGGAGTACAAAGCTGTTTCATCATGCCAAAGTGAGGATGGTAGGAACAATTAGGAACAATTCATCCTTCTGTGGTCTGCACCCTCTCCCTTGTGACGCAGAGACCTTGTGCAGTAAGGGCTGGATGTCCTCCTGCACACCTACTAGGTGACTTCTAGCACAGCTGGCAGAGCAATGGGACAGACCTTTCTGGAAGGCTGGATGAGGAAGGGGATGGGGATGGGCAGGAGGAATGGAGAATGTAAGCAAGCCTGACATTAATCACTGTACTTTTTTATAATTTTCTTTAGGATTTCTGACTAAGAGTATGAAAATATACAAGGTGGAAAAATTTTAGTTTTGTTTCCCTAATAACTAAAAACCTAAGGACTTAAAAATCCCATATGTGAGAAATGTATCAACCAAGCACTAACACTAAAGAGTACAGAGATAGATGTAACATGTCTAGATAATACAAAACATGTAACCCAAGTCTTAACCCCTCACCCATTTCAGTTTTGTATAAAATCCCACTGACACTAAGCAAAACTGTTCAGAGATACTTTATTGTGTGGACATTGTAAGCATTTTCACATTTGAGTAACTATTCACTGTATGTGTATAAAGTAGAGAGCAAAAGACATCTAGAGGACAGCCACTGACTTCCCTCTGTGTTTGCTGAATATGGAGCCTAGTCCATGAACCCAGCATGGATGGCCACATACTGGACAACTACAGTTAGGTGAGTTGGATCCCATTCACTGCTTTTAAAGTCTCTTGGTCTGAGAAGGGGGAAATGAACAGAGTTTCCACAACATGAAACTCTAATTTATCAGAGATAAAATGGCAATTTTCCTCTACATGCTTACATTTTCTGTGTCTTGTACAGCTGCATAAAAAGTACCTAGTAAATGAGAAAAATACCACAGACTGACATCATGTGAATGATGACAGCTTCAGCTGATGACAGTCTACTAATAGATAAGTTTCAAAAGAAAGAAAGAGAGAAAGGAAGGAAGAAAGAAGGACAAATTTAAATAATGACTTGGGTCAACACTTGATTATATTCTATACTCTGCTTAAAATTGGGCCATAAAGGTGTCCATTTAATGAGACAACGGACTTCCTTGCTACGCAGTGTCTGCTCCAATCTTATCTAAATCTGTAGAGCTGCATCTCTGTAACATCATTTTGGTGACAAAACACACTGTTTATGCCAGTAACCTTGCCAAGATGAGTATACTGAAACTGGCAACTCAACACGAGCAGTGCTGAAGGCCTTAATATGGAAATCTTCTGTCTTTCAGTATCCACAGTTTTAATTTTGCATTTTGAGGTTTTAAAATTCATTAAACTATTCCTCGCGTTGTTCATCTGAGTCATTCTTCAATCTCCTTCCAGCATTCTGTTTCTGATTAATAGTTATTAAGTAGTAACAGCAATCTTGGGAAAATGAATATTCTGTCCTGGAAAATTTAGCAGTTCTAGTAACTTAGTATTTCCACAGTTGAATGTGAACATACAGAATACAATCTGAAGCAATGAATTGCATACAATGCTAACCTTTCAAAATCTCTCTCTAAAGAATATTGTGTTTCTTTTGCATTTTCATTATGACTGTGAGCTACTATGTTTTCTCAATAGTTTATTTTAACAAAGCTCATACTTCCTTATGCCTAGTAAACAATAAAGCTGATCTTTCTACTGCAGAGACAATCTATGCTGTAGAAATAATCAAAGCTATAATTGTGCAACATGCCAAAAAGAAGGGTAAATTGGATAATCCAGACATCTGTTTTTGTTCACAAACGCAACGTAGAGATCCATAAACCCATCCAGGGCAAATACAGACTGCCTTGTATTTAAATTAAAATTAACTACCTACAGAAGAGGATGTCTATTTTTTTATTAGAAAGGTTGGGTTTCAGGGTTCTTAACAATGATGCTCAGTACATATTTCAGGTGAAACCATGGAAACAGCAGGAACCATTTTACTCAAAATAGAAATACCACAATGACCTTGACATTTAAAAGCTAATGCTGCACATTGTCATTTTGATTGTGAACGATGGGCTTATTATCATGTCTTCTGTTCCAAAATTGTTCTTGGTCTTCCATGAAGGAGTATTTGAAAGCTGGTGACTTCTCTCATCCTCCTTTTTCATGGGTGCAAGGTAGGAAAGTAGGAAATATGCAGGAAGACACAACAAACTGTAAATGATGGCAGCGGAGCTTGAGAGAGCGATGCTCAAAGGAATTCATTTGCACCTGAAGACTGTAGTTTGAATTCTGTCTGAAGACCCAACAGGCAAAACTTCTTACCTCAGGTAGCTGAGTGTGAATGTTTTTTTGCTGTCTGTGTGCAGAGAGACAGAATTTTTCTACCTTATATGTCTGAACAATACTAACTTTTCAAAATACTGCTGAATTTAAGGATTTAATCCTTTTGAGGATTGCTGAACAACGTAATTTCTCGGTCTACAACACCTGCATAAAAAACTAACTTCTACCATCTTTAAATAGTTGAAAATTGCAAAGGTATTTTTGCTTTTTGCTATGAAGCCTTTCTTCTTGGATCCTTTTTTCACTTCCTATTTGAATGGCATTCTTGTTGCTGAGACGTAATTGCTGATTTAAGGCCAGTGAGGGGACAAGGGACAACACAAGGCCCCCTCTAAGCAGGGCCCCATTGGAAAACACATCTTCCTTCTGAAAGGCGCTGTCCGCCACCACTTGTCCCTCTTGTAGGACCTGCGGCCAGGGACAGGCACCTGGCATGGCGGTTACTGCTTCTGCTCCAGTGTCAGCACCCTCTGCCACAGCCCTCGCCAGCGAGGAAGAGCAAGGCAATGCTGTGTTCAAGTGGGGTTGCAGGTTCAAGACCGTTGGGTTAAGTTCTTCACTGGTGCTAACTTCTTCAGAGGGTCTAACTGGAGGTCAAGTTTGGGAGGATGGGGCTGGCACTCCCAGTTATCCATCTTGTTCTACTTTGAGAAGACTAGGCCATATTTTTTTCCCCCGGGTATTCAGGCTTCCACAGATAGAGTCACAGACACTCCTAAAGAGGTTTCAGATGCACGTAGGTTGCTTCTCAAAAGACAAAAAATGGGTTGAAGGAGACAGTAACCTGGAGAATAAGCGCCTGGCAATGGAAATTTTACCATCGCCTTTTGTGAGGACAGGATTTTACCTTTCGACTTTGGGCAGCAGTTCACCTCTTGGGTGTAGCTAACACTTAGAAAATCCCCCCTTGTTGAATTCACCACTGCCCGCATCTACTAATTCACTGAACGCAAACCAACACATGTCAGTGGGAATTTCTGGTTAAACGAGGAGATGTAAAAGAGCTAGCATTGGGCACCATATAAAGAGAGACTTGAAATGCCTTCTGCAACTTGGTTTGCCTTCTCCAGCATCTTTTTACAGCTCCATTGAGTTCACGCCCTTTCTTTCAGTCTTCAGTTCAGCCCTTTCCCTTTATTTGGTTTGGACAGTTGGACTTGATGATCTTAGAGGTCTTTTCCAACCTGTGATTCTATGATTCTATGATTTATTACTGATGTGTAGTGTAGTTTGTGTGTGCATGTGCCTGTGTGCATGCCTGTGTGCACTTTACTGATCTTCTCTTTCACTTTGTTGAATAATATTTGTACTTCTAAATAAGATTTGTAATATTAATAGCCTGCTAACACAGCCCTCAAAGCTTTACTTACTTTGTCTTGTCCTCATGCTGGGAGCAACTCTTCCTTTAGGTGATGGATAGGAAGCCTATTTTCTGACATTTCAGATTCAGCAACGTCACGGCACGAAAGGCAGAATAACAGCTGCAGGGACAACAACGACAGACTAAAAACATCTGAGTGAAAATCTGCTTTATGAGAATCCTTCTAGGCAGGATTTCCTTTTAAAACTATTGAGAATTTTACATAGCCATTTTATATGTAAAATCATTTAATACCATTCACCACAGGTAATGTTGCATATTGAAAATGAATGCCCCGCAACATTTCTTGTACAAACACAACCTCTGTCCCTGTGGACCAGAAGGGTTTCTGAGGACTAGTAAAGACAGTAAGAAACTCCATGTTCGCTCATGTTGACAATGGCAGCAGCAGTCCCAGAGGTGTCCTATTTGACTTCAAGGCTGTCATGAGAGCTGTAAGTTCACACTCCCCAGCGTGTCCTTGAGCACTGCACAACACCCAGCTCTTAATGGTTCCTACAGACATATAATAACAATTAATACAAAGTATCTTTTAAAGTAAGAAAATAAAAGATTGCTTTCTGGGTGTAGAAAAGGCTATAGTGCCTGGCTTTGGCTGAGTGGACTCATGCTCTGGGGCACACTTAGCTCAGCAGCTTTCACACACTGCTTGGTCCCCAACTCTTTTGAGAGTTGTGTTATTGGTCACAGATATAACAGACAAAACAACATTTACTTAGTATCCAGGCCAGGACTGTGTTGCCAGCTGGGGTCACTGGAGGAAGAGAGGGGGCAGAGCCTCTTCCCACCACAGCAGAGTGGAAACTGTGTTTGCAGAAGAGGGAACTGCAGTCCCCCAGCTCCTCTTGCAATTCCACTTCTGGCAATGCCTTGTTCTGTTCTAGCCAGTATTTCTAATGCAAAGCTCCCATCTTCCTGCTATGATTTAACCTGCTAACTAAAGCTAAAATCAGAATAGGCCTTCCCCACAATGTCATGACAATAAGCATCTTACAAGTACCTGTGACTCTAAGTTGAAGAGCTGCACAGGTCATTGACTTAGCTTAACTGATACAGAATATCATAACTTAAAGATGCACTGCAACAGTCATCTTCCTCTTCTTGACAGCAACGAGGTGGATCACATCTGGAGGCAGCAGTAGAGGAGTAGGAAATTGAGGGCAGGAAATTCACTGAAGAAAAAATGGGGCTAGCTTGCGTTTCCCCCTTTGAGAAGGTGTCCTCTCAGCCTGATGTATCTCCGCCTGTCTCTGGTGAGACCCAGAAAGCACTAGAAATACCAAACCCACTGTGTGCAGGACCCACCAGCTCAATGGTCACCGCATCTCTGTTCTGCTGCCTCTCACTTCAGCTCCAAGTGCAGCAAGTTTCCCCAGCCGCTGCCCAGCCTATGAATACTAGATTAAATTCAGTGTTCATCCCTGGTGGCAGCTGGACAGCTGATCTTGGTCCTATGAGTAGAACAAACCCAACGGTATTTTCCTGAGCCCAGGGGAATCGCTTTGTCCTATGGCTCAGATCAGAATTTGGGCCACAGAGATTAGAGGTCAGGGCAACAGTGGGGTGGTCTTTAACACGGAGTGGGAGGCTGCAATAGTTTAAATTCACCACTGGATTTCGTACATAAGCCTCCATGACTGCCATACTTGAAAGCTTTCTCGGGTCAGCAGCTGCAGAGGCTACTGCTTGCCGAAATAAGCCTTCAGAGCGCCCACATTAAAAACATGTTTTCAAGGATAAAAGGTGAATAATGTTTCAGCATATGGTTCCTCTTAGAGCATTTCCTTTGGTTCTTTTTTCAACCTTATAATAATAAATACATAACTTCAGGATAATTTTGCATGCATTCCTCTAAGAGATCTGCTAGTTTTATTTGTATAGGGACCCGAAGGCTGTAAAATATACCCGGCTGGGCAAAATATTCCTCCTAAAAAACAACAAAACCCTGCTGTCATATCTGGCTTAAATCTGTTTTGAACATTGGTGCATATTTACCAGATGCTTTCCTGGCTACTTCTTTGCATCTCTGCTTTTTACACTGCATTGCTGCAGACCAGATAATCGTGACTAGCTCACTACATTCTTCTCTGGTTTTCATATTCTAGGTAGAGAAATTGGTTTAAGTGCTGAGGATGTACAGTAGCCCCAGGGCTTCAAAATGGCTTTACCTTTCCAGAGGTAAGGAGTAGAAGCCTTATGGTTTTATCTCAGACTGTAATTTTCCTCATTTCAGCAGTGTTTTCCCTTTTCAGCGCTACTGAAGCAGGAGGAAGCTAGCTTCTGTACTGGCAATTGAAGAACGTTTCTAATATTCTCAGATTTACTGAACCAATTATATTAAATCACATTTTAGATGGTAGTGTATTTCATGAGCCTATTCTCATCACTCCTTCTTGTGTTACTCTTACATAGTGCTACCTTTTCCTATATTCATCAGTGTTTAATTACTTTATTGCTACTCACTAATTAAACTTGTTTGTGATTTTATTTAAAGGTATTGGTTCTGAATGACATGCACTTTCCCTGGACAGATGCTCTTTCCCTTTGTGTGACGGCACAAATGCTGATTCCAGGTGGCACATTGCTGACTCCCATCTGAGGAGACTGGCTGGGGTGACACCTTGGAGCACCAGTTCTGAAACTGCCATGGTCCAGAAAGAAAAATTTGATGTGTCTAACTCTAGGAACACTGTAGATTTACTTAGAAGCTGGCAATGAAATTGATTTTTTTTCTTGCTCTGTGTTTAATTGTGCATTATAAATTTTGTGGGGGTTTTTATGTTTTGTACAAAACGCCTACATTTTCCAGTTGGTGATGTTTGTGGTCAGGGCATGCTGTGGCCCACAGTAGACTAAAAGCCTATTATGTCGTGGTAACTGGGATCAGGGGGTGATGATCCAGGAGTTCCCAGACATTTTTATGTTCCTGTGTACTGACTTTTGGAAAGGGTATTTTTACCCAGTGGCATTCTTCCATGTTTCTTCTATTGTGGCACGGATATTTTGTGATTTCGCCAGTGCGTTTCCCCTGAGAGAAATTAATGATCAGCTGGAGGGAAAAAACAATGAGCAAATGTTCTATTTTAATACGGAATTTTGAATTTGGATGTGGGTAAAGAATTCAAAGAGATTCAAACTGCTATTTCAAAGTATTTTGACTTTGTCACTTAACATTTAAAACTAGCATACTTAGAGGCATATAAGTGTAGAGAGGAAAATAAACTTTAAGGATGGCTAAGGTCATAATGCATATATTAACCAAATATAAATGTACTAACTTATACATGAATACAGAATTCTTGCCAAAAGGCCGCTGAAAGGTGACATTGAAGTAAAGTGGTAGATGCTGAGAAATGAGATCTCTGTGAACGAGAGTGAGAAGGAAATCTGGTTTAGTCTTTCTTCTTGGCTTTGATCCTGGGTTCAAACGATACTTCCACAGTTTCAGGTGGATGCTTATATCACTTTGAAAGCAGGATGTAGTAAATGAACTGGGACTTTCAGGGAAAAAAAAGTGAACATGAAGAATGAACTGGCATAGAAAGACATGCCACCACTCCCTTCTTCCTCTCCCATGTAGACTGTGCAAGTATCTCGTGTCTCCTTAATGCCTGATACTGATGTGGCAGCAGGAGAAAAAAGGCTTGAAACCAGAGGTGTAGATTTAGGAAACAATTATAGGCACTAAATGTGCCTTTGCGTTCAAGGCATATATCATATCTTATTGCTGCTAGGGTACCACAGCCCTGTACACATTCCTAACAAAGTATCCTGGTGTTCAATAATCTGTTATATCTTACCTGTAAATAACTTGGAATAAAGATATCTTTGATGATTAGCTGGTGGATTATCCACCTCTAGATATTCCTTGCTCAGGGCTACAGTGCAGCACGTACAGCATCGCACTGGAGGGTGAGCTGTGGCTCAAAGCTGCCCTGACTCGCGGCACCCTGCGGTGCCCGAGTGAGGGGCTCCAGCCCAGCCCCAGAGCCGAGGAAAAGGCCTGCTCCTCTGCCCAGCGCAGGGATGGAGGAAGCCCTCATGGCTCTCCTCAGACCTGAGAGACTGCCCGTAGAGCGGTCCTGTGCTGATTCTGAAAGCTTCCTGCACCCTCCCGCTTCCCTCTGCCCCACCAGACAAATTCCTAGCACAGTCTGACACGTTGCAGGATAGGGAATCAGAGACCTTGCCTCCCAGCTTGTCACTTCACATTTATCAATATGATCTCCAGAGGTTAATGGTATGTAGAAAAAGAAAACATGCCTTAGTTTCTCCTTGTTTCTTCTATGTTTTCTCTGATATTTTTAAAAAACTTTTTATTCTTTGTACTCCTTATGTATAAATACAACTGAGACTTTTTACACTCAGATCTACTTGCCAAAATAAGAGTTCTTCTGTGTGTACTTGCATAGAAGATAGACACAAATAATTGAGAGTCAGTCCCATTTTTAAGATGCTTGACTAGCTTTTTCAGACAAACACACTTGAACATTGGGCTTTTGCTTGAGAAGGAAAGTCTAATTTTGAACACAGCTGTTAAAATTATCTCAAGTGGGTTCACTATAACTTAATTCCTGAGACTTGGCATCTTCTAAAATAAAATAGCAAGCACTACAGAAGCATCACTGTGACTCATATGGGTGGCATGGGTTTTATCCTGCTACTAGGCATTCAAAGGCGTTTATAGGCATGGTGCCAGATCCAGCCCTGCAATGGGCAAGGCATGCCAGAGCCTTCCCTGTGCTACCCTTTGCAGGTAGCCTTATCGCCTGCTGCTTCTGAGCAGGCCCCCACACAGATGCCAGCCCAGCTTACCGCCTCGCTGTGCCCAATGATCACTGGGCAGCCAACTGAACCCATCGCTCCCACCACCCTGGCACCGCTGTGGATCTTGGGGCTGCTCCCTGCCTGGGCTGTGCTTGCCCTGGGCTCACAGCCTGCCTTTCCCTCACGGCACACAGGCTCAAGGTGCAAGTTAATAGCTGTCTGAAACACTTTTTCCCACTATTTCCCACTGCAATGTTGCCCTCTGCTCTTGGGTGATTAAAATTCTCAATTTGTAAGTAAAAATTTTCTCTCCCACAGGGCAAACTATTATGTAGAGGCATGACCTCCATGAGAAAAGGTAATCCTTTCTGCTCTGATAAGTGCAGTTTTAATGCTGATAGCTGTCACCCCTGAGCTTAACCGTTATATCTGAGACTGTCTTCCTCTTTTCTTCCATTCCCCTATTGCTTTGCACCTCCATGGCATTCATGGTTTCGTTATTTCATTCACGAAATTGTAGCTAGCTCTCCTCTGGAGACCTACAAATGTTAAGGTGGATCTATCTGAACAGTATCTGAGGGTTAAGATAATTTCTTGTACTAAATGAGCTCTTTAGTTTAGGATCTGCTGTTATAAGGGCTCTCTCCGACATTCCAAATAAAAATAATGAGTTGCTCTCTTCCAGCAGTGAGCTGCCCTCGGGAGTTCATTAGGACACTAACTTGGTAAGGGTCCCTGAGGAGTGAAGTTACTTGTGCTTTCGCTTTATGCTTCCCAATGCTCACGCTCCAGGAGGACCTAAAGCCCATTAGCCTCCTAATGCACATCCTGTTTTGCTTATTGCTTTATTAATATTGGGCTGGCAATGAAGAGCAGATGTTGCCCAAAAACGGCAGCAGTGTTAGGGAAAAGGGGAAGGAAGACAAGTGCGTTGATTTATTGTGTTTGTGGCATAGCATCGAGTGGAAAACCTGGCTGGAAATCCGAAATACTGAAAGAAAAGCAGAGCCATCAGCTCGTGCCACCCTTCAGCTGAGTTCTTCCCTCTCTTCGTGGCTTGGAATAGACCAGGCTGAGACACCTCCTTGGGTGTCAGCAGCTCCTTGGTCTAGCAAGTACATGTGAAGCCCCAAATCCATCACAACAAAAGTGTGACCTCAAGAAGATGGTGCCTTTGTAGCTCTTTCACCTTCTCTTCTGAAACCGATACAGCTCATGAGACTAAGCCAGCCTGAGCTAAGGTACCGCTTTCCCCCTCTGCTGATGGTTACCATCTCTCTGCCAAAAGGTCGCGTCCCTCAAAGGACAGCAGCCGAGAAGGCTGGGTGAGCGATCACCAGCGCAGTGGGGGAAGTCCACAATGGAAAGCGGTTGTCAGCGGGGAACTTCGGTAGGCGTTGTTAAGACAGAGGGCCAGTCGCCCACTAGTCCTGACTTAATGTCTCTCACTAACACATAGAAATCAAAAGCGGGATGTCAGCCTCAGCCTGGCAGAACAGGAACTATGTTCCCTTGCAACTGTAGCCATAAACAGACCGTTCTGCAACACCAGCTGATTGCTTTGTGCTTGAGGGATACCACGCATTTTAAATTCACTGTGGTGGAACTTTAAAAGCGGGAAGTTTGCATAGTAAGTCTTGCACATTTATATTTTATTGTGAACTTGGGTACCATCATTGCACCTTCTGTAATCAATCTGTCAAGTGAAGAGAGTAATATTGATTTCCCATTCTTCACTTGGCACTGGATGCTCATACCCACTGCAGGCTACAAACACTCTCTTTGCTCAGCTAACCTGTTATTTCAGTATTCGGAGCCAAAAGTAAGCAGGAAGTTGGGCATTTGGGCAGCTGTAGTCAGCTGGAGTAACTTCTTTAAGCAAACATCTTCACCTAGTCCTAAGGACAATTTTATCTCTTGATAGGTTTGCCACTGAGGAAGAAATTGAAATTGTACCTGTTTGCAGGCTGTACTGTTTGCTGCTGCTGTCAAGGCTGGCAATGCTACACCCTTACATTTTCCCATGGGATTGGAGAATTCTTTTGTGATATCTACTGTTATTCTGTGATCTCACGAAAATGATTGTTGGTTTTACACCATAATGGCTAGGAATCCTGGTCATAGAACAAGATCTCAAAGCTGATGTATAAATATATGGTCTACAAGGCTTACAAACTGCAGTTATAGGTTCTTCTACCAGTTCAAGTGAAATCAAGTTACTGAAGTTTAATGGGTTACTGCCTACCAGGTGAATTACACGTATGTTCTCAGGGATGGTGCAGTGAGATGACTGCGTTGAACTAAGAGCTCGCCCTTGCTGGAATGGGCTATCCTCTCTTTCCCCATGGACCTTCCCTCTTCCTTCCCTTTTTCTTGCAAGTTCTTGTGCTTCCATCCTTGGTGAAGTGATCCAGATCATAAAAGCAGCAAAAATGTTTCTTTCCCTTGGATCGGTTTCCTGCAGCCCCAGGGAGCTGAATCAGCTTACTGAGGGCTGAGCCGAGTGGCAGAGCTGGCATGAAGGAAGCTGTGGCCATGAGGGGCTGACAGTGCAAGAGGAGTAAAAAGAAGAGAGGAGCTGCATTAAAAAAAAAAAAAAAATTACTGTGGGATGATGAGATAGAAGGAACTGTGTCAGGGACCTTATGTAGAAAGAACCATTGAGATGGAGAATCATTAAGATGAGTTTTTCCAGGATCCTTGAAAACCTATCTGAATTGAAGAGAATACTAAAACTACAGGCCTAGTAAAATACCAGACTTGGGGTACCTTATCAACAGCATAAACAGGGTGAAAACCTAGGAGAAAAAAAAATAGTATTGTTTTGGCTGTGTTGAGTGAGAACTGTCTGAGTGCTAAGCAAGCACATAAGGTATCAAGCACAAGAAGCCTGATAAAAATTGAAAATGGTACCTTATGAAACCATCTTATCGATCTAGATTATAAATACATAAACAAATGCGGTCAGTCAGTCTTAACCACTTTTTTTTTCTGAAGGAGGGGAAACAAATCAAAGGTAAATCCTCTATCCTGTCAGAAAAGCACTAGCTATTCAGAAACGTGTAGGACACCACCCTTCTTTGGTGTGTTTCTTGGCATCATTTTATGGTAAAGCTTAGGGCAAAAAGAGGAATACCTCATCAGTTCACCCCCTATCAAACCGCAACACGTGTAGTGATTTGCAGGACTACCTAGACTTAGCACCAGGGCTTTAAAGACAGAGACTTGAGAGGAAAGCAAACCAGTGTGATTCAAGACACGACACAAACCGCGAAAAGGGTTAGAGGAGGAAACTCTGCGAGGAGTAAACTCCAAACCGCTTTTCCCAGGTTCTGCGCGCATTTCCCACTCCTGCAGGTGGGTCACACTGGAGACAAAAGCCTCAGCAAAACGGATCATCAGGTGCCCTGGTTTTCCTGTTTTCCAAAAAATAAAACCAAACCCACCCAGAGCAAAACTCCCTCTGTTCTTTCTTCGCACTTTTCGGGAGAGGCTGTAACGGAGGTCTCTCCTCCTGAGCGTTTCCCTGTCACAAAACAGGGTGCCACACCGCGGAGCATCCCCCCAAGGGCCGCCCGGGGCCGACAGCCCCGCCGGCACCCCGCGGAGCACCCAGCCGCCTTCCCCAGCCCCCGGCAGCCCCTCGCCCAGCCTGCCCCGCCGCCGGCACCGGGCCCCCCTCCCGCAGGGGCTCCCTAGGCTCTTGCGAGGGGGCTGCCGCTCCCCCCTGTCGGTGCTGCTGGCTCCTCGGAGGGGACGCGAGCCCCGGGCGGCATCGCCCAGCCCGGCCCGGCGGCAGCGGCGGGCGCGCCTGCGCTGGGCCGCGCCGCCGGGGGAGGCGGAGGCGGCCGAGGGGGACCCGGCGCTGGGTGACAGGCGGGGGCGCAGGGCCCGGCTCGGCCGCCCCTCTGCCCCCCCCCCCCCCGGCGCTGGGTGACACGGTGAGTAGCCCTGTGCTTCTCCTCCGCGGCGGCGGCCGGGAGGAGGGAGCCTGCTGCCCGCCCTCGGGCTGCCGTCCCCCCCCCCGCACCGAGCAGAAGGCGGCGGGGAGACAAAAGCGGACAAAGGAGGGGAGAGGCGCGTTCCGCCACCGGGGCGGGCGGGACTCGGCGGCCCCGCGTCTCCGCGGGCACGGGGGGCGCCCGGGCGGCCAGGTCGGCCGCGGGGTGCCGGCTCCCAGGGTGCCCGCGGCCGCCGCCCCGGCGTCGGCTTTGTTCCCCGCTCCTCCGCCCGCCGAGTTGTAGCGGGGGATTTATTCCAGCGTGTTTATTTTTAGGCTGGAAAATAAAAAGGCTTGGCGCGGCGACCTTTGCCTGCCGCACCCGGCGCCGGGTAAAAGGGCCGCCCCTGCTCCGGTGTCAGTCCGTGTGTTGTCCCCCGGGTCGCGGTGCCTCGGCCGGAGGTCGGGCGGGCGGGGAGGGGCTGCGCCGGGGCCGGCGGCTCTGACCCCCCGCGCTTGCTCTCCGCCCCGCAGATCGGCAGCGACCGCCCCGGAGCTCCTGTCACCGGCGGCGCGGACTGAGGAGGATGCGGGCGGCGGAGCGGCGGCAGCAGCGGCGCTCCCCGGCGGCGGGCGGGCTGGCCGCGGGGCCCCGGCGGGCGGCTGAGGGAGGAATGGAGCCACAAAGGACTTGGGCTGACACGTGCGGCGGGGCGGCCGGCGGCCGCGGCTAGGGCCACCCCCTCCCCTCCCTCCTCCCCTCCCCGCTATGCTGCGCTCCCGCCGGGCCCCTCAGCGCGCTCGACGCACGGCGGCGATGGAGCCGGCCGGGCTCCTCTGAGGCCGCGGCCGGACCCGGCATGGCCTCGTCGGGGATCCCGGCGCAGCGGCGCCCCGGGGCGGAGGAGCGGCCGGAGGCGGCGGTGGGGGGGGGCCGGGCGGAGGCGCCGCGCTGCCGCAGCCTGCCCGCGCTCGGCTCCCCCCTGGCGGCCGGGGGGGGCGGCGGCGGCGGCTCCCCGCCGAGCCCCGCTCCCGAGGACGGGCGGGCCGGGGCCGCCGGGCCCCCCGCCGCCGGCAGCGGGAGCTTCCCCCGGAGGGCGGCGCCCGGCCAAGGGGCGTCCCCGGGCCCCCCGCTGGCGCTGCGGCCGCCGGCGCTGCTGCTGGCGGGCCCCCCGGGCAGGGCGTGCCTGCGGGCCGTGCTGGCGGACTCGCGGTTCTTCTTGGTGTGCATGTGCTTCCTGACCTTCATCCAGTCCCTCATGGTCTCCGGCTACCTGAGCAGCGTCATCACCACCATTGAGCGGAGATACAGCCTCAAGAGCTCGGAGTCGGGGCTGCTGGTCAGCTGCTTCGACGTCGGGAGCCTGGTGGTGGTGGTCTTCATCAGCTACTTCGGGGGGCGCGGGCGGAGGCCTCTCTGGCTGGCCGTAGGGGGCTTTTTCATCGCCCTGGGGGCCGCGCTCTTCTCCTTACCTCACTTCATCTCCCCGCCGTACCAGATCCAGGAACTGAACTCCTCTGTCAGCAACGAGGGCTTGTGCGTGGCTGGCAACGGCACCACCAGGGAGCGTTGGGACTCGCCGGCCTGCCTCAAGGATTCCGGCGGGAACGACCACTCTCTCTACGTAGCTTTGTTCATTTGTGCCCAGATCCTCATTGGCATGGGCTCGACGCCCATCTATACCTTGGGACCAACCTACTTGGATGACAACGTCAAGAAGGAGAACGCGTCTCTGTACCTAGGTAAGGCATCTGAGTACCGCGGGGGCTTTGGAGGCTGAACCCCAGCCCCCTCCAAGGGACCAGTTACAGCTGCCTCTGCCCGGGTCCTTCTGAACAACCTCTGCGCTAAGCTTTCCTTCTCAAGGGAGCTTCCGAAGTAAAATTGCCGTGCTTCCCGATTCTAAAACACTTTTTTTCCTCATTCTTGTGGAGTGGTGAACAGTGGCGAGAGGTGAAGCGAAGGCAGCGTGCGTAACAGCGGCTGTACTCACACCCTCCCGCATGGGGACGGGACAGCAGAGGCGGCCGGCTTCCCTGACGCTCTTCAGCACTTGGCGTTAGCCGGTGACTTTTTCAGAAAGCAATGCTACATTTGCTGTGCCCCTGCAAGCTCCTTTTTTGCTAATACCGAAGCCATATATTTCTAACTTTTGGTCAGCATGCCTTTAGCCTGGAGTCTCCATGATTTTAGTGTTTTGTGAGCACTTTGATAGATTGTGGCATGCTTCGTTTTACTTTGCCAGCATTCGTTTAACGAGCGATGAATTCTGGCCGGCATCGGTGAATCATCTGGCAACTCTGGGTGGGTTAAAAAAAAGTTGATAAAATAGCAAGCAAAATCTGCAGGTTTAGGATCTCTGCTCATTTAGGAGCCAAATGAGAGCCTGATCTGGCACCTGGCTTTTGGCAGGTACCGACGGGTCTGCTGGTGGTCGTTCTTCGGATGGGGGAGAGGGGTTTCTCAGATAACCGGGTACTGAACTTGCGCGGAGTTTGAAGGCGGTAACAAACACCATACATTTCTGATAGTTTGTGTGATGCGTGAGAAGACTGTTCTCTGAATCTGCATTAGTATCTGACGTGATTCCGTAAGAAATGAACCTCACGTGCTGCTTCAAATTCCTTTCGAATAAGGAGAGGCACTCAGGGGGCTGAGAGAGCTGCCAAGGGGCTTGGGATGCTCAGCGCTACCATTTGCAGTTCAATTTACTTCGGCTTTACGATAACCGTGGAGATAATAATTCCGTGCCAAATAGGCGTGCGTGAAAGGAATGCAGTCGTGGGGGAGGTGTGCAATTACTTTATTAAGCAAAAGTAGTGATCTGGATCAGTATTTTTATTCGTTTTGACCTGTTCCTCAGCAATTCGCCCGTTCCCTGAAACGTTTTGAAGCCATGCACAGTCTGTGTGCAGCGTCTTGAGCCAGCCTGAGGCACTGCTGGTGTTTGGAAGGAGGGAGAGGTATTGTCTGTGTCTTTTCTGTTGTTTCCACAGCATGGCTAGTCTGTCCGATGAAATATTTGACAAAGTGTTTTCCCTCTCTCCCTCCCCTCTGAGAAAGGTTAAGTGGTATGGAAATCTAGATTAACCTGGCATCAAGTTTATTGGCAGTGTGAAAAAGCAAAGCATCTTGTTGCTGAGGTTAGTAACTACAGTTTGAAGTGGCAGAGAGGGGTCCGAGACGTTTGCATATAGATGATTTCAGACAGTCCTCAAAAACGTGGGAATAAAAGGAGATGGAAAGGCTGTGGGTGAGGAGTGAAGGGCAGAAGAGACGAACAGCGTGAGGGGAGGAAGAAGTCTTCACCAAAGGGGGAAGCAAGGTCAGCGGTCAGAAATCCTCGCTGTGCAGGAGGAGCGATGCCCACCGCTGCAGCGCTTCTAGCACGGGAAATAGTAATCAAGTGACTCAGGTAGCTTTTAATTGCGGCAAAGATCAGCCTTAAGGTTAACAAAAGTAAAAGACGCCAGCAGCTGTTGGAAGACTGTGTGTGACCCTGAAGCCGGGCGCTGAAGGCGGCTTTGATCTACGCTAGGAATATCCTCGCAGAGCTGGAGTTTGTATGTAGTGGTTCGGGAGAGTAAAGATGAGGTACCCAGCTACACTGTACCTGAAAAATTTATGCCTGTGATCTGATTGTGTCCACGGGGAGAAGAATTAAAATGAACACAAAGCGTGTTTAAACGTCGAGTGAAATGTAGCATCACCTCCTTTCAGTCTTTAAGCTGCTCGGGGTGAGAAGCAGCGTTGCTTGCCGTTGGAAAGCTTGGTATTATCTTTTTTAAATAGTGTGAAATTCTGAGTAAGCTTTTAGCTTGTTCAGGTTTGAATATTTACCTTGCTTTAGGCTTAGGCCAATGACTTTTTGAGGGGCAGGAAGAAGTCTGAGTTCCATGGAAAAAAAGAGGAAGAGCATTGTGTGGGACGTTGATGTGAGCAAGCATGCTTTTTTTGAGCTTCTCAGTGGCTTGGAATGTTTCATGTCCTCAAGGAGAGGGATTTGTGGGTGGCGGACAGCCCAGCCGGGCGTGGGGATGGGATAGGGGTGGCCAGGGCATGGTTCTGCCGGCTGCTGCACGTCTTGTGTTGTGCAGTGGCTGTTTCTCAAGGCAGTGTGGTTGTATTACTTGGGCAAAGTATGCAAGTGATGTCCAAAAATGTATAAATGTATGTATGCACGTAGGTATGAGCTAACAAAAAGTCTTGGAGTAAGCCATGGGAGTAGAGAAGCTTTGAAGAAAGCCCGGTGAAACAGATCCGACTCACACAGATCTATGTGTCTGAGTGAGGACAGTTAATTTAAAAAAAGTATCCTCTAACATAAAGTGGAAGGTCACTAATGTGTTTATTCGTAATCATGCTGGTGTTACATTCTACGTTGTTTTTCCAAAGAAATGTAACATATATAAAGACGTGTTCAGATGAGAAACATTTCTTGACGAGCTTGCACATGGTATAAGTTCCACCGAGCTGCAGCACCGAAGAGCTTTTCTACCCTGCGAGCGTGCCCGCTAATCGTAGGTCAGTAAAGCCCCCCTGAGTATCACTAATCCTGATTCTGCAAAAACTCACCTTATGTGGCTGTGGAAGCTATTTTATTTATTTTCCAAGTTAATCCAGCTCTGGGCTCGAGTGGCAATGACATATCCTCTTAAGTGTAGGCATGCAAGCTCAACGCGGACAGCTGTTTTAACATTCCTGGCTGGAAGTCCTGCTCTCAAAAAACATATTTGATGCTTACACATAGTCTCTTGGCTGCCCACACTGAAGTCCATCTGTCAGGGTGGCACGGCGCCAGTTGACAAGGTGGTATGTCATTTTTTAGTCGGACAAAGGTGCCAAGCAAGGATGTGTGTTTGGGCCGCCTGCATAGCAATGTGCGAGCTCACTCTTCAGCGGGATGTTTCTTCCTTGCGAAGGCAGTGGCACCTCCGGGTCGTCCTGCCACTTAAACCCAGCGGTGCTTTGATGCCCTGATGCTAGCTTTGAGAAAATGTATGACATCAGGCTTGGAAACAAGTTGTGATTGTAACAGGTGCCTAGGAAATGTAAGAACAGACTCCCTTAATCACAGATAATCCAAAATGGAAGTTGCACGCTTTCTGTAAAAACTGGGCGGCCACTCAGTTGTCTTTGTCCACTCCTAAAGTCTCTCCCTTCGGTGCTCGGCTGTACGGTAGCATGTCTGTCGACAGCTCCCTGATGTGTACAGGATCCCCTTTCAATTAATTAATTAATTAAATTAATTGCAATTTAATTTGGAGTCAAATTGGACTTCATGAATCTTTGTTTTGTACTCTTGATGGTGTTTCTGCTACTTGTCAAATTCTAGCACTTAAACACAGTGTATTTTTTCTAAACAATGTGGGTTTTTTTGTAGGGATCCAATAGTTTGTCTTGAATGTGAGTTTACCTTGTGTTTGTATCACGAATTTTAAAAGCAGTTCCTTAAAATTAACTGTGGCACTTGGAAAAGGAAGTTTTATTAGTGGCATTACAGTGCCTGAATAATTTTTAAATATTTTGCTTCTTTTGCAAGTGGATATTGTGATAAAAAAGGAATTTACTTATTAGTATTTGAATTGAATTGAATTACTTATAATTTATTTGAAAATTTATTTTGAAAATTCACAGATAGAAAGTCACTGTAAGGTTTTACAGAAATATTACATTAATGAAAATACTTAAGCATTCAGGAATGGCTTTCACCAGTACCCCCAGAAAAATGACTAGTGGATGAATTAGTCATTGGGCTAAGGATATTTTATTTCAGTTTCCAGAATGCTATAGGCTGGTTAGGGTATGTTATGAGAAAAGGGTCTAAGTCAGTTTAATTTCATGCAGACTCTCCATAGTTCTGGGAACAAACCGGAATTACAAAATCCAAAGATTAAGCTTTTATGTGGTAAGAGCTGAAAAATTGGATAAACCTGTGGAAATGGGGTTGATGCAGATAATGACTTGAGAGCCAGGGAAGTAAAATCCTTTCCTAACCTGGAAAAAGGGTAAATATTTAGACTAGTTTCAAAAGTATCTTGGACTTTAGCTTTGTTTTCCTGAGGATCATGTGTGGGTTGCTGTTTCTAGCGTTAGGTAAACCATTTATCTGTGACTATATTCTACTTGGAAATTGCCTGCTTACCAGTGTTTTACAGTTGGATGCTTTGTGTAGCCCTTGTCTTTTACAGACTTCTCCAAAGCCTGTATATATGTTGATTGTATTTATTGTATTTCTAATCAAATCTACCCCTATATCCACATCCCACCTGGAAGGAAGGGGCAGGAGGAGTAGCTTCACGAACTCCATCAGAAACCCACTGCCTCTGCCCTCTGGGTCCCAGGGCAGAGTCCAGCTGTGGAATGAGCTGGGCCTCCATAACGTGGTGTTGCCTGCGTGTTGGCACGGGAAGCA
Organism: Opisthocomus hoazin; assembly: GCF_030867145.1. Taxonomy (NCBI): domain Eukaryota; kingdom Metazoa; phylum Chordata; class Aves; order Opisthocomiformes; family Opisthocomidae; genus Opisthocomus; species Opisthocomus hoazin. The sequence goes on from NC_134416.1 coordinate 39,492,438, forward strand.
CTGGGTTTTTGTGCCGCTTTGATTGATTCGTTGTGGTCTGGCCGCTTCTGGGGTTACAGATGCTGCTGGAGGACAGGAGCTGGAGCCTGCAGAGGGCTTTGGGACCTCTGTTTGGATGCTGCAAGATCACTGAGGTTTTCCAAGGAGGGATCAACTTTCTAGCTGAACAGGAGGGACCATCTGGAAGCAGTGAAATGGCTGACCAGCATTTCATTTTATTGTCATCATTCAGTGTATGACCACTTGTGGTTTACATTGAATACGCCTCCTGCTACCCGATATCTGGAAGGCTGGTTTCCTACAGGGTTTTCTCAGCATTGATCCTTAGAGTTGGTAAACCCTACAGACATAGTACATTTATTTTTACAGCATGCCTGTGAGGAGGCAGGATTTTATGAATAAAAAATTGAAGCAAAAGGGCATGTTCGCCAGCTTGCTGTATTTCTCTTGTAAAAGAGCAGTGTGCTGAGCTTATTCCTCAATTAGAGGGTTTTAGTTTATCTGCCTGAAAGCCACATCTTGGTTTATCCATAGGCTAACAGTAGGACTTGGCCCATCAGCAGTCTTTTTTGTACAAATACACGCTTGCTTTGTTTGCACACGGAGCTGGGCAGAGGTGGCTGCAGACTGAGTGCACTGTGCTCCCGGCTGGGCGTACGGAGCAGCTTGGGATGCAGGTGAAGTGACTGCAGGTCTGTTTCTGCACATGGGTTGTACTGTTTTCCCACACAGCTGAGTTAGCACTCAGAGGGTTCAGTATTGTGCTTCTCTGGCATTTCTGTGGCATCTTTTTTGTTAAAACGCTGATCAGGCAGCAGGCATGGTTCCTAATAATTATTTAAAGTAGCACTATGCAATTTTATTGCCCTTTCCTGTAGCTGAGGAGATAAAAAGATAAATTTTACTTTTCTTCTCCACTTTAGTCTCCTGCTCCATAGGTGTACTGATATTTTTTTTTTTCATAGTAAAATCCTAGATGTGTTTTTTTTTTAGGCATTTAGAGAAGGCGGGTTCTGTGTCGGGGTAAGCAATGTGTACGTATGATGTGTTCCATGAAAGGTGGGGGCAGGCTTTCCTCAGAAGTTTTCTGCCTGCGGGGTTTAATGTCTGAGTGATACACCTTCACTTGCTCTGCCAGTGTCGTGTCCCGTGGGGATGCTTTCTGCATCTCTCCTGTTGTGTCCTTGCCGTGAGCTACGGCATAGTTCACAAGCGGCTGTATTGAGAAAGCGTCACTTGAAGTAACTGGCAAAATGAGCTTTGCCCGTCTGAGGAGCAAGAAGAGTCTTACGCACATGTCTCTTTCCTTTTGTATTAAAGGAGAAAAACTGGGTTGCATCCAGGGGTCTGAAACTCACTGAAGTCCCAGGCCCAGTTGTTTTCCTTGCTTAGCATTTCTCAAAATGCTTAGCATTTTGTTTCTGAGACTGATGGTGCCCTTTTCACCTGCTCGAGCTTGAGAATGGTGTTTTCTTGGGAAGCAGCTCCTTTCTTCTCTGGCAAGTGTCTAAACCTGCCTCAGTCCCTGGAGAAGCTTGGAAACTTAGATGTGAAAGTGGCCTTTAAGTAACAGCTTGTTTGTCCCTCTCCCAGGAGCCGAAGGCTTGGGATCTCGTGTCTGATTACCTCGGGGCTGGAAACTGTAGCTGTCTGCTGGATACCCTGACTATTTTGTAAAGGGTCGCCATAACTACTCCGGTAGCAAGTGGGTTAGAGATGCTTTGTGTTTCTTGCGTTTTCCCTTAAGTCTCATTCGGTGGCGGCCTCACCTGGGAGGGTTTAATTGCTGTGAAAGCACTTATGCGGTCAAAAGAGAGGAGATGGGATTTCTCTGTACCAGCATTCAAAGATACATAGGTTTGTGTCTCGGCTGTGCAGGCAACATGGGTGGTTAAATAAACTAGGCTCAACCTGCCGTTTCCCCGTGAAGGCCAGCGTCTAAAAATTCTGATTTTTGAAGTAGGTGAATGGATTTCATCCATGGATTTTAAAAGAGCGGAAAAGTAACTCAATCATATTAGACTCTTTAGTCTCACGCTCTCTTTTTAATCCTAATTTAAGTCTTTTTTCATCCTGATAGTACTTTTAAAACCTTTATTACTTGGGAAGCATGAACTCAGTTTTCCTTTTTTGTCATTTTTACATGCATTCCTTACTTCTTTTGAAAATCATCGAGAAGTTACTGTGCAAAAATGGCACATATTTCAGCAGGTCCCCTCTGGCAGTTGTTGCCTGTGTTGACTGTAGGGGTCAAAGTAAGTGTTAGCTCTGTCTCGCGCTGCTGATGGGTGGGACGCTGCCACATGGACTCTGCAGGCAGGGCAAGCCCACTGCCTGCCTTCCTGTGAATCATTGCCACAGCTGTCAAAATTTCATCTCCAAGCCCAAGGGTGCCCGTTCAAACCCCTCAGCAGCTACGGAGGATGCTGGGAGGTGTTAGGGCTGTAATCTGAAGGCGCTGAAGCGGCACAGTCGAAATGTTTTGCCCGGGGGACTTCTAGAAGTGAGGACTCTGGACAAGAAGCAAGGGACTCTCTTGGCCTTCTGAGTCCTGGTGTCCATGCTTTTTACTCAAGCAGCACGGCTCAATGGGACTATTTGGGCATGCGGGCTGGAGCTAGCAAAGTCTACAGCGGCAGATGACTCTGGTTGCATGCAAACTAGTTTTGCTTGAGTCAGCCACATCCATACCCCAACTCCTTCCAAGTGCCCAGAAAAAAACAGGACATTTCCCATGTCGGGAAAGAATGTCAGCATCCGGCAACATGGAGAAGTATGGGCTCTGTCCTGCTTTGCTGCTGAACAGTTGGGAGTTTGGGCATCTGTTGTGCTGTCACATGGCCAGAAATTCAGACACGCTGCATGGCATTAGTGAGAGAGCTAACGAACCCGGGTCTTTCCTCTTTCCTTTTCTTCATCCTTCTCTTCTGCCGAAGTGAATTTGTTCTTCCTTGAGAAATCAGGTAGTGTGAACACAGAAACTCAAGTGTTATTTTATGCTGCTGTTACACCTGATAAGCTGAAAGCACGAATTCTCATGTAGGCAAACAGCTTACTTGGCGGCAAAGACACATTACACTGGTGGAAAACATTGTACTCTGGTATGAATTACATTTTAACTAGTCTCATGGTGAGTTTGGAGGAGATGCAATTGGAAAAAACATGTATATTTTTACTTGTAATTTGAATGAGCAAATACGAAAATTAATCAAAGAAAAGAAACATGAACTGTATCACATGAAGTACTTGCAAAATAGTACTGCATGTCCACTAATTGTATGCTCCTGTGCTGTTTGTCTTTCATCCTCTTCTCCATTCTCAATACAGGCTCGCTTTCTTTTCGTTAGCTTGCTGGGATATTTTTTGGTTGCTCCCATTTTTTTCCTTGCATATAAGGATAGTAACACTTTCTTTGCCTTGTGCCATGCACAGTAGGACCTCAATCTGACTGTTACCCTTTGCACATTTTATTTTTGGTGCTTATAGAATTACAATGAAAGCCTCCATAGTGTCTCGGGATTGATTTTCGTGAAGTCCAGTGCTGACCTGAAACCAGATACCATCTCCTCAGTTGTTTGAATTTAGTAAGCTTGTGTAAATTAGCAACCACTTTGCGTATTTATCTGTCTGGTTTCACATGGCTCCTTCTAAGTGATAAAAAGTAGATCCTTGATGGATTCTCCTGTGGTTGTATCCTTTCCTTTCTAGATTAAGATATCATCTAGAGTCAGAATATCTCAGATAATCCATGTATTAGCTGCGTGTATCTTCTGATAGATGCGTTGCTAGCCATAGCATGGTATTTGCTGTTTCATGCACAAGTTGTACTTTACCCCAGTGTTTGTCACAGATTTGTTCACAGTGCTTTACTTCAGGTATCATGTTGGTACTCAAAGGTGCCAGTGAGCTCCTCAAGGACGACACCTTGGTTCCCACTGCTGTTTTTCAGGCCCTGGTTAGATTAAAATCTAAGTACCTGAGCTCCCCAGCAGTCCTTTTAAGAAATGCGTTTTTAAACCAAAGTAGATAGTGAAATAGTTGTGAGCACTCTGTGGTGGCTGCTAACCTGCAATTACTCCAACAGAACATGTTAAGCAAGCCTCATTTGTGTGTAAATATATCTAAAGGAAATGCTCTAAGATATTATCTGATGTTGCTGTGTGTTAAGCTTTCCATGTACTTAGAGAGAAATTGCTGTATTTAGCTGAAAAGTTGACTGAGCAGATTTTACTAGGTGTAAGACAGCTGAAAACACTACCTCTACCATCAGAGGTCCCAAAGGAATCAGCTCATAGGCTCAGAGGTCAAAACCATGTGCAATTCATGAGCAGAATACCCTGAGGATGTTGGCTAGATGGGATTTTTCAGCTGAAGAAAAACCAGGAAAGGTGAAGGAGAAGGGTAGGTTTGGTGCCAGCGGTGTGGGACCAGCAGTGCTCTTCTCTGGTGTGGTCCAGAGTGGTGGGGGGCACAGCAAGAAGCGACTCTGGGCCTGGGGGCACCTGCTGGGGCTGCTTCCAGGTGGAGCCCATGGGAAGGAGTGAAGATGCTGCTCTAAGTGTCTGTGGAGTCCAGCAAAGCCCGTGGCAAGGCCAGGGAGTTTTGGAGATGGAGACAACAGGGAACCTTTGCTTCTGCCCACACTTTTCTTCCCTCCAGCCCGGCATTTCCCACTTTTTCCCGACATGCCTCTCCATGCCATCCGTCAATCCCTGCCACTTCAGTAGTTGGAGTTTAAAAAATAATAGCAAAATAGCTTGCCCCTTTGTGATTTTTAATCTGAATTTACGTTTCCGTTTGTTACTTCATCCCAGTGAGTGAAGAAGAGGTTTAATAGAGAGTATAACCTTTTGGAGTGCAAGTAGCTTCAGTAATAAACCTCCCACTCCTAAAAGTAAAAAAATTTGCAGAAGACCACTATATAATATTAGAATCTGTGATTTTGGTAAACATGATGGGCAATTTATATCAAGTTGATTTAATACAGCTGTCTAGTGATAGAAATAGTGAGGGGATCCCTAGGGAAATTTTGCAGTCATGGGGGAATATGGATAACATATGAGCTTTTGAGTCTGCGATAGGTAGTCCTGATGCACACAAATCCAGGCATTTATCTGGTAGGTTATATAATTGACCTAAACCAGGAATTTCAGAAAATTAATTTCTTCTGCTAATAGCATGACTGAGGGCAGGAAGTGGGATTTTGGGGTTGTCTGAAACAAGTAGGTGTTAGTTCGTTACCACACCTGCATTGTGTAACTTGAGGAATATTGGTCCTGTTCTATACAGAGAGTAAAAAGGCTCTGAACTCAGCATGGCGTCATTGACATGTAATGCCATAACCATAAACAATTTTTCAAAGACAGAGCTCAGGACTGAATGGATGCTTGAAGGAAGAGCTGTACTCTAAATTATAGTTCCCAAGTAGCAATTGCACTCTCCTGATATATGGAAGCTCTGTATGTTCATTGACATCAGTGACTGAATATTTTAACGGGACAGTGATTATAATGGAAAAGATGTAGCTGGCTGGTGTGAAATCCTTTGGCTGCAGAAGCAAAGTAAGCAATGATATCCCTATGTCTACTCTCATGGCTTCCCCAAAAGCGCTGGGAGAAGGAAGGTGAGCACTTCTGAAGAGTATGCTCTGCATTTAGGAGTACCTCTGTTCCTGAGACTATGCAGAAGTATAAAAAAAGACTTTTCTTCATTAGCTTTTGCTCCTTGCCTTACTTGATATTTGCTAGCAATTGATTTTTAGTTTGATTAGGACATTTTTTATGCTTACTGAGTTTATGGGTTATGACTGTCCAAAGCTGGAGCTCCAGTTTTGGATGTTTACAACCCATGAACTGAATAAGCTGCATCTTTGGACACTCAGAAGCAAGTAGGACAAGACAGCAAGTAGGGAGGCATTTCTCCTTGAAAGGAAAAATAATAAGACTGGGTAAGGCTACTGCACCCAAGCATTTGTGATAATTAAGTGAAGATCAGCTGCCTATAAGAAAGGAGGTAAAGCTGTTTGACTAGTATTTGCCAGGTCAGTTAATGCCAAAGGAGTTGAAAAGAGCTTTTAAATCTGATGAGTCAGAAGCCCTGGGCACGTACGTGCCTTTCCAGCCTATGATAAGGTTACAAGATTTAATTTACCAGAGAAAAATAGAGGAATGTACAAACTAACATGATTTTAAGAGTTCCTACACTGAAGTCATTAGAGCAGCTATTACTCCTTTCGGTAGGTAGTAATATTTTAAGTATTTGAATAAGGTAAAAATGGGCTGTTTATGATCGGATAGATCTATAAGTAACTTCCCTTCATCTTTATTCCCCTCTTCATCTGCCTCTGCATCTCCACACTCCAAATTTAAGTCCTACAAAAAGAAGAGCTTGCTGTGGGTCTGATGCAGTGTAATGCTTGCAAGAAACCCCCATGTTTTAATTCTCAGAGTTGTACTGCGTATTTGTGCACATCTTGAGTATTCCAAAGGCTGAAGAAGGGATCTATCATATGTCACAGTTTCAGGGTGCGTGAGAAATGACATCTCATAGTTTGCCCAAGTCGGCATACTGAAATATTTTGCTAACTGTTAGGTCAAGGTTGACCACTTTCCTGTAGGAGGAAGAGATATAACTGGTCCAGACAGTGAGAGGGCTGCTGAATGGTCATGGTAGAATAGTTTGGTAGCCATGAGGTTTATGTTAGCAGATAGGTATCATACACTGTGATCTAGCTGCATTTTGTTTGAGTTGTGCCTAACAGGAAAAAAATGGTGCAGTGTATTAGGAATGCAGTGAATTTCCCTTGTCTGGTTTAGTAAGATGCTCAGATCAGTTATTTTGTGGTCTGAGCGTTAGGATTTCTCCAAAGTACAGATGCTGGGCTGAGCAACTCTGCTAGTGCTGGATTAATCACAGTTTGTGTGGCCTGTCTGGAGATACTAGAAGAATTAGTAGAGTAGCATCAGAAGACACGCTAGCATAACGCTTGTGACTGTGTCAGAGAGTCCCTGGATGCTCTTGGGACTGCTGTCTGCTGCTTTTCTACTCAATCAGGATACTGAGTTTCAGGAGCAGCGTGGTTATTTTTGTGTGCAGAGGACTGAAAGATAATACAACAATTCTGCCCTTAATTTAGGCTGTGTTTCACTCCTGTTAAATTGAAAGCAAAAGACTTGTTGACTTTTTTGCTTTTCCCTCCTCATTTTCTCGAGTAGCAAAATGGTGTGGAGCTCAGGGAACTGGCAGCTGGTGATTTTCTGATGTGGGAGATTTGACTTGAAGAATATACGCGTGGGTGTGATGATACAAGGCAGCCTCTTCGTACAACCCCTTGGTGATGTGCTGTATACTCTTGTTATACATAGTGCCAAAATAGACAGTAATCCTCTTACGTGGGATTGGGAAGCAAGTAATAATAGAGCACAAGTCAATGTCATCAGTTCAGAGCTGGTTTTTTGATAAACACATTTGTCATTTGTATCTCCTAGATTCTTTAGTACTTCTTAATCTTTATGTTAACTAAGTCCTCTCCAGATGCAAATGTTAATGTTTCACAGTTGTAATGTCAGCAGCAATCAAGACCTTTCTATTAATCTTTGTAATTGATGCACTTGCTTTAAAAAGGCCACAGAGATTTTGAGTTTTATAATTAAGCTCATTTCCTAATATGAAAAATTCAGATGACGAAAAACTGTAAGATCACTTAGTCTGCATAAAACGTTTCAGCCGTCTTACGAGGCACCCTGACAAGATCTGAAACAATCAGAGTTGCTGTCTGCAGGCTGTTCATCCCATTTAGCAAACGTGAAGTTGGCTGCTGTGCAGCAGGGCAGGCGCAGTAAGCGTGTGCTGGAGGAGAGAAGCAATTAGCTCTACAGCAAGCGCAGTCAGAGGAGAAACGACGGTCTGGAGGCGTTTAATTAATACTGATGCTTTTGTGCTTATGGAGGCCAGAGTCATGATAGGTTACTGCTGCCTTGGTCTTGTGGTTCTGGAGTCTGACATCTAGTGAACGTTGTATTTAGAAAAGCTTTACAGAAAAGTTAATAAATCACAACTAACGATAGGCACATCCATATTCCCTCTGAAGATAATACGGTACACCTGATATTGAATGGGGGTGGGATCTGATATGTAAAGCTTTTTCATTTTTAAACAGATAACAAGTCCTCTTAGGATTTTTGTACCAAATTTATTTAAGTAATCTGAAATAATGAAAATATATGTGGTGTATTAAACATTGGTCAAGTTACCAAACCAGTCAGGGGAAAATAAAACAGGGTTTCTTTTCTATTGTGAAAACAGTTTGAGCACAGGTATCACTTTTATTAATCTGAGTTTGATGACAATGGTCCTTTTGATGGAAAAATGTTTAGCCAACAGTGTATACTTATTTGCATAGCTTGCCATTTTGAGATGTGTTTTGCTCTTTCATTCTCAATTCTTATTATTCATTTTAATTTCCATTTATTCTTGGGTAGAAAATATAAGTAATGCCCCATTTGGTTTGAAGACCACTGTCTGTGTAACTCTTCTTGCTCCTGTTTTCATCCAGTATGTTGTTCAAGACGTATTTATACTCCAGTAGGCTGGAGAGTACAAATTTTTCCATTTGCTCCCACTGAGAATACCAGCTCTGTGGCTTCAGGCTTACCTGTTTTGACATTTTGTAAATGTTTCCCTGATGGATTTCAGCAGTGCACATAAATAAAAGGATGATCTCTGCGATGATTTTCTCTTTGTGCAGGAGCACTAGTATAATCCAGTTTGAGGCGTACTTGTAATCACAGACAATTTGGATAACTGTAAGGGGTCATCCACAGACTTTTCAGTTTTGGTTAGAGTTTGCCTGTGTTTAGGTAACCCTATGTCGCCTCTTCTGCCAATGGTTATCTGTACAAACAGCTTTATTGGTGCTTTTTGGGAGCAAGCTTCCGTATCACGTTGCACGTAATATACTGTTGTATTGGGCTGATTGCCTGTTACTACATATATTCAGATTTTGCAGGTATTGCGTGATTACAGTATTCTTATTGCACATTACTGTATGTTCCAGGAGTTACATATCAAGGTAATTAGTCTATACTTTCTCCAAGGAATAAACCAAAAGTACTGCATTAGAGTCACAATGTTTAATAATTATTTGTGCCAGAAGAAAAAAGCTGAGCAAAAGCATGTGGATTTTCCTGTTTTGATGGATTTTTAAGTGTATAGCACTTCATTTCTGTAGTCATCTGGGACTTCCCAGCTGAACATTGTTAGTACTGTGGTAATAGCTTACAGTTCTGGTAAATGAACATAAGGAGTTGGATTCTGAATTACGGGCTTCTGGATACCCGTAATAGCATTGATATGCTGTTAAAGTAATGCCAAGAAAAGGGTTAGTGTTAACCTGAATCAGATCTGGAGGCCGTTTTCCCTGATGGCTGTCCCTTAGCTTTCGTCAGCTGGCAGATAGATGTGTTTCCATGCTGGCGTGGCGTGCCTCTGGGAGGGAGGTCTTCCACCGCACCGCTCCTTTCCCTTCACCGTGGGTGCGTGCTGCCGCTGCGTCCCTGGCACGGGGCTCGAGGGTTTTGTGACTACAGTGTGGGTCGGACCTCCTGGCTGCTTGGACAGAAAGCTCCCTTGCCGCCCTGGGCAGGGCCAGGTTCATCCCTCAGCGGCTCGCTCGCATAGCTCATGGGAAAGAGGGGGACAGCTGGGGCACCCCAGGAGTGGGTGGGAGAGGGACAGCCGGGACACCCCAGCAACAGGTGCCTCAGTGATGCAATGGGTGAGCTGCTGGATTGAGGAGAGGAGGAAGTTGTGACAAGAGATATCTCAAAGTTGAATTTAATGTGCAATGTTTGATTCCTGTATTCTGTGTATGAATCACTGGGCTTCATGGGAAGCAGTGAGTGGAAACAAGTCCACAACTGGGGCAGCAAGCAAACCCTCTCCTTGCCCACCATGACTCCCCAGGTGCCTCTGTGTAGTAGGTATGAGGCTCTAGCTGTGGAGGACCAGTCAGTGGACGATGTGGGTGTCGATCCACCTACACCAGAAGAGTTGCCAAGACCAGAAAGACCCACCCCACATATTACTACCACCTCCACAAGGAATGAAAGATGGATCATAGCTCTAGCAGACTCGCTTCCGAGGTGAACAGAGCATCCAATATGCTGGGCAGACCCTCATTGTAGGGAAGTCTGCTGCCTCCCAGGAGCCCGAGTGAGAGATATCACTAGGAAACTTCCTAGCCTGGTGCAGCCCTCGGACTACTACCCGTTACTGCTCTTCCACGTGGAAGGGGATGAAGTTGCAGTACGTAGCCCAAGGGTGATTAAAAGAGACTTCAGGGCTTTGGGACAGCTAGTGAGGGAATCTGGGGCACAGGTTATTTTTTCCGCCCTCCTTCCAGTTGTGGGCAATGACATTGGAAGGAACAGCTGGGCGCAATCTATTAATACATGGCTCCGTGGCTGGTGTTGCCATCACCACTTTGGGTTTTTTGACAATGGAGTGGCCTACACAGCACCAGGCTTGCTGGCGTCAAATGGGAGCCACCTTTCTCAAAGGGGAAAGAGGGTCTTTGCTCAGGAGCTTGCAGGGCTCATTGACAGTGCTTTAAACTAGATGTGAAGGGGGGGAGGGAACATATCAGGCTCATCTGTGACAAGCTGTGGGATGATGCATAATGGTTAGAGGGACGGGGTGCTAGTATGGGCTCTCAACCTGTTGCCCAGAGGCGTGCTGGGGACACTGCAGCACAGTTGAAGTCTTGCAGAGATGAGCTGGGAGCTCCTGAGGTAGTAGGAGCCAACAAGGAAATTTCTGTGAAACACCCCAAGGCAAACAAGGGGTGTTCCTCTATGAAGGTGACACGGCCAACAGCCCAGATGAAGTGCCTCTGCACAAATGCATGCAGCATGGGAAACAAACATGAAGAGTTGGAAGCCACTGTGCTGCTAGAAAGCTATGACCTGATTGCCCTTATTGAAACTTGGTGGAAAGAATCCCGTGACTGGAGCGTGGCTATCGATGGCTACAGGCTGTTCAGAAGGGACAGGGAGGGAAAGAGGGGTGGAGGCGTTGCCCTCTGGATCGAGAAATCAATACAGTGTGAAGAGCTGTCCCTGAAGAATAGCCACGAGCAGGTCAAAAGCTTATGGGTAAGAAGCAGAGACAGAGGCAACAAAGGGAACCTTGTGACTGGTGCCTACTACAGGCCATCTGATCAAGGGGAGCCTACTGAAGAAGCCTCTTCCTCCAACTCCAGGAGGCTTCGTGCTCGCTGGCTCTTGTCCTGCTAGGGGACTTCAAACACCCCAACATCTGCTGGAAGAGTAGCATGGTGACCTGTAGGCAATCCAGGAGATTCCTAGAATGCATTGAGGATAACTTCTTGAGCCAGATAATAGACACCCCTACCCGAGAGAGCTGCAATACTGGACCTGATGGTCACCAATGCAAGTGAGCTCAGCAGTTCCCCCCCGCCCCCAACATCCTACTCTCTAAATTGGAGAGATACAGATTTGATTGGGTGGACTGGTCGGTGGATAAAGAATTGGTTGCATGGTCGCAGCCAGAGGGTAGTGGTCAATGACTCAATATTGAAATGGAGACCAGTGACAAGTAGTGTCCCTCAGGGGTCTGTAGTGGGACCAGTGCTGTTTAACATTTTATTCAGTGACTTAGACAGCGAGATCGAGTGCATCCTCAGCAAGTTTGCAGATGACACCAAGCTGAGTGGTGCAGTTGACACACCAGACAGACGGGATGCCATCCAGAGGGACCTGGACAAGCTTGAGAAGTGGGCCTGTGTGAACCTCATGAGATTCAACAAGGCCAAGTGCAAGGTCCTGCATCTGGGTCGGGGCAAACGCTGCTGTCAATACAGACTGGGGGATGAAGGGGTCGAGAGCAGCCCTGCCGAGAAGGACTTGGGGGTACTGGTGGATGAAAAGCTGGACGTGAGCTGACAATGTGTGCTTGCAGCCCAGAAGGCCAACTGTGCCCTGGGCTGCATCAAAAGCAGCATGGCCAGCAGGTCAAGGGAGGGGATTCTGCCCCTCTACTCCGCTCTGGTGAGACCTCACCTGGCGTCCTGTGTCCAGCTCTGGAGCCCTCGGCACAGGAAAGACATGGAGCTGTTAGAGCAGGTCCAGAGGAGGGCCACGAAGATGATCAGAGGGCTAGAACACCTCTTCTGTGAGGAAAGGCTGAGAGAGTTGGGGCTGTTCAGCCTGGAGAAGAGAAGGCTCCAGTGAGACCTTATAGGAGCCTTCCAGTACTTGAAGTGGACCTAAAGGTAAGAAGGGGACAATCTTTTTAGCAAAGCCTGTTGTGACAGGACAAGGAGCAATGGTTTTAAACTAAAGGAGGATAGATTTAGACTGGATATAAGGAAGAAATTTTTTACAGTGAGGGTAATGAAACATTGGACCAGGTTGCCCAGAGAGGTGGTAGATGCCCCATTTCTGGAAACGTTCAAGGTCAGATTGGTTGGGGCTCTGAGGAGCCTGGTCTGGTTGAAGATGTCCCTGTTCACTGGAAAGGGGTTGGGCTAGATAACCTCTAAAGGTCCCTTCCAACCCAAAGCATTCTATGAAAGCAGAAACAGTAAAGATAGCACCTAAAATGGATGACTCACGTGAGCTTACTGAATAACTTGTTGGTAAATAATTGTTCCCAAAATCAGTGCTCCTGTTTTCCACCCAAGAGTCTTCAGGATATTCCTGAAACTGGGCGTTAAGGAAGGACAGTCATTTTCTTAGTTTTGTTTCTTCCTGTGACAGGCTGAAGACATGAGGAAATTTCATTGACTTGCATGGATTTTTTTTTTCTGGATCACATCAATGTAAAGGAGAATATAGTGTGATCTAAGCTTTTTACTTTTTGTTTGCTTTTTTCAGCCTAAGCAACTAGTTTATTGCTTAGTTCATCTCCTGAGCCGGTTCTTCTATGATTGAAACATTGCCTATTTTCTGTGATTATATGAAAACTAAAAACTAAAAAAACCCCTAAGTCTGTTAAACAAAATGTTTCTTTCTGGACACTTATGAAGGTACAGCTGCAATGAGGGAATGGATTCATCAGAATGACTAGCGCCCATCAGCCATATGCTAAGTATCCCAAAGATAAGAACCTGGGGTGGTACCTCTGGATTGTTCCTCCTCTGGAAAAGGAGATCCGTTGCTGTTAGAGTTTTCTACACGTTGTTTCACACGTGTGAAACTGGGAAGTAACATTTTAGTTTGGTTATTCAGCTGTGTTTGCTAAGAACAAGTGTCTGAGTCTGCCGCAGTATTTCTGCTGGAGTTGTCCCTGCAGTGTTTTGATCTTTGAGTTGCTAAGTTTTTCCCAACCATTTTGGTGTTCGAAAAACATAATGCTGTGTTACTATCATTTGTCTGTTTTCAAAGAAACATTTGCCTGAGTGGTTTATTATATGTGTTAGCAGATGGTGATTTAACTGTGCTTGATCCAACGGGAGTCTTGGTTCTAGAAGTATGTCTCTGGCTCAGAAAATCTCTGCAAAGCACTTACAAAGCAGTAAACAAAGTTGTGGTACCTCTGCTGTTTGGGAGCACAAATGAAGCAGCTGTGACATGTTTGACAAGGGTTTACGCGGTTTTGGTGATTAGAATTGGTCTCTAGACAAGGATGTGCCACTGCAGTACAGCATGTGATGACCTCAGTGATGCAGCAGGTGAGCTGCTTGATTGAGGAGAGGAGGAAATTTTGACAAGAGAGATCTCAAAGGTTAAATTTACTGTGCAATGTTTGATTCCTGTATTCTGTGTGTGAATATTACTATGATATGCTTTCTAAAACAGCTGAAGAACTTCACCTGTATAAGAAGTTACAGTAGATGAAGGTCTGCATTTCTCAGATGTTCTGCAAAGAACTTTTTCTGTTTTGTCTGAGCCATTCTTTGCTTCAGTCTTCAGTGCTAAGACTGGCCCTCAGGAATCCCAGGCCCCGGAGGTAAGAGAAGAAGCCTACAGAGAGGATGACTTTCCCTTGGTCAAGGAGGACTGTGTGAGGGATCGCTTAAGCGATCTGGACGTCCACAAATCCATGGGCCCCAATGGAATGCACCCACGAGTGCTGAGAGAGCTGGCGGATGTCATTGCTGAGCCACTCTCCATCATCTTTGAGAGGTCCTGGAGGACAGGAGAGGTGCCCGAGGACTGGAGAAAGGCCAATGTCACTCCAATCTTCAAAAAGGGCAAGAAGGAGGACCCAGGGAACTACAGGCCGGTCAGCCTCACCTCCATCCCGGGAAAGGTGATGGAGCAGCTTATCCTGGAGGTCATCATCAAGCAAGTGGAAGAAAAGAAGGTTATCAGGAGTAGTCAGCATGGATTCACCAAGGGGAAATCATGCCTGACCAATCTAATAGCTTTCTACGATGACATGACTGGCTGGGTAGACGAAGGGAGGGCTGTGGATGTTGTCTACCTTGACTTCAGCAAGGCTTTCGACACAGTCTCCCATAATATCCTCCTAGGGAAGCTCAGGAAGTATGGGCTGGATGAGTGGTCGGTGAAGTGGATTGAGAACTGGCTGAATGGCAGAACTCAGAGGGTTGTCACCAGCGGCACTGAGTCTAGTTGGAGGCCTGTAACTAGTGGTGTCCCCCAAGGGTCAGTACTGGGCGCAGTCTTGTTTAACTTCTTCATCAAGGACCTGGATGAAGAGTTAGAATGTACCCTCAGCAAGTTTGCTGACGACACCAAACTGGGAGGTGTGGTGGATACACCAGAAGGCTGTGCTGCCATTCAGCGTGACCTGGATAGGCTGGAAAGCTGGGCAGAGAGGAACCTGATGAGGTTCAACAAAGGCAAATGCAGGGTCCTGCACCTGGGGAGGAACAACCCCATGCACCAGTACAGGCTTGGGGTGGACCTGCTGGAGAGCAGCTCTGCGGAGAGGGACCTGGGTGTCCTGGTGGATGACAGGTTAACCATGAGCCAGCAGTGTGCCCTGGCTGCCAAGAAGGCCAATGGGATCCTGGGATGCATCAAGAAGAGTGTGGCCAGCAGGTCGAGGGAGGTTCTCCTTCCCCTCTACACTGCCCTAGTGAGGCCCCATCTGGAGTACTCTGTCCAGTTCTGGGCTCCCCAGTTCAAGAAAGATGAAGAGCTACTGGAGAGAGTCCAGCGGAGGGCTACAAGGATGGTGAGGGGACTGGAACATGTCCCCTACGAGGAGAGGTTGAGGGAGCTGGACTTGTTCAGCCTGAAGAAGAGAAGGCTGCGAGGGGACCTAATAAATGCTTATAAATATCTGAAGGGTGGGTGTCAGGAGGATGGGGCTAAGCTCTTTTCAGTGGTGCCCAGTGACAGGACAAGGGGCAATGGGCACAAACTGAAGCACAGGAAGTTCCATCTGAACATGAGGAAGAACTTCTTCCCTCTGAGGGTGACGGAGCCCTGGAACAGGCTGCCCAGGGAGGTTGTGGAGTCTCCTTCTCTGGAGATATTCAAGACCCACCTGGACAAGGTCCTGTGCAGCCTGCTGTAGGTGAGCCTGCTTCGGCAGGGGGGTTGGACTAGATGACCCACAGAGGTCCCTTCCAACCCCTACCATTCTGGGATTCTGTGATTCTGTGATTTGTGGTCTCTGAGTGTGGTGTCAGCACTGATGGCAGAAGTAGACTTGTAATCTTTCGATGCTTTTGAGAATTTATTATAGACATGCAATGTAAATTAGGGATAGGAATGTGTCAAATACAATTATCTGTGTAATGGTATAAAAATATGGATCTAAGCATGTTATATTAACTTATAAATGATTTACATAACATTTTTAGTTCAAGAGATTAAGTTCATAACTTTGAGTTCAAGAGATAACCAGAGAGATTTCTGGTTTTAAGGCAAATGTTTTATTGTAGATTGTACTTTTATTTACTGAGTTTTGGACTGAAAATGTGAAAGTTTTATTGGTAGTATTCTCACATTTTGATTATTTGAACTTTGTTTTTTAACATTATACCTTTGTTTCACAGGAGACAAAACAAAGGCTTACACTGCGTCTTCAAGTATATGTGTTTAATACTACTTGTGAGTGCTGTACTAAGTCAATCAATACTAATCAATAGTGTCATAAATTAATCTCATGACAATATACTTTGTTAAAATTATCAGTACAATGAATTACGGTTACAGCTAAGTGTAACATGTAATACAGAAATGTATTGCATTCTTTATATTTGCTCTTTGAAGGAGTACTAGATGTTTACGGTTTTTGGTGATTAACATTTTTACTCTTTTTCTCTGCCTGTGAGCTGTGTGCTTCCACTTGTTTTCTTGACAAATTTATCAGTATGAATCTGGAAAGGTAGTGGAGAGTCCAGCAGTGTGTGAAGACATCTCTCTTCTGTCACATGTTGTAAAAAACTCCCTTTGAGTGGAAAGATGCCAGATCGATTTTCATTAGACTTGGATGAGCTATGACAGCAGCAGAGACCAGTGGTAACACTCACCGTCATGGTTATTCCAAACAACTCCAGTATCATTCTTTGAGGTTCTCCCTGTCAATGTCTCTCTGTCAGAGTAATTTAATAACTGAGGTTAAGATTTCCGAGGGAGCCTAAGGAAGTCAGAGACATAACTTTCAATGAGTTTCAGTGGGATTTAGGGCTCAAATTGAATTTTCTTTACAAACATAAGCCTAAAGTTTCTACAAATAAATTGCTTGTGGTAAACTGATTGAAAGTTATGATAGTTTGAGGATAGTGTACATAAGTGTAATCTTCCAGTTGAATCTTCCCAGTGTGAATAACCCAAACCATGATCCCTAGGAGAAGGGATGCAAATGGACAAAGATACTAGAAAGAAAAGGTCACTGAATTACTCGAGTAAGTGATATCTAAGTAATGAAATATATTTTATTTTCATTGGTACTTAGTATCTTATTTCCTAAGCCTGGCTGAGCAGTTTCTATGTGTTTAGACATCAGTACCAGCTGCTGTTTTTCCAGGACATTGCTGCTCTGCGGTGTTCTCAGAGCCAGCCTGGCAGGGAGGGATGCCCCAGGGTGGCTCAGGACAGCCTCGGGGGCTGCTCTCCATTCCGGGGCTACCTCTGCTGAACGCTCAGCTGATACACTGGGGAAATACATTAGGGCACAGGGGCAGCTCTGGTCCTTCCCTTCGCCGGGCAAGGAGTTTGGAGATGTCTCGAGGCAGCACGGCCAGGAAGGAAAGGTGAAGAAAGGTTTCTTGTCTCTTGGCATCCTTGTCTGCAGAGGATGCTGACTGTGTCTGTAAGGTCTACACTGCAAGAGTCGAAACGAGAATTCATGGTATAATTTCATGCTTTATTGGGCCAGAAAGGACTGTTATGTTCATTTATTCTGACATCTGTGATGAATCAGATTTCATTACAGTGTTATCACTATGCAAAGCTCTGTTTATATAAAACTGTTTAGCTTAAAATGAACCACTCCCAGTTAAAGAGTCTGCTGTGTCAGTAGCAATATTGTTCCAATAGTAAATTACCCTGTTAAAAAAGTTAATGTTACCAAAATGTGCCTACAGTTGGCTGAAACATTTGTTCGTAGCCTCTAGCCATCACGTTTTGGTGATTGCTGAATGCAAAAGCATCTTTACAATTGGGGAATAACAATATGTTTAATAATCTGCTAATCTAAGTAGTCGAGAAACAAAGCTGTCATGTCTAATTCTACTCATACAAGAAAGAAACAAAATGAACAGTCTATTTAAAAAAAATGCAGACTAAATAAAAGAATATTGGCCAATTTTTCCCAAAACATGTCAGCTGAAAAATTAAATTACCTAATTAGTGAAAGTAACTATAGCTGATTTTACATTTTTTAGTTTTTGTAAATCAACCATGTACGGTGTTTTGAAATATCTTGGAAAGATCCCTGTAATATAAAGAATTTGCTGTTGGAAATGCTAACATTGCAAGTTAGTAATACTTCTATATTTTATTAACATATCAACATATCTTACTGTGACTGGGAATGAGCTGCAAATGGAGCCCTAAATCACAGTGACAATTTACATCTTAAAAAGGCAGAGAAATGTAATTATAATGTTACCATTAATGAGAAGCTTTTGTAAGAGTAATTACTTTTTCAGTGCGACACTTGGTGTTTAAACTATGCCATTTAGTAGCACTGATAAAGATGTTCTGATGATTTTGCTCTGGCAAGTCATGACTCAGTTAAAACTGCTTTTAGGAATATATTGACTTATTTTTTTTCATGTATAAATAACATTTACTTTTGATAAAGTTGAAATATTTAACTTATATTCCATTATTTTGACCTTTATGTAGGAATAAAGGTTAGCATTTAAAAAAATGAGGTTATTTTTACTTGGCACAGACAAAACCAAACCAAACCAAACTTATAAACTATATTACTTGATAATGTCACACTAAAATATTTTCATAATTTTTCATTTAATTATTGACTTTGCATGTCAAGATCTACTTTTTCCTATGAGATGGATGTTCATTTCTCTCAGGACCCTAAATAAAACTGGCTAAGGAATCGTATGTATTTATAGAATCAATTTGTTACTGACAAATAGTGTTTGTGGTGGTTTTCTGTCCAAAGCAAAAATATGAATTAATTTCCTTCTTTTTGGTTTCTTACAAAACTGTATTCCCCTCTTTTCTGTATGACTCTCTGAGATTCCCATTTCTTTTTCTCTAAATGTCTCTAAATGAATCTGACAATTCACATCCCTTGGTCTGATGGGTTTAGCAGAGACTTTTCAGGGGTCACCAGCAACAGTTCTGTGCGTCTGTGTCCTGTTTCATGGGAAGGTGTCAAGAGTGTCAGGGTAGTTTGGGAACAATTTGTTGCTCCATCGGGCATCCATTAGCTCCTTAATGATGGGGAAGGAAGAAGGTGCTGGGGCAGTTCTTGTTGGCATTTCTCCATAGGCTGGGATGTCTACACAAGGGTGAAGATAACTCTTTCCCCTAACTCAGAGTTATTTTCTGAGGTTATTCAGTAAGTAGAGGTGTGAGAAGGGTCTTTCCTCACTGGCCAAAGTTCCTCTGCAGGCTTTTGATACAGATCTTTGATATCATTAGTTGACCGGGACAGAACTGCTCATGTTTGTACTGCAAGTCCAGTTACAGCAATTCTTCTTTAATTCAAGGTATTAAATCCCAGGACTCTTTTAGTTCTATTCAGTGAATCCAGATCAGGGACTGAGAAGCTCGTGGATATACAGAAGTTTCTTCTGCTTTGCTAGTAGTAGGGCCATGTGGTCCACGGTCAGGCTTGCAATAGCCTGGGTTCCTTGCAAGACCTGTCATTTAGATAATATCGATCTAAGACCTCACTATCTAGATCTGGCTATCTGACTAAGCACCATTTCCTCCTAGGTGGTTTTACTTCTGCGCTAATTCTATTAGAAGTTGTGACTAGAGCCATTAAGAACATTCTACAGTTGCATCAAAGCCAATAGCTTTTTGTTGCCGGTGCTGGTGGAGAAGACAAGGGAAGCCTGTCATTTTCATCGTGCATTCGTTGTTGGTAAGGAGGCTGTGCTTGGGCGGTGTTGAATGAACTCTCACATCTATCTTACAGTCCCTCTGTGGAGACACAGAGAAGGAGAAACCCCTATCCAGCACTCAAAGCTCAAGTGGTTTTTTTTTTCCAAAACCGAGTATTTCAGCATAATCACAGAATCACAGAATCACAGAATAGTAGGGGTTGGAAGGGACCTCTGTGGGTCATCTAGTCCAACCCTCCTGCCGAAGCAGGGTCACCTACAGCAAGCTGCACAGGACCTTGTCCAGGTGGGTCTTGAATATCTCCAGAGAAGGAGACTCCACAACCTCCCTGGGCAGCCTGTTCCAGTGCTCCGTCACCCTCAGAGGGAAGAAGTTCCTCCTCATGTTCAGACGGAACTTCCTGTGCTTCAGTTCGTGCCCGTTGCCCCTTGTCCTGTCACTGGGCACCACTGAAAAGAGCTTAGCCCCATGCTCCTGACACCCACCCTTCAGATATTTATAAGCATTTATTAGGTCCCCTCGCAGCCTTCTCTTCTTCAGGCTGAACAAGCCCAGCTCCCTCAGCCTCTCCTCGTAGGGGAGATGTTCTAGTCCCCTCATCATCCTTGTAGCCCTAATTCCAGTTTTCTGAAAATGCCCAGACAATGTTTGTTCTTATGAGATTAAAGACTTTGGAGGTTTTTATAAAATACTGTTGTTGTCCTATAGGCAAAATAAATAGCCTCTGCTATTTATAAGTGTTACACATGGTTGGAAACATTTCTGAGACTCTTTGACCTGTAATAATATTTTCAATATGGTTTCAAATATGGGTATAATGGCTCTGCATTTCAATTTACCAGTCGTTATTTAATATTTTTTTTTTATTCAGGCTATTGCAGCATTCATCCTTTTTGAATGTAGAAAAAGAACTTCTTCAGCAACACAATAAATGTTGGTAAAACTAACAGGGTCATCTGCAAAATACTGGAATAATGTGTTTTTGCTTACAGGCAGATTTTCAGTCAAATATGAGTAATGAACTGTAATTTGTGTTGTTTCGGTTGAAAGATGAAAATGTAAGTGCAATTTACAAAGAAAACAAGAAGAAATGCTATTTGGCTTGCCATTCATTGCAATCTGTTAGCGAGAGGTAGTCAAGGGAAAAGCGGTCACCAACATTTTCAATAATTAACCTGTGCCTCCTAGGCAGAAAGCAATTTTTGAAAGGAAATTAATTCTGAGAGAAAATGATTGAAATAGTTTCCCCCTTTACTTCTTTGTTCTGCTGTCTTGCTGGTGGGATGAAGGGAAAGTGAATATATATAGACATTCATTGCCTATCACCACCTAAACTTCCCTTTCAGTAGATGTTTGGTGTGTCTCCATTTCTTCCTCACGTTTTCTTTCCTAGGGACAAAGGGATAGGTTTTGAGTAATGATGAAGTATGCAAAACCAGTGTCAAACCTGCCTATGAAAACCAGATATTTCTGTGTGCAGTTACCTGGTTTGTGCACAATAACCATTAAAGCCCAGAGCCATAGATATTAGATATTTAATGTACATAGATTTTGCTAAGGAATTGGTAATTTTTCGTGGTTCTTTTGACGGCATACTCTAAAATCTGGTCCTGTGCCTGGTAAATCTCATAAGGCTCTTCCATGCTTTACCTCTGGGAGTGGGTGCATTCTCCCAGCTCAAAGAAACGAGAGGATCTGAATGATATATTCCGGTCTGCTTATGCTGTTACATGTGCGAACATGATATAAAACTAGGACAGGTAGAAGTATTCCCCAGTGCTCTTCTGGGCTAGGTTCTGCTGGTCTTGTAGGCATGGACATGAGCTTTTTCACTGCAATTTTAAAATCACAGAATTTAAAAATACTTTAGTCTCTTTCTTAGATTTGATTATTAGTGATCTACCTGCTGAGTTCTGCTTCCAGGCCAAATTTCAGCTTTCACAGTTTGATATTTTTCAGTTATGATAACCTAAAGAAAAGGAGATGAGATGCAAATAAACAACCCAGTCTTACTCCACTTTAGTTAGGAGTAATACTGAAGAAACAAAATTACTTTTAAGAAGTTGAGGTCAACAGAGTCCTTAAGCATGTGCCTGGGAATAGTCCCTAATGAAAATTAAATGTGTATGTGTAGCCTCAACTGCCAAACCATTAAAAAAAAACAAAGCCAAGCAATTAGAAGGCAGAGATGAGATATTCCCATCTGACATGACTTAATGGAAAGAATGATTATAAGTCAAAAGGCTGCTCCAGTATCTGTTAAAGACAGCCAACATCTTCAATGTCCTCTTATTAGGAACATCACTTAGTAGTAGTGCAGAAGTGCCAAATCCTGCCTGCCTCGTGAGAATAGCCCCACTAACTTGAAGGATCATACTAGTGCGAGTGATTAATTCACTACCGTGTATTTAGCCTTCGTTGTTTGAATGAATGGCAAATAAGGCAATAAAATTCTTTAACAAGTTATTTCTTTGATTTTGGATGTTAAGGCTTTTAAAATAATTTGGAATGGTAGTTTGTTCAGGATTTAGGTTAGTGATTATATACAGGAGATAATTTTCTGCATTGAAGATAACTTTGGGATGCTGACAGATCAAGAATTCAGAAGGGACTGGGGAGTCATTGAATAGGTATTTACGTGAAGGGTCAATGTCTCTGCCTAGTACCATTATTTAAGGGTATTCACATAAGAAAACATCTTTAAGAAACATGCTCTTTTGAAAAGTTAAGAGTCTGGAAACTCACAGACTGTCTTAGGATACATGAAGTTGTCTTATGTATATAGTGCAATGTATGGAGAGAGACTTGAAACACTTGAAGGTAAGATGTGGAGCTTTTTTGAGAATTGATTTCCAGAAAGTAGCAGCCAAGAGCAAAGTTTTGCCTTTTGGTGCATCTTTGGACATTCTCACTGTGTTCAGCAGAAGCAGTGTATGCATCTGTCTGAGAGCTAGATTTCAATAGCAGCACATTTCCAAATCAAAATTCCATGTGTGTAAAAACACCTTAGAGGTTTAGTAAAGACAGTTTGATTGTTCTTTTATCCATGCATTTAAGCAGTTGTTGACAATTCTGTTTTTTAAAAAAACATTTCTGCATGGGACCAATGCCTTGTAGTCCATGGAAAGAATGTCAGAGCATCTTTGTTTTCAGTTTGTATTCTGATCATGCAAGTATAGACAAGCTTCTCTTTGGTCATGCAAATGATTTGTATCAGGGGGGACTTAGCATATGCTTTGAGTCAGAGATAGTTGTGTGTGCTTTTGGAATGCTGTCCCCAGAAGGTTCTTGCCTTCAGATTGGTTTAAGAACAGGTAAAGCTGATAAAGCCTGATTTGCTTAATTATCTGATATAAGAATTTCCTCATACATGGTGTCTAAATTCAGTTAACCACACTGATATGGAAACTACGCTCAGAAATTTCAGCTGTTTCCACTAAACTCTTACAGCCGGCGTGTCTTTTTCATATTTACTTCCTAACCACAAGTCTTGCTTGGTAATATTATCAGCAAGTGTTTATTTATAGGTGAATATAAAGAGAGAAAAGACAGATTTTGAATTAAAAAAAGAAGCAGTATTTGTGTTACCAAAGGAAACAGTTGTCTCTAAAGAATGGGACGGTCTCTGATCGCACGTTGGATTTCTACTTCCACAGTTCTCAGGTTTTAGGAATAAAGAAACAAAGACTCCATTTTAAGCACTGGAGTAGTTTTTCTTGGGGCAATCTTTTCTTAAGCCGACTATCTCTAAGGCTGAAATAACATGGTACAAGTGAAAGCCTTTCTTCTTTGGTATTTTCAGTGTTTTTGGATTTTGGATTGGATGCATGCACCTGTTGATAGTGTAACCTAAACATGTGCTTAGTTTGTGAAATTTTGATTTAAAATTGATTTCTTTGTAGGCACTGTGGCTCCACAGCATAGCAAGTGACTTGGAGCAGCATTGCAGTGACAGTGTATATGAGATGTACGCTTTGGGACAGGCAGCCTATTTTAGCTTGTTTTGTTTGGGCTTATTTTCCTGTTTGTTCATGATGTTAGAATTTGATCCTGTGAAAATTATTGTAATGTTTTAGAATATGACCACAAGTGGAGAATACAAAGCATAAAGCAGCCTAGCTGTTTAAGCCAGGAAATTATACCTGTTTTGATACAAATGGTATCTTAGTAATAAATCTGTAAGAGAAAAGTAAAAATGCAATGCTTTTCATCTAGCACTGGACGTACTAGTATTTAATTTAACTTTCAACATTTTTTAATGGAGTGGTAAGCTGGACCATTCATTTCAGTTTGTGTGACAGGCAAGTAGAATTATGCTTTGTTTATGCTTCTCTGTAAATTTGTCTCCTGGATCTGTAGAATCTGCCTGTGAAAACAGTGACAAATATATTCTATACAAAGATCAAGGGAGGCTGCTGGGGTAGTTTTGTTGCTCTATTTAATATTTTGAGTGGAGCACTGGATCTGAGAGACTTTTAAAGTTGTGGTAACGCTAATACATTTTGAAAGGAAATGGTTTAAAGATTTGAACTGTACATTGTTATCTGAACTGCAGTAATGCTCAAAGCATTTTTTTTTCCTGAGCAAACAGTCACATTAAAGAAAAAATCCTAAAGCATGTATAGATAGGCTTGGTTATGTGTTCATGAAGAAAAGAAGGAAGTGAATGGATTTCCTGACTTAAAAGCTTTTGAGAAGTCTGCCTGGCTTCTGCTCACAACTCCTCTCAGTTTTGTGTCCTCAGGCTCACAAGAGTGGTTAAACCTTATGTTTTTTGGGGTAGCTTCTGTGTGGGTGAATTTAGACAGGATGAAGTAAATATGACTTTATGAATGGGACCAATGCTTGGGACTTTATGCTTGTTCCTTGCTAGCCCATCACAGTGCTGGAACATGAGAAGAACAGGGGAGAGCTGAGACGTGTTCCCTGTTGAAACCTGTCAGCTTTGTTCAGTGGGGAAGTTAAAACCTGCTGTATACCCTAGAGAAATATCCTGCTGCTTATTCTCCAGTGACAGCGTAGCTCAGCTTTCCAAGGAAATGTGCTGCCGGTAGGACTACAGAGGATGCAATGGTGCAATAGCATGGTGATGCTTCTTTTGGTTGCAGAATCCCAGCTGCTAACCCCATGACTATCTTTTTTTTTTCTGTAGCCCTCTAAATTTCCTGACACATATAGAAACAGTCAGGATTATATAAAATTCATCTTGCCATTTCTGTTAAAGCTCACTCCTCAGATTGTAAGCAGGTAATGTATAAACAAGGGGCTTTTCTTGTAAATTCATATGAATGTTTTCCTTTTTTTTTGTTTGTTTTTCTCCCTTGTGCTGTTCTTTCAGGATGCGTATTATTCAGCAGGTAGGACACTGTGTTATTGCTTTGATGAAGTAAATTATACTGGACTTCTCACTCTGTTCCATAACTATGAAGGATGAATTTTATCTTTTGTATCTCTGTTTCCCAATCAATAACCTCATGCTAATGATGGTTGAGTTTTTGGGGTAAAAATTTGAAATCTACAGATATAAAAGGAGTATACTTCTATGTCACTAAAAAGTATCCTGCAAAATCTACTGAAATTGCCATATTATTCTGACAGGAAAAAACATGTGTGCATATATATATATGTATATGTGTGTGTATATATGTGTGTGTGTATATGTGTGTGCATATATATATACATATATATATATATATAAAACCTCCAGAATGCACTCTGTAGCTCTTGCAGAATTTTGCAAATTCTAAACTTTCATTGAAAATAGAATAAAGGTCAAATTCTGCTTGCCTTACACATGTATGAAATGAACAGTTGTACTACGGTGACACGCTGCCAAGATTTCAACAATGGGGTCTTTCAGGAGTGTTCCTCCTCATCTAGTGATAAACTCTGTGTGGTGACATGTGTGTGCACATAGAGGAGATGAGAGAGACTGAGCAATGTATGCCTTTGTTTTTGCTTTTTAAGCTAAAGTGGATTTTTCAGAACCGAGAAGCCAGATAGCCTGTTGTAGCCTATAATGTGTGTCTCTGTTCATCTGGGCACAATATGATGCTTGCGACTTTTAATTAATGCTAGCATTACTAATATAAAAAGGCACAGTCGGAGGGTTAACACTGTATGCATTTGAGGATACCATAGGGACATATGTTACATATTCCCATATGCGAAACGTGTTGAAGTTGTCATTTGGTGTGATTAGAGGAGAAAAAGGACGTTCGAAGTATTTTTATGATCTCTGTCTCAGTATATGTTTATAGTGTGGATAGATTTAAAAAAAAAAAATCTTTGGCAACATAGTTATTTCATGCATGTTATGTGAACACGGGGATTTTCAGACCCATAGAGGATTCAGTCCATTTTATTGTAGTCATAGAGAGTTTGCTGCAATAGGCCCTATGTAAAGCTTTCTTCTGTTGAAGAAGAATCTCCTATGAATAGAAGGAATAGACAATATTATAATTTTGTCAAATGTTGTCAAAATTGCAGCATTCATTGCAAGATGTCCCAGGATAAACTTTTCAGTGGAGAATGATGACATTGCTTAATGATGTTTCACTTTGGTAGGTATATTCCATGTGTAATTCAAGAACTGTTTCTTTGACTCCCTTTCTCTCTCCCCATCCAACATCTTCATTGTGATGGATGTTTGTGGCTAAGCCTGGCTAGCCATAGCCAGCTGCAGTTTCGAAACTAGACAGCCTTGCTATTGTGGTGGCGTGCCTGAGATAACATTAGGCAATGCTGAGGGTGTGCTCAGTGAGCCAGAGAAGCTCCTCAGGTACAAAACTTCAAAGGAATTAAAATAACCATGGCTGGATGTCATGGGGGCAAATGGGCACTAACTGTGTCTGAACCAGGATATTTTAACTTCTCTACAGTCTACGTCAGAGGTAGAACTACGATCTGAAAGACCAGGTTTGGGAGGGCTGGGAAAGGCTGTTCCTCGTCACGGGAGAGAAGGTGCACCCAGAGGTCCAGTCTGAGCTGGTAGTGCTGAATGTCATTAGTAGTTCTCAGATGGCTTTAATTCAGCCAAGAGTGGGTGACTTGCAGATGCTTTTTCCTAGAGAGACCCACGTTTCCAGAGAAGCGTACTTGCCAAGACTGAACACACTTGGCTAATGCAGTAACTCTGAGAGGTACAATTTTTCATATCGATGAAAACCAATCAGAAGAGAATCAGATGAATGTTGTAGCCTATATGACTATAGTAACAATAGTTTCCTCATTTGGTCTTTTGAAGATGATTTATTGTTTGGAGCAGAGCTATAACTCATACAGTGTATGTCATCTCTATTTTATCATGGGAAAGGAGATATTACTGCTATTTTTTAGCATAGTTTTTTATGACATAAGAAATTTGAAGGCAACTTGCAAATCTAAGCATTACTCAAGGTTATGGCTAGGAGGTTAAAAGACAAATCCTGGATTTTTTGAAGTGCAGTTTAAAAAATCTTCTGGATACCGTATGGCCTGCCTCTGCATCACAGTACAACAGCATGTCCACTGATAAAACTGTTTATTTCTGTTGTTGAAACTTCTCAGCTGTGGAATCAGTGCAACTCCCTAGATCAAGATCCCAGATCATGGCCCAGCGAGGGAGGACCAAAAAGAGCTAGCTGAAAGGCCAGGTTGGAGACTGAAAGGGAGGTGCTCCTACATCATCTACATGTTACAGAACCTTTTTCATCCAGAAGCTGGAGACCTTCTAGTGACCTGAGTGGAAAAAGTTATGGAATAGTTCTTCACAGAATTTTTTATTTGTGAAGTGGATTCAGTTTTGATGATGTCCTGACTGAATCTGTTTCCAGTTTCTTGGTGGCCTGTTTGGGAGTCAGGAACCACTTTATTCCTGGACATTGGTACATAGCTGTGAGGGCTGTGACCAGAATTTCAAGGGTCCAGGACCTACCAGGGTGACTCTTGGAGATGGCTCTTTGTTCATGCCTACAGCAAGGTTTGGAGGTTTGGGGCAGATTTTTTCAAGTACTTCAGTTTGAAATATCAACTTTTTTTACTTGTTGTGCTCTATCTTTAGTCTTATTTAGAAGTCCAAATCAGTTTATTGTGCTTGGTGTCCAGTTTCTGGTAGCGGCCATTACTAGGTGCGGAGAAAGATGCTGCAAAAAAAGGCAATGGTGGAACTCGTGTGCTCACAGATTTCCTCCTGCCCTGGACCAGGCACGTGGGCACTCTCTGTTTTCTGAAAGATCCAGAAAGTTACATGTTGACTGCAACTTATATTGAACAAAATCTTGAAGCCTGAACAGCATATAGTAATTTTAAA
Source organism: Opisthocomus hoazin (assembly GCF_030867145.1). NCBI lineage: Eukaryota > Metazoa > Chordata > Aves > Opisthocomiformes > Opisthocomidae > Opisthocomus > Opisthocomus hoazin. The sequence continues at coordinate 39,520,221 of NC_134416.1, forward strand.
ATACTTTTGAAATTTCAGCAGCATTCCCTTCTCTAATGGAGCACAGTGTACACTGCTATTTTTATCTTTACTGTTCAGAATTTCTGCTTATGAGGAAAACCCTCTGAAGTTACCAGGCTACGAAATACACTGTCTGGGTAGTGCTTCTAAGCCTGAGCAGTTGCTGCATTTTGCCCGTTTCAGTGGTGGAACTGAAGCTGAATAAATGCAGCATAAGTATTTTTTCTGAATACTGAAATGAATGGGTTAGGTCACTCTTTTACTCCCTTTGTGTTTCCTCTGTAAACTTTTTAGAGATCTGAGTTTGCTGTTGTTGTTTGAATCAATTTTTCAAGCAAACTTTTATAGATCAAAATTTATTACAGTGGATGGAGGGTTTTTTCCCCTCTTGATGATGTGGCTTTTGCAAAGAACAGTTACTGTGGGATTTATCTAACCAGTTAGTGCTAAGGAGCAGTGTTACAATGTCTGATGGAGCATTTTAGGCATACAAAGAATTGTTTACAATCAATCCAGAAGGTAACATGGCTGGAATAAATTTAAATAGTGAACACTGTCCTGGAAACCATTATGCAGAAAGGACTTCAGCAAAATCTAATCATTTGAAATTGCAGTTTCATAAAAACTGAAAATGTGTTTAAGAAAGAGTAACTTAAAAGTGATAAATCTGTTTAATCAAATGTAGTCTGGAATAGTTTTTTACTGTAGGCAGTTTACCTTTTGTGGTAGCTTCTGTGATTTTTTTCCCCTGCAGTATAGCTCTTTGCAGACACTTTTTACTCATAAGAATGTTCTTTCTCTTCTTTCTCTTATTTCAAAACATGAGATGATAATGTGCAAGTTATTTTGGTTTAATCAGGCAGATTTAGTGATTTCTTTTTGCTTATTTTGTCTGTGAGATATAATTTACTGCTCTGACAACTCAGTTACGCTTCCTCAGCTGCTGCAGTCTAGGACTCAGCAAGTCTGATTGAGGATAGGACCAAAAAGGATGAAGTCTGCGTACTGCCGTGGAGTGACTGGTCCGCAGAAACCATGTGGAGATAGAGATTTTGCAGCAAAGATGACATTTTCAGAGAATTAGATAGTCAGTTGTTTTTTTATGTGCTACATAATGGATCTGCAGCAGCTGAGCAAGTGGTGGTGTGCTGCTGGAGCTTGGGTTTCAGTGGTACCAGACGTGTGAGTGGACAGCAGAGACTGTCCCTTACCACCCGTCTTGTCTTTTGTGCTTACAGCCAGACAGTATGGGAAGGAGGGCAGAAGGATCTTACAAGGGATGAGTACTTCAGGATGCATTAAACAAGGAAAGAGATGGAGTAGGAGAACAGAATACAACAGAACAGAACAGAACAGAACAGAATAGAATAGAATAGAATAGAATAGAACAGAACTGATTAGACTTTTTCAGTTGGAAGGGACCTACAACAGTCATCTTTTTCATCTCATCTAACTGCCTGACCCCTTCAGGGCTGACAAGAAGTTAAAGCATGTCGTTAAGGGCATTGGCCAAATGTCTCTTAAACACTGACAGGCTTGGGGCATCGACCACTATCTCTAAGAAACCTCTTCCGGAATTTGACTACCCTCTTGGTGAAGAAATGCTGCCTAATGTGCAGTCTAAATCTCCCCTGACACTGCTTTGAACCATTCCCATACGTTATATCACTGGATCCCAGGGAAAAGAGACCAGCACCTCCCTCTCCACCTCCCCTCCTCAGGGTGCTGTGGAGAGCAATGAGGTCACCGCTCAGCCTCCTTTTCTCCAAAATAGAGACACCCAGTCCTTAGCCAGTCCTCACAGGACATGCCTTCCAGCCCTTTCACCAGCTTTGTTGCCCTCCTCTGGACACGTTCAAGGACCTTCACATCCTTGTTAAACTGTGGGGCCCAGAACTGCACACAGTACTCCAGGTGAGGCCACACCAACGCTGAATACAGCGGGATAACCACCTCTTGTCACCAGCTGGTCATGCTGTGTTTGATGCGCCCCAGGGTGGGGTTTGCCCTCTTGGCTGCCAGGACTTGCTGCTGACTCCTACTGAGCCTGCTGTCGGCCAGCACCCCCAGATCCCTTTCTGCAGGGCTGCCCTCCAGGCACTCCTCTCCCCATTTATACTTGTGCCCAGCATCACTCTGTCTTAAGTGTAGAATCCGGCATTTGAACTTGTTAAATTTCATCCCATTAATCACTGCCCAATGCTCCAATCTACCTAGATCCCTCTGCAAGGCATCTTGTCCCTCAAGAGAGTCATAAGCACCTCCCAGTTGGGTATCATCAGCAATTTTGCTAATGGTGCATTTAACTCCTGCATCCAGATCGTTGATAAATCTGTTGAACAGAACTGGCCCCAGACTTGAACCCTGAGGAACACTGCTGGTGACCCGTCGCTGGCCAGATGTAGTCCCGTTCACTACAACTCCTGGAGCTTTGTGCTTCAGCCAGCTCTTCGCCCAGTGCACTGTGGACCTGCTTATCCCATAATTGGACAACTTGTCGAGAAGGGTGCTGTGAGGAACAGTATCAAAAGCCTGACTAAAATCCAGAAAAACCACATCCACTGCCTTCCCTTCATCCACTATGCGGGAGACCTTATCATAGAAGGATATCAAATTAGAGAAACAGGACTTTCCTTTTATGAACCCATGCTAACTGTACCTGATGATTGCATCATTCATTAAATGCCTTTCGTAGTACTCAGTATAATCTTCTCTATAATTTTTCCAGGAACTCAGGTTAGACTAACGGGTCTGTAGCTTTCTGGGTCTCTCCTCATGCTCTTTTTGTAGATTGGAAGAACATTGGCTGACTTCCAGTCAGCAGGGACCTCCCCAGACTCCCAAGACCTTTGGTAGATGATAGAGAGGGGTCCTGCCGTAACATCCGCTAGCTCCTTCAGTACTCTGGGATGAATCCCACCAGGCCCCATGGACTTGTGAACATTCAGCTGATACAGCCAGTCCCTTACAAGAGAACAGTCTTTGGAAGATAGCTATGGTCTTGATGTCGTGGTCAAGATCATATGCATCTTATAAAAGGTGTCTGAATTTCAGATTGTAATAACTGCCCTTGGCTGAGTTCATAAGTTGATTCTGGATTTGCAGAAGTAGAGAAGGAAAGGCGTGGCATTGGCAAGACTTAAGGGCAAGGCAAATGACAGCCTTTAAATTATCCACCTTTCAGAACCTGGAAATGAGAGTGGGATTCCTGAGAGCTCTCAGTTCTTGTCAGCAAACAGACCAGGCATTTTTGTCTGCTCCTGCTGATGTCACAAGTATGCTTCTACTGGGAGATGCAGGAAGGTTTCCTGGGTCCTAAGTCCACTTGCGTTCTGGCCCCATGCTAAGATGTAGTCTTTCCTTGCTTCTGTCTCTCCCTTGCTCTCGACAGCACTGGCACGCAAGCCAGGGGAGCTGCGATGTTTCCTCACACATGCCGTGGTGTAGATGGCTGAAGGACCAGGACTGGAGACTGCACTCTGAAAAGTGTCTTGGAGAAGACAAAGAAGATAGGAGCTTTCTATTGGTATCTCCTACTTTGTTATTCCAAGTGATAAGGATTTTGCTGTCATCCAACGTTCAGACCATGATGATGTTGTAAAATGTGTGTCTGTATGGTTGCACACGCGAAACTTATTTTCATTTAAGTTGCTTTTTAAATTAGGAAATCTCTTTGAATCAAGATTTTAAATTTAAAAGATCGAGTGTTCTGAATAAGGCAGGAGTCTTGCAGGAAATATGGTACATATGGTCTGCTGGTATCAGTATGTAAAATGGGCAAATCCATCGCTACACAGATAAAAACATAATTCTGTCAATCTCTGACATAGGAATATTTGATTTCTTAACTTTAATTGTTCTTTTAAACCCAGTATTTGTCTGATGATAACTAAGTTGAAATGTTGCACTTTGTTCTTTGGTGTCTTACACAATTTTTTGCTTTGCTTTTCTGCTTGCTTATCATTAATTATATTTTTTCTATTTATGTACTAAATTTTGTTTTTGTTCAAAGGAAATGTTATCAAATATGAAAAATATACTTAAAGTCAAGTATGCTTTCCATCCAAAATACCAAAGTAGTATGTACTTCCATCCATAATTTGACTGAAAACCTACAGAAAGGAGTAATTTTTTTATCAATATGTTACTTATGGTCAGGTTCCTGCCTTTGAAGTTTGCAAAAAAGGGCTCTGAAGGTTTTAGGGCACAAAACTCCCTGCTTTAAGAAGCATCTTTTACTTTTGGCTTTTACAGGTAAATAACTAATGAAACATTCGTTTTTTTCTTGTACAACTCTGACCTTGTATTTCCTCAGCCATCATGTATGTAATGGGAGCGCTCGGTCCTGCAGCTGGATACTTGCTAGGAGGACTCCTTATTGGTTTCTACGTTGATCCTAGGACAACTGTTTATATTGACCAGAGTGATCCCCGATTCATTGGAAACTGGTAAGGATCAAGCATTTTTTGAAACTACTCTCTAAATTGCTGGTAGGGACTTGAGACAGGTTGGGAAGCCTTGAGGGCTTGTTTAAGGTTGGAGAAGGAGGCCAAGGAAGAGGAGGTGTCTGTTGATTGCTGCACTCTAGCCTCTGACAGAGAGGAGGTGTTTGCTGCAGAAGCACATGGGCACTTTGCATGGAAAGCCTCCTACTTTTGGCTGCTCCAGGACTGTCTCTGACCACTGTGGGCGCTGACTAACAGCGCTCGACACAGGGATGGCAGGGTGGGGTATCGGTATTGCAGGAGGCCATTGGGGATCACTGCTGCCCAGGGCCGAGCCCTTCTTACTGGAAGGTGGATTCATCCCTTCTTTGGTTTTCCTGAGCAGGCAGCAAGAAATGCTGAGCTCTGCTGCCCAGATGAGAAACGGTAGACTTCATTTACCGTGGTCCACGAGAAGGAGATAGGATGGGGTCAGAACATGGCCTTTCCAATCTTGTTTCTCGGGGTGCTGGGTTGTGTTTAGGCAGCAGATGGTATAAACCATCACATTGTTCTCCGGTAAATAGTAGGATTTCCAGCAGCGCTGAGATGTAGCATCCATAATTGATGTCTTCAGACAGCTGTTGAGATGTGCCCTCCTTGATGTCTCTCTGAGGAAGCAGGTCTTGAGGAGGCTTTAACTGTCTTTTCTCTGATAATGCATAAATCTGCCTTGAAGTTTTCACGCAAGCCAAGAAAAGACTTAAGTTCATTATCCCAGGAGGAGACGTCTGCTTTGTAGGTGTAGGGTGCAGTGTCAGTTCTTGTGCACTAGATTAGTGTTTGTCAGTGTGCCATTGCGGACAGACCATATCCATTTCTATCTATCCTGCAGTGATCTCTCCTGCCAGTTTGATGTGAAAAATTCTCTCTTTTGAGTGTTCTTAAACCTTTGAAGATATATTCCTGCTTTGTCTTACTTAGTCCAAGAGCATTGCAGCACAGGACTGTCTAGCCGAATTTTCAGCAAGAGAAAGGCAAACCTGAGTGCTCAGCTGACCTGTGGCCTTGGGGTTAATGACTGTGTGCTTTTATGTATATCCTGACATCTCACAGAAGAGATTTGTCCTGTGAATGTGCTGTAGTGTCAAAAATGTGCTTTGACTGTTCTTGAATAAAAGATACTAAATCAAATGAAAATATCATACATTCTTTGTGAAACTCTTACGTTTCATGTGACTTGGAGGACGTGTCAGAACTGGTAGTCAGCATTTGATCAGTACTTTCCAACAGAAATTGTGAACGCACCCATAAATATATTTGTTAATTGCAATCAGTGGTTCTGTATGAATGTGGGCTAAGCTTTTAACTTTATCTATAATGCAACCACTGATATAACTGCCTTATCATGTGGGCGTACCTGTGTGAGTTATAACTTCAGTAGCTCCAGTGAAGGTAAAATAGCCAAAGCGACATGGACACATCAGTTTGCTGCTTCTTGGGCTGTTTGTGCCAGGCTCTGTGCCGCAGCAGATAGATGGCCACTACTGCTCATTTAAAGCTGGCTTGGATATATGTGCAGTGTTATCATAGCCAAATGCGTAAGAGAGATCACACAAAAAAATGTCTGGCCTTGCTCATGAATTACAAGTTTAACTAACCTCCTTCAAAAGAGTGAGTGGCAGGGATGGATGCCTAGTGCCAGGAATGGATCCCTGGCATCCTATGGGAATGCTGTAACCACTGAGCTCCATGGCAGGAGTTGTGAGAAGTGACCTCTTACAACTGTTTCTGTGGGCGGGCTTTGAGAACATCTACTGTACCAGGTCTTGCAAGCAAAATAGGGAAAGACCTGCGTCTGCGCATTTGGAGGATTTTATGTCAAATTGCTAAATGCATTTTATGTGTCTTCGATGTTTAATGTCACCTGAACAAAGTATCTTGGCGATTTCAGTTTTGCACAGGGGTGCAAGCAGAAGCGATGCAAATATGAAGCAAGGGCAGGAAATCAGCTGTCACAGGATCTCAGCAGGCGAGTCGTATTCTAGCCAGCATAGAAAAGTAAAAGCCATTCAGCTTCCTTTTTCCGTCATGTTGATTAAATCTGTAGAGACTGGCTTTCCCTGAAGGGTGTTCCAGGTCCTTGTATTACTTTTTCATTTTTGACTCTCTCAATTTTTTCTCTCTTAAATTTCTAAAGAGTATCCCCTGCTGTCAGATCTCTGGTAATCTGTTTCATGACTATGGTAGCCTCTCATAAAAGTTTGGTGGTATTCATAGCATCTGGGCCTCATACTCTTTTCTTTTTCTGAAGCTTTATCTGCCCACTAAAATGAAGAGTCACAGTATGAGGATTCATCCTTTGTCCATTGCTGCTCTACTCACTGATGGCATGGTTGCAGAGAACTCTGGAAGTGTAGACTTTCATTCCACTGAAATCTATTTTCTGGGACTGTGACATTTTCTCCTTGCAGGGAAGTGCCACGTAGCCAAGTTTATTTTTATTTATGTAATCTAACAATTTGAAATAAAAGAGTAATCTAGCACTTGCTTCAGCTGACATGCTTTTTAAAAGTAGGGTGCAGTTGAGGTAAGTTAATGGGCAGTCGCATTTGAGATTTCTCAGCCTTGTCTCCTTTGAAGTGAATTAGTGTCTTTGATTCCCATCTTTCCTTTATTATAGCTGTAAGGTTTCTAACGTAACGTATCACAGGGGCCCTGTGAAAAAACTCCATTATTAAAGTAGGTAGTGATTACAGACAAAATAGTGAGTACAGCAACTATGATATATGGCAACAAAAATTGCAGTAAAGCCTGTTTTTTGCTTCAGCTGTTCCTTTCAAAGAGGTATACTGCACATATTCAGGATAAGTAGCTTGTTTTATCTCTTGTGGAACCTGATAAACAAAGTAAGTGGTTATTTCTCAGCATTATTTCTGATCTGATTCTTCCTTGAGTTTCACAGAACTTGGGTTTGCACTCTTGGGATTTGCACACCTGGGTTTTCTGTAGGTGCTCTGGGCTAAAGAACAGGCCAGCTGCCTATGCCAGCCCATGAAATGTTTAAAACTGCATTTTATTCAAATGTGGTAACTGGAGGGATATCTGTTAGAAATCATCCATCATGTTGTTGTCTTTGAGAACTGTTAATGTGCTATACAGGGATCTCATTAGCTGTGGAGTAGCCATTGGCGGTCTGTCAGGTGCTTTGAATCAAATTTTCTTTTACTGACACTTTTCTGAGTGTTTGCCTAGTTCTGAATCTCTTTAATACTTGGATCTTCCCATATAGTCTTTCATCAGCATTCCACACAAGGAGTTTAAAGGAAGTCCTCCAGCGCTGTCAGGTCCTTCCTTAACTTTAAATGCTTTTATTTGAGGTCCTGGGGCTTGTGCAGATGCCTTTGAGGCATTCTCCTGCATATTTTCTTTGACTTTAGAAGACAGAAAATCAAGGGCTTTATGATTAATGCAGATCCTGTTCTGACCTCTCATTTCCTATTGTAGGCGTCCTTATTATTTTTGATATCGTCTTTTGTCAGTTTTCCAATTCTTTGATATTTCTCCAGGAAGACGTGGAGTGTAGACAGTGCAGATAATTGCATCCAGTGCTGCATTTGTGACATCTCCAGCACTTGGTATGCTGCCATAATGGTCCCTTTGGATTTGAATTTCATCTTGTGCTACATCACAGACCCTGTCTCTCTTGCTGTTTCCCACTGAGTGGGTGGTTTCTGATTACTGTGTATTACTGCCACAGATAATTTCTTTGACGAGTGCCTTTGCAGCTTCTACCTTTGAGATTCTGAAACGGATATTACTACATTTTAATGAAGTCTACTGATTTATTCCCTGTCTGATAGTGCTGACTAGTCCTCCTAAAAGTCTGGTTTCTAATCCATGTATGTTAGCAGCTAAAATGAAGGAATAGAGGATTTTCTGTTTACATAATATCAAAACTAGTCAAAACTTTCAGTCACTTATATTTGCCTCACAAAAGCTTCCTGCTCAATCTTTCTAAGAAAAATGGTGTTACACATGGCTGCTTGTTTGTTTTTTGCCTTTGCATAGGCATTTACCACACAAACTATTATATATGCATATGAATTTGTCTTCATTTAAAAATGCAATCTGCAGTATGTTTGCATTACAAATAGGAAGCCAAATGTTTTCGTTTCTTGTGCAAGTAATCCTGTCTACTCAATACTTCTAAATGTTTAAAGTTTGAACAAATACATATTTAGTAGCTTCCTGTTGTATCTTCCTTTTTTTAAGTGTAAAAGATGTATACAAAAAATGTAAAAATTGTCCTGTAAACTGATTTGAAAGCAAAGAGCTTCATTCTTTCGTTGTCATGGTTTGATATTGCAGTAACGTGATTGACTTCACTGAAACTTTCAAACACTGGTGTACATTAGTGTGGTGGGTTGACCTTGGCTGGCTGCTGGGTGCCCACCCAGCTGCTCTCTCACTCCCCCTCCTCAGCAGGACAAGGGGAGAAAATATCGTGAGGAGCTCCTGGGTCGAGATGAGAACAAGGAGAACACTCACCAATTACCATCACTGGCAAAACAGACTTGACTTGGGGAAATTAATGTAATTTACTGCCAATTAATAACAGAGTAGGATAGTAAGAATTACAAACAAAACTACAAACACTTTCTGCCCACCCCTCCCTTTCTCCAAGGCTCAGCTTCACTCCCGACTCTTCTACCTCCTCCCGCTGAGTGGTGCAGGAGGATGGGCAGTGGGGGTTGCGGTCAGTTCGCAACACTTCATCTCTGCTGCTCCTTCCTCCTCGCACTCTTCGCTTGCTTCAGTGTGGGGTCCCACCCATGGGGTACTCCAGCATAGGCTGCTCCAGCATAGGTCCCTTCCACGGGGTGCAGTCCTTCAGGAACAGACTGCTCCAGTGTGGGTCCCCCACAGGGTCCTCTCAGCAAACCTGCTCCAGCGTGGGCTTCTCTCTGCACGGGTCCACAGCTCCTGCCAGGACCCTGCTCCAGCACGGGCTCTCCATGGGCTGCAGCTGGATCTCTGCTCTGCTGTGGACCTCCATGGGCTGCAGGGGATCGACCTGCGTTACCATGGTCTTATCCTGGGCCTGCTGGGGACTTTCTGCTCTGGCGCCTGGAGCACCTCCTCCACCTCCTTCTTCTCTCACATTGGTGTCTGCAGGGCTGTTTCTCTCACACTTTCTCACTCTCGTCACACAGCTTCTGTGCAGTATTTTTTACCCTTCCTTAAAGAAGTTACCACAGAGGTGCCACCAGCATTGCTGACGGTGTCAGCAACAGATCCGGTTCCTGTTTTGGAGCCGGCTGGAGCTGTCTCTGTCTGACGTGGGGCCAGCTCATGGTGTCTTCTCACAGAAGCCACCCCTGCAGCCCCTTGCCATATAAACCCAGTACAATTACATTAGTATATAGTGAGAATCACACTTTCAGTACATGGGAAGAAGTCTGTGCGTGAATTCTGATGTCCTCCTTCTTTATGGAATAATCTGTGTGAGTTTATCCATGTGTCCCTGTAGTCTTTTACTGCAAGATGAACTTAGAGGAGAAATTATGTTATCTGATTCTCTACTGTCAGCCTTCTGACTGCAGAAGGTTAACTCTAGAGTACTTTCTAGTATGACCCTTTTGCCTATTTGTGTTGCTGTAGTAAAATTCATTCAGCTTCTTGGCCAGGGGGAGGATACCTGTATGCCTACAGTGTGAATGGTGCTTTTCTGGCATCCCATACATTGCCCGTTCTGTGGGTAGGTCCCAAGTCATTCCCTGTGAGCCAAGGGATCATTGCAGAATTGTTTATATCCCGTTCTTCTAACACAGAGGGAGAGAAGAAGGAATTCTTTGTGAGGGTACATTTCAAGTTGTGGTCACAGAACAGAGCTGCAAAGCTTTGAGCATAAACTCTGGCATGAACTGCAACACATCAGTTGTTTATGGTCAGGCTTTGGGAGCTCTTCAGTGGGAAGGGAGAGAACTGGACCATCAGAGCTGTGAGAGGTAGGCACTGGAAAGCAGAACAGATTTAGCCCTGATGTATCCATCTCAACATTTTATCTTATCATGCCATGGATAACTTTTTTCATGTTCTCCAGAGGAATACTGTACTGCTTTACTGGGAATTATCCAAGAAAGGCACAATAAAAGTGAGTATCTACCGCTCAGGACTCGGTAGTGAATAATTAACAAAAGTGAAAATTTAATGGAACTCAAAGCTGACGCTATTTCATAATATTTGTTGGGTTCCAGATAAATACCTTCATCAGTAGACAAGCCAACAGAAACATCTTCTAATTAAGGGGTTTAGTGCAATGAAGGCTCTCTCCCACTCCAATCCTTTACTCTAATGTTAATGTTCCATATTTTGCAAATATGTCTTTCCAGCCAGTACAGCCTGTTATAATCACTTTGGTGTTTTTATTTCATGTAATGCCTTGGCTTTTGTTTCTGTTCCTGTCTCCTGGCATTAGGTGGAGTGGATTTCTCCTTTGTGCCATTGCAATGCTCCTTGTGATATTTCCTATGTTTACCTTTCCGAAAAAACTCCCTCCTCGACATAAAAAAAAGAAAAAGAAAAAGAAGATGAACTCTGATGATGTTTCAAGTGATGATGAAGTCATGAAAGAGAAAACAAATAGCAAAATACAAGCAGACAGTACAGTTCCTGCCTCTATGGGATTTGGGAAGAATGTTAAAGGTGAAGTTTGTTTTTAATTTTTAAATGCTTTAAATTTTGTATACAGGGTCGTCTACGGTTGTAAGGAGTGTAACTGAAGGCAGAGTTTTGACAATGATTTTAATATTATGTTTTGCTATTGAGATTTTAATAGATGGTCCTCCTTTGAAATTACAAAGTGCAGTGATGACTGTAAGACATTCATTCACTTAAATTACTGAAGTGTTTTATGTACACCTGTAACAAACATGTAGCCTATATCCTATGGTTATAGGACCTCTATTACCTGACATATTTCTGCACCTTACAGTTGCCTTAAGCTGTCCTGCATAAAATAAAGTGGTCTTCTCAAATATAAGTGAAACAAGTAAAAAGAATTCTAGTACATGAGTTAAATTATATTCATGCATTTGGGTAAGTTAATTGACAAAGATTATTTTCTTTCATATGCCTTTCCTGGCTATTTTGTTCTACAAGCTGTTTATTTTCAGAAGACTAGGACAAATGAAACCTGTGCTAATTTTGAAACAAGAAGAGATCAAAAGATTGACAAGTAGCAGAGATTTTTATTTTATTCAAGAAGTAAATAATTAATGTGAAATCTAACAGTCAGTAGTAATCATTGATAAAAAGCTGTGGGAAGAAGGGCAGTGCTATTAAAAAAAATTTCTGTGAAGCATATACATTTGGAGCTGATAATATAGGCTTAACAGTGTCATAGTATTCAATAATATAGGGCAAGAAGGAATGCACCTTCAATGGCCATTGTGTTGTCAGTGCTGTTGTGTCCTCCTTGGTTCCGGGATACAGATACTGGTTGTGCCATGTGTGGTAGCTTGATCAATTCAGCGGGACTAAGAGAAATCCTGAAATGTCATCTATACCATTAGACGTAATTTGAACTCAGAATTTTAAGGGCTTATTTATTGATGTGAATATTAATGTTACTTTTTCATTGGATATCAGTCCAGGATATAACAATTAACAGATTTATTAACGATTAATTATGATCACTCCTTATATGCAGTAGGCAAGGCTTAGCAAAACCAGTGTACTGGTTTTAGACTAAAACCAGTGTAATTCTAAGCAGCGCTTGCCCATACATGTATCAGTTTGCTCGACATTGCATTTGTATCTATACTCTCAGAGTAACTAAAGCTGCTGTAAGTTTCTCTGGAAGTAAAGAATAAACAGGAGACCCTAATCTGTTTGTGGAGATTTTATTATCTAACAAAACAGTATCTTAGTCAAAGCACAGAGCAAGCAAGGTAAACATGAAATACCATGTTCTGGTTCTGTTCCTCAGTCTGAGATAGCGGTGCCTGGTCCAAACATCCATGCAGAGTAGCTCAAAAAGTGGTGGAGAGGCAAGAAAAGCATGTTGTATACTTCCTTCTTTGAAGACTCTGTATGCTCCGTATTGTGAGTCCCTGTATGTAGTATTTTCTCCTGAATCCATAGAGCTAGTTGTGGCTTTTTGGCCTTCCAACCTCCTGGCCTCTGATTAGCAAAAGTAGTTCAGGGCTACTCCTGTTGAGGTTTTCTCACGAATGTAGGGAAGTGGGAAAGGGGAGTTCAGTTTGTGCTGGGCGCCTTCCTAACTGTTGCAGTCAATGTCGCAGCAGAGCGATGGCTTCATCCTGTAGGCGTGCCTGGAAAAGACACAGGTATTCAGATAAACTCTGCATCTGGATGAGTTTGCTGATACTGGTTCTCCATTTCTGTACATATTTTCACCTTCCAGGTGATGTTGTGTCTTTGCAGGCAAAGCAGACACACAGGAAACAAGTATCCTCTTAGGAGGATGTTTCCTAATACTTTTTTCACAGAAATGAAAACTTCTGTATTGCTTATTTTAGCACATGTTTCTTTGATATGTGTCTGCGTTAATGTGTAGCATACATTCTACCAAATCCTGTATTAATACATTAATGGAGCTACCAAATTAGAGCTTTTAATATGCAAAACTTTTCATTTTCTCTAGAGGAGAAATTTCACCACATGGAACAGTGAATAGCAGCATTGTATTCCACATGTTGGGAAGATACCAAGTGAGTCAAGATAACGCAGAGAAAAGTATTTTTCTAGAAGCTGATAATAGCTTTCCCGTTGTGTCATTTACCCTAGCAAAGAGGGCCTGCAGACGGAATGCACTATTATTTAATTATTTTTCAAGTTGAAGTGGGCTTTATGCAATGAGATCATGGCTCAAGCTTCACAGCTGAGGTAATTTCGTTTACAGTGGGAAGGGAAAAAGGCTCGCATGTTTCTAAGTCATTTAGTGTTGCGTCTTCTGAGGTGCAGTGTACATTTTATACTTCCCATTGAATGTCAGGGCTTCATCTTTTTATAGCACGATGGACAGAAACTCCACTTAGGCAGTAGCCGGGAGACTGGTGATTTAGTAGGTCACGTCTTCTGTTCTGTACTGATAAATATCAGTGATGTTGTAGTCAGCCATGACAGAGGTCAGTGCTGTTAAATCTGTAAAATCCACGCAGTTTTGGTAAGGACAGTCTCAGGGAAGAAGCTGTTTGTTTTGATCTTCTGATATGATGTTGTCTTACCAGGGAAGCCTGGCAAAATGATTCTCGTCCTGCTGTAACTTGTCCTAACTTCATGTAAGCTAGTTCTCTAGATGAATGAAAAGGAATTGAAAATGATAGGAGGGGGCCGGGGTCCTTTTTCTTGCAATGGCTGCCAGTATAGACTGCAAAAATAAACCAAAACTGGCTCTGGTTGCAAGTAGCCTTCAATTTCAGTGACCTGAGCTTGATTTTGGCCCATGGTAGAGCTGGGATCAGATAAAAATAAAGATACATCTTTGCTTTTTCTCACGTTTCGAAATTCAAGGGCTTGGAATTCAGTCTTTTCCTATTTATGTTGCAAGTAAACAACATGAGAGGGAGATTTGTTCTGAGGTGGGTATCAAAAGTATTACATAAAACATTAAATAGGTCACAGGAGGAAGGAAATTGTATGTAGTTTATTGGGAGAAATAGAAGTAGTGTAGATAACATACATAGACGAGATTTATAATGAAGAAGCCACGGTTCAATCCCATGCATGCAGATAAATCATGAACCTGAGCAGACAAAACCGCTGCTTTTATTTATTATGTGGATACCCTTAGGGTTTTGTACCATGGAAATTGTATCTGCAGTCCCTTTTACTTACCTCTATAATGAAACTTACTGTGCAATTGAATAAAGGAGCAGTGTAAAAAAAGCAAATGCATATATTACTTAAAATGACTGACCTAATCTGAAGGGTGTTAATTAATTACAAGTATTTTGTAGTCTTTGGGGTTTTTTTAATGTTTTGAGCTTTGTCCCTATGTACAGTTAGATGTGGAATGTTCTTGTCCATCTTTTCATGTCTACCAGCTGTCGTATGCCCTTCCCAGTCAGTGCCTGCCAGGGACTGAGACAGGATAATAACGCTTGTCAGGGCATCAGCAAAGGTAGAGGAACTCCTGAGGGGCTCATGGCTGTAGGGTGAGCCCACCTCAGTGCTTCCCCAAGGATCCGGACTGGAGTTTCTGCAGTACCCAAAGATCTGTTGGCAGGGATTGGAAGAGGAGGAGGAGACAGGGGCCTGTCTGTCGGGGCTCTTGGTGAGCACTGTAAATGTCAGAGAGCTCAGCAGACCGTGGGCTGGAGATCCTGCTGTGCCACTGACCTTGAGCGAGTCGCTCCCTGCTTGCCCTTTCTTAGGCCATCTTGAAGAGCTCAAAATAGAAAAGGTTGGCATGGTCCCATGCAGTGATGAGCAGTGTTAGCTGCAGCCTCGAGGAGCTGCTCTAAATCAAGTTAACAAAAGTAATAATCACTTCAAACTCACTCTGAACCTTCCTACTCTTGATGGGATATAAGGGGCTGTTCAATGATCTGACCACCACCCAGCTACTTAAGGCATGTCCTGAAAATGCTTGAGGAATCAAGTTGAATGAGGTTGTTTAAGTGGTATGTGAGTAGATAATGAAATGAAATACGTGGCCAAATATTATTCTAGAATTTAGTGATTAGCTCCATGCAGAATATATTTGAAGGAGTTGTGTGTAACTGAAAATGCTCATGTCCATTCTGATAAACAAACCAGAAATTCTGTCTCAAATCTTGGCTCTGCTTCGTACTGCGCGAGAGCAGAAGCTGCCCCGAAGACCTTGGTGTAGAGGCAGCCTCCTTCCAAGCTGCAGACTGGGATAGTGCTGTCCGGGCTCGGAGCACCAGCAGGAAGGAGCTCCTTTGGCTAATATCTGCGTCACCCTTACAAGGGGCTTCACTGATGGACTACACGAGGACAGTGCTGTAGACTGGGATGGTTTATTCCCGTCTTTGTATTCATTGCACTTCCTTGGGCTAGATGCACAGGAACAGGGATAAAAGAAAATATATTAAATTGTGAAAACAATGGTGAAGTCAGTATTATTTGAGTTTTTATTGAAATGCTGTTTACAGTGCTTTAAGTGTTTTGCTTAGAGCAGTATTTATGAATATTTGTATTGCTTGCAGAGTTTTCTTACGCTTTTCCCTTATCATGAATCAAGCAATGGTCTAGCACACCAGTGAAAGAAAATTAATACCGACTAGAGAAAAAATATTGTCAAAGATCATGAAGGGAAGAAAATTGCCAGTAAACTAGCAAATGCGTCCAGCAAGGCAGGTTTCAATGTACTCTTAGTTAAGTATTAG
This sequence comes from Opisthocomus hoazin, assembly GCF_030867145.1. Classification (NCBI taxonomy): domain Eukaryota; kingdom Metazoa; phylum Chordata; class Aves; order Opisthocomiformes; family Opisthocomidae; genus Opisthocomus; species Opisthocomus hoazin. The sequence continues at coordinate 39,536,026 of NC_134416.1, forward strand.
GTTATTATATTAAAAAAAAAAAAAGAAGAAACTGAAAATTCTCATAGGTTTGTTTCTGATGCACACTTGCAAAAACAAGAGATGTTTTTTGAAGACCTCCTAAAAATCGGAACTTGACAGGCTTAATAATGGCCTTGAGATCAAAGCCTAAGCCTGTGGTTAGTCACACAAAAATAATGTGAAAATGAAATGTTTTAAATGTGTGATTGATTATGTAGTACGAAGGATCCTGAAAGTTTTTAGTATTCTTGCTTATTACGGAATTAGTGTGGTTGAAAGATTAGAGATACTTACAGTGCATTTTTATTATACGTTTTTAAATTCAGAAATGTAATACTGATTCTGTCACACAGGTTTTGACTATAATCATAGGAGAAACTCAGGGAAAACCTAATTCTGAATATGTGGTTTTATCTGCAAATTTATTACTATATAGCAACTTTTCCTTGTATGCCAGACAGTTGCTCTTTATAAGTTACAAAGAGCTTCAACCCTCAACTGCTCCAGGTGGTATCTATTAGTGCAGCATGCAGGAATAATCTCTGTTTTATTTCGTGCCAAAAATTACAGTAATCAGCGGAGCTGTTCCCTGCAGAATCCTTCATGAGAGTGTAAGAGAACTTGTGCATATTCCAAGATGCTGAATTTTATCTATTTATCAGTAGAAATCCATTTTTAAAATACTAATTAGTTTTTAAATTAATAATGACCTTTAGACTGAGTAAGTAGGAGTCAACACAGCTCTACATCTGAACACTGGAGCAAAATGTTCATTAGCTCTGCAGTGCTTTACCTAATTAGTTTGTCAGTATCTTTAGACTGAAAAATCTAAACTAGACCTTTTCCTGAAGCTCAGTTTTACAAGGATGACCTAAACTTTACCAGGTATTATGATACGTGGACCAAGCCCTTTAAAATAATGAATTTGGCAAAGATCTTGAACTCAGCCCTTAGCCAAGGACTTCCAGTTCATTGCTACAAAGAGCACTCAGTTCACCATCCTGATTAAATGGTACTTCTCTCTGTGATGTCCAGTCTTCTGGAGGTTACTCTCTTATTATTTTCTTCCACATGTTTTCAGCACAGGTGAGCAGCTGGCACCAAATAGCTCCCTTTCCAGCAGGACCCATCCTGGGACCCCCTCTTTATGTTTCCTGACTCCTTTCTCACAGTGCCAGCAGCACAGTCATAACTGCTTGCTCCTGTTGCAAGGGAAAAGCATCCAATCCTGCACCTTGTCCCCTGGGAAATCCTGCTACAGCTGCCCCACTGCAGCCCTGTGGCCGCCCTTTTCTTAAACTACAGCATCTAGCCCTATTATGAGAGGCTTTGTAAAAGCTGGGTTAGAGCATCATCTTGGCTCTTGCCCTTTGGTTGCTTTTTGCATCTAAGCCCCCATCAGCTAACCCAGCCGCAGCCAACCGAAAAATAGACACAAAGCCAAACCTGATGAGGTTTGAGGGCTGACATCTGATGGTGGTGTAGATCTTTCACCTTTTTCCTCTCTTTTATTTCCTTATCAACAGTGAGATAAATTTTGGTCAGCTGCATTTTGAACATGGAGCATATTTGCCCATAAATAGTGATACTATTTTATCTTTGTACTTGCTATAGTAATGTAGTTTCTGGAGGTGTACTGTTGCATTACAGTTTCCATGTATTCATGTTGATATTATATTGTCTCATACTCCTGTTATGTTGTTACTTTCTGTTCTTCTATTGCAAACAGTGCCACGTTTTTTTAAAAAGAGCTGTAGGTGGTAAAAAACCATTAAGCTTCAAACATATGAGTGTTTCATTACTTATTTCCACAAAATTTTGTATTTAACATTTCATAAGTTTCTTTATAGAGGATCAAGAGAGCGTTTGACTACATTAATATTATAAACCCAGTACTCATTATGAGTTCAGTATTTTGATGACTGGCATAAGCTAAGATTGGACATACTCAGACAACCTAAGTGCTAATTTGCAGCCTGACAAGTTTTGACACGACAGGAGTCTAAATTCTGTTTGCTTGTATACAGATAGCCTGCTGGAGTCAGTGGAGAAAGTGAGACAGATTTTTGACTTGACAACTTTTAACATCAATAAAATTCTCACGAGTTCTTACTCAACATGTTGTATTTCTAATGGGCGCTTTTGTCATTGAATTCAATGGGCTTTGATTCAAGCAGCATTCAATTTCTGTACAAAGTGAAAAGCAAATGAAAAAATCCAAACCATAGTAGGTTGGATATAATACTTGAACAGAAAATCTGATCTTGTAAGAAGCTCCAAGGGAAAAAACACATGTTTAAAATCACGCCGTCTAATCTGAAAAAGTTGTCTTGAATAGAGTTATCGTCATCTCATGATGGTAATTTGACATCACTACAGGACTGAATTAAAAATATTGAAGTGTTTATTTTAACTGCAGTGCTGAATTTCATGGGGTTTTGATATTTGATTTGAGGATAATTGCAACATCTATGAATACTTTTTCAATTTAAGTTAATGATGTGCTCTCATTTTTAATTGATTGTTTTATCCCTTCTGAGAATATTAAATGAGTTGTATGTAAGGTATGTTGAGATTCATTGGTATCACTGACATCATTTTTTCAGTATGCTGTGTCTGCAACTATTGTAAATACTTTGAAATCATGTAGGAAAATGTTCTGTTAAGAATCTTTTGGTTCGCTTTTCAAATTATAGTATTATTAACCCAGCTTTCCAAGCATGGTCTTTGAAGCAGAGAGTTACAGGGGGATTGTGTGATCTGTTTTCCTCCTGTGGAGTGCAAAACTCAGTGCTGTTGGTCCAGCAGTACGATATGTGTTATCTCATAGAAAATTTCAAAATAAGGCATCAGAGTAATTCCAAAATAATGTCATTTCACTGCTGTTTTTCTTCCTTTATAATGTTACTACGTAGACCCTGTTTCTTCAAACGGTTTTGTTAAAACAGACCTCAGTTGTGTTTGTGAAAAGTGGGACTGCAGCCCCAGGGCAATGCAGCGAGATAGGGTTAGAGCAGACAGCAAAGATTGCAATCCCAAATATGCACTTTCCCTTCTGCTTAGCAAATGTAGCCAGATGCTAGCAAGCCATTATTGCCAGTCCATCTCAAAGAAAATCAGTTTGTTTTGTTTCAGTTTGCTTTTGTTTCTCAGTCATTATTTATAACATTCGTTTGTCATTTTTGTCATTTTATAGAGCTTCCAAGAGCAGCTGTCAGGATCTTAAGCAACATGACATTCCTTTTTGTGAGTTTGTCATACACAGCTGAGAGTGCCATTGTCACAGCTTTTATTACCTTCATTCCCAAGTTCATCGAGTCACAGTTTGGCATCCCAGCTTCCAATGCCAGCATCTACACTGGTAAGGCATTGCCACAGAGTGGAACGTTGGAAGGGTTGGCATTTTTTGACTAATGAAACGGATCATTGTAGGAATGAACCAAAAATGTGCATGTTAGAACAGATGATTGGATCTAGCTTTGTCTATTTGGTTAGATATTCAACTTGTTCTTTCATGTTTGCTATATGTGTTCAGTAAAATGTGAACCCATTTATCTAGTTAAAGGGCTGGGGATTTTTGCATGAGCCTAGACAGACATTTTCTAGTGTGTTAATGGTTTTCAGGGAGGAAAAATGCAACAAAACCAAGCTAGAAGACCCACAGGCATTACTGTGGTTTGTGTGCCTTAAAAGATCTTTTAACACTGTTCTTATTTTATGTGAATTTTACTTTGTCTCTGATCTTTGAAATATCCTAATCTTTCTTTTTACCCAGTGATAAGTCATTTATCTGTCCCATCCTTCAGTTACCTCTCCCCTCCAGGCTGGTGGTTTTCTCCTTATTTATGTATTAATGTTGAGGCACGTAATGATCTAGTCTAGTCAGGAGAGCTCCCCAAATCCTCTCCCACCCGTCATTTCAGGTCTGAGACCCCTCTTTTGCAGGTGTGGCACTTCCCTTGCTACTGCAGCAAAGTACAGCCAAGTCCAACTTCTAACAGAGCTACAAACCACAGAATTTTAAGCTTCGTACTGCTCTGTGGCAGGGGGAGATGAGAACTTCCCTAGGGAAAGTTAGTGGTGTCCCTGCTCGCTGTGGGGGGGTTGGACTAGATGACCTCTAGGGGTCCCTTCCAACTCAAAACTTTCTATGATTCTGTGATTCTATGAAAGGGGCCAGAATGTTGTGCAGAATTGAGAACCCTGTCATGCAGATCATCTCCCTTCTCTCATAGCTGCATCAGAGACACTTGTCTTTATAAGCATCTTTTTGACTTCTCTGTAGTGCTTTCCATATAGAACAGCTGCTAATTGCTAGGCAGGGTAGTTCTTTGTTCACCCATACTTCCAGATATTGCAGCTGAGAAGGAGTGATGGAGTGGAGAGTGAGCTGGGGAAACAGGAGTGAAGTATGGGATGAAGCTGTTCAGGGGCATCAGTCAAGTAAGACACAAAAAGTAGTAGAAGACAGAGAGACAAAGACATAGAGACCTCACATGGGAATCATTTGTCACCTGCAGTGGCTGGAAGGAACACAAGGAGTCTTTCTAGAGTGCTGAGGGGAAATATCAGAGAAGCACTATGTAGTGACATCTGTTTGAGAGCTTACTGGGATGAGATTTTCTCCAGGGCATGAAATCCCTGTGTTCTATATATAAGAAGGATACATTAATTGATGGGATCGTGATTCTACCTGAAGCTTAGGGGAGCTACACATGCATAGTAGTTTTGCTGTGATGAGTCTTGATGGGATTGCTGCTTCTTAACTTCCTTCATTCTCAGGATAAACCAGAATCATTCTTGCCAGACTTAATATTCAACAGCCAGTACACTAAAAGAGGAAAAGATGATGTGACTCTATCCAAAATGTGAATCTATTAACATCTGTTGTTTTCCCTGTTATAAATCGCTTGATAAAAACTATTATAATGAACCAGAAGAAGAAGATGAAATAACTCAGGCTGGATGTGCAACATGGACAAGTGAGCACTGCTTCCACAGCCCCAACTCCTAAATTTGGCATTAAAGTCAATGGATGTTACTAATTTTATAAATTCTTTTTGTAGGAAAAATGGGAATAGGAAACTTGGAGATTCTGTATTAGATTGCTGCTGGCTAATCTAGTAAAAGACATGTCCAGTTTACAAACTTCTGGTTAGCAAAAGGAGGACTTACATGTTATTTACATTACTATATCTATGCTTCATATGTACATCGCTAGCTGAATACATGTGCTTGCTGAATCTCTTTGTGTTACTGATGTAAATATTTTATTGGTCATGTTCTGTCTCAATTCATAAGCAGGAATTCTTTAATAAGTCTCAATTTGCTTCTGTTTTTAAACAAACCTGGCATTAATCATCAGCAAAAATGCCGTGTGCCAAACTTCATGTCCTGAACTTGTGCAGCTTGTGCTGCAAGCTTGTCTTGTTTGATGTTTTGTTTTCTGTGTGTTGAGCAGGTGGCATTCAGCCTCCAGGCTTTCTCAAGTCTGAAAAAACTGAACTTTGACTTTTGGTTACAGGTAGATCTTACACAAATCCAGGTTAAAATTTCGGGTGCTTTGCTAGCGGATTTACTTGTGAAAAAGAGAGTTAATAATTTGTAATTGGAAGAACTGCACATTATATATTATAAAGCACCGATCTGGTAACTTCCGCTAAAATGGTTATAAACACCATGAATCTACCCTTAGTTCTAGAAAAGATACGACATGTATCTCAGACAGAATTGGTTTGAAGATCTCCATGGTATTCCCGTTGGAAGTGTAGCCCGCTTAGCAGACATTGCAGTTTTCTGTTCCCAGACCATTAGTAGCTGTTAAGATCATTTTTTGCCGCTGTGGAAAGCCTCAAGTGCTGCAGCATCCTGACAGCAACAAAAAGGACAAAGCTTGGAAATTGCTGACTGAAAGCCGATACTGCCTCAGAGCACTGCACCCAGGAGTGTATTTAGCACACGCACAATTCCTGTAAGCCAAACTGTCGTTAGAAAATGATGAAGAGTGCAGTGCAACAGCTTAGTATCAGATTTTAAGCTTTATTCCTCTAAATGCCTTTGAAAAAGGAGAATGCATGTCCTTATCAGGTGTACATGCTTTGCTTTGCCCTGGAAGCTTGTCTGGAAGTGCACTGTAGTAGCTGCCTTTCTTAGACAGTACATCACTTCTGATTTCACATCCCCTGCGGAAAGAGAGGGGCATAAGGATGAAGGCAAAAGAAGCTGTCAGGCTTCCTGACATGTGGGAGGGAACGAGCGCTTCTCTCTGCTCCCTTCACCACAAACAGTGAAATCTGCTCCTGCCCTTCCAGTTTCTCCCAGAGAGAGTTTTTCATCCCCAGCTCCACTTTGCACGGAGGAATTGGTCTTTATACTTCTTCTGCGGAGGCTTTCCTTTACCTTTCCATCCTCCTGAATGAGAGCAAGCCTTGGCAGGCAATTTGCTCATGTTCTGCTCATTTTTAATGTTCTGATCTTCATGGTGTGGCAGAGGATGGATGAAAACAGCAGCGCGGTATAACTCACAGACGGAAGAATCAGTAACCTAATGCCTTGTGAAATATTTGCATACTCAGTTCTGACAAAGTACTAGCCATAGACACATAGAGTCTCAGTTCTAGCGAAAGGCTTTTCCAACATCCATGCCCTCAAGAGAATAAGAAAGAAAAGGTAAATTCAGGTCAAAAAGAGGTTAAGAACTCAACGCTAAGCTCTAAGGTGGAAGGAAGAAGAATAAAATACTGAGGTTAATTTATCGTCAGTAAGCCCTTGCCTTGAGCTAGATCCTTAGTACGTGTAACTTGTGTAGCCACTGATTTGGTCCATGGAATTTGGTTCACGTGGTAGGGGTGTTTTAGAAGGCATTGCAAGTGATCCCAGTCTGCCTTTGGCGTGGACGTGGGCTTCTCTGACACAGATTTTGTAGAGCAGGGCATGCCTGGTAGACTCAGACGACTGAGTTACCATTTTCACCTAGAGAGAACATTTTCAGTGCAAGTGAAAGGATTTGCATTATTTCTTTCCCTTATTTATATTCAGTCATTGAAAGTGAGAAATATAACAGCTTGAGAGAGATAACAGCTTTGAACTTTGTGAAAATCATTTAATTATCCTGGAAGGACTTATAAATTTAATTTCTGCTCTTATGAGAAACTGGTTTTGATTCTGTGAAGGGTTATTATTAAGAATCTTCCTCCTGAAATGACATTTTATTTTGTATTGCCATTGGTGATGGCAGTGTAATTAAGGCGGCAACTATTTTTACCTCTTACTTTTATTTTCACGATCTCAACATTTTGATAAATATAATGTCCACTTCACCTTTAGACAAATCAGCAGAGAATGAGAATGCTTTACAGTAGTATTAAAGATATTTGCCAGTGATAGTCTTAGCGGCTTCTTTAAAAAGAAGACCAACATCTTTAAGAATTTGGATCATAAAGTTTAGCTCCTTCTCCATAGATGCAGCTGCCAAAAGTTGCTCGAATTCCATATTTATGTGGAATGCATCTTTATTAGCAAAGACCTATTTTAAATACCTTCTTACATGTTGGTGAGAAGCAAGAGCCAAGAGAAGCAAAGAAGTGCAAGACATTCGCTGGCCACCTCAGGCCCCAACAAGTAAGGACAGCCGGGTGATGTGTTGCTGAACTGCCACCTTGTAACTGCAGCAGCAGAGCAACAGAAATTTCATAGGCACGGCTTTCGTGTCTTAAATGTACTGTAATACTAATTCTAGTCTCTCAATTTCTTTCATCCTGTTTGATCAGTTTACACTCCACCTGGCTGTGCTGAGATAAATCGGGGTGCTGGTGTAAGAAAGTACTGTTCAGCTTGAGTAAAGTATCCAGAAGGCAGAATTAGCAGCCAGGCTCGTGTGTGCTTTCCCAGGTGGGCAGGCTGCTGGGGTCCTGCCTGAGGTTTGCACTTGTGCTTCACTGGAATTAATCATGAGAGTAGGAAGAGGAAGATTGGTGTCCAAATCTGGATTTCTTCAAATTTTCCATTGTTAAACTGGAGCAATATGTATCCCTTCTCCCCATTCTAAAATAAATACAAAGCAATGTTTCTGCTTCTAAGTACAATAGTTCTCTTATAGTGCTTTGGCTGCTGGTAATATCATAAGGAGGCTTTTATTAATTCTTTGACAACACTCCAGAGGTTTGAAAAGTCTGACTCAGTTTGCTAGCAGAGAGTCAGACAATGGAGATCTTAATGCAGCATTTGCAGTCATCTAATTAGGGAATGAAACCAATATTTATGTTTTATGCTATTTCTATAGGTTTTGTTTTAATGTTGCTCGAATTTCTTCCACGCAGGTGTGATTATTGTCCCAAGTGCTGGTGTTGGTATCGTCCTAGGCGGCTACATTATAAAAAAGCTGAAACTCGGTGCGAGAGAGTCTGCAAAGTTGGCTATGATCTGCAGTGGTGTATCTCTGCTGTGCTTTTCAACTCTCTTCATTGTTGGATGTGAAAGCATTAATCTAGGGGGAATAAATATACCTTACACGACTGGGTAAGTATTCTGGAATCATCTGTGCAAAACCAGCTTTTTCCAATAAGCCTGATAAAGAAATGTAAAAAATGCTGATGGCTGATGTACTGAAGAAGCCACAAGTTCAAATGAGAATTCAGTGAGTACTGTGATATAAACACACGCTCTTACTGTGTGGCCCTTCAGTTTTACATCTAGTTTATAATGAAGTTTGTGTAATAACTCACCTTTTTGAGGGACAGGAAAATGCATTAGAATGGACTTCTGTGATTTTTACAGGAAAACAGGAATAGTATCCTCTGTAGATTGCTCAGAGTTTAGCTGGTGTTTCAAAATATTTTCTGCTCATGAAAATTGTGAAAATATTAAAAGGATTATAAAGATTATTTCTGAATAGGTTTGTTTATTATCACCATAATAATGTCCCAGGTCTATAGTCCCTGTTTGAGAGGAATCACCTGGGGATGTGCCATAGACATTAGTGGTGTGTGCTGCTTCTGAACTCCTTACTAGTTTTATAAACGCCCTCCAGTGCTTGCTGGAGCATCATCAAGACAGCAACTAGATCATACCCCTTACAGATAGACTGAGAATGAAGAAGGCTGTCATGAAAAAGAAGAAGTGGATATAGGAAGGTATTGGGAGTCAGGGATTTAGGCTGCAACATTAAGAAATGCATGGAAGGACATGTTAAAAAAATGAGGGATATTTGGAGGGAAGACAGTGTGGTAAAAGTTGTGAGAAGGTGTTTCACTGGAAGGTAATTCCTCAGAAGCCTGATCATGAGCTTTTATTTTCTTTTGTATTTTGTACATTAGCTTTTCCCAAAATTGCATTCTTCATGTAGCTTAAACACAGGAACAGAGTAAAGGTTTGAAGAGTGCAAACTTATCTGAAGCAATGTTTTTCCCTTTGCTTTTACATCTGAGACAATGTCTGCCTTTTATTTATGGCCAGGTGCTGGGTATCAGGTCTGTTTGAATATCTTGCTTTTAAGGCTCAGCTCTGGACTCTTAACATTTTGAGGTTTGGAAGAGAGTGTAGAAGAAGTGTGGAGCAGGAAAAGAGAAGACAAAATGGGGAAAAAAAGAACTACAGTGGAGCAGTAAGCAAGCAAGCCAAGAGAAAAACAAAGAGGGAAAATGGGAAGCAAGGGAGGAAGAAAATAGGCACTGTTTACACAGAGAATACTTTGCGTTGTGTGTTTCTAGGTGTTACTACATTGCTGTCAAATCCTAATCCTAGAGCAAAGAGAGCCAGCAACTGAAAGTCATGAGCTGGTTTACTCCTTTGTATTCTTAATACCTAGAGTTAAAGCTTGGTGCTGAGGAGCTGACTGTAGAGGAGAGTAGCACAGTGATATATCTTCCTCTGAGCATAGTGGGCTGAAGAAGGAGAGAATGGAGGTAGGAAGGGGGTGGAATGCTTTGATTTCCCACCTTCTACTGATGTTTGTGACAGCCTGTGGGCGTAGATGAAGAAATGAAAATTATTAGGAATTAAAACATCAATTTCAGATAGCGATTAGCTGATCTGTGTGGCAAATCAGAACGTCCCTGCCTGGGTAATGAGAAGGCTGTAGTTTTCTGTTTGTGAAAAAGTGCTATTTAATTTAAATCTGTCTCTAAATTAGGGACAAGGCAAACTCTTGCTATGTAATACATACCTTTCGCACTGGAATTGTAAGAGTATCTAATTTTTTTTTTGCAGTAAGTAATAACATTTGCAGTAAATACATAGCATAAATTGAAATAGGCATCTATTCACAGCTGTTCTGAAAGTCTGCAGTAGCATTACTTCTTTACCACCTTCCTTTGATTGTTGTTATTGAGAAAAGAGGTGAGAGCTGGTCATGGCAAAATTCTGAGAAGTATTGAGGTATATCAACTCTTTGAAATCAGTATAAAAATCAGTATGCTTAGACTGTAATGTCGTCAGAAGTTGAGAATTACCAGCATGTTATAAAGCATGGTTCAAGAGTTTGCAGCCCCAACCCTATGTGATTTTTTTTAATGCAGAGATCAAATCCAAATTTCTTATCAAAATGATAATAAAGAAGCAGCACTACACATAAATTCATCTTGGCTATCTGACATGATAAACATTCTCTTAATCCTCATGGTCAGTCATTTGATAGCTTCAAATCATTTACTTGGTAGGCAACTCTAACTCAGACGTCAAAGAATGTAATTGTTCATGTAACAAAAAAGCATGCTTTCATTTTGAGGTTTAATGAAACACATACTTAATTCTCTAGTTCCAATGCAGTGCAGCATATGGACATATGGGGACCTTATAAATGCTTATAAGGGACCTTATAAATGCTTATAAATATCTGAAGGGTGGGTGTCAGGAGGATGGGGCCAAACTCTTTTCAGTGGTGCCCAGTGACAGGACAAGGGGCAATGGGCACAAGCTGAAGCATAGGAAGTTCCGTCTGAACACGAGGAAGAACTTCTTCCCTCTGAGGGTGACGGAGCACTGGAACAGGCTGCCCAGGGAGGTTGTGGAGTCTCCCTCTCTGGAGATATTCAAGACCCGCCTGGACAAGGTCCTGTGCAGCCTGCTCTGGGTGACTCTGCTTTGGCAGGGGGTTTGGACTAGATGATCCACACAGGTCCCTTCCAGCCCCTACTATTCTGTGATTCTGTGATTCTGTGTGACATCAAAGCCAGTTCAATAGGCTAGATCGGATAGGAGAAGCAGTGTAGCTACTTCGTTCGGAGTAAATGTCTTGCACGATGCCCTGCCTTAACATGGCTGTGCTGGGTCTGATGTCTGAGCTACCTGCGCTGGCAGCAGCCCAGAGGTCTCAGCTGCATTGGGCAGTGTAGACCATACCCTGCAGGAGAATCCTCTCTGGACAAACATGTTCAGTTCTACTGTTCTTTTCTTTTACATTTAAAAAACAGGTTTTCTTCTTTGATGAACTGAGCCATAAACTAGTACAGAGGAGACGAATAAGCTGGGTTTTAGTTAACATAGAAGTATGTGCATACCAGTACTCAGCAAAGTAGGCAATGATATTTCATAAATCAGTATGTTTCGTAACTCAGTATTTTTCTAACTGTACCAGCTGCGAGGAAGTGAATGGGAGCTGGAGGCATGCACAGGTTAGAATACATTTGCAAGGATTTTCTGCTGTTTTGTGTTGGGCACAAGCAGTTTTGCCGTTGTTGGTGTGTCATCAGCAGTTCTCTTATCAGGAAGGTCAAGGGCACCTCTGTATTTTACATCTCAGCATTTTAGAACCTGTTGTTCCGTGCCCCAGCTTTGTCTCTGAAGACAAGTTTCATATTTGAACACAGGCTAAGGAGCCTTATGTCAAATCATGCTACAGCATCCCTTCTCTTGCTCCATAAGCAGCATCTAAAGGGGAAGTCCTGAGTCGGTGAATTGTCTCCTTCTCCAAACAGCTTTTGAATATCTCCAAGGAGGAAAGTTCCACAGCCTTTCTGGGCAACTTGTGCCAGTGCTTGATCACCCTCATAGAGAAAAAGTATTTCCTGATGTTCAGAGAGAACCTCCTGTGTTTCAGTTTGTGCCCATTGCCACTGGTCCTGGCACTGGACACCACTGAAAAGAGCCTGGCTCTGTCTTCTTTGCACCCTCCCTTCAAGTATTTACATACATTGATGAGACCCCCTGAGGCTTCTCCAGGCTGGACAGTCCCAGTTCTCTCAGCCTTTTCTTGCAGGAGAGATGCTCGAGTCCCTTCAGCACCTTAGTGGTGAAAATCCTTCAGTGGATTCTCTTCAGTATGTACCTGTTTCTTTTACTGGGGAGCCCAGAACTGGACCCAACACTGCAGGTGTGGCCTCACCAGTGCTGAATATAGGGGAAACAGCAGAGATCAGGTGCTTTGGTTGTTTGTAGGCCTGTGTCTTCCATGCTTTGCAGTATAAGGCAACTAAAACAGGCTCCATTGGGAGCTTACTCATAGTGACAGATTCCTGGATTAGTTCAGTTCCATCTCTCGTATTTCTCATATGTAATGAATCAAAACAGACCTTCTTTGATTGTTTTCCATTGTTTTGGTGCAGTTAAGGTTTAGTTAAAGCATTCAATTGATTTACTGAGGCACTTCAAATAGAAAAAAAATATTCTATCCTTCCTCTTGTATCACCAGTTTGGATTTCTGTTCTTGTATCTCTTTCAGTCCAAGCAGCCAGTTGGATCCCTTAACTTGAAAGCAGTGACTAATTAGATCAGAACAATAATAACAAAGAAGGAATCCAGCTAACACAGTGAGAGAGTCCCTTGTTTGACAGCTACAGAAAAATTGCATCATTGCTGCGATTCCAGCTGCTTGCCAACAAGGAGACTGCAGATTTCTGCTATCCAGAATGTCTTTCAATACCAAACAAAAAATACTACTATAAAATGAAGATATTCCTTTCTATCATATGGCCCAATATTAAGATTATAAAGTTACGTGGTGAGGGGTTATCTTCTTTCCTTTGTATTTCCTTGGTCCTGTAGGTTACTACAGCGATCTAAATAAATATGAGTAAACCCATGGGCAAACCAATTCTTTGTTTAGATGTTGCCAAAATATAGTCAGGCACCGATTTTTTTTTTTAAACTTCATTTGATTTAGGCTGTAGCCTCATGGGAAGAGGGTCCACTTTTTTTTTTTTCCAATATGTGTGCATTGACAACTGGGACAATGATGTTTCAGTCCAAGCCCAGGTATCTGAAATAACAGGTCACAGCTCTAAAAACTCCAGACAATAAATCTCACTTTATACTACTTTCTGTTTTCTTACGTTGCTCCTATACCACAAGCCTTCCACAGAGTAATAGTTGGAGAGGAGAACAGGATTTAGGGAAAAAAAAATGTTAGGAACTAGAGTCCCTTTTATCGTTAGTCCCATCTAGTAAAGGTCTCCTCTTTATTAGCTTTACCAGCATCGTGTCATGGAGACACAGAACAGTGTACTCGAGAAGTGAACAAATGGAATTTGTCAGATGGGATTCTGGGTTTCGTCCCAGCACACATGTTTAGCAAACTTGGAGTTGAATCTTATTAATGAAAGGAGCAGTGTCCATTGTTTGTAATTGAAAGAATAGTTCAGGAAATGCTGTCGTCTGGGGCTGGTTTCTGTTAGTGTACTCACACAAGACAAGTGTCCTTGGCAGCTCAGGTGCAGCAGTGGGTGCATTGAAACTAAGCTGCTTTTCCCACAGGCCAGCTCACAAGCAGGACTTGCTAGCTTCGGTGCAGTTTCCGTAAGAGCCTGCTCTTTCTGACCAGTGCAGGTAAATCTGCGAAGTGCTGTGCAGTAATTCAGGGATCAATGCTCTGAGACACAGCTTGCAGTAACTGGTTATTAATTTGAGTGTATTTGCTTTGCGTATCTGTAAACTTAAGGCTTCTTCCAGAGCAAACAAAAAAAATGCCCCTGAGATTAAATTATTGCAGTGGTCTCAGTTCAGTTTCCAGTTTCATGCTTCTCATTTCTTGCATGCCTGATTTCATTCACCTTTATTTTTAAGCGGGTTTCCTAACCTCTGTGTCATGATGATGTTCAGCAATGCAGCTCAAGCGAGTCAGCTACCTAAGCGCAGCGAGCCGGGGAGCGGTCTCTCCTGCCTGTGGAACAACACGACCCATCTGCTGCTGAGAAGAGTTTTAGGTGATGGGGTGTAAGAGGTCAGAAGAATGCGTTTCACGGGGTGGGAGAGGTTGGAGCGGGGAACCCGAGCCGTGCCTTTCCCGGCAGCTGGGGCTGCCCCTGGATCTGTTGGTGTGCAGGGTGGCAGAGCCCTGCTGGCAGCCGGGACGTGGGAATGGGGGTCTCCCCATGGGCAGGTTGGGGAGTCCCTGCTGACCCCAAGCGTTCAGGCATCTGGGACATCCAGCTCCGCAGGCAGCTGAGGAGCTTGTGAAACTGCAAAAATGCTGCCATTCCTGTTGGTGTGAAAAACTTCTGTCACTGTGCTGCTGAAATCAATATGTTCGCGAGGAATGTTTCGATGATTTGGTGTTTTGTATCAGAGAAAAGGTTCTGTTGAGAGATTACTGGAAAAGACTGCCTGCTGCCGTATGACGTGTTGCTGTATATTGCTTTCTGGAATGCAGCGTGGCATAATAAGACAGGTTTCAGCTGACAGCTGAGAAGGCGACAGAACCAGTATCAGTCCTGGATATTTAATTTCCTGCTCAAGCTGCAACTTGTTTCTAAAACTGTGCCTTGTTTATGGCGCAAGAAAGACAACACTCAGAAAGGCTTTGGTTAACATCCAATTAGACCATAAAATGTAAAGTAGCTCCAAGAGCTTAATTTTTGTACCTGATTTGTGTGATCAGTAGACAGTCAATAAATATTTAAGAGCTGCTTAGTAATATTCGATTGGCTGCAAAAGTGCCCAGCTGGAAAGACAAGTGTATTCAACAAAAGCAAACAGTGGTGTATAAATACATTAAAAATGAGTCAAGTGGAAGCCACTAAGCAGCAGTCGTACTGCTTAGTGTCACTGGTGACAGGAAGTGAGATGACGCATGGCACGGGTGACAGTCGCTGTATATAGAGTGGCTCCTGAGCCGAGTCTCTGGTCCAGCTGGGTGTAGAAGATGGGAGCAGAAGAACATCCCTGTGGTCCGTGTGGTGCTAGCTGTTTACCTTTATGGTGGTCCTGCCCACGCATTGCAGATATGAAGACAAGCAAACAGCAGCCGTCGTGGGGCTCTGCAGCTGTGACAGTCTATGAGCATGTGTACAGGATCTCGAGGATGCAGCCACAAACCCAATCCAGATTCCTGTTCAGCTCCTGCCTGGCTGAGGAGGTGCTAAAATTCCTTGGATATCTACTGATCTGTTTAGAGCAGAGATACTTGAGCTAGTCTGAAAGAGCAGTGGCCATTGAGCAATACTGAGAGCAGGGCAAACAAGGCAACACAGTTAAAGCAATATTACGCTGCGATGCCCGATTTGGAGTGGTTGTCCATACCAACATAACTCCCAAGGCAAGATTTTGGTTGCAGTGCATGTGCAAATGCTCATGCCACAACAAAGCTCAGTACGTAGCTCTGTCTGGTTTTGTGGATTCTGCAGGGGTCATAGTGGCATTTGTTTTCAGAATTTCAGGTCTTCTGGACTGGACTGCACATGGACCACAGGCAGAAATAGGATAGTGCCTGCAGCTCTGCTTACTGCAATGGTGTGAGAAGCCAAAGGGCACAGTCTTCTGCTGGAGTAGAGGATTTTCATATGTATATGTATATACCTAGTCTCTGGAAAAGGCTTTTAAATTTCACTCTTGCAACCTCCCCCCTTTATCACATTCAAGCTTGCACGGATTGCTTCAACTCTCTTTGGAACTGGGTTTTCATGTCTAATCAGTGGACTCCTGGAGAAGCGATGCAGTGAAGGACACTTTTTGCTTCCATTTGTGAAAAAAATGTCAGCTAGATTAAAAGTACCAGGCAGAAAGAGGAAGGAAGGACAGCCTTATGTCACAGAGATGGGCAGATCCAACCTCTTGAGAGAGGATCCAGAAGCTGTACCCCTCTGTGGATTGAGGCCAGAGTGACCGTAGCCATGAGCTGCAGCATCTTGCAGTCTGTGAAACACTGGTGGAAGGTGGCACATGGAGTATTCAAAGTAATATTTCAAACTAAGCTAATGACACACCAGAGGGTTCTGGTACCACTGTAATAAAACCCACAAGAAAAAAAATTATCCCAAACTGCGTTCTCAAAGCACCACGTTTCTTCATGGTTCAGCTACCATGCTCTCTAGCTATGAAGAGTCACAAAACCATGCAGATGACAGACTGCATGGCCCCGTCTTCTGAGCATGGCCCCATCTTCTGAGCTAAACTAGGTCTCTGCCATTGTGACCACTGTGGAGAAGGACTTTGGGACATGTTTGAAATATGTGAATTTTTCAAAAACCCAGATTAAGCGTATCTTGGACTCTTCAATCTGAGAGATTAGTATAGTTACCTATTCTCAAGGACTTCTGAAGTAAATGAAGCTACTGTTTGTATTTTGGCCAGAGTTCTCCAAGAGACTAAGCGTAGACTTTTGTGTGGTGTTAGGGAGCCAGGCAGGTGCAGGTGTTTAAGCTGCTGTGACTCAAAGATGGGAAGGAAGCATTTGAAATATGTGCAAATCCAGAAGGGATGTGTGTGTGTTTCCCACTGATAGCCGCGTTATGATTGTTGGCCACTATGTTTAACAGCTATTGTGGAGGAGATAAGAACTGCCTGATAGTCTGTTTTTGCTGGGAAGTCAGGAAATTGATTGCTACAGAAGTTGCTCACCTTCTGTGTGGTGACCTATATCCAGCTATTTAGTCAGAGAGAACCTGACCCTGGACTCCTGATGTCCCCGAGAGCACCATAACCACTGCACAAATGGGTGGTGGATACAAGGGAAGAGAGAGGAGAAAAAATGACAAATGTACAGAAATACACAAGAAGTAAAAAGAGTAAGCAAGAGAGGAACCTAACTTGAAAACCTCCTGAAAGGAGATCTCCCTTGGAAGAAATGGTTTCTGTATTGGCCCCTGCACCAGGTTTTGCTTGTAAATACGGCAGTAAAGAGTTATTGATTTCATAATCATCATATTCTATGATGAGGAGAAGTGAACAGGATTGAGATCACTTCAGCTTCAGCAGGAAGGGTGGAAAGAGACGCCATTCTGGGGCTTGCTGATAGGAGTACCATAAAGGAGATGTAGGTTTGAACACCTTCAGGTAGAGGAGGACCTGGAACCCCACTGTTCCCACCTCAGGCAACACCAGAGCCGATGAAGAAGAGGAAGATTCCTCCTCCACTTCAGAGGAGATCTGTTGTAAATCCGTGAATTGTGGTGTGTCTGGAGAAGGCTATCAGCACAGAGAGGCAGCTTTTTGCTCCATGTGTAGGAACTCACTGAGTGGTCTGTAGCAGGCACTGATGTTTCTGTACAGTGTCAGGGTGCAGAGTGCATCCTGCTCACTTCTAGGAGCTTGGTCACCTGCATTAAGGACTTTAGCTGGCTGAGTCCAGGGTCGCCTCCATCACTGCTAAGAGCTGCTGTGAAGAAAGCTGGAGGTGAGGGCCTGTCCCTCCTTTCTCTTGGACTTGCTGTGTGGTCACTGGACTGAGTCTGGCTGTGATTGTTGTCTCTAGACCCAATTCTGATCTGGTCTTGCCATCACTTAGCTCCCATCTCGCCTTCCCTGGCCAGAGTGCCAGTCAGAAAGTCATTGGAGGGAGATCAGGCTCTCACTTCCATGTTCTGAATTTTTTGAGATCTTCAGAAGCGCCATCTGTCTTGATTCCTGACAGAACCTGCCTTTCTGACTTGGGCACCTGGAAGGACTAAAAACTTTCGGGTTTAGGTATTGCAAATTACAGCCCATAAAATACATGGTTTGAAAATGGCCCTCTAGCTTCCGAAACACACACTTGTGTGTTGCAGTCTTGAATCATGCCGTCCCTAACATGTGGGTACTTTGAGACACAAAATAGCACTTAGAAGCCTAGAGTGTAGCTATGACAGAAGGTAACATAATAAAACGGGGGTTGTCCTAAGTAACCGGACAAGCTTCAGGTGAAAATGTTGATATTGGCTGCTTTTCAGTTTTCAGTGGCTTGGAATCGCCTTATGCAGTGAAGAGGGAGTGCGGGTGCAGAATTCAGTTATCATGATTTCTTTAGACAGAAAGGTATTGAGGAAGTAAGAGCTAGGGTCCCTAGCTTCAGCTAACCCTGTCACTTGGAAATAGATTGGTATGAATAAGGTCATTCAGGTAACTTTTCCATTGGCTTAATGCATTCATGTCACTGGCAGTATTTTAAACCCAGATGAAATTCTGAATGAGATGCAGAAAATTGAACCAGCATTTAACAACACTGCAGACTCTTGCTTTTCCACTTATTAAATTAATTTAGCACCTGAAACAAGACAGAGAGCATGGTAAGTATAGTAAAAATAGGTATAAATATAATATGGGCCATTTAAAGTTCATGCTTGTTATAATTTGGCTGCATAATGACAGCAGAATATAACTTTTATTTCAAGGTGTGTCTACATATATACTTAAGCAGAACGGTTATTTGCTTTTCGGTACCTGAGCCAGCATGTTCAGTACTGGCATAGATAAAAGGTAATTCTTTATGCCCATCAGGTACCTTTTAAATATATTCATTATTGTATTTATTAGTATTTATTTATACCTTAAGGTACCTTCTGGCATAATGCTTTCAGGTAATACTAGATGTGATTGGATTAGTTAATATTAGATGTGGTTTATTTAATGGCAATTACAAGATTTTAGAGCTTGCAAATATTTTTGTGTTGGCCACAGGAGCCCCTTAAGTTTATTTTTCCAGGAGCCTTCATGTGTTCAGAATTTACAAGCAAAGTAGTAGAAATGGGGGCTGTCAGATAAAGCTAGTAAGAGCCAGATTCAAAACAAACAACAGCTCATGTAACAGGCTGTGCACTGTTGAAAAATCCTTGCTGTTGGATATCGCAGACGCAAAAAAATTAACCTCAATGGGAGAAGTACAGGGAAGAAAAATTGGGGTTTATTAACTAAGAAAACACATCAGACTTACAAATTGTTTTGGGCTGAGATTCATTAGAGGCTGAAATTACTTGCCCTGTTCTTGCTCTTCCCTGGTCATCACAGAATCACAGAATGGTAGGGGCTGGAAGGGACCTGTGTGGATCATCTAGTCCAACCCCCCTGCCGAAGCAGGGTCACCTACAGCAGGTTGCACAGGACCTCGTCCAGGCGGGTTTTGAATATCTCCAGAGAAGGAGACTCCACAACCTCCCTGGGCAGCCTGTTCCAGTGCTCCGTCACGCTCAGAGGGAAGAAGTTCTTCCTCATGTTCAGACGGAACTTCCTATGCTTCAGCTTGTGCCCATTGCCCCTTGTCCTGTCACTGGGCACCACTGAAAAGAGTTTGACCCCATCCTCCTGACACCCACCCTTCAGATATTTATAGGCAGTTATAAGGTCCCCTCTCAACCTTCAGGCTAAACAAGCCCAGCTCCCTCAGTCTTTTCTCATAGGACAGATGCTTCAGTCCCCTCATCATCCTTGTAGCCCTCCACTGGACTCTCTCCAGTAGTTTGTCATCTTTCTTGAACCGGGGAGCCCAAAACTGGACAGAGTACTCCAGATGGGGCCTCACTAGGGCAGAGTAGAGGGGAAGAAGAACCTCCCTCGACTTGCTGGCCACACTCTGCTTAATGCACCCACGATACCATTGGCCTTCTTGGCAGCAAGGGCATGCTGCTGGCTCATGGTTAACCTGTCATCCACCAGGACACCCAGGTCCCTCTCCGCAGAGCTGCTCTCCAGCAGGTCCATCCTGAGCCTGTCCTGGTGCATGGGGTTGTTCCTCCCCAGGTGCAGGACCCTGCACTTGCCCTTGTTGAACTTCATCAGGTTCCTCTGCGCCCAACTTTCCAGCCTGTCCACGTCTCACTGAATGGTGGCACAGCCTGCTGGTGTATCCACCAGTCCTCCCAGTTTTGTGTCGTCAGCAGACTTGCTGAGGGTACATTCTATCTCTTCATCTAAGTCATTGATGAATAGATTAAACAAGACTGGGCCAAGTTCTGACCCCTGGGGGACACCACTAGTTAACGGCCTCCAACTTAGCGCCACTGATGACAACCCTCTGAGTTCTGTCATTCAGCCGGTTCTCAATCCACCTCAGTGTCCACTCATCCAGCCCACACTTCCTGAGCTTCCCTAGGAGGATGTTACAGGAGACAGTGTCGAAAGCCTTGCTGAAGTCGAGGTTGACAACATCCACGGCTCTCCCTTCATCCACCCAGGCAGTCATGCCATCGTAGAAAACTACTAGATTGGTCAAGCATGATTTCCCCTTGGTGAAGCCGTGTTGACTACTCCTGATAACCTCCTTTTCCTCCACTTGCTTGTTGATGACCTCCGGGAGGAGCTGCTCCATCATTTTTCCCGGGATGGATGTGAGGCTGACCGGCCTGTAGTTCCTTGGGTCCTCTTTCTTGCACTTTTTGAAGACTGGAGTGACGTTGGCTTTTCTCCAGCCCTTGGGCACCTCTCCTGTCCTGCAGGACCTTTCAAAGATGATGGAAAGTGGCCCAGCAATGACATCCGCCAGCTCCCTCAGCACTCGTGGGTGCATTCCATTGGGACCCATGGATTCGCGGGCATCCAGATTGCTGAAATGGTCCCTCGCACAATCCTCTTCAACCAAGGGAAAGTCATCCTCTCTGCAGGCTTCCTCTGTTACCTCCAGGGCCTGGGATTCCTGAGGGCTGGCCTTAGCACTAAAGACTGAAGCAAAGAAGGCATTCAGTAACTCTGCCTTCTTTGCATTCTCCACGTCACCAGGACACCCACCTCGTTCAGCAGCGGCCCCACATTTTCCCTAGTCTTCCATTTGCTGCTGATGTACTTGAAGAAGCCCTTCTTGTTGTTTTTGACATCCCTCGCCAGATTCAATTCCAGGTGGACCTTAGCCTTTCTCTTTGCTTCCCTGCATGCTCTGACAACATTCCTGTACTCCTCCCAAGTGGACTGTCACTCTTTCCACATTCCATGGACCTTTTTCTTCCATCTGAGTTCTGCTAGAAGCTCCTTGCTCATCCATACGGGTCTTCTACCTTCTTTGCTAGATTTCTTGCTCAGGGGAATGCACCGATCCTGAGCGTGGAGGAAGTGATTTTTAAAGAGTGACCAGCTCTCTTGGACCCCCCTACCTTCTAGAGCGCTGACCCATGGGATTCCTCCAAGTAGGTCCTTGAAGAGTCCAAAGTTAGCTCTCCTGAAGTCCAAGGTCACCATTTCATGGTCAGTGCATCCGAGGCTACCCCCAACCTTCACATCCTCAACCAGTCCCTCTTTGGTCATCAGTACAATGTCCAGCAGCACGCCTCTACTTGTTGGCTCCTCCACCACTTGCATCAGGAAGTTATCATCGATGCTCTGTAGGGACCTCCTGGACTGCGTGTGCCTGACTGTGTGGTCTTCCCAGCAGATGTCAGGGTGGTTGAAGTCCCCCACGAGAACTGGGGCCTGTGACTGTGAGGCTACTTTCAGCTGCCTGTAGAAGGCCTCATCAACTTCCTCCTCCTGTTCAGGTGGCCTGTAGTACACACCCACAATAACATCACCCATGTGAGCCTGTCCCTTAATTCTAATCCATAAGCTCTCTATTTGTTCTTCCTCCACCCCCAGGCAGAGCTCGATACATTCCAGTTGCTCCCTCGCATACAGAGCAACTCCACCACCTCACCTTGTTGGTCTGTCTTTCCTACAGAGTGTGTAGCCATCCATGACAGCATTCCAGTCATGCGAGCTATCCCACCATGTCTCTGTGATTGCAATGAGATCGTGGTCCTGTGACCTCACACAGATCTCTAATTGTTCCTGCCTGTTGCCCATGCTGTGTGCACTGGTGTACAGACATTTCAGAGAGGAACTCGAGCATGCTGGTTTCCCTGGAGGGATGCAAGAGGATCTGCCGTGTCCATGCTCACCCTTAAGGTTGTTGGTCTTTTGCTTCTCAGCTTGGGACATGGCTGAGGAACATTTGTCACTGCTCTGATTGGCCACATTTAATCCCCAGCCAGATGGGTTGGCTTGAGCATTGTGACTTTGCCCCCACCCCCCAAGTCCTCTTTATATGCCTACTGTTTGAGATGGGATACTGGTGAAGAGACAACTGTGATCTGAACAGCCATTTTCAGGTGTTTCTAAAGATTTTCACAGAAAATGTACACATACAAAAATGAGTTTTCAATTAGTTTTTAGTTGGCCAAGCAAAAAAAGCAGTGCTACAAAATTCATCTGAGCAATCCCAGTAACTGAAGGGGTCAAAGGTGTAGTACCTCTTTATAAACTAGACTGAGGTTTTCAAGAAAATATGCCTATTAAAAGTAAATAGCTTTTCAGACCAGTTATTTGTCAGAAAAATATCATATGATCATCAACTACTTCCTCATTAATGAGGAGCTTCTAGATTACAGAGGTTGATTACATCGTTGACATTAGCTCCATGTGTGCTGGGTCCAGTTATGCCAGTCTGTTTTTAATTTGGGAACAAACAAACTAGTATCCATTTTCTCTTTCTTTAACTTTCATTTTAACTCTCTCTGTTTTGTTATAATCAGAATTTATATACACAGTTATTTAGAGGGTTTTACTGTTCTCTTCTTTCAGTGAGGTTGCCTTTGTGCCTGGTAACACTTTTCCTCCTTTGTTTTGTACTCCAAGCCCTTACCCTACCCAGGAATGTTAAAAGTCCAGTGTCACCTTTCCTTCAGCGCAGGGAGTAGCTGGGTGTCTCCTCTGGGCTTTGTGCCCAGAGCTGGGCATTTTTAAGTGACCTGAGAGTTGTTCTGGCCAGGGCTGAAGTGATATGGTACGGACAACAGGAGCTGGTTAATTTGGTGACCATGTGACTTAGTGAACCTGAGTCAAAACCTGTGATGGTGACAGCTGGTGGTCAGTTGTAACCAGAGTTGATTTCTTTCTACTGGTAGCAAAAAGCACCATTTGATCAGTGTTTTTTTTTCCCCCTGTCATCTTCTGATGAAGAGTCTGTGACCTTACAGACATGGATGCTGCTATCTCTAAGGCCTTTGTCACTTCTGGATTGAGCTGCAGTGGTACAACTGATATGGTGAAGTAGAGCCACAGTGGGATTATATGTTTATAAAATGTCAGTTCCAGCTACGAGTTACACACTGGCTGGCACTCAGTGGTTCATACTGGCTGCCCCTTGGCAGCTCAGGATATCAGGTATTGGTTCATCTTAGGAGTTTGCCTTGCTTTGGGACTCCCAGCACCCAGGGCAGTGCCATCTGGGGGGGCCAAAACTGCTTCCAAATGACCCACTCTCTCCAGACAGGGCCCGGACGTGCCATGCAGAGGTGTTAGCTGGAGGAGAGGGAGGAGAGGGTGCGTCGGGAGAGACCTGTCGCTGTCTCAGGGCAGTGCTTCGTTCGGGCCTTGCTACCCGAGCCGCTGAGCTCAGATGCGTGCCAGGCACTGCTGCCTTGGTTGGGGCTGCTTTGCGCGTTCATCCCTTGGTGAGGACCTGCCCAGAATGGCATGGTGCTTGCCACTGGAGAGTAGCTGCAGTTCCCTGCTGTGGCAGTGGAGATCTGTTCAACCACTGCTGTTTGGAGCAGCAGTGATAGGTAGTGAAGAGCCTGCTTTTTGATGTGTGCATGTCCTTCAGCTTTGAAATTCTCTTTAGTTCCTAATGAGCATACCGCCAAACCCTTCTGGGGAGCACCTAGAAAGTTGGGCTTTGGCAAGATTTTGGGGAGTGGTCTAGGGAAGCCGAGTAGTGGTTCTTTTACAGACATTTGGTAAAAAAACAGCACTCCTCCAGATCTAAAGACCTTCCTGTAGATTTCATATATGCATATAAATAATGCAAGCATTAGGTTTTCTGAACAGTTGTTGGTATGTGGGAAGAGATGCCTATTAGTCCACATGACGCTTACATCTCATCACTGAGCCCTTCATTAGTAATCAATAACAAATTGCTCCAGCTTAGGACAGACTTATAAAGTAGCAGTGTCTTAACTCTCAAAGGAAAAAAAACAGGAAGAATAGAACTGTTACCTAGGCAAATCAGACACAAGTTTTAAACTTTGGTGTTAATTTTGTGTTGTGTTTTTAGTTGATGGCAGGGCTGCCTTGGGTGTTCTTCTATATTGTTTAAATTATGTACGTAACCTAGACTTAATGCAGTCTTTCTCTGATAATCAATTGTCAGTTCCAGAGTTAACGAGTAGGGTGTTTTCTCCCTCTGAACAGCAGGATATCTGTGCTTGCTCTACTAGCATGTTCTTTTTCCTTTCTTCAGTCCCACTCTTGCCATGGCCCACAGGAATCTGACTGGGAGCTGTAATGTTAACTGTGGATGTAAGATTCACGAGTACGAGCCTGTCTGTGGATCAGATGGAATAACATATTTTAATCCCTGCCTAGCTGGCTGCATCAATAGTGGAAACCATAGCACAGGGGTAAGTGCTTCACCCACCCACGCACCCACCTACAACCCGCAAGTAGCCCCTCGGGACTGATGCAGATTGAAGGCTGCCCTGTTTCTAGTGCGAGCATCCCCCCGCTAAGCTGCAGAGAAGTTGCTCGGCAGCTGACTCATGCATGAGTCGTTCCATGTTTTGAAACGCTGCTAATGCTACTGTTGCACGGTCCCACACCCCTTCCTTCCAATTACATACAAATTTGAGGCAGTAGTTCATTTGTACCAAGTGACTTCTCCAGCTGAGTGAGTGTGGAGTGCCACGGGGTAGGGAGGGCCAGTGCTACCAGTACAGACTCCGAAGTCCCTGATGGCAGTGGCCTGCATGTCTACTGTTCTTGCAGGGCTTGGAGAGGGGACCTCGAGTCACTGTTGTCTAATTCAGCTTTCTGCTAACATAGGCAGCCATGTCATACTGTCTTTCCACAAGCTCATCAGTGTTACTCTCAAGAGCAGTTTAGTGGTTTTTTTGTCTCCTTCTCTGAATGCAAGGAAGAACTTAACTCTTCAGGTAGTTGGAAGTGTTTTAAACTCTTTTTAAAGTCATTGGTGTTTGTGTCAGCCTCATTGTTTTGCATAAGTAGCTATTGCACCTGCACCAATGTGTTGAAAGGTCTTGTGTCTGCATGGCTAGGTAAGGACTGCCCGTCTATTCTGCTCTTGTAAAATAGTTCGGCCGTTCTCATAGCCTTTCTCTAAACCTCTTCCAGGCTAAATGAAGTGATTGTCAGGGAACTCAAGTAACCAGAACTTAAAGGATGTTAATAATCCACTTTTTTTCTTGGAAATACATTGCTTCTTACAGCCCAGTATTCCAGTTATGCTGGACTGGGGAAGGACGTCCTGCTAGTAAAATCACACCATGGAAATCTGGCAGTTTCCAGGACTGGGCACAAGAAAACAGCTGAAAAGTAGAATCAGACCTAAATATCAACAGAGCATTATGGTCATGCTCATTTTGTACAAAAAAAAGAACTCTTAAATTCTTCTGTTACAGAACTGTCCTTTAAAAAAGGATAATTAAGAAAGACAGGAAGTACTGTAAACATTGATTTTCTCACGATTTGATTGTGCTTCCAGAAAGCTTTTTTATAATGTATCAGTTTCCTGATTTGTAGTCCTGAGCCAGCCTGTGAAGCAGGAGGATGTTACGTCCAGCACTGTGCTTTCTCAGTTTGACTGGATAATGGTCTGACAATGCAGGTTCAGACATAGACGCTACTAAGAACAAACTAGTGTCCTTTATAGTTTGTTTTTGTAGAGTATCCTGCTGCTTTTAAGTAGAAAATTGCTTTGGTCTGATTGGACAAGCCTGTGATGTGAGCCTGTGGTTAACTTCCAGTGCCTATATAAATCTTATTTGTGCTTTGCTGGATTGAGACATAGATTTGATCTTTGCTACATATCACCTGATATCAAGCTTGCACTATTAATTCATGTAGTAGGGAGGTACTTTGGGAGTATGAACTCTTTGCTACAGATTTTGAAACATACTATCTTTTCTTACGATTTAAGAAAAGATCCTTCAAGGCCTGGAGTTTTAGCTCAGTAGCTAGTCATGAATAGATTAGGGATGACATTGGTAGGAAAATGCATTTCTTCATTAAATAATGATTGATGTTGGGTACTTTTAAGAACAACAAATGTAAGCTTGTGCTACTGTCTGACACACAATGTTGCGAATCTATAACATTCAGATGTTACACAACTGGATTCTGTCGTTGCCTTCATTCCTAAGAGATGTTGGGCAAGTCACTTAAGCAAAACTTCTCCCAGTTGGTCGGTAATCTTGTATTCTTCATATTCTGGAAGATGGACATGAACAATAACCAGAAGTGCCATTTGTAGAAGCACTGAGTGCCTAAATCTGTATCTGAAGGCACGAAAAGTTACATTTAGAATATATTAAGTTGTATATAATGGAAAATGTTCTGAAAAAAAGCATGCTGATTGTCTGAGATTAGTCACCCACATTTGTAAAACTTTTGATCTATTTCAGTTACTTAGCTACAAAATAGAGATAACAACATCAGTGCCTCATCTCATAAGTGTTTTGAGGATAAATTACTCCTTTTTGAAAGAGTTAAGCTATAATGGTGAGTGTGGTAGAAAAATCCATATGAAATAGGAGTCATTTTGCTTTGTAGTGGAATATGTTTAGTGTGAGGAAAAAAGTACTTGGAGCCACATTTTGAGAATGGGAATACTGGATAAATTAATGTATTATTAAGATGTTCAGCTAAATCCCCTGGGAAAAAAAATATGAAGCTATGTCATAACATGAACACATACAAAGGTATGCATTAAAGTTGACAAGCAAACATAACATGGGTATTTCCTGTTGTCCAGGTGCTTAAATTTGCAACCTTAAGATGGTCTTGTAATGTAGCTTATGTGCATGTGTGGTCCTAGGTTTTATGAATGCAGACACTGAAACCAAAAACTCCTTCCTGTAGTATCATATCCATCCTGACCTGTTTCTTCTCAAGCACTGGAATATTCTGATCTGCTACACACCCCTTTGTCATTAGATTAGCTGAAAACAATAGTAGAACAAATGTGACAGGAGGCTGTTTCCCATCTAGCTGTTCCTCACCTTGCTCAAATCACGGTCCCTTTTGTCTATGAAATGCCACTTCTTTATTCAGTCTCTTCTGCCTAATTTCAGCCTCTTTGTCCATTCATGAATCCCTCATGTCCTGCAGTCTCACTGCTTTCCCTTTATCCTCTGGTTTTGCTCCTGTCTGCATCCCATCCACATCCATACCCACATCCAGCTGGAAGGTCCTGGGCTCCAAGCGTGAAGTGCAGCTTGTTGCTCTTTAGACAAATCTGGGTAGACTTCCACTGAGATGGCAGAAGACACCTCCTGAATATGAAAGCCAACAGCCTGCCAAATTCAAGAATATGGCGTTGTCAGTGCTGCCTAAACAGTGTTTCCTTGCAGTTTTTGTAATACAATGGAAACAATCTTTTTGTCCAGCCTCCCTGTCAGAAGTAATTGAATTGTTTTGGCAGCATTCTCAAAAAATATTCCAGAATGTTTTTTAAATTCAGCCTAACTACATCAATGGAAAGGCAATCTTATAATGGAGAGTCCTGGCCAGGTTTGAAAATAGTTGGAGTGGTAACTTGACTTGTGTTTGGGTAATGGTGCTAGAGGCAGAAGATTCTTGATTGAGAAGTACCATGGGACATACTACATCAATGTCTGTCTTGCATGGATTTTTCATGTGGAAATGTTCTTTTTCGCTCTCCCCAGGTAAGAAATTACACAGAATGTGCCTGTGTCCAGAGTCGCCAGGTGATCACTCCGCCGACGGTGGGCCAGCGCAGTCAGCTCCGGCTGGTTATTGTCAAAACCTACCTGAATGAGAACGGCTACGCTGTTTCTGGCAAGTGTGATCGAACCTGCAACACGCTTATCCCGTTCCTGATATTTCTCTTCATTGTTACTCTTATAACAGCGTGTGCCCAGCCATCAGCAATCATAGTCACACTCAGGTGAGAACTCAGTTATGGTTTTGTAAGTATTTTTGCTGTGCCTGCTGTCACCACTGCCTGTGTCGGAAGAGGCTGGGGCAATGCAGCCAAACTCCTTCAAGCTTATGTGTTCTTAAAAAGTAAATAGAATAGAGCTGACATGGATAGGGTGGAACTTACTTGTATTTAGAATATGTAACATGGTAATCTGCTTTAGGAAACCTGAAGTGCCCAGTGATTTCCAGGCACTATAAAAAGAGAACAAGTAAAAACATCATGTAAGAAAATTATTATTCCAGAAGAAATTTTCAGCTTTCTTAGAGCAATGGTTTGGATTTGCAAATGAAAATGAAAGAAAGTTAGTATTTAAAATTATCCTTTTCTCCTTCTTAAAGTTGCTCATTCCTGCATATGCCTGTTTCTGCATCTTCCCTTTTTTTCTTCACGAGGTTTTTGAACTACTATAGTAGTGGTATTGTCACTGTGGTCATTTAAGGATAGAGAACAACACAGTCTTTGTAGGGAAAGGTAGTGTCATTTATTTGTCCATTTGAAAAAAAGTTCAGGTTTCTGGACTGCCTTTTCCTATGTTTGTCATTTAGTCTGATAAACATTATCACTCCGTGTAACATCTTTGTCCATTGAAAATACAGCTTCTGTAAGTGAACTTCAGTCTGGTCTTTAAAGAAAAGTGAGCTGAAAAAAAGAATATGATCTAGTGCTAAAATAAATTTGTATTTGTATAATAAATGTTGCTGCTGCTAAAAGAGGAGGAGGAAGATTTAGAGGAAAATGAGATCATTATTTGCCAGGATATATAAAGCACACCTGTAGGTATTGGTTTTACTGGTAACAGAAGGACAAAGAGAATGGTTTAAAAACTGACATGGTTTGGAATCTGAAGCTGAACCGCTCTCAGAGTTCAAGAAGTAAGTTCCTTTCAGATGGAGATGAGCTGGAAGATAGAAGAAATAGAATAGAGTAGAATAGAATAGAATAGAATAGAATAGAATAGAATAGAATAGAATAGAATAGAATAGGAGTAGAATAGAATTGGAGTAGAATAGAATTGGAGTAGAATAGAACAGAACAGTTTGAAGGGACCTACAATGATCCAACTGCCTGACCGCTTCAGGGCTGATCAAAAATGAAAGCCTGTTAAGGGCATTGTCCAAACACTGACAGGCTTGGGGCATTGACCACCTCTCTAGGAAGCCTATTCCACCATTTGAGATACTCTTCAGAAACACACCCAAAATGATCCAAATGCAGATGGGCATTCAGTCCCTGGGACCAAGTTAGAGCTGATCTGAAGTAAATCTCTACAAAACCTGAAATGCTTGTGCTGTAGATTTCAGGTCCTCAGCACCAGCAGTTTAGGTGTATAAATCTGCTTCTCTTGAGCTACATTAATTGCTAACATAGAGACACTTTTGACCTGGCTTTGTGTAAAATCTCTCTCCAAATTGAGCCTTTTTAAGCCAGTTCCAGGACTTTTCTTTCTGCGAGAATGGTCCTGCCAGCCAAGTGGGATTTTCTCCTTGTAGTATGGTCTTTGTATCTTCACTTTGATATTCTGAGACTACTGATGTTCTGCTGCTGCTCACAATTAGCGCTCTGTAAAAAGAATAATGGCAAATCTTTGTAATAGGTTGTGGGACCTTAGAAAACGTGAGGCAGATCAGGACTTGGCTCTGCTTTCCTTAGGCTCAGCCGTGAGCATAGCTCTGAAACCCTCCAGCAGGCACCTGTGTCATCCTCAGGAAGGACAAGCACTCCCTTGCTGTCATTTTCTCCGCTCAAGTGGCTGAGGTTTATGCAGGAGCCTGCTGCTCACACATGGAGGACTGTGCCGTGTCGTGTGGTGGAATTTGTCTTCCTGTTTGCTTTTCAAAAAATCTACAGAACAGGTGCAAGGATCGCTGTTAAGACTGTGAAGCCAAGCGCTCGGCAGTCAGCACGTCCAACTTCCAGTTGCTCATGAAGCCTTAGCTCAACTGCTCTGTACACAGCGCCGTTATAATTCAGAGACTTCTGGCCTTGGTCCTGTCTCGGGGTTTTCCACCTGTACAATAATAATAATAAAACATTGTCATTGCACTGCAATTATGCAAAGGTAAACTACAATCAATGAACATTAATATTGTAGTGAGCCTCACAACAGTGAGGTGCATAAGGGACATCTGCAGCAGCATTTTGTGATGTTCAGTAAAAAAAACTATGGCTCACAGACACAAACAGTGACACCCACTGTCCCAAACCATGTATCGTGCACAGCACATCAGTCCAAGATTTGTGGCCCAAGTTGGCTCTCTGATTTCTAAATTTCTGAGTGCTTGAATTCAAAACCTTGATTTTAGAGCTGCACCCCCTTGACTGTAGTCTTTTTGTGTGTTTTTATCTTATATATCAATGTAATTAGAAGCTGCCCATCTTAATTTCAGACATTTAGGTTAAGATTTTAAAATATTTTGTAAATCAGAAGAAAATTTGTGGCTTACTAAAATTGTAGTTGCATTGTGGAATGTCATTACTTTGTATTTAATCTTTTGAAAGCTTGATATTTTTACTTTGAAACCGATCAAAGAAATCTTGTATTGCTTCTATTGAAAAGGAACAGTGTTTAAAGAGACTGGATGTCTGTACTGATATTTTTCCTAAAGTAGTTCCAAAGTGCTTATGCTATGCAGAGATCTGTTAAATTCAGAAACCGAGTCCAGCTTTCAGAAACTTAATTCTCCATTAATTCTAATTTGTCTGAAAAAGATTAAGAAAATAAAGCAAGACATTAGATGAAATAATAGGAAACTATTATGACAAGCCATAAACATTTTGTATGGATTCTTTAAATTTCCTTAATGGGTTTGGGTCAAATTCTTCAGGCTTTACACGGGTAAATAAAGGTTAAAAGACGTGACTGAGATTTCGATTAAACAGGGACAGGAGGGGCTGGCTACATTTTTTCCTAGCAATAAGAGTTAACAGTATTAAAAGCTAAATGGAGGAAATTTAGATAAATATTTTTTTATAGCTCACAAAAAAGCCAGGAGGTGGAGCCAGAACATACCACAGTGATTGTTGTGACTGGTTTTTCAGAGGAGTTCTCTTTTCACCTGATAGGTCTGTGGAAGATGGGGAGCGGCCCTTTGCACTAGGAATGCAGTTTGTTTTATTACGAACTCTTGGTAAGTCTTACCATTACTCAGCATATCCGTAAGGGCTTGCCATGTTCGGCTTAAATGTACCGTAAAAGTACTAAAATTCCATAAATTTGCAACTAATTGCCTGACTAATTGTGTTAGGAACCTAAGATTAGTAGCTTCTGAAAATGTTGTAGCTGAGAAAGTATTTAATTTTCTTTTTTTTTTGTTATTGACTTTCTACAACAATTTCGTCCCAGAAAGAGATATTTTTACAGTTTCAAATTTTATTTTAGAATTAATAGTGACAAAATATTGTTTTATAAGGCTTTTTTTTTTTTTTTTAGAAACAGATTTTTACTGCTTAGGAATAGCAATAGCTTTTTGCATTTTTTAAATAAGATGCAATTGTTACTTAATATCTAATTTCAAATGTTTCAAAGCAAAAAGCGTGCATGTTAAGTCTTTGTTCCACAAAGTAGTTTCTTTCAAGGTCTTGAACTTCTGAAATCCTGCCTATAAAGAACACTCCAGGTGTTTAGCTACTACGAAACATATGACTACACCAAGCGAGGACTATTGTAAGAGAACATGAGGAGAAGGCGGTATCGCTGCATCTGGAAGATTTCTTTGAGGAAGGACTTTTCTGACTTGTCTTAAGGGTGTGGGCTGGCTGCGTTTTTAGCAGCATTAGAAGTTAAAGTCTGTTTCTGAAGAAGATCTATTCAAAAGACAATGTACAGTTTTAGTGGTCTCACTGCTTCCGTCCATCTTCAGTAAGATAAACATTTTGCAGTCTTTGGTGCTTTTTCTCCTTAACTTAAAGCAGCAACCCTCACCCTTTCCCAGCTCATGGGTAAAGGAGGTTCAGCAAGTAACCTGGAGATAACATTGTATTTTGTTCCTCTCCCATATTTTATTTCCTGAGAGCAACATTGGCTTTGCTACTGGGGGACACGTGGTTTAAGAAGAGCTGTCTGGGGACAGCAAATTGAAGCAGTACTGTTGTAAGGTGCTGCTGCATTGTCTTCTTTGCTTGAATTCTTTCCCATTTGAGGTACGTTTCATGTGCGGGATAAACAGTGTTGGTGGGAAGATCGGCTGACCAGTTTTCCGTGTTTTACATTTCGTATGAGAATAGTGGTGTAGAAATCTCAAAAATTCTCGACCTACACTGTCTGGCTAAGGCATATAGTTTCTTTATAAGTTTCCCACTATATACTAACATATATTATTTCTGTTGCTATTTTTATTTCAGCTTACATTCCCACTCCAATTTATTTTGGGGCTGTTATTGACACCACGTGCATGCTTTGGCAACAGGATTGCGGCGTACAAGGATCTTGTTGGGAATACGATGTCACTTCGTTTCGTTTTGTCTACTTTGGGTTGGCAGCTGCTCTCAAGTTCGTGGGATTCTTTTTTATTTTCCTGGCCTGGTATTCCATTAAGTGTAAAGAAGAGCAACTGCAGAGGCGGAGATGGAGGGCTTCGCCGGTGAACACTGTGAGTGAGATGGTTGGCCAAGCTGGACCCCAACAAAACTATGCACGGACTGGATCCTGCCCTGCCTTCAGTTCCCGAGGAGACATTAGTGTGGCACAAGGAATGAACTGCGTAGCACAGACCTACCCCGGCCCTTTTTCAGAAGCAATAAATTCCTCAAATGAAAATGCATTGGAAGAAGTCACTGCTGAGATATAGACCCCTGGCTTGGTAATGTAATATTTAGTTTTGTTGGTTGGCTGAATTATGGCGCCTTGTAAAACACCTGTGCCTTCTATTTTTAATCTAAATGTAATATGTGATAAAACCAACAAAGCTTAATGCAAACAACCATAGTATGTTCCTGAGGGCTGGATACCTCAAACCAACCCAAATTCTTGTTTCTCCTCTCCCAGCAATGGAGTTTTAAAAATTGTGTTTGTAATTATTTCAGATGTGTCCATTAAATGTCCATGCTCTGATCTAATGTCAGTGTAAGGGTGAGGTATTATGAACAGCAGAAGTCAGTGGAAGAGTGACAGAAACTCATATTGTTGATGTCTAGACATCACAAAAATGCTTAAATGTATCATTAACTTCATATCTGCAAATTGTATTTTTAAGAGATGAGTAATTACTGTGAGTTCTGCTACAAAGCACAACTGAACTTGTTTAAACTATGCAACTCATTTGGATAATTGTATGCGCAGCAAATTAAGTTTAAAGTTTGCTTTTAAAGACATTACTGCAACTGAATTTGAAAGGGGCTATTTTCAGACATAAGCATTAAATTAAAAAAGAACATACTGTTATGAAGTACTGTTAACAACATGTTAAGCCATAGAAAAGTTATGCATCAGGTAATGTTTGCAAATATTGAGTCATAATATCTTTATCCTGTCAAAACGTGCATTAATTTTCATTTGATGGGATGTAGTCATTCTTCACAAAGTACACATGCTAGGCAAGTATGATGCTTGGGGTAAAAAACGTCAGTATTAATTTATAATAACATTAAGATGTAGGAATCATACACACATACCAAAGCGGATATGTGCATATTTCTGTAATGCTATTTGGGTGGCCGTTACTGGCGCCGAATCCATACTTTCCCTGAAGAAGAAAATAACCAGTTACAGCTTGGTGGGAAGAGCTTGGCTGCCCTGCAGAAACGCGTGCTGGTCTAGTTCAGCTTGGGTCAGATGATCTCGAGGGAGAGCTAACGGCCTCGCTCCGTGTCGGCATGGCTGCCGGGGACCTGCCAGGCCCTTGCAGCTGGCGATGGTGGGGGGCTCGCTGCCGGCCGCAGGAGTGAGCAGAGAGAGCTGCCCGCGGGCTGCGAGCGGCCTGCCCGCCACAGCACCCGGTGCGAGGCTTTCCCCTCCACGACTGGCACCGCCGGGGTGCTAAGCTCCCTGGGGATGGGGTTGCGGCTCACACCCCAGCTCCCTCCCGTTTCTGCCCCGCTTCTGCCTCTCCTGCTGCCTGGTGCTGAGCAGGCTGGTGGGACAGGCCCAGAGGTCCTAGTGGTGTGGTTTGTCCTGCACGCCTTTCCTTTCCTCAGCTGCTCATATATCCTTTGCCCTTCAAGGGGAAGAGCTAAGAGTAGAAACGGTCTGCAAGCGTGGACCCGCAGGACATGATGTGGTCTTTTCTGATTCCACGTTACTGTAGTGCGTTTTCTCCCCTGGAGATGCTGAGACTTTCTAATCAAATGTACTTGGCATTTCATTTCTTGCTTTGGGGGTTTTGTAGTGCTGTGCTTATGATGCACTAGTGATGTCTCACAGGACAGAGAATGATTTCAGGTGGACACTAGGAAGTCAAAGTTGTATTTTGCCCTGCAGGGAGAGTCTTAGAAGTTCGGGAAGTTAAAAAGCACTCTTTTAAGAGGACTCAGGGATAGTCAGGTTTGGATTTTGCCATGTACAGAGCTTGCGTGAAAATAAATGGGAAAGAGAAGAACTTCTACATATTTTTGAACCGATTTATTCCTGGTTTCATTTTTAATTTCTAATATGTAAGTTGGTCAAACATTGTATGGAACCAAGTCCTTGAAATTAAAGGCAATATTCTCCTTGGCATCCACTGAGTTGTCCTGGGAAGAGTAGATTTCCCTCTCCTCCTTTGCTGGCTGCCTTTCCTCATCTCCTGGCTCTTCTTGACGGGCACACGGGACTACCCATGGGGCTAGCTCTCCTGCTTGAAATGGTAGCTGCTTATTTCAGAACCTCTCAGTCGATTTGTGTTGGCTTGTAACGATACCCACTCTCTCTGTCTGCAAACTCAGATGCTTCTACCCCAAACTACAATGTAGAGGAATATCCTTTTAATCACCTCCTGCTACTCTGTACATATTAAAAGCTTTTTGGGGTCAAGCCTGAGATTTTTTTTTCCCCTTGTGCGGCCTCTAGATACAATACCTCCTCAGTCAGCATGTGTCACCTGAGGTGTTAGCTTCTACACTTCTCATCCAGAGAAATAAATTTCCTTGGCTCAAAGGTATTTGGTATATGTTTTTTTGCCATAAGAGATCAGAGTAGATGATAAAAATGTTTCCTTTTGCTCCAGTCTCAGATGCTTCTTGCACCAGAAACTTCCTGCCATGGCAAAAATTGAGGCAAAGTAGTAGGACAAAGTGTAATTGCAGCCCATCACCCATCCATTTTAATCACTTGTCCATTTTAATCATCACAGGGTGAGGTAAAGAGCGACAATCTTTTCAAATACCTCAGAAACAGAACATTCAGGGAATTGTAAAAGGCTGGAAATGAATCATCTATCCTGATCTATTCTATTTCATGCCTCATGTGTGCTTCTGTTCCATGCGGGAACAAGGGGAAGAGATTAGGCTTGTAGGATTGTCAGGAGCTGACGCTGATGGCAAAGAATGAGAATGAGAGAAGTGACACATCTGCAGCTGCTGCTGCTTCTGAGCTGACTACAAGGGAATTCAGAGCTTGTTGGAATGGAGACCACCTGGTTTTTAGGAAATCCTGACACTGCAACTTCTAAAAACATTCATTTTTTGAAATGTTTGAGAAACTGGAATGTAGAAGGAAAGATTTCACTTTGGAAATGCTGAAAAAGCCTTGTTTACATACTTCCAATAGCCTTTTAATTTTCCTTTCAAAATTATATGCAAAACAAAAAGTAATTTGTTACTTGTCAAATAAATTTGTTAGTATTTTTGGATATAGATAATTTTGACAGTATGAATATATTTCTGCAAAATCACTTAATTAAATCAGCATCCTCTGAAAGAAAGAAAACCCAAACTCTGGCCAGTTGATTGATTCCTGATGGAGGCTTTATTGTGATTAAGCTAGAACAGTCTAAACTAAGGCGGTAAAGGCACGCAGGGGAAACACATTAACTTCCTAGAGAAGTTAATTCCAACATTGTCAACAGTTACTGAAATACGGACTGAGACCTGCTGAACAAACACAATTTTCTGAGGTTGTCATTGCTGAGGGAAGCAGAATCGCCAGAGAAATTGTGTGCATCCCTAGCAGTAGTCATGATAGACGTGCGGTGCTACACCAACTCCCAAGAAGAAAAAAGGAGCTTTATCTATCACCCAATGAAGGTGGGCATGCTGTCTTCCTGCTGTGAAATCCTCTGACCACAGAATATAAAATTGCATTAACTTGTAATTTCTGCCACCTTTCCTCTCTACCCCCAAACACTAAAGGTTGAATAGCAGTGAGTACAAGAAAAGGTGAAGGTCCTGCTCACCCACAGGTTGCTATCAGTGGCAAACCCAAGTCATCTACCTTCAGTTAACCAGCCAGGGATAATACAGATAATGGGGAAAACTTCAGAAAGGGCATAGCCATGGCTGTGGGTGCTTAGGAGTGCAGCACACTCAGGAGATGGTTCATAGAGCTTTTGGGGGCTGGAATATCTGGGCAGTGGTGGGACTCTCCCACTTCTCCAGTATTTCCAGTTCTAGGCAAAAGCCCTGTGGTTTTGGTCCCCCTTCTTCCCCATGAGCATACTGGATGTAATGTGGTATAATTTGGCACTGGTGGAATTTTATGTTCCTTCAGTACAGTGTGAGGAGCTGCAAGAAACACATTGAATATTATGGTGCAATTTATATTTAATTGGAAAGTTTCAGTTCTTTGACCAGCCATTGTACCTTTAAAAGTGCACATGGTAACGTGCATTTCCTCAGAACTTGCTGTTCTGTAAGTGAAGTAGGGGCTCAAATCTCCCCCTAGGCATTAGAAATGTAAGTTTGAAAGGCCCTAATTTAGTTACAAACACTTGAATGTAGTGTTTTCAAAAATATCTATTTTTTTAAATACAGCTTATTAATTCATAGCATTAACTAGTCATTCATTATGGCACTTATCCAGCAAAACATTTAAATATGTGTGTAAGTTTATATACTTAAGTAGTGCACTTAAAAATAGTGCACATATGTAAGTATTGGACCGAATCCCATCTGCATTCAGAAAAGAGTTCCTTTACCCAAAGAATAATTTCCATGCTGAGTTTTTTCCCCCATGGATTCAGTGATCATTGTAACCAGAATGGCATGAAGTAGCACTCGAGTACTCCCCTGTGGCATTCACATGTGGCTACTTACATATCTGGCAATGGAGGAAGCCTTTCATTTGCAAATAAAATTAAAATTCAAAATATTTTGTGGACATGCTCAAAGATACATTCTAGCTCTTACTGTTATTCACTTATTTTATGAATTTCCGTCTGAAAATCTGTGCGTTACCTGGGAAGACAGATTAAATGAAGGCATCTTTCTGACCTTAAAGCCAATGTAATTGCTCAAGTAATGCTGCAGGTTCGGACTGTGCCCTTGCCCAGAATTGGACCTAGAGGTTCAGATGACAAATTTTCAGTATCCCGCGCAAACGGAGCAGAGCGCCACCTGCGCTGTGTGGCTCCAGACAGCACGGCTGGGAGAGGGGTCAGCACCTTCTGTACCATTCTTGTGGGTTTTTCCCCCAAATGCCTGAATTATTGCTGCCTTACTACACTTTCTCCGTGTGTAATACCACAGCTCTTTGTGGTGTTATATTGACATAAAAATGATGACAAATAGGTCCAAAGTGTCTTACTGCTATGTTGGAGCCAGATTCTCAGCCTCATCAGTCTGATGATGGGGCTGTAGAACTGGGCCAGCACCTTGGGTTGGACGTTAACAAGCTGGCCCTGTAGCAAGCGTGTGTGGCCTGAGTGATACCAAGTGCTTGTTTAGCTTTTATGCTCCTCACTGATCACTACTACTGGTTTTGGAGATCAGAGACAAAACAGTTCTTAAATAAGTTTATCTTTTTCTGTTTTCTCAATGTGTTTTTTAGAACAGCGTAGGAGATGCCATGGTGCATGCTGCAGCATCTGGATTCCCACGGCTGAAGCCATCCAGCTGTGGTTGCTTTCCAGCGAGTTAAAACACCTGGTAACAGAGATTTACCTGGAACGCAAGCTGAAATGGCATAGCTTTGGGCAGCGTGCTTGTCCCTAGTAGATTAAACCTGTATCAACACATTTCAGGTTCTTAACATACTGGACTTGATTTTGCAGACATTTTTAACTTTCAGAGTGTTCAGAAGATGGATAGTCGACATCACAATAGCAGATTCATCCTTTGGTGTAGAATTAGGGCTTTCTTTTTTTCCTGTAACTTCTTGTTTCACACGTAGCCATTCAAAAAGGTTAAATGTAAATGTTGTCGCAGAGGGAAGATGGGGAGCCTTCAGCGTGGGGACTAGGTATGGCCAGGGTTCACATGATTCTCCTTCTTCACACTGAATATCACTAATACATGTTATTATATGGCCAAAGGTTTGAAAGCCTACCTTGTCCTCAGGAAGGAGATTTTCCCTGCCCTTTCCGCAGAATATATTATATAAATTAAGGAGGACAGCTAACAATATCCATATCCCATAGCTATATCCATGACATTAACTACAGTTAATAACTGTATTTTTTAGCAGAAACCCAGTATAAACACCCTCCAGTCCTTCAGATAAGCTGTTTTATTTTTACTTAATCCAGCCTTCTAAACGCAGACCTAGCTCTGCAAGTTCAAAGTAGATCCAAACTTTTCTTGATTACAAGTGTTATGAAATAGTTGCTTGTTCATTCAGGTTCCATTCTACTCTTCTAATTATTTCATTGTCCGTTGTGTGTACCATATTTTCTTATTTTTTCTATCTCAAGCCAGTTGTCACAATGTTATCCTGTAACTGCATTTTGTTCATGATGTAGAACAGGTGAAAAGCTGTGGAATTCATGAAGGGCTACGAAAAGCATCCAAAACATTGTTCACCTCGTGGAAGGGTGAGCCAGCTTGATAATCTTTGGACAAATGACTAAACAACACTGTGGTGCTAATAGGTACTGAAGTATTTTATGATGTATTCACTATGACTTAAATGACATTCTCTAGGCATGTCAATGATGCAACTGCATGTGTTTTTGTTCATAAAGTCTGGACTGCTCCAGCGAAGACAGTGTTTGTAATTCCTGGTGGGCCAATTCCTACCTAGCTCTTCCGTGGGAAAGTAATTTCGGGAGGCGGTACAGGATTTGGCCCAGTGCTCACAGCTAAGGTAAAAGCTATACAGGCCACAGAAATCGCACGTGGGATGCATTCATCCTGCTGTAGCATGTTACTTTATTTAGTGGCTTTGCTTAAGCAGAAGCTGAAAATAAATTCTGTAGTAATGACAAGAAGCACTGGGCTAAATTCTGGGACCCCTTAACCAAGCAAACTTAGTAAGCATTTGAATTAAATTGAGGATTCAGATCTGAAATGTTAATGTTCCTCCATGGAATACCAGAAAGAGAAGTGTGGAATAAGAGCAGGTTCTAGCTCTAGCAATGGAAAAAGGCCAAATCTGGTAAACTTTAAAGTGAGCTATGATTTAAACCAGAGGGGTTTGGTTTTAAAATCTTGAAGGCAAAAGTTTTCCCTCCATGTTGAATTCTGAAAGGTAATTATTTTGTGTTACTGTGCCTGGACTCCTTGTGCAGAGGAGGTATCTGTATCCTAAATAGCACCAAGAGGTGCGCCTCCAACTGATAGGTCAGAAATTTTACCTCTGTAACAAATTCCATATCTGAAAACATGTCGGGAAATTTCAAAACAAACAAACAAAAAAGTACAAAAATCTTCTGGAACAGTTTCTGTACAAAAAAAAAAAAAAAGAAAAAAGAAAAAAAAAAAGAATGTGGAGTCATTGAGATCCATGGCTGAGCGAAGGCTTTCCTCAAGGGAGACCTGCTCCTTTCCCCGGCTGAGCGAAGGGGATTTTGCCCTTGGCTGCAGCGCATACCTCTACCAGACGGTTTAAGAAGAACAGCAACAGCCTGAGTAGGATGTTAGGAGCATGGTGTGGGCACACTGCCTGTAACTGTTTAGTTTTTAAAAAACTCATTATTAAGCAAATGTG
Source organism: Opisthocomus hoazin (assembly GCF_030867145.1). Taxonomy (NCBI): domain Eukaryota; kingdom Metazoa; phylum Chordata; class Aves; order Opisthocomiformes; family Opisthocomidae; genus Opisthocomus; species Opisthocomus hoazin. The sequence continues at coordinate 39,576,063 of NC_134416.1, forward strand.
TAGAGGATTAAGGAAATCTGTAGAGTATGTCTGACCGTATGAGTGTGTGGGTGCTGTGCTGTGGTACAAAGAGACTAATTGGTTTATGCAGTTTGTTTTGCATACTTTAGGCTCCTGTATGGGTTTTTTTAATTGATATTTATTTCTCAGCAGAGATTAGAATAATTTTAAAGCTGTGTAACACATCATTTAATGAAATCTATTGTCAGCATCTGTTGTAAACATGTGTTTACAAAACAAGCTCTTGAATACTTGATATTTGGAAATAAAAAATAGCATATCATGTGTGTGTCATTTCTGACAAAAAAGAGAGAAAGCAACAAAAAAACGGTACATGGGTTGCTGTGCAATCGCTGTGGATCAGGTGATGAAGTATTTGGTCTTTTAGGGGGTAGTCAGACAAAACCAAAGCTTTCCACTGAATTCAGTAACCTTCAAATCACAACTGAGGATTCATCATGCAGATATAAACTGTAAAATTCCAGTTTCCTCTAGTATTAAACTTGATTTATGTTAGTTATACTAAGAAATACAAATTTGTTTGAAATTGGCATTGACAGTTGGAAAAAATACGGAGGGTATGAGTCTATGTGCATCTACGCTGCTCAGTAAAAGAGGGCCAGGGCATGAACCCACGACTGAACTCCTGATGTCTGCATTGCTTAGTGCTTGGTTCACTCCTTGGCTCTGGTTTGGACCACGCCAACAAACTACCTCTGTGTGGTTTGTGGGGAATGTCTACGTGACAGAGGCCTCCCCCATGTCGGCAGTGGCTGAGCCAGGTTTGGTTCCCCCCGTTCCTGCAGCCACCCAAAGCTGTAGACCGTGTGCATCAAGGGCCCCCGTGTCCTCAGGCAACACCGCCGGGGCTGCAGCACACACCACAGTACCACGCTGTAGGAGCTCTAGTGGTTGTAACACAGATCTTGTATTACCACAGACATTTAAAAATGGAAACAATTGGAGATTTCATTTCGGAACGTCAGCGCAGAGCCAAGGGGAGACCCAAGGCTGAGTGCTACCTAACATGGATGAGGCCAACCTCTACCAGGCTGTGTGGGTGTGACCTTGCTGATACAATTTGGTTTTGGAGCTATGTTTTCTACTCTCTGGAATCACTTTTATTTAAAAGTATAGGTGTGTCCATGGATGGGAATTCTGTCCCAAGGCAGCCTGGTCTTTCAAGATCAAAAGAACAGCAGGTTGAAGTTGAATATATTTTTCTAGACAGGTTTCATTATTGAGCCTTTATAGTGAGAGTGTTTTGACATGTTGCGCACGCTTCATGGCTGGATGAGCTGTGACTTCTTTCTATGAAACTTCCTCACTGCTTGGAGTAGTGTGAATACTACAAGCACCAGCACCCCAGCAATGACCAAACAGAACTTTGCTGCCACGGGGCAGCTGAATCTGCATTGATTCAGGACACAGAATGTCTTTCTGAGGTATCTTAAGTGCATTTGGTTTCAGACCACAGTCTGAAACTGCGGTGTGGTGCTCAGCACCTAGCAGAGTCGAGTCCTCAGCCAGCAGCGCAGCTTCAGCCAGTGTGTGCAACTGGGGGGAGCTACTGTTTCATGGACAATAAAGAAATCTGTGGGGTCCAGATCCTGTCTGACTTCCAAGTTCGAAGCCAGACTTCTCTGTTTCCATTTCCAATATGTACAACCCCACAAAAAGGCATCTTGCAGATTCCCCCTGAAAGTCACCAGTGCCCAACACTAGAAATGTTAATCAAGGAACATGCTGTGGATGAAATTGTCATCAGTAGTTTTCTAGCACATCAAGGGTGTCGTTGGTACCTGAAAACTGAATGAATGAGCTGCCTTGGCAGGGGCTGGAAGCACAGCAGGGTGGTGCAGGGGCCAAGGAGAAGCACCACTGGGTGGCTCTGCGCTGACTTCTGCTGCTTCCACCGGAGTGAAATTACCCCAGGCAGTTCCCAGGTGGCTCAGGCTGTGATTGCGTCCCTGCAGATGGGACATATGGTTTTTGAATGAGTCTCCAGCTAGTACCCCACTTACTGCACATTGAGTCTCACTGCAAAATGGTGTCAGAGCACACAAACTGGATTGGCTTTTGCTGAGGCTAAAGGAGGAATTTTTATTTCAGCATCACGCCTAGTGGGCACCAGCCACCTGTAGGGGCTCAGGCCTCGAGACCAGTCCTGAGTGGATCCTCCCTGAAAAGGGCTGCTGCAGCTCTTGGCTTCACGGTCCCAGCTGTTTCACCACACAGATCTTCTCCTATTGTGCCTCATTAGCATTACCCATCTTTGCTTTTCCTGAGGTCTTTAAGTTGGTAGGAGGTCTCAGAAAATGTCTCACACAGTCCAAGGGTGTGAGGGCAGTACTGGTTACCTTCTTTTAAATCACAGAGGAATCACAGAATAGGCTGGGTTGGAAGGGACCTCTTAAGATCATCTAGCCCAACCCCCCTGCAATGAGCAAGGACATCTACCACTAGGTCACGTTGCTCAGAGCCCTGTCCAACCTGACCTTGAATGTTTCCAGGGATGGGGAATCTACCACCTCTCTGGGCAACCTGTTCCAGTGTTTCACCACCCTCTTCATAAAAAATTTCTTCCTGATATCCAGGCTGAACCTACCGTCTTCTAGTTTCAGACGATTACCCCTTGTCCTGTCACAACAGGCCCTGCTAAAAAGTTTGTCCTCCTCTTTCTTATAAGCCCCCTTTAAGTACTGAAAGCCCACAATAAGGTCCCTCTGGAGCCTTTTCTTCTCTGGGCTAAACAACCCCAACTCTCTCAGCTTTTCCTTACAGGAGAGGTGTTCCATCCCTCTGATCATTTTTGTACTCAGGACCTTCAGATTATGAGACTGAAGCATTTCACATAGCCTTGACACCTCCCAAAGATGTGCGAGCCTTAAATATATTCCTGTCCAGTTCCAGGCCTCTTCAGAAAGTAGGTAACTATGTACCGCCTTTCAGAAAAGACACGCCTGCCGTTATTTTGCAGATGAGAAAAAGCCAAGAAAGTCCTCCTTGTGGCCCTCCCATTGCCTGCCTGCTTGCCCATGAGGTCAGATTTAGGCATTTGTTTTCCTCCTGAGCCTGCAACTGCCTGATGCCTGCAAGAGCACCATGCACGGCTGATGGGCTTGACTGCCTCAGCTACGGGACAAGAAGTACTGTGTAGAAAGAAATGCAAAACGTATCGGGGTAGCAACACACTGCTTAGGATACCTGCTTAGGGATATGACAGCTTTTGGCCTCTCTTTCGGTCTGGTTTTATATTTGGTGCACATTTCCAGAGAGCAAGGATCAGAGCTTATTGCTCCCTGTGCCTCTTAGCTACAGAATGAGTGTTGTTTGTATGTTTTTCCTCCACAGTCCTGTAGAAGAGCTATAAAAAAGGCTCCCACCTAGTTTAGGAGCTAGGGCACTCTCTAAGCTTCTGATAGTTTAGAAGACAGGGCACTGTCCTGGCAGAAGGAAGGCTGACCACTTTCAAGCTGAGGAAGATGCCATCGCTTCAATTTCCTGAGTGAGTACTTCAAGCTCACCCATAAGAAGGAAGGACAAGTGGGATGAATGGGGGGACCACACTATTGCACCATTCACTTCTCTATCTCTACCCATGTGTTAAGAGGGAAGAAAGGATCTTGCTTGCTTCTTTCCAAGAAATGCACTTTCAAACAATGGAGGGCACGTGGCTGGTACTAGATAATTCTCTGCACTTGGATAGGGGTGAGGTAGTTGTATGGGATCTTGCTTCAAGTTGCCTTTGTCCTTAAAGTTCTCCCAACCTTGCTGGGTCAGCCTACTCAGCTGCCTGTTTTGAAATACATCCTGTGCTTGCCAGTGTGCTTTCCGGGGGCAGGCATCTCTCAGGGGTCTGTTTAGCATCGCAACAACTGATTTTTGAACACTTAGGTTAACCATTGATCCCCTCTCCTGATTCCCACAAGCATCACCTGTAACTTCATGTCTGCAGGAGCGTCAGTGCCCAAGGACTGTGTAGAAGGAAGAAGGGTTCAAGAAGCATAGCTCCAGAGGCTGAGTTTAGCTTACAAAGCTGATCTTACTCACACACCATCGAAGAAGTGCAGAGTGCAAGCAAGGGAGATTTTACCTTGAAAACTGAATTCCCTTTTGTGAAGACTCTTGTGCAAGGAGACGCTCCACCTGACTAGAGACCTGTGGTCCACCCTCTTTAAGCCCTGCATGGCCAGTCTGCTGTGCTTTGCTGTCACAGGGAGGGGTCTGCAGGGAAGGGGAGAAGTGGCAAGGCAGGGGAGGGCACCGTGTGACATTGCTTTACTTCTGGGAACCACCGGTTTTGCAGCTCGGTGCATTGACTTCAAGGAAGAAAGGGTCAGATGAATTGGGAATTTAAAAAATAAAATAAAATCACAGCATGTCTTAAACAAAAAATATATATATTATTCACAATCTCCAGGAATAATTTATGGCTAACAGAATGTAGTGTGTTATTTTCTTACCCATTGCTTTATATGTGGATGGATTCTTAAAACTGAAACCATTTACATATTTTTAAAATAAGTCTTAATTAGGAGGAAAATTGGATCATCTGAACTTCTCTGAAGCAGGTAAAGTAAAACACTTTTTATTTCAAGAAATATTGCTTCTAGACTTTCCCGAAGCCAGAATTGTTCTATAAAAGTATCACAGAAATATTATACAAGATTTAAAAACACAGTCTGTATCCTAGTAACTTAAAACCTATGTACAAACAGCATCATTCATGACCATAAATATGTTTTTCTACCAATCAGCCCATGACACATACATCAGATAAAGAGCTAGTAATTTTAACATATATACAGAGTCCATCAAAATGACCGCTTCCTAAAATTATTAAAATCCTTCTAAAAGAATCTCCGTTTTAAAAAGTTTCAACTTAAAATACAATGCAATGAATGTAAGTTTAACCTGCAGTTCTTGCAATAGCCACAAAACACTCACTACACTAAATAACATGTAACAGATAGGAAATACCCATGAATTGGACACTGTGGAATTACATCTGTTTGAGGTAATTCTCTTTCGTTATTGTTGTGCTAATTATTTGGAAATTTATAAAAAAGCAAGGGAAGATGTTAAGTTTCGAGTAATACAGATTTTCAAAGTCATTTTTGTATTATATTTTATAAAATTTAATGTTTGGTAAAGTTCAAGAAAAAATTTAGAATACAACAACAAAAATTATCTAAACTACTATTTTTTACCTCATGTGCCTTTTTTATCTAAAATAATGTAAATCTAACATGATTTTATCGTTCCCTTTGATGCCTGTTTAAAACAAAAAGAATTTAAGTCTCAAAATGATAATGATGCTTTCAAGATACTGTTCAGCAAAGTAAAAATCAGATGTGGTGACAAAAGCATACATGTATTGATGTAAACCTTTCTACCAGTATTAGCAAAAAAAAAAAAAAGTCAAAAAACCTCGTGGATTTTTAATACTGACAATATCAACATATAAGGAAACAATCCATTTAAACAAATCCTCCTACAGTTAACAAAGATTAGCCATACCTTTCTGAAAGTAAATTTAATTAAATCAAAGTAACAAAAACATGCAATATTTTTGCTAAAACAATATTCAAGGAGTCTGTTTCCACAATCTATTCCGTTTACCTCTTTCCTGTCAATCTGTTTATTGGTTTCATAATTACAGGAGACAATGAGCAAACTCAGAACACGTAAGGTATGAGATTCATAAACAGTATGGCATACAGATTTTAAAAGTGCATTTTACTTAAAAGTGTGACATTAGGAATTTCCAGTGGTTAAAATAATTTATGCAAAAGACGTTATGCAGACAGATTGGGTGGACTGAAACATTCTTCATGATGGGATCATTTGAAAATATAGAAAGGAACTTGAACATCCTAGTCAAAGAAATAATTTTTAGCTTTTGGAGAATGTGCTACTGCATTTGAAAGTTAACACTGTTTGTTTTCACTAAAAAGTGGAAATCTTGCTTCTCAGAGAGGAGAATTACAGTGAAAGTACGTGCGTGTGAATAAAACAAATGCACAGACAAATACTGGACTGGGCTCAATTTAGCTGCAAAAGGTATCTACAATAAACATGGAATGTTTGTTGTCGTGATTACCTTGATTAATTTGCTAATAAGAAGAAGGAGAACTTATTTAATGGTTTACCACTTGATCAGTCCAAGGAGAGTGGAGATGAGGCACTGCCTTCTACATTTAGGATTTGTGAATTTTCACCTGCAAGACTCTGTTCTGTTTTTTTCAAGAAAGTTCCTGTTTTCTGGGTACCGACAGACGAATCCCTAATGGACACCTTTACAGCCTGATGAACGATGGGTTCATCGGACCTCATGGGAAGATATATTTGATCTTCAAATATATTTTCCACAGCATCACTGTCCTGATGAGTGTCTTTTTGAGAAATACTAATGGGTTGTAGCATGAAACTATGCCGGGACTCCAACTCTATTAAACCGTTTCCACTGAAATCCATACCAAAATGGTCCGATTCTTTATCTTCCATCTGTTTTTCAGCTTGATGATTATTTCTCCAGTGTGCGTCATTCAAACTGTTTTTCTCAGGAATATCGTTTAATTCAAGTTTCCCCTCCTGACTTAAATTCTCCGTGCTCAAAGTGAGGGCTGCAAAGTCTGTTGGCACCATAAGCTGCAACTCCTCTGTGGGCAGGCCACTCGATTCTTCAGCAGAAGTCATTTCCACCAAGGTAAATAGCGTGGATGATTCATCCCCGCCCCTGTTGCTCTGAGCAGTGTTAGCCTTGTCTGGTTTATTTTGCTGGTAGTAACTGTTCAGCAGTGCAAACATTCTATCTACATCCTTCAAGTAATTAGTCCAGTCAGCCAGACTAAGTCTATAGTTGTCTCTGTAGTCATATACACTTTCATTCACACTGTACAAGTCTTCCAGTCCTTGCCAGTCGATGTCTCCAGTGAAACTGGGCAGGTTAGCCTTCCCATCCATCCCATAATTGTCCTCTGTTGAAAGAAAGAATAAAGCGTAATGGTGAACACCAGCTTAAAACTGCAGACAAAGCTTACATATGTGTTTCTACTCCAGTTTGCTTGAAAGCACCACTATTCGTAACACATGTAAGACGTTCCACACCTTCTGTCGTCATATCAGTGATTCTGGCCTCAGGTGTGTTCACAGCTCCAGCTGAACGCACAGCAAGAAGCTCCCTGTCTTCTGCTACATCCTTGGGCTGAGTTAAACAGAGCAAAATCTCATCTAATGGGGCTTTGTGATGACAGTCAGAGATAATCTTTCCTCTGATATTCAATACGTGAATAATCCATTCGCCTTTCCTGAACACTCCACCAAAATATGGAATAAAAGAACAAGGGTTAAGTATAAAAGATGGGACTATCTCTGAAAGCCAATAGTGACCTGAACTTCAACAACACCCACAGGAATTTGGTGTCTGGGTAGCTCGAGACATATGGTCTACAAACCAGCCTGCCACATTTTATTTAATAAATGATAGCCAAAGGTAGTGTTTTATTTACTTTGTGAACATCGATTTTAATTTACGTGGAGCAATTAGGAGAAATAAAAACTATAAAATCTTGGTGTGAATTAATTTATAGGACTGCACCACTCTGTAAAATAGTGTTAACATATACAGATATAGAACCTCCTAAAGGTTTTCTATATTTTTTATTAAAAAAAAGCTTTCAAAGAAAATGTCTAACGGTTTTATCAAATAGTAAGTTTGAATGAGCGGTAAACATAGGAGTTTAAAAGTAGCAATGGAACTTCATTTTATGTTAATCAGAGCCAGAAATGGCAAAGACGTGAAGGAAAATCTATTTCCAAAAGATTTTTATAAGTCACTGCAGTGACTATAGTGACCCAGATTATCAAAAGTAACGTGAAATTTTAAATTTTTTAATGCTGAACACCAGTGTTGAATTTAATTCACTATGTAGACTGTGTTCAATCCAAAGATGTTATCAACAAAGTGGACTACAAGGAAAAATTGATCAGGTAATGCAAAAGTCTGTCAGGAAAAGTGGCAAATTTGTCCTTACAAATGGTGTTGTAGGCAATATTTAGTAATTGGTTCACTGAGATGGCTTTTTCTCTCGCTGAAAACTGTACAGGCATGTAGGCCAGTAGTAATTACTTTGGAAGTTCAAATGGCTATGGTCCAACAGTGTGAACTGACCACAAACAGTTATCTGTATTGTGCCCTTCATCCCTACAGTGGGTTATTGGCATCTCCATTAATTTGTTTGCATTCTAATGCAATCTTTCTTGCTGTTCAAGTAAAAAAGAAGATAAAACTTGTATCTATCATAGCTTATATTAGCTGCTTCTTTACTAGCTTGGGATTTTCACAGTGGAAAGAAGTTCTCCAATACTTAGTCCATCATATGGAAAGTCAGAAAAATGTCATTATGGTCAGAAAAAAACCTTGAGATTTTCTTATGATAAGGGGCCTTATTCTGTTCCCACCAAAGGCACACCACTTTCTTTAGTTAGAAACACCTGAATCTTTGATCTTAGCTGGTATTTGTTTGCTTAATACTGCAGCTGTAAATATTTCACAATGTAAAATTTAAATATCTTTTTTTTTTTTAAAGCAAGTTCTAGAAATATTTTTTTTCAAGCACTTGGCAAACTCCCTGTCATAGGAAGCAACACAAGCTTTTTGGATTTGGTAGGACAGCTATGACAGAGTGTCTTCCTTCTTTCTTTTCCTGAAGTAGAGAAGAGAAATTAAATCATGGCATGATCACATCTTCATAAGTCAAATTATGGATAATTTGTTTCCTGAAATAAAAAATAATTAAATACTGCAGAGGTTTCAAGAAAGAAGTCTTATGATTCCAGTTCTTAGAGGTTTAAAGGGGCCTAGAAAACATCATAGGAAGGGATGCATTTTTGAGGAATTTAGTCACCAAACCCTCTAAGATACTAACCACACTGCAAATGCGACAATATTTAAATTTTGCTCTGTTGTTATTTGAATTAATAGATTCATATATTTTTTCTTTGCCATATCAGAGCCTGTGTAGGAGAACAAACAGTCAGGGGCCAAAGCGGTTTGGTATGTGACGGCAGAAGCTGAAACTGGAGTGCTGCCCTTTGACCAGTAACAGGTTTGGAGATGGACCAGTGCAGTGGGGGTAAAGCAGGGGCCAGAAAGGTGCCCTTGGCCCGGAGGAGCCTCTCCTGCCTGTCCCAGGCAGTGGGACAAGGGATTGCGCTGGGCAAGCTGGGGTGGCAGCGTGGGCAGAGGGGAGGTCTGGGGACCTGCAAAGGGGAGCAGGGTTTCTCATGAGCCTCAGCAGTGGGGCAATGGGTCTGTGCTGCAGAGAAGTAAGATCAGCAAGCAGTTTGCTGTATTCCCACAAAATAGCTCAAAGAATGTCAGAGCTACACGGCCTTTCGTGCTAGGTCTGTTTTCCCCTCTAAATGTGGCACTGTTTCTGCAGTCTCAGAGGAGTTTCACAGCTGGAAAGGCACTGGGAATTTTCCGTGATCTTCATGTCAAGTAGAAAAAAGTAACTTGTTTAAACACATGGGACAGAGGTAGCTTGTATTCATACACGTTAAACAAACAGGAAGGCACAGTCTTAAGGTCCTAGAGCTGACCATGTGTTCATCGGCTAAGCAAGTCACCTCACAGCTTAATTCCACAATTTAGCAGTAAGTGTGAAAAGTTTCCCACTGAAATTGAAGTATACAAGGGGAAGGAGAGAGAAAATAAAAGGTTTTCCCCTGTAAGAAATCTCATTACAAATAGGTGTGAAATGGGAAAGTGCAGACGAGTTGCATTTGAGTAACAGCATGGCAGTGGTTTCCTCAATCATTATTTTGGAATCTCTCAGCTATGTCATAAACCCCAAAGAGAGAAAAGTTGTTGCTAGCTGTTCACAGTAACACATCTTCCAATTTTTTAGAATCAAGAATTAGCTAAGCTTCGCTCTCCAATTATCACACCCTGAAGTCCCATGATGCCATCCGTGGCTGCGTTGTCTCAAAACTAATAAGGGATTTGGATATCTCTCCACTGAGACTAATGACAAGTAGGTACAGTCATCTCCGTGGCGGCTTTGAAAAACCTCAGACAAGCAGGGGAGGAGAGAGGAGCATGCAGTTCCCACAACGCGTTATCATCCTTGTCTCAGAGTCGTGTTCTGTCCATCAAAGCACACAGGTGACACCAGTTCTCTCCTGCTGAAGCTCTCTCCCTATGTGTTAAGCAAACAATGCTATACTGACTGTTTCCATACCAGCCTGTTGTCCCAATATTGTACTTGCAACACCCAAAGTGCTGTACTAACTCAGGAGGTTTTGAACTGGAAACAGGTCTGAGTGAACAAACTACATGGTCTGAAGGAAGCCTAAGGGGTAGCTCAGATGACTTAGCAGCGTGGAGCTTTTCCTTTCTTACTCTGTTGGTTCCTCTGCAGGCATCAAGAAAAGGATACTCAAAGACATCATTTTAATGATTCCGAAGAAATGTTTTCTGTTCATTTAAATTTTTTTTGTTTTAGAAAAAAACCCCACCAATTTCCACCAGGATGGGGCTTGGACCAAAACATTGAACTCGAGCATCTGCGTATACTAAGAAACTGGGTGGCTGGAGTGTAACAGCACGGAGCAATGTCACTTGCTTATACTGTACCTGCTATTTATCTCAGTAACGGGATGTTACTGACTTGGTATCAGGAGTTAAAAAGTTTTCATTGCTAAACAGTGTAGCAAGATATAATTTAAAGATTAATCCTGTGTTCTCTACAATTTTATGCAATCCTACAATTAAAAAATGCCATTTCTGTAGGATCTGTAGTTAAAATGAGGAAGCTTACAAGGATTTCTTTTAATGAAAGACTTGAAAGCATAATTACAGGGATTACTTTCTATCATTGTAGTAACCAGTTCCCACCAGGCTGTAACGAGCAATGTAAATACCTGGGATATAACCAAACAAAAGCTAATAATTTTCCTGGATCCCAAAACTACTCAAGTGAGAAAATACAAAATCGGCTGCAAGGAAAAATTAGCTGCTTAAACTGGAGATCTATAAGACATTTAAATACATATTCTTAATTGTTCCCTGGCTGCTGGAAGCTAAGGACAAGGTTCTTTTCAGAAGACCCTGTGAAAAAAGGTTTTCTGTGGGCTTGTATACTCCTTGGACCCAGTTTACATCTCAGGCAAAGAACGTATATCAGGAGCTACTCCACCGAAGTGCTTGAGTTGAAAATGTATAAAACTACCATGAGAAGATATTAAGTCTTAATACGACACTTGATAGAATTCTTCCAGTCAGTTTTTTTCCCCTGAGTACAAGTATTGCCCACTGAACAGCATGGGCAGCGCTGTTCAGACCTGAGTTTTTTCAGTCTCTGCAGGTTTTTCCTTTATGTTTGACAGGTTCCTGCACCAGGAGGAGGAACTGGGCTCTGCGTCATAAACACGTAGGTATGATAAATACACCTGCAAACAGATCAATATACTTGCAGACAGCAGTCTTTTATGTATTGCTCAGGTTCAAGCATCAGGTATAAAAAAACCCCTTGCCTGGCGCCCTTCCTCAGCTCACATATTACAACCTTTCTAAGAAATTTCGTTTCATGTGTGTGCGATCTGGTCTGAAAACATCGGCCCTCCGGCCCAAAGGAGCCTCACCTTTGTGCTACGCTTACTGAACTGTCTCCCGCTGACTTTGAGCACATGCTGCTCACATTGAGCACTGCTTTTGCTTAAAGCAGCATCTGTCAATGTTTCCTAAAGCCAGTGAGAAGGTTTTACTTTCCTTCCATAGGTTTGATTAGGCTTTTTGGATACATATACACCTCAGAAAATGAACTTTTTATGCACATTTGTTATACATTTACAAAGCAGCTCTGTAGGCTTCCTAAATAAAACCAGGAAAAAACCCCAACCCATTCAAAATCCACCCAGCAAGAGGAAAACAACCCAAAAAAGGTGATTCTTTTTGTGTCATTTTCCCTGTGTAAACATCTAAGAAATACAGGCATGAAGTATGAGCCATATGAAGTCTTGCTATGACAATGAGCTATGTTAAATGCAGAATGGTAGAGCTGAAAAACAATGGCCAAATTCAGTGTAAAGTAGTTAGAAAATGCATGCGTCGAAAGCTATGCTGTGTGCAACATGGCAGGATACAGACATTAGTTGAAATGGACTGGAGTCATGCAATTATTTGGAAAGAAGCTGCTGAGGAGAATAAAAAAGTGTGGATACCTGTGTGGATCATAGCTTCCTCCATCTTTATTTCCTGATATAGGAAAATACAAGAGTAACTTTTGTTAGTGTTTAGAACTTTTAAAACCATTCACAATGTAGTTTTCCATGCACAGCATCTACTTCCTAAAAAGAAATGTACTGTGTTAAATAAAGACAGAGCTGCAGTCCAACAAAGATTTCCTGGAAGTTTTATATAAAAGAACTGAAAAACCCCAGTTTTTCAAAAATAATGAAACCCCCAAATAATTAGATAATGTAAAAAAGAGAAACATTTGTAGCCGAAGAAAGAGATACAAAGGTGCAACACCACAAACTACGTAGAAGGGAATATTCCTGAAAAAAAAATCACAAGATTCAATCAACCAAATTTGTGTGCAATGAATTCCGGAGTTATGAAATATAAATAACAGCTATTTTTGTACTCAAAGACTCTTGTAAAGAAATACTGCTTTCCCGAAAATGGAGGAGACTACTGCTGATTAGAAGTTTGCAATGTTAAGTCTCAGTTGTGGTGTAGAGCCTGAGGTTGTTCACATAGGCAGACAGCAATTGGAATAAAGACAGGATTTAACACCTCACTTGCTACCGAGAGGCAAAACCTAACCAAATAAACCCTGCAACAGAGAAAAGAGTTATGACTGTGGAGATCTGCAGATGTTTCTTATTGATTAGCTCAAATAACATGATAAACTTTTGAGCATTTCTGTCAAATGTTGTTGTTTGCTGTCAATATCTGTCCAGAATAACCGGTGCAAACTTGCAAGAAGCTTCCTGCTGGTTGCGTTCATGTGGCTGTGCAGGATGGTGTATATGTGGATCATTCCAAACTGTTCCAAACAACACTCACGAAAGCAACACTTCATGGATACAATTAGTACTTAAGCAGATAAAAAGAAGGGAATAAAATGGAAATAAACACTTTTATTTTTCTTGTACCTGTTTCAAGTCCCTTTGGCTTTGGATTGCACTGCTTATAGCCTTGACAACTTCGCAGTTCCATTAGCTGTACGTGTAATTGATTCAAAATGCCTCTTTCCACTGTATGTACTGTATTCGTCAGCTGAGAAGAAGAGGAATGGAGGGAAAAAATACTTGTTAACAGAAATAAAAAAGCCCTAGAGGAGTCCGGTGAACAATATTTTATAACAGGGAACAGGGTTTACCTGATAAGGATCAGTGTTCATATCAAAATATTCCAAGAAGCCAGTGGCAAACTCACAAAAGAGGAAATTGTGGGTGTCATTAACTGTTCGCAAACACCAGTAAGTGTTGTTATTTGAGCTTGTGCAAGCACAGAAAGAGCCCACTGTAATTAAAGAAATAAGTTATTAGTTTTCAGTGGAAAATAATCTGCTTGTTTCTTTTGCTAGTGAAATTTCTACAGATCTTCATGTACTTAAATTCTAGACCAAATTAAAAAAAAAGATCTGTTTGAATAATGTTAGATTCTCATTTAAAACAGAATAAATGTTGCTAACATAGTTTTCACAAACATACAGTTAAAGAAAGCAGAAGATAGTGAATCCTGTAGTTAATGAGGCATATTCCGTTCCGAGTTAGATATTATTTATTGGGATTGAGCAGAATTCAGACTTTAAAAAACAACAGCACGGATCCTGATCCTTGAGATTTGTATACAACAAGATTCATTGGAACTGCTTACTGTATACAAAGGTACCATTTCCCCCAACAGTAACCTAGCACAGCCTCCGAGATGTAAGTATGAGAGAAAATGGCAGAAATGTAAGCACTACAGAGGAAGGTCAAAGTGCTAGCTGATATTGCAAGTGAGATGGAAATGCCACCGCAGCCCAGAAAGCGCGAGGCAGTGTATGGGAACGAGGCGAGCGAGAGCAATTAGGCAGCGAAGAGATGGGTTTGCAAGCAGGGAGCTTGCCTGGCACCTTGACTGCAGAAAAGAAGGAAGAAGCAAGGTGGGAAGGAAGACCGATGGATCATCCTGTGCCTCTTTATAAGCAGCTCTCCCTGATGGGCTGCAGTTTTCCTAAGGTAACCACCTAACTGTTATTTTGAACGGCAATCCCTCATTCCATTTTTTTGCTACACAGATAAGAGGGAAATTGAATCTTTTGGTCAGGCCTTTGTAGGACAACCTCAAGCAATGTAACTGGATTACACCTCGCATTCACTTTTCAGCCTGTGGAAACCTAGAGCAGGCTTCTGCTCCAGGCTGAAGACACCTGGATCCAGGTGTTACAGTGATGGGAGCAGCCGCAGAGGACACCTGGGTATATCTTGCCTATAATCTTGTTCTGCCAGCAGAAAAGGCTGTAGGAAAGTTCTCTCTTAATTTTCAAACAACCTGCTAACAAAGTTTTGCTGTAGAAGAGTGTCTCTTTGATTCCAATAGTAAAATATTAATACTGCCTTAGATCTTTTTTCAGATTTATTTAGATTTGTTATTAGTACTATGACTAGCTGTAACAGTATCAATATTTTGAACAAACTTCATAAAAATAGTCATGGTATTATAATACATTAGCTCTTCTTTTAGGTTATGGATTGTGTCAAAGGGACGGTTTTTTACCCCATGACTGTTGCTGGAGCATTGCCAGAATGCACAGCACCATGAGAACACTTTTCTTAACTGTTATTCCACACTTAAAAAGTAGTAAGCCAATTTAATTGTTGTCTTTATAACAAAAATAATGCATATGACTATTTTAGGAACATCTTAAAATATAAAAAGCATATTAGCAAAAGTCCTAGTGCAATCAGAACAGATTATCACTAGGAGACAACTTCATTCTCCAAATGAAAAATTTTTTTTCGCATATTTTATGCTTGGAGTCAAATGTGTTGTAACTTAATCATCATTTGATCTTGAAGTTTTTGCAAGTAAAGTTTTCAATCACTTTTCTTCCTCCACCACCAAAGACAAGAAAGGTATTTTTCGTTAATGCTGAATACCGAGAAATGTTGAAGCATGCCTCGACAGAATGATTATCTATATACCCTGAAGTTTAAAGGAATTTAAATTTAAGATATTTTCTAGCTCTAATATTTGTATGTATACACCAGGTGAGCATTCATAGTTGTGATTTTAAAATTCTTTTAGAGTATCAAAAAATGGAAATATTGTGAAGAATTCATAAACAATAGCACCTGTATTTTCTTCACGATAAGGGAAGATGTTTATGACACTCTTTGAAATCAAGATGATAAAATTAAAGTAGACCTTTTATGTGTGGAATTTTGTGACAACATTAAAGGTCAAGTCCCAAAACATATTTGTGACAACTGGAAGAATAAGGTGATTATTAATAAGCAGAAACCCAGTTAAAATTCCTATGAAATATTTGGTCATCTTCAGAGTTGACACAAATCTCAGTGGCTGGTTACAAAAGTCTATGTTTTAGAGACCAGCTCTATGTTTTGTTTCTGCACTGTTTAGCATGGAGCCTCTTGCGATAATTTCGTATAAATAAGTAGTGCATCATTTACAAGCATACTCAAGTGACATTCTTCCTTCACACTTGAGAATAACGGCAGCAGCAGCATTACTAAGTGCCAGTTCTTCAAAATAATGCTCTGACTGGATGAAGTGGAAACTCTGTCGTGGACATAAGACTTACAGTTCCAGAACGGTGCTGTTTGCCAGTGGTTGTTGTCATGGGTAAAGCATGTCAGTCCAGGAAGGCTACACTCATCTCCTTTCTTCTGGCGCTTTTTCCCCTTTCGTTCCTTCTTCCTCCTCCGGTTCTCTTTGAACAGCTGCAGTTTGCCATCCACCTCCTGTGCTGCTTCTCTGTTCAGAGACAAATTTGGGCTCGGCTGACAGAGAACAGTCTCTGTTTGGTTAACAACAGCACTAACAGTTTTTACAACTTTCTGGCTTTCTTAAAGACAAAAGGATGAGAATGCACTCCTCTTGTAGCTCAGCTTCCACTCCAGCTGTTTTCACAAGGCATTCTCTTCAGTAAGCAAGAGAAGTGATGCACTGTTGCATTTAGGTTTAACTGGATCTTTTTAACAATTGTGAGGTCAATCAGCTTCTGAAGTAATGAATTTCATCTATTTTCTATCAATAGGTTTTAAAATTATTATCCATAAACTTCTATAAATCTGTCCAAAACTACTGAAGTTTTCTTGTGAGAGCTTGCTGTATGTGATCTTTTCTTTCCCTCGTCTCCTCCTTTCCCCTCTCCACAAAAAAAAAGCCCCAAACCCCCAAAATTAAATTTCTCCAGTCACCAAAGAGTCAGCTGAGAGAGTGAGAAGATAATAACAATCTTACTTGAAGGGATGAAGATGGCTCTTGAGTTTCTCTTGGGCCTTTATCCCTTTCTCTTTGTTGTAATAGCTACAGAGAAAATTATTAGGAATTATCAAGTCATTAAACAATTTTCAACAGAAAAATAAGCCAGGAAGATACCATCTTTGAAATTTTCTTAAGGAACTACACAGAATGACTTAGTATTTTCTCTTCATTTAAAGAAGTTACAGTTGTGTGAGTGATCCTATGCTAGTTTATAGGAAAACTACAGTTGGGTTCAAATATGTTAGTAGAGTACAAACATATTTAATCTTAAAATTTTAACATTTATCTCCTTTTGATTCACAGTATCTTCTACTCTTAAATGGGAACTACTTAAAATGGGTACCTACAGTGGTTATAAATATCAATAATCCTTGTGTTCTTTCTTTTCCATCTCAAAAAATTTGGAAAATGTGTAAGCCTTAGCAATTGGTGTAGCTTTCAGTGTTGAGTGCCATCTCTCTTACCTCTGTTTACTACAATCACATTCATCCGGTTTTCTTCTTTTTAAGTGTCCTCTAACTTCCCTCAAATTCTTAATTTTGTCTTGGAGAGCTTCAATCTGCGGAGAATATTTCCAAGTCAGGATTATTCTTTGAAAAGGTAGCAGTGCAAAAACTTCACTCAGATTTTAAAATACCTCTTACCTCCTTATCAATGTAAGCCTTGTGGTCCTTCCAGGCTCTTGCAGACTGGTACAGCTCCCTCTCACAGTGAATAGTGTCATTTGGGAGAATAAAACATCTGTAGGTATGAGTTTAACAAATAGGAAAAAGAAAGTCGGTGGTTTCCCAATCACAAACCCATTTCTTCTCATTCCTCTAACATTCCTAAATCAGTTTTTTATTATAGTCTGCTAAGAAATAAAGTCTACAACCTCTTCTCAAGTTGACTTTAAAATATTAATAGTTGCTTCAATCTGTTTTCTCTGCAAAATAAAAATAAATCCTCATCCATGACAGATGCTCTGGGCCTGCTAAGCCAAAAGGCAATGTCAGTGCCATCTTGGGGTTTCTTAATCCAGTCAGAAATGAAATTGAAACTGAAATAAAAATCTGTTCAAAATTTAAAGCCTCTTGTTAACAAACCATGCCATTTCATATTTCACCACTAGCTGCTGAGAAATACATTCCTCTTGCCAGACAAATGTGACTCATCTTCCAAGTATGCAAAGCAGTCAAGAACAAAACATAAGCCAATGGGCTGAAGATCAGTATAATCAATAAAGATCAATAAGAATCAAAGTTAGAGCAAGCAGTTCAAACAGGTCATTAAAAAAAAGCGGATAGAACACTCAAGTTAAAAAGGGGTGCAATGACAAACCCATTCATATCAGTGCTTGAAAAAACAGCTCTACCAAGAGCAAAAAAAACCCCACGTGGAAGGCTGAAGAGGTGGACTGAGACAGAAAGTCCAGCAGACTAGGCTTTCAAAGTCTCCATGTTGACAAGCAAAAATTCCTTAATTTGGGAAATATTCCAATTTTATAGACACAACCTTTCTTGGGTCCTATGTCATCAGAACCCTTCTTTCACTTTTAGATAAGAATAGCAGAAAGGAAGGTTTAGATACTTGTTTCTTCCCACGTCAGAATGCTTCGTGGGGAAATAATTTTTCCAGAAAACCATTTAAGGCTTTATTAATGCCATGGCTGGAAATTTTCAAGGTTAGAAAAATATAATTTTTGTTTATGTTTTCCTTTGTGTTTGAAAAGAAAACAGAGAAATGCCATTTACATTTAAAATACAATAAAAAGGTTAAAATTGAAGATTTTTGTTGCTGCATCTGCCTGGCTTTTCAGATCAATCATATTAGCTTTCTTAAATTAAAAAATACTTTGAGATTTTTTGCCTTTTTGTTCAGATTTCCAGGATGGAAAAGTGATTGCAGGTCTCTTTAGAGATAAACAGGTCTAAATGTATCTTTGCTGATGTTTGTGGCTGCAAACAACTAAGCATTAAGAATGATGATGTGACTGATCTAATCTGTCCTCATTTAGAGTGGGATTGCAGTTGTCTCAAATTTAGGCCTCTGTGCTAAGCTGGTAGCCTAGGCTTTATAAAGAACAGGAAGAGTGTCAGGTTCACAGGGCGATTAATTTGTCACAAGATGCATGTTTCGAATCAGAGGATGAATCTCCCTCTGGAGATGCCTACTCCTCAGAAATTAAACCTAAACTAGACGCCTCCCTTTAAAACACACATACTAAAGTTAAATGATTCCACCTACTAACAAATACAACTCAGGTTTATCTAAAAGTTACAATGATAATTTTAAGTTCTTAAATAATGTAACTATAAAATCATGAAAAATGGAGAGAGAGAGAATACAATTAGAAAATTAAGAAGATTTCATTTTAAGGAAAAAAAACCCACAGAAAAAGCAATCGTACTTGTGCGTGACTCTGACAGAGCTGGGTTGACCTATAGCGTCAGTGCCATCAGCAATCATTGCACCACCGGCAGCACCCTGGGTTTCCTCTGCTGTGTCTTCATTTCCAGCATTGTGACGCTTGGTGATACTTCTGGTCTTTAACACCTGCAGTTCTTCCTCTTCCAGATTTATGTCATATATTTCGCCTTCAAATTCCACAGACAAGGAGCGGGTTTGGCGAGTGTGAACAAATCGGGGTTTGTATTCTGAAGCAGAAGAAAGAAACATTCCCAGCTGCACATACGTATCTACACAACCCGTGCCACGAACACAAAGCATACTCCAAAGAGCAAAAGCGTTGTTCAGTAAAAACAGCTTATTTTTTCTGTGGTTTCACAGAAACTTATTTAATGATCTTTTGATATGTCGTGGCCCACACTTTCAAATGTAGCATGAAATTTCGATTGCTTCAAGGTCTACATTTCATGCTAGTCTGACCTTGTGCCACAGTTAGCATCTATATCTCCTGATAAAATCAGTAGCTCAGAAATCAGACATCTAGAAAAATACACTCAAAAAATCAGAGACCACAGGATTAGAAACTATTTTCTAAAATGAAACCATTCAGTACTGTGAAACAAGGTCACCAGGTGTAAATTGACACATGACAGAAGTTTGACTTGTGCTTTATAATAAAAATGACTTTTTAAAAGGATAACACCTTTTCCTTTTTAAACATAGGCATTAAAAGGGCAAGAACCCATCATATCTTAGTGTATATGTATCTCTACATATATATACAAGTATATATACTTTGACACACACATCATCCATATTTATGTGTACAATTCATAGACTACTGAAGACTTGCTGCGTTGTAGAGCTACAGTGAGATTTATTGTGTCGCTTTTACCTGTTGAAAGCTCTGAGCTCAGTAGTGTTACAGCTCTTTTAGTTACTGTCTTGGGGTTTTCAAGTACAACAGTGTGTGAGTCAGATGATTAACTAAGACAATTAACTACATGAGAGTTTTTCTAATGTGATGTACAAGAACACCCGTGTTCGGGCTCTGTCTGGAAGGCCTTACACAATTTACTTCTTTTGCTCAGCACACTTATCCCCAATCAGGTTGATAAAACCCACTGCCAATACCACACCAAAGCATGCTCTGTCTAGCAAAATCACATGTGCAGAGCCCTAGAAATACCTATTTCAGCTTGTAAAAATCAGTTGTAGAGCATTTCCATTTGTCACATCTGTGCTGAGCACACCTTTGTCGCCTAGCAGCTAATAATAATTCATGCAGCAGAATAAAACGGGAGCCGTACAAAAGTACTGCCTTTGGCAGGTAGTGTTGGTTCTACGGCGGTTTTTATGTCAGTGTCTTTGACAGACTCACACTGAACCCTTCCCACAAGAATCTTTTAGAAGTGCAGATAGTGACCCTCATTCAGCTCTTCATTCAAACCACTCTGTCCTTCTAAACTGCTTCAGTGGTTGCCTGCTGTCAGGTGAAAAAAACTTCCCAGTCAAGTCAATGAAGACATTCATCTTCCTGAAGAGAAAAAAAACTAGTTTCAAAGCATCTTTCTGATTTATAACCATGTTACCCTTTAATAAAATAGTGCACGAAGATTCATAGGGTCAGATGGGACAATTTCTGGCATTGTAACAGTCTCTGATGATACTATACTTGTTAATCAAGTCACTGAAAGAGTCTGGAATATATAAGCATCTCATCCAAGTGTCACAGAATCATAGAATCATAGGCTGGAAAAGACCTCTAAGATCATCAAGTCCAACCATCCACCCAACACCACCATTCCTACTAAACCATATCCCAAAGTGCCACATCTACACGTTTTTTAAACACCTCCAGGGATGGTGACTCCACTATGTCCTTGAGCAGCCTGTTCCAATGCCTGACCACTCTTTCAGTGAAGAAATTATCTAAAAACTGAAGCCTGAACTAGTCATTCCCTTAACAATGTCTCAGCATCACAAGTCTTTTTCTGCTCTACTCAGATGAGTGCTAAGGTGCATTTGGAGGAGGAGGAGAGAAGAGGAATAAGAATGTTGTAAAGGAGAAAAGCATAACAAATGGACTTTTTCTGATGCCCCCTTCAGAAGTTTTCCATACTGCCCTGCTTTCTCTCCCCAAGTCGCTTCGCCTCCAGTTGCAGTCCCCATTCAGCCCTTGCTGGTATGCTGGCAGCACCTTCTCTGCCCAAGGTACTTAGGCATCTCCCCTTGAAAATATCACTTCGGGGAACATTGCCCAGTTTGAAAATCACCCTGGCAGTCTGTGACACGTAGACTTCTCAGCAGCGGTCTGCCTGTACACGCTGTGAAGTTCCTTAGATCACACCAAACAAATGGAAGAAATTACATCAAAGCAGCATTTACTTTGAGCTATGAAACAACTCAAGACAGATAATATTGTGATTGAATATACAAAGAATACCAGGGATTGTTGTTCACACACAGAGTGAGGGAGGTTTTAAATCGGGAAATATTTTGAGTTATACTGACATTATTTTCTGATTTTATAGACACCTGTGCAGCATCTTCTAACCTGTGCATTTCTCACATGACTTCACCATCTTCCTATTTTAAAGCCCCATCTTTGTTTCACCCCCCAGTCCAGTATTCTAGATAGCAAGGAGGAGAATACAGCCAGGTCTCGAATAAACTCTCCAATCCAAGTCCGCTTGTGTTGCTACAGCTGCAGAACTCCACTCCCATCGCTGGGCAGACAGGCGAAACGACTCCTGCCACTTAAAGTAACGGCTGCTGTGCCTGGGCTGCTGGCGTAGGAAGCGTTAGCAGGAACAAGCCCGAGCAGCCCCGCTGCCCGGCGGCCCTCCCGCACGTTCCCTTCAGCGCAGGCTCCGCTAGAGGACACTGCAGCCCCACGCGTGTCCCGGCGGGGAGCCCGGCACGGCTCCAGCCCGGCCGCGGCCCCAGCCCCGTCGTGCCCCCGGTGTCGGGTGCCCTCGGGCTGCCGCCAAGCAGCCTGCCGACTCCCGCTTGCCAGGGGTGCAGCCCAATCACGGCAGGGGCCGAGCCGCGGGTGCTGCCGGGCTGTCGTGACTGGGCATCGCGATAGGTGGCCCCAGAGCATCACCACCACCGGCAGCGGAAAGACTTTCCCTCGCCGGGATCCGAAGGATAAACGCTCTCGTTCTTCTTATTGTTTTTACAGAGGTAATTAGGTAGGACAGGACTGCCAGTTGGGGATATATTCATTAGAGGTGACAACACGAGGATGCTGACAGACCAACGCTCTGCTAGCCACCCCCGCCCCCCCTTTCCCTCCCTTCCTTCCTTCAAGAGATCAGATCACACTTACTTTGCGCGTTAGGGCTTCTCAAGAACTGCCTTTGATTCTTCCTTTGGGTCCTGCTGTTCCGGTAATCGGCGTCCCCACAGCTGCAGCCTCTGTCTTTCCCGCTGTATCCCCGGGAGTGTATGCTGCGGGTCCTCTTTCTGATGGTGAGTATGTCGCCAGTTACCTTGCACTTGTGGATTCGCAGTTTGCCAGAAGCATCCTCCGTGCACTGCCACTTCTGTGAGGGAGAGAAGCGAAGACCATTTCCCAGCAGACTTCCAAACCCCTGCTACTTTCAGGTGGATTGTAACACAAGATGGGCAAATTTCTTTAAAAATTAAGCAGTCTTTTAAATAAAAAACTGAGAAGGGAAGTATTTTAAGGGACTAAATTCATTCACATTCTTCTCGACATCTCTCTTATGCTAGGCAAACATAAGATTGAATGAAATCACTACAAATCTGAATTAAAAAAAAACCCAGCCAAAACCAGATATATAAATCAAGAATACCTAGACTAAACACATCCCTGCAAGGAGTGAGTAAAAAGTCTTAATTTACTGAGTCACGGAGTACAGCTGTCAGGGCTGTTTTCACCATCTCTCTGGGTTGTTTTTTTTTTTTTTTAAAAACAAACTTTGCTTCTTCTTTGTTCTGTGACTTGGAATTTCTAACGTGATGCAGGGGAAAATAAAAAATCCCCACAGATGAAGAAGAACTAGTTCAATTTCAGGATTCCTTGGCAAAGAGAAGGACAAATTGTGGATGTGATTTCTAGAAAAATGCATAAACCACTAACAATACATAATTTATTTTCTTATCAGTGGTCAGAATTAGGACCTGCACCCTAAGAGATGCCCCTACAAACCATGCCACTCAGACCTGCAATCGTTGCTGGCTCTTTATAGGAGAAATGAGAAGCCTGAAAGTGTGTTATCCTCTGCCACCCCCCCTACACCCAGCAGGTGCAAGCAGGGGAAGAAGCTTAGGGACAGTAAACAAACAAATAAATTAGTTTGGATAAACTCCTTTGGATACCTAAGCCTTGAGATTTGTATCAAACTCGGGAGAAAAAGGTGCAGTCTGGAAGAATTATCTGTAAAAGGCATCATCCGAGTGCTGAATATTAGAGCAAGTGCAGGAGAATGAGAGGAAATAGAGTTTTTTGCAACTTGTCTGCACAGTATCTGTCTGACTTAATTATCAACATCACTGAACCGGATGGAACATTCCAGGTGGATTTTTCCAGTGGATCGCACAGTCGTCACATTTCGAATGAGAAAGCAACTGGGACTTCAATATTCTTTCCACACTGAACTGTCTTAAAAAAGCTAAATGCCTTTTTTTTTTTAAACATGGGTAGGTGCTGACAGATCAGAGCTCCTTTGCCCATGCGTGAAGCTTGCTATATATGGCTGCTGGGTTATAGCTGGCACTTGTAACTCTCTACAAAAACTAAGAAGCCTGTGAAAATTTTAAGTCGGTTGTAGTCTGAATAACAATAGGGAGAACTAGAAACAGCTATGTTTATTTATAATTTGAATACAACTATAAATGACTATTACCCAATGAGTTTTCTTCATTTATGCATCTTAAGCCACAATGACCAGACTCTGCATACAAAGCAATTAAGTTTGGCTGAATAGTGTAGAGAACAAAACTCAGTAATGTGATTGATAACTGGAACCTTGTAGTTGCAATTTCAGGTGAGTTTCTGTATAATGTGTCCTTTTGTGGTTCCCGTGACTGAATAGCATAGCTTTCTCTTGCCTCTTTAATAGTAGGAAGACAGCTAGATGCTGGTCCCAATTGAGTCCCCAACTTAATTTTTGAAATGGACACTAATATCAGAGCACACACATTTCTGTAAGTCTCTGCCATTAACTAACGGCTGCTCTGGACTATTTTGGAGGTGCTGTCAAGATGATGGAAGAAAGAAGAAAGAAAACTAAGCCTCAGGTATATTTGCTGACCCGATAACCCAAGGAGTGAGCTGACGTGGCTCTGAACCGCAGCACCGTGAGAGCATTCTCTGGCCTAACACATGGGCTGAGCTAAAAGATAGATCCCACGCTCTGAGACCTTGCCTGTGGGTTACCGTGACTTGGATCCCAGAACAGTCAACCATGTGTAAAAGGCCATAGACTTGCACAAGTCTGATGGCTACCTGAGAAATGACACTCGTGCCCAGACTTTCAGTGTAAACACACACCTGCAAGGGACAAGGTGACTTTCTATAAGAAGTGTCCAAGATCTGTAACCGTCTGCATAGTTCTGTTCTGCAATAGAATGAGCACTCTTCCTACTGCAGCAAGAGAATATTGTTACAGGATAAGAACTGACTGCACCACTGTGTTTCCTGTGTTTATTTGGTATATATTACATTTATAAACATATGGTGCTAGTTTTTAATGAGTCTCAAAAGCACCATTTTAAAATAAAACAAATATTCACTTTGTCTAATATTAATTATAGCAAGAGATTCCAGGAGTGGCTTCAATAGCCATTCAGATCACTTTTAACAATATTATGACTAACATTGAAACAAGACTCTCTGTGTCTAGCACAAGCCAATAATAGTTCTCTATTTAAAACAGGGATTAAATGTGATTCACTTCCCTTCTTTTTTTAAAATTTTACTTTAAAAAGTGTCATTATAAAGATGCTTCAGAGTTCTAAGATGGAATTTTTAGACTAACTTTCCTGAATCCCTGCCCATACTGGCGTAGTTGGGCACTGAGCATGCATTATTCAGTAAGTTATAATGGTCCTTCTGCTCATCTTCAACTCTATAAAATGCATTAATGCACATAAAAGAAGATTCTGCCCCTTCCCCTCCCCTGTTTTCTACCTTCCTTCCCACTGTGAATACTAAACTATTCTTTGAAGTCCAGGACTATTAGGTTTGGTTTCTGGATCCCCATTTCTCCATCAACCAAAAAAGCTTTGGCACATACTCAGACTAAATATGTCTTCATTAAATTTTAATTTGTATATGTTTTCTTATTTCCCCCATGTTTATCTTCCTTCTCACAGTGATGTTTCACAAGACACGTAAGCTGATCTAACAATTCACTGTTGCCATAGGAATATGGGATAGTCCTTGCTTCTGGCTGCACGCTGACTTATGGACCCCGGTGCTGATTTATTCTCTCATTAGTAGCAGAAAAGAGGATGAACTCAGAATTAAAAAGAAAAACAACTAATGGGAGAGGAGAAGCAGGACCCTTCCATGTGGCTGCAACAAGCTGTTATACCGTTTCAGATAGGTTGTGAAAGTTAACCTGTGCCAGCCTTTTTTCCTGTCATTGACTCATCTTGTTTTTCTTTCCTCTCGTTTCACCACCCACCCTCCAGCAATTATTTCCCTCTCACCTCAGCTCCTCAACTCCAGTTTTCCTTCCACCTCAATTTAACTTCAGAGGGGAAGTGAACAAAGAAGAGGATCCTTTGTACCCACACCCCCCACCTGAAGCCTGGTGGGACTGTCCCGCTGCCAGGGGCTTTACTGGTTTACAGCCGCCCCGAACCAAAGCGGGGTCTTTTCTGCACATGGGCTTGGGACCCTGGGTGGCTGCCCACTCCTCCCAAAGCCCCCCCTGCCCCTGGCAGCAAATTGCAGAGGCAGCTTAGGAGGGGTAAAAAGGACTGAGCATCCTATGCATAGCGGCTGAGGAGTTCGGGTTTGTCTAGTATGGAGAAAAGGATGCTGAGGGGTGACCTTATTGCTCTCTACAGCTTCCTGAGGAGGGGAGGTGGAGAGGGAGGTGCTGAGCTCTTCTCCCTGGGATCCAGTGACAGAACGTATGAGAATGATTCAAAGCTGCATCAGGAGAGATTCAGACTTAACATTAAGACGCATTTCTTTACTGAGAGGGGGGTTAAACCCTGGAACGGGCTTCCTAGAGAGGTGGTCGATGCCCCAAGCCTGTCAGTGTTTGAGAGCTGTTTGTCCAATGTCCTTAATAACAGGCTTCAACTTCTGGTCAGCTTTAAAGTGGTCAGACAGATGGACTCAATGATCATTGTAGGTCCCTTCCAACTGAACTATTCCATCCTATCCTATCCTATCCTATCCTATCCTATCCTATCCTATCCTATCCTATCCTATCCTATCCTATCCTATCCTACCCTTCAGAAGCTCGAGCTGCTTTAATCTCTGCCAAACTTGAAATTTAAAACATAAGTACATGTGCCTGTTTGTTGATGGGGAGGCAAGCATCGCACTGCAGCAGGACTGAAGCAGGAGCTTTTCCTCGGATGATGTCATTGGTATGATGCATTTTCTTCTGGGGGTAGAAGTTTGTCCTTATAAAGTCATTTCAAAGGCAAAGGGGACAAAATGGGCTGGTTAAAGGGTGTTGTTTGTACTTGGTGGCTTTTCTTTGTGCTGCTACTGGCACAGCTCCAGTTGCAACTTAGAGCTACATGAGCAAGACAACAGCAAATGACTTCATAACTACCTTGGGTCTCAGTTTCCTAGTATTAATCAGTTTGTGCCACAGCCTTAAAATTAAGTAAGTCTGTTTCATTACTGAATATAATTAAGGCATAAAAATATACATTCAGCATGAATCGTTGTGATGTGCTGCACTGTAAATAGCTACTTAAGCAGGATTTCAAATCAGCCTTGTTTACTCAATAGACTGTGAAAGCTTTGAGACAGTTGCTGCCCCCTAATATAGAGGGGAAGTTAATTAGACAATTCATGAAAGGTGTCTTAACGATAGGCAAGCTAAGGGTTGCTATGAAATGTAATTACCCATTATTTGCAGTAGACATTTCAGTGTTAAATATCTTGTCAGATTTTATCACAAAGCTACAAAACCCTGCAAAACATGCAATCGGAAATATAACACAGTGTCAATATTCTTACAGGTGCTTTTTCATTTTGGTAATGTATGACTGCCTTTAAGTATTATTGCCCAGCTTAGGGAATGTTAAGATAAGGCATGAAAAGGAAGCCTTTGTTAATTTAAACTTGTCCTCAAGATCTCACTTCATTGTTTTCCTGTTTCAAAAGGTATGATTTAATTTGAAAGCAGTGCAGAAGAAAATACCATCCTGGGCTGTGTATATGTGTACCATTTTCCTCCCTTAGCAGTAACCAGATCTGGGTGAGTGTCAGGGGACCTGGTGTGATAATACAGGTAAGGCAGTCTGGTTTAGGGTTGTGCCTCCCCAATAAGAGCTGAGTCCTGGTTTTGCTTTCTCTGTGCCATTCAACGAGGCCATGTCACACAGCATATTGAAAAGTGCCCTGTAATTAGCTGGCTACGGTAAATAGCACAGCGCAGCAGCAGTTTACTTCTGCTGAACTGACTTGAATACTGAGAATTGTTTATGGGCTAAGGCCATGTCCTCTACACATTCCCACAGAGCAGTCATGAACCCTGGTCCTGATCAAGGCTTCTAAATGCTCCTTGAAATATGAATCTATGTTGTTACATCTCAGCAGTATTTGAACATCGCACATGAGTGCAGCTGTTTAACAGGGATGGTGTGCCAGGTTCACTCAGGGAATTTGGAGTTGCTGCATTTCGATGGAATAAAAATCTTCTCCTTCATTTTAGAACTGGGTTGACGCTGCCTGTAAGGGCAGATTCCAATTTTTGCACCACTCCCTCCTAACTGGACCACCTTCTATTGAGTCATGCACAGCTCCAGAATCTACTGATGTGAATCTATTCAGAGATGATTATTTATATACAGCCTTAATCCCTGAGAAGGTGTTCCCAAAAAGTGCAGTGGTCAGTGGTTCGACAGGTAGGGAAGCAATTTGTCCTATAAGAACTAACGTAATGCAGGGGGAAATGTATGACATTCTAGAAATACATTCAGATAAATATGTAGGGACAGAACAGGAGGGAAAGAAAGAATGAAGAAATTAATCACTGTACAATAGAAAGAACATGAAAATTGCCAATTTTGAGCTATTTCACAGTGTTTAAGAAATGGAATAAAGAGCAAATAGCCTAGGAAGTTTACAGACTACACAATTTCACATTCTTGACATATAGACAAGATTGATTTTAAGTGTCAGAGTTATAGCAGTTCTCTAGTTTATAAAAAATGCATGGACCACATTGTCAGATCTAGAAGTGTAGGCACTTAGGTTGAGACATCAAATATTTCACCTCCATAGCATTCTCTACCAAGTCTGTTAGCCTGTCTGTAGTTACAGCTCAATGTCAACAGACTGCTGTTATTATACAAGAAACGTCCACTCTCAGGTGCAAATAGGAGTCAATGAGAAGGATAAATTTAGCCTTTCAGTTATAAATAGCAATACCAATAATAATCAGTTACTACTGGATCATATACATTTAATTTGCAGAGGACTTAGTTTATACTATATTTCACTGGATACTTTAAAATGGAAACTCTGCAAAAAGAGAACCTCAATGGAGTATTACAGAAAGTGCTAAAAATTATTCTTGCATAACCTGTGTTTTTTGTGTAAACATTTTTGGTACACAAAATTGCTTTTTAAGATGCCATTCTACCAAAAAGTCTTTCTACTAGAGAACTCTTACAAGATGGAGGTAGTGGTAAAAATACTGAACGCAGTTGTGCATTGAAAGAGATGAAACCAGTGAAACCAGTGATGGTCCCAGACTGGAATATCTCTGGATTTCATCCAGAATAGAGCTGGTACGTCAGATTAAGAATTGCTTAAATTTGCAGAATTGTCAAATCTGTAAGGAGCTGCCCTCTGTTTAATAGGAAACTTAAACATTTAGGCTGATATGTGAAATATTTAGGCTGGAATATGAAATACCTTGCTTTAAAGGATAATTTTTAGAGATAAAAGGATTTATCTTCATATTTGGTATTAACTCATAAACAGGGTGGTATTTTAACAAGGGATAACCTAATTTCTGGCAATTCCTATGAATTCTTGACCAATTATGTTGCAGGCATGCTTCTGTCAACTGTGAGGGATGACTCTGTAGGGTCTAAAGAGAGCAATAGCTGCCAGAGCTGTTCGCGAAAGCACTGAAGTATGGTCTTCGTTTTAAGCACATGACTGGTCCCAAACGCGTATGCTTCCAGTTAAGCCCGTGTATAGATGCTCTGCTGAATTATGATGCTGCTGAATTATGAAGAAGAAAAGGTGGTATCAATGGGCAGATGGTGAAGAAGAGACAGCTTCAAACTGATGTTCTGGTATAGCAGGTTGATGAGATTAGCTGTCACTGCTTTGAACACAAGCAAATGTCGCTACTATGAAGACAAAAATATTTTCTTTCTTGCAGTAATCTACATTGACTGGCCTGCTAATACGTCACTTTAGGAATGCCATAAGAAACTCTGTTTGAATAGGTGCAATCTGATGGAAAATGGAGAAAGCAAGCTGAGGTGGGAGGCAGCATATGGAATAGCAATACATTAATGCACTCTTGCATGCTCATCACCAGTGCCTTTTGACTCCTGCAAGTGTCAGGAGGTTGTTCTGAAACTGGGAGGATCCATGAGTGATGTTTATATGCCATATCATAATTTTAGTTGGGTTTTAGTGGGTGCTCGGGGTCTGCCTGTCAGTTGCTGGCCAGCCATCTGACACTTCTGGCCAGCTCTTACTGGCTAATGTGTTTTTATTCATACTCCACAGCTGACCATAAAGCTGACCTTTACAAATGTATGG
This sequence comes from Opisthocomus hoazin, assembly GCF_030867145.1. Classification (NCBI taxonomy): domain Eukaryota; kingdom Metazoa; phylum Chordata; class Aves; order Opisthocomiformes; family Opisthocomidae; genus Opisthocomus; species Opisthocomus hoazin. Next base: position 39,605,927 of record NC_134416.1, read on the forward strand.
TCTGTGATATTTATTTTATGAGAACATAGATACTTGAGCCAAACCAGACTGCACCTAATAAGCCCTATTCTCATTTCCTTTACAATATTATCTGTAAGTTGATTGATGGCAAGTATTCTTTTAGCATTACAAATAGACATGCTTTCAACTGAATGCTGGTATGATAATGTGATAAATATGAACATGAGCAATAAAATTGAGTTCTCATGCTGGATTTTTAAATGGCGAAGGATACGTGAGAAATAAGAGGTATGTACGGGCTACATAACATGCTCTTTCGATCAGAGCCAGAAGAATCTTGCACATTTACCGCAGACCTGGTGTTAGGATTCAGCAACATGTCTCCAGTGACTAACCTGTAAAGCCTTAAATCACTGTGAAATACATTGAGACCTAATCAACTGAAATCTCCCTGTACCGTCTTTAGGCCTATTCTCCAAACAGTATATCATTGCTTTAGGGCAGTTTTGGAATACATTTCCTCAGGGGGAAACACCATATTCTGCATCTCTAAAGCTGAGGTACATGAAAAAAGAGGACAAGGAAGGCTAGTTTCTGCAGCATTCATTGTACCCATCCAGATCGGTTTGAGTTCGTGGGCATGCATGTCATACAAACACGGGCAGCATGCCGCATTTATCCGTTCTGCCCACTGTCAGTGCTCGATGGAGCTGGCAGCAGACCACGGGTCTTTACAGGTTTCAGACCTTTGCTGTTCACAAACTGGCAGGTAGTGCCGTGAGGATGGTAGGAAATGTATGCCCATAAAATAAACAGAGCTGTGTCTGGGTTTGGTTGCTGAGTCGTCCAACCTAAGAGCTGCAATTTTAAACACAAAGCTTCACAGTCCTCATTTTGGGATGTACCTTTTTTTCCCTTCCTGTTGGGAAAATTTTAAAATAAGGTTGTGGTTTGTGTAATTTTTGTAAGAGGATAAAAATGCATGTTTGGCTATGGATTTGATACTGATTACAAATAATGGATGGAACAGTACACTGGAGACACCCGGCCTATCAGTCACAAGACCTCGAGAGGTAACTGCTGTCTGGGAAACAGTGTTAAGTCCCAGAAGTCAAAATTACACCTCAGGAAAATTCCTATGACTCAGACTGTTAAAGAGAAAAAGAATAAATCCTTATGTATTTAATTAACTCATTAATTACACATTTAGTTAAGGGAAGAGAGAAAGAAAAAGTACAAATGAAAACACAGTTAATATGCTTTTATTTGATATTTGCTAAGTATCCAGAAGAATTTCATGGGTGAGAAGATGGAAGGAGTTCAACAAAAATAACCTGCCAGAGGATTTAAGAGCAGCTTGCCTCTAAACCTCCTGAACTAACATATATTCTCATTTCAGGTTATTTCAGTGGAAATCTGAGAGGAGATTTGTGTCATGATAGGGTTATATTAATCCAGAGAAATATTTGTTCGCATGCTATCATTTCTGCTCTATTGGAAAATTAACAAAGTTTTAGTTAAAAGTTCTCACATTGTTTCCCTTTTTAAAAAAACCACAGGGGTAGCAATATTGCAGATGAACAGGTATTTCTGTACTGTGTACCTTATTACAGTAAAGCTGAGAGGGGAAATATGTATCAATGAAATATGAAAAAACCCTGCAAACCATTTAAGTGTTAAAACTCATCAATAGACACTACTACACCAACTGGGCTCAATCAGGTGACCTCAGTAAGTTACACCACAAAAACTGGTGACATATTTGGCATACAAACTACAAAGGAAACCTCCCGTTCCCTTCATAATCTCTTGAGTGCTCTCTGGAATGTGAAGAAGGGGCCGCAAAGGAAACTCCTACCCGGCCCCAAGCCCCAAAGCTGAGCAGAGAGCCCACCATGCCACTGCTCTCTTAGCAGGGGGCTCAGCCTGGCTGGGGTATGATGGGACCGGCTGTGCCATGGGTGAGCGTGGGTCAACGGCTGGGTCAGGGCGGGAGCCAAGATCTAGTCTGTATCCAAGTAGGATATGGGCAGGTGACCCATAACTCAGTTGCAAGATGAACAAAATTAACAGCCCTTCCCAAGTTACAAAGCTGAGGAGGAGGAAGAGAACATGAAATCCTCAAGTCCAGGTATTAAGCAAGCAAAAAATTAGGAGCATGTGCAATTGCTGGAAGGAACATGTGGAGGTCGTTTAGTCCAATCTTCTCAAAGCAGGAACAACATTATTTGGTTTTGAACATATCCTTGGATGGGCCTTCCACGGCCTCTTTGGGCTTCAGTGCTTAATCACTCTTATGGTAAAATTTTTTTCCACACACCTAGTCAGACTTTTCCTTGCTGCAACTTGTCTGTTGCTGATAGCCGTTTTGCTGTGCACCTCCAAGAAGTGCCTGGGTCTGTCTTCTCTCTAATTAACCGTTAGTTAATGGAACGAACCAATTAGATTCTGTTGTCCTGGCTAAACAAAGCTCTGTCCCTCCTCAGTACTTCCCAACCGTTTCTGAGGTCCTCCACAGGACTTGCTCCAGCTCACCGGTGTCCCTCTGCTAATGGAGGTCCCAACCCAAACACAGTGCTCCAGCTGCAGCCCCAATTACCAAGAAGAGCTGAGCAAGGGCTTCCCATAACCTATTAGCTGTGTGCTTGCTAACACAGCTCAGCAGGCACCGTCCTCTCCTCCTCAGGGTTCAAGGCTGACCCGAGTTCATGACTGGCTGCCTGTAACTCAGAAGTGAACATCCCCATGTGGATGTGCACATCTCATTTCTGACGGGCTCTGAAGAAGGTGAGCGAACTTTGGGAAACTGTCCTCCCATAAAGGGGGTTATGAAAAAACAGCAAGGGGAGGGTGCTCTGCAATGAAGGTGACGCAATCTGTCAACAGTGCTAAAAAATTTAAATAAAAAAAAACTCACTGTGGAAGTAGTTTAACTTCATTTTGCATATGCGTTTTTCAACTGTTTTTTCTTAATGAAAAGAAACTTGTCTTTTTTTTTTGGTTAACCCATAAGCCTTCCTGATTTGCAGCTAAATGTAATCTATAATCTAAATTTCCTATGCCTTTTTGGCGAACTGTCATTCAGAACTTAAACAATTATGGACTAATTATAGCAATTATACAGATGTTTAATATTATCTTTTTCCCCATTTTTTTAGGTTTACTTACATTTAGGTAGACATTGGGCATATGAAAAAATGGAAATTTTGAAACTTTTAATTGATAAAATTGTCATTACTATGCCAGGTTCTTTTTTTTATTATTATTTTTTTACTTAGAGGTTACTTACTAATTATATATAAATAATAAATATAAGCTGAAGCAATTATTGTCCTGAGTACCACATCCTTGGAGATTTTGGAACTAGCAGGTCTCAGGATCACACCTCATTTTAATACAGGAAAAAAAAATTCTTTTTCAACTCCCAGTTGTGTTCTCTGTTTCAAATGAACTAGCTATTGACTAAAGTAGATTAAAATGAAGAACAAGTTCTAAATGTACTAGACAGTATCAGTGTATTAATTCACCAAAAATGCCTATTCTTAGTTCCAGACATTTAGCAGCAACTTCCCACAGACCAGTTATTTAATTCTTTAAAAATCTGTCAGCAATCACTCATGCTGTGAAGGCGATTTTAGTGTAAATGATGTTAACTGTAACCAATTAGAGTAAATGTATGAAGTATTAAAAACCATCATAAATTAAAATGAAGATTTTTTCTATATATGCACCTGTGTTATTGAAATTAAAGACACTAATCTCAAAAGATAAAACAAAGTTAAAACCCACATAAAAATATGTCCTCTTTCTCTTCTCCACGAGGTGCAAAATGACTAGGGGGAATCTGCTGGAGGAACCTCACGTTAAACTAAGATGCCTCAGGTTACACGTCAGAAATCATCTGGGCTAAAGGAAAATTATTTGGACCATTAACTATGAATATTCTTTAAGAATTTTTATACATGGAAAAAATCCTGCGGACATTTATTCCACACTGCGATGCCTTGCTGAAGTTCATGTTATTCCATGGTTACTCTTTAAATTCACACGCTTCCTATTCTGCATTTACTTCCCTGTGAGCACTGCGTGTAGCCCGTCCCTGAAAGAGAAACTGCCCTTGCTCTGTCTGACAGGGGATTTCTGTAGGCACATCTAGCTTCAGCATCCCTGCAAGAAATCTTCAGGCTGTTACAAGTATCAGGGACAACTTTGGTCTCTTTGATTAAGAGCATAATTTATAGACACCAATGGTTAGGTCTGAAAATTGGTCCCAAAAGATTCAATTCATTCAACCGTAAGGGATGGCTGCTGGGCTCTGTGGAGCCAACATATCTTCTGCATTTAGAGGACCTCCATGGGAGTTCGTAGGTGGGAGAGCTGCTATTAAACACCACTGCTCTCACGAGCTCCTTGCTGGCTCAAGGCCTTCTCCCTCCGCCCTGCAATCAAACGGGATTCACCAATATGGGGTGGAAAGACACGTCTGCCGCAGTGGGCTGGGAGCAGGGCTGGGAGCAGTGTTTGCTGCTGCTTCAGGTGTGATATCTGGTCAGGACACTTAACCTTTTCTATTCACATGTGGAAAAGCAAAGCTATTCCAAACCCAGATTTTGGCACAAGAGGTAACAAATATAAGAAATAATTGCAAAGAAAATATTTTAGTGTTTTAAAACTAAACATTTTAGCGTCTAACAGTCTAAATGACTCCATTGATCACCGTTAGTTTTTATAAAATGTCCAGTTTTTCAGATTTAATCTCTGTTTACAATGGCAGCGTTTGAACTCCTGAAAACTTTGCCCTTGGGTGAGACTGCGATATTGTGTATATCCCTTCAAAAGTGGCTGCGTTTAAGGAACATGTGTGAGGTGAGAGCTGTGGCAGAAGACCTGACCGAGAAAGCGCCAGCCAAAACATATTCCAGTCCAATCCGGGATTAACCACGATTTACTGTAACACTATGCTCTAATGAACGAGCCGGGGAAAGGCAGGGACAGAGCGTTGCTCTAAGCGAGCCAGCTCTCCCCAGCGCCCTCGGGTTTGCTGCACAGAGCTCTCCCTGCCCGGGCGAAGCACCTTGGGTGGCTGCAGAGGGGAGCGGAGCACAGCGGAGGCTTTATGGCCCCGTTCAAAACAGCTCGCTGGTATTTCAGCGCCAGGCCTACAGCCGGCTGCAGCGGGCTGAGAAAACATCTGAGGGAAAAGCGCAAGTGCCTGCCTGGGAGAAATCTCCCCACACTCCTCCAGGGAGGCGCGGGGGGATGGGGATGGAGGCGGGGGGACGGCAGGGCAGCCATGAGCCGTTGACAGGGCCCCCAGCATGTACCGGGCTAGAGGTGGTGGCAGGGGGAAGGCGTACGGCTCCCTTCAACATCTCCCCAGTAAATTTGTCTTCATAGTTTACTGCAGTTATGGCATTAATTCAGAACGGATCAAAGAGAATTTGGAGTCAGGCTCAATTTTTCCTAATTCAGCTCCCTCCCTGTATACGCACTGCAGAGCTGCAGGTGTAAGCACACTAGTCAGGGGTGCAGTAACTTCTGGTTTTATGAGCAAGCAATTGGGCCTTTGTATCAGAGTCAGGCCTTGTACTGAAATCATTTAGGCTATAAGAAAAAGTAGCGCTGGGTTATGAGTTATCACTGTCTGAATCCTTACAGTGACCTTAAACAGCAAGTGTTTCTGAGCAAGGGGCCCCTTCTATTAAAGGCAGTTCAATAAATAATAAAGCATGATGATTACCAAGTGTGTTATTTGGTTGCTCGTCACAGCAAACAAAATCATGTGTAACCATCAGACTAACAAATTTGCTTCAGTAGTTCTGAATTAGCCCAGTGAGTCCAAGCTTCAAAAAGATCTATCCCTTACTCATAATTACCATTGAATTATCTTGCATATTTAGCAATACACTGAACAAAAAAAAAGAAGTAGTCATCTAATGTTATATTTCAGCACGGGATTTTTACCGTAAGCCCTACACTGAGACAGCAAACTGAGGACCAGATCTCTGACACCTTCAGCTGGACTGTTGCTTAGAGCAATTTGTGTCTGGTTTTCTCTGCTCTGAAGATACTCACGTAAAATGTTTTTTTACCTGTCTTCCAAATGCCATATTCTTCAAATTCTTTTGACTCATATTGAAAAATAGGTATTTCCCTGTGGCACATAAGAAACTTTAGTTGTTTGTGGCCTACCTGTCCTGGTTGTTCACAGGCTGTCTGGTATCTTGCTTGTTGGCATAATTCTTTTACTCTCTCATATTTTGGTAGTTGATTAGACTGCTGAGTGTTTTTGTTGGGTTCCTCCTTCTTGCGTAGAAATTTGCTTTAAAAAAAATAAAGTTGAATATTTTAGAGACATTTTTCTAAACTCTGGAGATGACGAATTTAACTGGAAAAGCAAAGCTATTTGAAGATTTAATGTCTTCTCAGGGGAAAAAATTCCCCACATTTCTGTTACTGACCTTCAGTGTAGGTCATGCAGTAAAAAAAGGCTCAGGTGATTTGCTGGAAATTACCCCAAAAGAAATAAGGCCTGCTGAAATATGTCTAACTGATACAGTTCAGCACCATTCACACATAAATGTATGTTCTTTCACAAAGCAGAACACACTAAAGCAGTACTTGCCTGACTGAAAAGCCCAGCTGAAGAGACCACAGGGCTTCCATACTCATTCAGTATTAGCTTGACTATATATTATATATCACAATGTGTCTATTATATATAACAACGTGTCTTATGCACTGTTTTGCACTACGTCACACAAGATCGCCTTAATCTGTAAAGCCATTAAGTGCCACAAGGCAGCTGCTGTAAAATTTTCACCCAGAGAAAATTTTCATAGCAGTAAATGGCAAGGTGAGAGGGAGTAAAGAGGTATCAGTGAAAAGAGGAGCAGTTATACTCATTATAATCTCATTTACATATAAGGTGGGTTTTTTTAGCTAAAGCAAAACTGAAGAATGTTTCCAGTCTGCAGTGGAAAATACAAAATCAGTTGATAAAAGGATTCTGTGCAGATGGATTTGAAACAGAGATTTGGAAATAAAATGATTCAGATGATGACATAAGGGGTCACAAGTACAATGCTAGAGAAAGAGGAGGCTCAGGCTATAAGAGCTGCCAGAAAAGCATGCCTTCAAATTTCTTCAGAGGCAGGGGTTTGGAAGCACGGCAGCTTGCAAAGCCAGTGGTGGGAAACTAGGAAACAAGTCAGGCCTGTAAGCTTGCTTGCAAAATTTACTACTTCACTGACCATAAAATGAAAGAGAAGGGAGCAGAAAGGAGAGCGCGTACAAGAGAGTGTTCCTAGCAGACAGGTTCTCCCAAAACTCTCTCACCCCTAATAATTACCCTCTTTCCACCAGAAATGTGTCACGCCAAATTTTGGTCTTCTTGTTTGTTCGAAACCTGAAAGCAAAATAACAATATTTACTGCTGGCACCTATGTATAGAACTGCGAGTGTTAACAATTTATTTTTGAAAAAAACATTTCTTCACTTATATACACCTGCAATTTTATAGATGTGCTATTTAAGAGACTCTTCAAATGTGAAAGCTGTGGTGCTTGGCATGACACAGCTCATTTTCACCGAATATCTTTTTCCACTCAGTTGTTGATTTACTTAGGTGTTTACTTCTGAACTGGTTAAAAAAAACCACTGGGACCCACCTGTTTCCTGGTCTCTCCAAGTCCAGAATCTTTAGGACAGATTTGCCGTCCATATCTGGAGGTGTGTCAAGCCCTGCTATATCCAGAATTGTTGGAGCAAGATCGATATTCAGAACTATCTGAGGCACTCTGCAAATCAACAGAAAAGGTCATAGTTGTCATGAGTTCAATATGTAAGTCTTCACATTCTCTTGGAAACAGAACGGTAATTAATGTTTAACAGGGCTTTGAAGATGTAAAGCTCTACAGAAGTGCTAAGTTTAGAAATTCCCCTTTGAAGGCTACAACTCTGAGAATGACAGGTCAGTACTGCAGACTGTCATTGCAAAGAAAAAGCTAAGCACAATAAAACAAGGATGACGGTCACCACACTGTTCTCATCTTCTTGACAATGAAGGCATGACGCCATACTTTCTGCTAAACCATAAGTTAAGCAGCAAAAATGAGCACCTACCTTTTAAAAGCAAACCCCAAAGCCTGACCCTACAGGACTACACTTTATACAATTTTCTCATCTGCGTTATAATTTGTTAATAATATGCAAAATGAAAGGCATGACTCTTTATAAGACTCATTGCTCTACAATAAGAAGGCATCCTTTATGAAAATAAGTGATAATTACATGCTCTTAGAAGCATTTTACATTAGGTTCAACAGCTGTTCTAGAGACATAAGTGAACATACACTGATCCCGGCTCTACACTTGGACCACGAATAAAGAAAGGAACTCGAATATCAAAGTCGTAGGGCATTGACTTCCCCTTGACCAGTCCGAACTGCCCGATATGGTAACCATGGTCAGCAGTGTAAATAATGTAGGTATTCTCCAGTTCTCCCATCTCTGCAAGCATTTGGTATAACTGTAACACAGCACAGGAAAAACTCTGAATTAAATGCAGAAAAACATATTTTATACATAACCATCACATATAACCATCATTTTACTCCCTTAAATTCTCAGAACCAAACATGACATTGATGAGGTTGTTGAAATAGACATTCTGGGGATGGATATTTTTACATCCTGTCTCTACTATGCTACTAAAAAAATCAGCTTACAAGTTCAATTTCACAATTGACAGGGGGAAATTAAACAGGTCCAGAAAATTAGAGTAACAAAATATGGTAATACTAGCGTAGTTGCATTAGTATATCCAGAAGTTGTTGAGTACTTCAACACAGCTTGGGAAAAAAATCTACTACAGCTTTAGGGCAAATGGTACTCAGATTTGATTTACTGTGTTAGTCTACAACTTTCTCATTCCTCACAGTTGTGGGCTTGGGAAAAGGCTGTAAATTTTTATTAAAGTTTAAATAAATCTCTCTGGGGGAAGATCTTTGGTCATGGTGCTTGATTTTGGAACAAAAAGTCATGCAAAGTACACCTAATAGTTCATGTATCACGTTACCTATAATTAGCTGTACACTGCATTGCCTAACTTCTGCAGACACTAGCAGACTGACACCTGAGTTGCTGTCATTTACCCATTCCCAGATTCCAGCTGAAGGACGAACTGCGAAGGGAGTGTGTGAAATGAATAGAAGTTGTCATGTGCGCACCTGTGTATCCATGTGTACACGCAGGTGACGTATCTTCTGTTAATACCAGGCTTTATATTAGGCCCAGTGACTTTTCCCTTTAAAAGAAATCATCAGTTTATTTAGCCAGCATTAAAAGAAGCAAGCGAGGAGCTTGGCACTACGTCACAGAGAACCAGAATTCATTTCTACTGGGGATACATGGAGTAATTCTTCGTAGCCCAAGGGCTTTCACCAGGCTGCGGTTGGTGAAGGTAAAGAAGGAATTGAATTAGTTTTGTTACCAATGAATAAGATTGAATTCACAGTAGTTTCTTGAACTCACTCTTTCCATAGAGTCATCAACTGACATCAGGGTCTGAAGTCTTTTGCGCTGCAAGACATTTGTAAACTCCATGTGGATAGGCAGCATGGGCCCCGTGTACTGCATGATCCAGTGCTTGTCCATGTTTGGCGCATAGTTGTAGCTGGGAGTGCTGGGAGGAAAGGAAAGGATCTGAAAAGTTGTGCAGCATCACAGGCATCAGAGGCAGGTGGGAACTCCTCCAACATAGGAACAGCCAAAAAACAGTTACATCACAAATTCTATGTGGTGTTTGGTATTTCTAAGGTCAGATATCAACAAACATCACTTCAGTGTCTTCCAAGCTTCATTGGCTCATACATCACTTCCTTAAAAGTTTTTAACAACTTTCTCAGCTCTCTTTTAAGCTCAGAGACTACTTCCAGATCCATGTTACTATTTGGGATATGGCAAAAAATCCATAATCATTAAAATGCTCATCTGAATGATGCATCCCATAAAGATAAGCAGAAAAATGAAGGAAGTCAGAGATCAAAGATGACTACTTCCCCTGAGTATTAATGTAAATTGCCCTGATGCTTCCAGTGGGGAAATTACCTTTATATTAGCACAAGTTAAGTGGAACTCATAAGAAAGATATTTCCCTGTGGGATAAAGATATTTAGTAGTCAGTACTAAGAAGAGCAACACCAGTGTTACCAGTTTTCAAGATGCCCAGAAGAGCGAAAGCACTGACTTTTTTCCCCTCCCCATCACCAAAGATGCGTGGAGGCATTGCCAGGACCCCACGTGGAATTCCCCTGGGGCTGACTGCCCGGGCGCAGGGTCAGCTCTGATGCAAGGCCATGTTGTGGCCTTAAAGAAGAGAGCTGAGACAGTGCTGCAGGCAGCGCCGCCGGCTCCAGTCCCACGTTCAGTCTCCATCACTTGCCCTTGGCCCTCACCTGAGCTGTGTTTCAGTGATGCCCAGTGATGTACACATGGAGATTATACCCATATCAAAATAACATTTATTTATACACTAAATATTGTTGAGGTGGTTGAGGTTTTTTTTATGTGCATACAAAGCACAGTGCATTACCAGAATAACATGAACTATGACAACAATATTAAACTAAGACTGCTGTCGATACTAGTACTAAGAAGAAGTATGGCACAGAGTCCTACTGAAGCAAAGAAAGGTGCTTTAGGAGTTTGCACAAACATCAAAGGAAAGATTTAAGAGAGTTGTTCTATCCATAGCCAGTAAATTTTTTGAAGATACCGTATACAAAACAAGAATATGTTCACAGATATATCACCTCTGTAGAAAAGGTACTGCAAAAAATATGTCAAGTATATTTGCTGTACAGGTATGCATGGTATAAAAGCTCTCCATCAATCCAGTTTTTATGCCTAGCATACAAGACAATTAAAAGGTGAAGAGAAACCAAACAAAACCCAAGTCCCGTAATGGTTTCACCTACATATAACCACTTTCCTTCTCTAACACTTGCAGAATCTAAGCTTTGATAATCTGGGCTTTGTTTTGATTAAGTTCTTGGGGTTTATTTTTCCCCCATTTCTAATACACCGCAGTACACCATACATGTATTGTAGCATTACCTTTGAAAAATAGATGTAAATAGAAAATGAAAAAATGCTGTTGTGTGACTGGATTAATTTAATTCCTATGGTTCCCTTTGAAGTTTATAACAAAAATGCAATTCAATATTGATTTATGGTTTAGATACTGATAATTTTAATATGTACATTACCCAAAGGTACATTTTCCCACAGAAATATTTGTGTCTAGTTTTCCTCTTGTAGGAGGTAGCACTGAACAATATCAGAACATTGTATACTGATAGCTTGAAGTCACACATTTGACCAGTCCTTCATTTAGCCTTCATTTTTTCTTGACATGGTTGCACGTAATCATAGAATGGTGGAATCAGTTGATTTTACCGAAGCAGTTGTTTTTACTGTATCAGCTACAGTATATATAATCTATAACCATATTCTGATGATAAATATTGACTGAATGGACAATGTAATAGACTGATAGTCAACTGCAATAAATTAATGGAGTCCACATTTTAATTGGAGACTTTTTTGAGAATTTAGGTGGAATTTGAGAAGCACATATGTCTCTAGTGCTTGCAGCTAGTTTTGACTAACCTACTTAACCATTAGCATCAAGGGAAAACAGAAATGAGACAATGTTATCACAGGATTTGTGAACATTTCCTTGAGTACTTCCTTCCTAAGAAGGCTGGAAAGGTTAACAAAGACAAACATGAAGTGAAATTCCTTTTCTGCTGGCAATTCTTTTATTTCAGGTATAAAAGTAAAAATTATGACATTTCCCATGGTAGAAGTCTGATTTTTAAAAGGATTGTTTATACTATCACAAAATTAATGAAACTGAGCCCAGGAGCACAGCCCTCTTGGTTGATGGCTAGCCAGCAGCCCTAGCAGATGGACCAATGGGAGCCCTAGATGCTGAAGAAGCAAGTCTTGTGAGTTTTGGTCACCTATTAGGTGTCCGACACATTGGCAGAAAAGAAGGATACTTCCAGTGCAATTTTTCCTCTCTTTCTTTGGAAGCTTGTCAAACAAGATGTTTTCCCATGAAAGAGCTCGGTTTTGATTAATCAGCATTTTCCAGCAAACCCCTGCTTTTTTCCAGCGGACTCCCAAGTGCCCCTGGCACGGAGGGATGAGGTGGCTGTGAGCTGTGCTGAGCCAGCCGTGCTGTGACAGCCTGCCACTGTGCCAGCAAGGAGAGCCAGCTGCTGAAGCGGGCTTGGGTCTCACGTTCCCAGGCCATTGTCAGAAGCCTCCTCCGCATAATGGATAGTCTTTAAAAGCAACACTCAAGGGTTTAGCAGGGTGGTTAAAACCTTTCACAGACACTTTCCAAATGCATTTTGAATTTTCTGGGTGAGAAATGCAGCAGGCAGAAAATGAGCAGAATTTTCCTCCCAGACAATTCAAGGAACAGGACCTTCTGCGAAATATCCAATCCAGTGGCTGAAGAGAAAAGTGAAATGAGGGTCCGAAGTGGAGGTGAAAGAGTGCTAGGGAGACACAGAAAGGAATCCAAAATCCCCATGTGTTCCCTGCACACCCCGCTTTTGCAGAAAGCCACCAGAATCACACTGCTTGCAGGCACAAGACCTGACATTGCCCTCAGATCTGTCTACCTTTTTGGGGGGTCAAAAATCCCAAAACAAATGCAACCGAGGAGAATTCTGGGGTGAGTATTGCTGATTTATGAAAAGCTTTGGAAGTAGACAGACCTCTTCCCTGTCAGTGATAACTGTTTATCACAACATTTTTTTCTTGAAGCAGTAGGAACTATCAACTAAATGTTCAGCTGTTATAAGCCCCTGAAAGTCATCATGGCACAGTCTGTCACCGTGTCTATTTTTCCATTTTTGGGAACAGCTTTGCTCTTTATTGAAAAGCACTGCTGTAAAGTAGCACCAACATCTATATCTCCTTCATTCCTCTTAGCACTGGGAATATAAGATTGAAGAAATGTTCTGTGTCTTCTATTGCCTCTTCTCAGTTATGGACACTGTATTGTCTTGAGCACATTTGTTGTCCCGTGATCAGCAGACAGTGCCAGGTATCTCATTATTTTCAGGTTGTCCATGGCTTCTAAGCCTGGCAAGGAGCTACTGAAAGTCTTTGCCAGGCTGTCCCTGAACAGCTCAGATGCTGCTCCAGAGTGCAGTAAGCAGCAGTTTCTGGTTTCAAGGTCATTCTTGCTAGTTGGTCAGCAAATAGTAAAGCACTTAAACCTCTGAATGTGTGGCTGGAGACTGACTGAGAGTTCAGTTTACATGTTACAAAAATAGATAACATGAAAAAGTGCTCCCCTTCATGTAGCTCTGTTCTAAAATGACCAGCAACATGCTACATGAATGTTAAATCTGTAGAAAGGGTGAGGATTGAGAGAGCAAATGATTACTCTACTGAAAAGGTATAGTATTTGTCATTCTTGTAGCTATAGTAGCTTGGGCAAATCTAGATTGCTCAGTTGCTCACTTACATTTGACCAACACATACTACGCAGAACTTACTACACAGAGACTGCTTGGTACTCCATGACAGGCTTATTCTGGCACTGAGCAGGACACTGTAAGATGCCAGGTTCATAAAGTTTCAAATTGATACCCCCTGTTTAACTAACAAAAAAATCCCAAATATTTAACAGTAACAAACACTGAACCCAGTCAGGCCCTTTCCCATAAAGGTATTCTCAGAATGAGAAAAATAATTCATTCGGAGATTTCATAATCATTCACCTATGTGAATAAATTTACAGAGAAATCATCCCTTTTTATGTCCACTTTTGCAAAAAAATGAATAAGTAAACTAGTATTAGCCTTCTCTAGCCTTAGATTACAGTCTCCTCAGGAAGGGGATGACTTGTGTGGTTTGAATTCTGTTAGCACTTACTGTCTCTGCATCAATGTGCGTTGTTTTGTTCGCGCTACATCACGGAAACTGCATTCACTGTCTCTTTACCACCTGTTAAACCACAGCAGGAAAGCCCACAGTGGTGATGACAGTGTTCTGTTAGGTTGTGGAAGGAGTAAGCATCTATAAGCACTAGTGCACTTTTGTCTTTAAAGAAAGATTCACCATGAAGTCTATCATTTATTTATCTGTAAACATCGGTTTATATAGATACTTAAAGTAATGTTGAAAGGATTTATAGTAGCATTCAGCTTTGTGGCCTGAATCCAAAAGGCCTCAATATCCTTTTAGTTACATGAGCAATCAGTATTTCATACCACACTTTTTAATTACTCTTACTGACAACATATTTACTATATCTATATATTTAAATTTGAAGTTCAAAATAGAGAATGCATCTTATTTGGCTCCTAAGGCACACATTAACTTTAAGTCAGACAAGAAGTAAAAAACCCCAACATCCTACAAGAATGGATGTTTGTACTTGAGGACCTATTGAAATGGGGTCCTCATATAGCAAATCATTCAGAAATGAGTTATGCTGTCTTCTACTACTAACTGAACCTCCTTTTGTGTGATATTCAGTGAAACAAAAGGAATAAAGCCCTTCTGAAAATCATTATTACAAAAAGATACTTTACAGGTTAAGAAAAGAATGGGAGACTTGGCTAATGCTGTTTACACAGTTGTGGTATCTGTGTGGAAAAGAAATAAAGCAGAGTACAGCATGTTTTAAGAGCTCCCAGAATTCAGTGCAACTCTATATTAACATTTGTTTTCTAGAAGTTTGATCTAAATATATACATTTCCTTTTCAGAAGAGTTAACAAGGAAAGAAACAAGCATGTTTACAAACATTTGTTCAATTGCTCATACTAAAAATCTGTTTGTCTCTATTTACAGTCTCCTAATTCCCTCCTGTTTTTATCCAACAACAGAAAATTATGTTCACAAAAATGCTGCCTGAAAATGTTGAGTTTGAATATTGCATAGAGTTCTCATGGGTTTTTATCCCAAAATTGTTTGGCTAATCTTCTGTTTGGATTGGGAGTCCTCCATTTAGTGAAAATAATACAGTGCTTATATGCTCCAGGAACATTTGCTTTTCATAAAAAAAAAAGGCAACAACCTTTAAAAATAATACCTATGGTAAAACTAATTGTGAAAAATGAATAGTTTCTGTACAAAATTAACACCTATGTTATTCTTTGAAATGTGATCAGCAAACATTGCATAAGTGGTCATGTTTCTTCAGAAAGAGAGTAGATAAACAAAGGAAGCAAATCCTTTGTTTCCAGGGAATGTAGACTTCCAGGTTTAGACACTGTTCTTAGAGAGCAGGAAGCCTAGATTCTGGGCAAAATTAAAAGTTAAAAAAACATGACCAATGGCATGGTCAGTATTAATGTGAAGTGGAATTTCACCATTCTGTGTCTACTTTTGCTGCCTTTTAAAAGGGAAATCTTTTATACTCAGGGATATTTATCTGGGGATGTGAGGATGACTGTTTCACGCCTGAAGTGTAACGCAACTGCTAAGTTTTGAAATCAAGAAAAAAAAAGTTGTTACCCATTAAATATAACACCTTTATATTTTAGGAAAAATTATTTGTTGCTGCTGCAGAAGTTAATGGTGTGACTAGAATCTTATCACGTTTCTATATCACACCATTTCTTCTAGTCCTGTTTAAAGTCGCAATTGCAATGGTGTGCGTGGTGATTCTGCTCATTTATCTCTAAGTCAGGAGTCCAAGTGGGCCTCAGGCCAGCCGTGACAAGACACACTGACATGTCAAGATTTATTACTGATGCAAATGTGTGATCCTACTCTAATGGGTAAGTGCCCACATTACCAGAAATACCCCTGTGACTGGCAGATGTTTGTGACTCAGCCTCAGTGACTAGAAGGCACCCTGAATGCAGCCATCTCACACCCCACATTCGCAGTTAAGATGACTCTGGGGATTCGGAGGTGAGACAGCATTGCTCTTCATGCTTCACCACTGCAAACACACCACTACCACCAGAACTGATCATTCAGCACTTTTCACTCTATCTTTAAATGGGATTTTAAAGCTCTGCCTTTCGTATCACCTACCTTTTCTCACATCACGCTGAGAAGCTTTCTGATCTTTTCCCAGATACCATTTCTAGATGCCTCTCCTAAGAGATTTAGCCTGGCAGTAAGACTTCTTCCAGGTAACCATAAAATCTGGTTGTCAGTCCTCCTGCCAGCCCTAGGATCTTTAACTCAGAGCAGCCAGCAGTGTTTCAAATTTTCATTTTTCATGTTCTTCAGTAAACCTCCCTCCTGCAGATTTTTGCTTCTAATGTTTGTTTACTTCACAGGTTATAAACAGCTTAGATCTGATTCACTGTTCCCCTAAGACTGGTTCACACTGGAAGGTAAAGGGAAGTTAAAGTGCCAGAGGCCCTGAGCATAACTGAGAATTCAGGCTTTCATTAGAGCATCCTTTGAGTCAGAGCTTTCCTGCTCAGCTGTCTGATGGAACAAGATTCCCCTGTAACAGCTGCCAGCAACACCTAGAGAACTATCTCTTGTGTCATAACTTTGTATTTAACAGCGGCATTTCCAAAGGTCCCCAGCAGATGATGTTCATCACCACAGAAAAAATCTATATATTGCTTTCATCTTCTCCAGTCCTATTTTCTTCCACAGAAATAACTTCTGGGCATAGCTAGAGTACACGCATTAGTATGATTTATTTGCAGAAAACATAGCACTCATTATGGTGATAGCAGCCAGCAAAAACTTTCAGAAATATTTTTAGGTGTCAGGAATAGGACATGTTTTAAGGAAAGGAGAGGTGGGAGAGCAGGAGAGAGAATGAATGTTTAAAAACAATAGAGAGTGTCTGTTGCTTCTAGTATGATATAGTCCATGTTTCATGTTAAACTGGAGCTAATGAGAATTAACGGGGTTCATTTTAAATTAATGTTTAAGTAGTGTACAGGTCATTACCTTTCTTGTCCTTGTAAGACTTTTCAAGCCACTCTAGCAGGCTGTTTGTGCTGAAGACGACAGGATTGTAAGGTAAGCGTGGTGTGTAATCCTTTGTTTTCTTATCGTCTTTGATTGGACTCTCATTAATCTTATGGATATTTCTGTTGCATTCATTTAATTTTCTTTCTGTGTTATTAAGTGGGGAAATGAGACCAACAGACGCCCACACTTGAGGGCAGAACTCTCCCTGAACTGGAGTATTTCCTGCTGTAGCCGCTCCCCTCTTTGTACATGCAAGTGGAAAACTTCTTTTAAACAAACTTTGGGTTTGTGTTTTTGTAAAATTTGTAAAGGTAGTATTTCAATCAAATGACAGGCACTTTACCAGCAAAGAAACATCACGTACTTTAAGGATCTGCTTCAGCTACTGTCCTTTTAAGTAAAGTTTCCCCTCACATGTGGTTGACAGGCTATCTTAATCCTTGGTTTGTAGGTATAACCTTCCATCTCAGTTTGTGAAGCCGGCAAGCAGCTTTTGACCTGGTTTCCCTTCTTTGTTGGAGGTAGGCGTTACAGTAACATGATATAACAACTACATTTTTAAAAACAAAATCCAAGGTCAGATGGCTGTCACCCAAGGTCAGAAAGAAAGAAATTCAAATGGTGCTTGACCACCAAGGAAGACAACCTAAGGGTTAAATGTTCAAATTACACACACCTCGGCAGGAGGGATTTTATTATTCTTGTGCTGTTTTCACAGGGAACACCAAATATTTCTGTGAGAAATGAACCTCTTATATCTTGTAGAGCATGTTGATAGTATTTTTGCTAGAGAAATCAGCTATTTGGAGGCTTCAGCCACCCAAATTGGCAGTTTACCTTCAATTTGTCTCATATCTTAGTCTGCAGATTGAACTCTAACACATCCAGTCAGCCAGTGCAATAAGGAACACAAAACAGCCCAGCAAGGATCTCTTGAGGTCAGCAGAGAAAAAGCTTTTTGCAGGAAGGTTGCCAAGAAATCAGCAACACCAGAAGACAAGAAGAAGCACAGCTGAGTCTCATATTCTGGGCTATTTCACAAGTAGCCTAGCAGAGCAAGGGTGTTTAGACTCCAGGAGTCCAGGCAAATAAAAATTAATTTACACAAGTACTTAGATGAAACTAAGCCTGCAAACAGAAAACTAGGATCTTCGCTTGTTTTTTGCAGGTAACATGCAACCTGTATGAGGTGGAGAAGCAGTTAAAATTTTGGAGACTAAATCCATTGGTTCTAGCAGCATAAGCCAGAAAACAAGTAGGCTGAAAACACCAAGCAGTAGAGAGTGTCAGGAGCACAATAAACCAATGCAAGTTCCTACAAGCACTCATTTATCGGAAGACAGCAAGCATGGAGCCTACAATGAGTTACTTTGGCCTGGGGAGAGGTAGGGTGAGACACAATGATTCAGTGCTTTTCTTCCAGACATGATCCCCACAGCTAAGCGGAAACAGTTTGAATCCTACCCTCCTGCATGATGGATAGTCCCCCAGCAAACAGGACGGCTTGCCCGAGGCCAGGCAATCTGTGCCACTGAAAAGGAAGCAATCTGTTGAATAGAGGGAGAACAAACAGATATCACTCTTGCTATGAAAAGGGGTGACTGAAAGAAGACATGGGAGAGGTCCATTAAATTTGGCGTGGTGACTATTCATTATTCCTCACAGGAAGGGAAGTAGGGGACACCAGTGGCACAAGCAAGCTCCAGGGTTAGAAGGAAAGAAAAGGTTGTCCTTCGCCCCCGATGCATGGGGTGACACTGTGGAACTTGTTGCAACTGGATTGCGGGGCTACCACCACTGTTCAGAAAGAGATCAGACCAATGCAAAGAGAATGGGGCACAGTGGCATGGATGCTTCACTTAAACTGGTGATTTTCAGAAGCTGGTAAAACCTGGAAAAGGCATTTCTCTTGGGTTTTTTCCCTAAGCATTCACTGCTGCTTTCTGCTGGAGTACACAACTCCAGCTAATGAGTTAGAACGATCTTTTATACAACCCAACATGACAGTCTCCATGTTTTTAAGTCCATCTTGTTTTACCTTTAGGACAAAATAATGTGATAACAGTTCTTCAGGATGATTACTTTAGAACCATCTACCTTTTCAAGTGAATATTGACAATTTAAAATATCAATCTCATCATTAGTGTATACAGGTAGAGATTACCCTGAATATCTAAACAGCTATGAAACATTTCTGACTGGTTTGCATTACTTGCAAAGCCTAGTCTCAGGAGTGTGGGATTGTTGAGAATGTAGGAAAAGAAAAATATAGTTAAGAATGTAAAGTCAGGGAAAGTGGCATATCTGAAAAATAGCAGCCAATAAGAGGATAAAAAAATAGAAACTAACAAATATTTAACCATGTGCCATGAACAGCAAATCTCTTTCTGACCCCAACTAATGATCAGTTTATGCGTGCAGTTTATGCAGCAGCTGCTGCTCCTTGCAGTTTTAAACTAGTTAATGTAACTACCAAACACATCCTTGCATGTCAGCCACTGCAGTGTCTGAAATGCAATTTGTAGACCACAGAGCTTTTCCACAGTATGATGAAGCTAATTTCTCCTCTTTTTCAGAGGCCAAATCAATGAACAATCTAGCTAAAATACTTTATTAATTTTTTTTCTGTGTGGAAGGAGGTGCAAAAAAGTTGTTCAAGCACAAATAGGAAGAGTGGCTGCATGCCCACAGTATGTAGAAGGGCAATGGAAAGCTTCCTTATCACCTCACTATGAGAAAAAAGAATATTGAAGTTGTAAAGCAATTTGTTAAATCCAGGACTATCCTCATATTTTTACCTGGAGCTAGGCTCAGTTCTAGAAACAAAATGAAGAGTTCTTTTTTATTATTATAGTATTATCACCAGAAAAGATTAAGCATATTTTTTAAAAATGCAGTCTAATGGGCTGTTTTGGGAATCAGCCAGTATTTAGTTTATAAACAGATCCAGTGCACTCAAAAGCTACCAAAGTGTGTTTTTGCCTCTCAATGCACGCAGTTAGTTAGAGCCCAGGAAGCGCATATCTTAGAGGAAGACGAAGGAAGTAATATCTTTCCAACAGATCCTGACCTGTGTCTACATATTTTCAGGGTATTGTAAGAAGCTGCCCTTACAAAGTCAAATACCGACCTCTTAATCTCCCACAACTCCCCAGAAGGAAAAGAGCTTCTCTCTGTTTTAATAATGGTCAGAGCTGTCACTCTCCTCTCCGAAAGGAGCAAGCACGGCAAAAGAAACGAGCAAACATTCACCACTTGTTATGGGTTTCTTATATTTGAATTCTCTGTCCCTACAAATTCTCTGTAAACAAATACCTCACAAGAAGTGGCCACAAAGAGCAGTTCTGGCAGGGTGTGATTTTGACTTACATATGCTGCGAAGCGTTGGGGTAGAGCTCCGAGAACTGTGGTGCCGAATCCTCGGGGCCGTGGGGCGCAGCGTGGCTGATGACCATCATTATGGGCCTATGGGGATATATCCTCTTAGACAGTCTGAAGTAATTAATGCTCTCATTAGTGATTAGGTCTGTGAAGTAGTCCTGGAACATACGATTAACACAAAGCAAAAGTTACAAAGTGCATGATTAATTAGATCACATACTATCATGGCATTATGCTATTTTCAAGCCCTCATTAAAGCTCTCATCAGGAAGTAAAAGCATACCATCAAAGAGATGTATGATTCGAGGGAGCATTGGGGAGACCGAGTGGTAATTATTTTCTTAAGCAAGTGATGCCACATAAAATGAGACAGTGTTTTGCAAATCAGATACAACAGAAGGCACTAAGTAAACACGATTACCAGATTTTGTGATATAATGCTGTCACATTAAAAGTGACAGACTATACTGACCAAGATATGTTTCTTGAATTTCCCTGATAAAACACTTTCACAAGATAATGGCTCCTAACTGCAAGAAATCATTGACTCTTACATTGGTTTTTTGTTTACATAAACATGTGTTGCATGCTCTTTGTTCAGACTATGCTTTTGCGTATGTAAAAAGTGGAAGAAAGCTAAAACAGGCAACATATTGCAAACACCAAAGAAATTGCAAATGCGAATGCAGGGAGCAGTCGAATTCCTGCAGGCTCTGTTCGTTTAATTGTGCAACTTTAAGCAGTGCAGCTGCTGAGATTAAGGTTGTGACTTGCTAATAAACTGGCTTAACCCACAGCCAAGGTGGCAAATGGAAGCCTACAAGGGGAAGGGAGGAAATGGAACTAAGAAAAAAAAGATGAAAACTTAAATTAAACCACCTGCTACCTTGGAGCATTCACTGTTGGCCTGGAGGTCTAGTTGAGAAAGTGCTGAGACAATGTTTGTAATTTCAAGCACTTCCAGGCATGACTAATCATATGTTGTGGATTCGAGGCCCCGAACAGCTGCAAAAGCAGAGCCTGAGGGGCAAGGTCTGTGTCGCATGCCGGTCCTAGGACAAGCCAACCAGCTGTGACCTTCTTGCTCACCCGCTCCCTGTCCCCCCCTTGCCCCTTCCCTTCTCCCGCTGCACGCTCGGAGCACACACGGTAGCCCTGGCTGCTACTATCCCTGCAAGGATATGGAAAAGACAGCGAGTGACCTTCTGGTTTTCAAAACGGGGGATGAACATGGGGCATCAGGGTTGTGATAATTTCTGGGTTTGTGGCCTGTTCAGGTGAAACGCCTGTATGACTGCTCTCCCAAAGCACCCACTCCCCTCCTATTTGCCTATTTATTCTAGCTACATATGCAGGGTGTATAAGGATTGTATAGCTAACCAATTTCTTTATTTTCTTTTCTTTTACTCTATATAAACATACATAATCAGTATCATGTAATTTCTATGGGTGGGGAAATCAAAAACAGGCATCGCCAGCTTCCAATAAAATCTCATTACATGGATCAGAAACCACAGCTGCAACATCTGTATCATCTTCCATGAGCTATAGTCTGAGGAAACTCCGGATTGCTTTCTGCAGGCTGGAAAGTCTGCGACCTGCGCTCCTAAGCCTTTCCAAGAAACTTCACGGCAGTGGGCAGGTCACCTTAGCATGCTTTCCAAACTTTGTCAAGAGCACAAACAAGCTCTGAAGTTTTCCAACGGCCGTGTTCTCGTGCTTATCTATTCTCATAGTCATATCCTGAGCCTGACACCACAGGCGTGTAATGGAAAACAGCATTAACTAAGGTTTCTTATGTGGGTAATAAATTAAAACACTCAGCTAACTTTAAAGTTCAGTAGCGCAAGGGCCACAATGATTTTTGGGAAAGGCCTTTATTTACTATTTGCTTCTGCCACAGAACCGTCACTTTTAGCAGAGAGAGAGGGAAGGAGGGAGGGAGGGAGGCAGGAATCACCAGGCTGCACTGAAGAGCCCTTGGAAATTTTCTTCCGTTGTGCAATTCATATTCTCACATGGAAATTGATCTATAATGCCCTGGAGAGAAAATGACATCTCAATTTCTTGACTGTAGTTGATTAATTAATTAATTCTCTGGTTAATTAAGTATCTGAAAGTGATTTTTATATGGATTAATGATGCAGCATTTATGTGTCTGGAAAATACCTTTGCATAATCAAATCCGTGCTTCTCTTTGTTACCATTGCGAGAAATAGTGTAATTATAGAAGCGAGAATTCTTCACTAATCCAACCCACTCTCTCCACCCAGGAGGGATGTAGCTGCCATTGTATTCATTGAGGTATTTCCCAAAAAAAGCTGTGAAGGTAAAAAAAAAATACACACACACATGAAGCTTTGCAATCCAAGTCTTTTAGTCTGAGTCAAAAGGATGCATGAACGAAGATAAAATGTGTTAGGATGTCAGAGATACTTCATCAAAATGTTCCTTTTGTACCTTAGAGCATTTTGAGATTAAAATAAGTTATTTCCAGAGTTTTTTATGACAGCTCAAAGTCTTCATGACTTTAGGTTTTCTTCTTAATCTTTTGGAATCTAGTGCTCTCTTGAAATATTTTTGCTTTTCTTTCAGAATGACTATGTTTCTCTTGGTTTCCACTTGCAAATGGACTAAAAACTCAGTGCCCAGAGGAAACATCTGAGAAACACCTTGGGGTTTTAAGCAAGTCCTGTGATGTTTTGGAGCTCGACGTCTGCTGTTTGAAAGTTTGGGCTTAGCAAACTGGCTGGGTTTGCTGGTTAGATAAAAGTTCTGGGAAGTCCACATCTCCATCGCACTGGGCCACGGTTCGGTAGAGCAAGAGGGAATCCCCACCCTGCTTTGCTACCACAACTTCTCTCTACGGCAAAACTAATGAAGAGACAAAGACTTGGAGGTCAACTACCTCTGCCTGGCCTGCCAAACTACGTGTATTTTTTTTCATTAGCTCCAGGTGACAAGTCAGAACCCACTCAGACTGAAACTTTCAGCCTTTGCTATTGGGCCCAAGAGGGTTTGCGAGGTGCCCCTGCCAATTCCTCTGGAAGGAAGCAAAAAGGAAAACAACCTCACAATGCAGTGGGCTCACAGCTATCTGGGAGTTGTGAATCGCTTGTGCCAAAGACACACAGACACCAAAAGCTGCCCAGCTGGCTTTGGGAGGGTGAATTGACACTGGCATGGCACCCTGGCAAATGCAACCGTGTTGCTTCTAGGGAGAGATGGGTATGGAAGCTCTTTGTCTGCTTGTGTACTTTGGCCTGGATAAAAAGTCAATTTGGATGGCTCTGCCCTGCTTTTCCACTGCCTGAGAACTGTGGTGATGCAACACCTGACTGGGCCTGCAACTTGGGTTTTTGGGGAGTTATTAGCTCTGGCTTAGCCCCAGCAAGTTACTGGGGTGTCTGAGTAACTTCACTGTCTGCATTTTTAACTTTCTTGAGGTTTACAAAGCCCTGAAGGGTCACCTGTGCTAGCAGTTCTGCCTATGTCCCCAGAGGTCAGCACAAAGGAACACCAGGTGCCCACAAAATAAGACACCCCTGAAGAGGAGGGAATGATAGACACCTCTCCCTTTCCAGGGGCAGGGCTCCTCTGGCCAACAGCTGCCCACCTCTCCACAACCCTCATGGTACGCAGCCGCAGCCCACGCTGCTGATCCTGGCTCGGCCAGACAGCTCTGCCCACGGAGAGACGCTGCCCAGCGTCGCTTCCTCAGCTGGGCATCAGGACACACGTCAAACCCCCAAACTTGTTTCCTACTAAGAAATGAAGTAACTTTGGAAAACCTTGCATTCGACCTAGACACATTCAGTCTAACCAAAAAAGCAGATTTGTGGAAGGGCTTAAATAATTCAGATCTGATTGATGTGGGCATGGTAAACTTCCTGGGAAAACTGGTAGAAAAATCAAAATGTTCATAATTAAAACTTGCCTGAGGCAGCATAAATACGGTGCAATTGGATCAGATAACTGCCAAAAGTCACTAACCAGAGGTTACAGTCATATATAATGTTACTTTCCTATACCACATGGAATGCGACATAAAAACAAGTCCTACTGACACTAGACCAGGCTCCCAGCTCTTCCTCCCACAGCCATTCAGAAAGCAACACAGACTCTCTCCTTTTTTTTCCTGAGGCCAACCAGAAGTCAAGAAGCTTGAGGTGAAGAGGGTGACTGTGGGGAGGGAATAGGTGCCCAGCACGGTTGCCTCATGGAATGGAAACCATACCTCTCCTCTAAGGCAGCCAAACTGCGTTAACTCTCAGGGAGCCAGACTACCAGGCAAAGGGTAAGCATAAAGGCTGAAATACTGTGGGAAGGGAAGCCAAGAGATGAAAGGAAGGGGAAGAGAAGTCACAGAGAGACAACAGTGGAGGAAAGTATGAGAGAGTGATGTGGCCGAGAAAGTATTACTGAGCAAAGCAAAATGAAGGACAGTCTGTGGTTACAGGGGAGATCTGAGGTCAGCCCTCCTGAATGCCATCCCAGATCCATCAACAGCTACTGCATGACCTTGGGGAACCTCCGTGTGCTGTGCTCATCTGCAAAGGACTCTTTGCCAACCTGCCTCCCACAAAGATCAGAGGCTTTCAAGCTGTGAAATGGAAGTTATGGCAATTTATCATGCAGGATGGTTTGATAGCCCCACCTATAATTAAGATTGACTAATACTGAGACTCAAACTCTGCTATTTACAGTCTTGCCAAACTTCAATCATTAGTGATGATAGTTTCCATGCTATCTGACTCAGGCTGCATTTTGCTCTATGGAACATTTTAGGCAAACAGTTCAGCAATTTCCAAGGAAAAGGCTAGGGAAAAATAAATGGGTTTGCCCATTTAAAAATAATCAGCAAACTTTTCTCTAAGAAGTTCTAGTGTCTGTAGGTTTTGATGTAGTGCCTTTGTAAATAACAAAAGTTGCTATGAAAATCTGTCTCAAAATGGTCAAGCTCTGAAAAGCTGTAGCACACATGATGAGGAAAGACTTACTACAGCTTCTCAGTTCAGTGTCACCATGGGCTGTTCCTCTGTCGACCTGAGAAAGTCCCCACAGTTTCAATTTTGGCACTAAAACAAAGAACAGTCAACTTCTTTCTGTCCTTCTCTCCTCTCTCTTTTAGTATTCAGGCATTACCTGAGAGAAAGCCACCAGCTTAAAATGCAGAGATTAAATGACCTGAGGCATAAGGAAAAGAAAAGATAAACTGAATTTAGAAAAGGAAAGAGGGGCTTGGAGCTGGTGGGGTCCAATTCATCTTGGAATTTCCTTGCTTTAGATTACTTAATTTTTCAGGTTTAATGTTTTGTTAGCTTGTCTTTGGCTCTCTGAACCCCATATTTTGGTGCATGTTATGAGACTTCAGATTGACAGCCTGAACCATTCACCTTTGTGTTGGCAATGATTTAGTATTTTATCATAAAAATGATCTCAGAGCTGTCAAGTTTTAAGCAGCTCCTTGAGTGACAGTTTGCAGAAGTAGATGTCTCCCCCTGTGGTAGAATAAAGCAGTTCCCACGGCAGATGTATGGCAAAGCCCCGAATACTAGTAGAACCAGCGGTAGCCGTGATAATGGATCACATTTGCCAAATTGCTTTAACCAAGAGTGGTTTGTTGGTCAGGAGGATATGAGTAATTAGACAAAGGAAGAGAAAAGCCAGGCTTTTACTGAAACACAAGAGTTCAGTTCCTTCACTGTGGGACTTTCTGAGTACCACTGAGTATAGGATAGGGCAAGTGAGTCAGACCTGGAGCCCAGCGCCAGCAGTTAGTGTCTGGCTCTTCATGCTCTGAAAGAAGACAAGTGCCAGAGTAAAAGGAAAGCACAGTAGTGTCCATGGGGCCAAATAACAATCAGCGAGTAACCATGACGGGTGTCCTAGTTGTTTTTTTGTTAACCAGAGGATTGTAAACGATTAAAGCACTATGGAACATGTCACGGAACTGACACTGTGATGGGCAAATGTCCTTGCTGATCTTCACATGCTTGGCTCGTAGAGCCAAGCCGCATCCTTAACTTACCTGTAGCCCGACACTTGCTGAACTGCTCAAGCCTGAGTACTGACTGGGAATGCTCAGCTTTAGAAGCTGCTTGCACTCAGCAGTTACAGTATTTAGGAAGCTGTTTCTGCTTGTAATCAATAAAATGGAGATTATGACTCAATGGGTAAAAGCCTCATTAAAAAGTAATACCATTGCAAGGGACATCTTTTCATTATAGCGTGTAATGGCCCCCACAGGGATAACAGGAAAGATAAATGCCCATTTTTGCATTTTAATAAGACAGTTTTTATCTGCACTCTGGCAGTTTTACTAACTGTTCCCAGGACACATTGTTATTTTTTAATCACATGTAGAGTAGCTTAGTGTATCAGAATAATAGTATTCTGTGTGAGTGTGTTCAATTAAGTTTATGCAAACAACAACACATGGCATGGTGAACGGTTGTACAGACATCTATGTGTCTCAAGAGTGGCTGCAGAATATGCATGTTTGGTATCTAATATGAATAGATGCCCTAACAGAGATTTTTGTTTTCCCTTTAGCAATTAGTTAATGAATGCTGAACTGAACCAAGAGATCCAGGGTGTTGCAACGGGGGCAAGACAGAGCAAATTTGACCCAGGGCATCTCTGGAGTGTGAAGCCAAGGTATTTATAGCGGAATGTGATTCAGATTCTCATAATTCCTAGCACCTTTCTCCCTGGTATTTTCTACAAGAATTTAGAACTAATGTTTACAGTATTACACAGTAGAATTAGTCCCCTAACTCCTGTCAGCATTAGTGGATTCGCATACAGGTGAACTGGGCTACGTCTACTGGCTAGACACCTCTGCACTTCCACAGATCAAAGGAGGTATATTATGTCCTACGCCCTTGTTATTTCTTGAGGCGTATGGGAATGTTTCCAATTTAAAACAAATCCAAACCTCTAAAAAGGCGTGCTGAAGTAAGGTTTAGTCACTGTGACCCAGACAAGAGCTTTAAGTAGACAGCCCACTTCCTTTGACAAAGTCAGGAAACCATTTACAGGAGTTGCGCAGCACTGTTTACATGACATTTCAGGGCTGACACACAGTCATTCTGTGCTTCTGGGGACAGAGCCCAGCAAAACTGCAGCTTCCAGATTATTCCAGTAAATTCTTCCTTGCTCTCTTCCCATTATGCAAGCAATAGATTCAAACCCAAGAAGTTTGATTTTTCCCTTCTGCTGAAAAAGTGCAGAGGATTAGTGTATCACGTCATTGAAGTGCAGAAAGCCAGGCCAGTATGCCAGCACTGACTAGGAAATGAAATAAGCACTGTCCCAAAAATGCAGTGAGGAAACTGAGGCACCAGGAGGTTAACCTTCGGCTAGACCGAAGTCACGCAGGATGCCTGTGGCATTGCCAAGAATATTATTCAGATTTTGCAGTTCCCAGTCTTGTAACTTAACCGCAGTAGAAAACCTCAGGTTTTCTACTTTTTCTCCAGCTTTGTGGGTCTTTCCCAGTTGCTGCCAGGTTTACCATTGTAACCAAAAAGAGCATTAAGGATTTTATAACTTAGCAGTTGCAAAAGGCATTAGCCTATAACTCGATATAGCAATCGTTAGGCTGTGTGATGTCTTTAACAAAGCCTGTATTATGGGCCAAGCTGGTAGCACTTTCCAGTATTGATGTTGTCTGACACTTCTCATTATAAGAGCCTGTTTTCAGTTGCTTATAACTTTCTTATACTTGGATTGAAATTTTCCACACTGGATGTCTGCCTAAGGCTGAATTTTTGAAACTTCTTAGCCCAAACAGTAGCCATCTTTGAGAACCACAGTAATGGAAAAGGAATTACGTTTAACATCTGAAAAAAATTATGTGAGCTTTCATTTGATAGCACTTCCATGCTCTGCACTGAGAGCACAAACTCTGCCAAAGACGTGACGAACTCTCTGTCAAGGAGGCATCTTGTATTAACCTGGGGAAACTCTGTCCAAAGTTTACTCAGCTTTGAAAAGAACCGTGCAGGTTGCATGTGCTAGAGATCTGGGCACCTCAAGATTTTATTCACTGTTCACCTGTGAGTGGTGTCAGCAGGTGGGAGAAAGTTGATTGAAATGCAAAGGGCAGGAGGTGACCAGAGAAGGACAAGCAGTTTGGGGAATGACAGGAGATCCAGCAAGGGAGGGAAAGCATTGGGGGTCTGGGGGCCCAGGACTGCCCATGTCCACCAAGAAACCTGGCAGTGAATGCAGAAAGTAGAAAGAAGCTGACTGACAAGGCCAGGGGGGTGGGAGAAGCAGATTAGCTGAGCAGGTTGGGAAAGGAGGTTGCTAATGGCACAGGGTGGGAACAGGACATGACTGAACGCCAGGAGGGGAGGGAAGGGGGGAATGACTTGAGGAAAGACAAGCAGGGGGACAAGGCTCAGAGCAGAGGGCAAGGTGAGGGCTTGCAGGCCCTGAAAACTGGGGTAGGAAACGGAAAGGTGGAGACTGCTCTGTCTAACGGGGTAGAATGAAGTGAGCCAGAAGTGCAGAAGAACGAATGCTTTTGGACAGTGGGAAGGACACAACAACACCTGCAAAGGACTCCTGAGTCTCACTGGTGCCTTCCTTTCAGCAGAACATCTGAAAACATGTAGCTGCCCCTCCCCAGCCCCTATATATGTGACAAAACTCCATTCTGCTCAGTTAACTGCGTAAGAAAGCAAGTAGAGTTTTGCAGCAGGGGTCTGAGACCCCATCCTCGCTGATGCAGATGTCAGCATCATGCCTCTTAATGCAATTTTTCTATCTTTTTAAACCGAGGAAATTTCACCCTCCAAAATGTGGTATGTTATAAAGACTCTCATTCAGCCACATGAACAAGAGATGAAACAGTTGCACAGAACAATGTTCTACCCAAATTTTCCTAAATGAAGCACTTCAGTGCATAACCTTGCTAAAAATCCTTTAGTGTACAGTTTTCTGTGCAATATTTAGTAGCACAGAATTCTGTTTTAAGCATAAGTAGGCAGACATTATGTGGTTTTTGATGAGGTCCTGGACAGAAACCAAAAAAACTTTCACTTCATGTGATACCATAGAACTAGAAAATCCTGCAGGTTATCCTTTTCATCCTTTCCCTTCTTCTACACGTCAGTTTTTGTGGACTATTTTAATAGACTCAGCATATTTCACTTTTATTTATACATTTCTTAGTTTGACTAAAGTGCAATTTTATTCTGAAAAGTGAGGCATATTTTTAATTACTTAAAATATTTACAACTTAAATTGTTTGACGCTCCCCAGCCTCTTTTATGCCAGTTGGGAAAGCACCTGGAAGCTTAGAGTTCTCTTTCTCTTTTTCTTTATTTTCACTTCAGAAATATTCTGAAAACCAGGACTCATTCCCCACTCACTCATTCCCACCCCTGTATCATATTCTGTCACCCTCTCTGTTTTGAAAGGGTGCGTGAGGCAGGATACAAATTAGGTCACTGAAAAGAGGCAGATTAAAAATAGCGTGTGCTGGCAGTGAGCTGTACCTTAACGCTGCGAACAGGAAACACACTGGCTTTGCCTCCATAGGAAACGTATTGTCTGCCCACACCTTCAGGAGACACAGCTTTTGCTTCCTTTAGAAAAGATTAACTTGTCCCTGTGTGTCCAAAGGGAACGGTGCACGGTTTAAATAGTCCTTAGCTTTCAGTCTCTTGTCATCTTGGCATTTTATTAGTTCTTTGGTCACTACACTAAGAAATGTACCCATAAGTGACAGATGTCAACTGACACGCATTAGAAGCTGACGTGCACTGCTGAACTTATTAACTAGATATCAAGCAAGTGACCATTTCTGCTCATCACTACACAGAAGTCTGTGACTAATGCCAAAACTTGCCAGATAGCCATATCTTAATGTCCAGTCACTTCTTGAGTTTTGAGTTTTACAAATGCAAGCATTTATAAATTTGTGCTTGAGTTGCTTAACTTGGCTAAGTTACCTTTTTTGTCCCGTGAAAAGCTGAGAATGCCATCAGGATACTTGCATGCATGAATCCTGAATGTTATTCTGATCAGTTAATGCTTCTGCGCAAGAAATATAATATTGGGTAATACATCTTCCTAAAGACCATTCTGAAAAATATGAGCAAATAATTGCCTAATTTGGTGATCTCTGTTCTTTCAGGTGGGATTCCTCAGGGGGAGAGCCTGCTCCTGAGTCTGGCACGTTGCTTGCGGTGAGGCTGTCAGCGGTCGCTGAGCCAGGACAGACTCCTGCTCTCTCCTGCATAGCTGTGGTGGCTGTGAAGGGCTAAGAAGAGCAAGGATTAGAAGGTAGTAACCCTACAGAGTAACACTAAGCAGAGAGGGCTCTGAGTGCATACACGTTACATCAGGGTGAGAATTTTAAACTTACATTTCTGTTGATATTTGGAAAGAGATGAAAATTCAGCTGTCAAAAGTGTAAAATCCTGCAGTATACAAAGTATGATACACTATTTAACAATAAAGTGATTGTTATATTTACATGTCACAGATATCAGCTGTGCTGCTGTCACAGCTCTGTCTTCTAAAATGCTAAGAGAGTGCTTGGCTACTGCTCAGATATTAAGGTGTAGCACAACCCTCCTTTCCTACTGGAGGAAGCCAAGGTTGAGGTGGTTCACTCCTGGAGTTTTCCTTCGTGTTTGTGTGGAGGTAAATGGCAGTGTGAATTTACAACACCGAAGGGCACACCTGAGAGACAAGGCTGTCTGCCGTGGTATTGCACATAGTCTCATGTGGACTGGGGCTCTCTCTACCAGTCCCTTATCAGGACTGCCACCAAACTGTGAGTGGCCTTGGGTCACTCACCTCTCTTTCTCTGCCTCAGTTTCCCATTGAGGAGGATACTGGTTTTCTCTTAAAACACATAGAAATGCACAGGATAAATACCCACCGCATCTGCAATATCAGCACAGAGTCAAGACTAGCCTATGTGGCACATGGCCACTTTCTCATTTGTCTCTTTTCCACCCCTGATTACTCTTGACTTCCAGTTATTCTTGAGTCATTACAATTTTACTAAAATCTCTAGCTGTGAAGTGTAGATTATTAGATGATTAGTGGACTTTTGATGACTTTTTAATGAGGCAACACTGTCCTTGAAAAACATATTATAAGCTCTGCTGTTAATTAAGCTGCAACTTCAAAAAATAAGTGTGGGTTAATTAGAAGGTAGGCTCATCTTACAAGGTTTAAATGGATAAATTATTTAAGGCCATATTATTATAGGGTCAAACAATGTACGTTGGTCAGAATTGGAGTTTCATACAAGTATATTCATTTGTTTCTATTTCCTTTCTGTCCTTCCTGTCCTTTGTTAAAACTCAACTACTCTCATAGTGTTAGGGCTAATGTTCTCTCTGCCTGCCTTTGGAAAGGTTTTTTTTTTCCCTTTTCCTTTTCTTTTGACCCCTTTTTTCTTTCCATTTAACAGGCCCAAGTCTGCCTTTAGTCGACATCTCCATGTGACTTCATAACACAGAGCAGTGCAGAAGATATACCTGAAGCAGAGTGTTTACCCCCAGAAGGAGAGAAAGGGCTGGTGACAGAGCTGTCCAGTTTACGCATGAGGCACTTAGCTGTGCAAGTATTAGATTACAAATCAATAAGATACTAAATTTTTTAGGAACAGGAAAGTCAGGTCCCACATGAGGCAGCCATCGATGGAGCAGAAAGCCTTTCTGAGACATAAGCCATGAGACAAAGCTTACATTTTAGGGCAAATTCAGCACCTTTTCTAGAAGTGATTGTCAGTTCTCTCTCCCCTCTTTTTCTCCTCCAAAGCCTTGATGCTGACCCTTATTTAGGTTTAGCAGCATCGTACTCGGTGCTTCACTGAAACTAGCTTAGTAGAGACTGAAGTACTATTCAGTGCATGTGTCAGAGCCAACAACAGGTCCAAAGAAGTTAAATATTTGTCTCGTTTTGCTTTTTAAAAAGGGTGCAGAAGCTCTCAAGAACTACAGATACAAAGAGGCAGAAGAAGAAAGAGCGAGCTGTCTGCGTGGTGAAGAAAAGATGGCAAACAGGCAGACAAATCTCAGGCGTTGGATACAGCAGCATGAAGAGAATTAGGACAAGCAGACAGCTTGGAGACATTCGCCTGCTATATGTTTTGAAAGCGACCCGTTCTTGTGCCTAAGCTGCTGATAGAGACAAATTTCCTTGCTGCCCATTACATTGTAAGGAACGCAGCTGGCATTGAGATCTGTGCCTCACTGGTCCTGTAAAGGGGAGTCTTTGTAGTCGAGAGACGCTTCTGGACAAATTGCACCCTGATGACCTTGCTCAACTCCTGTACCTCGCGAAGTGGAAGTCAGACTGGAGCCTGACGTGTCTACAGATTAAATCTTAGGGGATAGGTGATGCAGAAATGAATCAGGTTTTACATCAAGCTGAAGCGCAGACGAGAGGAATAAGAAGAGTTCTTTGTAGACAGGAAAGGGATCTCCTGGCTACGGAAAACCACCAGGAATTTACAAGAGAACTATCAAATCTTATTGGCGCACAGCAGAACAATCCTTCTTAAAGGCATGTTTCTATTCCTTTTCAGAAAATGCAAATTAAATGTCTCCCCATGGCAAAGTCTAAATTATACCATTCACCTTGTTTCATCCCCATGACAGGCGCTTCACTCCTGTGAGGTCTTTGGCACCAGTCCCCAGCCTGGCCCTAACATCTTCGTCCGTAACTGTTAGCAGCTGTCCACAAGCAGGCCATAATACTGACCATAATCATGGCTGGAACTGCCAGTTCAGACCCACAATGCCACTAAAATGCACCTCTTTTGCTCTAGGTGTAACTGCCCAACAGCTAATTTCCCACCTGGGACATCCAAACGTGCAAATATGCTGCTCCATTACAAGCGAGTTTCTTTACATGGCCGTTAGCTGTGGGTCTGGCCCAGCAGGCAGTACTACGCTCCCTGTCCATAACACTAAACCTCTGCTCTGTAAACCTAGTTTGGGACAACAGCCAGCTCATTTTAGGCGGTGATATGAGACTCACTGCTGAATATCTGTCATCTTCACTTTAAACAAAGAACTACTGTTGATTTGTCTCTTACCTGTTCTATACCCAGTGTTATTGAGATACACGGCGAAGGTACGTGGCTCATGAGTAGCCTGCCATGAGGGAGAAGAGCAGTTTTCATTGTTGGTGTATATGTTGTGGTTGTGCACATACTTCCCAGTCAGCATGGAGGAACGCGATGGGCAGCACATAGGGGTGGTTACAAAAGCGTTGATAAAAGAGGCCCCTCCATTCTCCATAATCCTTCTGGTTTTATTCATCACTTGTAAGGACCCTGCAATGAGAGGTACTGATCATCATTGTGCTGCAAAAAATAGTTAGAATATATTGGCTGCTACTATATCATTTAAAGTAAAGTATCAGTGATTTGCTTGTCTTTGGACATCAGTCTGTACTACTCCGTAGCTTAGGTAATTTTAGGAGAATAAATAAAATTTTTATTACATCACCAAAAATATTTTTCAGGATTCTGGAAATGCATTTCTCTCAGGCTTCAAAACAAAATGAAAACACAGACTAATCTAGAAATGCAATGTTAGATCTTTAGAGCTGTATCAAATTTATAGATCAATAGTTCTTCAACACTGCTGTAGGAAAACAGTATGTTACATAGACTACATCGTTAGTCAATGTGCCAGTAAAATATGTAAAATTCTGAAATTACCAATAATCTGTTACAATTCTTTCCATTTTATCAAATAATCAGAGAGAGAGAAGGAGAGAGAAGAAGAAGGTAAGGGAGGGAGTGAAAGACAGGGGAGAAGAGAGGGACAATTCAGTAACAATTGTTCTAGAGGAAAGCTTCTCTGGACACAGGATCAGCATGTCTGGCTCTGATACTGAAGCACTATGCTCAAAATCAGCTTTTGGGGGATCAATCTGTGTGCAAAAAGTATTGGCAAAACTCAGCACCTTTCTCGAGAAATTATTGATCCTATTCAAAGAACAAAGATACTTTTCGTGTCCTTCAAAACATCTTCATGAACAAGGTGAGACAGGTAGGGCTTGCAGATTTCAGATTGCAGAAAGACTGAGCAGCTCCTGATAGGGTCTGTCAGCGGTCAAACTTTGCTCTTTCTGTTATCCAACAGAGCAGAGATTGAACAAAGAGGGTGAACCATGGATACGGCAGTATGTGTCCAGGAAACAAGTCTGTGAATTGCAATACTTGCATAATTTTGAAAGTAAAATGAAGTTTCTGGATTTCTACTTTCTTTTTTCCCTTTTTTTTGTAATTCATTTTGCACAGTTCACAGCAGTGGGATTAAATTTATATTAATTGATTCCACTGACACAATCAGAGTTTTTCTGGGTGGTTTTGTTTGGGTCACTTGAAAACCAAATTTTAAAAAATTATTTATTTTAAATATGAAAGACATGTCTGTCAAACCGCAAAACTGCCAAGGAGACTGAACTTTAGGTGTAAGCAGTAAAATCCTACAAATGATTTTTTACTAGTTAAAGTTAAGAATGCTCTGTTTTGTTTTGGGGCTAAGGAGTCAATTCAGACTATGAAATCTTCTGCATCAGAATTGTTTTGATTAAAAAAAGGTAGAGGCACTTAGCTCTTCAGCATTTCCAGTGCCAATGCCTGTGTTTTTAAGGATACATTTAATACCCTGCATATAAGTCACCGTCATTTTGGACTCTTTCGTCTTTCACAGTACCTCTTTTCTAAATGCAGAGCATCTGCATTCATGCTTTCCTGAACTCAATACAGACAAAACCCTGGTGTTTAGAGACGTGGAGAAGCAGGAGAGGAACTGAGAGGTCTCTGAACACAAAAGGTCTCCATTTGTATGAGTGGGACCATTTCACTGAGTTGTTGATTAAAAGTCAAATGAGAGATCATCCTTACTCTACGTGTCTTTATCTCAGACCCCAGGCTGGCTTTTTCTTTTTAGTTTTTGTTTTGTTTTGTTTTTGCCATAGCTCTCCCCATCTTTGAAATGTCACAGTTTATTACTGAGAGCTCAGCTGTAAAGTGCTTGTAGGTCCTCTGATGCAAAGTGCACTGTTCAGGTACACTAATGCATGTTAACAGCAGCAGAGCTGATGTGCAGTTTCAAGACTCTATGCATTATAAATGAATAGTTGTTAGAGCGCTTCCTCGTTCCGCTGCTTGGTCAGCCCTTTGCTCTTGCAAACTGGCTGTTTATGAGTAAGTTTTTCCTCCAGGTATGCACTTACTGACACTGATAATAGATTTAGCCCCTCTGGAAATTCTGGAATAGGCACTTCAAAGCAGGTAAGACTTCCTCATTTGGAAAACAAAACATAAGTAGGAGATAAAACTTGCTGATACAAGCTATAACCCTTCGCTGTCTGTAGCTCTCCTCACAGCTTGTGCTCTTTACCATCTGGCCCACAGTCTTGAGGGTACACGTACTCAGGCACTGTCTGACAGCAGGACACTCGCACTCTACAGGACCAACTGGTGAGCACCTGAGGGGAACCAGATAACCAGGAACGGCCACTTTGGACACAGAAGTTAGCAAGTTTTGTCAGGCAAGAAATGCAGTGTCACTTCTCAGTGTATTGTCGTATATCAAAAAATATGTTTGGTAAACAAGGTTTCATAACAAGTCTTAAAGTTGCTATGGTTTTTCTTCCAGGTGTAACACAGGTGGATATCTCTACAAAAGGATGGCTAGAGCCACCTTGTCTTTATTTGTGTTGCACGCAATGCCCCAGCAAGGTGATGGACTTTCCCAGATCTCAGCACATATCCCCATTTTTTCAGTTTGTATTGTTAAGTGCTCGGAAAGATCTAGTGAAGATGGAAAGCAAACCAGGCAAATTACGCCTAATATGATCCATTACATCCAGATGATGCTGTGATCTCTTCACCCACTGCAGTACTCAGTGGATGGTTTATATGGATTTCAATGAGCAGTGCATTAGGCTGTAAACAAGGGTACAGAAAAAAGTAATTGTCTCAAATGGATTTTTCCCTCTTTTTTTTTTTTTTTTAAGCCTTTTCCCACCTCTCTGACGTCTCAAACAGCTCTGGATTAGAAACACTGAAACTACCAATGTATTCATCAGTTTTGTCTCCTTTCTGATGTTATACAAGGTATTACTCACAGTGAGGAATATGAGAATGATTTCGGAGTCATGCTTCGATGTACTGATGCATGCAAATGACAGAGAAGCTGGGGGAAATATTTAAGAGTGACCAAAATGTTGGAAATACCTGTATTCATGCCTGAACAGACTACGGACCTGACCTCAGTGAGAGCTGAGGCCACTGCCCTGAAGAAAACAGCAGTGTGTTGTACCCAGGAGGGAAGTAGTTCTGGGTTCTGGGAGCTGGTGCTTTCCCTTGAGCAAGATGCCCATTTGCCTCAATGTCAGGCAGTTATACCTCTACCCTCAGGATCTTGGTGGGGGAAAGAAAGGGCACAGAGGCACAATTTAACCAGACATTTCCCAGCTTCTGCACCCAAGTATTTGCCGAGTTTCTTCAAGAGCTGTGGGCCAGACGGCTTTATACAGCTGAAGTTGCCATCCACCAGCTGTTCCGTAATATCCTTCCTCTGTGCCACATTCCTCTCAACATAGATAGGAACTGACTGGAGCTGTGAAGCAATTTGTGGGCTTTATCTGATAAGTGGAATGAGATAGCAGCTCTGCTGAATTTCTCTGCATTCAGAATGCAGAACTCAGAGGGATGGTTCAGGTCCACAGGAAGGTGTGCGTACTCCTATGCTTTGAGCACTAACTAAATGCAAGCTCCCTGCCTTCTGCAGTTTTACTTCGGATAACTTCCCTATGTATGATTTGCACTCAAGCAGCTGTATATTTTGCTTCGGTGCTTATACATGCCCTGGAGACAAATCCCTCCTGACTGAAGTCTATAATGTACCTTATATGCTTTTATGTTCAAACATTCATTTAAAACAGCTTTTAGAAATGTTTGTGCTGGGAATACAATAGTGAATAATCCATATTGAGAGATTTTCAGCCTTGTGATTTTTGGATACCAATGCCTAAGCTTTATTCTGTTTGTGGCAGAAACTGTTACTTCCCACTGACCTTTGGGAAACTTAAGATTTTTCTCAGGAATCACTGAAGGGCGAGGGGATAATTCACATGTGGAAAACAGCCTGGCTATATTTTTCAAGTAAGTAGAATGATTTATTTGCAGAAGTGCGAATAACGCAGTACATTAAGTCTTGGGGCTGAATCCTATTTCCTGTGAAATGATCTATGAAAAGGGGAAACCTGTGCCTTCGTTCAAGGCAGTGTGAATGCATACCCAGCCAGGCTATTGCTCAACTGCTTCCTAATAGGAGCCAGAGCGCCCTGCAAACATCCAGAGCAGCTTTCGAAGAGAGGAGCTCCACGATATGAACAAAGTGGCTTGCCACACGCTTCCTCCTCTTTCACCACTTGCAAACCCTCTCGCAAGACTGAAGACAACAAGTCAGTAATGTTGTGCAGAGACGTGTGTCTGCTGACCTGCCTTCCCCGGTGCCCTGGAGAAAGTGGGCTCTTTTGGACCACAAAACAGAAGGCATGACTTGACCCTTTTCACGAAATTTTCGGAATGACTCTGTCAAGAAGGAATGAATTCCTGTTGCAACAGCTGTATTTTAGGCCAAAAATAAAGTCTGGAACAGCCATTCATTAGGCAGCATGGCTAAACAGAGCAGACGTTTGAAAGAGTGAGAAGTAAAAAATAGAAGATGTGCTCAGATTTAAGGGCCTGGCCTTGAAGCTCTGTTTCATGAAAGCACTCACTCTCAGTCATGAAATATAGTTTATCAATTATGTTCTCATAACCCTGAAAGACAGTAAATTATAATTGCATCATGACAAATACAAAAATGCCACCAACTAAAGAACTGCTTTTAGACCACTTCTTGTCTACAACTTTGTGGTCGAAAGTGTGTGATTTTAGATCAAATGAACTATTCTGTTGTAAGTTTTCTGGAATGAAGCATTTTGACTTTTCAATGTGCTATGGAATTTTGTTTAGATATTCACTATACTTTTTAAAAAACCACGTCTTTCATTAAAGAACACTCAGAATGCATGATTTAATTTCAAATTGATATGCCATTTTATCACTTTTTTGATCTTACCTTCCACCCCCAAAACTAAAATATTTGCTTGGGGGTAACCTAAAATGATCCTCTTTCTCTCCTTGATTTTTTGCTTTGGGCAGTGAACCAAAAAATCAGTTATATGCATTGCTACCATTAATATCTTTCTAACTTACTTAATGGAAAACATTCAAAGGCCTCCTGGAACATCATCCAAGTGTTTTAACTTTTTCCACCCTAAGAAAAATGTGCGAAAATCACTCCTGGCTGGTATGTCCAGGTTATGCTCAGATATTTAGTGTACTTGTGAAAGCAAAGCTATCCTTTTTTTATACATACAGGATCATTTTAAAGCAGACGGATTTTTAAACATTTTAATAATTCATAGAAATATTAAGCTTATGCCCTGAAACCAGACCAATTTGTCTGTGCGTATAACCATGTCAGATGACATACATGCATGTGACAAATATGTGGAGAATAGATACTCACCTATACAGCACAGAGGGAAAGTTTAATCTCAGAAGGCTCGAATTTTCAAATGCTACAGAAAGTCACAAAGTGAAAAACAGCTTTTGATGCAAATTTTTTACCTGTATGTCCTTACACGTGGTATTAAATCTTTTTGTGGTGGTGATTAAAGCCTTCCATGGTGAATTTTTGTAAGCATATGTTTCCTAAAGTCTGTAATTAAATGTGGTGAATGCTATTAAATAAAATTTGTTAACTCATTTTCCAAACATGTCCCACATTCTGATACTGTTATACGACCAGTACGTCCTTTGAATTTAAAGTACTTTCTGCTTGGGAGAAATTGCTGAAAGACAGGTGACGAAATGAAGTAGCAAATAATTATTATTTCTCACCTAGCTCCACATCTTGATCATCTGTGAGCACAAGGATGATGTTTGGTCTGATATTTTTTCGCTCCTGCTGCACACGTCCTCTGAATCTCGGGGACTTGATGGCGGAACAGTGACTTGTTAGCAGTTCAGTACTGAGCACTGCCAAGATGAGTGCAAACCAAGAAGACTTCATAGTAGTTCCAGTATTTCAATGAAAAGACTGATCCAGAAGTGCCTGAGCTCTAGTTTTCAAGACCTGTAGGGAGGAAAAGAAATTCTCTTCAAGCAATAAATAAACTTTCAGTCACACAGTGAAAGGATGACACTTAGGGAAGTCAAGCCTGACACATACCATTTAACATGATTATAAGCCATATTGTTGAATAAGAGCTATATTCTGTCATTTTCTAAGAATAAACTCGGTCATTCTGCAACTACGCTTTCTCAAATAATTTTCGCTTAAAGTCATGCTGCTGCCTGCATTTTGTATAGGCATGACTTCTGGTATACTCCTCACAGTGCTCCTTCTCTTACACCCCACGCTTCTTTTTATGCAACGTGTTCCTTACATTCAGTACCTGGGCACAGTCAAAAATTGCTGGGATGCAGACGTGTTCAGAACATCTGTAGGAGGAGCCCTGTAAGGAGAAAGCAGAATCCTTGTCAGTCAAAGACCTCAGCACTGTGGCTGTGCATCAAAGTCTCCAGAACTGTTCGTTACAGCTTCTTTCTCTGTCCTGAAAGAAAAGAGTAGAAAAAATTTGCATTCCCCCCGGCTCATCTACTTAATACCATACCTACACAGCGGTTAGAAGGCACCTTGGCTGCTAGAGATAAAAGACATATATATATAATGTCAACAAATGCAGGTGCTTTTCCAGCAGATTCTGAGAATAAGAGTTAATTCCAGCGTATGGCACCTGGCAAGCGGTAGAGCTATTTTAGGTTAACTCACCTGCACGAGCGACTAAACCCTTACAAAGCAGAGGGGAGAGCGTGGCTGTCATTTGCAATCTGCATTGGATCACTACATGAAAAGTCATCTTCCCACTGACAAGAAAGCTCATATTAAGTGACGGTCCAGATGATCTTACCCAGCATTGTGAAAGAGCATAACTGTCCCTCAATCAATCAACGACGAACCTGAGTGCCTCATCCATAATGCACAGTACCTCTGGCACAGCCTTGTCCTCAATACTCCGCTTCCAGACTCGGCTCAGTACATTATCAGAACCCCCTCTCCGTGCCTGTCAGTCAAACAGCTTTGCTTTTGTAAGACCTGATGCAAGCACAGAGGCTTGGCTTTGCTGCAGCAGGTTTAAACCTGCGACTGAAAATGACTGATTGGCCCGGAGAGGAATGGGTAGCTACTTACACTTTAAAATTTTGGTATTACTGATTGAAGCTCTGCAAAACCATCCTGTTTGACAGGAGAAGGGAGGGGACATCTGGGGGCAAAAAGGAAGGGGGTGGGAAAGAAACCATGGTGTCATGCCTCCTCCCTCCAGGGTATTGACCTGCCACCTACATTCCTTCTGTTTTTATTTTGGGACTATGGATAAAGAGCGGTGGTGTCCATTAATATGAAAACCCCGCAAAAGCACCCAAGCCCAAGAACATTCAAGAGTTCTGCGCAAGGGGAAGCCTGCATGGGAATTGGGGTGCACACTATATAATGAGGCTGGAGCATAATTCACGAGAAGATCTGTGCACCCGCACCTGAGACTTCATATTCAGCTGTGCGACATTAACTACAAACAGATTAACAAGCAGAAATCATTTAATGAGAGCAACACAGAAGACAAAGGGGGCCCCATCACTCACCTAAAAATGCGTTAATAGGAAAGTGCTCTAAATTTCAGGGGAAGAAGCCATAGGAGAGGGAAGGGATGGGACTTGGTCTTGGACTGCTAGAAAAAGGATCGTGTTCTTGTTTTCACATACACCTTTTATTTTAAGCTTCGCAAGCTAAACAGTTTCATGCTCCTCACTCTGGCAGGCTGTAATTACACCAGAAGAGTGTGAATGTCTTTAAAAGGAAAATCCAAGTGTCTGTTGCAGAGAAATTCTGTCTTTCATTGTCTCCACACCAACAAACAGTCCAGCCTCCGACTCACTTTAGAGCACTGTAAAGCCAACACAGGGGATTGGCATTTAACGTTGAACACCATTTTGGTGATTACATAACATTCAGGTAAGTAGACTGGAAGTCTGCAATTAGTCTGGACTGACTTTTAAAAATACTTCAATTTCCATGTATTTGTTCTAAGTCACATAAAAGCCGACAAAAGCCCCAAAGAACAGGGCTACCGGAGAAGTCAGCCTTCTGACAGACACCAGACACCACATGCTCTTTGTGCAAAAGTGGAAATACAATTTCTCTAAACGTCTGATCTTTAAATAGCAAAACTTTGACTCACCTCACGAAGCATGAAAGGCTAGGTGAAGTGAGACTCAATGTTTAGTTTCTTACCTCAGTCGTACTGTACAGCAAACTTTTTCAGACAATGTTGACCCAGAAAGCACAGTCATCCTGACTGCACTGAGCAAACATTGGTACCAACGTGTTTGAATAATCCCCCACAGTATGAAACTGCAAGTTCCTGACAATTACACCTCAGTGTTAATAAAATTTACACTAATTCAAATGAACAAGTATTCTTCATTTCACCCTCTTTGGGCTGTATTAGTTAGTTTTG
Source organism: Opisthocomus hoazin (assembly GCF_030867145.1). Classification (NCBI taxonomy): domain Eukaryota; kingdom Metazoa; phylum Chordata; class Aves; order Opisthocomiformes; family Opisthocomidae; genus Opisthocomus; species Opisthocomus hoazin. Next base: position 39,647,899 of record NC_134416.1, read on the forward strand.
AAAAATCCTTTTGCTTTAGCTAGTTAGGGCCACCTTAGGCGAGCCTTTTCTATGAAAAACAGCATGAAGGTTTCTTTTCCAATTCTATTTTTTTCCGCTTGATGGATAAAGGAAAATATCGGGACAGATCTACGCACATAAAATTAATCATCCAAGTTTCATTGAATGGTTCTTGCACAAGAGCACAGTAACGCCACCTTTTGCTGCTCGTAACTATTTCAGTTTTGCGTATGACAAATCTTTATCAAAAGGTGATCTTTGACAACTTGTCCTTTTACAGCCTGTTTCCCAGTCTTAGAAGGATACGAAGCGAAGAAAACTGTCAAAATACAGGCTTGACAGAGAAGACAAGGCTGCAATGTTTGTGTTGAATACTGGCTGCTAGTCTACAAGTGCCCCTATAGACACTGTAATTTGTCTTGAGAAATAGACAAAAATAGGCGAAATTCTAAAAGGGACCTTTACAAATTCATGTGGCGAAGTAAACTTCAATTTTTTTGTGTAGTGTTCAGAAATCAAGACGGTACTATAAAATGCTTTTCTCTAGCCAAGTAAACAAGTGCACATCATAACTTCTATACATGCTATTTGGAAATTTTAATTATATTTTTCCTATAGAACATACCTATGACAATTGAAATGTGGTCAGTAAACAAATGAAACCAGAGAAATCCAAACAAACTATTTTCCCTCATCTAGATGCAATTTTTTCTTTAAATCTTTTTTGGTTTTTTTTTTCCACAGGAGCACAGATTCATAGTTTATACTTACCTTTCATGGGATGAAACCTGAAAACTTGGATCTTTAGTTGTTTCTATGCTGCTAGTACTATACCAGGCAGTTCAAGGACTCGTTGGCATGGAGAATTAATTACCCATGAAACATTAATTACATTGGCAGGGCACTGCAAGGAAGGGCTACAGTGCCACTTCGTGTGATGTGGCATAAAAAAGATGAGGGCTTGATTTCTAGGTCTCTTAAGAGAACATCTTTCAGTGTCTAGGAAGAAAAGCAAAAGGCAAAATAGTATCTTTTGAAACCATTCATAGATTTTATATTCATTTTGGCCAAGAAGTGTTTAAGATTTTTCAGTGCATTGGCTGAAAGTGCTTAATTTGGAACACAACAAAAGATAGCCTGTTTACAAAAAAGAGCATTATCCCTTTGAAAATTCACTGTGTTTTCATGTCCACATTTTTTAGTATGTTCACTTAAAGTGCTATTTTGTGTTTGGCCAATGAAAATCTCTCCAGAACCATGCACTTTGTTTATGAAACAGGGCACTGAGTATTCACAAGTTTAATCCATTATAAGCTTTCAAGTTGTACAAACTTCTTCGTATTTAATACTCTACGAAGTGGTTTCCATGTATCTTTGCACAGGGAATCTGCCTTACACGAACAGATTTCTTTGTTGTTTGTAAATATGAAATGAAATGCAGGGATAATGAGTAACGATACTGGACGTATGTCTGTCCCTCATACCATGGGCTATGCAATGCCCCACTTCAGTAATTCATGACCAAGTGGTAAGAAAGGGTAAAGAACTTTGTCTTCTCTGCACCACAGAGTTGGTGTTTTCTTATGAGCATGAACATCAAGGACATCACACTATCCATAGACATAGATTAAGGCCCGCTATTCAAGCAGCCTTTCCTTAGAAACAAAAATGGATTAACTCTGGCCAATAAAGGAAACAGCAGTAAAAATAATACTACTAGTAATAATGTGGACTGTGATTGTGGAGCTTAAGAACCAGAATTCCAGTTTCTGTTCCTCTGATATTAGCAATAAATTTGCCCAGTGAATTGAGAATATAAGGTACTATGGGGATCCTAAATCAAGAAACTCCTAATGCGGTAGCAATTTTGTGGTTAAGAGTTTTGTTCCTCATTACTATCCAGTATCCTACTGATTATTTCTTTGTACTCAGATTTTCCTGCCTCGTCAAAAGTTGACGTAGTTTTATGTAATTAAGATATAGTCCACAAATGAATATTTTTCTACTTAGGACATTTTTAGGATTTGCTGACAAGTGCTAGGAACTTGCACAAAAATATTTCAAAAGCACAGAAAAGAAGCACAAGGTCTTGCCATTGAGAGTGATAAGTTGCCCCATTTGCTTTATACAGAAGATCATCTTGGATAATTTCTTCTTACAAGTTTCTCTGATAAATAAATGGCTCAAGCCTCACAAACAAACAAAACCTCAGCTATCTATCACCACAAGAAACTGAGCTTTCCTTCCTCACACGGAGCAGAGGAGCATTATCTTCCGATGTATTTTACCTACAACCTCCTGACTTGACAGTTTTAGCTTTAATGAATATTTTTTACAGGAACATGACCCCAGTGTTCTCTCGTTCCTTAAAAATCAATGAAGTAGAAAGACAAAGGACAACAAGAAGAATTCTCTTCGTTCATAAAAAGCAGAGTAGGGATTCTGCTATTACCAGGGTTTGTAACTTCCAATATGGCCTTGGATGTTGGTCACGTTGGTGGGCACCTGGTCAACATCACCTCAAAAACCTGCCAGTCTGCCTGTAGTGCCAGAAAGCACTGTCATTGGTGCCATGTGAGCTGGAAGTGTCTTCACCCACCTGTGCCCCTACAAAGGTCAGATTCAGTGGTTTACACATACCATTTTCAGTTATTTCTTTTAAAGTGAAATGTGTCCACCTAGCAATGCTGCTGTACTCGAGAACATTTTGCATATGTGGAAACTCAAAGGTGAAAGTGAGTGAAAGGGGTTTTCTCAGTCACACATGTACGGCTTCTGTGAATCTTTGCTGTTTATGTTAAAGAGTGGATGGACCTCTTATATTCTCAACTGGTCTATGCTATGAATCATAACAGGTGTGCAGCTAGACACCCGACAAAATTAGTAACTTCAGGAGATTAATTGAGCGAAGATTGTGCAGACAGATTGAAATTACGTAACAAAAGGTCAGGGAGGCGAGATGTTCATCTGCACCAAAGTAACCTAGCCGTTCAGAAGTCTTAAATCTCTCCATAAATCATCTTGCCCTGAAGACTAAAGGGCTGTAACAGCCTACAACAAGAAGAACAGCTCTCAGTTTCACTAATACAGTGAAGCACTTAAGTGGAAAAAGCTGTTGACAGATGACTCTTTTAAGTTTAGTAATGTTAGTGCTCTTCTCACATCTTACACTTCCATCCTGTGTTTAAAAAGGCAAACACTGCAATCTCGGACTGCCAGGGATGAGCGCGTAAATCTATGGGTCAGTTTCCTCTGGATATGTAGAACCTGCAGCCATGGGAAACACATTTACAGTACAGCAGAAGTCAGGAAAAAGCAAGACCTACCATCTCTTCTTAAAGGTTAATCCTCTAATCTTAGTTGTAAAGTGTAGGATTTACAGTGAACAGAAAGAATGTAGTTCCTATCTGGGTCTAATCTAATCATTACCTACTGGATTTCCACCACACTTTACTAATCAATCAGTTATGTGCTCACCTTCCAAATGTAATCTGTGTATTACAATGATGTATCATCAGTGCCTCAGGCTCAATTAATTTAAAGTAACTATAATTTAAAGTAATTGCGGGCAGGGAGAATCATAACCTTATATTACATTTTTACATTGTAATTTTGCAAACAGTTACAGACAGGAAAGGAAAAAGCCTGCAGTGACTTGAAAGTATTGGAAGTATAATGCACACTTGCTAACACACTTTTATAACTTTGTACAGGTTAATGAAAGTTCTTAGCAGATAAAAGTTTCCAACACTTCGTATGTCAGAGTAAAACAACAATCTGCAGTAACATTTTAAAAATACATAACTATAGAAGAAATTACCCATCTTTGAGAAAAGGAAAATACTTCTTTGATTTTAACGGTGTTAACATAGTTGAAGAAAACATTAAAGAAAATTATAAATAATAATTTTATATTAACTTCAATCTGTGAATTTTTTAAAAGAAAATTTCTGCATATTTTTAGTGAGAAGAGTGCCTACTGCTGAGTTACAAACTTCTAAAAATATACAATTACTTAAATTTATTTCTCCCCATCTGATTTACTTTGTTTTAGAACTTCGTATTTCAACACAGCCAAGAAGTGCACTTGTCATACAAAAGAGCCTGGTATAATTGAGCCAGATGACGTGCCCCACAAGTAAAATCAGCCATTCATGAAAGCTGGTCACCAGAGGCCATTTCAAACAATGCACATTTCAAAGTAATCTAAAGTAATCCCTTTTCTCTACTGATTTGGTTTCCAGGCAGTCTTAAGCACATGTGTGAAGCAAACAGGAGGCTTATTAAAACCTGATGTTATATTGGAAGTTATAATGCCATTGCCTTGTGATTGAATTCCATGTCTGTTAGTCTTCAAAGAGAGGGAAAAAAATCAATTAAATTTATATGCTTATTAAACATGAGTGTCATGATATGTGCAGTTTATTAGCACTTGCTAAATAATTAAGACCAAGAAAGATAATTAGATGTGCACTAGGCTCCAAACAGGCTTCTGATATCAGATTTTTTTTTGTCTTTAAAGAAAGTGGCTTTGAAGCTACCAGGTAATCTAATTGCTAAAAGACTCCAAATATTTTTGAAAGATTATAAAGTAACCTCTGTGTATGAAATAACCTCTGTGTATTCCATTTTAAAACCACATGTCTTTGCCATATCTCTGCTCACTTCAGCAGTGTGGGGCTTTATGAAAACATACCATACAATATAACACACTGACAGTTCAGTGATCCAGTAAGCGGTCTGGAGTTGGGAGATCATATCACAGAGCTGAACAACAGTGACACAGTTTGCACATTTCTTTAAGTTCCTGTTGAAGTCCACTGGCTTTAGAAACTGTGCAAGAGCATAGCTTTTCACATCTCCTTTAGACAGATAATGCTTTCAATTTAAAAAGCTTCCTCCCTTGATATGTTTGCTTCCTCTCAAAGATCTGCAACTCTCTTTGAAAGAGGGATTTTTTTGTTTTTTATTTGGTTAACAGTTTGTCTTTCTAAATAAATGGATATGATTAACTTGAATATGAATACAGCATCTTTAGCACAGAATATCTATGGATCTACGTAAATAGGAGAAGACAGAGAATGCCCCTTTCCTCACGACAATGTAGACACCTCTGTTATCACAGGGACATGTTGAGGTAGGATGTGCCGTCATGTGGGTTGGTGGTCTTGGGTGGAAGCTGAGCCAAATGCCCGGCTGCTCTGGCCACTCTCCTTGCTGACTGCACAGGGGAAGCAGCAGGAGCTCCTGGGGACCAGAGTAGTCTGTGTAAGGGCTGAAGCATGAGGGATTGGTGGTATGAATCTATATAAGTGTGTGTATGTAAACAGGCAGAGCACCTGTACTCCTAGGAAAGGATCTCAGGTGTACTTTTAGCTATAACACAGAAGGATCGACTACTCAGGAACACCACATGAATTTAGATAGGTGCCATCTCCTGGCTAACCAGGACAGTGAGGCAGTTCCTCTTAGTGCTTTTGAAAAACTTACTCTGCTATACTACAGTGCAGAAAGTGAACTTCTTCGTAGCATCAGTACTTTGTGTGCTTACATGCACAGTGATTGTGATTGTGTGCACGTAGATCCACTGTAGATTCCATATGGCATTTGTTGACTTTCTCTTTCACTTCCAGGTCTGGAGACCAAGCCTAAGATTTCTTTTTTTCGTAGTCCCGTCATATTCAAATGACTTTTACTCTCAGTAAGTTCAAGCTGGATTTAATAGGACTAGTAAGACAGAGTCAATGGATCAGCCCTAGTACCATTTTTTAAGCAATATCATCCTTACTAAGTTGCTGCTCTTTGTCAACCAGCTTTTCCAGTCCTGACACAGTATAAATTTTATCTTCACTGATATATATGTAAAAGCTCCTGGACAGAACAAGAAACGTGTTTTTAAATAAGTTCCTCCCTGACAAACCTGTACTGTAGCGAAACCAGCCTACTAATAATAGTAAACAGACAGGCAGACCAAACAAAACAATCTGCTACAAAAAAACAGATGCTTTATACCCTTTTCAGTCATGACCAGTCAGTGAGGAAGTTGTACTGACTTGAGGCACCACCGAGAAGCACATCACCCCTGCTATCAATCTTACTTTTAATCGTCTTTGTAATCAGGAGGCCCCTGGTGTTCCTCAAGTTGTGTTATTAGGGGGCACAAGTTACAGCCCCAGCCCAGGGACTCTGAGGACCTGTGTCTGCTGTCGCAGTACTCCTTCCAGTCCCCTTGTCTCCTGTCCCCTCACTGTCCCACTGTCCCCACTCAAGTACACACCTGCGTACGCCTGGGGCAGATTCAAGGGGTGACCTGCAGCTTGCTCACCGTGGGGAAACTCCAAAAGTCATCTCTACATGGCCATATCCTGCTGAGTGAAAAAAATTTTGCGTGGGAATGGCAGCAAATATGAGCAAGGAATATGAATGATGGATTTTGCTGCCAAACCAGGTCTCCAAGTCCTTACTTAGACTGTGATACATATGTTCTGCTGTGCAAAATAAATGTGTCTGCTGGATTCAATGGGACTGCTCAGCTCCTTAAAACAACCTCCTGCAGGCTCTATGTATCTCTAGTGTAAGGATGCTTTGTGATTTTTGCTGAATATTTCAAAAGAAGCTAACCATCAGTGGCTCAAGAGGAAAGATCAAAATATAAGGAACATCTGGGTACTGAATTTCATCTGAAAATAAGTATTCCTATCAAAAAAGCCTGAAATTAGAGTCGCACTTACCTGTTCAAGGACAGAATATACCATAGACAAGTTATCTGTCTGAGGAATACCAGTTCTCTCAGCCTGAATTCTGGAAATCTGTTCTCAAAGAGCTGTTTGAAAATAATCTTCAGTCTGAGATCTAAAAGACTCAAGAATGACTTGTGAAAATTATTCTGTGAATAACTTTATCTCAGAAAACATTTTGAAAGGGTAGCACATATAAATGCGCCTTCATTTTCCAAGTGAAAATGCCTGCGGAAAGACTTTCTTCATCTTTCAAGCACACGTACAGATACTTTCAATTTCACAGTTCTGGCTTCTGTAGACGAGAGAGCAGTTTTAAAGCACGGGAGATGAAGCTGAATACATTCAAGCACACATATTTTTATTTCCAATGCACTTCTTATTAAGCAAAGTTCCTATTTAGCAATGAAGAGACATAATTTTATATCATCTTTATAAATGATATCTATATCTTGTATCTTCATAGATAGTTAATTGTGAGCCTGCTCAAGAGTCAAGATTGTACTAAGGTGCCTGACACAGCACATATTGAATTGTTTTCTGTAGCAGTGATGGAGCAGGCAGTCAACCTATTAGGTCCCAGCACCTTACAGTGCATTATGCACAGAGAGGAAAGACAGGAATGGAAATTGGTAATCTTTAGGTAGAAGCTTCTGAATAATGCAGAACGGACCAGGAATGGGAAAGGGTGTATCGGAAATGACTCCCAGGCAACAGGCTGGAGATAGAAAGGTTAAGGACAGAACCGTGGTGCTTTTCTTCACTTTGTGCAGGAAAGAATTTGGGAGGCATTCCAGTTTACAGTGATTATTGTGGGGAAACCATCAATGCTTGCTTTACTGGATGTTTTTTTTTTCTGAATGTAGATGAGATGTTCTTATATGAAAGGTGTCTCATAAACTGCATCAATGACTCAATTCAGGAATGCTTAGACCAACATATAGAGAATCCACTTTGTCCTTAGCAGGCTCAGCTGTGAGGTCAGACCAGGCTGCTGAGGGCTTTACCAAGTCAGGCCTTGAAAAGCCCCAAGGATGGACACTGCCCAGATGTTCTGGGGCCCTGTTCCACCACTCGACTCTCCAGAAGGTGAAATTTGTTTTTCCTTATATCCATTCTGAACCTCTTCTCTTTCAATTTATGTCATGTCCATTGTCTCTTGTCCTCCTGCCATGCATGACTGTGAAGAGTGGGGCTCCATCTTCTCAGTGACCTCCCTATAGGCACTGGGGGACTGGCATTAGACCCTCCAAAGCTGTCTCCGCTCCATGTTGAACAACACAGCTCCCACACCCTCTTCACACAGGGCAAGGGTTCCAACCCCCAGTCACCTTCATAGCCATCTGCTGAACTCACCCCAGTTTACTGATGTCTTTTCAGTATTGGGGACCCAGAACTGGACATAGTATTTCAGATGCTGTCTAGCAAGTGCTGTCTCAAATACATTTTAATATTTGTTTAAAGATCTATTGCTATTAGGGAAAAGTGAGCTCATCGAAGTGAAACAAACATTTCACAGGGCCTTTCCTTGTAAAGTGAATGAATCAACGAAGTTTTTCAAGTAATTGGACTGACTGAACACATGATTTTTCTATTTCAGATTATTTCTGAAATTTTGGTGTTATTCTCAGGACCAGGAACAAATAGTGCCATAAAAAAGTTAGATTTGCTATAGTTACAGGCTGACCAAAGTCCTTTGAACTGGGGAGAAGTCTTCTAATTATTTCAGTGCTCACTGCTTCAGCAGAAATGAAAAATGATTTAGACATCATTTTGTGTTTTGTTGGGTTTTGGTTTTTTTTTTTGTTAATAGAACACAGTGATTAAAGCAGTCAGAATTTAGAAAAGAAGTGCAAATTTGTATGTGAGAAAAGAGAGACTTGAAATCCCCTCTGTCCCAGACCCCATGTAAATGTAAAGAGCACATCTGGAATGAAACAAATGATCTGACTGGTTTCTGATGAGCTGGGTGGTGTAAATGTTTCACACTAACCACACTGCACACTCATAGGAGCTAATTCATCTGCCATGAATACATTCCAGTGTATGTTGTCCTTTAAAATAAACAAGCAAAAATGAGTAATTTATCGGGAGTTAAACGAATATTTTTCCAGAGGGACCCCTTCTGTCCCTTATGGCTGATTTTATAGTCTAAATGCCGGCAGTTTAAATGCTACATCCTCTGTCTCACTATGTGAAACAGTTATTGCTTTAAAATATGGAATTTCAAATTTTTAGTGCTGTCAACAAGTTCCAATTGTTCCTGAAAATATCATTCAGGCTGCTTATTAGTTTCTTAGAAGACTGCAAAACTCCAAACACAGAGCTGCAGACAGTGAATAATGATAATTTTCCAAAGCCTCTATTTACAATAGCATTACGTTTGCAAAATGTCTTTTTTTCCAGATTCAATTTAAGAATTTTGATGGAAGGTTTATAACCACAAAAATGTAGCTTTATAGGAAAAGTCTCCTGAAAAAAAAGGCTAATCATAGGCAGCCCTGCATGTTTTAAATTTTACAAGTCCTTTTTATTTCTTAATACCTTAAAATCTATAAAAAACCAGATTATTCTTGAAGATATCATTATGACCTATTAACATCACAATGATTAATGTATTTCCCAGAGTTTTTCTATAGTAGGAATGAAGTTATTAATTTGCATTTGTTCCCACAGAATCTTCCTGATAGTAAGGGTTACTTGTGTAGGCAGCTCCGATCAGAAGCTCTTAGCAATAGATACTCTTTGAGACTGAGGTTGTTTAGACTAACACAGCCTCCAGATAACTTCCCTCCAAAATTAGAGGTGCTTTCCATGTCTTACAGTGATGAGCAATTACCTCTTGGACACAGGATTCTGAAAAGCTCTACAAGAAGGTTCGTGGCATAATCTCCCCCTGCTTTCTGCCCAGACATTTTCCTTTTTGGCAGAAGAATTCAACACTGAACATTAACACTGAAATACTTCCAGACTGAAAATGTTCCTATATTCGTGTGTAGTGTCCTGACGTGCATATCTAGAAACTGTAACTTGCACCTAAAGAAAAGCATGAACACTTTTTTGGAAAAAACACTTACTGTGACGGTGGTGTTAAACAGAGAGGCAGTGCGAAAGACTTCCAAGCTGCAGAAAGGAGGATACCCTGAGAATGCAACATTTTCCTATCTCTGTTCTTTTATTCAATTTTATAATAGGCTTTTGTCAAACTCCTACCTGTCCTTAGCATCTCCTTTAAAAGCAGAGTGATTTCAAGCAGACGATCTGCCCTAAATCTCCTCCGCAGACCTGCAGGATGGGGATCACAGCACCCGTACAGCACATAGCATAATCCACTACTCGGTCACCTGCTCAGGTTACCTCACCTTCTTGTTTTTCCACTTTATTGAAAGCTCCTAGAAACTTACTTCTTCCCTAGCTGGCAAAGTGTGTTTAGATTATAGGCAGGTTAAAATTTGTACAAAAATACACTGAACATTTTGGGGTATGAAGAGAGACAAAGGAATCTGAGATGAAAAATGCATTATGCTACAGTATAATATGGCACCGGATTATGTTTCCATTATCGCCTACATTGAAAACTCTGCTGACCCCTGGTCAGAGGCATTTATCTTAACATCGCAAGTATTTGTAAGACTCTTCCACATTTCTTCACTTCTTTTCTCTCCCAAAACTAGGCTATTATTGCAATATTGAGTTACATATTCAGCTTTGCGTGGAATAGGGCTGGGAAAGAGAGACAGCAAAATGTCTGAACTTGGCATGTGGTTCTTACATTCACTGATATAGTTTTTACACATCTGCAAATGAAATCCTCCTGTTTCCAGCAACACCTATAACCACATTCTCAGGGCACAGCGTGGGCCCTGTGGGCCCTGGCCAGGAGAAGGACACTGCGGGGGGCACCAGGGCAGCCCCAGGCGCTGGGCACCTCCCTGGGACAGCGACTGGCCCAGGCCAGGCTGGGATGTGGGCCCGTGGGTGGGCCGGGCTCAGCAGGGTCCATGGCCTGACAGGGCTGGGGGGCACCCAGGGGGCTGACGTGGGGTCCTGGGCAGTGGGCAGGGAGGTGGATGCCCCAGGGGGTGGGCAGGGGCAGGCAGGGCCAGCAGTACCGCATGGCCATGACATGAACGAGCAACAGCAGCATCGGTTGTAAATGGTTGAAAAAGTATCATCTACCCAGCTGAGCAAGAATCAAAACCCATTATTTGTAACTGCAGAAAAGTTGCCCTAAAAATTGCAATGGACAAGCACATTTCACCAGGAAATTGTTACGGATAAATCCACAGGAGCGGCTATTCTGTGGGGAAGGGTGTAAACAACAAATGAACACACTAAATCACAGAATCACAAAATCACAGAATGGTAGGGGTTGGAAGGGACCTCTGTGGGTCATCTAGTCCAACCCCCCTGTCGAAGCAGGGTCACCTACAGTAGGCTGTAGAGGACCTTGTCCAGGCGGGTCTTGAATATCTCCAGAGAAGGAGACTCCACAACCTCCCTGGGCAGCCTGTTCCAGTGCTCCGTCACCCTCAGAGGGAAGAAATTCTTCCTCATGTTCAGATGGAACTTCCTGTGCTTCACTTTGTGCCCATTGCCCCTTGTCCTGTCACTGTGATACAGTAGAAAGGAGCATGTCACAATCACCGCCTTTACCAGTATGATAAAGAGGGGTCTATTTGTTATAAATTATCTTACCTTCTATGGTTTAATATTCAGTTCAGCAGTCTATACAAAATAAACATCAGTTCTTAACAGTCAAATGATACAGGCTTTGATTTACAGGTGAGGACACAGTGCGAAGGCAGTTTTAGGAAGCAAACAACCGTAACCAAATAGCAAAGAGCTTTTGCTAATACATTTTCTCTTTAGTGTGAAATTGCTTAAAACCAAGGCATCTGATTGAACATAGACAGTGCAATGAATGTCACAAGTTGGCATCTAATACCTGCCTAAGGCTTATGGCTGAAAAACTGCTCCTCATGCTACGTGTTATGGAAATATCCTGTTGAATAGGACTTTTGGACAAATTTTTAACATGTCATTCTCTGTTTGTAAACTATATGTTAGATCTAACACTTTCAGTGGCTTTTTCATGTTTTCCTACAAAACATCTTTCATATAAGTTCTTGGATTCACCGTGCAAAGAATTAGCTAATTGATTATCCCTGGTATCAAAGAAATAACACTGAAACTAAAACAGAGAAGGATCAGACTCGAGTACTCGAGTCCAGGCTAAACTTTCTGTTTACTCTCACACTTGAGGCTCAGATAGAAAACCTCAGCTTTTCAATGTGAAAATACATTTCTATACAATTTCATGTTGTGGAAAGAAAAACAAAAAACACTGGAAGGCCTTTGTTTTCATTGCTGAGTGAAAAGAAAAAATCTGAATCGATGAAAGCTAAACTGTCATCCTCTGGCCAGCTCTACCTTTAATGAAAGACAGAGTGCAGATCATACATGCCTATGATATTAAATGAGAACAGTGGTAAGTACAAGGCCTCCCTTGAAACCCAATGATATTACTGCTGAGGACACTATGCCAGAAGGACTTTCCAAAACTGACACCATTCTGTAATTTACTGTGAATGATGACCTGTCAAGATAGACTGGACCATGAGCTTAGATATTTAATGACCATCCAGGTAAGCCTCCTTGTAGAAGGATTCCTGACTTGCTTCCATTCATCAACCTTGTATTTGAGCGAAGACTGTCTTACACTTAATTCATGGCTTTACTTGTAAACTGATCACACACTATTCAGAAATTATTAAGAGAAATTATAAGCTGACAATGCCATCTTTGGGTCAATGTTCAAAGTAGAACCATGGTTCCACTTACTGCTCTATACTGTAGGAATACAAGACAGAATGTATTTCTTCAGTAATGTATGGTGCATGTTACCTTAGGAGCTAAGTAAGGGTACTGGAAAAGATTTACTGATATTTACTTATTAACTTATACAAAATTTTTAAATGGGTTCATGTTACAGTCTCCATCTGTGTTATGGTTCTCTGCCATATATAAATATGCAACTGTCAGACATTCTACATTTAAATGCTCCTCAACACCGTGCCTTTTCTCTCTTCGAAGACAGAGGGCATTTAAATTGCATAATCTGCAGGGCATTCAGACCTCAGTGATGACAATACCAGTGGGGACTAAAATATGACATATTACTTGCTGCTGTGTTGTGGACTATCGTGGCAGATATATGATCTGTTAACTGGGCATGATGTCATCCACTGCAGCAATTGCAGCACTTCTTGAAAAACTGTAAGCTAGCACAGTTATGCCAGTAGACAAATTTGCTGATCCCATGGTCAGGCAATTGTTATTATCTTGAGATTTTGTTCACAGGTCCCTAGACTACATGCTCTCACAGAAAAAGAGTCCTCACAACATGCTTGTGCCTCAAGGAACAGCATTTGCTGGCATTTGAACAGTAGTCACCATCTGTTGATGCTTTGGTTCATTACTGGCACAGACACAGGTAAGGTGTTCTCTTCTACCCACCGTTACTAGAATTGGTTATGAATCTGCCTAACAATATCGACTGACATCTGAACCTAATTTTTGCTCAAGCACATTTCCCTGACCCTAGCAGCATCAAAGGAGCTTAAAATGACTGTCAGCATAGAGGCAAGGTTCATTACCAGAAAGGAAACCATACTGTAGAAGGAATTACTACTCTAGTGAAATTTCCCCAAGTCTCTTCTATATATATAACACACTGAAACTTCAGTAAAAGGAAACTTCCATTATCTAGTAATCAAAGTTATCTCTACTTCCACAGCCAACTTTTACTGCTGCTGTCAGCTGTGCTGACAGTGAAGTATCTCCCTATCACTTTCGGGAACTATTCTGTACCTTGCAACAACAAGTGGTTTTGATTACCAAATTATTCTTATTAACTAGCCTTCTAGGGAAGAATGTTGACAGTTGAAGATGGGATACAGCCATTAATAAGCATGTAACCTTCTCTATTTACAAACATTTCCTGAATTCTGCAGTTTTTCTCCAATGCTCAGTGGTCATGCATTCAGTGAATATTTTCTGCCTTTTCCCTTCCTCCAAGAAAATCACATAATGTAAGCACATCAAAGCTGATGGCTATAAGGAATTAGCAAGTGATCACCCTGTGGAGGGTCTCTCAGTCTATGAATACTACTAATAAGGCACTAAGTACGAGAGTTTCCTCAATGTATAATTGCTTACTCTTCATCTCAGCAGGTTTTTCTTTACTTAATCATCACCAAAATAACCCATGTAAATCACAAAATGGTCTAGTTGTTTGATCATCCCCTTTCTTTGTGTTAGCCCTTTGATATTTAACCTCCCATTTCAGTCAGCTTTTCAAGGATGTTTTCCAGAGAAACAGTATGTCTCATTTGACGCTGTATTAATCATTTGAAGAGAACATGTATGTTGCTAGGTTGGCAGTAAGTGTATGCGCATGAAAGCAGGCCCAGTCATGGGCCACAATGAGTTCCTTCTGCAACAGACCAAGAGCCCTTCATCTTTATCGACCTAAGGAGCAGGTCAGATATGATGGCTGCTATAATAAAGACATTTCTTGAATACAAAAATGCCTTTGCAGTTAATCACCAGCTAATCAGTATGAAAATCTCAATTTTGTTTGGCTTTAAAATACTTCAAGATAACAGCACAATACAGCTGACATGCTAGAAGAAAGGCTAATACTTAATCTTTTCCAAGCCTTGACAGACATGCATATTAACATCTGACTGGAGATGGTAAGCCTTTTGGAAAACTCTAAGTATCTTTTCACCTACTAAGCAATGACTAACTCCAGAAGAAAGTAACTTGCTCAGGTAAAAAAAACTCTTATGTGTCTATTACAAAAAAAAAGAAAAAGAAAAAGTCTTTGAGGTAAGCAATGGGCTATGTTGTCCCTGTTTTGCTCTGCAAACAATTTTCGTTTCACCTAGCTTGTGAGAGAACAAGCAAACTGCATGCTAACTATAGCACGTTTACCTTTTATTTTCCATGATTTAGCAGATGGTAGTGAACTGTGTGCAAAAGGATGATGAAAAGCAGTAATTTAGGATCCACCTGGATTCAGGTAAAGGGTAGAAACTTTCATGTGAATCACAACAAAAGAAGGATAATGCTTGCACCTTTTTCCTGTCCTGTGGTACCTTACCCAGCCTGACCCAAAGAATAAAACTTCTAAGGCCACCACAACGGATAATTAATACCCTTACACACGTCTATGTGTTATATTGGAGGTAAAAACTTAATCATACTTAAAATAACATTGAAAATTAAATTTGGTATGACAAAATCAAAAGAAGGAAAACCTAACAGAATTAATACTCTTTTCAATAACAGAATAAGCTCTCACCCATAGAGATACACAACACTGTAAAACTGCTCAGAGATTATGGTATGTAAGTTATGTGGTAAATATTATAGGGATCTTAGTTTCTATCCTGCTTCATGGGATGAAAAGGAGCATTTAACCGCTTGGCTCCTGCTGGTTTTGAATGAAAATCCAATGCTTCATTAATATTTATCCCTTTTTCTTCTAACCCTACTATACATGCTCTCTTTCGGAGTTTCAGGAAAACCAACAATTATCACATCAAAGGTCATCAGTCCACCAGGGAAACTTCAATCCTTAACTGATGGAGAATTGCTGCAGCTTTTGCAAACATCTCAGATCAGGAGAGCAAGTGTTTTCCCTCCTCCTTTCCCTCCTGTGACTTTTGTTGGTTTTATTTAATCAGCTTAGAAGACCTCCTTAGTTTTCTTGTGATGCCATACACTATCCTAGACATCAAAAAGATTTTTATACTGCTGTTATGTTTATACAGAGGGATTAAAAGAATAACAATGATTTAACCATGCTGCACAATAGGTCCAGTCTGAAGGACTCTGCTTAAATTTCCCAAAAGTTATTTTTCTTAAGATCCATTCTGAAGTTATTGGCAACACTCTCGCTTACTTCAATAGTAGCAGTAACATTAAAGAAAGAAGGTGATATATGCAGATGAAAATGACAGAGATGTTCAAGTTACCAAACAGCAGAAATCAGGATAACCACCAAAAAATTAAGATACTCTACTCCTGCCAACAGCAAGCATTAAATAAAAATGGCATGAGTCAAACTCCCAAGATAAATCAAGAAACTGTTTTCAAAATAAAGATATTTTAAAAAGTAAGAAATGCTGTGTTCATGTTAGTTATCTTTTGGCTTCATAGCCTCTATGGTTTTGCATTTTGAAAGTTTTTTTGGCAATCCTAAGTCCTAAAGAACAGTTATTTTTTTTCCAAATGAGAGATAAGTTTTCCTAGAATCATGTGATGCCAAAAATCAGATCTCTGACAAAGCAGAGAGAGTTGGCAATGCTAAAAATGTGTTTTCATCAGGGCTGAGGAAGACAGAGTTTGGATGACACTGAATAGGAAAGGCACCACACTCATCTGTGTTTCCAGCCTCACTGGAGAATGGATGACCAAACATTATTAATTCGGAGTATTACTTTTTTTGGCTCTTGTGCCTTTGCACATTCAGTTGATTTAGGCATGTAGGAATCTTGATGCTAATCAAAACATGACTTCAGTGTCATGTGGCCTGCTAGCTTGGGTAGGTTACCTCCACTAAGACAAAGTATCATTCAGTGCTTAAAAAAATCATTAAAATAAATTAACAAATTTGGCAGAACTGTTGGGGAGTACTGCTCCACTTCGTCTGAAGTATCGTTTCTTTCTGACTGCTATTTCTGGCTCTGATCCTTCACATGACTCCTGTGGCCAAGTTCCATTAAACAAGAGTCTTTCCTACTTTACGTGTGAAGTTGTGCAGGGAATTTGCCTTCACAATATCGTAAAACAAAACTGAAGAATTTTATCCAACCTACTGCTTTAACGTAATTAGTTAATTGATTTGATTTAATAATTTAATTGATGCTCCCCTTTGCCTCCTTTAAAGATAAAGAGTAGGAGGGAACACTCCTGTGTACTGAGCAAAACCAGCTATATGTTTCTGAATCATATCTTTCATTTTAATAGAATGATAAGTTTGTAATTCTGTGTTTCTCTTCTTTACGATGAAAATAATCTCACATGTCTAGGAGTGGGGACCCATCTAAGAAGCCACAGAATCATACAAAGCTGAAATTTCAGCCCTTCCCAGCTCTGCAGCCCTTCTTACCAAGATACAAGCTGTTACTTCCCTCCTGTATGAGAGACTTCCCTCACCATGCACTACATCATGTAACAGTTTTGGTGAGGATCTTGTTCTTGTACTCATTTTGACAGGGCAGAAGAGGAGAAGAGGGAGACAGGCAGAAGGTTGTTTCTTCTCCCAGAAAACAGAAAGACTTGCTGTCTTCTTACGGTGTGTTGGCAAGATTGAGAACATTGGTATTGCTACTACAGCATCACATAAAGGCCTAAAGTTCCTTGGACACTCTGCTAATGCAAGGCCTCCTACAGTTAATTTGCTTAAGGTAAATATAGTAATGTGCTTTTTCTGTACTTTCGTATTATTGCATCTACCCCTTGGATGTTCAAGAGTTCAGTATGGTTGGCCTAGTGAAGTAAACTCAACAATTAGCTAGGAGCATTTTTGTATAGAAATGGACTTTGTTAAAAAGTGACTGGCAATATTAAATAATAGGTTTGTTCAAATAGCTGAGGTGACTGAACATATGAGCTTGACTTCAGAACATGAATATTCTCACAAGAAAATACGGTGCGCTGAGGAATTTTGCCTATGGCTATGGTACGAATGGACTAAATCATCCTCTGAAAAAAAGACATTTCTTCGAGCTTCAACTAAGCATGTGAAATACAAGCACTGCTACAGTATAGCAAACAAGCTGCCATACAAGCAGTGAAATTTTACTGTTTTGTTTTATGATTAGTACATTTGGCCACACTGATATTATCAGTTTCTTAATTCCTGGTTACTGCTCTGTTTTCAGCCCTGTTATTTTTGTCACTGTTCAGTTAGATGTGACAAGCACAGCAGAAAGCAGCCACAGAAGCAGCTGAAAGTTTCACTCAGGTGCACTGAAAGTCCCCTCAGGTGAGCTGAAAGGAGCTCCCTGGGCAGGGAAGGTTTGGTGGGCGACAAAGAACACATCAACTCTGCCGTGTGAAAGCCAAGTATGCTGAACTGCCCTTAAATTAGATCCTTAAAGGTGAAAATAACAGCAGAGACCACACTGGCTTTTTACAAGATTTCTGTTATAAAAACAGTGACGTAGTTCCTCTTGGATAAAAGCCCACTATCAATATGGAGACCTTTGTCCCATCAACACTCAGATACAGTACATCATGCATGGCAGTGAGTTGTTAGAAACACACTATAGGCTCTGAAGCTGCTGCAGAACATTTGACTCCAGGAGAGTTACAGGACAGAAATGGTGCACTAACAAAAACTGCTCTGGTGTAAGTGTTTCTGGATGGTGTGATAAGCACTGATTTTCATCTACAAAGAAATGGTTCTAAGCATCATACTCAACAGACCACCTCTTTTCCTGAATTACAGTTCCGCAAAGGTGACATCATGAAGATAGATTAGTTTACCTGCTAGATACACTTCAAGTTTCTGAAGCTTTAGGGAAAGATGCAAGTTTATGAAACAGAGAATAGGCAGTGTGCTTGTGACACAAGGACTTCTGCAGTCTGGGCTTTCTTTTTCCAACAGGCTGAGGAAATTCAGTTGAAGAATACTGTATCTGGATTACGCCACTGGAAGGGCAGATGTTGTATAAAATACATTGGGTTTTGCATTTTAATGAATTTATAGTCTGTCTCTACCCTAGAACAATCACAGTGAAATAAAAAAGGAATGCTCCCAAAGCTTTATGTGAGGTACGGTATTCTTACGTATTGCTCCCAGGCACTGCATATTGCAAGACTGCTTCTTGTCTAGATACAATGCTGTCACTAACTGATGATTAATTAGCTTAACTTATACTCTACTCAAATTCACTAGTTTCTTAAGTAATTTCTTAAATGACTTAGCTCATGTAGACAAATTTGGGCAACAGTGGACATAGTTCAAATAATTCAATACTTCTAGCAGAAATGCTCAAAGAAATACAAGCAAACTGAAGTCTTACCAAAAGTACTTAATGAAGTTTTCTCTGGGACACAGGCAACAGATTTTTCTGGCTCCACAGAGCTTTCAGAATCTGTTCTACATCACATGTCTTTGGTCCTTGTTTTGATAAGTAAAGATTAAGGGACTTGCCCAGGCAAATAGCAAGACATGGTTGGAACTGCCTGTATTTATGGGAGTTCCCAATGCGTTTAACAGACTATACCAACAGTAGTTTCCTTCTCAGTTCAGGCAGTGTCTTAATTTTGCCACTGTTTACAGTAAAAGTCTAGGAAGTTTGGGTCAGAATCTTGTCTACAATTATAATCTAGAGATGCTTGCTGTATGTGATTGCTACCATCTGGATCATTAGGGCTATATGCTGTCAAATATCAATCACAAATGGATCAGACTGTATTCCAGTGATAAACAGAACCATCCCAGTATAACTCCTGTTCACCTTTCAAATCATGAGGCTCAATTAATTCATATTTTTAGAAAGTTCTGGGTGACAGGTTGCTACAGAAATTAAAAATATTTGCAGCCCGTAGAAACCTTTGCTTCAGCCCAATTACAATGTTTTTCTTGTTACTTTTTCTCTAATTATGTTTCAGACTTGTGCATGGATCTTAGTTTTCAATTGTCTAACAGCACGTTTGAGGTTTCTGGATTTCATTTATACACAAGCTAACATTACAGTTTCAGAACCTCCACTACTTGAAATAGGACTTTTGAGAAGAAAATTAAAAATAAAGAAATTAATATAGAAACATAAAGACACTGGGGGAATATCCTAAAAGCTTATTGTCCAGAACTCTCTGCTTTCGACAAGGCAAAATCAAGGGCAGTTAAGAACAACTTCATCTGGAAGTGCCCCCTTCAGGTATGGAAACAGCATGCTTCAACTGATGCAACTTTCACAGCCATCACTAAGATTTTCATAAATCTGAGGCTTTCAGGATTACTCTAGAACATATGTGTCTCACTGTCATGTGAAGAAAGTACGCGTGTATGAACTTTAGAGGTTTGGAGAAACTGAAAGAATCAGTGCTGGGGTGCTAGTTCATACCATAGGCTTTCAAGAGTTGCCCAGGTCATAGTGCGAGTGTCGGTCTAGGACTGATGCATTAGAGTCTCCTTATGTGAAGTACAGTTTCGAGGTGAATACACACCCTTAAAATCAATTTCTCATTGACAACTTAAAAACATCTATCCTACTAAACCTAAGCAAGCACTAAAAAGCCCTCAATCTATGCATATCTGGAGTGGATTTTGGAACATGTGGACCTCTCTGACTGAACACAGGTCCATGCAACTCCTCCTGGCACTACAGAAAGACACATTAGTTAAAGTTTAAAAAAAACTGAACAAACTATCTGAAATCTTGTGGCTTTGTGCCTCCACTAATAAACAACAAACTCCTTTTCTAGAAAAGCAGACCATGCTGCAGAAGCAACTGCTTCACTCCCTCCACCCCTTGTCACCTGCCAGCCTCAGGGTTGCCACCAAAGCCAGCTCCACTACAGGCTTGACAGAGCAGCGTTGAGCCCAAATTAATAAAGCCCAGCTGGACACAGGTTGATGCTCTTGAGAGTCTCTGTGTTTCCCAGGGAACTAGCTTACCATGGAGCCAGATAAGATTCATATGGGCTTATTAACTCCAGCTCTGTGTAATGCAAAAGCAGCTGTACTGATCGTGGAGTTGAGATGCTCCTGGAAGCAGTGTACCCACATTCATGCGGCTCTGAGCTTCAGCTAATATCTGTGGCATGAATAATCGTCAACACATGGGTAATCAAATGCTGACTATATTCTGCTTCTGAATGGGTGCACAACCAACGTATCCAGTGAGATAGTGCTGAGACAGAAGAATTTAAGAGCTCTAAGCCTAAAAGAAATTCAAACCCTTCTTTATTTCTAGGCTGTCAGCAACTTGTTTTGCACAGAAAAACAAGACTGAATCTTATTATTTAAAGGAAGGAATTATATTACTTGTAGTCAGGTTCACTTTCGTATACAGGATCAAGCACAAAAATACATGAATCACTTCAGGTCTGTTCTAACACTTGTCAGTCCTTCTTAGGTCTTAGGCTGGGCCTCTCTTGAGGTATGAACATGCCCCTAAGGACTCCACCTTACTTAGCGCTAGACAACTGCTGAAGGTGATGAGTGCTCTTACTTTACAGTACTAATCATTACTTGGAATCATTCAGACTCTGCAGAACTAGCTCTCTAACTTCTGGTTTTAATATTTTCATTGGAAATGAGTGAGTGTAACTGACTTATGTAATGCTTGACGGGAGTTAGCATTACTAAATGCTTACTGATCACCCTGAATATCTTAATCATGAGAAAGATACTCCGGAGTTACTCGCCTCACGAATACAGGCATATATATCCCTCTTGTGATAGGTAAATGCATATGGAAGTAAGTTAGCCATATGCTGGATTTTAGTTACCCCTGAGGGTCACAAAACAGCGTAGGTTGGAATTCATTTATGTTAAAATCACAGCAGGTTTAATCCAGTCAGCTTCTTTACTTCGCACATACATCTGCATCTACTTAAAGAATTACACTGGATGGGATTCACCTCTGTGTTGTAGAAATCTAGATTTAATTCGCAAAATGTTGGTGTCACTACATGAGGTAGGTGTCTAAGCTCCCAGGACAGTCAGAGAGGAATCTCATCTGCACAGTTAGGAGAACCTGGAAACTATTTGGCTGTCCAGGTGCAGCTCTCCAAGCCCCCACTGGGTGTATCAGCTCAAATGCTGTTGCCTATAATGGGAGATATTCACACACTAACGTCTACATTTAGGTCTCTGAACCTCACCTCGTAGATGAGGTAATTGGAGTAATTTCTGAGCTATTGCCTAAGCCCTTTTACTGAAAATGTATTGAAAAGCACGAATTTGGAGGAGTTTAGGATATAATCAACCTACTGTACATACATAGACTAAAATCTCTCTGGAGATGCTCCTTCGAGTTGTACTTAAAAGCACAACCACAAAAGGTACAGAGAAAGAGGAAGAGGATGAAAGAGTCACACTGGGAACAGTTTCTTAAATTTTCATGATTTCGCAGCTTGTGTCTGGGGAGTCATCAATCCTCCCAACAAAACAAGGCTAGAGATTATATCTGTGTCTTTATATCTACCTACACACACACATGTGTATGTGTATATATATATATATATGCATTATTTTCCTTTCCTATACATGCATTTAAAACTCAGTACATTTATTTCCTCATAAGGGTAGAGAAAGCATATTAGTGTCCTATAATCTGCAGTTGGGAGGAAAAATATAGGCTTGTGTTCAGAAGCATCAACTGTAATCCTGAATTTTAACAATATAAGCCAATATAATACTGTTGCCTTTGGAAGAGTGACACTGATACAAGACTCCACTTGCAATACTAAAAATATTCGCTTATTTCTTTTACGTATGATTTAGGGAAGCTGTGCCATAGTACCCAGTGCTACTGTGAGGCAAAGCCTGGCACAATTTGGCCCTCTAATGCTTTTTTACTTTCTGCTGAAGCCTAATATACCATCATACTTGACAGCGTCCTGTTCCCTTTCCTCTGCTCAGCTGTACTAAGCAATCTAAGGAAGCTGTCCAGATTGCAAATTTTGCTGTAAAGAGTGTGGGAGCAAACTATATTGCATTTTCAGATCATATTTACTCTCTTCTTCTGTCTGTCATTTTTACTTCTTCCACAGCTTTCTACAAACACAAAAAGGCAACTGGGAAGAGAATAAACAGGAGAAGTTTCAGGGAACTGTTTGAAGTTAGGGAAACTTTGACAGGTAAAAAAGTGACAAGAGGAAAGGGAGGAGGGACACAGTGAAACAAGTGGCACAGATGTGAGAGAGGCATGTCCATGCACAAGTCTGTGCTGATTAAGCTAATCAAGTTCAGTTAAACCCCTGCATGGACTCTTCTGGGAACTGTGACACACATGCGAATAAATGAACAATCTCTAACAGGACTTGGGTCACTATAGCATGAACCAATGTGCTTTTCAGCAAGCATGCAACAAATCACATTAGTGCCCTTTCAGAGAAACTTAGGAGCTTAACTTCAGAAAAGCAATTAAAATAATCCATACCTATCATACTGCACAGCTTAAGATACATAAAGATCCTTGGAGAGCTAATGCTAGGCTTCTGGGTCTGCTCAGTTGTCACCCTGTCTTTGTTGCACTACTTGTCTAAGATCCTGTCTTTTAGCTAAACCTGTGTGGGAGATGCAAAACAGGCATAAGTCTCCAAAGGAGCCCAATTTGTGAGGCACATATTGGCCGTGGAAAATTCACGGGATGTTTGGGATCCACCAGAAAACTGGAAGTCTGGGATTCAAGCCCTTCTCCTCATAATGACATCTGGAGCTCCAGCTCCAGCCCCAGGAGAGTTCCTCCGTCACTGGGCAACGGTCAGAAAAGGTTCACTCTACCTGTCCTGGGAAAGCTGCTCCAGGCAAGAGCCATATGCTGCGGAGGAGGAGGAGGGGGTCTTGATTCTGCAAGTTAGAACACTTGATGTGGGGACAGAGTGCTGACATTCTTGAGATGATTCTGCTCTTTATCTAACGACAATTTTGGGATAATGTATAAACAGTCTAGGAGCAAGCACTGAGACTGAGGACACGACTTCAGGCTCCAAATATCTGCTTCCCAGAGAAGCCTGACTATTGCCCTGACCTGGGTCTCTGCGTTTGTGTAAGAGACGGATATCTAGGATATCCATCCCTTCGCCACCTCCTATAAGCTGTTTGTATTTCCGCTTTCTCAGATCCCAGTCCAGGAGAAATAAACCTACCACACAGATAGTAGGAGTCATAATACTTAGTAAATTCTATTCCAAGAGCATCATAACCTTAACTCCCTTTGTTGCCTTTTGCCTTAGAGAACAAAACTTTTCTCTGAATGTTCTCCACCACTGAAACGTACAGGAGAAGCCACGCGTAGTCTGTGACTGTTTGGGAAATGTCAGGCTCCCATCTGAGTGGCTTAATGCATTTTCTGATTAGCTGTTAAAGATGACTCACAACATTGTGTAAATTGTGGTATTGTTACGCAACTTGCTTTGTCACTCATCAACCCAGGAAGGAGCCAGCAAAGAGCACTTCAGCTCTGCTTCTGGGTGTCAGTTATTTGATCAGGCTTGCTTCCTTAGGACCTATGCTTGCAAACTTTCACAAAGGCTGTTTTTTTTTTATAACTGCAGTTGTAAAGCTAGGTTGACCTACCCTACCTAAATATATTTAGACAAAAAAATGTGCTTAGAAACAAAAAAAATATATAAATGGTTCTCTCCATTTCTTTTTATGAGCAAGAAGAAATTTGCTAGCTAGGTAAAGTCAGCTTCAAAATTGTTTGCTATTTAGCTAAAGGCATAAAAATTCCTTTGGGAGATCTGAACTAAATGAAGCTATAGATTTCAGAGCTGGAGGTTTAATAAATCCCTCAGCTGTATGCTCAAAGTTACAGAGCCCTCTTGGGCAGAGGCTCCAGTTTGCCAGATTCATTGAATGAATGCTAAAAAGACCCTGATCCACTGAAACACAGAAACAACTTGTCATTACTTGCACTGTCAATACCTGAAAGCATGTGACCTTTGCTGCTGGCAAAGTAACATCTTATAGCCCAGAGGTACATTAAATGAGCTTAACGCAGAATCAGTTTGACACTAACATTAATCTAGGGCTTGTGGACTTAGGAGAATTACAAATCTTATTTTACAGCTTGAAGCAGGTCAAACATCTCCCTTTATAGAAACAGCAACTGAGTTCATACAGCTTAATAAAATATCCATTATTTAAAATAAACATCTCTAAGACATGTAGGAAATATTTTAATTAAGTAGCTGCATTCTATCCTGCCTACTTGTTCTCTGCAGTTTTAGCAGCACATGTTATTCTGCTCCTCATTAAACTCTTGCTTAGTTTGCTAGCACCAACAAAATTCCACTTCCCTGAACTGGCCGCATTTCAATGACGGGTGAAATGATCTATTATTTTCTTCATATAGTGAAGTAACAGTGCTACTTGAAAATCTATTTCTTTATTATCATACCTTTTATAAAAGACATAAGCCTGCAAAAAGAAAAAAAAAGTCAATGAAACATATGAGCCAGAAATCTCTTATATCGTTATTTAGATAGAAGACATGCACATTTCAAGTTGTATTTTAAAACTCCTATCTATGGATGTATTCTGTGGCTATTCAATATACTCATCAAGAATGTACATAGAAATGTCCTGCACCAAAATGTCAACTTGCAGAGTGGCATCTTCCTATTCAGCAGTCTTTACTTAGAGAATAACAAACTTCAGAACTGCTTCAACAGCAAAAAAAAGAACAATTTTAATCTTCTCCCCACCCCTGATCTCTTTCTGGCCAATAATGTTAAAAATTTAAACAGGATTTTAAGTCACCTTGAATATTAACTCAATAGTTGGTTACATTCCTGTCCTCCAACTCCTCCAGAGGTAGATTCCTTGTCCAAGCAAGTCCTCCAGAGGTAGATTCCTTGTTCAGATGTTGTAATGGTGATAATCTGATGAGTAACTGTATATGGGGCATCTAAAGTTTGTAGCCAGCAAATCTTTGCTAAAGGAAAATGTCTAATGTAGCCCATATACCTTTACTACTAGTGATCTATCAGATAGAAGCTGTGTTTGTAAAGTTGCTTGCTGGACAGCACAAGCTGTATAACTTTAATACATTCACTGTAACTAACGGGAATTAAAGAAGACATGGGAACATCGTGATATTGGTCTTATGACAGAGCGGGACTTTAATAGAAATAGCCAGAAATTTTTCAGAAGTCAGAAAGTCCGAAGAGAACAGCTCTATGTTTGAACTGTTGCTGGAATGAAACAGATCCGCTCAGCTCTCTGTAGTCACCTTTTCTTCCAACAAACATCTACAAGCATCCCGATATCTGCTATTCCAATTAATGTCCTTCAAGTTGATAGATCATTGTTGCAGTTGTATTTCAGCATTATGCTTCACCTTCACTTCTGTATCACCTCTCTTTGTTTTTATCCCAGCCTGCGTGTGATGCAATATTCAGACTAGGAGAAAAGGCTCTCAGCAGACACCCAGTAGAAAATTTGGGTGCAGCCAAGAATCAGAATGCATCACCATGCCCTCAGTAGGTGGTGCAACAGCCCTTGGTAGTGACTAAAAGGGAAATCATGGGAAAAAGACAAAAATAACCACCAACACCCCAAAGTATTCTCAAAATACTTCTCTTTTTCATACAGTTCAAAATTCATCATGATTCAGTTGGGCACCTTGAAGTGCAAAGGCCATCTGCTATGTTGTTTCTGAACATCACAGAATATACTCCTTCTGGAATATTAATTGTAACCTAAGCATTAGGCCTTGAAAACACAGTTCACCACTTCCCTGTCATCATGGCCACTAGCTGGGATATTTACAAATTCATCGAAATCAGAACCTAAACTAAAATTACAAGTTTCCATAGAAAAACTGTATTCTTTTGTTGTCTTACAGTAATTTGGATGATTTCAATACTTATGCATAGTTTCAAATATTCAGGAACACACAGACTACACGATGGTTTAATTTGGTACTATTTAAACCATGAAAAGTTGTGGGGAAGGCCTCCTGTCTAAAGAAAAAGTTAATGTGTGTATAAGAATCTAAAAATGCTGGTGAAGAATGTTTTCATTCCAGTTACAATTACTGTGTCATCATATCTTTATTTGCTTTCAATTAGTTGCATGGTTGAACACTGTCATTCAGTCATGTCTCCAGCTACATATAAATATAGAATTAATGGCTATAAAGACCTGCTTTGTTAATCAGTGGTTATATTTTATTGCCTCAGTCACCTTAATTTACATCTCACAGGATTTCAGATTCCCCTGGAAGCTCTGGACCTGATCACTGAACGGTCTGAGAACGCCTTCAGTGGGAACCGGCATGGCCTGCAGCTTCCAGGATCAGTTGCTAGAGATAAACATGCCCACTGTGCGATACACAGCTGCTGAGCCGTGAAGCCTGGGATTTCTCTACAGCATTTATGAGCATCCCGTTACTGCATTATCCAAGCGCTCCGTAATCTTCAATGTATCTCTTTCCGCAGCTCTCCAGTGAGATGGTGAGGCAATCTTTTTCCTGTAGCACAAACTGCAGTGCTGTTGTACAGGAAGTCTTCACTGGAGCAAGGGGTTGAGACTATATTTCTCTAAATATCAAGTTAATCAACTAGTAGTGCACCAGCTTTCTCACTGCAGTGCAGCACCAAAGGAGCTGAGAAGGGGATGATGAGTTACTTAGAAAATCTCTCATGTACACCTCATTTCTTGTCTGAACACACTCCTATATATTAAGAACTGCAAAACTGGCTGGAAACCCATGCATTTTTCCTTCACATGAGGAACAAAGTGTAAAACACAGTTGATTTATTCCCCAGAAGTAATATCCTCACACTCAACATTTCTTTAGGTGAAAGCCTGCACTTCACTAGTACATAATCCTATTTCTTGTCAAGACCAAAACCTATCGGTCCTTCTCGTGACACAGAAAATAGGCCGTTTTCTTCTTCCTTCTGGGAACAGATTGAGGAGGCAGTAGGGAAAATGATTACAACTTGAGGCAACAATGAGCAAAGAAATGTTGTCTTAGATCTGTAAATCTGCAAGGCAACAACAAATGCCGGGAAGTTTTCCCATTAGTGTTTCTTGACCCTGAGTCAGTAAGCTGCTTCATTGCTATGTCAATAGCACATATACATATATAAACACATGTCCAAGTGCTTTTCTCACTGCAAGTATATTTAAGCAGTTGCAGACATGTCATGTTTTTCTAGATAACCAAAAAAGTTCTCTGTGAAGAAATGTTAATCTTATCCATATACTTCACACAAAAAGCATTTACAGTTTTAATATTACTGCATCTCACCACTGATGTCACATTAGGCAGTTCTGTTTGTTTGTATGGTTTTGCTTTAGCTGTTTTCTTTTGTCCTGCTGTTCTTAATAGATAAAGCCAGAAAAGAGTTTTCTTTCCAGTATTCTTTTTTTCTATTCCCTGACTGTATTATTAAAATCTTAACGATGCTATAGGTCTACTTCTAATAAAGACATTTTTCATTTTTCCAAGAAAAACAGTGAGATACTTCTGGATCAAGTAACTGGCAGTAGAATTGTGTGGATGAAAAATATCTCCATTCTTGTTAAGTGTCCATCTGAACGGAAATATTTGGATGGGTTAGAGGAAATAACACATATAATTCTTTCACAAAGTCCACTTTAAAAACATTCGTTACATGAAATATTAAAAGTATTTTTATCAGACTATGTTTGACTTATTTTGATGCCCTTGCATAGCACCAATTCTCCACTAAGGCATGGTAATAGGACTGATACTGGATAGAAATGAAGTGACTTGGCTCTTGTACGATAAAAACACCACCTGCACATCGGAAAAGGTTCATAAATACTTCCAGAGACTGGCATTCTGAAAGTTTGATCTTGAAATCTTAAAGAGTACACTTATACGAAAGTTCCTGCCTTCACTTTGGTGCAGGCTGGGAAGGAAGCCTTTTTGATATATTTTTTTCTTGGCCATCTCTCTTCCTGAGCATACTCTCAGCATACTGCCCACCAAACTGCTGACCGCCTGCTCCTCATTAAGGCATGTGGTGCAGAGAAATACACCAGTAAGAAAACCAATGAAGCGACCTAATCAGCAGCTGAGAACCCCTTCCACTAAGCAGCAGGAGGAAACGAAGTAGAAAAACCTCATACCTCCTCTTTGGAGCTCTACTGGTGTGAACTAATTTAATAGGGATGAGCAGCCACAAAGGCAAGAAAGTGCCTGTTGCTTTGTGGAAGTGACATGTGGTAGGTTATGGATATACTAGAAGGGAATCCCAGAATCTTCACTTTCACAGCTTCTGAAGGGAAAACTCCAAGATCACAGACTTTCTACTGTACTGACAGGCTGTAAAAAACTCCCCCTGGATGCTTATCGATGGTGTATATAGAAAAACATAGCAAAGGTTTATGTGTGAGAGGGTGATGGAAAAGAAAACCAAATGGAAAGTGCACTCATTTACCAGGTCAGATCAGAAAAGTGCTGTGGGCAAGAAAGTCACAAAATAGAGAGGAAATAAAGGGGTAAAGTTATGTCTCCTTGGAATATCTCATTGTCAGCTATATCTATTGCAGTTAAAAGCATTTAGGGGGGAAACCCCTTATCTTTTAGCTAATAATCCCCTTCTACATAATCCTTTTTTCCAAACTGAGAAATTTCACAGCATGAGATGAAAAGAGTTAAGAATGAATTGGTTTTATTTCCAAAAGTGGAATATACTAATGAGATAGATAGAACTAAGATCATTGATGGCAGAGACCACTTGGGAGGGATGCAGAAGCAAATAGTTTAGCACAATGCTTCTTCACAAACAATCTTTGTGTGGATGCATGTTGGAACTTATATATGTATGTAACACATAAAATCCTCTGTGTTAGAGGGCTTTTCCCATGGGACTTAGCTATTTTTCATATGTATTTCCTTGTGACCTTTTAGCAGGAGAGAAAGAAAAAGCCTCTAGACAAGGAGATGAAAATGCTTGACAAAATCCTGGCTAGAGAAAGGATGTGTGGTTGCAGATTCAGCACGACTTGGCTGCATCCTATGTAGACAACTAATAACAATGAAATACCACAGCACAGGAAGAGGAACCCTACAAAAAGACCGTAGTTCTGTTGTGTGCCTTCTAGCAGAATGCTCAGCAATACCTTCTTCTGATAGACCAGTGACTGTGCCCTCATTTTCCATACAGCAAAAAGAAGGGTGATGTAGTGAACTGCAAAATACTGTTTCTTGTCCTTGCTGTATGTCTCTGTTCCTCAGCTTCCCAGACTCTCCTAAGAATCTACTGGCTGTCGGGAGTTTTCCAAGTTATTCTGTGAGACCCATCTGACCATCTTCCCAGGTTTCTTGCTTGGAGACACCACTGCTCAACCCAGTACTCTTGACCTGAGCTTGGCCTGGGGGCAAATGAGGAACGAGTTGAGAGCTTGTGGGTTAGACTTAAGGGACAGGCTCACATAGGTGACATTACGGTGGGTGTGTACTACAGGCCACCTGACCAGGAGGAGGAAATTGATGAGGCCTTCTACAGGCAGCTGCAAGCAGCCTCACAATCACAGGCCCTGGTTCTCATGGGGGACTTCAACCACCCTGACATCAGCTGGGAAGACCATACAGCTAGGCAGGCGCAATCCAGGAGGTTCCTACAGAGCATCGATGATAACGTTCTGATGCAAGTGGTGGAGGAACCAACAAGCAAAGGCGCGCTGCTGAACCTTGTGTTAACAAACAAGGAGGGACTGGTGGAGGATGTGAAGGTTGGAGGTAGACTCGGCTGCAGTGACCATGAAATGGTTGAGTTCAGGATCCTGCGTGGACGAAGCAGGGCGATAAGCAAGATCAAAACCCTGGACCTCAGGACGGCTGACTTTGCCCTCTTCAAGGAGCTACTGGGAGGAATCCCGTGGGCCAGGGCTCTCGAAGGCAGGGGGGTCCATGAGTGCTGGTCGCTCTTTAAACAGCACTTCTTCCATGCACAGGAGCAATGCATCCCCCTGAGAAAGAAATCTAGCCAAGGAGGCAGGAGACCTGCATGGTTAAACAAGGAGCTTCTAGCGGAGATCAGGTGGAAGAGGAAGGTCCATGGAATGTGGAAAGAGGGGCAGGCCACTTGGGAAGGGTACAGAAATGTGATCAGAGCATGCAGGGATGTGACTAGAAAGGCCAAAGCCCACTTGGAATAGAATCTGGCAAGGGATGTCAAAAACAACAAGAAGGGCTTATTCAACTACATTAGCAGCAAAAGGAAGGCTAGGGACAATGTGGGGCCGCTGCTGAATGAGGCAGGTGTCCTGATGACGGAGGATGCAGAGAAGGCAGAGCTACTGAATGCCTTCTTTGCTTCAGTCTTTAGTGCCAAGACAGGCCCTCAGGAATCCCAGGCCCTGGAGGTAACAGAGGAAGCCTACCGAGAGGATGACTTTCCCTTGGTCGAGAAGGACTGTGTGAGGGATCGCTTAGGCAATCTGGACGTCCACAAATCCATGGGCCCCGAAGGAATGCACCCACGAGTGCTGAGGGAGCTGGCGGATGTCATTGCTGAGCCACTCTCCATCATCTTTGAGAGGTCCTGGAGGACAGGAGAGGTGCCCGAGGACAGGAGAAAGGCCAATGTCACTCCAGTTTTCAAAAAGTGCAAGAAGGAGGACCCAGGGAACTACAGGCCAGTCAGCCTCACCTCCATCCCGGGAAAGGTGATGGAGCAGCATATCCTGGAGGTCATCATCAAGCAAGTGGAGGAAAAGAATGTTATCAGGAGTAGTCAGCATGGATTCACCAAGGGGAAATCATGCCTGACCAATCTGATAGCTTTCTACGATGGCATGACTGGCTGGGTAGATGAAGGGAGAGCCGTAGATATTGTTTACCTCGACTTCAGCAAGGCTTTTGACACAGTCTCCCATAATATCCTCCTTGGGAAGCTCAGGAAGTATGGGCTGGATGAGTGGTCGGTGAGGTGGATTGAGAACTGGCTGAATGGCAGAACTCAGAGGGTTGTCATCAGCGGCACTGAGTCTAGTTGGAGGCCGGTAACTAGTGGTGTCCCCCAGAGGTCAGTACTGGGCCCAGCCTTGTTTAACTTCTTTGTCAACGACCTGGATGAAGAGTTACAATGTACCCTCAGCAAGTTTGCTGATGACACCAAACTGGGAGGTGTGGTAGATACACCAGAAGACTATGCTGCCATTCAGCATGACCTGGACAGGCTGGAAAGTTAGGCAGAGCGGAACCTGATGAGGTTCAACAAAGGCAAATGCAGGGTCCTGCACCTGGGGAGGAACAACACCATGCATCAGTACAGGCTTGGGGGGGACCTGCTGGAGAGCAGCTCTGCGGAGAGGGACCTGAGTGTCCTAGTGGACGACAGGATAACCATGAGCCAGCAGTGTGCCCTGGCTGGCAAGAAGGCCAATGGCATTCTGGGGTGCATTAGGAGGAGTGTGGCCAGCAGGTCGAGGGAGATTCTCCTTCCCCTCTACACTGCCCTGGTGAGGCCTCATCTGGAGTATTCTGTCCAGTTCTGGGCTCCCCAGTTCAAGAAAGATGAAGAGCTACTGAAGAGAGTCCAGCGGAGGGCTACAAGGATGGTGAGGGGACTGGAGCATCTCTCCTATGAGGAGAGGCTGAGGGAGCTGGGCTTGTTCAGCCTGAAGAAGAGAAGGCTGCGAGGGGACCTAATACATACTTACAAATGGCTGAAGGGTGGGTGTCAGGAGGATGGGGCCAAGCTCTTTTCAGTGGTGCCCAGCGACAGGACAAGGGGCAATGGGCACAAACTGAAGCAGAGGAAGTTCCGTCTGAACATGAGGAAGAACTTCTTCCCTGTGAGGGTGACGGAGCACTGGAACAGGCTGCCCAGGGAGGTTGTGGAGTCTCCTTCTCTGGAGATATTCAAGACCCGCCTGGACAAGGTCCTCTACAGCCTACTGTAGGTGACCCTGCTTTGGGAGGGGTGTTGGACTAGATGACCCACAGAGGTCCCTTCCAACCCCTACCATTGTGTGATTCTGTGATTCTGTGATTCTGTGATTCTGTGACCTATTAATCCCTCATGCAAATTGACTCTCCTAAGCCCTGTAACCTGGAGTGAAATGCCATAAGGCAAGCCTCTCCAGTTCTTGTTTCAAGATCATGCTCATTTCAGATGAAGTGAAATGGGTTTTTCAGTCTTTTACACTTGACAGAAATAAACTGGGATCCAAAAGCCTGTTTAGAACTGGGACTGGAATACATGTGTGTGTAATAATGAAACCACATTTCTAAAAAACCTAACCCCAAGGGTTAAGTTGCATTCAACTTTATTAACTGAAGTCGGCTTTTGGAATGTCAGCAGATAATGTGCCAGGAAAGTCTTTGCACTGAAAGTATCATTAATAGATAATATACATAAGAGCCTTGATTTTTAAGCTTCAGGTCAAAAAGCTGCCTTTTCATATTTCTTGGAACTTTCCAACTATTCTATCCATGGTGCAAGGGATAGCACTTTATTTCATAATAAATATTCTGAAGACATTCCTAATACTCAAAAACACGAATTACATTTATGCATGCTTCACAGTTATGGTTTCATTCTATGTGATACCATGACCCAAGTAAGTTTATAAGTTTTTCTTGAGAAATCTCTCTACAACAGCTCATGATGTAGTCAATGAAGAGAGAACATCTAAAGTTTCAGGTTAGATAAATAATGTCCAAGCATTTAAAAAAAAAAACCAAACCCTTTGGTTCTGCAAAATTTGTTTGGAAATCTTCCAATATGAAGTCCTTCATAAGATTATTTGTGCTTCCTGCCTTTAGTCGGCTGGGAACACCACCAAAAAGATCACTTGTCATTTCATTGAATAGAAGTGCAAGGCCCCGCAAATAAAAATTCAGTTCATTCTCTTCAACAAAAGCAAGATCACTGATCTAAACTGTGTTATTTCATAACTTTCACTTCTGTGGAAACCTGAAGCACACATTTTCTTCGCCCTACTCTAGTTAACCTCTTTAAGACCAACCTAGGAAAAAATATAGATAAATCTAGGAAAAATTTAGATGAAGGTGGGAGAGAACATTAAGATGGAACTGGAGGTAATGACTACATTGATGGTATAGGACAGCCTGGATATCCTCATATGCTTGTTCAAGCAAACGATATGAGCTTTACATGGGACCAATATACAGCCACACATCTGGAGGACAAATACAGCAGATTGAACAATCTTATATTCATTCTAATTGTTATGAAATGTTATCTGAAGATCTGGTAATTTAAATATTCCGTAATTAAAATAAACTGTGAGTTAACATGTCAAATAGTAACTGGTTCCAAACAAAATTCCATACAAAGACTCGCATGTGAAATAAACTTGATGTGCACCAGCTGTCTTTCATCACTTGTAATGTCTTAATTTTAAACCCAAATTCACCTCTGCCACACATATACCTGCTATTAAATCACATGCGTTTGCAAATTGTTTAACAGGAAATATTTTATGTAAATGAGGTGGCAGAAAATAATACAGATGAGGGAAAAAATGAATCTCAGAGTGTTTCAAACTTCCTGCTCTGTGTTCTGCTTGTGGTTTTATAGTTTTATTTGTTACGTTGAGATGTATGATTTGATACTCAGCCTAGCGCTGTAATTCCCACATCACAAGGTCACCACACAACTTGCTGTGACCTCCTAACCCCACCTAAAAGACAGCCAGGCCTTGAAAGCACATAACTAGTGCAGATCCTTTGGAATTGCTTTGGCAGAGTCACATAAGACAGCTTGAAGAGTGCTTTTCTTTACCATGACCAGCTGCATACAGTGAGATTAGCTTCAAGTTTTCATAATCATCATGTTCACATAAACAAGGGAAAATTCCAAACCATTACTTTTTGCTTAATGTGTATCTTTCCTTGCAGGAAAACTGCACTTTTATCTTGACATAACTCAAGCCTATAAAATATTCCTTTCTTAGTCTCCAGAAAGGCATATATTTTGTTCACAGAATATTATTCAACAACCACTAAACGTACAATTTCTGGATGTCTTAAAAAATGGAAAGTTAATAGCAGCAAACTTGGGATTGAGAAGCTATCTGTGTAATCATTTACTGCCTCACGAAACTGTTAAGAGTCCTTGGGTTAGTCTTGAGCCTTTAAAGTTTGGCAAGATAGATGCTCCAGAAGATTTACTACAGCTTAATTATTGACCTGACATAATACTTAGGCTAAATAGCACATGCTGATGGCTTATTTGGTTTAATTAATACCTGAATAAGCATTTTATTTTTGTACCTTTGAAGATTTCCTGCAGTTAATGTGCCTTGGTTAATTTTAATAGCATTGGACAGAAGTCTGTATGTCTTGCTCAGCGAATTTATTATAGGTAAAACCTGCAAAAAGGGGAAAACACATTAATACTTATAGCTGCTAGGAATCACACATTTTAGTTGTAACATGAGCTCAGTACATACTGGATTTAGAATTTGCTTGCAAAACTGAACTCATTCATTCCTATTTACTCTGCAGAACCAACTTTATCCATGTCTAATTACCTTGCTTACAAGTCAGCAAGCTGCCATAGTTAAAATAATTGAAACATTAGAGAGCATACATTAATTTTTAAAGATCCTGACTTCCTTCTGTTCTGTTCATTATTAAAGTACCTATCAATATGTACCCACTTTTTCAGTGCCTTAATACAGCCAAGGAAACCTATGGCAGATGTTCTTCTACATGAGATAAAAAAAAAAAATTCTACTGCTGTAAAATAACTGTACAGAAATTATAAACTATATTTTACTTAGATGTTAAAATCAAACAAAAGTGCTTTCCTTCTGTATTCCCTGTGGGAAAGCTCTACCAAATTTAACAGAAATGTATATCTTCAAGTTAAACGTAGTCTTACTCTTTGACTAACACAATTTTTATATCTCCAGCCTCAGATGCTAACGCATAGTTCAAACAGCTAAATGCCCGTCACAAAGTTCTGTAACATGTCATGATATTTTCTGAGAATACTTGTAGCATTTTAATAGAATTTTAAAGTTTGGAGATACTTGTCTTGGCTTTCATAATTGTTTGGTTTTTTATTTGTTCTTTTCTAAAATGAAGTAGTATTAAAATCATGTATAAATTAGCACAAACAAGTCTGTTTTGCCATTAGGCAACTGAAATGTGACTACTAATATCTACTATATTAATCTAAATTCCTCACTCATCTTCTTCACTTGACAAGAACTAATCGGTTCATATCCACTTGCTCCTCTTTGGACTTGAGCTACTATTAAGATACAAGATCTCACAGGTGACTCCAGTCAAGAAAATGTTTCAGGTACAGAAGAAAAGCTCTGTTTCGTTTATTTTTGTGAATGCAGGAAATATTTTTTTGACAAGAGCTGTAGTTTCACGTTCCTTTAGCCTTGACTAGTTACAAGCTTCTGACAGAAGAAACGTCACCTTCCCCTCTTGTCCTGGCATTGTATCTCTCGGTGTGTGCCAGCACATGCTCTGAGGGTTGAGGGGAGCCAGGTGAAAGAGCTAATCTGACAAAGTATTAATCCTGCCAGCCAAAAGCACACCAGCAAACAGGTCTATTTTCAGATCGTTCAGCTCTGTCATCCGGCTCCCTGCCCTGTCACACTGCTGCCAGTGCTGTCACAAGAAAGGAGCAGAAGTGGGGGCCACCACCCCAGCAGTCATCATGAAGCCCTTGCCTTGGACATGGGGCTACCAGACAGAGGTTTCCCGCCTGGCAGGCGAAAAGGCCTGTCTCTAGGCTTTAGTTTCCTCTGTTGTGAAGTTGCTTTCTCTGTCAGTCTGTCTGCTCCCCTTCTTTGGGATCTTTCTCCATCTGGCACACCACCCTTCTGGAAGGGCCAGCCAAAGCCTGACTGTCTAATGCTTATGCACTCTTGAACAGTTCTGAGATTTAACTTTGGTTTTGGAACAAGCATGCTTTATTGTTTCTTACAGCTGTTTTATAAGGGCAGTGGCAAGGAAGTCTATCTGTTTTGAGGATAATGAACGCAGTTAGATTCTTCATTTGAGAACTTCTGAAAGGTCAAACTCAACCTTATTAGGAAAACTATAGTGACTTGCACAGACACAAGCAACAGGAACAATGAACACACATGGGGAGCATTATTTCATGCACAGCTGGATACCTGGGACCAAAAAAATTCTATCAGCCACAGTACGAGAGGACATGAAAAAGGGACAGATGATCTGGAGGAGGGGATTGAGTGCTCCCTCAGTAAGTTTGCAGATGACACCAAGTTGGGCGGGACTGTTGATCTGCTCGAGAGTAGGAAACCTCTGCAGAGGGATCTGGACAGGCTCGATTGACGGGCCGAGGCCCACTGTGTGAGGTTCAACAAGGCCAAGTGCCAGGTCCTGCACTTGGGTCACAACAACCCCATGCAACGCTACAGCCTTGGGGAAGGGTGGATGGAAAGCTGCCTGGCGGAAAAGGACCTGGGGGTGCTGGCCAACAGCCAGCTGAACAGGAGCCAGCAGTGTGCCCAGGTGGCCAAGAAGGCCAACAGCACCCTGGCTTGTATCAGGAATAGTGTGTCCAGCAGGAGTAGGGAGGTGATCGTGCCCCTGTACTCGGCACTGGTGAGACCACACCTCAAATACTGCATTCGGTTTTGGGCCCCTCACTACAAGAAAGACATTGAGGTGCTGGAGTGCATCCAGAGAAGGGCAACGAGGCTGGTGAAGGGTCTGGAGAACAAGTCTTATGAGGAGTGGCTGAAGGAACTGGGGCTGTTTAGTCTGGAGAAGTGGAGGGTGAGGGAGAACTTCTTGCTCTCTACAACTACCTGAAAGGAGGTTCTACTGAGGTGGTTGTTGGTCTCTTCTCCCAAGTGAGTAGCAACAGGACAAGAGGCAATGGCCTCAAGTTGCATCAGGAGTGGTTTAGATTAGGTAGTAGGAAAAATTTTATTACTGAGAGAGTGGTCAGACATTGGAATAGGCTGCCCAGGGAGGTGGTGGAGTCATCATCCCTGGAGATATTTTAAAAACATGTAGATGGGGCACTTCGGGATATGGTTTAGTAGTCGTGGTGGTGTTGGGTGAATGGTTGGACTTGAAGATCTTAGAGGTCTTTTCCAGCCTATGATTCTATGATTCTAGGTGTGCAAACACTAGAAGATGATTAATCAAATTGTTCCCTCAATTTTGAAACATAAATGAAGTCTTATTATGTTTTGTTACAGTTATTTGTTGTAGTTACGTGGTGGGGTGGACTGTGATGCATAGGCCAGCTTTTTAGCTTCAGTTACGTGAGTGCAAATACCACTGAAAGGGTGACTACAATTTAAGAACTAAAGGATGGATTTTGGCCTTTAATTTGCTATAAAAAGTGTATTTTCTTTCCTATTATTGTTGTTGTTATGGGAAACAAATTGGGCAAAGAACTTTTGGAAGGAAAGTGTTTTCTAATGGCCAAGAATATAATAGCAAAGAAAATAAAGAAAACAAATCATCAAGATAAAAATAAGTTAATGAAGAAAACAACAGTTAGAACAACAAATCAGAGGGAAGATTCTTAAGAAATAATCCTCACATCGTCCCTGTTCACAGTAAATAAGCTGACTGCATGTGTACAACAAAAACTCTTTTCTCCCTGTTTAAAGTATCTCCTTCTTTCATTGCGAGAGATCCATGATATTTTTCTTCTTCCTACTTGCTCACCACTGCATTTCAGATGCTAGTTTCAAGTGCATGTGATCAGGTGAAATCAAGAATCTCCTAATAGCACCAACTGGAGTGAAACATTGTCTTTAGGAACCTCTTTAGCTACACGTACAACAGGGTAAGAATATTGGATGATGAAGCAGAGTGACAACGTTATAAGCCATTGTATGACACACAGAAGAATGACTCCAATAGCATTGGAATCAACAGGAATCTTTCCATTTACTTCAGTGGGCACTGAACTAGTCCATTGCAGAGCAGAAAATACACATGGAGACTGTAGCTACCATTGTCAAAGTTTCCAGATCCCTGTTTTCCACATTTATGAGCATATGAAAATACAATACTTTCCAGTAGGTGCACAAACGAGTTCGTTATGACTGAACATTAGAGAGGATGTTATGCCATTTTATTCTATGGAAAAAGGACCCATTATTTTCTTCAAAAGTTGTTGTATTTAAAGAAATTGCAGGAGCATTTTCATTTTTCTTCTTTCTTTCATTTTTCTTCTTCAAGTTTCTGTGCACCATTTACTATTTAAACTCTGAATACAGCCTTAGCCAGGAACCTTGCCACAATATATTTCTAACCTGTGGTACAGATGGAGACTTAACAGCGTCTCACAACGAGAAAGGCTTACATCAGGCTGTAAAGCAGGATTAGTACTTACTGTTCTGCCTTTGAACAGCAAGAGTTTAGATACGGCTGGATGACGTATTGTTTGGGAATTTTGGGGAGTGTAGGTGTATGTGTGACAGTGAGAGAAAACCTGCCTATATGATACAGATAACCAATAAAACATGGGAGGGTTTACTATGTGCAGGACTTTTTCCATACCTGGGACATATTGGTGATAGAGTTTTCTGAATCATTCCAGAAGTGGTAATATCTGACTGTTACCATATGCTGGGGTTACAATGGTCGTATTTAAGCTCACAAAAGAAACAGTCACAAAGCCTCCAAGGAAGACCCGAGGGACTTCAAGGGACCGTTGTGTGTGATTCACCCCATCTCTGAGTCAGTCCTGAATTTAGGTACTCCGTTTCATGCCAGAAAGGAGGTCTTTCAGAAAACAGTAAAACACTAGACCCGCATCTTTGTACAGACCCAGCCAGAGAGACATGTTCATTACTTCCTCAGACC
The DNA here is from genome assembly GCF_030867145.1 of Opisthocomus hoazin. Taxonomy (NCBI): domain Eukaryota; kingdom Metazoa; phylum Chordata; class Aves; order Opisthocomiformes; family Opisthocomidae; genus Opisthocomus; species Opisthocomus hoazin. The sequence goes on from NC_134416.1 coordinate 39,687,182, forward strand.
AAAGCGGTAGAAAGAATGTCCTTGTGCAGCAGCTTCCCATTTTACCCAGAAACAACATTATTCCAGTGGACAACGCAGTGATTTCTGTGTGCATAAAGTGCTTTTGCATTTCCAGGGTTTAAATATTCTATATCCAAGTTACAAGTGCAAGAAGATTGAAGTTGCAACTCAAACCTGGATAAAATTTTGGTGGCTGACTTCACAAATGCCAATAAATGGACAAGAGAATCCACTTCCAGTTATCCAATACTTTTTTGCTGGGCCATGTATAGGAATGACTGCAGAGCAGTCTGAGCAACCACAACTTATGTAAGTGTGCGATTCTCCTCTGGTCCTGTATTTCTCATTGCCTTTAATAGGCACTGTAAGAGGTATTTCTGAAGAAGGACATATCCTAATATTTCTGAGATCTGCAGCTCCATTATTGACACATCAGGGAGCTTCAGCATACACAGAGCTCTCCTGCTGCCTGGCACCATTATCACGCTGTCTAGCCTTGCTCATAATAGAATCAGAAGACAGAGTAGTAAAAAGCACAAAATACCAAAAACTTATGAACGTTACTGACTTCACCACTCATGCAGCAGTATTGCCATAACAACGGAAACATCTATTGTTTTAAAAAACAATGGATCAGCCTATGCAGATCAATACATCGTCTATTTCTATTTGCAAAACAGTGACAGTTAAAACTGATCTTACATGCTTCTAGATATTCGTAACTCAGTGTGATTACCTCAGTAGACTAATTTCTACAGGGCTTCTATCACTTACTGCTAAAAGAACTTCCACCATCAATATACTGGACATGCAAGGGGCAATTCAACACCAGTTATAAAATGACCGCTGCCCACCTCATTTCTGAGTGACACAGTGTAGAAGTAAACTTCTTGGTGTCACCTTTTTGAAGTGTGAAATACTGCTTTAACAGTCACACGAAAAACCCTTGACTTGAATAAAATTAATCTATACACCTCTTTTTTCCTGAGACAACAGACTCTGCTCATTTAATACTGCATCATGATTTTGGTGGACATCATGACCAAAAAAATTGCCTTAACAAATATTTGATCCTCCATTTGGAAAAATGTGTTAGCCTGAGGCATGAATCTATTTTGCTACATTGTAAAAATGCACTGGCTATAGGATTCAAGTCTGCTGCCAATTGCTTAGCTAGCTAGCCAGTGACAAAACCGGACAAAACTCTCACAATTTGAAAGAACAAAGGACAAATTTTGCTTTCTAAATTACAAGTAGAAAGCCACACTAAAAATTTGTTCATTAAGTGAAGTAAAAATACAATAAAGCCAAAGTAGTAGGCAATGAAAATATAATAAATATTCTAAAATAAAATATTCAGTTCAGCTCTGACACAGCAAGCCATTTCACATTTAGCTTGCAATTTTTCCTACTTTGATTTAACCAAAAGTTTTGATTTGGCAAGTATACTAATACTGAATAGATGTATATGCTTGGGGGATATTCCCATTATCATTATTCCAGTGGAATTAATCACTGAGGAAAGTGGAAGCAAATATAACTGATCTTAGAAACAGCAAAACGGTGGCAGAATCTTCTTGAAATAGACCGAACCTGACAGGCACTTATGCCTCGAAAATTACCTTTATACAAACTGTTAGAACTTCTCGGGAGTATTCCTGTGTTTCTGCTATGTGATTGTGGGAGAAGAAAACAAATAATTTGCATTTAAAAGGATATCTATCTCAGTTTAGGTATTTGGGAGACTCTAGCAGCCCCAAAATAGACTTAAAGTGTAAACTGATACTCAAAATATATGAAGGGGGAGGTGGAGTAGGAAATTTCTTAGATGTGACTTGATGAGGGTTAGTGAGCCCCCAATTATGTGCGTGCTTTCTTAGTTGATAAAGTATCAGCATCTCCCGTTGCCTTACTGTTCTGGCAGACTTGTTTTTTCAGCAGCCAAATACAGCCTTTAGTGTAGTGAGAAACACAAACTACAGACAAGTTTGTTTCAGACAGAAAAATAACTCAGGGGTTTAATAAAGCAGGCTTTTCCTATATTTCAGCACTTAAAATAACAAAGTCACTGTGACTTGAAACCTGACTACTTCTTATCACCTTCTGAACATGAAGAACAATGTCACTACAATCAATGAATCAGAAAGCAAGATGACCTTAATTTAAATATTGAAGGAGCGATTTAGGGAAGTGAAACATGTGAAGGCAAGGAAGGAGGGAAGGAAGAGTACTCGCTGGAAACTTTGCCTCTCTGATTTTGACAATGCACAATTTTATTTGAAAAAGAAAAATAAAATAATTATAAGTATTAAATCATGTGTTATCTTGCTAATGTCGTTGCTGTTTTCAATTTTTTGTGTGTGTGTGTGAAATGTGGAACAATTCCACAGACACAACTGAGCTTTGCCTTCTGTTAAGGGTTGCAGCACCATTGAAGTTTGAACTCATTTAAGCAGTTCTGTTGTGCTCTCATTTCCCCCTACCTTCATTTGTCTGCCAGCGGATTGAAATGTGACCAAATAGCAGCATGATTGTGAATGGGAAAGGTAATTCTCACACGACATTCTTCTCAGTGCTTTGGGGAAAACACACATACAAACACATTGGCTCATGTCTCATTCAAGATGTAAAAAAAAAAAAAAAAAAAGTCAAATCTAAGAGAAATTTTTCTAAAATTGGAAACACAGTTAAAAACTCTCCTATGTATTTGTTTTGTTTAGACTAATTAAAACTTCTGCTTTATGTTACCACAATAGACACTAAACATTTGCAATGTATTTACTGAGGTTAAAGGAATTACGGCATGAATTTGTACGTTACACTATTATCCTTAAGCAACACTACTTTAGTAGTCAGTTGGAATATATTTTAATCAGTCAAAAAGGTGACTTGTCAGTCTAACCAGAGACATTTTACATCCTCAACATATTATATAATACAGAATGCTGGTAAATTTTGTTTCTCAGGAAAAAAATTATCTTTTGTTAAAATCTTATACTACAATGTTGGAATAGCTAGATTAAAGATGGAGTCAAAAGAACTCATGGATTGGCTGGGAGCTATAGATTGCACCGCTTATCTCATATATGTGTAGTTTGTTATTCTAATGGACGTCCTTATCATGAACTGAAAAATGGGCAATTCCTGAAGTAAAATATGTCCAAATGAGTGAAAACTAAGTTAAATGTTGTAACGCTAGGGACACAGGGATTTACTTCTGTTGTGCCTCCCACGCACGCACACACACAGAGAACAAACATTCACTTCCCTTATTAAAACATGATGGTGAAACTAGTTCTTACTAACACAGTTTTTTTCCATGTCCTACTCACAGAATCTAAATTAGATTAGAGCCAAACTTCAGCTCCTCTTCCAAGGAGATTTTTTTAAACACTTATCTTTTGAGTTTCTCCAGTGATATGAAGGACTGTGAAAGCTCTTAGTTAAAAAAGCTGTTTTAGATCTTAAAAAACTTGGGTCTACTTTCTTTCGTTTGGCTTTTGTATTGTATATTGTTACTTTTCCTGAAGTGTAAAAGCCAGAAAATTGGTATCAGCAGTCTTCCCTTAATATCATGGTATACAGATAGCACAATATCAAGACACCAATAAAACTCAAGGCCTTGATGCACTAGTTTGGACATTTTACCCTGTTAAATTATAAAGTTAGTTCTTACAGCTGGTCCCTTTTCTATACCCCCATCTCTGGCCAAGGTAACTGACCCTCTAACAGAGGCAGCAGAACAGAAGGTCTGTCCTCATGAGAGAGCTCCCCAGTGCTTCTTGCTTATAGCCCAGCATATTAACTAACATTTAAAAATGTCTACTTCAATTTACACCAAGATACAGAGCTATGGATTGGAGTAGTTGAGGGGATGTTATGGAGCACATTCAGCTTTATTTGCAATGGGACCTCTGATCTCCAGGAGATTAACAGGGCAACAGCTGGGAGGAGTGATACTGAAATCTCTCTGAAGCATTAAAGATCACAGATCAGTGCAGAATAAAGATCCGTGTTGAGGCTCTAAGCTGCAGTTGAGTTTAAGACTGCATTTCAGATCCATCACCCTGCTAAGCAAAGAGTAGACCTAACTAGCTAGCAGGAAGGAAACCGCTGCCTTCTCAGAGCTGGTGTGTCTAAATTATCCTGCTCAGGAATAGAAAACTCATACATTTGAGAAGGTTCTAGGAGGTGCTCATGCATTACATGGTCAAAGCTCTTGTGGTTGAAAGAGCAACACCAAAGAAATTAGAAACATCCTCCAGATGAGAGTGGTCACACACGTCTGTTCTACAGGAGAACCTTTGCCACACAGCTGCAAAGCTGCTGTGTGTCCAACATTACAATTATTTGAGGAATGCTGAGCCAGTTTCAATGCATCTATACAAGTGGGCTTGTACTGATTTAAAAAGTCAACAAATGGCATTGTAGGCAAGCTGTTAGTTTCAGAGGTATTTACAGGTTTGTGGTGATGACTGCTATCACATATTGGTTACTTATGAGAAGCTACAAGGTGGTGGATAGAGAAGAAAGGTGGATAAAAGCTGAATGAGACCATGCTGTCTAGCAATTCATTTCAGTGAAAAGGTCAAAAACAGCAGCACAGTAACCAGGTTTTAAGAAATCAATGTTACTGACATTTAGGTTATTTTGAGTACTTTCAATGCTAAACTTTATGTACAAGTATCAGAAACAAGTTTTCCCATTTAACACAGCTGTATAAAAATCCATGAAAGTTCCTTTGTTTTTATTTCCTCACACTGTGAAACTCTGACAAAGATAGTGCAGGTGTGGACCAAGCTTCAGGAAATATGTGTTCCACTCTAAATATTCAAGAATTGGCTGAATGGTGCAGGTGGTCACATCACCTGCATAATGTACAAGTCAGCAGTTGATTTCCTCCCTTACATGTCAAAAAACCTTCTCACTAAAAAAATGATTCAGATAGAATTGATAGGAGAAATTAAAATTATGTTTCCTAGAACGCTACCAGAGGTTGGTAGAAGTGATGTGTTCCTATTAAATGCTTGGCATTAAATTAATTGAACGTTCAATGCCATTCATGAAGTTCTTCAGCTCAGACAGCAGGGAGATTTTTAGAAGCGCAGGTATGAGCAAACTCTGCTAGAAACCAGACAGGCTAACTGGGAAATAAAATTACCCAGAAGAAGCACTAAACTAGAGTGTCTTTCAACTTTGTATGTTTTAAGTTCATACATTTCAGCTCTGTTGATTAACTCCTTATCTGACAACAAGGAGAATTTTAAAATAACTTTATAATAAGGACAATACACGCATCAATAAGATATGCACATTGGTGTAAAATTAGATTGTTTTCATTAGCAGTTCTAGAGTTACAGAGACATATAAGAACTACCGCTCCTGAGAATCAACAACGAAGTTATGGAAGGAACTTCAAGCAACATGAAGATGAGGGAAGACACCATTGCCAGTGCTGCTAGAAAGCAGTGAGGAACTCAGAGGAAACAATATCACTGACGGTAAGAGATGCAAAATTTTAAAGGTTGTTTTCAGGGCTCCATACTGTGGGCTGCAGTTCATTGAAACAGATCTATTTCAGGACTCACAAAGTTCACTTAAAGTCCTCTCGAACTTCTGAAAAAGGCAATATAAATCCATACCTGAAAATAAAGCCTAAACTAAAACCAAAAATCTTGCATAGTTTTAGCTTACATGTTTTAAATAGTAGCCTTCAACACTGTTTAGTTGGGCTGCACAGAAATCCATTGAATTTGAAAGAGACTCTTTGACAGAGATCTTCTTACTGATGTCTGTTGTGACAGATCCAGCCAAAAACAGGAAAAGGGCCATGCCATGTGAATATATTTTTAAGAAATATTTGTCCTGCAGCTCCCTGTGATTGCAAGAGCTATTTCAAGGTTAGTCAAGAACAACTGCACATATCAGGAACAAACTACAAGCTGGAAGGGAGGGTTGATTTAATATACTACTTTTTTGGAAATACCCAGTTTACTCAGAGAGACTGAGAACTCAGGACAAAAATCAAGAATAAAACTTAATTTAAAGTAAAATAAAGAAAATAACAGCTTGGAATCAACTCCTCTGGGCAAGTTTTTTTAAGCAAAATAAGCATCTGTCATCAAGTTTGAAGAAGACACCAAACTGAGGAGAGCACTGGATCTCCTTGAGACATGGCTGCCATTCTGAGGGATCTAAGAGGGCTGGAGCAGTGGGCCATCAAGAACCTGATGGAATTCAGCAATGACAGATGCTAAGTCCTGCATCTAGGAAAGCAGAGGCCCTTACAATGACACAGGCTGGGGATGGACTGGCTGGGGAGCAGCTCGGCTGAGAAGGACCTGAGGTCATGTTAGACAGCTAACTGAACCTGCGCCTGCAGTGTGCCCAGGGAGCACAGAAGGCCAGCAGCATCCTGGGCTAGATTAACAGCCACATATCACGTAGACTGAGTGAAGCAATCACCTCCCTTTGCTCAAAGCTCAGTTAGATGGCACCTAGAGTTCCGTGCCCAGTTTTGGGGCCAGCAGTTCAAGAATAGTAATGATAAACTGCAACAAGTCCTGTGGAGGGCCATCAAGACATTTGAAGGATGGAGCACTTGCACTGCAGTGAGAACCTGGGGTTCCGCCTGGAGATGAGCTGGCTTTGGGGGCACCTCACAGCAGCTGTCCAGTGCCTGCAGTGAGGTTACAAAGGAGATAGAGCCAGGCTCTGTCAGGAGACAGCAGTGCATGGCAGGAGTGCAATGGGCATAAACTGAAACAAAAGAGAGTCAAACTAGATATAAATAAAAGCAAGATTCTTCCCTGTGACAAAGTCAAGTAGCGGAACATGTTGTCCAAGGCATTGTGCACTCTCCATCTTCTGGGGTTTTCAAGACCCAGTTGGATAAAGCCCTGAGCAACTGGATCTAATCTCTTGGCTGAGCAGGACCTGAGACCTCCTGAGATCCCTTCCAACCTGAATTTTCCTGTGATCATTCTGTGAGTGTATGAAATATTGAGTATGTCTGTGAAGAGCCTGCTTGAGAGTGTCTTCTTTTTACAGGAAAGGATAACTTTCCGTATTCTTGACAGAAATATAAAGAATTGACTTGAACAACCTTATTCAGATTATTTATGGAAGAACATAGTGCTATTCTCAAGACTGTATTTTGTGGGGGACAAAGTGGCTCGATTAAATTGAGAACAAAACCAAAATGAAATCTGAGGTTTAAGAACAGCTTTTTTCCCTGTAGTGCACAATCAGGTCTCACACTGCCTCTGCACTTCGTGGTGTCTCTCATGACAAAGCTCCATGGAATACAATTTGCTGTGGCATAACAAATGGAGGCATCCCAAACAGCAACATTCTGCAATGAATACTGCTGGGACTGAAGGCAAGAGACAGGTTCATATCTAGCTCTTCACCTTTCAAGAGTACGACAACTGAAGAACACGACAGCCTTTCCATTAAAAGCAGCAGTGTCCTGAGGATGCAGACCTTGGTCTCTCTGAAATTCTTTTACAGAGAAACTGCCGAAGTATTTTGAAGCCAGCACACCAAGGACAGGCAATAGCCCCCTCACTTGCTGAGAGCATTCTGTCTCGCCCTCTGTATATTACGGCAGTCACAAAGGATGCCAAGATAGAGATGGAAAACAAGGCAACATCTCTAGGTTTTTGCAGAAGCAATGCAATCAATGTTCTTAAATTGCAAATGTAGGAATTCTTTACATTTGCTCTTAATGCCAATAAAGAAGGTCTTCAGAGCAACCCATTAACCAAACTGAGGTTTGCTCCTGAGATTTGTTAATCCCTAGCAAGATGACTGGCAAAATCATCACTAGCAAAATAGAGCTGGAGACATGAGAGAGGAAGGTTTGACACTTAATTATCCTTGCCACAGGCTACTAATTTTTCTCTGAAAATCCAGTTTAATAATTTTGATTCAGGAAATGTCCATAGCAGGAAAAATAAACACGAACTATGGAAAGTCTTTCTGGTTAAGCTGGAAAAGCTGCAGCCAAGATATTTCCCACTTAACCTTCATCCAGCAAAAGGTCAAAAAAGGCTAATGTGTTTAAACAGGGCACAGGACAGAACAGACCAAGACTTCCTATGGAAAAGATTAAGATCACATTCTTTTGGCTTTCTTTAAAACTATTCCGCATCACTCCACACTTCCACTTAAAGCAGTTTCCTGACAGCATTGGTCACAAGAACTTAAAGTAGGAATATCAAATGATAAAAGTGTAAATGGAGAACAGTTTGTGTACAGTATACAAAATGGGGAAAAATATGAAGGACACATAAGAAATAGCAAAAGAGAAATAACAGCTTTAGCCTTTGCAAATTATGTAAGATGTGATGCCCAAGGTAGTCTTCCATCCCATGTAATTCCATGTACATGCACTTTAAGCTGAACAGTTCCCAGGGCACATGTGTCTTTACCAAAGTAGAAGATTTTTGTTTTACACGAGGCTTTTAAGGAAGAAAGAATTTTCTTCCAGCACTACAAAATAGTAAGACTGAAATGAAGGTCTCCAGGTGTGCCATTTCCAAACTTCAGAGAAAACACATTAGCTCCTCTTTGACACCAGCACCTCCCCATGTCTGTTAAAGCAACTATAGGTATTGGACAACACAATAAGATACATGGTAAATGCCATAGAAATGTTCGATTGTGCAATACCACGCTCAGGATTTAACCTGGAAGAAAAGCTAGGTATAACTTTAAGCAGACACATATGTGGATGGATCAAGAGTTATGTGCAAGAAGCACACTGAAATGTTACAGAGAGCGGGAGAGAATGTATTTTCTTTCCATCCTGCACTTGCCAGTTCTGGTCTACATTCCTTTGGGAGACCTATCAGCCGTGATTCAGACTCCTACGCTGTCTGTTTTAGAAGTTGCCTATTCACTCAGACTCATTTGTGATGCCTGTATCTATAGAGTCAGGATGGCAGTTCATTGCCCACTGGAATTTTCATCCTCCATTGTCACATAACATTGTTCCTGTTAAGTGTAGATGTGGATGATTCATGAAGCAGGGCAAAGAACTTCTTCAAACAATGAGAGTGGCCCATGCAGAGCTTTGAAGATAAGGGCTGAGATATGGACTCCTCATTTAGTATCAGATGTGACTCAGCAAGGTGTCTGGAAGAGAGGGGTGAGGCATTGTTGGAGAGCTGCTCTGTCCTGTGTTAGACTCTCATCCAAACTATCTGCAACATTTTTTCTAAAGATGAGTTGTTTGACAGTAAGGTATGACTTCAAAAAAACCCAGGCCCATAATAACATGCATTACTGAGATCAATTCCAAACTGAAAAGCCCAGCATACTGTCCTATTCCAGGCAGCGAAAAACTGGAAGTGCTGGCAGCTATAGGTCATTGGATACAAAAAAAACCCCAGTGAACAGTTCAAATAGCTACTAGATTCAACACGCTGATACTCCGTATGTCTGCGTCTCTCTTCCACTGTCACGGTAGCACTGGTGTCACAGTTCAGTATACAGCTGTATTAGTGCAGCAAATGTAGAAGGGTTGAATCACTGTCCTCATTGTTTGCACTGTCTCTGACTGAAGGGCAAATATTCTTGTGGCAGACTAAAAAGTTGCTCTGCGTTGGATTTTGCACTGGAGCTCCTGAGGTGTGTGCATTCACTGCATTAGTAATCTCCAACAGAGGAATGAAGCAGACAGGTCACAGCAGTAGCATTACTCATCCCAAATGGAGCTTCTGGTGTTCATGTCAATGACCTCAGTAAATAGTGCAGAGTATGTAGGAAACAGCGTTATTCATAGCAACCTTGAACCAGTACCCGGAGAACCAACAGAAAGTCAGCAGTGTGGTAGGTACACTCCTGAGTATGACTGCAGAGCTCGCTCACCACACAGGGATGCATTCAAGCTCCTCAGCACGTGACTCTCGCCAATAGCCCTGCATGTTTCTGACAACAGTAAAGGGCTCTTATATGGCACACAAAAGGAACAATAAAAATAGCACACATGGTCTTCTCACACTGCTCGCACCGTCCAGCTGCCAGAAAGAGCAGTGAATTCTCCAAGCATACATACCAGGTAGACAGAGTTCCTCAAAATGTACAAGGTCAGGGTCTGGTTGCATAATGTAACGTGTCCAAGACAGCACGGACCTCAGTTCTAGATAGCCATGCCCTTCTTTTACTCGGTTTTTCCAGCCCATGCTGGCAAGTATTCTCCACTCTCCAGAAGTCACAGGATTTGATAGACTTCTTTTTTATGTTAAAGGTACCCATGGTACCCAAGACCAAAACAAGTATCTGTAAATCAGATCTATTTCTTGTGCCCAGCGACAGGACAAGGGGCAATGGGCACAAACTGAAGCACAGGAAGTTCCGCCTGAACATGAGGAAGAACTTCTTCCCTCTGAGGGTGACGGAGCACTGGAACAGGCTGCCCAGGGAGGTGGTGGAGTCTCCTTCTCTGGAGATATTCAAGACCCGTCTGGACAAGGTCCTGTGCAGCCTGCTGTAGGTGACCCTGCTTCGGCAGGAGGGTTGGACTAGATGACCCACAGAGGTCCTTTCCAATCCCTACCATTCTGTGATTCTGAGATATGGTTATACTGCACCCCAAACCTTTCACAAGATCCTGAGGTGAAAATAGGTGCAAAATATGTGGAGAAGAAAAGTCTTCAGAGCAATTTAGTGAAAGCAAAAATTGAACGTGAGCTGCATAAGATAGACAAGACCTAGAAAAGGGATGTACCTGTTTCATCACATCTTTGTGTCTGCTCATCTTTCTATGTTGAACTATTTGTTATTTCTTTAAGAAGCCTGGTGTTCCCTGACCATGCATCCCTCAAAGTCCCTTCATTTCACCCTTCCTAACTTCAGAGGATCCATGCTTTAGAGGAATTCTCCACACCAAACAGAAGAAAACCAAAAAACTAACTCAGCGGCCTTCTGTGCTTAAGGAGTTGAGCTGCAGAGCAGAAGAGCACAGGATGCCTTCCTCTGTGAGCCTCTATACCAGCAAGGGACGGAAGATTCCAGTGAGATAAGAAATGCCAACCCGATACCGATACAGAGATAAAAGAAACTACTGGAATGCCTGGCAGATAAACTTGGGTTAACTTCAGAACATTTTTATTGGTCTAACTACAGCAATAATCCCCCTAAATCCTACACAATGGTGGCCAAGCAGATAGTGTTACAATTTCAGTTCATAAATTGGCTCTAGATGTAAAATAGACCACAGCAAGGTAAATTTACATGTGCTTTAGTAGGGACACATTCAGGAATTGAGATATTACAGTTATTCTCTTCAATAAAATAGTGGGGAATGACACCAAGGGAATCTTTGCTAAAAATCACTACAAAGGTTGGCTTAATGCATACTTCTTTACTGTTACCAAGTTACCAAAACCCAAATATTATTCTTAAATCTACAATTGTTAGTATTTTTGCAGCCCTTGGAAAAAGCGATAGTTAAAAGGTGTCCTGTGCTGATTATTTACAGCATGTTGAGTTTATTATTGCACTACTGTTCTCTAATTCATGACCGGCATGCCTTGGCGCAGCCAAGTCAGTGGCAGATAGCTAAATCCAGAAACATGGATACTGACTCTCACAACTCTGTCTGTTTTCCACTTTTTTGTCCAACCTCACGCCCCTGTAAGATCATCCGTTATTCCTCACTACACCTTTAGTGCTTGCAGGCACCCACAACACCTCTGACCTCTGAAAGCTTTATCCACCCCACAGGCTTTCGAGACATTCCTTCAAGTAACAAGAGTGGGTGATTTTAATACATTTTCCTGTAATCGATGTTATTTAGAAAAAAAAGGCTACGCATTTGGCCTGTTGCATAACCCAGCACTGAAACGGATGGCACTTTGGATGAGTACAGTGCTCCATTTCTACAGTCAGTACCTCAATTACATTTAATCTGAAATGAGCATCCTACTCTCTTCAAGTGAATTGCAGTTCCTGCTGTTCAAATGAAAGACCTGCTTCATGCTTTCTTCTGTGGAAAGTATAGGAGACACCTTAAAGAGCTGCATAGGAATTACATCACAGCTGTTCAAATACAGACAGTGTTTATCCATGGCATTGCTCATCTGTGGGCCAACCAAGAAACTCAAGATGATATCAAGTCTCTCCAGCTTAAGCTCCTTAGCAATCCTTGTAAATCAAGTGGGTAAGCTCCATCCCTACATGTGCAACTGAAAGAGGCAAGTGCCTTTGAAGGTTTCCAAGAGGAAATCCTGCCTGCCTAACCGCAATGCCTGGAGGCCTTCAGAGGGACTCTTTTCATTGATCAGAGAGAAAACATGCTTTTAAGTAGGTGCTGCATAAGTATTTAAGACTCAGGGCCACCTCAAATGCCGTGGCTATGCAAACTGGATCCCACACTCAGAATCTGGGTGGTCAAACTGGGACAGTTGTGGTGAATAGAGTTAAATCCAGTTGGTGTCCGGTCATGAGTGGTGTCCCCCAGGGCTCAGTTTTGGGTCTGGTCTTGTTTAATATTTGGAGGAGGGGATTGAGTGCTCCCTCAGTAAGTTTGCAGATGACACCAAGTTGGGCGGGACTGTTGATCTGCTCGAGAGTAGGAAACCTCTGCAGAGGGATCTGGACAGGCTGGATTGACGGGCCGAGGCCCACTGTGTGAGGTTCAACAAGGCCAAGTGCTGGGTCCTGCACTTGGGTCACAACAACCCCATGCAATGCTACAGGCTTGGGAAAGAGTGGCTGGAGAGCTGCCCCAGCGGAAAAGGACCTGGGGGTGCTGGTTGACAGCCGGCTGAACATGAGCCAGCAGTGTGCCCAGGTGGCCAAGAAGGCCAATGGCACCCTGGCTTGTATCAGGAATAGTGTGTCCAGCAGGAGTAGGGAGGTGATCGTGCCCCTGTACTCGGCACTGGTGAGACCACACCTCAAATACTGCATTCAGTTTTGGGCCCCTCACTACAAAAAAGACATTGACTTTCTGGAGAGTGTCCAAAGAAGAGCAACGAGGCTGGTGAGGGGTCTGGAGAGCAAGACTTACGAGGAGTAGCTGAGGGAGATTGGGTTGTTCAGTCTGGAGAAGTGGAGGCTGAGGGGGGATCTTATCGCCCTTTACAACTACCTGATATGAGGTTGTAGCGAGGCAGGTGTTGGTCTCTTCTCCCAACTAACTAGCGACAGGATGAGAGGCAATGGCCTCAAGTTGCATCAGGAGAGGTTTAGATTGGATATTAGGAAAAATTTTATTACTGAGAAAGCGGTCAAACATTGGAATAGACTGCCCAGGGAAGTGGTCGAGTCCCCATCCCTGGAGGTGTTTAAAAAACGTGTAGATGTGGCACTTCAGGACATGGTTTAGCAGGCATGGTGGTGTTGGGTTAATGGTTGGACTTGATGATCTTAGAGGTCTTTTCCAACCTTTATGATTCTATGATTCTATGATTTCATTCACCTTATTAAAGCAGTAGTTCACCAGTCACCTGTGTTTCTTTCCTCTTATCTACCCACATTTCTTACTAGCTTCTCTCCAAACTAACAAATCTGTTGATTTAAAAATTCAGAAGCAGTAAGTGGGGCCTTTCCTTATGCTCAGTGACACTGCAGCAATCCTCTCCATAAAAATGGGTACATTTTCATTAAAAGTGCGCACATTCGGCCTTCTGCTCATAGCAACACTGGCACAATCACGTCTGTTATGGCACCTTCTCCTGTAGACACACAGAGTGCCCTGGTTCACGGGCTGAGGTGTCACCATGTAGCTCAGTGATCTTACAGCTCACATGGCCCTAAAGGGGTGGCCGTTGTTTTCCCTCTCATTCCAAGACACCAGCTCCAACCTCTTCCCTCGCACCATGTGGAGCTTCTATCCACTTGCTGAACACGGGAGTTATCAGACAAATGAGCAGAAATTTCAGAGGGAGCTGATCATAGCAAACCTCAGGACAAAAAAGGTGATTTTTTTTTAATTCCCGGGTGTAGCATGCATAAACCCACCTTATTCACAAAGTCTGCATGCATTTACATAGTGAGATTTGGGATTTCTGTTACTTTCCTTCGTGTTTCTGTAGCTGCATGTGAGTCAGCTTCCTCAGCAACTGGGAGGATTAGGTTTGAAAAAGACAGAAAGGAGAAAGGACAGATCTGAACTTCTCACGTTATATCTATCTTGCCTCTAACACTTGAAGCTTTGCAAAGACGGCCAAATATTACTAGACTTCTGATAAAAGAAAGGAGAGCTGGCAGTTCTGCAGACATTTACGGGCTTGGTAACACATTTTTCTGTTTTTAAGTGAAAACAGACAAGACAGTGTACATGCTAGAATAACAAACATCTTGGCACATTGCAATTACAATACTGGAACAGACCACTGTTCGGTTTTTATGGATGCTTTTGAGAAAAACAATCCCTATGTATAGCTCCCCGTTACATTTATCCTCCAGAACTCTAGTGCCAAAGGCTTCCCCATCTTCTCTGTGGGCTTTCCAATCAGAGTTCACCTCCTGTGAAGCACCACAGTAATACAGCTGCTGTGGAGAAGTTCTTCTCCTTGCTAAGATGGGTTAGAGTCACATCAAAGAGAAATGGCAACATGCAGTGCCATAATGGCACTCAGAGAGCATCAGGAGACTTTTTGTTTAGAACATAAAATTGTTTACTTCCAGTGTTTTGCTTCCATTTAGAAACGCCATAAAATATTCTGTGGATAACCTAGCATTGATCTACATAACAGTCTGGATTTCCATAGACAGTACCATGTCTAGAAATCTTCCAGAATATAACAGTGGTAGAGTGACACTAGCCTGTGATAAAATTGGTGAAAAGGAGTATTTTTTGTTTGGAATTCCAGCAATAATACCAACTTTGTAGGGAGCTATAAAAACTACAACGTCAAATTATGGTCAATTGTAAGTTAATTTTTGCTGTAAAATAAATTGAAATAAAATTTTAGAAAGTCATGATAAAATCTTGGGTGAAAAGGTGAACTATTAAAAAAATGTTTCACTGTAACCAAATCAGTGATGGTTCAGGCTGGGAAAGCTCAGAGCTCCAGGATTAACAGAGCACACGCAGTAACAAAGGCTTACCAAACCTTTTAAGCAGATTCTGAAAGTGGGAATTAAAGTTCTGGGAATCACTGATACCAAATCTGCTGTGTGCACTGCATAAACCAGAAGATGAAACAAGTATTAGTTTTCTCAGAAAATGAAAGTCTTAAGACACCAAAAATTTAAAAGTAATTACTCTCACTTGTTAATAGCTTCTGAGCATAAGCAAGGAAGACTAAAGCAAAGATCTTGCAGGGGCTCTCAAAAGGAGTCTACTAATAGAACTGAAATATGCTAAAAAAATTTGGTAAAAAGTGTCTGGTTTGGCATACTACTGTGTTGCGTTGTGAAGTGACACTGGGGAAGGCCTTGAGTCTTTCCACTTTTGGGTGCCCTCTACAAGCACGTGACAGTGTTGAATGTGCCCTGCATGGTAAGAACAACAGTACAGTTACTGTGCTCTGATCATATGGAAAAGGTGAATTAGTGTTCGAGCAAGAAAAGTGAAAGACAAAAAAAAAGAGGGGGGTGGGGAGGGGAGGGGAGGGGAGAATGTTGTGTTGCTGGCCCAGCTGGGAAGGCAGAGTGATGATTTAGGATTTGTTAAAAGAAGAAGCAGGCTGACATGCTGCCACTACTGGGGCACAGCAAAGGGTATTGTACCACCTCCCGTTCCCTTCTCCTGCTGCTTTCCACACATGTAACTGCTCAGGGACAAGGTCCACAGGTAACAGCAATGCAGGGACAGCCGCAGCTCAATGGAATATTCACTAGGTACATACACCCCCAGCCCCTCTGCTCCATCTGTAGCCCCCTTACAGCAGCTCTACCTGCGATGGAGGCGTTAGGAAAATCTCGTGTGACAAAGACAACTGCTGGGTGACATGTGTGCCATGTAGCTCTCGTGTGAGCTATGCTGTTCTGTGCCTTCTAATTTAGTATCCTCAAAATCTAAAATAGCAGCTAAAATTTGAACAGCATGCCGAAAACACAGTCTTGATCCCATTATCAGTGTGGTGGATGGGATTACAATGAGGGTGGTAATGGCGGAAATTTTTTAGGAGAGATCTAGTATCAACAGCAGGAGTGGCCACTAATTGGATTCTTTCTGTGTCACCGCAGAGTTGTCACGGGACCCTCGTTCTCTGTTGAACACTGCAGCTCTCAAAGCACTCAGAAAGGAGCTTTCTCAATTGTTATCACATCAGTCTGCCTTCCCACTCAAACACAAATCCCCCAAAGCCTTTTCTAAAGCTAAGGAAATCATGGAACCCATGACTCCCATGACATCTGCAACAAGTGTCCAGCCTTGCCTGGGTAAGAAAGAGTCCTACCATTACACCAGGCTCGAACTCCTGATCCTGCATGAACAAACATGTAACATCGAGTGCCGTAAGTTAAACAAAGCTAGATAATAAACTGCAAACTGTCAAAATAGTCTGCAATAAAGTGATCTAGTCAGAACAGAATTTGCAAATCTTTCAAAATATTTTTTTTCCATAGCTGTCTAACTTCCACTGAGTGTGGGTTTTATAATGGCTTCCACATTTGGAAACACTGTCCCGAGCATCACAACATTTTTAATAAACTGTTTTTATCAGTTCCTGTCTGGAATGGGAGCTGTTACTATAATTTTCACACTGATACTTGCCATCTCTAGGAGACTTCTGGATTCCTACGTGCATTTTCTTCCCTAATGACCTCTCATTTAGCCTGTTTTTTGAAGATGTATTCACATGCCATTTGGAAATTCACCAAGGGGTTTTTTTGCAATGTGAAATTACACCAATCATAATTAATTTTTTTTCCCTCTGAAATGGAGACAAAAATCAATGAAAGGCCAAGGAGACATGCCAAGCAGCAGAAACTGAAGTTGCATATTATGATGGAACAAGTTCACCCACCTTAATTATAAAGTGCTAAGAAGAGAAAGCCCCTACAATCTATAAACCGACACATAATTAAGACAATACAGGGCAGAACACATTCTAGCTGGAAAACATTTTCCTGGGCTTTGTCTCACTGCTTGGAGCAGAGAGGAAAAGAAAAAAAAAGGTGACACTTGGAAAACAACTCTATGAAGACAATCAGTATACCACCCAGTCTTCACCAGCTGCAGGAAAAATGAACCCACCAGCTTTTGTGCAGCGCAGATCCCCTCACATCACAAACACAGTTGATAGTACAGACATGCCTGGTATGTTCAGCATTCCATATCAAGCAAAGATGAATTAGCCGCAACAAAAATGTATTACAGCTTTCATGCGGCAGTTTATGGATCTTTTTGTACCTCTGGAATTTGTCACCTTGAGGGTATCGTGGATCTACTGAGGTTTGTACTGGTCTCAGGTCTTTTCCTCAGATTATATTTATCTCACTGTGAGGAACATCTTTGTGAGTTCTGAACACTTTTACAGCTGCTAGGATGCTAATGGGAACTTCATGTGTGTACCCAGTACAAGTGCTCTCAGGGAAAAAAAAGCCAATGTCAAAGGAAGGTATGTAGAAGTCACCATAAATATGTCTTTGAATGTTTACCATCTGGAACCGTAGATTACATTTTGACAAGAAGCTGGACTGCCCCGTGGGCATTGTCTTTTAAACAGCCCCATCATTATAAAGGAAGGAAAAACATGATTTGCTGTTCCTAGTTTCTCAGCAAGATTTTCTGGCAGTGCTAGAGAAACTTGGGTTTTTTTCCTAGTAAAACAATAACAAGCTGGGCATGTGTAGTTAGCTATGCAGTTTCTTGGAAAATGTGTTTTCTTACAGATCATCTGATCTGTGATCTGACGATACCCACAGAGAGGGCTGCGTTTCAGTCAGGCTGTGACAGCAGCGGGCTGTGCAGCTCACAGTGCTGCACCTCAGCTTTGCTGGAGGACTAAGCCTCTGCGCACGGAAGCTGGTGTATTGGGCTGCTCACGGGCAGACTGGGAAGAGTGAATAGGATAAGTCCAATATACAAGACATACAAGGTTTTAATATAGGGTCGTGGTGAGGGTTTCCTTTGGTTTTGTTTTTCTTTTTTTAAGCTTGTAAAAGTTTCCACTACTTTTTACAATAAGAAAAAATGGACTGAGAGAAAAATCAAAGCAGTCAAATTTATTCACATATGTCCCAGTCTGGTCATGCCATCATACGGGAGATTTAGTTAATTCTCTGTTTGAAATTGCTGTGGGTTACTGCTGAGGACACATTCTTAGTGAAGACTACGTTTGAAAACACAAGCTGAGAACAACCTGTAAAGAAGCCAAATAGGCTCCTCAAAAAAAAAGAAAAGTTAACAAAAAAAGTTGGTTTGAGGTAATAAGTGCAACCTGAAACAGGGTTTTATGGGCATCATTACACAGCTGAATGCCAAAATCACAAAGCACCAGCTATAAATCCCCTTGCTCAGCCTACTAAACAGATCTTATTTCAGAACACATTATATACAGTATTATTAATAGAATATCTCACCTGTAAATGGTGAGGACAGTGTTAGATTTCTTTCACAAGTAGGAGGCCAATAATTCATAAGCACCACAGGTATGTAAGAGCTAGTGTGAAGATCTGTTATAGTGCGAAAGAAACAAATCATTTTGTTACTCTGCACAGGAAGACAGTATATATATACAGTAAACCTTTTATTTAAAAAGAAAAAGGAAAATAACCCATCCTCTAGTTTCTCCATCTAGATCATTTAGAGTAAAACAATGAGAACATCCTAACTCTCTGATAAGGTAACTTACTGTAATTAGTGATAACATTTCTGACTTCTTAGTTTGCTGGGCTTCCCACACTCCAGACGTCAATGAACTTAACAGCAGAATTAAATGAATATGATAGGAGAGTACTTCCCTAACTAATTTCTAATTACATTTCTGCCTCTCTTCCTTCCTAAACATAAATTTTTGCTCACTTTTAATTAACACTTCAGATCGCTAGGTTAGAATCTATAAACGCGGTGAGATTTTAATGATCCGTTATAGTGATGCTACTCAGTTTTCAATGACTTGTAAAACTTTCACAAACAGATCTGAAAATGAATTACATCCATCTGCTCTGCTGCAGCTGCAAGAGCAGCGCTGCTTTGCAGGCTGCTTTTCCCCACTTTCCCGATTCTCTCTTCTCTCCAAGCCCACGTGTAAGCCAAACCGTCTCGACACCGGTCATCAGGAGCCCGGCCGGGTCGCCGTGAAGGACCCTTCCAACTTCACCGACGTCTCACACGCACTTTCCAAACGCCCCGCCGTGCCTCCCGTTCGAGCCCCAGCCCGGCTGCGCGCTGCCCCACAGCATCCTCCTCACACCCGGGGACGCGCTCTGCCGCCGCGTCCCCCCCACCCCGCCCCGACCCCGCAGTTCCCGCGGCGCGGCTGAGGCGCGCGGGCATCTCCCCCCGCAGGAACCGCAGCAGACCCCGCGCGGGCGGTGCGGGAGAGGAGCGGGGCGGAGAGCGGTGCCGGCGGGAGCGGAGGCACCCGCGGGGCTCCGGCAGAGCCTTGCCGAGCTGCGCGACCCCAGCCGCGATCGGAGCGTGGGCTGGGCGGAGGCAGCCAAGCATCAGGCTGCGCTCGCTGTTATCTGTCAGCCGTGCGACGGCAGCGCTGGTCAGGCTGCGGCAACTGGCTTTGACAAGTGTGCCGTGCTAGCGTTCCGCTGAAAACCGTGAAGGAAAAAAAGAAGAGAGGCATGAGGTGCCTTTTACTTTACCTGAACAAAGTGTGGGGTTTGATTTTTCCCTTTGAGCTGCTGGAAAGGATTCTTCCCTCTTCTCCCCCAAAGCTAGGTAGCTCTTCTTTCCCTTGCGGCTCGCACTTGGGGAAGACCACACAGCTCCGGCAAGGCTGCCTCCCTCCCCTAATCCCCACTCGAGTGTGATGACACACACTAACCCCAACCATCTGTTGAAACACGTCCTCAAGCACTCGGCACAGTGGTGTGTCAAGACGGGCTGCCCAATCCAATCGCTGGGGCTGGGTGGCTCTTAAGGAGCTGGAGGCAGAGACAAGGGCAGAAACTATAGGGCTGGGAACTCTTTAGCAAAGTAACCTGAGATTTTGAGCAAGGGCTGCTATTGAACAAAAAAAAAAAAAGTGCAGAAGGGGGAGGTACTAGCGGGAAGGTAGAGGGAGTGGATTAGCCTGGTGGCCAGTTGTGT
Organism: Opisthocomus hoazin; assembly: GCF_030867145.1. NCBI lineage: Eukaryota > Metazoa > Chordata > Aves > Opisthocomiformes > Opisthocomidae > Opisthocomus > Opisthocomus hoazin. The sequence goes on from NC_134416.1 coordinate 39,707,355, forward strand.
TACTTCTCACAACTCCTTGTATTCCCAAGGGACCGCGGGGACCCCCTCGCAGCGGGACGCACAGAAGCACAAGGGCAACACAAAAATCTTTTTTTTTTTCTTTTTTCTTTTTTCTTTTTTTTTTTTTTTTTTTTTTATTGACCGGTCTATTGAGAGCAATCTCCTCCGAGAGTCGTTTTTCGAAACGAGAGAAAAGATGCGGTTTGAGATGCTGAGAAGGCGGGGACCGTTCGCACGGCGATGTCACATTTGCACCCCGAAACCCCAAACTCCTTACCATGCCGGGATCATCCCATGGCTGCCTCCAGCCTTCCTGGGGGAACCGGGAAGAGAGGCAGGAGGAAAACCCGGGGTGCGGGGGTGGGGGGGGGTGGGGGGTGTGCAAAGGGCAAATATTTCTACTTCTGCACAGAAACCTGCAAGTCCTTCCCACCAGCCCCCGTTTCTCCGGGCTCGGTGGGAATGCCCGGGCAATTCCCACCGAGCCCGGGGAAGCTCTCCTTACCCGCAACGTTGCTGTGACAGCTCCGGCCACCGCGCCGCGCCCCGACCCCGCACCGGGCTCGGCACCGGGTCCCCGCATCGCCCCCACTCCCGCCCCGGGTAACGGTGCCGGCAGCTTCCCCCTTCCCCACCGCTTCCACCGCGTCCCCTCGGGCTGCCTTGCGGGGTGAAAGCCCCCAAAATGTGAGATTGGTTGCTTTCCCCTTCGGGAGCCGGCACCCCGGGCGAGTCCGGACCGTGTCTGGTCCGTTCCCCAGTTTCCCTCGGCCGCACGGCAAGCGTTCACACACCCTCCTCTCTCTCAGGGATACTGCCAGGAAAAATACGCTAATTTGCAAGAAGATGTCCGGTAAGGATAGATAAGGGACACAGAAAAGCTGCTAAGCGCCAAAGAATCACTTCTTTCCTCTCCCCTCCCTTGTAATAGGATAGCGTGGAAGAGAGCCTTCAAATCTCAAGGGTTTCTACCTCGTTACCAAGCGCCTGACCTGACACTTGCGTTAAATCTGTATTTCACATTCTGACAGATGTTGTGTTTTCTTTGAACTGAAAAGGAGGAACGTCGTTTTGGCATAAAAAGTTACGCGGAAAGTGTTAACATTCGGCTTCAAGATAGGTTTGCAATCAGGAAAAGACACACTCTACCCAGCTATATGAAAGCCATATGAGAGTCTTGAAGTGCTGATTTGGCTTACTTGCTCTTTAATACCTTACACAAGGCTATTTTTGAATCACCAGTGGCAAAGTGAATACTTAATAAAAAGTGGGATTAAAGAGCAGTGCCCAGTTAACTGTTATCAGAGCTGACGCGGAGAAGAAAGGAAGAAGAAGAAACTGCAGTCACAATTGCGTTTGCTCAAATTCTTCCCAAAAGCAATTGTATAGTGTCTGTTTCAGCCTATTAAACTGAAACTGCTTTCACAGATGTTGGGTATTCACTAATACACTACTCCCTAATCTGCTACTTCCAGATAAATAAACAACTAAACAATATTATTGACAATAATATGTGGTGAAGTAAGGATGCAACTACTGTCCCTGGGGTATCGTAAGATTCTTAACATTGCCAATTATTTCTTCAGGGCAAGGATTTGGTTTGATTCCATTTTATTCTAGCAGACTGTGGTCTGTAAACAGGCCGGACAACCTTACACGCTCAGAAGATGCCAGAGAGATTATTAAACTCATTTGCATGCTTTTCAGCTGTACTTCTTACCAGTATTGGTAACTCTGCATTAAAAAAATGTATGGTAATCAGAGATGTGGAATATCAGAAAGCCCCCAAAATTGTGCTGCACCATCCTGTGTACCGACTCAGTGTGTAAAATGTAACTCAGCTCACAACAGCTCTATTTGATATTGGTGAGATCAGATGCAAACTCGACAGGGTTTAACCTCTAGATACTTCTAACCAACACTAGTGATAGTTATGTGCAGTACTATTATTTTCTGTTATGCTTTATGTATGCTTACATAATGTTGTGTATTATGTCTGTTTATAAATATACAAGAACAAGATATGGAGCATTCATATGATATACAGGCCCAGTTCTGTTATTTTTTACGCCTGCGTAACTCAGGGATGCCTCTGCTGATGCCTGTCAAGCCACAATACTGTAAAATTAACATGGTTAAAAGGACCCCTAATTGCATGTTTTGTACACAGAGACACGTGCATGCACACACTTATCTTCAAAGACTTCAACGACTTGAAATACAAACTTTCATCTCCAAAACCAACATTAGCAATAGCCCTCAAACGTTGCACATGGTCATGTTTTCACATAAAAGCTACTGCTAATGTTGCAGGATAATTTAACCGCTACTCTTACGACTGCAGCCACATATAGTTTGCTGTGACAGTTTATAACAGACTTTCCCACCGCTTCTCCTCTATACAGACTGCCATCTGCAAAGAGTTTAGGCTTTAAAGGCTGAAATGAAATCTGTGCTGGAAGAGCTGTACCTGAAATACTGTTAAAATAATGCATCATAAAACAGGTTCTCAAGTTGACTCTCAAACCCGTGAGCTGCTAAGGTCGGACTGACCCCACTCAGATAAGACTTGTAACAAAGTGATTAATGCTTTACACAAGTAACTCAAGACAATCCTAATACGCAAGATTGTTGGTAATCGTGATATCGAGAAATAGTCACTCCTGTTTTGTTCCCGCAGTTAGGATTTCCCTTACTTACTAGCTCCACTTAGTTTCCATGGTAGCGGGCAGTGTCTTTAAGCCAGGGCACTGAGCTTCACTCTGCTGCCCAGACTAAACTCACCACCTATACTCCACCACAGATGGCCTCAGCAGGTTTGTGTGTCTGTGCGGACATATGTACACACTCACACATGTGCACTTCTGCTCAAGAACCTCAAGTAAATCTCAACTCTGGCATTTTCAGCCTCGAAAGTAATGAAAGGGGACTTTTCACCGTTCCTGCAGCAGCCTCAGTATATCTCCGCTGCCAATATGAATAGAATCTGCTTTTTTATTTCTTTGAATCATTATAAGTCTGTCCAGGATTCAGTTAGTTTTGATGGGTTTATATAGGAACAGGAGAGGTTTCAGAACACGACTATAAATGCAAAGACAAATCCACAGTCAAATTCTAGCCTAAAATGTACACATGCAGAGGCTCATGTTGAGGTTGGGTAATATATTGATGAGATATAATAAAAAGGCCTCTAAAATCCTGGGTGGCAAAGAAAAGGTAAATAGGGAATTGCCATCAAATATTTCTTTCTAAAGACCCCAGCAAATGGCAGGTCTGAAGAAGCACAGAAAGACACACGTCTTCATATGAAGTACAGTGAAGACTTGGAAGTCCTTGCTGCAGGATGCAGTGGAGGAAAGAAAATTACAAGTATTCGAGTGTTTGGGCAAGTTCATGGGAAAAAAGATCTACTCACAGCAATTAAATACAAATACAGAACTTCTGGTACAGGGAATCCCTGAACTACTTGGAGAGGATCCTGGACAAGTACCATTCTGTGCTTGTCCTATTCTCACACTTTACCCCAAGCATCTACTATTCTCTGCTATTGGAGGGTGCCAAGCCTAGAATACCCATGATTTAGTGTGGTACATCTGCTCTTGTTCTCTTAAAGAATTTAGCCATTGGTAGTTTTTGGGCCTCATCATGGGTAGTATAAGAGAGATGAATTCCTTTTGAGAACTTCAGCCAAGCTTTTTAAAGGTTGCCTCATAAATGTGTATTCAGGAACCTAAGTAAAAATGGTCTGATCAAAAGTATTGAGGATACAGCAGCTGCTACTGAAGTCAGCAGTTAATTTTAGTTTTCTCCATATGTAGACATTGCAAAGCCAGGCATGGGCTCATGCAAAATTTGGGTGCTAAATCCAAAACTATATTCTGTGCAAAACTCTGCTCAGATATTTCCTAATTTGGAGTAACCTAAGTTCCACAGACACATAGTCTTCTAAAAGCATTCCCCAGGCACCTCTGTGCATTGCCTGGTGCTGAAAGCCCATGTCCAAGACCAAACAAGATTCAAGCGTCAGGCATTAGTTTACTTCAGTCCTCTGAATTGTTTCGTTGGGCTCTCAGAGTGCACCTACTAAACTTGGAGAGCTTTGAGTGGCATAGTTAAAGCTCAACACTTTCTTCTGAAACCTGTTCAGAGGAAGAAAAAATAGATAACTTGAGGGACTTGCAACCAAATACCCACCGGGGTAGCGTTCTCCTCACTGTGCCTGCTCAAACCCATTCATTCAAACGTAATATTTCAACAATTATTATTCTGTGTAAATATATGACAAGGCTAATGTGCAAAAAAGTGTTGAAAGGTTCAGTGAATCACACACAGTGCAACTACAGGAAAATGCAGGCTTCTGTAACGTAGAAGCGTGGAAGCTAGTTCAGGTGTTCCAGAACAATTCCCATATTTTCTGGGGTAATGTACTTTGAAATATGGGCATATACATGCAGTCTTCCAGTATGAATCCATGCATATGCTAGGTACAAAAGGACTGCTTTAGAAAAGCATTAAGGGTACAATTCCAGACTCACGATTACATGCCTATGTGTAGCTGTTGTGGGATGGAAGCGTCTACCCTTCTTCAGTTTTTAAAGGAAGCTCTCCTGCCTTCCTCCTGCAGCGGAATGGGATGGTATGGAAGTTACACCCAATTACAACTTATCTTAGGTCTACAATGCTAAAAATTGTCCCTCTGAGGGGGAACCAGAACAGAGGATAGAGTGCAGGTGAGACAGACAAAAGTTCATAATTGACTCAATTCATCACAGGGCTTTACAATTTGTCAGATTGTTGTCATCACTATCACTTGCCCCCAGAAGAAGATTAATGGTTGCAATGATCATCGGTTCCAAATTTGTGTTGCTTCACTTACATTCCCTCCCAAAATACTCATTCTCCTCAGTGACTGTTTCTTCTAAGGTAACTCCCTTGTTGGTGGTTGCATAGCAATTCAGTACCAAGCAAGGCCATTGCAATAATGAAAAAAAGACATGTTTCTTATCCTAGTAGGAGAGCTGGTTAGATTTGTCACAGCTAAATTTTTTTTTAAATATCCCAAAACAAAAGAGAAGAAGGAAAAAAAAAACAATAAATGAAAACCCCGCATATTTGTCATGTCATGCTTAGGGAAAAAAAAAACAAAGCCAGCAAAAGTTTTTCCAAGCTAGAGCCTAATATGACGATTTAATGTACTGAGAATCTGTGGTTCTTCCCTTCTCAGCTGCCAGCTGGCCGACAATTTCAACTCCAGCGCAGTAAACAAGTGATCAGTGAGTCTGGGAAGAGCTCAACACACCAGACAGTTGGAAAATAAAAGCAAATCAAGGCAGGAAAATCAACAGACTTCACCAGTCAGCACAAGGTAGTTGATCCCATGTTCAGCATTAGGGAAAGTGCTAAGGGGAGAGTATATATGAAGTCTATAAGGCTTTAAAGTGTGAGAACTCAGTGAGCAACGTGCTCTCAGAACTTGTGCTGACTGCATGTTTTTGGACGGAGTTCAATTTCATTACTGAAAAAATTTGAGGTAAACCATTCAATACTTAACAAAAATTGAAAAAATGCCAAAAATTTAGAAGCCAGAATGTCTCGTAGCTTTTAATGTTAATTCTTAGTAAACTGATGACCAATGGTCATCTTTAAGTGCCTGCCTCTTACACAATTCTCGTCTTCGCCCTCACTCAAAACTTGCAGCCTGAAAAAACTGCAAGGAAAAAGAATGAAGGACTTGAATGACTCCTAGGTTAAATGCACCAAAATCAGTAAAACTTTCATTACAAAGGTTCAATCTCACCATTTCCCTCTTTGAGTATGCCTCTAATATTGCACATAGTGAAGGTGACACTTGCCTAAAAAAACAACCATGTTCATGCTGTTGTTCTGGACAAAGCATGGGAATACAAATAGTTTAATGTACAGATTCATTTTTTCCTCGAGAGTCAAGGAAGCAACAGACCCTGTAGCCCTTTTATTTTTATAACAACAAGGCATTAGCAAATCCCATAACACTTTAGGAAAATATTTCTTTTAACCCCTTTCTGATCTCATCTCAGACATAATAACGAGAATATTTGGGAGCAGAAAGACCAGACACATTCCAGGACCAGCTATACCTTTGCACAGCAATTTTTGTATGGTAGAAGGCACCTTTCAGTCTCACTTCTGTTCTCACTGAGAAAACAGGCCAATATGCTTAGGTTGCCTCTTATATATAATTAACTTCAGAGTTGCACCTGCTAAGAAAATTAACCTCAAGGAAATTGGCACCTAACATCAGCACCTACAAGTAAACAGGTAGACTAATGAAGCCATAATAGCTGTCAGACTCACTTAAGGCCCTCTGGACCATAAATCTTGATGTAGTCGTAACATCTAAGGTAAGGACATGCTAAAGTCATAATACAGCCCCAAGTCACCAAAAGAATGAGAAGGCAGCATTCACCACATGGGAGAAGGCAATCACTGGAGCCAAGATTTTCTAGCATTGTCATGATACTAGTACATTCTCCTACACATGAGAATTACTTAAATGCCAATATCCATCTCTAAAATGTATGTGTAGACAGTTATAGATAATATTGACATGTAGAATTAAATATATATGCATATATAAAATATATGTATGTATAGGGTTATATGTATATAATTATACATCAAAATTCTTGTTGCTGGGTCTAAAATAAGGATATCACAAATTGAAAAACAAATACAAACATCATACAACAGTATGACCTTTAGACAGCAATTCAAATGTAGCCAGCTACTTTAAGAAAGAAAAAGCAAAAAAGAAAGTTAATATGCTTATCCCACTGACCCAAACCGCTTGTCATTCCATTTTCTAGGTGCCAAAAGCTCAGAATGTCCTCACTCTACTGCCGAAACCTCTAGTTCACCTCCAAAAAACTTCCATCACTCACATCTTGTGTCAGTAAAAAATATTCATTGTAGAGAAAACTGCAGAAGTGAGGATAGATTAAAAACTGAAGTGTAATATTGAAAAAGGCCAAGAGGGAAATGTTAACGTGGGGTGGAGAGTTGCTGGAAGACCTCATGATGACTTTGCAGGTCAGAACAATCCCTCTGGATGTATAAAAACTCCCAAGAACCAGTGCAGGTCCTGTATTGATGTTGATGGGGGGCTTCAGTGACAAAGAGAAGAGAGATGCCCTTTCTTTCCAAGCAGAGTTAGTTTAGGCAGGCATGAGTGACGCCATCTGAGGGGCCTACTGAGCAGCAGATTGTTCGGCTGTATTGAATAGATGTAATTGTGTTGTCCCAAGGATGACGAAAGGATAGGCAAAATTCAGTGTTGTAGTAGTGGCAGAAAGATTTTGGGGAGAAAGGATAGAAAAAGTCTTGGTACTTTGGAGAACAAGAAGATATTAATTGAGTTTTCAGGGATTGGAGGGTCTTCAAAGAAGAAGAAAAGTTTTGGAGGGGTTAGTGAAAAGTTTTAGGGGAATAGTTGCAGCAAAGAGGTGCTAACAGTGTTCGATGCATTTCAGGGACATTTTCACAAAAGACAGAGTCTGAAAAAAGACACTGGGCTGCAGGCCCTGCTGGCTGTGGCATTTCTGAAAGATTGTGGGTGAGAAAAGGGATTCCTGACCCTTCGGACAGTCTGCCTCTCTCTGCACTTTCTCTCCAACTCCGGTGGCACTGGAGGATCTTGTTCCTCATCCTCATGGCCCCCCACTTTCTCTCTTGATACCCACAGCTCTCCCCAATGCCCTTTAGCACAGCACTCATGCTCCCTGTCTCTGCTTAGGCAGTCCCGTGGCACTTCCCAGGCTGTGACCACTAAAGGGGAAGGGACACAGCAGAGAGGAAAGGGGCAGGACTGAAAGGGGAAAGATGGAAGTCTGGCTGGAAAAGTGTTTGCTGCTCCTGACGCTGTCATGGGCCTGAGTAGCCCTTTAGCTCTCCTCTCCTCTCCTCTCCTCTCCTCTCCTCTCCTCTCCTCTCCTCTCCTCTCCTCTCCTCTCCTCTCCTCTCCTCTCCTCTCCTCTCCTCTCCTCTCCTCTCCTCTCCTCTCCTCTCCGTCCAAGCAAAACCTACTACAGTAGCAAAGGGAAACTCCCAACAGATAGTCCCATCTGCTGTCCTTAGGCTGACACTTACCCAAAACCTCCTCTTATGGCAAATATAATTATTATTTACTCTCAGTGGTAATTTAGGGCACTGAATCTTTTCCAAGCTTGTGTCAGTGAAGTTGAATTTTAAAAGGACTGGATCAGGAAGTAGTAATATTTGCCTCTCTGGTTTATTTTGTTTTTATCTGAATTCCACATGTAGTTGAAGGGGGGGAAAAATATTTTTCCTCTTCCTTCATTCTGGTATTGATCAGTAGGGAGGTGGAATCTGGTTAGTTAGACCAGTATCAAAGGCAGAGCCATTCTTACTTCTGTACAGTCCTAGGGAATTTGGAATATTTTTTATAGCTGGATCATTCTCCTCCCCAGGCTGTACACATGATTCTATAAAAGGACAGAAATGTCATTTTGCAACTAGTTTTGAAATCTGTTTCACTCCACACTTTAATAAATCCAAGGCTTTTCTAACATTCTCTTCAAACTGAATGCTATCAGAGTCAATTTTACACTGAAAAATCAGAATTTGCAAAATAATTCTAGCAAGGGCTGTGGTCTGACATGCAGCCCAACACCCGACTCCACAGAGGCAGCAAGGAGCTGCGTTCCAACTGCAGATGATGGAGCTTCAGAGGGGATGTTCACATCCAGCAAAAACCACTGGAAGTGACAACCCATCCTTTTCCCTTGCTCTGCTCCTCCTGGTTCTTCTTCCTGCTGACTCCTTCACATAAACATTAGCTGACCACTTTGGTTTCTTTTTTTAAATGGCTAAATTTCAGCTGAGTTTAATCAGACCAGAAAGCTATGAAAATGCTATTGCTGACACAAGAAAAGGCACAGAAACGTACAGCCAAGGGAGAGGAGGAAGAAAATACGCCCCCTTTCATGGAGAGTCTCATCTTAAATGGGCTTCAGCTGACCTTAAAATAAAATTTTGGAACTCACACGAACTCCGGGCAAGTCATATTGGAGAAGCTTTACAACTGTCATCTGCCGAAGGATGGCACCAGGGACAGAAAGGGCTCTGCTAACGGGCAATTGTCCTACTACAGGAGATGAGACCTGTCCCTGAGATGCTGAATTACCTCAAGAGGCAATCATTGGAAAACAAGCACTTTTTTTAGGCACTAGCCCAGGTGCTATTAAAACAGTCTCATAAACAATAAGGAAGTTTTCAGTGGAGTTGAGTTTGATTTTCTATTAGTGATAGACTTAGACTGAGGCTGGTGTCTCTGCCGTATTTGTTTGAGAGACAGGAGGAGGCTGATCTTTCCTGTCAGGAAACTCCATGGGAACTCCACAAATAGCCTTGGCTTGTGCTGGAGATGTATTCTGCCAAAGACTGCCTTTTTGAAGTTATCTTCGATGGGTCTCCAGAAGGCCAAGATTGTATTTTCCAGACAAATGAATATAGAGGTTTTTAAACCTGCTGTAAGGATTGTTAAACCTGACTATACCAACTGTCTGCTATCACGACTTTGCTTCATAAGTGATAAAATGGTCTACCTGAACCATCCGAGAAGAAAAAGAAATTATATTTTCTATATATGTAAATACTTATATATATACATATACACATCATCTTTTATTGCTTTTAAGATTTTCCCTTTTAGTTGAGAGTCTCTGAGCAAAAGAAAAAAGCTTTAGACCTGTAGTCTTTCCAGAGGCAGTGACAGCCTGAGCTAAGCTCTGTGCATTTACAGCTTGGCCCTGCAGTGGGACCAAGCAGACAGATCATTTCACTGAAATGAATCACACTTACCCTTCTACAAAATATCCTTCATGCAAATGAAGCCACAGCCAAGTTTTAACACGGCAGTACCTGAATCCTACGTAGTACTGTGTTAGCTCATCAATAGCCGAGTCACAGCACTGATAGTAAAGACACGGTAAAAACCCATGCGTTAGAACTAATTGCAGATCTTAATCCCTGCCTGTCTCTCATGCTAACGTAAAAGCCCGACTAGTGAAAGTAGTGGAGTTTGTGGACTATTTTAGAAGTAGTTTGAGCTAAGGATCTCATCTGCTTTCTTGTGATCTTTCTTTCACTCAAGAAAATAAAGAGAGAGGCATTTGATCACTGAATAACAGTAATCATTGGCATATCATTGGTCATTTTTAACAATAAACCTTTCCACTTGTGGTGAGTTACTTATTAAAATAAAAATTGGTCATTTTTATTGAGACAGCATAGTTTCCTGCGGATTTTTTCCCATTCGAGTGTTATTCCTGAAATTAGCACAACCTAAGGCAGCTTGTGTTAACTCTTTCTTATGCTAAACAGCCCTTGTTAGTTTAACAGAACAAAAGCTTTGATTGTAAGTGCAAATATGTGTGAGAAACTAGAGTCAAAGCACATTGGTGGCTTTTTTCTGAATGACTTGCTTTGGTGCAAGTTTCCAAATAAAGATTTAATTGCACCCACTTGCATCAATTACAATATCAAAGCGCAGAAGTTATAAAAACAGAAGGTGCATACACAATGGCTATTTCACAGTCTGTTTTGAAAACAGATTAAACACAGTTATAATGATCATTTCTTCAAAAGAATTTAGAGATTATCAGAAACAGAACAGACTGTGGATTTTAATTGAAAACTCAGTCCAAATTCATTGTATCCCTCCACCCCAGCCCGGTCTCCTTCACAGCATTCACCAGAATAGTTAATGAGTGGTTTTAACAGGGGGAGATTTGAAACCAGGAGATAAATATGGTTGCTGTACTCAGTTCTTAATATTGCAGTGCCTGTGCTACTTTTGGGTGATCTCATTTCCTGCACTCACACTTCGACGTAATAACGCTCAGCACCTGTACGTATAACTTAGCAATTCATTCTAAAAACCCAGACACTCTTCACAGGCCCCTTGGATTTGAAAACAACTATCTGTGCATTTCCAAGGAGAAATCTGACTCCTATATATTTCAAAGCCCTTTGTGACTCTGAAATTTCAATCTGTTTCTCAAGAGAATCAAACAAAAAAATAATAGTGCAAAAAGAACAGAGCATCTTTTTATATTTTGGATATTAATAATCACAAAGACCTTTGTTTAGACCATAGAGATTCCCTGGAAGGTGTTGTGATACACATTGTACAATACAATACATATCAAAAAGAAGTGCTACCAATAATACTTTTCAGAAACATAGGCCTAAATTTGATCCTCACCCAAGCAAATTAAAAATGTTTGCCTAATACAGCTTAACAGTTATTAGATCGTGATATGAACATATTTAAGTTCCATACGTATTGATTGGTGAAAAGTCAGGAATATATTGAGAAATGTGGAGAAAGATGCTATAATGATGACAGAAAGAATGCCTTTATGAATATAATGTATTGATTAGATAATTTAATCTATTTTACACAAAGATTGTGTTTTCTGAGGCTCTTTACTTCCACAAGCAGAATAACATTATGGACCTCCCAGGAAAGGCCCTTCATATATCAGGTTTTCTGAAGACTCTTTCACTGGACTTCAGTTCTGACTACTTTTCCAAAACAGCAGTCACTGCTGAGAATGCTTCCCATCCCAAATTAAGCCACTGGTCTTGTCCCCAGGGTGAGATCTGCACCATTTTGACTCTTCCTAAACACTTGCATGCAGTCTCTTAACCACCCCCAGTGCCGGGATGGGGCTCACCAGTGCTTTGCTGCCATAGTCCCTTCAGCTAGAAACTCTCTGCTGGCCTGGGACCGCACTCCTGGGGCATCCCAGTTTTACGAATCCAGAAGACATCCCCCTGTATCAGTATAGCACTTGCATCAAGTTTCTTCTGCAAAGAAGCTGTCCGAATGTTTTAGGAGAGTGAAAAAATCTTTTGGAAAAATTCCCGTCTTCTAAATTCACTTGGTTTTTCATTCTCTTAAATCTTAAAGCTCAATTCTAACGGTGGTTTAAATCACTGCAAGTTTCTCTGAGGGCATTAAGCATTTTAATGATGCTGACATGAAAAATATTCGGTGATACATCCACTGCATAAATGAAAATAAAATTTAAAATCTTCTGAAAATTTTAGTTAATTTAGAGTATCGAGGACACCAGTTAAGGATACTGAAGGATTAACAATCGCAGCCAAACATAGCCAGCTGGCCAATTCAAACACATTACAAAACCTTTATAAAAAGTAGAAAGCTGCTGCGGTTTTACATCAGATTGTATTTCTGTGCATCTCTGTCATTGTCTTGTTTTATATTGCAAGCAGTCTCAGAAACAAATTCAGCAGTCACCTCCATCTCACGCCAGTTCAAGTGCTGTCCTGACAGGAACTGCAATGGACATCCTCTCTGCGGTCCCTGCGGAGCAGTTCACACCCTTGGCTGCGGCACGGCCCGTGTGGGGAGATTGGCTGCCTCTCACAGCAAACATCGCTGGCCCACAAAAGGCAGAATGACCTCTGGTGTGCACAGGGTTGGAACTGCGACATTGTTTTGTTCATGATAGACTTGTCCCTGGTGCCTGGCAGCAGCTCTTGGGTTTCAGGAAAAAGAATCTCCCTATATAATTCCAATTCACCTATTGTCACAAAGGTGAAGCACAGGAGGTGGCCTAGATGACAAGGGCCATGACACCTAGAGAACGGAGTCCTGGGCAAATGACCCCGTGAGGAACAGGGTGCCTGTCATGCTGCTGTCCCCCCTGCAGGGTCAACGAGCATGGGCCAGGCAAGCACCTTATGCCTAGAGTTACCACTGAGATCACAGCTTCTGATTGTTTCCCTTCACTTTCATACTCTCCCCAAAGCATCTCACTACTGTTTTCCTTCTTTTAGATGCATGTGCTTGAGCCTTGAAATAATAAACAGACATCGGGAGAAGGATACACTGGTTTAGAGAGGAGATGATTGAGTAACTCAGAAACCTTTGAACAAAAGAGCAGAATTTCCATGAAATCGTCTATTTGTTTTAATTACCTGGTATTGTGGGGCCAAGATGTTTCAAAGTCAAATGGCTATAATGAGCCTCTAAAATCCATATATGGATAGATAAATAAATAGCACCTAGCATTGCTGTTGCCTCGACCTTGTAAAGGATGAGCAAATGGCTTCCAGGAGTTGTGCAGCCACTCACTCAGGCAAGCGAGTGGCTCTGGTGAGCCACCAGTGTGAAGGAAAAGCGGGGACGAGAACTAGAGCTGGGACAGACCCTGGCATAGAAGAGTTACACAGTTTATGTCTGCACATTTCCAGAAAGAGCAGTGAAAACTCTGTTTCGCCCCCCCAAGTCACGTTTGATTTCTTCTTTAAAACATAGAACTAATGCAACTTGAAGGAAAAGCACGTGAATTAATAAAGGCTATTGGCAGAAGAGGGGGAATGTTTCTGGGCTTCAGCAGAACAGAAATGAACACAGAGACACTTTGTTAACCATTGAAGCTAACCTCAGGGGCAGCAAAGTGAGGTGCTGCACTTAAAGAAAAGCATTATAGGGTTTTTCTCATTTTACGCATTTCGGGACGAGCCCAGCAGGATGATGCTGGTGTGCGGCCAGGAGATTTACTCTGAATTCATACCAGCGCCACACAGCAGAATTAGCATCGCAGTCTCTGGGGAACAGCTCCCTTTTGGTCAAAGTATTTTACAGATAGGTTGCCAGGAACTGAAATCCAGTGGAAACTGCAGTGACCAAACTAGGACTCGCCCTCTGGGAAAGAAGAGGGGCTAAGAGAGGTGCTGGCAGGGCTGCAAGCAGAGATGAGCGGCTGTAATACTGAGTGCTGAATGCTGGATGAGTCGGGGAGGAAAGGGGGAGAGAAAGGTCATGAACAGTAGAGTTCACTTGGGAGAGGGACACAGGAATAGTTTGGGAAATGCTGTGGCAGAAGCCTTTATATTTTCAAATCCCTTCTTTTCCATTGTTGCTTCCTTGAACAAAAGCAGCCCATGCAAAGACAAAGGCTTAAATCTTAAAGGCCTGACACATATTTCCTCATCTCAGTATCAAATATCTCCTGTGATATTTGCATTTCTTATACCATAAATAGAAATGCTTCAACGCAGAGGTCATTTCCTGGTTTCTCAGAAAACGACATCCTCTTCCTACTTGCCAGTTTCTCACATCTCTCCCTGCTTAGCGCTGGTGGCCTGCCTCTCCCCACCATTGTAGTTGTTGTTCTCTTTTCCAGCAGCCACAGGCTCACATGCGGTAACCTTTGCCCTTCCATTCGATCGGAGCCAAAATGCCACCTTTAGAAAACTAACGTACCAGAGCAAATGGAAGTATGAAGCTGGGCAACCCAACGCGCTGCTGTCTTACCCTCTCTGTCACTGAGATTTACTTTCTGGAATTCACCTGTGAATTTTAAATTCAGGAAAGATTTTCTAAAGGAACCAGAGCATCTGAAGACTCTGGATCTCCTTACCAGCACAGCCCCCTTTAAAACTGAACCTCTACCAATGTGGCAAATTTGAAGCAGAACAAATATTTACTGAAAAAGAGTAGCACTTTACCTGCAGGCTTCTTTGAATTCTTCTTGTCAATACCGGAAACTTCATTGCATTACCTTGCCATCCTCCAAATCAGCTTTCTGCTGACACAAGAGAGCTTCACCTTCTTTTTGATCCTACAAGTGAAGCCATGTGGAAATGATTGAGAGTGACGTCACGAGTTCAGCATTATGATTTAAATTTGGGATCAAGCAGGAGGAGGGGAAAAAAATTACACGCATCCATGATTACTGTGTTTGGGTCATTCAGATGCAGGCTTAAAAAAATAAGGTCTGGTCTCAGTGAATATGAAAAGTGCCGTGGGATCTTTTAATAGGACCTGTTATTTGCCCTCATATATATATCCAAAACTTTGGCTTCTTACCCAGTCTGTCATCGTTTATGCGACTTTCTGATCGCTGTTGTCCTTACCAGAAGTTACTGTGTTTCGGTGGTGCTGTAAGTAACTAAGTTTTAGACCTTTCAAAAGGAGAAGCATGTGCTTCCGCAAGCTCCAGGCCCCTTCTAGCCTCTCAAATTGAGCACCCAGAGAATGAAACACCCCAAAACACTGAGTTTAAACCACTTATCCGTGATTATTACAAATTATAGTAAAATACAGGTAAGTGTCTGGAAGGTGACCTTTTTAGAAAGTATATTTGCACACAGAAAAATTTGAACAAGCGAATCAAGCGTCAGAGAAAACAGCTTGCAGGGAGAAACTTAAGGAACTCCATCTGCTTAGTTCATCACAAAGAAGACTAAGAGGGCACCGACCATTTTTTGGTCAGGAGCCCACCAGGAAGAATGTTCTTCAGTTCCCTACCAGAATCAGGAGCAGTGCTGGAGGGTGATGCTGGAGGCAAATTGGCAAGGTGCTACATGCATGTTTTCTGAGCCGAAGTAGTTCACCACGGGAACTCACTACCAAGAGAATATAGAATCACCATCTTCTCATGTCACAAAGAACACGAGTGGCCCCTTTTAGGAGAATTGCTTTAGCCAGTCTTGAATTCTCCTTTATTCTGTGCATTTTACTGCACGCAGTTCAGAGGAAGCTGGGAAGAATGTGATACACAGGATTGTTTGTTCACTTTGAGTTGTATAAATCTAGAAAGATCTTGGGAAATTATTTCCTTTGTTTTTTGTTTTTTTTTTTTTATTTAAACCAGAGTGCATTGGAATGTGAAGAAGAGTTTTCCTATAACAGTTTTATGGCTATGTGAGCAGTGAGGGTTGAGGACAGAACAGTCTGTGGCAGGGTGTGAAAGGACATCCAGAAGCATTACAGCAGGCACAAAAGTGACCTGGGATCTACACAGAGAAATCAATTCTTTGAATTTTCAAGCAAGATAGTAGATATATGTTTTCTTAAATACAGGTACATATCTTTTGCTGCCAACGAATAATGTTCATCTCTAAACTCTGATTCAGCATTAAGCTCATACTAAAACTACATAAATATTTCTCTGTATGTGAATACCTAGATTCGTAGATAGTCTCTCACTTGCAGTATTAATTAAATCTCCCTCTATCATCACACACAACACCAGCAAATAAATGAATGAGACCAGAACTTTCAGCCCCAAGCCTCATTTCAATGTTTAAGCTTTTCCTTGCTCTTCCGGGGATATGCATGTCAATGTCTTAATAAGGCAAGGACAGCCATTTACGTGCCTGAAAACACACACTAAAACTCAGGAAACCGTGCATGGAGTGGAATAGGAGTCGTATGCTTTCTCAGAGGGAAAAAGTGGAGTAGTTCTCTATCGCACAGTACAGGCCTCAGTCCACAGTTAATTTTAACAAAAGCATTGTCATGATCAGTGCAAGCAAACAAAAATCCCATTAGCCAAAAAGAGAAATATATCACAAAATAATTACACAACACTGCAAGTACCTATTGTGCTAATTCACAGCTGTTATTGTTGCTACTGTAGAGAAGCTTCCTCAGAGTTTTCTGCTGTAGAGGACAAGATGTTGCCAATTCCAAGGGTGATTTATAGCTAAGAACCTGGCTAATCCCTCTGACTGCAAAGGTTTACTGTCTTTCCCAAGCAGTCCTTTAACTTGAGCATTAAAGAACCTAAAAGGTGAAGTGATCTTTATGAAAGCAGTGCTTCCAATGGAATAATTTGGAAGGAGTTACACTATACACACGATTTCAAAAATCAAAACATATATATGATATATGCAAAATAACATGGACATTTGCATTAGTCTCACATTCTAGTAAATATAAAAGATTGCATGCAAATTTACTTTCAGAAAAAAATAATAATTTACAGATGGAAGATGAAGTTAGTAATGATTATAATGTTTAGATGATTATAGATATCACCTGCTTTATTTATCTGTTAATTGAATTGATTGTGTTTATACATTGCCCTCCATGGTGTAAAACGGCAAAGAGCCGTTGCTTACCATGGAGGTGAATAACTGTCCTCACATTGTAAACACAGGTTTCATATTATGGTGTTAAATATAACTATCTGAGTGAAACGGACTTGAAATCCAGAGTTACTGTCTACGCAAAGACCTGCAATCTATCTAGGAGTTACTGCCCTGAAGGTGAGCTGAAACTGCCTCCTCCATCCAGGAATTTCGAGGGCGAAGGCAGAGAACTGGCAGCAGAGGCAGTTGCCTCAAGCAGCAGCCTGCAGGGAGAAACTACAGCGGATCCACCCTTCATCTGCCCAGCTCACGATCCCATGCGGGAGGGAAAGCTCACCTTCGTCATGGTCTTGGGCTAATATGTTACATCACTTTCACCGCGTGCTTGGCATAATACGCTGGATTAAGACTAATTCCCTATTCATTATTCTAACAACCTTAGATCCAAATGGCAAATGTGGGAAGTGGCTATTTCCAGCAGACGTAGAGAGTAGGTAGCTGCTGGCAGTCATAGGTAGCATCTTAGCAGGCTGCAGCTCAATTCTCCCTGCTGAAGGCATTACAAATTCTAGCTATATCCAGCTTCCCTGGAAGACATTGAAGATGGTGGAGCACAGCTGAGGAAGACATGATGCACATCTCCCCTTTCCAGGCGCCTCTTGCTACCCTTAGTTAGAGGGATGACAACCTGTCCGTCTTCAGGGCCAAAAGCTGGCTGGAGCTTATTGTTCTTTGCTAAGTAAATGAAACACTTGCCTTACTGGAGTTGCAGTAATCTTTCAGTGAACATTTCCATAGAGCTTCAGTCCAACACAGAGTATATACTATGTGTAGTTGCTTCTGCACAATGTGAAGTTTTCTGGAAGTCTGAGTCCAGGGCCACCTTTGCATTGCTTCTAAATCACCACAATGGCACCCATGTTTCCTTCCTTGCCCCCCAGTTTTCTTACAGATCTACCCTGGCTTTCTTAAGCTTCCAGACCACATGATGGACCCACTCAGTCATAAAACCCACCAGCCCCCAGCCTGTAGCCTCTGAACCTCATTGCTGTAGCAATTTAATTTGAGCCATACGCTTTCTGGGACAGTAATTCCATACTTATTTAAAGCGATCCAGTGAAAAGGAACTCTCTGAACTTAGATACTGACTTCAATGAGGATTTTGCCTGCGTATGCACAGCAGAACTGAGCTATTAACTGCTGATAAAGGACTGGCTCTTTGAAATGTGTTTTGTACTTTGATGTTTTTTTAAGAAGGAAGTTAAAAGAAGTTAAAAAAACATTAAGATTCAATGATCAAGTATTCAAAGCACTCACAAGTTCTCAAATTAAGGTGTCATTTAATAAGGCACAGGTCACACACAAGTTTAAGACTCTAGTTGGGGATATACAAGAGAATCCTGAAGTTTCTCAGATTGTCATCATTCTGGCTGGAGCCATTGCTCTGAGATTGTATGTGGTTTCAACTGTTTTGGGATAGTCCATGTGATTTTTTGCCCATTACAAAAAAAAAAAAGAAAACTGAAAAACTGATCCCAGCAGAAGTCTATACCAGATTTGGGTTCCCAGCTTCCTGAATGAAACAGAGTAGGATATCATGCCCTTTGTAGACAAGCTACGAAGAGATGGCTAAGAAAAATATACTCTGATGGCTATTTATTTCCTAGTCAGACATAGAATGTTCATAGCACTTTCATTTTTAAAATGACTTTTCTACTTCTAAACCATCCTAGTGTCCTTTGACTCCTATAAACCTCATTCATCCATAGGCCTGTTTTGCATGTTTATTCCTGCCTCTTTCAAAATCTGCAGCTTTCTATATTAGTTCAGTTGTTTCTTTCTCCTTCTCCTGTTTTATGGCAAACAATATGTTAAATTAATGCACAGTCTTCTTTCCAGTCTAGTAAATATCAAATAATGTCAGGGGAGACTTGTATGTCTCTTGTAGCTCTGGGAAGGTACACGAAGGACCCAGATGACATATCAGAGCTGTATGAGGATGGAGCATGTTCAATGCACTGGAATTTTTTGCAACTCTGCAATTTTCAAATGTATATCCTTCAGCCAGTTGTAGATAGATTTTCAAAATGAATATCAAGGAATAATACATTCTTATTCTCTGTTGCCAAGTTTTTAGTATCTTGTTGGGAATATTCTATTTTGTATAAATAATTAAACATCCAAGCCAAAGCAAGACTGGTTTTATAGCCCCAATGGTTATCACATTCCTCTGGTCTATTGTTCATAACCCTGTTTCAAATTGGACAGCACAGCAATTTTTATTCTAGTGTTCTAAACTTCAGGTAAATGATGTAACCAGCAGGCTTTTATCACATTTCTGTGAAAACAATTCCAGGAGATCGTTTGTTTGTTCTAATGTCAAGCAAGAAAATTTTCATTTCTTCTTCATTTCACATGTAGCCTTGAAAAATGTGTCTCCTAGAAAAACAACTGGTACAGACTAAAATTAGTAGGAATAGCTTGAAAGAATTCTTATCGTCTTACCAGAAGAAACAAACAGCCTTTACTCCTTAAATATCTGGAGATCTAAATTAAAATCCTTGTTTCACAAACACTTTTGTATCTGGTGCTTTAATCAGCTCCTGTTTAGCATTTTTTTTCTTTTTTTCTACCGCCATGCACATCCAGCTTCAAGTAGCTTGTAGAAGATCAAGTTTCTATATCATGATACTCTACTATAGCCATCTGTGTTTGTTCCACAATAAACAAGAGGATGTTTTTAACCAAGGCTTTTGTAATTCAAAGGAAATTCTCAGCTGAAAACACAGTTAATCTCCTAATGTTCTGCTGATGACGTATGAAATAACAGAGGATGACCATCCTCGCTTCTCTTTTGGACACTTAGAGATGCCATCTGACATGCTCTGCTAGTTGCCCCATTTTTTCTTCTGTATTTGGCCTCCTGTGTAAGAGGGAAATCAAGAGCAACGATCACCTGAGAAGCAACTGCATGATGTGTGGTGTCACCACCACTGTGCACTTTGGGGACAGGGCAAATGAGCTCTTAAAACCTCTGGGTTTTTCAGCTGAAGTTAAGCATGGAAAGAAGCAGGCATTTGTACTAGTCCTGCTTGACTTATTTGAAGTGAAACACTCTAAATGTTGGGGAGGGGAGGAAGGAGGTGAAGGGAGATCAAGAATATGAATATTATACCTGCCATACCAGGTTTAGCATTTGCATCACAAAAAGACTTTAAAGCACAAATCACTTGATTTTACAATTTTTGTACCACAAATTCTTTGGAGAAAACACTGTAAGACCTAAAAGATTTTGGGAATAATATAGAATAATCTGGAGAAAAGTCGATGTGTTTACGCTGTGTTTTGTAACTGACCACTAATTCCCTAAATTCGTTTGTAGTTAAATCTCTCTTTGTTTAAGTGTGTAATGGGCTGCTGAGCCAAATGTTTTACTGACTTTAATTTGTGATAAGTATGCTAGTCAAATGCTATGGTGATGTGCATTAAATGAGTTGTGAAGCAATGATTGAGTTATGCCGTCTTCCCAATGGAGCACTAATAAAAAACTTTATACCTTACAAACCATCATAACTCTGTATATGCCACATGAAATAAGGTATTAAAAAGTTTTAGAGAGCTTTAAAAATTTTATTGGTAGTTTTTTGGTATCGCTACACCTATAAAACTGGACTTCCTTAATTAGTAAGGACCTAGGCTCAGGGAAAAAAGAAATGTCTGGGAAATATTGGACCCTTTAAATTTTAAGTACTCCAACTATAGCAGTTTCTGCTGTCATACAGCTAAATGAAGTATGCTTTGATGAAGTGGTCATCTATCCTAGGCAGAACATTCATGCAGATTAGCCAGTACATTCATTTGGGGTTTCGGATTTAATTTCGAAGTGGGTTAAGATCTTGGTTTGGGGGAATTATATTATTCTTCTCAGGAACTTGCTGCTCATTAAAAGATCGCTGCACACAGAAGAGTCATTAGCTGTTCTATACATCATAATAGTATTCAGTCAAACTGTTCATAGCTGCAGACGGATGGGTCAGCAATGCTCTTGTCAGAAAACATTTCTCACGAAAGGAAGCAGTTGGACATTTCAACTAATTTAAAACTCACAGAGGAACATATGAATCCTACGTCCCAGAAAGATTAGGCAGTCATATTATTTGCAAATGCTGGCCTCCCCTCCTCTGGTAATTTGTCTGATGGACATGTGCTTGCACAGAGCACTTGAGCCTTGCACACTTCCTAATGAGGCCTGGAGCCATAGATGTCTGTGATGATCTGCAGTTTAACCCTTGCTTACAGCTGAGTTTTTCTGCCTTGGCAAGTACCTAGCTTGCAATGTACAGATTTCTTTAGTTGTACCAGGGACTTAGTTATGCTTACCCTTATGCACAAAATTTATGGCCCTGGAGACCTCCATAAAACAGCTTCTACTTTACAGGTCCACGAGTGGAGTGAGGAGAGGGCAAACAGCTGTGCCAGCTGAGGAGAGGCAGCTGTGATAAGGCTGTTGAATAATGGGGAAAGTGTAGCTAGGACCACCTCCCACCGCAACACCCTCACCCCGCTACAGCACTGTTGTAGAAGCTTCTCTTGGCTCTGACCCCAAAGAGCTGCATCTCAACTACGTTTGGATTTTTTTTTTTCACGTATTGATGGTACAATGTATGTTACAGTCCCACAATGGTGTTTTACCACTATGCATTTAAATAAACATATCTTGTTCTTTTCTTCACTAAATCAGCTAGCTACCATGGTCTCAGTAACAGCTACTTAGTTTCCTTTTTTCCTCTGCCTCTAGGTTATTTTCTTTCGCTGAACCAGATAGGCAGATTCAGGGGAATGGGAAAAGGCACAGGGTACCCTTTCTGCTTCCCTCTGCAGAAAGTGGCTGGTGACTTCTCATGTCTGCGCCTGCTCCTCACCCATTTTTAGAGCTGAGAAGTTGCAGAAAATCTGAAGTGTCACTCCGGTTTCCCTACAGTGTGCCATCCCAAAGGCATCCAGGCAAATTCTGAGTAAGATTTCTTGCTTAGGATATCACTGCAACCCAAACTACCCCGAGGAAAAGCTACTAGGACAGCGGAAGCAGGACTTTAAACAGGCCCATCGGAGGCCACATCTGCACTACAGCTGGAGATTTGACTGCAGAATGCCAAATAAGCTTAAATTTGCTGGTGAGAGGGGGATGGTACTTAACACAGCAATGAGACATCGGGACTTTGCCTATTTAGTTGCTGCCAGCAGTACTCCACTGTTATCAGGACCTGAGATTAGCTCTGAGATTAGCATATCGTGTACCTCTGACTGCAATGTGGACAGTAAGTAAATGGCAGGAACTGAGAGTGGTTTAGTGCTAGTATACTGCTCACTAAATATCTCCACTGGAAAAGGACACCAGCAAGTTTTCTGTGGAGATAATGGCAGAAGCTAGTCGGATTTGCCACACTCTAGATCTATGGAGGAGGATCTTTAGCCTACATTACCTGAAACTGTCAAATTTAACCCTAAAGATCTCACAGTATTTTACATCGGCATGTAAGTCTTCCTAACAGCTAAAAATCAGAGCCTGGCAAGAGCGACTACACAATTATTTTGTGCGTAACTGATGGTATAAGAACATAAGCAAAGCATTTTTTAATAGTGACTGAAATACTGATATGTACTTTTAAGATTTGATGACTAGGCCATAAGGAAGTCAATATAATCCTTCTATCTGTGACTTCGCACTTTAGTTGCTGCTTATACAACACACATTTGTGGAACGTAAACATGATTTAAAACATCTGCATCACACTTGTGGAGTGTCAGCTGGACACCTACACTTTTCCGTATGCAGTTCATAAGTTTTCCCCTGCAGCCTCTTCCACGGACCATCTTTAAGTCAGAAGGTGAAAAGTAGAACACGGAAGCTTCAAAAAGAGTTAGGAATGGCTGCCTTAGTCCATAGCATAGCAAGAAGAAGCATAGCACACAATTCTCTAAAAACAGAAATATCCCTCACTCAGATAAACACCCACATCCTGTCTGCAGGACTAACTAACCAAAATTTCCTTTTGCTTTGTCCCAGATACAAATTACTCATCTTTTTGAAAAAGAGATGTTGTTACTAAACTATAAGCATTTCCAACACAGTGGCAGATTTTCTAAGATACTCTTTTTTCACAACAATGAAGCTGGGCAGAGCATTGTGTGGTGACACTCCTCTGCCTCCAGCACACTTTCCTTCCGTGGTGTCACTTGCTAAGCTGGCATCACCTCCTGCTTGCTCTCCTTTGCCCCACTCCTTCCACTGTCTGGCCCTCTGCCTCTTTCTTTCTTCGTCTCTTGCCTTCCTCCCAGATTCACCTTGGGGCAGAGTCCATTAGCTGAGAGATTTAACTCACCAGAAGCAGAAAAAAATTGCCCACAGTTTTGCTGCCTTTCCTGTCATCTTGGGAAGTTGAGCTGGCTCATTGAGGGTGGTGCCAAAATGAAGTGGTGGGACAACACGATGGAGAGTGGGCAGGGAGGGAGATCTGCAAAGGGGGAGCAGGACCTTCCCCCTCAGTAAAGGTGAGCAGTTTCCACCTAACTGGATGCCTTCACGTCTGTCTCCATCAAATGTAGCAACCATGATGGAATCCTGCCCCAGCTGGACTGTACATACCCTATGTTCCAATTCATTAACCAAGACAAGTTCTCAGTTTCAATATGTAGCTGCTAACTAAAGCTACTCTCTGAGTGCCCAGGAAGCAACAAAATTTCATTTTTTCAGTGTTCCCTCTAGAATCATTAGGTATTTCACAGTGGCTCCATGGAGTAATAATAGTATCTAGGCAAAATATCATAGATTTTTGAGTGCACACCTGAGAAGAACTGTGCCCCTTCTAAGTTTCCTCAACATGCCAAGTCTTTCTAGCTGCTTTGCTGTTAGCTTCCAGTATCACAGGCAGCTAACAGAATCACAGGCATCACACAGCACGTGATGAACTTACCATTGCCTCCCCTTTTTAACTCCGGAAATTTGAAATGACCCCCATCATTATTGAACATCACTTGGGAAGCCAGGGCACTGTTAACTTCAGTGATTAACCAAGTCTGTGGTAAAGCAGGAAATCTAAGCCTGTGTCATCTAAAATCCTAGTTGTATATTTAACTGCACAAGACACAAGACAGACAGCAGAAGCGTAGATACCACATTACAAGGCATACATTCATAAGTTCCAAATCTAGCTCTAAGCCATAGTTACCCCTGCTCTTGTAAAATATAAACCAAGAATGATTATCCTTTTTATTGTCTTCCTTGCAAGCTATGAGGTACTTTGAGAAAGCAAGCACTGAACTAAATTAAATTATTTTGTTCCATTTAAAATGCACTATACAGTGCCATAGATACTTACTAGGACAAAATCCCAAATGGAGAAAAATTAATTTAGAAATATTTTCTAATGGGATTTGTTAGAGAAGTGTGAAAAGATCGCCACTTAACATCTCTCAGTTGTAAAAACATGATGGATTAAACTTGATAGTCGGCTGCCAAGTGACTTTAGCACTTTTTGGGTAGCCCAGCAGTCCATAAATAGGGTGCATAAATGCTTAAACATCCCAGTATTTCCAGGTATACTCTGATTCTGTTGAAAGGACACATTGCATGCAAGACTTCCTTTCCTATGTTAGACAAACTTACTGTCTTCCTGCAGCTCAGAGTTCTGGTTTTCAAGACCGTTGGATATTTGGAGATCCTGTTAACATCTCCGGCTCTTCAGCATGGCCTGTCACCACATTTACTCCCATTGTGGAGCTGTCAGAATGGCTCTGACCCTCTGTCGAGTTATGCAGAGGAACCACAGGCTAAATAGGTAGCACTGACAGATACGCATTGATGGGGATCTCGCTGGCAAAGTTCAGAACTATTTTTGGCTTTTCATTTTTAGTATCCACAAATCAGCAAGAAGTGAACTAGAAAGTGAATAGCCATCTCCAGTAACATTAAGAGGTTATACTCTTCAAAATGTTTTCTTTTTTGGAAATGTGAGTACATGCAATTGGATGACTTAGCTCATAATACCCCATATGTCAGCTCAAAGTCGAGAGCATCAGTAAAATCATTGTCCATTAAAACTGTCTAAGTGCTTTCTTGCTTTCTTTTGGCATCTATCCTACAATAAAGTACCTTACCTCGAAATAATCTCCCTTTTAATCATGGGGACCACTACATCGGCTGGGAGGACGGAGTGACTCAGCGGGACAGAAAGCAGCACCAAAGCCTATGGCTAGCTCAAGCATATTTGTATATTTTCATATTTAGACAGAGAAAGGAATGGAAAGCATTCCCCCGCCCTCCCTCTTCGATGGCTGTCATTTTGAGCATGGCTAGAGGTAAGATGAGGTTAAAAGTTCAGGAAATGGAGAGAACACAGAACAACATCCTATGCACCCGCTGTAATGTAACTGTGACAAGGGGCTTAAAACCCTCCCCTCATATTGCCATATACAGTACTCACTGCAAGTAGCTCCCTGTACTGCCTGGCTGTGACTACAGTTCATTTTTCAGCCAGGAGCCGGGTAGGACGGTGCCGAGCGCGGGCAGGCGATTGTGCTTTCAGCACGCTTTGCTGGACGGATGAGACCTGGCATCCCCAATTAGGGCTCTTGCACAATGCAGCACCCGGGCCGTGGCATTGCCATGCAGCCCAGCTCCTCAGTGCAGGCTCCCTCCCTTCGCCCCGCTCCGCCGGCACGGCAGCTCCAAGGTAAGGATTGTCCTCCCTGCCCTGTATTTGGGTGCAATAACCATGAGAAAACTTACATTTACTTTCCATACACGGTCTCCTCCCCACAAGGAAGGGCAGATCAGGATTTCTGTACAGCATCATATTGAAAGGATGAGGAAGGACTGCTGGTTTCTTCCAGGCTGGTGAGCTGCCACCAGCAAGCAGCACTTGAAAATGGAAGGGGCAAGCAACACCCCATCAGCCGACAGCAAGCAGACCACCCTGGGGAGGCAGGGAGATGCCTGCCTGGATTGGCAGTAGGTATTTGAGAGCGCTTGTAGTGGAAAAAGGATCCTCTTTCTCTTGTTAGGGGTAGACTCCTCCTTTATTCTGGTATGGTCAGAGCAGATTTAATAACAATGATCAAAAATGACAAATGTTTCATGCAGCAAATTTTGTTTGTGGCTGAATGACATTGAAACACAGGATTAGACAGAGTAGCTTGCCCCAAATTTGCTAGCCTTGAGTTTCTGTGGTTAGAAATAAAACAATTAGCATATATTTGAAGAGAGGGAAGCCAGAGCAAAGACTCTCTGTATTCCCGTGTTTCACCATTCCCACTTCCAGCAGCCCAAACCATAACCCCAGACACCCCTGCCTTTTATTTCTGCTTGATCTGTACGGGAGGGAATAATTTTTTATTCCAGTTGTTGTTGGGGATTTTTACAGTATCTTAATTCACTGGCTGAATATAATTCTTACCTCAAAACTTTCCATGGTAATATGTAGCTACTGCCACTGAAAGCCTTTTTGCAGCTATCAAGAAAACTGGTCTGGGCTCATGAATATCACCTGTTTTGTGGAAAACCATGAGGAGTCTGATATTCTAGTGAACTCTGTTAAAAATAATTTGATCACTTTCATCTCCAGCTCCCCACCCGTGACCTGCCACATTTTAGTGGGCACTTAATCTGTTATGTCGCTCCCCAACTTCTTTACCACAGTAGGGAATCTGCCAGCATTTTTATTTTAGTCAATATTATCGAGGTTTTGTTCATTGATAACAGGAGATTTGCTGTACTAAAATAACAACAGAAAGCTTCTAACAGGTGCTGTGATAATTGTTCCTCCTAGCAAAGATCTAATTCATATGATAATCTGTCATCGTCTGGCATTTCATTCTAACTGATTTTTAATGCTATATTGATCTCAGCTTCCATAATTGGCCTCTTCAAATAGTTCACTTCTTCTCAGAGAAAGGGGAATTGCAGTGTTTATTTCTTTTAGCCTCTTTTACTGACTGGTATCGCTGCCATGTAATTTAATTCTCTATAACTTTTTTCTTTTAAAAGCAGAATCTGTATTTCTGAAGCCTAAATAAAATATAGTCAACTTGCATTCTTCTGAAAAGATAACTAAAGGAATTGAATGGTCTTAATTTACCTATCTTTAAAAAGCAATGATTTGATTACTTCACACAAAGGGTGTCACTCCTCATAATATCTCAGCCGGAAAAAAAAATGAAGGATTGTCAATAAGAAAAAAAGAAAAAGAGATGCTTGCAGGCTTTTGTGAATATCTTTCTGAACTGTTGTGTTCTAACCTATATAAACCAGCAGCCACAGATGCAGTAGCTAAGCTAACAAAGATGTATGGTGCTCTGTGACCCTCATCATCCCTGAGCATCTGAAAACAGAACTCAGAACTATAAGGTTACTGCGAATGTGGAAAATGGCAGGCAGTCAGCTCTTTCACCAGACTTAGCAAAACCCTAAGAGTAAACAAAAGGGAAAGTAGAAGCATGTAACCAGTTCTTTGCACAGGGATGGGGGAGAGGGGGAATTTTAGGTCATCTAACAGCTAATGTAAACTGCAGGGTGGATTCCTTCCAGAGCTAAGCTTGTAATTACATTAATCACACACACTAGAGCTAATACTATACGTTACACTTCCAGGATTTCAATAGCAGGTTAGAGCTATAAAGGAGGGAAACAGTCCCCAATATTGGGCACACCATTAATAGAAATAAAGGACAGGAAAATAATTGCTGAAACAGCTAGTCAGCCGAATGCTGAGGAAATAGTGAGTGAGCAATTATCAGTTTGTAATCGATGTGACCATTACCCTCTTCTATAGTCTCTTTTTGAGCACATCTTTTGCACCTGGCACTTCAGCAAAACAGCAGCTGAAAGAGGACTCTGTAACATGTCCATAATAGACCGCTCCCCTGCCTTCAGGAGCAAGTGGCCATTTCAATGGCTGCAGATGTTAACGTAAGAATGGACACTGCTAGGTACCATTCTCTAGTTTTAATGCCGAAGTCCTTGTAGTCAACAGCTTGAGCTCTTTAATTCATGATACAGCCTTTATGCTAAAAGGTCTTAAGGAAACACTGATAGCTTCTGCTTCAGATGTTCTCAGCAGACTGTGTAAACGATGTGTTGGTTTAGAAGGTCACATAG
The DNA here is from genome assembly GCF_030867145.1 of Opisthocomus hoazin. Lineage (NCBI taxonomy): Eukaryota > Metazoa > Chordata > Aves > Opisthocomiformes > Opisthocomidae > Opisthocomus > Opisthocomus hoazin. The sequence goes on from NC_134416.1 coordinate 39,735,424, forward strand.
ATGTCCTATATTTACTTACAGTAAGGGCCTTCATTGTATTTTTCTGATGCAGTCTGCCTAAATCGATATGCATGTCAGCTGTGTAGCTTTCTGGATTCTGAACACAGAAAAAACTCCAGCTATGTTATAACTGGTTCTGGTTAAGCTGCTAAATGGAATACTAAAAGGTAGCTTAAAATCAGGTGCGTTTAATAAAGCTGTATTTGAATTGGCACACATACAGGTCCCATGTGTTTTTCAGTTTGCTAGTTTTGCAGGTTTATCATCTGTATTACCTATGTTTAAATGTCACTTCACTCCAATAAAAACGGGCATCGTTCACAATTTCTATCAAACTTTGCTAAGCAAGTCTGTGACCAGATCTGTTAGCTAACCGTTTGAGGCAGCAGAACACACCCATTGAATTTACTGTGTCTTGGAAAGTGATTTTTGCCTTTAGATCAGACACGAGTTTGGAGGATTAAAAATAAAAAAACAACACAGGGGTATGAAGAGGGGATTTTCTGTAGAAGATACACATTTTTAGTACCTCCCTGCCCGGTACAGGAGGGGGCTACTTCTGGCTCTTCAGATCCCCTGTTACAGCTCAGGCAGGGGCAAGTCCTCTGACACAGATTCCGAAACAGATCAGTATCCCAGCAAGACTGCGTAATAGACTTTCATAGCCGGACTGCCAAAACTAACCTTGGCCATAGGAATTTGATGTCCTTGCGACTCTGGAGACACTGCATTCCTCAGATATGACAGATTTGTTGAAATACGAATAGGAGTTTTACAGATTTGCCTTGAACTGCTTTCTACATTCAGAGTCATAAAAGGCACTCCTCTCATCTGGGAGTCCACCATATCTCCACAGTACTTTGTTTGGTTGCTTACATGGAAACACAACAGTAGGAAACTATTGTATGTAATTGAGCAGTGAGAAAGAGAGCAAAGGAGCCAGCACTGTGTGACCATCCAGGTCTCTGGACCCCCATCAGGTAGTGCCTAGAATAAAATTTGGTCATCTCTGCTTTACAGCAGCAAAAACAAGCAACAGGTTTCTACCTTTCTTTTTTCAGATTATGAAGCTGAAATAACTTATTAAAAAAAGAATCTGAATTTTAATTAACAATCATGCCCATGGTATTTATGCTTGCAAAGGCTTCAACAGATGTTTTTCATTGTAATGGCTGAGATCCAGAATCTTTTTGCATTCTTATTTTCTTTCCTCAAACTGAAAGAAGACCAGAGGTCACTCCAAATTCTTTTTTTTTATGTTTCTGTGTGTGAAGAAAGTGGACACATGTAGAAAAAAAAATCCCTCTAAACAGGAAAAATAAATCAGAATACCACAAACCAGGAAAAACTCAGATTTTCTGAGTGATGTAGACACTTGGAAATAAAAGCCATCTGAAACAGTAATTTAAAAAACATCACAACTTCTTTTGAAGTGAGATTTCTCAATGAGGAAAGCAACTTCTTTGGCTCAAGGAAGATGCAGTGGCACTGCGAAGCTCATGAAACTTTCCCAAATACTTCAGAAACCCGTATAAACTCATCCAAACCAAAAAGGAAAACATAGAACAAGATATTTGACTCACAAACTAGCCGCTAAAATGTCAACTGGTTTCAAAATGCTCCACCTGCCAAGGCTGAAATCTAGGACAAAGATCCCAGAGGGGTCAAACTCCTGTAATCCCTACTCAGACCAAAGTCCTATTAACTCTAAAACTTCCCTAAAAAGGAAAGTAAATACCTATATTATACAATGAGACTAGAGTTAAGTGTTTTTTATGAAAAGAACATGCTTGTGGAAGGTGCCAGGCTGCTAGTCCCAGAAAATAGAAGGCCACTATAGCTGAGGCAGAAGTAGGACTTGCTTGTTCATCAGCCTGCCGTGACCTGAGGCCAGGACAAAGCTTTCAGTCTCCCTACCTGCTTATATCCTTGGCTCCGGAGCATTCTAGCCAGCAAGGGTGCTAATTAGAGTCAATGCTGGTGTTGACACACGTGTACTGAGAAATGGGAGGAGACAAACCTCATTTTTGCAACAGCATCGCACAGAAATAAGTTTTGGTTGGTTTGGTTTAATGACTTGATTAGAATTTGAGCAGAAAATTTACAAGGGATAGGTGCTGTATCCACTGCTGGTCCTCTAAACCAGCCAGCTTTGTACAGGATCAAATTTATATAACAGTCCAGACTCAGCAGTGACATAAATAAGGGTATAAATTTCATGCCAAGTGTAAATGAGTAATAAAGTAGTTACAAAGTAGTATGCCTGTACACTGATTTGGCATTCCATGTGTGTACAGAAGCAATTTGGTATGCTATGAGGACAAAATTCAGCCCTGGCATAAATCAATGGGACTCACATCTATTGAACACCAGAACTGAAATAGGATTCAAAAGCACTTTAGATGGTGCAGGAATTAGTGATGAGAGGGATATGTGAAGGGCGTATGGATGGGGAACAGCACAGAAGAGGAAATGAGCAGGAAAGAAGCAAGGAGACAGGAGGGTGGAAGGTGAACAGGACCTTCTCTGTTCTTTTTACTGTTAAAAAAGAAACAGTTGAATTTTTTTTTAATTTATTTTGCATCCAAACTGTGCGATAAATTGGGGAACAGCTTGGAAACACTTAAAAGCTTTTTAATGATCAGTTACACCTGATGAGTAACCATCATTCAGGTCAGTTCTGAATGAGGTCCAGAGACCTCTGTGGAATTTCCATCTGTTCGCCGCAAAGAGCTTCAGGGGAATGTGGCCCCCAAATATGCTTGAATCCATAGTGTTACAGTCGAGGTGAACTGAGCCCAACGTACACAGTTTTCTAGATCTAGTTTCCCTTAGCAAACAGACCCTGAGTGATAAGACTACAGTAACACAAACAGCCAGACGAAAGAAACGAAGGACACTGCAAATCTGGGTGAAAATAGTGAACTACTAAGATGCAAGACCGGTAGCTGAAAGCAGGCATGGTTTTACCAGGTGGCTGAGGCAGTTCAGTTACGACTCATTTTATCAGGCACATTTGCATCCCAAAAAGCAAGAGCTGCATGTCTCTGCCGCTCCCCTACATAAACTGAAGCATTCCTTGCAGTGTTTATTATTGCGCTGGGCAAGCCTAGAGGAGACCAGCGAACAATGGCATATGGTATTGCCTAACAGGTTCCAGATTATCCAAATAGTATGTAAGTGGGCATGAGGGAGCAATGCAGAAGTTCTGCAAATTGTCACCATACATTTCAGACATTTATAAGCTCTCAGGTGTTGATCACAGTGGTTTATTTATATACTATGTGCACAGTGCTAAGGTTCTCAGCACTAACAGGGAACAGAAAGCAGCTTTCTGTTATTTTTGGTTAGATTTTTTTTTTCAGACTGAGCACTTGCTACCAGTTTTAGACAGCAAGTTTTGATATTTTAGTAAAAACTTATACTGATGTCACTTTTGAGTAAACTTCTGCTATGCAAAGCTCTAGAGACATCACAGGCATGGGTATTTGTCTCATTGTTATGTATAAATGAGTATGGATTATCAAAATAATCTCTGATACATTTTCTGAGGCTTCCCAGCACAGGAAACAATAACACTCAGGATAAGGTATAGGTATGTGAAACCTCCACTGTCAGCAAGCTGTATGATTTTACTACCTCTTTTTCTGTGCATATCACCTGCATTTTGTTACCAAACCCACTAGAGTCTACTTAACTGTATTCAAATCACATTTAAATTGTGACACACTTTCTGAAAATGTTTCTTCGCAACATACTGAAAGGATGCTTATAATTGATGTGGTAAGTGTAAATTTATTACAATTATTCACCTATTTGATCAACATCTACCTACATACTGTCACTCCCTGCTGGAAGTTTCATCCACATATAGTCTGAGAAACACATCTGAAATCACAAAACGCTGTCATGCTTTGCTGCAATGCAAAAGATCTTTTCTTTTGCATTACTCTAGCAAATTGTAGAATAAATAAAAACTGCTCTTGGGTTCTTTAAAATGCTCAGGCATAGGCTTCCAAAGGCTATCAGAAGCATAAGTAAGCACACATCACAGCACATCACCATCACCCACCAAAACATTGGTTGCTGAGAATTATGAATAATTCCGTGGCAATGGGTAACAATAACAGAGAGTGAAATGACGATAAATACTTTCCCATTGGAATATAGACCCTCAAGAATTTTTTTTACATCCTTGAAAACAGAGAGGATGGAAACTCCAAGGAAGCTTGCCACTTCAGTGGACTACACTCACTCAAATAGGGCTGATGAAGTTGCCTTTGATAAAACTCTGGACACTTCAAAGCCAGCTTCAAACAACATCCAGTGTACCCAGCTCCTGGCTAGACTCAATCAGAGGGCAAAGGCTGGGTTAAATGGTAGATTGTCTAAGCACCTCCTTGAATTAGACAGATCTAGGTTAAAACATGCACTACCGTAATCACAAGCTTCTAGTCCAGTAGAGTCTAGGGCAAGATTTATGCATGAGCACAGAGTAAAGCGTATCTGTTGTCAGAGCTGGGTTAGGAAACGTTGCAGGGCTGCCTGGTGTCCCAGAAGGTTCCATTCTACATTCTTGACCTTTCTGCTGTCAAGCAATCTAAACAGTCACACCGATTCACAGAGCCAGAGGTAACTGGGATGAGAGAAAGATCCTGCAGGATCCCTGATCGGCTCAGTTCTGCACAGTACAAGTTCTCTTGTGCAAGAGCAGACATGAGCCCCCCTGCCAGTCTTACGGGTGGTATTAAAGTGCAGCCGTAACAGATAGAACAGGGGTTAAGAAGAATTTGATTGGCATGTAATTATGTTAATCGTGGCACCTGTGCACTCCATTCAAGATTGAAGCTCAGCACCTATATAAATTAGGTTTTTGAAAAAAAAAAGGAATTTGGTGACCAACCTTGAATGTACTGTCCTTAAGCAAATAGAGATTTACTTCTCAAACACACACTATCACTTGTTAGGGAATGTCACAGAAAGCTGAGAATTCATTATTTTAAAGCCCACGTACAGCATCTTAATAAAATATACTGCCAATCATGCAGCAAAGTTCAAGCATCCTCTTTAGATCAGACAGGATTTACCCCAGGCTAGCAGTTGGTTCGTTTTCCTTCACCAAACAAATTTATGCACTACAGCTGTCTGGAAGCAACTTCCTAGGTCATCAGCTTCGTCACCTGCTCACAGATCATGAAATTCCTTCATGCACATGCTGTCCCTAAAATCAGCAACATTTTTGCCCTCCGTCCCTCCCTCCGCACCTTACTCCAACTGAAAGCTTGTTCCAGAAGCTGACTGCTCAGGTTTGCACCGGACCTGTCCACACATCACAGGGAGCAGTGAAGGAGCATATATAACAGCGTTAGTCCAGCTTTAGAGCACATAAAGATATGCTGCTGGCCTTTGGGACACACCAGATAAGACAGCCCAACCATTGTGTGTGAAATAGCTGTGAAAATGGTGAAAATCCTTTTCCTGCTAACATCTCACACTATCCTTGGGAAGATCACAGGACAGATGAGATGCAGTATCCAGTTTTACATTACCACAGTGGTGCATATTTTGTCGAAGTCTCACAGGAATCCTCAACTTAGTTTCCCAGGAGCAGTCAGTAGCACGTTCCAGAGAAAATCTTCTTATCTGCTCCTGGCTAGCTAGCATCAAGCTGAGGAACAGATGGTGTGATCCTTTAGAAAAATGGAGATAGAAGGGCTGAGGCGAATTAGACCTTTTGGATCTATTTATTTGATGAGAAATGAAGCCCTGAGCTGGCATCGCCTTTTCCTGAGATGGCAGCGGCAGCAGCAGATGTGAAGATGAGTAGGTGAGACAATGAGATCAGAAGGCACCTGGGGCTGAGATGTACAGCTCCTTCACAGCAAGCTTGTATGAGGCTGGCGAGCTGTCTAGCTGAAATTGGCACCTTCTTGAGGTTCAAAGCAGAGAGCTAGGTAAGACAGGGTGACGCTGACAGAAGAGGGAGAAGTCTTCTGTTAGAGTACCTTTCCAGGGATTATCCACTAACGGGCTTTTATTAATCTTTTTTGGATTCTTGCCTGTAGCCACAGCAACTGAGAAGTCACCGCTTTCTCCTGTGACCAGGCAAAATGCTGTTCACTCTTTGTTAACAGAGGTCTGACAACAGCCTTTATGATTTGATTATTTCTGTTCCTATTGTTGAGCAATCCAGCTCTCCTGAAAAATTTCCAGGGAATAATGAAGTAACAGCCTGGCTGAGGGGTTCCCATGATCACCCTCACCCTGCAAAGCGCCCGTTCAAGAGGTCTTCAAACACCTCTGCAGAGCTGGTCCTTGGCACCCGTTGCAGGTGTTTGTGATGCAGAGAGGCTCCTCAGGCAGTTCTTGTCCTTCGTCCTGGCGAGGCAGGGTGGTACATGCGGGTATGGGATCAGATCCCGGAGGCTGAGCAGCAGCCGTACCCCTTCAGAGCCGAAGAGCCGCCCAGAGCCTTGCACCAGCAAAGCTCCCGCCGGCCCATCGACCAATGTGGGCATCTGGGCTCGTGACCGCTGCTTTGTCAGAGCACCTTGCTTTCACATTCATATGGACTTAGCTGTCCCTGTGAGAAGGGTGGCTGGGGCAGCATGGTGCATCAGGCCCTGTCCCCTTCACTCTAGGAACTTTCCCTTTCTGCCTGCCCAGCTGGGTAAACAGGGAAGGAAACGCAGGGGCAGAGGTAGGTTTCTCCCAAACATTCTTACTTCTCTCCTCATTTGCATGAAGAACTAAAACAATTCAAAAAAAAGAAAAGAAAAAAAAAGAAGAAGGAGGAAAAAAAGCAATTGTCTTCTCCCCGCAGCAGGAATCAGTGTGAACAGCCACTGAGTGACAGAGTAAGAGTAGGAGGTTGGGCTTCGCTGCCTTTATTCCTCAGTGCATGTGGCTCACAACAAAGGCCATATGCCCCGATCCTAGACATCTTTAGTCTTCTAAGCAGTCTTCAGCATGCAAGTAGCTCTTTTAAGCATTATTAATTATTACAGCATATGGCTGTAAAGTTAAAATTGAGACAAATCTTATCGGTTCCTTTAATTAAAATAGCTATACAGCTAACCTCTTAGACAATGTTTGTAGACAGGAATAGAAGATAAATTAATAGTCGTTTTTGTTGGGTGAGTTATTTGCAAGGCACTCCTGATCTCTGCACAAGCACTCATTCTTCATACAGATTGGAAAAAAAAAGTTTAGAAGAATACCTGTCAAACTATGAGGTTATCTATGAATTGTTCATTTTGACCATTCACTATCAATGACATGCAATTTGTCCCATGAACTACTTTCTGCTATCTCAATGGGTGAGATAGTTTTATACAAGAAAAACAGCTGAAGAAGGCTAGGACAGGTTTGTGAAAGCCACCAAGAGAACTGCTGTGCAACAAAAGACATGAGACAGATTCTGTTCCTATTACTCTCGTATTTCTAAGGGACTGTTCAATGTAAGATTGATCAAGTTGTCAGTTACAAATGACATCAAACAAAAACCTGTGTGGCTTATTGATGAGTTTATTTGCAATGCTGTGTTTTCTGTTCTTTCCTCTTGCTGAAAGGCAAAGAATATTGAATTTGCTTGACATAATGAAGCTGATCCTTTATCTGCCATATTCTGAAACTTACCAATTTTGTATACATTTACGAATAAAGCTCTAAGGTATACTTCATTTCTCATTTTTCCTCCTCAAAAATGGCAGAAGTCTGCATACTTCTTAGAATTCAGTTATATCACTGAGCAACAGAAATGTCTGATGGGATCTTTTCCATTTAAAAAAAAAAAATAGTGTCTCAAGAAGCAAACTCTTGATGTAGAAAAGTAATTTTATTCCATATATACATTTTGGCACAGGCAGCCCTTTTGATTAGCAAAACCAGTTGTTTACATTATTAGTCTTACTAATAAAGATGAAGGTAACTCAGTTACTTCTTATCCTTGCACTTAAGAAAACTGCTTACTGTAATACAAAAAGACAGAGACCTGAACATTTCAGTGGAAGCAAATGATAAAAAAGCAAGCCCTATCTTGAAATGTGCCTCAAATTTTGGAAAGAAAATACAGCTGGGCCCTCTTCAGTCTATGCTGTTAACTAACCTCATTAGGTTGAAATCCAGTCCTTTCCTATAAGCACGAGGCTTTTGTAGTGTTTTCTCGACCCATAGTCAGCCTCCCAGCTCACTAAGTGCTTGCATATGCATAAACAGAACAAGGCATCCTTCCCCTGTCTGCCCTCTGAAAGCCTCAAATGCTGAAGTGAAGGGGAACCTTTTAAGCAGGATTTTAATTAGCACCCATTGTTCCTTGGCTGGCAGGACAGACAGAAAGGCCCAGTGGTTTGAAAACTGCCGTCACAGTGGGAATCTAACTTTGCAATTGAATCAATCTGCAAACTCCACAGGACTTGTACACTGAAAATAAAAAAAGAGGGAGTAGACCAGGGCATTAATTATAGTGGTGTACTCGTACTGCTACATTTAAGGGTCTGTAAGCATTTCTCTTGTATATTTTTAAGAGGAAAATAGAATCATATAAATCCACTAGAGAATGAGACCTGGTCATAGAAGTCTAAACATAAAAGTGAAATTCAGTATTAAGTCTACCACTTGATCTTTAACTTCTAGCATCTGTACTACAGATGGTTATTTCTGAAGATGTCTGAAATAGCTAAATGGGAAAAAGGGATTTCAGGAGGAAGATATTCTTTGGCTTTAGTAGGCTTGGTATATAATAAGCAAGGGTTTATGTTTAACAGAAATTCCTTGGCCTTCAGTTGAGAGGCGCATGTGTGATGATGCATGACATGATGCAGCTGTTTCAAGAAAACCAGGCTGCAATCATTGACTGGAATACCTCAGATAAGAACTTGTACTGAAGGCTATCTTTTCAAATTCGAGCAGGTAAAACCTGACTGACTCTTCTGTGGTTCCACACCAGCCCAGGCAGGGCTCACCCCCAATCATTCTGGCTGCCCTTGTGGCAGGCAGGCAGGCAGGCAGGCAATTCACCCCACCGTATCAGCTTGTTATTCCTGCAGAGGGCTTCTCCCTGCCTTTTCAGGGACCAGAGAAGTATATCTTTGATTCTTACTTAAAAAAAAGATGGAAAATAAACAAGACCAGTGAAAGGAAACTATACTCTAGCTCATTTATCAGTAACATTATTTTATAGTTAGACAGAGAATGCAAAGATTTCTATCTGAATAGAACATAGTAAAGAATTACATTTAATAATACCTCACCTTGTTATAGTTATGTTTTTGAAAGATCCATTCTGCATTCTTTGCTATGCTTTAGGAATGATAGGTCCTCTATGCACCATGAACAGTGCTGTTTTCAGGACAATGGTCACTATAATACAGAGACAAGAGGAGAGTGCAAGCAAAAACCTTTAAGTTCAACTTTGGAATGAACAAAATAATTTTAAATACTAAAATAAAAAATGGTGGGGAATAAAGATTTTTTCTTCAAAAATCTATTTTATATTAATTTAAGCAGTCAGTTCTATGAAGAACTGTACCTGCTTTCAGTGCCAAAAAATACAATAAGGTTTTCTTACCAGCCCAGGTTTTCTTACTGATGGCAGCTGAGATTCCCTGACATCGAGACAGGGGAGCAGTGAAAAGGCCCGCTCTGAGGAACAGATATATTTATGGACCCTTTTCAGCTGCCTAGAATCTGATCTGAATCAAAACATGGATGTAGCCAGGAGCAATTTGGGAGCTACATGCAAAGCAAACCTCCTGCTGATTTGAGGAATGCTCTTTTAATTGCATGTTAAATATATCTTAAAAGTGCCTGAGAGCTGGCAAGGCAAGCTTTCAGAAGCTGAGAAGTATCAAAAGTAAAACTGTCTAAGTAAAAGCAAATATAAAAAGTAAAATCAGCTTTTTTATCCTTTCCTCTCTTGTTCAATGCACAGGATGGGCAGAGTTCAAATACTGAGCAGCTACGCAATATTTGTGCCTACAGGCCTTATTTACTATACACAATTCATATCCTGCTCTGAAGACGGAGTTATTAAATTCCCCATGAACTTTTTCATGGGTCTACTCACAATATTGTATCTAAGGGCTTTGTGAACATAATGAATTTATTTTTACAGCATGTTTCTGAGGACAGGGACACATTGCAAGAGGCAAGTATTGTCATCATTTCATAGACGGGGAACTTAAGGTCAAAAGGCCAAAACTATTTTGGGCATGTAATTTAAAGAACCAGGACCCGATATTTTTGAGGGTACTTCACATTAAGAAGAGCTTCATCTATTCAAAGCATGAATAATTTTGTTTACTTCGGCTCCAAGAGTGAGTATTTTCCTTCTCTACGTATCTGCCCACATCCCTCCAGAAAGGCATGCCATAAATGAGTGACCATCTGAAAAATTTTGGCTTCATTGAATGACCACAAATCACAGAGCAACCCAAAACTTAACTACAAAGTTCATTTTCCACTCCTTGCCATTCCTATGCAATTTGCCCTTAGCAAACAGAGGAGTCCACAAACAACAGTGACTTTGTTAAACAGCTTTGATTATTTCTCAGGAAAGGTCTAGCTTTTCTATATAGTGAGGATGATGTCCTGTGGGATAACAGCAGAGTCAAGATCATCTGGATGCCTTCACACTTAGACATCTACCTTACAGCTGGGAATCAAGTTGCTGCACAGTCAAGGAAGAGTGCCTCCAAAGAGCAATTCCAGACACCTCAGTGGGGTGGATGGCTAGCCTCAGTCGGTGTGACTCCCTCTGGATGGCCCTATGAGCCCACTGAATTGGAGGAGGATAGAGTTGTATGGGCAAGGTGCCAGGGTGTAGTGCACGAGAGAAAGAAGTTTTGCTAGTAAACTACCTTGTGGCATTTTTAATCTCTCTTTGCTTAGTTTTGCAACATTATATTGGAGAAATATGGACTTAGTGAGTGGACTGTTCAGTGGCTGAGGAATTGGTTGGAAGGTCGCAGCCAGAGGGTAGGGGTCAATGGCTCGATATCCAAATGGACACCAGTGACAAGTGGTGTCCCTCAGGGGTCTGTACTGGGACCGGTGCTGTTTAACATTTTCATCAATGACTTAGCGACAGCGAGTGCACCCTCAGCAGGTTTGCAGACGACAACAAGCTGAGTGGTGCAGCAGACACACCTGAGGGACGGGTTGCCATCCATAGGGACCTGGACACGCTTGAGAAGTGGGCCTGTGTGAATGTCATGAGGTTCAACAAGGCCAAGTGGAAGGTCCTGCATCTGGGTCGTGGCAACCTCCCGTATCAATACAGACTGGGAGATGAAGGGATTGAGAGCATCCCTGAGGAGAAGGACTTGGGGGTACTGGTGGATGAAAAGCTGGACATGAGCCACCAATGTGCACTCGCAGGCCAGAAGGCCAACTGTATCCTGGGCTGCATCAAGAGAAGCGTGGCCAGCAGGTCGAGGGAGGGGATTCTGCCCCTCTACTCCGCTCTGGTGAGACCCCACCTGGAGTCCTGCATCCAGCTCTGGAGACCTCAGCACAAGAAAGACATGGACCTGTTGGAGCGGGTCCAGAGGAGGGCCACAAAAATGATCCAAGGGCTCGAACACTTCTCCAGTGAAGAAAGGCTGAGAGAGTTGGGACTGTTCAGCCCAGAGAAGAGAAAGCTGCAGGGAGACCTTATTGCAGCCTTTCAGTACCTGAAGGGGGCCTATAAGAAAGATGGGGAAAATATTTTCAGCAGGGCTTGTTGCGATAGGACAAGGAGTAATGGCTTTAAACTAAGGAAGGGTAGATTTAGACTGGATAGAAGGAAGAAATTTTTTACTGTAAGGGTGGTGAAACACTGAAACAAGTTGCCGAGAGAGGTAGTGGAGGCCCCATCCCTGCAAACATTCAAGGCCAGGTTGGACAGGACTCTGAGCAACCTGGTCTAGTTGAAGATATCTCTGCTCACTGCAAAGGGGTTGGGCTAGATGACCTCTAAAGGTCCCTTCCAACCCAAAGCATTCTATGATTCTATGGTTCTATGATTCTATGATATTATTCTGAAATGGTATTTAAAAAAGAAAATACCTTGGGAATTTAATCACAAAACTCTTGATTGAAAATAGAAGGCTTCCCTTCTGTTCTCGTATCAAAACCTGTGCTGGACATCCCCAGAGCTGGAAGGCTTAGGACCTTCTCAATAACTTCTGACACTTGTGGGTGCAGAAAACTGCTTACTGCTATTGTATCTACACAAGCTGGAGCATATCTGGCATGGGCAGCTGTGCTGTGAGGTGTAGGAGCTGTGTCCTGCCTGCAGAAAAGTGAGCCTCAGAAGTGCTATGATCTTTTCTTATCCTCTAGAGAAAGGTGTGCTGAGGTATGCACAGAGCTCTGCTGATGCCCCAGCATGTTACGCACCCTGCATCACAGTCAGGCCCAGTTGCCCAAGGTCCAAATCCCCTTCACACCCCAATCCATCTTGCAGTATTATTTTCAAACCAATCTCTTTCCCTCTTTAATTCCTATTGCCACCTCTTTTTAGTTTTCCTGTTGCTGCTCAGCTGTACAAACTTTGTTTCTTTTTCATTCTAATACAGTACTTTCTTTTTCCATGTTGCCAGGACCTGGCAGGAAATCCTTAAGCACATGGTTAAATGAATTGGATAGCCTGAACAGCCCAAAACAGTCTATTGCAATTACACATCCAACTAAAATGTAAAATTATTATTTGGAATCAGAGTTGCCAAAAGTTTACAAAGTTTCAACTGAGAGTGTTCAAACTACAACTAAAAAAGGCTTAAAATTTGGTCAGATTCGGGCAACAGAATAGCAGAGCCCTTTTCTTGTGTCAGGAATGCACGTTCTTTCATATTACACAGGATGGGATCATTTCTTATGGACAGCTGAGGGGTGTTTATCTCAGAATACCCTATACGAGAAGCATAAACGTTTTGACAAGGTAGAAAACTTTAAGCTGAAGAACATCTCATCTCTAATGATCGCTGTCTGGGACACTGCCCCAGAAAACGGGTCATATCTGTTAGAATTCTCTGGAGGATCGGTAAATTAACTCTAGCTTTCCAGTTCTGGAAGAAAGACCTAACTGATAGGCTTTCTGGAAAAAAATGGGAAGCTACCAAAATTTAACTTTCTTACAATTCCCCTTCACTGACTTTCATTTTCTTCAAACGTTTCCCCAATTAAATGCGAAGGAAAAGGGGGGGGGGGGGGGGGGGGGAAGAAGGAAAGAGGTAAAAAAAGAAGCATTTTTGGGTTACCTTCACTCAAAATCCCAAAGTGTTTTCCTTTTTCCCTTCTTCCCAGGCTATTTGATTCTTGGGGGTCTCTATGACTGCTCACAGGAGGTGACGTCTGGCTGAGAACCTGGTTCATACGAGACACAAGAGACTTGAACAGCAGTTCCAGAGAACCTGATTTGGAAAATGGATTCTAACTTAATACATGAGAACATTAAAAACAGAGGGATGGAGAGAGTTTTATAAAAAGCAAATACTTCAGGCACAAAAATTTTGTTAAAAACCTATTTTCCATAGAAAAACAGTATCAATGGAAAGTGCTTGAACAATCCTAAAACCTACCCTAGTAAAATATGCCTTACCATTGACTTCAACATTTCATGCCTTAAACACAAATGCGCCTCTTTTCTTTCTGTCTTATTTTTAATTAAATAGAATTTTCCTACCACATTGTCCAAAGGTAGAGGAAATCACATAATACCCCTGCCTCTCCTTTGGGAGAAAAAATGCTAAGGAGTTTTTCATCTTTAGCTCTCTTTTACTACAGATGGCAACACATGGTTTTACAAGTCAAGGTCACATTTAGCTAGTTGTCATGGTGAATGAAAACACATGGGAAATTGGGCATATAGCATTTAGTTTGGCTTTCTGGGAGAAGTCACACACAAGAAACCTTGTCATGAGGAGGCTGTGTTTAGCCAACCTCTGGTACCTTTAACAATCATCTTTTTGGCACTCATGTTTCAACAGAGTAATGAACCTTTTCCTCTCCTCAGCTGTAAATCTATACCACTGATGCGTCCCTTAAGAAAATCATTAACAAATTGTATGAATGCTTGACCAGTCAATAGAAGGATTTCCATTTCAATTGTCCGCAGAAAGAAAAGAAACTCTTCTCGTAATTTATTCAGAGCAAGTTCTGGTGTGCATTGGAACCATTTTCAAGATAAATATTTCAAAAGACATAAATGACTCGGGGCTAAATGTTTTCTGGGAAAAATAATAGTCATACAGGTATCTATGAGCTATTAATGACTATTTCTCCAAAGCAGGGATTGAAAGAAGCTGAAAAAATTACGGAAAATGCAATTTCAAAACACGTCTTTCTTCTTTCTAAGTATCTCAGAAGGGTACCTGAGAAAAGCTTTCTTAGCAAAGTAGCTGAACGACTGTATATGAGGTTTCCCTAGAGAAGCTATTCTGGTAACTGCCTGCTCTATGTTCAAATTAAAAAGCTGGCCTGGAGAGCGCAGGAGCAGCAGTATGAGGAAAGGGGAGTGACAGGCATCAGCTGAGGAAAGACCAATATATGGTTGCTATTTGAGCTTTCTCTAGAGGCTAAGAACCATTTGAAGACACCTTAAATTGGAAAGCAAGACAGTCTGAATTTTGACTAGTAAAGTGGAGAAAACGAGCAAGTTGCTGAAAAACAGACAGAAGAGTACAATTTTTCTAGAGCTGTGCTGCAGTTCACAGTAAAATCCTTTCAAATCAGGATATTTTGAGTGGAAATGATGTAATCTATTGCTTTCGATTGCCCGTGGATGCTCCTAATACCTTCCCTATATCGAGCTTGGAATCATACCAGGCACGTGGATGTGCTTTGACTTGGGTAAGAATATGACCAGCTCTTCCCTCTGTCCTAGCCCATCCCTGTGGTAAAGATTACATACATTCCCACAGAAGCCTGTGCTCAGCAGTTCAAAACTTTCCATCAAACATCTGGCTGTATTTATTGAAAAATCGAGCAGTGACTTCACCTCCATGGCATACCTGTTTTATAAAGGGAAAGCGGTTCTAGGAAAGAAAGATTAGCATTTATTTGCTGTTAGTTAATGGGAGAAAAATAGAACAAAAAAAAATCACCCATAAAACTCACACTTGAATAGCTACTTCAGGTTACATGGCTGTTTTGCCCAACCACTCTGAGTCAGAAGAATTCCCCCTCACTCCCATATCCTCCTCCCAAATCCTTTCATTATTCCCCCATTCCCCAGGAAGGAAAGAGTTCCAGCTCTGCGAGGAAGACGGCTCCTTCCACCTCCCTTTTGCACTTCGGTTTGCCCCCTGCTGTTTAAAAACCAGTGATTTAAGGGGTAATCTGACATAATACCTACATAGGGGCATGGTAGGGATAACAGGACCCTGAGTGCTGTGAGTACTTCTTAAAAAAATAAAACTCCATATTTCCTGATGGAGAAAAACAGGGAATGAAGAGAGAAAGTGGAACAGAAAAGCAAACACCAAGCTGCTGTTTATGATGAGACTGATTCAGAAAATACTACTTTCTAATGCAGGCTCACAGTTATGTATCTAGCTCAGTATTTTCATGTAGAAGTGATGAATCCAATGTTTTCCCCTGGCTGTGAGGAGTGCCACAGCTGACCCATGGCTGTGCAAGAGAAGTAACAAAACTGACATTCACATGAATTCCCTGAGCATGCAGAGGGACAGTGCAAAGAATGAGCAGGTTTAAATGATAACATCTAGTGACCCTAGAGCTCCCTAAGCAGAAGGAAAAAAAGAATGAGAACAGGGATTTCTAACAGTAGTGGTAAATTCCTTATTAGTGTGTGCAGACAGCCTCGCATGTAGTAGTGACTGGTGCACTGCTTTCTGATAGCTTGTGCCAGAGCCATTTTGTAATGTTAAAAGGCTAAGTAGTCAAGAGGAATGAGAAGGGAGCCAAGCAGACTATTATAACTCATATTAGCCTTGTAATACTTTCTAATATGTGCAGCTCGTAAATCATGAAGCAAGAAAGTTTATCACAGTGTCACTATGTTATGTGATCACTCAGAGAGGAACCTGTCAAATGTGTAAGCACAAAGGATAGTCCAATGGCTGCTCCCGGAAACAACTACATGCACCTTCTGCTTTGGGAATACTGGACATAGCAAGAGTCAGGGTCAGAATGTCTCAGGAACAGTTATTTTGTGCCTAATACACCGCATGGCTACCTAGTTATTTCAGTATTACAAAATGTGTAGGAAAAAAGTCCTGTGTGCAAAGACAAAAAGAACAATTAATTTCTTCTGAACTAGAAAAATCCCGTCTCTCTCCGTATTTTTATTACGCTGAAATAACGATGGAGCAGAGACGGAGAAATCATTTATAACTCTGCCACGTGGTGTTCAGGTGAAGGCCCAGATTATCCAAGGACAATGTGCTTCAGGTGTTTAAGCGTGACAAGAGGACATAGCCCTCATATTAATTGCATCTGCAAAGTGACTACTACTTCCAGCCACTGCAAAAGGAGATAGTTAAGCCTCATTAGCTAAATCCCAACTCTACTTTGGATGCTAATAAAGGACATGGTATAGCTGTCAGACAGTAATTCTTCCTCCTTGGAATCAATACAGTGTAAATTGCCCAACACTGAGGCTCTGGGCTGAGGGGAAGATGTTTATAGGTGAAGCGTGAGATCAGTGCACAACTTTTCATCTTTTATCCCAGCAATGCGATTTCTATATCATAATTTGAACTACAGGTCAGGGAAGGTATCTGAAAATACCATCATGAGAAAAAAGTAAGAGAATTTGTGTTGAAAATGCAGCTGAGATGAAGAGTTTGTGGAGGAGACAAGAACGTGAGGATAATACGAGCAACAAATCAGAGAGCCTGGGACAGGAAACACATCTCACAGAGGGACAAGAAATGTTAGGGAAAAGAATGCAGAAGCAGCAGCACATGTATGGGATTAAATATACATGTGTAAAGAAATCAAAGTATGTAATTTCTTGTTCCTAAAGTGGAAATAATTGTCGAATACAAAGTATTACAGATAAAATTTTCACACAACACAAACGCTGGCATATATTAATGAAGACAGAGCACATGTACAAAGGGATCTCAATTGCTGGATGAGGCACTCTTTTCAAAGGACAAAATTGATATGAGTTTTGGCTATTGCAGACTTAGAAACCTAGGGCATATATTAAAATGGCATTTTAAAATTTATTTAGAGTGTTGTCTTGAAAAGAAACCTTTCTGAAATGACTTAGAGTCAAAGCAGACAAGGAATAGATTCCACTATGATGCTGTGGCCAAAGGGCTAACATAAACTGTGGATGTATAAATGTAGGAAAAATGGGTGATGACTTCATTTTTTCTCTATAGCAAAGAAGAATTCATTAGAAAGGTAGATATTTAGAAAAAATGGAACTTTTAAAAGTAGAGTCACAGAATTGTTCAAGGGACATAGAAAATACCCTACTGGGGGAGACTTAAATACTTCAACAGATTTAGTCCATTAAATATAAAATAGAGAGTCACTTCACTACAGTGCATAAGTACATCTACGCCAAGAAAATAGAGGGCTCTTTAGCAGTAAAAAAGGTATGATGAAGGTTGAATACTGAAGCTGGACATATTTCTGTGAGAAATTATGCACTTTGGGTTTTCATACAGAATAGGTGATCAGCTTCTGAAACAAGAGAAGTTTTAGAAATCTTTGTTGTTTGAAATCCTAGTGTCAAAACTGAGTGCTTTTTGAGGAGTATGATTGTGCTGTGTGTGTGTTATGGACTAAGTCTAGAACAAAGAATACAGACATGACATTTTCACAGACAAAACAAAATAAGTTACACTCAGCCAAAGCTGAAAAACTGGGGAAAATGGCACTTCAATTTTAGTTGTTCTCTCTGACGGAAGGTAGATTTGACCCAAAGCTATAAACCTTCTGTCAAGGTGATCTGCATCTTTTGTTTCATGTACTGCTTTACCAACATGTTTTATCTAGCTCTATTCAGCTCAGAGGTAATACGGTGAGATTTAATGGCTTTGATTTACAGGTTTGATGAGACAATCAAATGATCTCGCCAAAATTTAAAGTCTATAAATCTATCAATTTATTCTTATTAACAAAAGAACTTTGCATGCTGATGTTTATCTACTGCAGTTTAAGATCTTCTTTTCCTAACAATAGTTAACGTATATGTTCTCTCATATATCCTACTTCGTTAAAAAAATACTATCTTTATCTGCTTATTTGAACTGCTGAAAAAGCACATCCATTCATGCATAAACTATTCAATGAATTTAAAGATAAAGCTTTATGTTTAACTCAGCATCCCATAGTCTGCTCCTGATGACTCCCTGTCTTCCCAAAAAGAGACATCAATTGTGATACTGGGGAGTCCATACTGGTCTTTCAATGACACTGCACCCTTTGAAGCAAAAGTAGTTGACAAAAGCATCACCAGAGTTGTGGGTACCCTGGCAGCAAATGCAGATGATTCTCATGAGAAATTTTCTTAGGAACCTGAAAAGCAACAGGAATAATTTGAAAGTCGGGGGAGGCAATGCTAAGAACTTGGCCAAGTTCTTTTTTCATGCTTAAATTCTGCCCTTCCAGATAGCCCTCTGTGAGACAATGCAGGTGTCAGACTTCACTGTCTGTTATTGGAAAACCAGGCTGCCTAATCTGTATAGGCAGAAGACAGAGCAGAGTTGCGGAGTTTCTATGGAGATGAGAATTGGTGAGGAACTGCATTTTCTGCCGATTCATGCAGTCTTCCTGATCTTATAAGGGGCCGTTATAGCCATTTATCTCTCTCGGAAGAAACCATGACGTCTTTGGGCGAAATTGCAAAAGCAAGGTTATGTTTGGCCTCAGATGAGGGTATCTGGTATACTTTCACCAGGTCCAGCATTTCAAAGTATAAATAACAACAGTTTTTGGTTCTTAGACCTGACAGCATATGCCAAATATAGATAAGCAAGTGGGCTGGTTTTGACACTTAGTAAGAGTTAATAGAGAATAAGCAGCATTTCTCAAGTAACAGTGGTCTTGTTAACACTAATTGTGCTATCAAACAATTGCACGCTACTCCAACTCTCTGCAGAACAAGCCTGTCGAACACCACTGGATGCAGATGCCAAAGCTGTCTGAGTTACTAACTCAGACACGCAAGCGGGCGAATTAGAGTTGCTTTACATGATCATTTGTATGCCTGAGAGAGATGCCTGGAAAATCTGAGTTACATTTCTCTACTTTCAGAATACATAGGGTCATTCAAACTCTGTTTATCTCCCTATCTCCTCTGCCTCTTCTGAGGAATTTTTTTGGAGGAGAAATTTATAACTGGAAAAGGAAATTGTTTGCAGAAAGAGAGAGCTTAAAAGTTGTTTTTTTCTTTTCAAAGCCACTTGTTCGGCTGCTGTAAATTTGCATGTGTTTGAGGCTGCTCCCTTATCTACACGTGTATCTTTTGAGAGGCTAAAGGACTGGAGAGAGGAGTTAAAACATACCTTGATGGAGTCATCAAAGAGAAATATATGTCTGGCTTCAGTTTAATTCATTTCAGGGACATAATATATGTGGTGGGTGACATTCATTTTCAAGAGTTTGTAAAGAAATATGTTTCCCCATTTGTATGATGATACAGAAAAAAATATTTTCAAACCTGCAAACACTAGATGTTTCTACAGGATTTGTAGCATGATCTGAAGAGGCTGAAGGGAGCCCTTTGCCTTCCTTCCCCCATGGTCTCCCTCAGCGGCGGCGGTGCATTGCAGCAGTGCGGGAGGCTGGCCGGTTACCTGCCCTCCCTGTGGAGAGCAGCATGACCGCCCTGGACACCTGCAGGCTCTTTTATTAGCACTCGCAGCTTTGCAAGCACGTTTTCATACACATTTGTATCTGAGCTTGATTTGTTTAATAAAATAGACTTTCTAGAAGAAAATGTGAAAGTCTCAAGGGGAAAGAGGCAGGTGAGGGGAGGAAGCCCACAGAATTACAAATTCTGGTCCACCTCTCTGAAAAGTCTCAGGGGAGCTCAGGGAAGGTAAAGAGCCATCACATAAAATAAGTTCCTCGAAAAGCAGAAGGAGCAAGGGGTAGGAATTTCCCTAAAGCCATATAAATCTTGAGGACAGCAATATATATGTGTATATATATACATATCTCACTATGACAGATAACCCTATCACAGAAGTTTCTTCTGAGCTTATTCTTAACTTGCAGATCCCCTTCGGTTTTAACCTTTTGCAGATTTGTTTCATTTCTGATAGAAGCAGGGTTGCAAAATTAGTGTTTAGCTAATGCAAAATAATCCACATATGTTTCAAGGAATATAATTTCATCATTTACTTCAGTCTACAGAAAAAATTAAAATTGTGGCACTTTCAGCTCACACTAATTGCAACAAATAGTCCATTACTATTTTCGGTAAAATAGATTTCTTTTTTAATGTAGAGAAAGATTTATGTAGTTAGGCACTTTCAAAGCCAGAAAAGAAACAAAGAATATGACTAGTGATCTTACTATTAGTTCACAAGTCCAGAAGATATTTCCGGTACAATATTCTGTGTGTTTTGTAACATGCATAATATATCACTTATTATTTACTATTAAAAGATTTTTCTTTTTGGGTATACTTACTTCAGATTTTTAGAATTACTCAAAAATTTTGAATTTTCTCTAAATTAGATTGCTACTATTCTCTTCTTTTTAGTAAATCAGAGATATTTTAGCTGTGGTAGATCTATAGTGATTTGTTTACCAGATCCATTCTCCTTTCCTCTCTTTCACAGAATCATAGAATCATAGGCTGGAAATGACCTCTAAGATCATCAAGTCCAACCATCCACCCAACACCACCATTCCTACTAAACCATATCCTGAAGTGCCACATCTACGTGTTTTTTGAACATCTCCAGGGACTGGGACTCCACCACTTCCCTGGGCAGCCTGTTCCAAAGTCTGACCACTCTTTCAGCAATGAAATCTTTCCTAATATCTAATCTAAACCTCCCCTGACGCAACTTGAGGCCATTGCCTCTCATCCTATTGCTAGTTAGTTGGGAGAAGAGACAAACACCTGCCTCACTACAAGCTCCTGTCAGGTAGTTGTAGAGAGCAATAAGGTCCCCCCTCAGCCTCTTCTTCTCCAAACTAAACAGCCCCAGGTCCCTCAGCCGCTCCTCATAAGTCTTGTTCTCCAGACCCCTCACCAGCCTTGTTGCTCTTCTCTGGGCATGCTCCAGCAGCTCAATGTCCTTCTTGTAGTGAGGGGCTCAAAAGTGAACACAATACTCCAGGTGTGGTCTCACCAGTACCAAGTACAGGGGCATGATCACCTCCCTACTCCTGCTGGCCAGACTATTCCTGATACAAGCCAGGATGCCTTTGACCTTCTTGGTCACCTGGACACACTGCTGGCTCATGTTCAGCTGGCTGTCAACCACCACCCCAAGATCCTTTTCTGCTGGGCAGCTTTCCAGCCACTCCAGCCACTAAAAAAGGTAGGCAGGATAATGTGACCTCCAGTAGTTAGAGACTGCAGCATTTTAATCTTTTCCAACACAGATACTCACAGTAGTATCACAACTGTAAGCAACAGCACAAGGGGTTTCCTTTAAAGAAAGATAGGTGTTACTGTGGTCTTCAAACATTGCTTTTGCAAGCCACATGCCTCACATTTGTTGGTACAACACACCCAGGAGAAGCCTGAGGGAAGACCATGGTCCATTTCGAGACCTGCTCTCAACTCCTTGGGGTGAGCTGCAGCTGCTGGGCAGCACGGCCCCCAGTTGGGGACAGAAAGTGATGGGATAAAGTGAGGGAACAGAAAGCCAGAACAGGGCAGAAGGTGGGTATTGCAGATGAGAGAGCTGTATGATGGTGCCTAGTAATCTTGATACCAGATGATACCTTATCCATTTAGAGTCACATTGCTTATTATAACAGGTTTCAGTATACAGATGCATGCACATCACTGCCTTCTAGTTTTTACATGAAATACTGAAAAAAAAAAAGACTAATGTTGGATCTTGACACAGCAATCAAAATACATGTCACTAATTCAAACTTTTATAATCACATTGAAGGAGCTGGCAGGCATAATAATAATTGTAACTCCAATAATTTCTTCATGGTGTGACACAAGATAAGCCAAAGCACTAACAATTCGTCTAATCTACATACAGGAACCATCAATGGAAAAAAAATTAAATCAGTCCATACTCTAGTCTGATTAAAGATGTGTGACATGTGAAAACATACTGTAAATAAGCCAAACTCTGCTACGCATGACTGAGTGCAGTAAATTTGACATGTCTGAACTATACATGCGAGATTTGCAATGAGAGATAAATGTCATCAAACTCTGCATTTCTACTACGGTGTCAGTTTTAGAAGACAGAGTAGCTTACCCTTTCATAATGAGAAAACTCTTCAGACAGCTGCTGTCCTTACACCCTCCTTATCTCCACCAGACTAGAGGACGGTTTGTAAGAACCAACAAAGACCAATAAGAAGAGCAGATCAAATGAGGGACTACAGCTCTGGATGTGGCAGAGGCTGGTTCCGGAGGCTACCCATGAGTAAGAGGGGTGTCTTCTGTGTCCCCTTCCAGGAAGGTGTTACAGGAAACCCAGAGAGGAGAAGTCAAAAAGCTGCAGCCAAACACAGAGAGCCACAGAAGAGACACAAGCAGGGGATATGCATTGTACAGCAACTTTCCAGTTACGCCCAGGCTTTCCAGTTCCCTTCTAATTGTCTCTTCTTTTTCAGCCAGATCTTTCAGCAGCTTCCGCATCCACCTCCCTTTTCTTATTTCTCCTTGCTTTTCTGTACTCTCACTCTCCCTCACCTTTCCATATGTGTACTCTCTTTACAATCTTTCATTCCTTCTTCACCACCCCTCCAAAAATGACCAACAAGATTTGCTGTAATATTTCTGTCCCCTTAACTTTTCCATTCAGCCTCTTCTCTGATAGCTCTCTTGCCTGTGTAATTAGCAAGCTCTTCAAAAGAAAACCACTGGATCTTCTGAGACCATGTTGCCACGAAAACTAACACCGGATCTGCAAGCAGTAAAGATTTGACCCAGAAGAGGTCACACAACCGCGCTTCAGGGTTTATGCTGACTCTGCACCAGTGCTGAGACAACAGGCTGCAGTTGGTTTGGTGCAACGTTGGATGGCTAGGGGAAGATGATACCAAAGATGGTACAAAGCCACCCAATATAAAGCTAAATTACCAGCATTTAAAAATACTGTTGAATTTGCAGAATGATTTCATACACTGTCAGCATTTTGGCTCATGTGGCTTTGGTGCTTTTGATCCAGTAGTGGGAGCCCTGAAGCAGGATTTATTGTGTTCTTGAATGACAGCCCGAAGTTGCAGAGCACCTAGAAAGATGAAGCTTACCTTAGCTTGCTCCTTAGGCACTTTTGGAAGAAGCACTATTTTATTATTAATAGTAGTAGTAGTAATAATGCTAGTAATTACTCTGTGCGTTATGCCAACAGCCATTCAGGTGGTGCCTAAGTTATTGAAAATAACCTGGAAACCTAATCAACCTGAACCACTCTCCCTGTTTCCTGGAGGGGAAGGCTTCTAACTCCAGCATGATGCTGGAGAAGGTGGAGAAGTCTCTGTGCCTGATCTGCTTTTGTCTACCATGCACTCTTGAGGAGAAGGCCACTCTCATCTGATCACCCAGGCCACATATTTGTCCCAACATGCTTGGAAATTGTCAGGAAAACGAAGGTAGAAGATTGCTCTCTGTCTGGAGCTACTTCACTACCCAATCAGTCTGTTGATCACAATTCCACCATCATTTCTCTGCAATAAATACAGAAAGCCTATAAAATGCTCCAGGCATTGCAGAACAGGAATAAACTTGAACTGAGAGCCCTGAAAGATTAGCTGGACTGATGCTGTGCTCAGAAATCCAGCTTCTGACTAGGTGTCATAGCATCCTATGATTTCAGCCTGTTGGGGTTTGACATTTGCTGTTTGAACACACAGCTGACCATGCAGTTTACTGCTTTCAGCACATCCCTTTTCCTGTACATTCCTGTACCTCTGCCTGGTATCGCCCAACAGACCTGTACCCACATGTGCCCTGCATGGTCTGCACTGTACCTGTGACAAGCAAGGCATGTGGTCCTTGCAATATACAGCTGGCCCACGATAAGCAATGGTGTTAGCTATAAGATCTTGACAGAGGGCCAAAGTCTCCTTTTTCCATTCAGACAATTTTTATACACGGGGGAAAAAGAAAAAAAAAAGAAAGGTTGTACACGAGGTAGCCCGAATTCTATGAGTCTAATCTGCTGCTGTGTCAAAGATATCACATTGTGTTGAAGGCAAATGGGCTTAACTGTGCTCAGCACATAAAAATCAGGCCTTTCCTGTGACTCAGAAGTGAGTTGCTTAACCACAGACCCCAGAATCCGTGACAGTTCATGCACAGTCAGTTTTTATATGTCTGAGTTCTTAGACGACAGGGACTTGGCTGGGCTGCACTGTGGGAAAAATTAATTGTAGTCCTTCGTCATCTTAACTTTGTTGAGGGATAACCTCCTCCTCAGAGGGCAAAACAGCCGACTTGAGAGAATGAGCTGTGGCATAGCTCGAAGCCACAACAAATTCTCACTAACCATGGATTTTTTTCTGGCAGATACCTGCATCTGGACTGGGGTGTGGAGTACAATGGGATTTAATAGGTGCCATTAAAATTGGCAGACAGCCCTGCTCCTAGAGAGGGGCCACATATTTAAGAACTATGCAAAATATTATGCAGTATGCATGTGACCAAATTCTTTGTAGAGGAAAATCCCTAGGTCTGTGTTAAATTAAATAGGATTATGGTTTTCGCTAATCTGTAGCCAGTGTGACCATACAAGGGTATTAGTTTGATAATGCTTAGGGACTTAGCTCTACAGCAGCAGCCATCAGCTGTCTAAGCTCAGCGACCGTGTTGTTAACTATTAAAGAGGCTGCTATTTACACTGCCCAAATTAAACATGTGACACTCACCAGCTGGCAAATTAAACACAAGAAAGTTATGCATAGGTCAAGGCATTTTTTCCTTTTGGAATAAGTGGAAGAAGCGAATGGTGGGATGTGAGCAGCACTGCTGAGCCCTGCTCCTCTGAAGCCATGGGTAACACTCCCACCAACTTCATGACAGAGGAGGCAAACTGGTGTGATGCTCAAAAACCTCATCCTTCTGCCTGAAGCATTTTCCCTGAGTGGCACAAATGGATTGTCAGATAATTTAGCAACATGGCATGGTGCCTAAGCTGGGAGCATTCCTTGTCAACCCAGCATTTGTTTACCAGGAGTTACTCAGGTAGTGGTATTACAAAGACACAGCTGTCTCCAGTCACTGAAATAAGAGGTAACTCTGTGGCATACACTGGCAAAAACTGACATTTTAATGGCTCTCTCCAAAAAAGCAAACGGATAAGTCTCTTTGAGCCTGTTTCTGCACAGACACACACACATGTGTGTAAATATATATATGCTCAACTGGAAAATATTAGAAGCCTTCTTAAATGTAAATCCTCGTAATGCAATACGGAAAGCATTCAAAGCAGAAAATGGATCTAAGCCACAGCTCAGTTTAAAAGTTAAAGAAATTTTCCCACTGACTTTAGTGAAACAAATATTTTCATTACCTGTATTGGAAGTAGTATTATTTCAGTAAAAGAATGACTTAATCAGACTATTTTTCTATTATTTTTTTATTGTATCTTATTGTGTTTAAGCTAAAAACCCCATAATATTACATCTTCTTGTATGTATAGAATTTTCACCAAAAATAAAATAAAACTGATAATCAGCTTGCTTGAAGAGGATTCTTACTCCAGGAATGGATTATATGAAAATTGCACCTTTTCCATTATCATTCTGTTCTCAAGGTATTCAAATTTATGTATCTTTAATAGGGAGCAAAAACATTTTTATACTTCTATTACATATTCTACTGTCAGCACAATGAAAACAAAACAATGGGTTTAGCATCCTCTCACATATCTAACACTGGAAGAAGACTCTACCTGAATGCCACATTTTTTAGAGACATCTATAAAAATTCCATTGAGGATAACCATGTTGTGCAAGTGTGGCAGAGCATAATGATCTGAAAATAAAGTATGATTGTAGTGTGGGCTGCAGAACGATCACTCATAAGAACAGGGAGTACAAGATGTAGAGGGTTGATTCTTAGCTCCCAGACAAGGCTTGCAGGGCTGCCAGAACAAAATATCCTTTGTATTTAACCGGAACAGCCATGCACCAGAGGTCAGTCAGGGACAGAAGCGTAGGAGCAGCCTGCCACACCCTTCCAGTCCCTCAGATTGGGTCTGTTCTTTGCATCGTCCCATTGAGGCAGACATAATCTGTCCCATCATACGAAAATCCCCATACACAAGCAGCTGGCTATGTAATACTAACAGGAAAGACACGATGCCCAAAGCAGCCTTACTCACTTGGACACCGCAGGCAGCTTCTTCAACATGAAAATTCCCTGCAATGGAGCGTGGTTTTTGATCACCCGACTGTAATCTCACCTCACTTCTAACTGCACATACAGTTAGAAGATCATTAGAGTGCAAATATAGCACGTGATTGACCAGTGACGCTCCACATGCTTCGTAAGTCTGCAGTGAACTTTTTATGTTTAAAACCCAGTTTCTTCATTTTGTTATTTAGTCCACTTTTATCTTATTTCCTTGGCTGAGTTCATTGGTTTGTTATGTGATTCTGTGACCCAGATTAAACACCTATGAAATTTCTTAGGATACCCCAGCTGATTGTTTTCTGGCTTAGTAAACCAGTCAACATTTTAAACAAAACGGGTTAAATATAAACATGAATTGGAGTCTTACCAAATTTCCTTAGACAGTTTCTCCCAGCATCATCAGGAACACTGTTTATGCTTCCTTAAGATTCCAGTATGCTTTCCAGATGTATGTTTTGGGATCCCAGCTTTGCAAGCAAAACCATCGAACTGAAATAAATGTGTGCCTGGACAGGTTCTTTGTCGTACACTGGGGCCACCTGAAATGGCAATTCCCAAGCATTCACACAGCTATGCCAACGCTAGGGCTCTTCTCCAAAAGACACACAAGCTGTGTCTGCTCTTGTCTTGTTTTTTATATTAAAACTCATGGAAAATTCTAGCCTAGACAGCAGAATTTTAAGGTACAAATTTTTTATTATAATGTCTATAAGAACAATAGCAAATAGTTAAATACTAAACTACATTTCATTTAAAATAGGAATCAGTAAGCTATTTGACAACCCATTAAAGTTCTTGTGATTACATTTTTCAACATGAAGAGATGTTTTCTAAAGGCCTGATCCTGACTTGCACCACAAAAGCATCTGTCTCCTAAGTAAATCACTACACCATTGCAATGGCATGTCAGTAACAAGAATATTAATGTGGGCTGTTCCCAGAGCTGTGTGTTGTAGGGGTGGAAAGGGTTATGGACTGGAACGTCTCTCCCAATGAGGAGGGATTCCTAGATACGGCAAAATCCTCACGTAGTCCTTGAATCACTGCAGTGATGCTGAGGGTGACAGTGGGCCTTAGGGCAAACAAATACACCAAGATGTAAAATATTTTCTCAACTGTCAACATTTAGTACATTTGCTGAATTCAGAGGACAGAATTTGGATAACTGCAGTTGGTGTTTAGTATTGATGTATATTCTCTAGTAATTACTTTATCTAGGGAAAGACAGCTTCCATTTTACTGGCAAGTAGAAAATCCTCTGCCTCCATGCCTCAGAACCCAAACAGAAAAAGAAAAGCCTCTTTACATTAACAAAAATATTATTCTTCTATCAAGTCATTTGCAGTGTTGTCACTTACCTGAACAGGAGTAGGATAGACGGTATCACTGCATGCCTCTTTGTGATTGGTTTTATATATCGACCATGTTGACAGGGGCCACCTGTGTGTTGTAGCTTAAATTTTTATCTTTAGGAGTTTTCTGAAATACCAAGAGAATAAAAAAAAAAAAAAAAGAGAGCAAAAAGAGTTTCATATCTATCTGTGATCTCCCATCCAACGTGTCAATGAAAATCCTAAAGGCATTGTGTTAGCTCATAACTCATTTTCTCAACGTGGAAAAAATGGCATACAATGGTATGCACAAATGTATGCCGTTAACTTGTAAGAATTGTCCCTGCAGTGCTTTCAGCCTGGGCCAGCTTGTATTCTCCTGGCAGTTACTGGGCAGAGTCTGGGAGCTGGCACAGTGCAGAGATGTGCAGTTTGCAGGTGGTCACTGCTCAGAAAATAATGTCATCGGGTAGATGTGGGATGCTCCATGCCAGCTTCTTCAATGCCAGAGAGTATTCACTGGCACTTTTCAATTTACTAGCATAACTATAAACCCTGTGTTCTCTTTTCTCTTTGTCAAGGGAATAAGATGCAGAAAGTTAAAAACAACTATACATGCCAATATATCAACTTGTACTGAGTTTTAAGGTGCGTGGGGGAAAATACACTAGTAACCACATTCTTATAGACACAGTTTAAAGGCCAAATTCACTCTTGTTCTAAATTCACTGACTTTATTTGTATGTCAGATCAATAATAATAAAATAAGTTTCTCACAACCTCTAAACGATGCTTTGTCATCCAAAAAGTTATGTTAAAATTGAAGAATTTTGAGAAGAATGAGTCCTCTTAAGATGGATAGGTATGTCAGGATCCAGCTCCCACACTATAAAATAGTTGTTTACCTCATTTGTGAAAATGCTACGATAAACTTTCCTGGTCAAAATTAATTCTCAAGACATAAAAAAAATCAATTACCAAGCACAGAGCTTTCTTGCTAACGATGTTACATACTGAAAATTCAATCTGGATCATAGAATTATAGTGAAGGCTTCTAGATTTATGTGTGCACCATTTAAAGGTTTTGCAGGTAACCATCTGCTTACTCCCACTGAAAATGATGGTACAGAACAGAATCTCTCTCCGCAAGAACCACTTGGGTGTGAAAAAGAAAATGGAGCCTGTTTCACTTTTCAGGCATTATATTCCTTCCCCACTGGTACATCTATCATTCACCTTAGCAGCTGTAACTCCACAGAACGGTAAAAGACTCTCTGTTAAAAAGCCACTTATAAACCATCATTTTTCTGACCTTAATGACATTTTTCTGTATAAGATTCTTATTCTAGCTGTGAATTCCCAGCTATCTGAAGACAGTTTTACACCCAAGTTGAATCTCTTGTATTACTTAAAGAATTTTTAAAATATTCAAAAGACTAAAAATGACTAGCAGTCGTTTACAGGCACAATATTTATCATGCAAAATTACACAAAGAAACTACAGAATGAAACATGTTATTGAAACCTCATTCTTTTGCAGTGTGACTTTGGCTTTTTGGAGGTTCACATAGAAAGCAATTCTTCATAGGAATTCCATCAGAGCATAAACTGAAAGGATTTCAAAGGTTGTGTCAAATACAAGACACTGTAAGTCATTTTTACTTGCATCATGAAGTATGGTTTCACTGAGCTATCTTCTCCGGTACGGCCTCTCTAAACCACAGTGTACTGGCTTTTCCTCCAGTGAAACTAAACAAAGTACCCCCTTTTCCAGTGTGAACATGATTTAAGCAACTGTCTGGACCTAAGGACACACTATCAAATGGACACACTGGGAAAATGTGAAAAATTATCAGAGATCACAGCAAATACTAGTCTTTGTGAAACAATGAATTCTTCTTAGTGTTTCTAAACAATACATTGTTGGTCTGAATACTTCAGCAGTGACCTAATGTTTACAGAACAGAGCTATAAATACTGACTCCTTTCTGTGCTACAAAGTACATCTTTTACCTATTGATCTTACTGAAGTGAACCCCTTGGCTCTTCTACGCTCTCAAAAGACTACAGATTTAGAAGAATATGGGATAAGAATAACAAGTGATTAAACATAGAAGTAAAAGATGGAAGTTTTAGATAAAGAACTTAGCAGTTTTGAAATTTAGAGGAAAAAATTCGGTTAAGCTAAAAACAAAATCACTGTCTGAAACCCAAGCCAATTACTAGAAACACAAAGTAATCTTACTAAGTTTGTGTACCACAAGACCGCAATAGTTCTACTAAAAGTCAACTGAAATTCACTGTAGAGGAGTCTTAGCTGAGACTAAGAGGAAGAATAATGTACCAGCATTACATTATTAAATTCTATTAGAATACTTAATTGCCTGCATTTACAGTGATTTCATAATCTCCCATTATGGCAGCTGCAGGGAGGAGAGAGAGCAGAGGCACATGTGAATTCTTGGCACTGAAATCACAGAGTCTCTGTTAAAGGCTTATTAAGACTATTTAATCCCTCTCCCTGCTGATTCTGGATTGTCCCCCATCGTACACTTCCTAGTGTTTTGTCTAACCTAGTTTTAAATACCCCAAGTGATGGGAATGTCTTCAGTTCCCTTAGGAGATTACTTCAAGGCTAATGGCTTTCACTGGCAGAGACGCTTTTGATATCCTGCCTACATATGCCCTTACTTTATTCCTTTTGATTAAGAAAGTTTCTTGCCTTCTCTTTTTCATGTGAAAAATGTGAGATACCCCGTGAATATGATAAATTCCACCCCCTACCCCACTGTTACACTTGCAGGCAGTTTTCAAGTGAGGGATCTAGAGGATTTCCATCCAGATAAAGCCAGTAGCAAGCCGCCAGCAATATCAACCGTCAGCATAGTCCTACTTTCTTCTCTGGCTGCTGCCTTGCCACTAGAAGTGGTTTCCATATGCAGCCCTCAGCCAGCTACTTGTCACCACCCTCTTCCTAGAGGTTATGCACACCCTCCCAGTCCTGATTTTCTGGCTGAGCTACTACTGGTATTGCTGCTTAAAATGAGCCAGCTTAGTTAAAGCCTGTCTAAACAGTGAATTATTGCTTACCCACCTCTTTCTGGTTGACATGGGCTAGACAACCCTCCCAGCTACATCTCATCTAGCTGATGGGAGAAAGGGTAAACCCCAGCAAGTTGGTGGCAGCCTTCGATGCAGCAGAAGGGGAAATATGAACACAAGCACTCACATTTGCCTCTCTGCTCCTGACATTCTGCGGAAACTGGGAACAACTGGTGACAAGAAACACCCAGAGACCACAAGGAGACAGGCTGAACTCCTTCCAGACTGAAGGTGCCCGATTAAACCAGGCGTACCTGAGCTTTGCACAAATGTCACTGTGGTTGTGTTGCAAAAGAGATCTGCTACTTCCCCTACTTTGAGAAGATTACTTGATGTAAAAGGAATTTCTTTTCTCCAAAATATCACATCAACTGCTTTCACATGACTCTGAATGTTACTCATGCCTGAAATGTATATAGATAGATAATGATTTCAGCAGTTGTTTCCAGTATCAGCTGGTTCCTTCCTCTGGCTAGAGCTGTGTCTGCACTTCTTTCCAGTGCGATATGACCTCTGTGTTGATGTCCTATATCCTGTCTCTATTTACCAGAGGGTTGTAATATCATGGACACTTGGTAACATTTATGAAATGTATATGTTGTGCTCTACACTAGGAAAATCAAAGATAAAATATTCTTAAATGTGGTGGGTTTTTTAAAAAAAATAAGTGGATACATATTTTATTTGAATTGTCCTAAAAAGTGCAAACTAAAATGCACTAAAATAAATGAGATATTTCACATACAAGCAACAGAAGTATTGCTTGAGGAAGCAACAGAAAGGAAACCCTTCAAAGTAATTCCATGGGAGTGTTCACCCTAAGCTCATTTGTATTAGCTCTCTCTTCCACAATGGATTGTTTTGGCTCTGCCTTCCATAACTGTGACAGAATGAGTTGCAATAATTCAGTCTGAAGAGAAATACATCTCGTCTAGAAAATGGCAGAGGTGCCTGGGCTTTAGGAGCACAGGAGAGAGACCTATAATTGTTACTGTTGTTACTGAATCTGAAAGTCCAGCACTTATCTGGACACCACCTTATGAGCAGGAAAGCTGATACCTACAATGGGAGCTAGAAGCGGCACCCGACAAATTCCTGACAGTTCATTTCTTTTTCGATAATATCACACGAGTGGTTTTGAGCAAGTAGCTTTTCCATTCCCCATACTTATGTCTGTGTGACATCACTGGCTGTGTTTGTTGAAAAAAATATAAAGGAGGACATCTTCAGCCCCAAATCACCACTGAATCCCACGTGTTTCAGCAATGTGTGTACCAACAGGTGTGGAATTAGAACAAGCGGAACAGAATTTAGTTGGAGTAAGTAAAATATGAGGATAAATGGCCTTCTGACATCTATCTACATTAGATGCATATGCCATTAGCACAAGTTACTACTATGCACAAAAATGTTCCACTAGCAGAGGATGCACTCCGAATGAGCAGAAAAAACTATCATATTTGTGATCAGCTCTCTGGAAAAGTGAAGTGGGACTTCTTTCCAGTCTGTAAACCACTCAGGGATCTACTGAGTAGCACCCTTAAACCACTATGTTTATATGCATTTAAATAGTAGCTAATTTCAAAACAAGTAGTACAGCTATATTCAAATTAACAAAGACAGCAATTCTAGGTTAAAATTAATGCTTTCCACACTGAGAGAAAGCTGGGATGAAACTTCCAGTTTCACTGTGTGTGAACATTAGTGAAAGGAGCCTGTAATTTCTTTGAACTGTGGAAAGAAACAAGATCATTTTCCTGCTACTCTTTTACAGTCATTTCATTTCCTGAGTGAACAGCTTACTCTGAAAAGTTTGCTAATAACTTAATTAATTAACAAGATTAGACTCTGCGGTGCTTACTCCTGCCAGTCTCTGCTTTACACAATAATTGTCATATTAAATTGGCTTTGTCACAGAACTGTTCCTTCTTCCTCCTGTCCCCATGGTGTGACACAATCTTAATTTACAGGCAAACTTGGAAAGGTCATTTAAACCTTGGTGATGTAATGTCCCGCTGTAAGCATGTCTTAATTATTATGAGCAAAAAAGCAAAAAGATATGAAAAGAGTTTAAGAAAGAAGAAATCTTATAACCTATATAAAGGTTTCTAACACAGAAAAGTATGCAAATATTAAAACTCTTTTACACTCAGAAGAGGTGACGGTGCCTGCAGGCCACCATCTTTCTGAGCTATTCTCACCGAGCAGAGCTGTTACATTTCAGAGTACAAGCATATTTGGAAAAAGTAGCTGGGATCAGCCAGTTTGTTAACCTCTCTGTTAACACTGCCAGTTGTAGTGGTGTTTGTAATGTGGGCACCTGTTCAAGAAAGAGCAGAACAGAGACAACTCCCTTTACACAAACTTTTCCATTTTGTGAACCACATCTTAAAGGAGACCACATCCCTCCCATACAGACTGCGAGCCACCTCCCATCCCGCCAGTAACCAGCTAATATTTCTGTAATAGCTACAGTAAACGAGTTTATGAACTCAACTGAGAAGCAACAAAAAAATCCCAAAACACAAACAGACAGGAATGGGAGTTTTAAACTGCTTTTAATTCTGTTTACCATCTAGAAATGAGACAGCTACAGCTTGCTCTGGCTGACTGGCTTCCTCTGGCTGACAGCTATCAGGTGGGGCATTGCTCGGTGCACCAGCAAGAACCACTGCCTGAAGAAGATAAGGACACTTGGTCACAAAAGCCAGGGCAGAGGTCACCTGAGACATCAAGCTGCAGTGCCTGTGTTAGGGTGCAGGTTGCTTGTACGGCCATCAGAGAGCCAGCCACCTCCAGAACTAGATCTTGGATTTGCCTGTTCTTTCCGTCAACCATCAAGGAACCCAGGCACCTCATTTTTACTCACCTCCTGCATTTGGCACAAGTCAGGTGCCTAAAATCTGGCTAGCTTTACCTGGCAGCCAGTACTGCAATCTATGTGTCAGAAGGAAAAATCAAGGAACCATAAAAGGCGCCTTGCAAAAGCTGAAGACGCTTTCGGGAACTTTCCCAGGGTGAACTTGCCATGGGGAGGGCAGCTCCAGGGATTCCTGCTCCGACAGGCAAACAACATGATTTACTGTATCTGTTGCAGTTCTAAGTTTAAAATTTTTACTGCGTTCCTGATGTTTTATCTGCTCCAAAACAAAAGTATTTTCCAACGAACAGAGTGTTGAGCTGTGGCTTACTTCATAAAATATCTTTGGTGACTTACTGGGAAAAGAACAAATAAACAAACCAAACAATAAAAAAAGCAGAAACATTTAATTTCCTCCACAAGGAAAATTAATTCCTCCAATGCTTTAAAATGCCCTCAGTGCTCCCTCTCCTTTCCATCTCCTCTCCTGTCCCTGTAATGTGTGATTTTAACCATATTTTCAGTTGGGCGGTTAATGACAACAAGCTAACATCATTGCTTTTTAGTTTGTTTGTATATTTTGCCTGGGACTTTCCTCAAGAAGCATGTAACAATGGCAAACTGGAACAGCCCCACAAGTTCCTTGTCGGTTCCCACAAGGCGCGACATCCCCAACGAGGAGGCAGAGCTGGGCAGCCGCCGCCGCCATCTCCCAGAGGGGAGGCGAGGTGGGCAGGGAGGCAGGAGCGGCGGGCGGCTGGGCCTGCTGGGGAAGCCCAAGACAAGAAGAAGGTTCTCCCAAAACAGTAAAGCCCAGCCAGGGAGGGCACCGGTCATCCCTGGCATGTTACAAAAAGGCTTTACAGGGCCATGCTCACTGTCAGCTGCGTTCTCTGATCCTGTCCTGCCCGCCACCGACACACCTGCAGAGCCAGAATGGCATGCTGGAGTATTGTTTGCTGTTCTATTTCTAAGCTACCATGGTGAGTCTTGCTGAAATTTTACAGAAATATAGTAGCTTGCCTCAAATTACATAGTTTCAGATGAGTTGTTTAGTCTAAACAAAATTTTGAATGATTAAATCCAGTTTATTTTATAAAGCTGTTCTGTCCTGTTCACCTTCATATCACTTTTGGGAAAATCCTTTGGTAAACTACACGGCCAACCACCCCTAATGCCGGTCTTCAAAAACATCAGCGTGGTTGATGTCATTTGGTTTAGCTTTATAGAACACACAAAGACATTGTCCAGCTTCAGGAGAGAGAACTCTAATCTTGACCAAGTAAACCGCACGTACACTAATTCTGGGAGGTTATACCAGTGATGAGGATAGATGTTTTACAAAGAAATTCAGTGTACAGCTGCACTATAGAAGCCAGAAACCTTTCACAACTATGTTTTTACAGTTGATTTGCTTTTATTAGTAGCTTATATAGCTTTTCAAATTGCAAATCTCCACCAGTCTTGACATTTTATTTCAGCCATTGGAAGACAATATTCATTATAAGAACCACAACTGCTCTACAGGGAGTCTCAACTCATTATTTATAATTAATATCCTTCTATATGCAGACATATAAAAAAAATCTTTTCTCTTTGTCCTGGTGTTTATGGCAGTGATGTGCCAGACTGCCAGTAAATTTGAAACCTGAGGAGTTTGTTTTTAGAGTCTCCAGTGGAGATCAAAGTTATAATAGTCACTCTCTCACTGAAAACTTTTGCCTGTATCACGCTTATTGGTAGAGTTGTCGCTATAAGTACTCAGCAATAACTTTTTCATGAAGGTTGGACTTTTACAACAGCAAAATAAATTAATGCTGTCCAAAAATAAGACAGAAAAATTTCCCCATACTGGGGACCAATATGCTTCAGCAAACACTGGCTGTAAAAGAAAGAAATACTCTCTTTCCCCAGCTCCCACAGACATGGTTTTCCTCTGATACCTTGAAAGGGAAGCTGAGCTACAGCTATGTCATGATTTATAGGACTTTGGAGGGATCATTGTCCCTCAATAAGCTAAACCTTTCTGAAGAACACTTATTCACATATACAACTCACACATAGTGGTTAGCACAGTATTTATGCACGACATTGACTTGACTGTCACCCTTACAGGGCTAGGAGCCTGATTTCCCACCCACACCATTCTAATGCTGCTGTACTTCAGTGGACCCCTTAATTTTGTGGATAGCATACAGAAAAAGGCTAGAGAAGTTTAAAATACACCCAGCATGAACCATCATCCCCATTGTGAAAGTGGGATCACAGCAATGCTTTGTAAAAAGTTGACCGTGGTTAAAAAGGCACCCATTTGAAAAGATCACAAGCCACCCCTAGAATTTCTTATCTTTTCTGCTTCATCAAAAGATTTCTAAGCCTTCCTCACTTTCTGAATCTAAAGGGCAAATATCTTTTGAAAGCCTTTCAGATATATTTACATTATATTTCCAGTAAACATAAGATAATGCTGATTAAAGCATAATAAAGTATCCTCCATATCTGCAAAGCAGCTGCCCTTGGTCTGTGAAAGTCTTCCCTTCTGACGATGTACATGCTTTAATTTTTTGTGTGGAAGTGTCTGGCTAGAAGTTAATAAGATAATTGTGACATTTTTGTAAGAATTTTGACCTATTCCAAAAACATTCCCAAGGACATCCCACACCACTGGGTGAAAATAGCTCATATGACTTTTTTTTTTCCCCACCTTAGCATTGACAGACCACTGATGAATAACAGTAAATCTCCAATTCCGATTTGGCTTACATGTGCAAAGCCTCTTGTCTGTCATGCCTGCCTCCCAACCACAGCACCTACTGTAGTACAGTCCTGTGAGCTTCATCAAATTCTTCCCAGTATCATACCAGGTCGTCCCATGACTCTGAAATACATCTCTGACATTGGCAGCAGGCCACGTTGCTTTTAAAACCCTCTTGCTTTTCCCAATCCTGGAAAAAATGTGCTTGAAAAAAATGTTAAGAGCTGCAGAGTTTTCCATTTTCATTTCAATCAACTCTGAGTCCATGCACTCAGTCTCTATTTAAGGGAGTGTAAAATACCCCCAAGTCAATGTCCCCGACAGTTGACTCTCCTTGGGTTTCAATTATGTCATTGGAGACTGTAGGGCTGGGCACAAGGAGGAGCTGAGGAATGACTGAATGAAACATACCCACTGGTCCTCTTCCAAGGCTGTGGGAAAGATGTTAAATATCTTGACATGCTTTGCTCTCTCCTGCTAGTCAGAGGACACATAGAGTTCTCTGCCAGTGGCAGCCTTTCCTTCCATAAATCTTACAAAGCCTTTCTTAAGACTTTATTTTTCAATACCAGCCTGGCCATCTTCTCACACTTGTGCTGCCAAATAATCCTATGCAATTGCTGGATTTATGTGGTGCTACAAGAGCCTATAAGCAAGGTTATCGAATAAAAAGTGCTACTCGGTTATTTGTCAGCATGTCGTTTTTTTTTTTTTCCAGAGGAACTAGTCAAAAAAATAATATTTATTACTAAATCTAAAGAATTTACTTATATGCTGTGGGCGATCTGCTGAATATGACAGCACACACTGTGTACAGACACAAGTTTAAGACAGCATTTTATGATCCCTGAATATTCCATTCCACAGGCAGCCTGTGAAAGCTTCCCCAGACTGCTGGCTAAGAAGCTGCTCTTCAACTTTCTTTCCCTACCTATCTGCTATAAAATGGGTTCAGGGGATTAAAAAGAGTTGTAGTTATTTTTAACTTTTAGCTGTAATTGTGGAGTATTTGGTAGGGAAAAAGGCTGGCTGAAATACTGAATCTGTTTTTTCCAAGTGGGTTTAGGGTATGTAGCTATAACATAATGAAAGACAAAATTCTTCATAAGAATGAAACGAAGTTTGAAATATGCTTGGTGCTGGGTGAGTTTGCACTAATTTATGATGGGAAAATAATCTGTTACTTCATTGTAATGCTCTTCTGTGTTGATTTTGCAGATTACAGATATAACATAGCAGGATTTATAAATAAGATTAACTGATTTTGTAGCTTCACATTGTCATTCTTCCAGAGAAGTATCATCTAGTAGAAATCAACTACAGATGGCCAGGTTTCCAGGCTTTGGAACAGGAGGTTTTTCATTGTTAGGTCTGCAATATTATCAAAATGACCACAGGTGACAATGAGGAAAAAAAGCAATGTGCGTGCACATGTATGCCCATGTGTATGCTTGTATTATGCATATGTGCATGTATAGGCATCTGTACATTGCTGCCATAACTTCTCTGGCCTTGGAGCTTTCCTTCAGCTCTTGTCAGGTAACCAGAAGCTAACAGTAATTATCACTTGCCTGTTGCTTGCTGCTCCAAAACATTGATTCCTTCAATTCCTTCTCTCTGCCTATCAATCAAATGTAAGTTTCTCCTTGATTTTAGCAGTTTTCTTGATGTGGACCTTATGAGGGCCAGAGCATTTCTGTGTTCTGGCATCTGAACCTGTTCCTTCTGTTCAGTAGCTGTTCCTTGTCCTATCCTATGCCTTTCTTGAAGCTCGGATACTATCCTCTTTAGGCTTCTTCCTCTAAATACTTACTTGTCCTGAGACACTGCTACAAACAGGCCAAGTTGACAAATTGCCATAAGGATTTGGAGTTCACCATTTTTTTCCAGTCTTAATGATTTTTCTGCTTTCACAGGGCTGCAGAATATGGTTAAATACCACAGATCAAATTGGTATTTTACCATTGTACCTCCCTAGGAGCTGATTTAGTCCATTAGTGACTACCTAAGCTTTGCCTCAAAACAGTCAGAGATGCCTTATTGGTTCAACTTCAAATAGAATCAAATGTTAAAATTTTTCATTGAGGAAAAGAAACTGGACAGTTTTGCTCTTGATTCTGTAAATACTTGCTTTCTAAGCTAGCAATTTCAACACTTTAGAATAACCGTAGGCTGAATAAAATGCACAAGAAATTGATAACAAGCCTTTACATCAAGGAAAAATTCATGTAGAGTGTGTATTCTTTTGCTTTGTTCTAAGATATTTTTTCTCATATTTAAAGCACACTTTTGATGTGTCTCTTAAAGAAATGAACATCCAAAATTAAAGGACAACATACTGGTTTGTCATCTTTGAATTCCTTGTTACTTTACAATGACCAGGCAACTTTCCATCTGTAGTTTTGCAATGAGGTTCCTGGATGACCTGAAAGCTGTATGTTTTATCTTTGTTAGTCTCTAAAAGCTTAGCCAGGTAAAGTAGTGCAGCTTGAGTTACTTCATCCACAAAACTCCTTTTGAAGTCCTGCCAGCTGCCTCCTTTTGTTTTGAATGAGTTGGCAGTCATCAGGGAAAAAATAAAATCTTGGCTATGCTGCGAAACATCTTCTATGCTGAGAAACATCTCTGCACCTCTTCTTTGCTGCAAGAATGCTGTCCCTGTCACTTCTTTTCTAGCACTGTACGTCTTATAAAGTTGATGTGCTGAGATTTTCTTGGTGGTGTTCAGTTAGCAGTGCTGACTGCGTCCACGAGGCACCAGATCAAAGGAAAATCTGCTTAGTATTTTAGAAAAACATAGACTCAGTGCTCAAGGAACTGAGGAATTACATTGCACATTGCAACGATGTGGATTATATCCGTATTCAGTTGTAACCTCCATTTTGTCTTGTAAACTCCCCTGCAGTTCAGGGCTTCCGTTTTGAATTGTGTACTGAGATGATATCTAACTTCTGTGACTGAATTTCTTCTGTTGTTCTTTTATGATCTTGATAAAATAAGCAATGATGTATTAAAGCTTAACCATAACAGATTTTCTTTTAGTGTGTTCATGAGCAACGCTAATGCCAGTAATAGGGTGAAAGAGAACTGAAATATGGTAGGATATGGAAACCTCACAGGGGTGACAGACCATACACTTCCCATTAGGAAATGACATGCTCCAGCAGTTATCGACTGACTGAGTCATCCCCTGCTGAGCACAGGGCTGGTAGGGATAGGAAAGGAGAAGCAGCAATGACTGTACTGACCTCCCAGGTAGTCTTTGGGGTGGAAAGCAGCAAAACACCAATGTCACCTATCAGACACTGATGATGCTATAAAGGTTATTAAATGGAAAAGGGAAGAGAATATTCATCCCCTGAGATTAGTTACATCTGGGTAGCTTCTGCCCAAAGACAGACTGTGCGTGGGAATGAGGACAGCAGAGGCTGTTGGATACAGAAGAAAAAAGGCAAAATAAGAAACAAAAGTGTGAGCAAACAACAAAAGCTGCACACAGATTTGTTAGTAAATATTTGAACAAGTTGGGATTCTTTTTGCCTCATTTTACAAGCAAGAACCCAGACACAAAGTTTAGTTCTAGTTTAAATTTCCAGTTCCCTAACTGTCCATTAATAGCGATGCCGGATATGAGATGTCAGAGGTGCAGAAAAATTTCCGTAGGAACAGTGATTGAGACAGCCTGAGACAA
Organism: Opisthocomus hoazin; assembly: GCF_030867145.1. NCBI lineage: Eukaryota > Metazoa > Chordata > Aves > Opisthocomiformes > Opisthocomidae > Opisthocomus > Opisthocomus hoazin. The sequence continues at coordinate 39,775,648 of NC_134416.1, forward strand.
CTTTATTTAGAAAAAAGAGAAACATGAGAGGCTCATTTGGAAAGATTCAAAATAATGAATGACTAAATGGAGAGAGGTAGACTCAAAAGTGTTCCTATTTCCATGGAAGAAGAGGACACCTTTTGAAAGTAAAGAAAACTCAAAACCAGTAAAACCAATTACATTTCTGCAAGTCAAATTGTCAACCACTAGAGCTTGTCACTACAAGGTACCATTACGGTATAAAACTTGGGAAAATTCAAAAGAGAAGTATGGATGAAAGACTTCCTGACTTAAATACAAAAGAATGGGAAAAAACAAGCCCACCCACCAGGAAATAAAAATGCTACTTGAAAGCAGACATTACACTTTAGCATGATGTCTACAGGAAGAAGTTTTTCCTAAAGCTATGTTATTTGCTAGCTATCTACCATAAGGTCTCTTGTTACAGACAGCATTTGATATTAGCTAGTGTCAGAAATGAGGGTCTTGCTCAATGAACCACTGCATAATGTTGCTTGCATTGCACCTCCCAGGAAGACGATTCTGGGTTTGTAATTCAGAAAAGACTTCTAATTTTTTTTTTCTGGAAACTAGTCATCCCATCTTTGCCCTGTGCTGGTAAAGGGATGGACAGTTACATGTTACGGGAACAGTTTTCCTGAGGAGCTGTTCTGGCCAGCTGTTATTCCATCCCAATAAGTCAGCTGCCTTTTTGTTGCTCACAGGTAACTTCTTTGCTTCTAGCTGACTGTTTCTGGGTTCTTCCTCCTTCCTAACCACTGCTCAAAAGAACGGTTTCTGGCATGCCTCAGGGATTAATATTGTACTAAACATTATTTGATCTGTATTTCATCCCATATTTTAAAAGCAAAAAGTTTCCTGCTCTGTTACTCACTCACCCACTTAGCTGCAGTGAGCAACATTTTGTGCAAGCTCAGAATATCAACTGATCACCAAATAACATAAATTAAATGTGTCATTAAGAGTTTTGGGGGGTGGGGGTGCTTTTGACTATTGTTTTTTGTTGAAGTCCAAAGAAGACATCAAAACTATCTTGGGATATACCACTAGGATGAAAACAAAGTGCTATTCCTAAGCTTTCTTCTTTGGGTGAGAAATAACTGATGGAGAGAGACAACAAAGAGCAGCAGGTCCTTACTGCGCATGGGGAGTTTTGTTTCTGTGTACAACTCTGTGAACCACAGATAGACACACAAGCACAGGCTAATCACAGATAAATAAAATCCCCCCCAAAAGTTACCCATAAGAAACTGCTTACAACTTCAAATGAAATGTGGCCTTTGAATTCTTATTTATTGTTTGTACTGTATGACTAATTGCGCAATAATGATGACCTCTGTTTAGCTCCATGAACACTAAGAATTATGTTTATAGTCTGAAAATTAGTGTCTGAACCTTAGGAAATTTTTTGTAAAGTTAGAGGATAGAAGATGAAAAAATATTTTCAAATTGAATGGGAATTATTGAAATAATAGTGTTTTGAACTAATATTTGTCAAAGTTTCTTTCAGCTGATCACTAGATGCAACAGTGGGTAGAACCAAAGAAAACAACCTTCAGAACGCGTTCCAGTCAGGGAATAAAATCTTAGATATTTATCAAGCTATATCATTTCCTGTTCTCATACATGGTCACTTAATAAATTCTTGTCTCTCACTGCATAACATCACTTTGTATGACTCCATTCTGTTTGATATCAGTGAGACAGCAATAAAAGAGTATGAGCAATCCACCCTCTGCAAGAGAAAGACTTTTTGATTGACTTGTAAAGAGTACAGAAAGTTCAACAATTTACCATACAGAGAAGAAGTTATTCTGATATTTATTCCTTTTTCTGTTCATGCTATGTAGTAGTAAACGTACATAATCAGCAAAATATAAATAGTAAAGGACTTATAAAAGCGCGATTTAAGCTTTTCTCAAATACCTCCTGTATTATCCCATGAAAGCTGAATCTACTGAACTCTGGAATTGTGAACTGGCCACAGAATGATGTTTGGATGGTTGTGAAAACAAATTTTTCCCTCAGGGGAAAAATGTTAATTAACATTTCTACTGTTTGTATAGATATGAAATACCTTTTCCTTTTTTTTTTGCTGTCTTCTGCTGTTAGTTATGATTGGGAAGAAAAGGAAAATTTTAAACAGTATCCGGAGATATAAATCCAAGTTTAAAATACAAAAGGTTGCTAAGTGTGGTAAAGCAATGAAAAAAATAAAACACCCACAAAGAAAAGTACACAAGAAAAAGAATAGCATTTATCAAGACCCATCTTTCCAAAGAAACTTCTAAAATGGATCCAGTTAGTCCTAAAAATCACCCAGTCTTTTTAAATACCAATTTTATGTTCATGAAAGTGACTGTCATCTAGCAGGATAGTGTTCTCAAATGTCTTTGTGTCTACATTGAAAAATGTGAAAATGACCAAGTAACCAGAAGAAAAAAATCACTTCAGATAGGATTCTTGGAAGCTAAGGGACTAAAATCCACGTGTCGTTTTGGAGAAGACTTGGAGAAGCACAAAGCAGAAAAATTCTGTTTGCAACAGAACTATATAGTTTATTGGATATGGGTTTCTAACACCTCACATAGGAATTCTGCAGTGTCGTAACACCAGATTCACTTCTCTTCTCCTAGAGACTTAAAATAGCAAGACTACTAGGACTCCTTTCATCCTGTAGGAATTATCACTATTATCTCCCAATTTCCTGGAAGATGCGGAGGTTCAAGAAGAACCAGATATCATTCACTAACCAAAATACATTTGAATAAAAACCCAAAAAGAGGAGTGGGAAGGCCTCTGTTTTAGGCTGCAGATGAATGCTTCCTTGGCAGGTTGGAGGGTGTTAGAATTCAACAATAGGAATGCAAGTAGAAATCAGTTTTATGGGGTCTTTAGCTTGTATCACTACATAACTTCAAGATGGTGAAAATGACTAGCTGTTTACAATGTGCTGCTGTAGTATCAGTCAAACTTAACTTGGATTGTGGAAGTATTGCAAGGAATTAAAATAATTTTGAACAGCTGCTTTGTAAATGCATAGAAAATGCTAGTTCTCAGAGAACTTTATTTAGATGATGTGTCCAGCACACTGCTAAAAGAGAAATACTAGGAGGAATGAAAGTCAAGGATTTCAAGAAAGAAGGGACAGTTAAAGACAATCTACCTGTGGTTTTCTCGAAATTGTACTTTTTGTCATTTATAATCTAGTAGCATCTGGAAATCTCAGATCACTCATGCTCCCTGTATTTCTCCTATGCTTGTCACGTCTTAAATGGTCCTGTCTTTTTAAGTGGGGCATTGGAACTGATACAATGCTAAGATCTCTGGGAAATCTTTAAGTGTTCAAGGTTAGTGATGGATGACTTTGGAGAAGATGCAAAGTGCTCTTTACTTGTCCAGAGTAACTGGTGAATGTACCAACAGCATCTGCACTGAATGTCTGAAACATCCCCATTATAAATGGCTCTGTTGGAGAGTAAAACATAGAAAATGATTGCAACAGCATCTTAAGCCTTTTACATACAAGAAATAGCTTGTTACTTCAAACTCACATAACTATTCACACTTTTTTTTCCTGTGTCATTTTTTATTTTTGTGCCAAGATATTTTTCTTTAGTTTTAGCAGAAGAAATAGGTTCATCTGACATTACCCTACTGCACAAGAACTCTAACAATTTCCAAAGTACCCACATGATTTAAAGCCAAAAATTAAATGGTCAGGGACAAGTTTTCAATGAATAACTGACTCTTAAAATTCTTGCTTGAAGGGCAATTATTTTTACTGCCTAAAAGTTTCTATTACTCTTACTTTTTCCTGTTTAAAGTCAATATGCATCTCATGAAAAGAGTCAAATTAAGAGGCTTAGAGACTGAGATTTTGCATTATCCAAGGAATGGGGACAGTACAGTACAGGACTCCACATGTGGCTTCATCAATGTATTCTAAATCTGACCCAAAGGTCATTAATCCAGACTGCCTGTGTTTTTGGAACTGAGCATCTCTCTTTTAAGCAAGTTTGCCCTAAAAACACTCAAACATTTTAGAGGTTTGGCAAAGGGCTATATACCCAGTCCTTTGGCAAGGATACTCAGTTATACACAGTATATATAGTTATATACTATATATACTCTGCATTTATTAAGAAGATTCACAATGTTACTGCCTCCTTGGATTCAATGTTACTGTCCCTTGGATCAAGCTACATTTCTCATATTGTCATATATTGTACTCTGGCATCTTACACCAAGCTGTGATGTTCCTCTCTGAGATCTGTCTACCCTCTACTGTTAAGTAAAACAGAGTAAAAAAACTCACATCAGCTGATCCATCTTGTCTTTCAGCTTATGAACAGGCACAACTGGAGTACCTTTTTATAAGTTATCTAGGACCGACTTGCAAAGATTAACTTTTTCCCTTAAACTGTGATTATTTGGGATAATGAGTTTCTGGTCTTGAGGACTTAATTTGTTCTGATTCAAAAGAAGATTCCTGGTAGAGTTGAGCCAAAATTTATCCCAAAGTTCTTTTGTAATTATATTCTTTTCAAGAAACAAAAATCATCTCAACTGAAATATTTTATGAAATTGTCTGAGTATATTGGATTTTCTGCAATGAAGGAATATCAATTTAATTGCTGAGTCTGATGTCACTGGTTTCTGTTATTTCTCGAATAATTTTTTTCAGTTGTTCAAGTATGAATTCATTTTCTTTTAGAAATTTCCTTCAGTTTCAATTTTTAATCCCAATACTTGACTCAGAAACAAAACATTCTGTTTTTTTCAGTGAGAAGGAACGGAATGGTTAACTGGAACGGAAATGCAAAAATTACATGATATAAATAGCAACTACACAACAACAATTAAAAGTAGTAATACCAAAACAAGAATGATGTTCTTTTCCAGTTAAGCTAGATGTAATTATTTCCTTTAACTGTCAGTGACTCTGATGTGAACAGCCGTAACTCAGTGATTCAGAAACTTCTAATTCTCAGTGTTGGACTGTAAACACTGGGACTTCCTTACACTAGTAGTGTATCCAAGCCAGTCTCGCAGATCTTAAGGCACAACTTGATTGTCCAGGCTGTTTTCTTGAGAAATGTAGGACACCGTCTGGAAACTGATTCTTACCCCAGCGTCAGAGAAAACATCTGAGACAAATGAGTGCATCATGAACATTCCCACTGCATAAATCGTATCTATTTTGGAAATGGATGAAAAGGAAATTTTTAGTGCTATCTTTAGTATAGTAGGATTTTACTGTCATGAAGTAATCTTAGATGTAGCAAATTAATTGTAGTTCATTATCTCTCCTTCTACAGTAAATAGCATAGTACTAGTACAGAAACAGTACTTTCAGATTTTGTTGTAAGTAGTCTACAGTAGTTTTAAATAGCAGTAAGCTAACAGAGAGAACATGTCAGATCTTTTACTGATATCTGTGGCACCTCAAATGTTATTCGACCCACACAACACTTTGTCATGTCATAAATCACATTTAAGAATGTTGGCGATGCTTTAAAGGTAAACATGAAACTTTTGCTAACACAAAATCTTTAAACTGTCTTAGATTTTAGTTTCACGTGTCTCTGAAACAATGCCTCATTTACATTCACTGTTGATTTTTTTTTTTAAACTGTTTCAAACTGACTGGTTAGTAGACTGAAAAATATGAAGATAAGGTTTTTAGAGTCTGATCCTAAGCCAGTGAACTTAATGAATGAACTCCTTTTTCGTTAAGCTAGGTTTAGGCTGGACCCTAGAACATGACTTTGCCAGCCTTAATGATGCTGTGATTCTAAGATTCCTGCTCTTTTCTGTGAGTTCAAATCCTCTTTGTCTGGGAGTTCAGACTTTTTTGGGTATTTCGCGAAATTCATGATTTCAGGGTTCTGCGATCGCTGCTCAGGGACTGACTGCAGTCATCAGGTGGTGAGACAATTGTATATAGTTTATTTTGCATATTCATTATTATCATTATTATCAGTAGTAGTAGTAGTATATACTTTGCTGTCTTATTACACTGTCTTTATGTCATCCTGTGAGTTTCCCCTTCTGTCCATTTCTCCTCCCCATCCCGCTGGGGGAGAAAGAGCGGCTGTCTAGTGCTTAGCTGCCAGCTGCTGGGTTAAACTGCGACAGAGGCATAGGGAGCTGAGCAATTATTGAACTAAAGACAGTGAAGAAGACTCATGTCTGAAGTATCCTGACACCCTCAGACACCCTTTTCCCTTATCTGGGCTTCAGTGTTGCCCTTGGAGCCTGCCAGAATTAAGCTGAATTTCTGCATTTGCCTTCAGGGCGAGTCCTGAGCCTCCAGTCCTGCAAATGGATTTAATTAAGACAATAACGCTTTTCTTAAACTTATCTCCTATGCAGATGAACTTGTGCCTGTCAGTTTCCTTTTCATTATGTAAAGGTATTTTTTGAGTATCCTATCCAACTGGGTAGACATATCTCATTATTTTGCTTTGTGGACTGTAAATAAATTTATATATGCTATGCAAAGATGCGTTTTCCTGGCAGATATAATGGTGGAATCAGTTTGCACTACCTCTGCATAGTTGTGAACCTAAGCATTACAACTCGACTTCTGAAATGTTGTCATAAAACAAATAAGAGCAATGAATGTGACTCATTAACATGTCTTAAAAGAAATTATGTAAAAAGAAATTGCTGCAAGTGGGCATATTGTCCTGGGAATATCGGACACAAATCAAATACTTTTAGCTTTGCTGACTTCAAAGAAATGTGTTTGTAAAAGGAAGTAAACAGACCTTCTCTTGGATACACTAAATTCTCATGTCAAAATAATTTAAGAAAATACAATATTTGCTTGTTTTCCTTGCTAGATCTTTTTGTTCTGCTTGTATAACAAAAACACATTGATCCAATAAAATGCATTTCACCCATAGATTAATGCACACCTTGTTTTTCCATGCTTGAAAATTAGCCAGTATGAAAGGCAGTTTGTGTAGTCCAGTAGGAATGAAAGAAGACAGACACCTGTAATCCCAGAAAGCCCATTTCACCTCTTCATTTCATCATGGTAAGGATCGATGAGATGCAGCTGGAATAGCCCCTTGAAGTTTGCGCCAAGTTGTTGAACAAGGCAGTAGGTTTGTTGAAATGGTAGCAATCTCCCCTCTGGAGAAAAAAAAAGAGGAAAAAAAGAAAATAAAACCTTTTACCTCCTCTGATCCTCTGGAGTGGAGCCCATTATAAGCAACAGTAATCATCCACTTCTTTTAGCACCTCCCCAAGCAATACAAACATAGTTGTCATCTCATTTGAAGACTTTCACATGATATTTAGATACAATATTTTCACTTAAGAGTTGCTGCTAGAATAGAACAGTCAGCAAGTACTAAAATAAAGATAAATATCCACAAATTAAGAAAAACAGGGAAGATGAAATATGTATCACTTAGACATGAGCTCTCCTTGAAAGAAGAAACAGATACTATACACAAAGGACAGTGTATTGTGTTTTTCTACTACAAATGATGTTTATATTCTTTTATAACTCTCCCATGCCAGCACGAAATTTCATCAGACTTGGTGCCTTCACTGCTAAACTATCATAAAATGCGTTACAAAAAGGACAGAATGAACTGTGGTTCTTGTAACATCTGAGAACAACAAAGCAACAATTATATGATCTCATTAACAGCTTATGCATAACCTTGGCCATTATAACTTGTTTTAGTAAAAGAGGAAATGTCGGGAGAATCACTGGACTTCATCCATAAACTTTCGGCAAATGTGCAGTACAAATTCCCAGTTTATTCTCTGCTGGACAGCAATCCAAGCTAAGCAGAAGAGAGCATAACTTCAACCCTTATCAAGTGATAGACCCTCTGATACAGACCACTATTCTGTGTGAGTATGCACAGGAAAAATTTCCATTTGCAAAAGCTTCAGGAAGTTTTCATTCAATTTTCTTATTTGTTTTAAACTTTCTGCAAACAATGGCAAGCAGCTGCTTTGCATTGGTTTTTTTTGTATCACATTATCTGACAAAAATGTTGATGAGGTCAAGTTTTGGGACACTCTGCTGTGAGTTATGCTCAGTCTGGATTTAAGGACAATATATATTTATAACCCCTTTCATATGCACTTGTGAATAATACTTCAGGATTCCATGATGAGTTATCTAAGTCCTGAATGCGAGCAGTGATCATTAATAGATTACCACACTATAAAAAAACCCCAATACCAACACATTTTCCTGACTCTGCCCTGCTAGCTGCATCTGTGTTTGGCTGGTTGGATGAACGATTAGCTAAGTCATTTAACAGGAAGGCAGATTTATCACGCAGATCTAAATTATAAGCAACAGTCTGTTAGATGAGAGACAATAAACTACATATTGGAAAACACTACAGTGGTGATTAAAAGCAAACATGGACTGGCAATTAAAAGCAAACATGGACCCAGTCCTAATGGAGTAAGACTGATGACAGTGTAATGCGGGCAGTTTGGTACTGCATTCCAGCACTTAGAAATTAAAGGATTAAAATGGGACAAGGAGCTTGTAGAACTGTAGATCCGCATCTTACTGACATATAGAGCCCAACTGCCCCAGATATTCAGCAAGTGCCTACTTCGAGCATGTGAACAGTTCCTCTAAGAATTGCCACTTAAAAGTGTGATAGAGGAAGAGTAGGTGCAATGCACTCCAGCCAAAGAAGAGGAAAATGACAGTGACTGCCTGAGAAGAAGCAACTTCAGAGACTACATCGTTGTCCATCTCATTGCTCTTATCTACAGGAGCAGCTTTTTTTTTTCATGAGCTGGAGAAGGTTCAGTGTGTGTGGTTGTTAACTCACAAATCATTAGTTCACAAGCCCTGGTCCTCACTGGGGACTTCAACCACCCCAAGATCTGTTGGAGGGACAACACAGCAGGGCTTAATCAATCCAGAAGGTTCCTGGAATGCATTGATGATAACTTCCTTCTCCAAGAGATAGAGGAGCCCACAAGGAGATGTGCAGTGCTGGACATTGTTCTCACCAACTAGGAGGGGCTGGTGGGTAATGTGAAGCTCAAGGGCAGCCTTGGCTGCTGTGACCGTGAAATGGAGGAGTTCCAGCTCCTTAGGTCAGCGAGGAGGGTGCACAGCATACTCATTACCCTGGACTTCAGGAGAGCAGAATCTGGCCTCTCTAGGTATCTGCTTGGTAGAGTATCATGGGATAAAGCCCTGGAGGGCTTCAGCCTCACCACCAAAGTTACAGATGGCAAAGGCAGGGACTGGGAGAATGCAGAACTACCTACTGTAGGAGAAGATCAAGTTTGAGACCACCTAAGGAACCTGAAGGTGCACAAGTCCATGGGACCTGATGATGTGCATCTGTAGATCCTGAGGGATCTGACAGGTGAAGTTGCTAAGCCACTATCCATTATATTTGAGAAGTTGCAGCAGTCTGGTGAAGTTCTCACAAAAATGATCAGAGGGCTGGAGCACCTCTCCTTTGAGGAAAGCCTGAGACAGTTGGGGTTTTTCAGCCGGCAGGAGAGAAGGCTCTGGGGTCATCTTATTGTGGCTTTCCAGTATCTAAAGTGTACCTACAAGAAAGATGGAGAGTGACTTTTTACAAGGGTATGCAGTGATAAGACAAGGGTTAACGGCTTTAAACTAAAAGCAGGTAGATTCAGATTAGGTCTAAGAAAGAAGTTCTCTTCTATGAGGCTGGTGAGGCCCTGAAACAGGTTGCCCAGAGAAGTTGTGGGTGTCCCCTCCCTGACAGTGTTCAAGGCCAGGTTGGATAGGGCTTTGAGCAGCCTGGTCTAGTGGAAGGTGTCCCTGCCCATGGCAGGGGTGTCAGAACTAGATCATCTTTAAGGTCGTTTCCAAACTAAACCATTCTATGATTCTATGAAATATTAGTTGATTATGATTTATTGTATCTACAGAAAGCAAGTGCTATCAAAGGTGTACTTGAAAGATATTAGCAGTGTGAGTGGTTTAATAAGCTTTGCATGACAGAAAATTGTACCTCCTTTCTTCCAGATGCAGACACCGCAACAGCAACCTATTGCAGGACACAGGTAGTGAACAGTACAGGGAGCAGCAGCTTCTGTGGGGGCAAAACTAGGTGGCCATTTTGTTCAGCTGGTTCTTCACTCACTAGCCGTGCCAATTTGTCTCTTGTGAACCTACCTGCTAGTTTCTAAACTTATGCCATAAAAAGCCAGTTTCAGTCTTCAGACTTGAAGGAAGGGTGGTGTAGGAGTGTGGTGTTTAACCTGCTAGTGTGAAGAATTAATTTATCTGGGTTTACATTTTGTCTGGGGCAGTGTTATCAACAGGTAATAGCTCAGGACTGCTTACTTTATGATTATAGCTGTTTAAAAAATTGTTAAGTATGACCGAAGCTTGGAAAGCAAGTTGTTTTATTTAAGACAGTATGATAATAATGCTATTACTAAATATATATTTTTTTAGCTAGTAATCTTTTTTTTTTTCTCCTGGGAGTATTTAAGTTCTTTTTTTCAATACAATTGGCCGTGGGTTTATGATGGCTCAATGAATTGCCTGTAAATACGGCCCTCCATGCACCATACTGATCTGAAATTGGGCACTCATTGGATTAATATTTAATTTTTCTTTGGAATTTTCCTTGTAGACTAAAACCTTTAATGCAGAAAAAATCTACACTTGTCTTAAAATTATTTTATTTGATTAGTGAGTTGGAATACATCTTTAAAGATACTACTTTTAAAAATAAACTAAGAAAACAAAAATTACAGAGTAGTAAAATATAATCAAATTATCCAGAATGTCAAAAACTCCCCTCCACGATCAGAGGAAATAACTCTGTCCATTCAACTCTTATGTGAGAAGAAATCTGAGTAAATAAATGGCCTTTGTAACATGACCAAAAGTCAACAACATTCAACCTCTCTCTCAAACCCACCAATGTTTGTGCCTAGGAGGGCATCGTTAGGGCAATTACTTGATTAAACAGCCAGTCCATTTTGTTTATTTGTTATACTCCTCAAAGGAGCACAGCTCACTCTCATGGGAGCACTTGTGTATCCAGCAAATAGTGGCAGGTTGATTACATGCCTTAAAATCGCAAGACAGAAAATGCTATCCCTTTGTCTTCTGCTAACCCACAAGCAGGAGCAGAGCTGAAGAAATCTTGTATGCCTGGTTGTAGGCCCTGCGCAGCTCTAAAGCTGCATAGCTTTGCTGAGAATTTAGCTCTCTTTTCTTGCACAGTTGTGGACAGATTTGCACAATATGAATATTATAAGACAGGTACAGAGCTTATTTATGATAGCTAAACTCTATTACTGCTCATTGTTTTTGAGACGTCACAGGAAGAAGCATTTCTTGTTTCTCAAAACATCATCTGCCACTCTTACTGGTGTTTACACACCTCTTATTTTTTTTCTGGCCTAGGATTAATTTGTCTTAAAAGAAGATTTGCTTTCATTACAGGTCGCTTTGTCCACCTATTTTTACTTTAAAAAATCCTTTATAATTTAAATCAAATTGCTGGCAATCAGCACCTAGCCCAAATACTTTTGCTAGGTGGGGGTTGGAGGCTTTTATTCGGGATCATCTTACCAGAATCTTCAGCTCTGTTACTACCAGTCTTAATGAGGAGTCTCCAAGAAGCCAGAAGAATGGCTTATTTCCAGCTCTGCTTGCCTGCAGTCTACACAGATAACTCGTAGGCAGCAGGTATAATGATTGCAGAAACGCTTGCAGACAGCCTACAGATATTGTGTGCAGGTGTGCCTGAGAGCATCCAAACTGCCTAATGCTGAGCTAATAGCACAGCAGCAGTATACTGAACCACTAACTATGCTTAAGAGGTGGTGTCTCAGTTTGCTACAGAAGCAATACCTGGAGCCACGTTGCCATGTTCACTATCTGGGCATCTCTCAAAACACAACATAAAAATACCTAATGTGGTTTGGGGATTTTTTTTCTGTCTTGCTTCTTTTGCGTCTCTTATTCTGGTCTTCCTCCTCTCCTACACATCTAGAACATCAGCCAAAAAAGGCCTCTGCCCAGCTACTTTTCCTTCCTGAGCAGACTCACAATATGTCGGTATTTCTTGGCAATAACCTGACTTGAGTTTTTCACAGGAGTATCACTTCTTGCATATAACTGAAATGAGGGTAGCTGTCTGGTCTTGGTCTGACTTCAGCTATAGCAATACTATGACTACTGTTTTGTAGATGCATATATGAATAACCTGTCTCTGGTCTAAAGTCCTAGAAAAATTAAGTCTTTGGTACTTCATTTTCCCTAGATCTTACATTAAAGTGACCTCTATCAAAACTGCCAACAGGCAGTGGTAGTAAAATACTGCTCTTTATCCAAAATGACTTATCCCTAAGTCTAAATGAGGTGTGATTAGTATAAATACATAAACCACTGAAATATTTGGAAGAAGACTTTTTAAACAATTTTATATGTGGCTGTGATGTATTTCTGTTTCACTGTTCAAAGTTATATTTTCAGAGAAGCAGAAATAGGAAATGCATAGTTTGTTTCTTTAGTATAGAAGCAAGAACCTCTTCTCCAAGTGAGAAAACGGTGGATCTAAGTGATTCACAGTTTCGATTAGACACTTGTTGTGATGCTGGAGTGATTTGGTATGGCATGCATATTAAGGTAAATCACACAGTCTCACAGTATTCTCTGCCCATGCTAAGCAAATCTAATGTTTCTGCCTTATTTTTCACATACAGAGTGAGTGGTACTTGTATACTATACTAGATGAGACCTACCTATGTTTTGACCGTGGAGGTTCTTTATCAACAGGGCTCACACTGGAAACAGCAGTGTTTACCCTTCTTACTCCATCTAACTGCAAGATAAGAAGGAAGGAAGGAAACAGAGGTGATACAGGAGCGTGTCTTCATCTAGATAAATGCTTCTTACTCCAGTGTGCTGCCTACATTCAGGGGCTGGAATCTTATTTTTGGTAAACTTACAACAATGAGGAGAGAATTAGGTGTGCACTGTCTGCTTGCATTTTGCTACTTTGCTGTGAGCTTCAAGTCTCTTAGATTAACACACATTTCCTCACTAGCACGTTTTCCCTCCTTTTTCTGTTAAGAATTTGCTCAGATTTCGTTAGCTGACAGGTAACTCTAACGTCTTTCTATGTCAGTATTTCTCCACAGTTGCAGTACTTTGGACCCAATAACAATATTTGCTCTGTTGTTTCACTCTGAATTTTAGTGATTCATTAATTCTTCAATATAACTATACAATTGTCTTAATAACATATGACATCAATCTCTACTGACTGTGGTAAATACTTCCTGGTGAAAGTGAAGCTTCTACTTTTTCCACATAGAGCCATAAGTAAACTGGTAGAAGTAAGATAATGCTCAGGATAAAAAGTGGTGCAAAAACCAGGGCCAATATGATTGTATTTATTCAGTTATTGTTTTCATCCTATGTTCAACTTTATCTTTTTAGAACCTTGAAACTCTTTCCTTCCCTAGTCTTCAGCCTTTTCAGTTTAGGAGATACATTTTTCTCCTAGAAAAGAGTGGAGAGGAAACCAAAGTGAATGCCAAGTTGTAAAGCAACAAAAAAGTACTGTGACCTGGCAGACCAGTAGCTCTGCAGGACAGCCTTGAATAGTTGTAAAATCTCACCACATAACTGAGTATCCAGTTATTCAGATGCTTTGATCAAAAAGACAAAATCTTTATAGAATGTCTTCTGTTAAAAAAAAAAATTAAAAAATTGTTGATTATTAATTGAAGAACAAGAATTAATTAAATCACTGAATTAAAAATCGCTGGGTCTTACTAACCAGGTATATTCCCTTTAAGTTGTTAGCAGACCCTTAATTGCAGTGCAACTTTTTACCCCAAGGCTAAGAGTCTTTGCAGGAGACAAGAGATTTTCAGCTCTGGTGCCAGGCAGTGAAATAAAATCCCACAGGAACTAGGAGCCATCACTTCTTTGACCTGGCTCTATTTATCACAAGCACGTTGCAACGTGTACATATCATGAAGTAAAATCTATCAGACATAACAATTTTACTTCAAGAACAATTTCCACTTTGGGGAGATGATAAGAAGAAAAAAACCCCATGTGGCAGATTCCACTTATGTCTCCCAGAGTATTACTGGCAGGCACTGAGAAACCATGCTAATGAAAGCACAACTGTAACCCATATACAAAGGTCTAGACCAGAAATACCTGTCTGATAATAAAAGATACTAGACACTAAAAAGGCTAATTGCCCATGCCTTGAAAACAGCGTTCTCTCATTAGAGCTTGAAATGATCAAGTCTCGCTGTAATCTGGTCTTTAAGAGAAAGTGGAAACCAGCACGATGTCAGTAAAACCTGGTCATCTCTCCCTTCTTGTCCTTTTTGATAGAATTGCCAGATTGTTAGTCTTTGGCTATTGATGTTCTGTATTTTAATGTACCTATCAAGCAGATCTTTTAGATTAAGTAGCTGCTGTTATTTAGTCTAAAGGCTTGTTTTTGTGAACTTCTATTTCCCATACAGAAACTGTAGGCCAGGCCAGAACACCTTGAATATATTTTGGAGCTGGTTGTTGGGCAGCATAGCTTCCCTGGAGATCACGTATCTGAAACATTTCCAATGCATGACAGTAAAAACTAGACTCTGCTTGACTGTGCTTGCCATTGGTGCTTTGACACTGCACAAGAAAGTGTTGGTAAATCTCCGTTTCTTTGAAATTTCTAGGAGAGTGCTATAAAAGATGTGGGAGCAGGTGTACCTCCACCTTGCTGGCTAGCAGGCCAGCTATTTCGCATTTGTTTCTTTCCCTGCAGTTGTGGTGTCTATTCACTGTTGACACTCTGGTTTCTTCCAGCTGGGGAGATGTAAAAGGTGCTTAAAATCGAAAAGACCAAGGTGGCAAAAAAGGAGTTAACTTGTGCGCCCATTTTCTGCAGTATTCCCTGTTGCTGTTGGGCTCTGTGCTCCAGGTCATGTTTGCATTGCGGCTTCACAAGCATTCCTGATTCTGCCTTTTTTCCTTCCCATTCTGTACACTGGTATTAATGACCATCCTGCTCTCCCTTGACATCTTCATGGAAATATTTCATGCCTTTCTTGTGGACAATAAAGTCTTTAAACACAGATAACCCCCTCCATGTGTGAGTGGTCTTTGACATTTGCAAACATGGCAGTAAGTGAGGTTAAATACTTTTCAGTCTCCATGTTTTCCTTGTTACTCCAGAGCACATCTCTCTCCAGTTTTACTCCACTTTAAACTGAAGAAATTTTCTTTTAATTTAGTTCTAGTCATATGGTGTTCTAGGGGAGGCTGAGAGACACAAGAGGGACATGTACTACATTTGTGATATAGTGGGTTGTGTAGCACTTGATGGGGTAAACTTAATCCAGTCCTTTTTTATTGAACACAATACTTGGAGAATAACTTTCTTCTGGCTGGAACACATGTACACAGCTCCTCAAAAGACAGCAGGGATTCAGCTACCTAACAAAATCCTTTTATGACATCCGTGGTCTGTGAGCTGCGCAGGCATTTCCTTAAACACTGTACTCACCAGCTTGTGCAGGAAACATCTGTGTACAAATCTGATAGCGAATAAAAGTGGAGTTAAGGGAGAGATGGATAGGAGACACTGTTCCTTTGGGACTGCAAAATGCATCTAATAGGATTGTGCTTGGAGTGGCTGTGTTCATGCTCCTTGGGTGTAAAGTTATTATTACACCTCAGGCTCAGATGAATAAAGTATTTCTGTTGGGATAAAATAAGACCACTTAAAAAACATCAACAGTATAGATTTTGCATATGCTGCTTTTCTCAGATTATTTATACAATAATCATATATCTAAGCTTGAATTGTGTGCCCACTGGTGACACAGAATTTCCATTAGCCTTTGAAATATGTCATTACTCGGACAAATCATTTGCTTTTGACATTGTCCATGGTTTATGCTGTACCTTAGCTGTAATGAGGATGATGTCTAGAAAGACAGAACACAATGTAGGTCCACAAATATTTACATGTAAAGTGATCAAGAAGTTCCAGATAGTCACGACCAGCTCCCAGACTGTAAAAATACTCTGAATAAATTTCAATCCAGAGTAAGAACAAGTTTTGTTCTTCATTTCTTGCCCTTTTATTTACAATCAAATAATCTGTGGTTTTGGAACCCCAGTGAGAGTAACCTATGAATAGAGACACTGTATTGGTAAACTTCCAACTAGAACGATCTGTCCATTGGAAATGCTGTCACTTATTGTAAAAGATCTCCTCTCTTGTTACAAAGCACAAAACTGCATCTGTTTAGCACTGACATAGTCAGAATTAGTGATAGATAGATATATACTAAAGACTCACCCACAAGGATTGTCACAGGAAGTGACAGAGGAGACATTAGAGGCTAATTAATTCTAACCTCAACTGGACAATGACAAGAGTATGCAGGGAATGTGCTATGGCAAGGACACTGTCTGCGTGACTGAAATAGGCTTATAAAGAGTATGATAGCTATTTGCATTACCTTTATGTAAAGGGTGTGCTCTGCTTTCCCCTACTCACTTCTATATGGTTACCTAACTGGATTAAAGCAATTCTTAATTTTTCAGAGTAGGGGGATAAAGCAATAAAAAGAATAAGCAGTAATGCTTGGACTCGATGATCTTAGAGGTCTTTTCCAACTTATGATTCTATGACTCTATAATCACACAGGTAGATCACTCTCATGGCTGTCCCTGTGTGACTAGAGAGCCACCAACTGAACTTCGTAGCTTTGAGTGTTGATGGACCAACACTGTTTTCGTCTACATAAGCAGGAACAGCTCAGGTTAATTTAATGTGATTGCAAGTGAAAACATGGAACAAAGTTTCAAATCGACCTTGATACAGCAGTAGGCAGAAATGAGGACAACAGAGCAAAGCAAGGAGGTTTTGAGACAAGCACTAAACCAGCCTCCCAAAAGGAAGATGTGGGATGACTGCCTTGTGAAAAGGCAGAAGACAGCAAGTGTCAGGTGGCACGTATGTATATTATGTTTCGTTGTTTACTCTACTTTAAGGACCAGAAATATGAAACATTGTAGTTTAAAATCAAGTCCTCTCTTGAAAAGACAGCCCTGTGTGACTGCGAACATCTATTGGCCTTAAAGTTCCCAAAAAAGTAACCTCACGAGGATATAGGCTCAGGTGGTCTTGTTACAGAAGCTACCGTGAGCACCATGTGTCAGAGCCAGAGACACAGACTTCGTTGCACCCTGCCACCGACATGCAGAAATGATCGCAGATATCCTTAGCTGGTGATTGAAAGACAAATTTTTTTGATACTTTACTTGGAAATGACTTTGGAGTGGGGTCAAGTCCTTCTGTTTTGCTTTACAATAAAATGAGTTGTAGTCACAATTCTCTGCACTGCAGTGAGACTGGAGGTCTTGCCCAAAATGCAAATAAGGTGGTTGGATAGAAAAAAACACTTCACTCCCACCTTTTTACTTCCCTACCTTCCAGCAACTGTAATACAAAGAACGAGCTGTAAGCTTAGTTTCTTCATGTTTCTAAGTGGTCAGAGGAATCTGACAGGAGGCATAAAATGCCTGAAGCTTAGTCATGTGCTCAGGGAAGCTCTTTTGCCTCCTGTGTGAAATAAAAGCATAGCTTAGAGCTGCTGTGGCCTTAGGACACAGCCAAGAGGAAGGATAACAAGGTCAGCTGAAGCACCTTTAGGTGAAAGGAACTGAATCCCAAGAGACTGTAAATCAGCCTGTGAGATGGAAAGTGGAAATTATGTGTATGTGGTTAGATGTAAAGGCATGTTAGAGAAGTTAAAACTGCCTCAGTTTGATCTGTCGTGTGGGGCTATCCTGCCCTAGTAAAAGCCGTGATATACTCACCGTTGCTTGGCTTCATGCTCTGTTCCTTGTGGGTCCTTTACAAGCAAAGCCGATCTGGCTGCATACCAGTGTGGCTGTTACCTGCTGCTGTGCCACAGGTCGGATGCCAGCCTGGTGCAGGCCCTTGCAGTCGCCCTGGAGAAGAAAGCCCACTGCATAATGGAAAAACTTCTGCATGCCTTCAGGCCTCTTTCTCTTGCCAGAGTGATTTAAGAAGGTTTAAGAGGAAGTGAAGATGAGACCTGCATCCTTTAATTTATGCTTCCTCATATGTTCTTAGTCCTTCCTTTTGGAGTTAAGAGTTCATCAGTATAAGACACTATACATGAATTTAACAAAGTGTGGTTTACACCAGATGACACTGTCTCCGAATTTGGCCCCAGGTGTGATGCCTGGCTTACACTTAGTCTCCACGGTATTTACTACATTCTGGGAAACAATTTACCATAGGAACAGCTCCATTTCTTGGTGTCAGGTAGCACAGTAACATGCTTGATTAATTATATAAAACAATCTAAATAAATAGTTCCATTTTGCCCTTAACAAAATGTTAAAATCCAAAATAAATTTGTGAAGATAGATAATCTTCCAAGATTCTCACTTCAGATGCCTTCCATTGACTTCTTACAAAACAACAGCTTCTTGTTGCTGCTGACCAGTACAGGAGCTGGAGAAAAGGTGTAAGATTCAGTTTCTTATGTCTCATGAATGACTGTGTATATCTTTATATGTCTGTTTTGCATACATCTTAGCAAAGGTGACAGAGTAATAGATGTACCCCATTTTCTGTTAGGTTAAACCTAAATAAACTAGATTTCACATCCTGTGTTTCCCATAGACATATCTGTCATCTTCATGAACTCTTCTAGACACCCTAGCACAGGATTCAGTTACATGCATTATTTACTGAGTAGATTTGTAAATACTGACATTATTCACTAAAATTAAACCAGCTCTCCAAAAATTATCAGTAAATGTTTTGTGTGAAAAATGCCACTCTGCTCAGAAAACAAAAGAAACACAGTTACAAGGAAATGGAAAAAAATAATTTAGTTTAACGCTGAACGTAAATATTACGTGCTTCTCAGCTATGTATTTTTTTTATTTACCCCCTTTTTCCAGTGTGAACATATGTACTATTCAAAGGTTTTTTATCAGAGCTTTGTTTTTTAGTCAGAACAATTTTAGCAAAAGAACAATTTAGTTTTGAAAAATGTCATGCCATTTCTGTGAATGAAGAGCAATTGTACTACTTAGAGGTAAAGTACTGGATATAATAATTAAATTACTGTGATCTGGAAATATGACTGTTCACATAAAACAGATTTTTAAATAGTTGTCAGTTTTAAGTACTTTGTCTCCAAATGAATTCAGAGATACATGTCATAATTCTGCACTTCCTGAATTGTGCTGTCGGTGTTTTTTTCACTGATAAGTCTTAATAAAAGCCAATAATACTTGTTTGGTTTAAAGAAAAAAAAGAGTAAAGGTAAATTCCCAATAGCTGCATTGCATATTCCCATTCAACCTGTCAAGGAGGAAATGAATAAAAGCCACAACATGAAAAGTTTACTGAAGTGTGAAGAGATTTTAAAATACTTGTTAAACAACCAGTGCTTGAAATTAAGTTCTCAAAATCCTTTTCCACTTAGTCATATCATAGCAGGTTAAATTTTTGTATTACATTGTAAGACACATTTATTTCTTTATTGGTTCTTCTGAGAAATATTACATGATTAAGACTTTCTGAATAAACTATGTTCATTCTGATTTTGCTGAAATTAAGTTATAAAAAAAGCCCACTTCTAAAGAGATGCAGTTATTTTTTGTTAAAACCCATTAAATAATGGTATTCCTTAATCATTTATGCATGCCAGAAATACTCTTCCTGCCTTGCCACCTGCCAAAATAGAGTTGAATGTGATTTCCCTGACTGCAGTGGAATAAGATGGATATCAGGGAAATAAAAGAAATTGTCATAAATTGATATATATCTTCCATTATTGATCACAGATTTACAGCTATACCTGTCAAAGCAGTCTCTGTGCTCTCCAGTGACAGCTATAGCCCACTGAATATTAGATCTGTATTCTTGTCATACTCCCTGAAAAAAAAAAATCTTTAGCTGGGATACTGAGATCCCAGTAGCAGACCTAATTCACGCATCCCAGTCATGTTCATGTGCACTGAGGAAAAGAGCCTTTTATACGTTTTATCATTAATCTCTGCAGAGGACATTGTGTCTAAAGTAGCTCTAAAATATCTGTAATATGACTGAGGTAATTGCAATCCATGTCTTGTTTCCTCTTTTCGAGAATACTGAAATACATTAATTTCTTACTGTCTGGGTTATCCAGAGGCTCTGCATGGGAGTAATAAAGGCCTACCAAGCAGTGCTTCACTCATTCAGTATGATTTACCTCTGCTGAAGCCTCTGCACTGATCACTTCTGTACTGAATTCCTAATTAGAAAATAGCCAGAGAAAAGAGTTTCCAGGCAGTATCCCATGTCACAGTAAAGAATGGCTGGAGGAGCTTTCCCATTGTTCTTTATGTCTGGACTGGTTTTGATCACTAGGTCAGAAATTCACATTTCCTACATTACTGGCTCTTTAGATGCACATTTTGGTTGCATGTTGGGGTATTTCAGAGCCTTGTTCTTCCCCTCTGTGCTTTACACGAAATTCGGGTCCTGTATAAGCCACTAAAAGCACATGCAAAAGCAAATGAGCTCATCAGAAATTCTGTTTACACCAAACAGAATAAAAACATGCTTAAGTTAAACGCTTTCTCCCTGAACTGGGTTTTCTTGTGAAAGTCTAATATTATACCCCCAATCAACAGGATTCTGTGCAAATAGTCTTAGTTCCTGAGAATCTAGGGAAGTATTTTAAAATAAAATTTATCTGATCATAGAGTTTTTAGATCTTAGTATCTTCCTTTTCCTGTTATGTAATTTCACGGCAAGACAAATTTACATCTGTACAGTAACTGCTCCCTCTGAAATGGCAAATGCTGTAAGTAAAAAAAAATTTTTAAATTGTTTTAATAATCACTTCTTAGGTTTAACCTTCAAAAATAAGTACTTAATCACAGAATCACAGAATCACAGAATCACAGAATGGTAGGATTTGGAAGGGACCTCTGTGGGTCATCTAGTCCAACCCTCCTGCCAAAGCAGGGTCACCAGATTTTTAAAATATATATTTGTTCTCAGTGATCCCAAATTGTGTTTTACAATCCAATACTAGGAGCCAGCCACGTTTGTCCACATAAATCCCAATGATCTTGTCTATTTTCATGCTGCACACTAAGGAAAAAGAGAAGACATATTTATCTTTCCATTAGAGCGTGCAGGCAAACCAAGTGAGATTTTAACTTGTCAAAAGAACAAGTTTTTCAGAAGTATAGAAAATGGCAGAATAAGTAAAGAGCAGGCTGCCAGAGGGTGTCAAAAGAATCATCTCCCTGTGTTTTTGTACTGAACGACCTAGAGCTTTTTGTATGAGAGCTTTCTTTCCCCTTTTTCCTAGGGAATGTAGTGCAGACCACAGGAAATGAAAAAATGTTTATTAAGCTGTCTCCAACAGCAACTAGATGCTTCCAAGGAAGATATAAATCCCCATATTCACTGAGGAAGGAGGAGAAAGGTAATACTTTTCTATCCTCGGGCAAAGTACAAAAACAAGGAGAGAAGAGTCCCTCTTAAGCTATTCCCGATGCAGTGCTACCAAAACTGAGTTTGGGAACTTGTCACATCAGGATTGTCAGTACATTTAGTTCTAGCTGAATTTTACACAAAACTGACTACCTTGCTGAAGAGCCATTGATTCAAGAACACATCAGGGATGCTCTGTGAATCCAGACATAAACCTAACTTCTTCCATGATAGACTAGGACATTTCTGGCTCCAAGTAGGAACTCTGCTTCTTTCTGTTAGGTGTTGGACTCCTGTCCATCAGAAGAACAAGCGAGGTGTTGCGAAACACTTCAGACAGCATTTCTGCCCAGGAAGAATGGTTTAGAGCTACAGTTAATGACAAAGCCATGCAGAGGGACTGGGAATCAATCATTTATATTCAATTGCTGAACTAAACAGTACAGCTCATATACCTACAGGTCCCCAGTCTGGATATATGGAAAGAGGAGAAGGAGAAGTGAGACCACGTTTAGAAGGTGCTACTTTAAGCATACCATTGCTTAACAACAATTTGCCGGGGGAGACAAAGGAAGAGGAACTTTGCCCAACCTGAAATGCTAGTTATGGAAAGATGGAGAATAGGTCAACCAAGGCTCTGCCTCAGGGCTCATATGTTTTGCCAGAGCCCTCTGACTCATTTGTGCCTTTTTAAGAGCAAAGTGGCTGTGCGTAAGAAATTATTTGGCTAAGATTATATTAATTACTTGCTTGCCAAATTATGCCTGAAGTAGTCAAGCCAGAGGCCAGAGTTCCAAGAGTTGAATGGAAATCAGAGGAAAATGTCTGAGCCACTGCAAAACCTGAGATGCCTGAGGCCTGGGTCTGAGCACTCAGGAGTCCTGTGTCTGTTTAGTACCCTACAGACATTGCACTAGAACGATCCCACCTCCATTGGCATATGGAACTAAACAACGGGGTACACTTATGGAGGACCAACATTCCTACTGAAAAAAGATGGTAGGCTATTGCATTTTCTTTTATACTGAAAGAAGAGGTATTCCCTGTCTTTGCTGAAGAAATACTTAACCGTCAGCACATCAGGAGTCTCCAACCTCTAAAGAAAGGAAGTGTTGTAGCTCTGTGTGTATTCCCTCATCCTACACCCTGTTTCAGCCATTTTCCATCTTCCTGCAGTGTGGAAGGAGGCCCAAGAAGCAGGAACCAAAGAGAACACTGTCTTTGGAAACAGGACCTGTGCAGCTACATCTGCGCAGGTGATTTGGGAGCACTCATTCCCCTTTACAGATATCTAGTGGAAAGACATCATTTAGTTCTTTGTTTCTTTCTATGGAAGATCTGCATTGCAGGGCCCTGCGCTTCTGGCAAGAGAGGGCTTGATAGGTCTCTGCTCAGAGCCTTTTAGCCCCAGCTGGAATGAGCAGAGCAGCATAATTCAAAAGCAGCATACAGCCTGCCAGGGATCTTGACATCTCCATGTCTCCACTACACGGAGTGACATTTGTTTGGATCCAAGTCAAGGACTCTTATTCAGGTCCCAAAACCTGCAGGGTGTACTGATTCTGCCCAACTCTTCTGTTTGCAAGTGCTCCACACCAGTGATCCCACAATGCGTTCTTCCAGCCATTAGCATGCATGATTTTGTCATTTGTAACTGCTAAGTTCATTGCATAAATATTAATAAGCAGGAGAGTTACAAGACATCAAAGTGATACGTGATTCGCTAAATCATTTTCCTACGAAGTACTTTATAAATTATGCATTAATTCCATCAGGATGCAGCCCTTCAGCATGACTCATTAAGTCTGCCAGTTGCCTACTCTTGATCTTCTGGATAGGGAAAGGAAATAAAAGCCGTTTTTGTCTCCTCAAGAGCATCCTCTATCACCTGCCCTGAAAAAGAACAAACTACATTTTCCATTTCAGGGGGACTCTTTTCCTTATCACCTGAGAAGTTCTCACATTGAAGAGTTTACATGAAGTATATTTATAAACTGATAGACTTTTGTCATTACTCTTTCTCTAAATCAAACCACAGTCTGGGCCATAATGGCAATCTGTGGGCCTGGTGGACACTTCAAATTATCCCAAACAGGTAGCTGGGATTTTTTCCAAAAGAGAACAGTCTCGTTAATGGAAAGCTCAGTCTTCACCTGAGAAGTCTTTTGCAGCAGGTAAGGACCTGAACTGTCTGACTGGAGCTGCATTTTGCACTCTTGACAAGAAGAGCAAGCAGTGGTAAGAGGATATGAAGAAGTGCAGTTAGTCACTTTTACGCAACAGATCAGTTGTAACTGCTGTTGTACAGAAACTATTAAAAGGTCATATGCATTATAATTTCAGAATACTTTCCCCTCAAACTTGGTCAGATTAATTTTCCTTGTACAACTTGCTATGTCTCTAGTGACAGTTCTATTATTTTTCAGCACTGCGCTTTGATAAGAGCTTAACAAGCAGCGCTCCAAATGACAGCAGGCGCAAGCTGCACTGACTTCTGGTTGCGGGTGGTCATGCTGAGCTCGGTCAAGTGAAGCATTCCTCTGCTGACGACTAGGTGTCAGAAATGCATCAGCATCCTCGAGTGCTTCCCCAGTGGGCTGGTTGGGTTTCCTGCAACTGTCTCCGCATTGTCTCATCAAATCCCCTCTCCAGTGATAGACCAAACAGCAAGGCTGGAAAATGACAGGAAGGTTTATAAGTATCTCTCTGTTGTATGGGTGTAATGCTGCATGGCAGTGTGAGAATGACTCTTGGGGGGTTTCTCTCTCAGTTACACAAACCTAAGGGATGGTATGTTTGGCTCTTATGAAGTGGGGCTAAGTACACTGCATGCTACAGTGCAAGAACTGCCATGTCAAGGATGATGGCTTAAGGAGGTAGGTCAAATGTCTGATTTTAGACTCCCAAATTGTAACAGGAAGCTTGATGGCACAATGAGAGTTTCAAAAAAGCCAACAAAAAGGAAAAATGATGAAAGCAGCTTACAAATGACCAGATAATAAACAAAGAGCTATGCCTAGAGTAAGCTAGGTGGACCCAACACTAGATATGAATTCTCAAAATATTATGTAAACTAATTGCAGTATACTATACTTATAGTAAGGTCATTATAAATACCCATTAAGGGAGTGTAAGCAGAGCGATATATTGACAAACATGTCAGTCTAAACTGTATCAGTTTCATGCTAAACAGCATGTTTTCAGTATTACTAATAGAGTTCTCAAATTTCCATGAGATTTTTGTTCTCATTTTTGCCTCTTTTTTTTTTTTTTTGCATTATTTCTCACATATAATTACATCCATTTGGGTAGATTTAGAAAAAAATGCAGATGAATCTAAATAAGGGCTACTTGTAAAACAGATGTAAATAGTCCATCCCAGTGTTCTCAGAAATGGCAAGCATGTTGAAGATTTTTTAGAATCATGAATATTAGATATTAGTCATGTCGCAAATTACTCTTACAGTGGTCAATTTGAAGCAGAGTGCTGCTGACTCTCACTCCAGGTTCGTTACAGAATATGCAATCGGCCACAATTGCTGGGTTTCAGCTACAGGCAGCTGTGGATAATGGACAATGAATAATTAAGGTATAATTATCTAATTAAGATGTCAGCAATAGTATGCTTAGCTAATTCAATGAGTTATTAAAAAATGTGATCCTAAACAGGTGTTTTTTAACACAAATTTGAAGGGCTTATTTTTAATATTGTTCCATCCTACCTACTACTTTTTGTGCCACATGCCAGCAACAGTGGATAATGAGGTTTTGAGCTGGCATTTTTTTTTTAATTGGACCACTACTGGTTCCACTAGCTAATCAGTACAGAAAATTATGATCCTTGTATTTGCTTGAAAAATTGTGCATGCACTTTCTTTGTTCCTGTTTTCTTTTTCTAGGAGCTCTTCACATGTCTCATCTGCTCTATTTTAGGATCTTTTTAACAGATGTTGTCTATCCTACACTGTGATGAAAAGAGGAATATATTTTCTAACACTATAACACAGTCATTATGTGAAGAATAACCATGCCTGAGAAGCAACACCTTATGCTGCATATATGCAACTGTAGTACTCAAATATGCCTCCAGTACAGTTATCCCCAGTGTTCAATACATTCACACTGGAATGCACAGCCATACTTCATCCACCATTCACACCACAAGTATTTTCCACCACAGACAACCACAGCTGTTCCTTCATAGGTGAAGTAAGGTATTGTGTAGCTCTCACTGAATGGCTTTCTCTTTGTAGTACACCAGCACAGGCAATAACCATAAAATGTATTTTAATTTTCCTGTAGCTTAACAGATAAAAAGATTCATTAATACAAGTCATTAGGTAGGCTCTGCAATCACAGAATTTCTACAAAATTTATACAACACTGTATTAAAATGGAAAAGACCTACATCAACTGTAGAATACTATCCTGGGAGAAATTTATACCTGCCTGTTAAAACAAACTAACATTTTGCAAAATAACAGCTAAATGGGATTAGAACAATCTCTCAGTATTGAATGCTTTTTTTTTCCCCAGGGTGAGGAAAAACACTTTTCCCTGTCATGAAAAAGACAAATCACGATCAGTCTGTCACATGTAATTTGACAATTTGCAATGCTTGAACAGCAGGAGGCCAAGGCACATATTTCAAACACTCCTATTGATAGAAGAGTTTTACAGTAGCTCCCAATTTCTATGCTGGATAAACGTCCTGGTTAAAAACAGTTGTATAACAGATAGCCATGAAGGCTTGGTACACTGGAACCTAAAGAGTTGCCTGATCAGTTTTGGTCTTCAAGCTGCTAATTTTTTAAACATGCATGGGAAATCAACTTCTGTGCTCCAAGGATCAAGCAAACTAACAGTTGTACCTCTTGGCAATTGCAAATGGTATGACCAATAAAGGGGAACCTTTCTACATAAACTGCCAGCTATGGCTTTCAGCAAATGGATGGCAATATGTGTCTGGTACTTGAATGCTGAAATAAGGATGTAAAGCTTGCTTCTTCTTCTGAAGTTTCTCAAAGGCACCTAACAAAGTGTCCTGTCTCCACTTCTTGGAGATAATGGCCTTCTTCAAAGTAAAAAATGTCTAATACTGTTGAAACTACATCTATTGGACCTATGGGAAGACATGTCATTAATAAACATCTTTCCACTGAGTCACCGTTTTATATTGCCTGATGTACAGAAAAGTTGAAAATAAAAAGGAGATAAAGAAGATCAAAACTCTTCCTACTCATGTAATGCCAAAAAAAACCCGAAATAAAACCTGAGTGCATCATAAATCCTATAGCTTAAAAATACTGGCAAAACTCTTAAACTGTTGCCATTAAAGAGGATAAGGCAAAGGTACAGTCCGCTTTCTCCTAATTAATTTAAATTGTGGTTTTATTCTGAAAACCATGGTATGGGATTTCACACTGATTATCTCCCCAGAATTTCCACATAAAGTATGTTCAGCTTGCAAGTAAACAGTTCATTTTTTTGACTCTTTCTACAAAGCCCTGGAAGCACAGCCTGCCCTCTGAAATGCAAGCCAAGTCTTCTGTTTCTTGTGAATAATCACCAGTTAAAGGATCAACCTGCTCTGCCACATGTATTCACCAGCACTGCATGAGAGAAGCTGACTGGAACAGTTCTATTTGCAATGAAATAGCAGGACAAATTAAATCTCCTTCGTTTCCTTCCAATTAGCTGCAGTGCAGCTCCCTCCTAACTTGGTTTTGTGGGGCTTAAGGGGCAGGAAAAGAAGGAAATAGAACTGAATCTGCCAGGAAAGGAAACAGCTGAGACAGTACACCAGTGAGCACCTCTGCAAAGGATGCCATCTTTACGAAGAATGGGAGCAAATTGGAGATAGGAAGAAACCTTGGTTGGTCATTGCTCCAGATCCTATTGAAATACCCTGCAATACTCTCTAGACCAATATCTGAATTTATCAAAAGGATTTTGAAAAGCAACTGCATTGTTGTTTTTGTGCTGCATCTTCAGGCAGCTTCAACTGGCTGTCTGTGGGGCAGCCAGAAAGGAAAAAATCCGTGTTTTTCTTGATGCATAGCTTGCAGAAGACCTATGGTCACATCAGTACACAAATTTGCTGTGGATCAGACAAGAGTATGTTTCCTCCGCAAGCTCCAAAGCTGAACTATCCTTTCCAGCTTTTACCAGAATTAATAAAAGAAGAGAGAAGTATCTTGTCAAAACCAAACTCCACATCGCCCAGCTGATGCTGGCAGTAGGAAGGACTGCAGAAGTGTAAGAGCAGGTCAAGCTTTAATGATGCTTCTCCAGGATACTCGGCTCATCTCCAGCAGCCAACAGATCAGAGATTTTCTGAGCCAGGCCTGGCAGCATGCTGAGGAAAGGACTTAGACTGCATGCTACTGGTAAACCAGCCTCCCTCTTTCCTGTGTAGAACTTGTCACTTTCTAGCTTCATTTAACATCCTTTTTCTTTCCTTTTAACTGGAAGAAACAATAAGCAATTGATCCATATTCACATTCTCTATATTTCATACATGTCTATGATATCCTTCCTTAGTCATCTCTTGCCAGGCTGTAGAGTCCTGTGCTGATTCACTGCACCTTGCATGGATGGATGCCTTTCCAAATCCCTGAGCATCCTTCCCCAAACATTTATTTGTTGCTGCATTATCATTCTTGACATGGGGGAGGGGGAAACAGGATGACACACAAGTGCTTAAAGTGTGTACACATCAGGGATTTGTGGAGAGGCATAAAAAAGCTCTCTGTTAGTTGTCTATTCCTTGTCATCAGAAGTTCTCAGGGGAGACCCACCTGACTGAAGACTCTTGGCTCTTCTGACCGTGTAGAACTGGCTGGGTTTTGGGGTGTTATTATAAGCCAGATTTCTAATTCTTAGGCACTGTTGCTGGAATACTGTTATTATTTGAGAAACAAGAATTTTATAAGAAAATAAAGTGGGATTGCAGCCCTCAAAATCTGGAAGGCATGTCTGAGAACAAAAAGGCAAAAAGAAGAATAAAAGTGTTTACTTTTTTTTGTTAAGTTAAAGGGCTTGTGATTTAGCCAGCTATTGAGGAAATACAGGACTATGGGTGAATAGTGGATTCCATTTTCCAGGCAATACACAGAGACATATTACATGTATGATCACCTGTTATTCTCCTTAATCCATTTACCAAGCTCCATCTTGAAACCACAGAGATGATTTTAACACACATTAATAATATAAGAAGACTGAGCTAGAAATTTTCTGATGATAAAGAACCTTCCATCTTACATGAATTACTAGCCATTTTACACCCAAGTATTTTGATACCTGCTGCATCCTTCAGTTCACATAGCTTTTCTCTCTTTATTGATAGAGAAAAATATGCTTTCACATCAGTCTTTTCCCTGCATTAAAAAATAAGCCATACTTTTTTGTCTTCTCTTACATGGTTGACTCTTCATTACTTTGATCAGCTGGTAGCTTTCCTCTGCTCCCATTCCAGCTTGAGTTAATCTAAAGATAGATAAGCAGAACAGTGCACAGCTATTCCAGACTTTGAGGCTTTTCTGAAACTCCCCTTACTCAAAAAGCTCTCTGATAATAGCATTACTATGTCAGATCTGCTGGAAATATTTCACAAGATACCACCTGACATTACTGTTGCTTTTTAAAATTTCCTGCCTTTATGATACTTAATGTCAAAGGCACATTTTCATCTTATGATCAGGTAGTTCTCCGTGATTACTCACCACCTCGTTTGTTTGAGTCATTTCATCCTTCTTAGTTGATCAGTGCTCAATTTTCCACTATTGTACTATTACATTCATTACGTAGGCATTTTTATGTACTCAGGATTATTCAGTCCTTCATAAGATATTTCTGTTCTTCTCTGTAATAACAATATTTTCTAGCTTTGTTACTAAAAATCATTGCATACTCCTACTCTTTGTGTCAAAATCACTAGTGCAACTACTCTGAATTTTAGAATAAAGACATTTTGAGTAAAGAGTATCAATAAAGTGACAATTCTTAATTTATTTGTCTCTATCTTAACTAATTAAATTCTTTAAATGAATTCACACGAAATCCTTTACTGGAGTTCTAAGAAATTAGACTGATTTTGATCTCTTTGTCTTAGACAATCAGTCATCTAAAAAGGCATTGTATTGTTTTGGTAGAATGCAAGATGAGTAAATCCATGCTGCAGTCTGTTTTCATTTACTGCTACATTTTCAATCTTTCTTGAAGAGTTCTAAAGTCTCGTACATAACTAACATACCAAGCAGTTATGTAGACCATTCTTTATTTTCTATTTTGTAAATGTATATTCTATGTTGACTGTTCTCCAATTATACGTTCCGTGATTTAACAAATTAATTAAAAAATTCTGCTGCTGAATCTGCAACTTCATGTGTGTGTTCATGCAGTATTGCAGGAAGATTATCTGGTTCCTCAGCTTGAGTTGGGGGAACAACAGTAAGTTGTTTGACTTTCAGTTTCCACTTCAGCTGTTGTAATTTCCTTTTCCACATTCCCACAGCTATCATATGTCTGTTCCATCTTCAGTATCACTGTTCATATTGAAAATTGATCAAAAGCTTTTAGAAACACAGCTGGCAACCCACACTTGGCTCACTGGGATCATCAGGTCCAGACTCTTATAATCACAAGCAAAGGTCTAATCCAGAAAAGTTTGTAGGATATCTGTGCCAAATACTGCCTCACAGTAACTGATAACTTCAGACTTACAGTATAGAAAAGAAAAAAATCCAAAGCTGTAATGTGCCATGGGGAAACAGCAGGAGAAAACAAAACCATTGACAAGGTCAAAAGACCCTGCAGTGGGAAAGAAGGTAGTTTTGGTTGTGCCATGGATCTCCGGGAGATTTTTAACATTATTAAGGACTGATCTTGCCCCACGCAACATGCCCAAAGTATGGCAAGTTTCTGATTCTACAAAAGAAGGTCTTTAGCTGTTGATTCTTCCATTTGTTCTCTCTGCCACATAAAGCAGGAAGATAACATTTTTTTATGACCTGCTGCAGAACAAGAAAAACTCTGAAGTCTTGGATTAATAAAAATATATAAATCATAGGCAGTAAACATATTCAATAGAGAGAAATCACCTTTCCTTTTCTTTTTAGGAGACTTTTTAAATCTTTGTCCTATACATAAGGTACAACAAAAACTATGCATTCTTGTCTTTTTTTTCTTTATTTATGTGCTGAAGACTCAGACCTAAATATGAGAAGCCTGAAAACTGTCCTTGTTACATTCTAGTGGACATTTCTACCAGCTGAATACCATCATAAAAAATTGACACTGTCCAAAATTACCTCAGATAAGCTCTCACTCCATGAAAAGATTTAGGACCTTGACTATGGGAGATGTGTTGTCTTCTGCAAAGGCAGCATGAAACCTGCATTAGATAACTACTCATGTCCCTTTTAGCTCTTGATAATGTAAAACGGGTGTAGCCAGAGGAAAGGAACTAGTCCTAAGATACTGCTAAAAGATCTGTCCAGTAATGCTTATGATATTTCATATGGTCAACTTTGTTACCCTCTATTTGTTTTAGGTTGACATACTTCTTAATTGAGGGATGATTCAAGACAATTTTAATTTAAACATTCAATGATTTTTTTTGTTATTTACACCTATGATTTTCCCTGCTCCTCTGACTCTCTATTAGATACCTTCACTACATTTTACTGGTCCTGTAGTGACATTTGATCGTACGTACCAGAAGCTGTCACTCTCTTAGAATTAATTCTGACACAGGCAGAATACATTGTTAAAATCTGAGGGGACTGTGAATGGAAAACATGTCAGAAAAATGACTTCTTGTGAACTAGGAGGAAGGTAAAAAACCACAAGATTTTAAAAATGTAATTATCCATATATTATACTAGGAGTTTGTTTTACAGCAGCTTTGGTATTTGCTCTCACTCCTTTTTCTTGGTGTTTAGAATATCACCTTCATCACTGAATTAAGATGATCTAATTGGAATTTTATCTCACTTATTTTCTCACTCCTGTCAGGAACACTTGGTGCTGGCACGTATGGCGATGCATGGGAGGAAAGGCTTATTTTAACAACCTCGTTGACTTTTCAGCCTCTCTGTTACCACAGCCATCAAATTCTGATTTACTTTTCTGGGGACCCTCATCATTCCACAGTCCAAGGTGGACATTACAGAAGGAGCTGGATTTTACAGGAGTGGACTTAAAAAGATCTGGAGATCTTAAAGAAGCACTGAATGTGCTTGAAGATGTAACAGAGTAGCATAAAAAACCAAGATCACTCATGCAGATATCTCAGAAGGGAGTTCATGGAGACCCCAAAGTCCTGGGTTGTCTGCTCTTATTTTGTTTCTTGGAAAAAATGACTCAGGTTAATGCTGAAAGAATCATCCATTCGCAATCTTCCGAGTAAGTCTTCAGTGTTCAGTGAAGGGTTGACCAAGGAATTCTTAGGAACTCACAGCTCAGTGGTGGAGTGTGGTTTGGTTTGTCCGTCCTTGATCTTGGATCCTTCACGCCCAAGTGAATGGGATGTCTATCATGTCAGATCCATAAATTATCTAAAGATTCAACAATAAAGTGGTACCTTTATTGAAACTTTAGATGGATGTTAGAATAACATCGCTCTTAAGGTTATGCTTGACAGTAAGAATCCTTAGTAGCAGATATACTTTCTCCAGTAGTCTCTGAGGCTGGCTAACAAGTCTCTGCAATCTCCTCAAGCACATGCTTTAAAGAATTCTAAAACTGCATGTTTCTTGCTTCTCTTTTGACAGAGAATGGCTAGAATTGTCCACAGGTGTTCCCCCCAATCATCTGCTCCTTTTGTTGCCCCACTTTGGCAGGACCATGTATGTCAACTTGCCACCCCCAGCAACTCCTTGTATTTGACTAGTAGAAGATCACAAGGGAGGATGCCATGTTATTGTCTCCAACATTGTGCTTCAGTGTCTGGATTTTTACAGTACATCTTGGTTACCATGTTCTCAGCTTTTGCCTTGCTTACAAGTTTCTTCAATAGAGTGACATGTTTTTGTAAGTGCAATACCATAAGAAGCACCAACTGTACAAGCTCCTTTTGATTTATATTTAGCTTGCAATGTGCTTTGCAGAGATGGCACAACATAAGACCAATCTGAGAAAGGATGTGATCTTTCCCTTCCCCCAGCCACTGCACATACTCTGTCAGATTTACAGAAATCCTGCAGAGCCTTGTCATCAGGACGAACAACCAGGAATGCCCACTAGAGATCTACTGATGAACAGCATCCAGAGAGAGAAAAAAAAAAGACTTAAACATGCTCTTTTCTTACAGAAACATGAGCTGCCTTCTCTGTGCAACAAATGCAGTCTAGGATTCAGTAGAAGATTTATTCCTGGTAACACTAATGTCATATTGATGGCTATTCATTGATGGATATTCATAGTAGTGTTAATGGGTAAAGCAGTAGTAGTGCCACTATACAAGGCAGAAGGCAGTAATTCAAATCATCTGCACCCAAGCAAATTAATTCTGAGAAGAACTCCTGAAAAGAGGTGGGGAACACTGAACACAGAACGTTCTTGAGCAAAGGCAGAAGCCTGGTTTATTTAGCTTAGCTCAATATTCCTCAATGTCTGATTACACAATATTTGGAAAGGGATCTCAGAACATTAGAAGCAGTCAGTAGCATCTCAGTCACATCCAGGGCACCACCAGTTTCATTATTATGGCAGTATTTATTGTCTGAAATTACCTTTGCTATGTTAGGAACTGATCATTTAATTGTTGGCAGCATCAAATATACACTGCACACAGAGAAATCGGGTTATGAAACAGCCTTGCAATAGGAAGGAGGGAACAAAAGACAATTAAATCTGGGTATACCTGCCATCTAGACTTATTTATAAGTATTTTCCCTGCATCATATGACAGTCACGTGACAAGGAGACTGCTCTGGTGACCCAGCAGTTCTCATGCTGTAATATATTGATAACAAATCATATGACTTCTTTAAGGCATAGTTTAGCTTTCCCTTTACTATTTTTTTTAATTTGTAATTTTAACAGTTTATTTTAGATTCTTCTCCGCTTATGATCTAGCTTTCACTACTTATCAGATAAAAGATCTCTGCAATATTTGCCCTTTGATCTATGCCACATCTGAGTAGGATGACCTCCCAACATTAAACCTCTCTTTAATGTTTACCACTGCTGTAAGTCCTGCAGACTCTTTTGACAATTAATATGATGTGCCTCTCCCTTCTTCTTTTATAATGGTCTTACTACAACCGTTATCTCAGTCTGTTGTTTCTCTTTAGATATGTTGATTGTCAGCCCTCTGGGGCTCTGGCACCCTTAGACTGTGTTTAGGTTTGTATAAGGCATAGTAAATGCAATTCCTGACAACTCAGGTTGCTGCCACAGTACAAAGAAATAGAAGTTTCAGCAAAAACACTGCTGAATAGCAAAACTAAGCACTTAGAATTAAGAAATACCAGAATTAATACCCCTTGCATCCTTAATTAGGCTTACAGTATAGGTGTCATCTGTAGAATGATTTACATTTTTGCATTTACACTTCTCCATTATTCAGTACACAGTTCTGCTGTGACTACCTCAGAGCTGCAAAAGAATACTCTTTCCTCAGGATATCTGCCTTGTTGCAAATTTGGAAAGCAAGTTTGGAATTAGACGAAAGATTGGTAAGAGGTAGCAAGCTGAATATGGAGGTATGCCTTTGCTAAAACAAAGAAGGAAGTTAGAAACGGGGAATCCATCATTCTCTTGATTTCTCAAGCAACTCAAGTAGAAGAAAACACCGTATTGCTGTGCAAATTTACTAGAGCTCCTGGCTTTGTACACTGTAGCTTGGCCAGCAGATGTAGCAGAATGAAACCCTCAATTTAGTCTCATTAAGTGTGCAGAGAGAAAGCATAGTAGCCTGGGCTAAGCGCTGGAGTTTGGGAGTTAGCAGGAGTGCTAGCACATGCTGTCGCTGGGCTGCAACGCATAATAATACTTCCAGGCCATGACCAGACATAAGAATCTGGGGGTGTTTCTGAGCTCTCCAGTCTGAGGTATGCTCCAGCTTTATCCCAGCTTTCACTGGGGAATATCAGTGTGCGCGTCATCTCAACACCTTGGGTTCGCTGGGGAGGAGTCAGAGGACTGGTGCAGGCAAGAATCACAGAATCACAGAATCACAGAATCACAGAATAGTAGGGATGGAAGGGACCTCTGTGGGTCATCTAGTCCAACCCTCCTGCTGAAGCAGGGTCACCTACAGCAGGCTGCACAGGACCTTGTTCAGGCGGGTCTTGAATATCTCCAGAGAAGGAGACTCCACAACCTCCCTGGGCAGCCTGTTCCAGTGCTCCGTGACCCTCAGAAGGAAGAAGTTCTTCCTCATGTTCAGACGACACTTCCTGTGCCTCAGTTTGTGCCCATTGCCCCTTGTCCTGTCACTGGGCACCACTGAAAAGAGCTTGGCCCCATCCTCCTGACACCCACCCTTCAGATATTTATAAGCATTTATTAGGTCCCCTCGCAGCTTTCTCTTCTTCAGGCTGAACCAGCCCAGCTCTCTCAGCCTCTCCTCGTAGGAGAGATGTTCCAGTCCCCTCACCATCCTTGTAGCCCTCCGCTGGACTCTTTCCAGTAGCTCTTCATCTTTCTTGAACTGGGGAGCCCAGAACTGGACAGAGTACTCCAGATGAGGCCTCACTAGGGCAGTGTAGAGGGGAAGGAGAACCTCCCTCGTCCTGCTGGCCACACTCTTCTTGATGCACCCCAGGATCCCATTGGCTTTCTTGGAAGCCAGGGCACACTGCTGACTCATGGTTATCCTGTCGTCCACCAGGACACCCAGGTCCCTCTCCACTGAACTGCTCTCCAGCAGGTCCACCCCAAGCCTGTACTGGTGCATGAGGTTGTTCCTCCCCAGGTGCAGGACCCTGCATTTGCCTTTGTTGAACCTCATCAGGTTCCTCTCTGCCCAACTCTCCAGCCTGTCCAGGTCATGCTGAATGGCAGCACAGCCTTCCGGTGTGTCTACCACACCTCCCAGTTTGGTGTCATCAGCAAACTTGCTGAGGGTACATTCTAACTCTTCATCCAGGTCATTGATGAAGAAGTTGAACAAGACTGGGCCCAGTACTGACCTCTGGGGGACACCACTAGTTACCAGCCTCCAACTAGACTCAGCACCGCTGATGACAACCCTCTGAGTTCTGCCATTCAGCCAGTTCTCAATTCACTTCACCGAGCACTCATCCAGCCCACTCTTCCTGAGCTTCCCTAGGAGAGCTGCGGTGTGATCTGGTAGGGTCAGTCACCTTCTCACAACTGAAGAATGTTTTGAATGAATATTTTTGTTCCTGGAAATTGCACTGAGTATGCTGACTGTGTAATTAGAAATTATGATGTGACCAACCTAGGTAGTATTCGTCTTTGTCAGGAAAATGTTGGCGTGACCTGTTTCATCTCAAATTTGCCTTTAGGGGTCTGTGTTTATGAGCTCTAGGGTTATCACATCTTTCTTGGAGGTTATTTTGCAGTATTGTGAGGCAGGAAATACTCCCTTTCAGTCATGAAAATTATTCCAACCACACAACCATAGTGTTGTCAAAACTGCAAAATAGACATCCGTCACCTTTCTCCGGAATTTCCATGGCATGAAAGAAGTGAAACTGGTGAGAAAAAAAGAAAGACTTAAGAAAATCTCCTACTTTTTTGAGATGTTGGATAACTCTAGTGTCATCCAAATAAGCAACAGAGTTATGCTGGTTTTAAGCCTTTGGAAGTAGAAGCTGATCAGGCACGCAGACTGCATCCCTGCTGGAGTGGATACAACAAGAAGATAACATTACATGTAATCTTCCTTTGCTGAAATTGAAGCAGAAGCCATTGTATAAAAAACCCCACAACAGATATTAATACAAATAGATCCTTATTCTAGTGCATTCCTATGTTTGATGACCATTACGCATTTTTTATGAATGATTTTGTACCGCTGTGTTATAGGAAAGTGCAATGCCTTGATCTGCTGCATAGAATATTCTTTCTGATTCTCAAGGATCAAGTGTTTAATGAGCCTTTCAATATTATCTATTCACTCTAAGTGGTAGAGTAAAAGCTTCATGGAAAAGAGTCTATTTGATCTAATATACAGATTTTTATATGCCTTTATGAATTCCATATTACGGCTTTTGATGTAAATTTCCATATGGTGTCCTTATGGAGCCCTTTATAATTATTACATTGCAGTGCTAAATCATCATCAATTATGATTTATAAAATATGATTTACACATTTCAGAATGCATGGAAGAAAAATAGGAAGAACAAACAGCTATAATTATTTTGATACACAATGAACAAAAAATAATTGTGAAAATGACATTATTAACATTTAATAAAAGAGAGAGGGGAAAAAGTAGATTTTGCAGCAGCTCAGAATTTCAGTGCCCCTTTTCATCGCTGCAGATCAGCTATGATCAGATGTCTTGTTGGTGCAGAACTGAAAGTGTCTAGCTTTGTATTGCAAACCTGAAGTAATCCAGAATGGTAGAAGTGATCTATTCAAACAGGATTTGAAAATCACAGTTATAATACCTCTGGCTATTGTATTTCTTCCTTGCATGGAAAAACATATAATCAAAAATTATTATTTATAAAAATTATATTTATTTGTTTATGCACACAAAACCACATTCAAAGATTATAACTCCAAGGGATCAATTCTGCTCCTAGGTACAGCTCACTTTATAATTGTGGTTTGAAATATACAATTAAGCACTTGTCTATAAAATGTTAATTTCCTTTACCGAAGTGGACTGATTCCCTGACCAATTAATTATATTTTAATCCTTCATCCTATCCCAGTGTTTATGTGATAATAATAATTATTGTATCTCTCTGAGGAAAAGGTAACTCAAGATTCTTCTTCCTTCTAATCCTGAGAGATAGACCTTTGCATCCTTATTATGGGTATCATAGAACGCTAAGGGATGGAAGGGACCTTAAAGATCATCAACTTTGTTATGGGGTGTCTTGTTTTGTGAAAATGCTGGACTGAAGAAGAGCTGTTTGTTTGTGTTTTGTTCTCTGGCACTCCTGTGGGGTGACCAGTGTAAACCTTCTTGCAAGCAATTTGCTAGGAGGTCTTCAGCACACTGTATATCCTCAGCATTTTTGTGTTTGATGGAATTTTAGGGGGGGTGGCATTGAATCAGACGACTCTTTCAGCTGTTCCCATGGAAGTCTTTGAAAATAAAAACTGAGTGGGACTTCAGTTGTATTTTTTTCTTGGAAACACTGACAACATTAGAAAGGAACTTGGCTGTTGTGCTTTTCACCAGTGATGGAGTCTGAGAAGGAATGTTTGGCCAGGGTATTTTTAGAGATATCATATCTAAGAAGAGATAAGAACTACGATTTGATCCTGGGAAGACAGTTGGTCAGCAAGTCTAAGACTGAGTCTAGAGGGAAAGGATTCTTACAATCAGTGTGTGGAAAGTAACACTTTTGGTAGCTATGGCAATTCGAACAATCAAGAAGCAGAAAGGTGTCCAAATGGATCTTCCTAAGGAGGATGTGCTCCTACGGGCAGAGGATGCTGCAGGGGGCAACTTTGTGAAAATATTTCATTCTTTCTACCAACATCACCTGAATCATCCCAAAGTTACTTTCACCCATATGTTCTTTATGCAAGTGCTGACCACCATCAATCATTAGGACAGCTGAGAGTCCGTTCTGTTTGCATTGAACCTGATGTTCTGAATGGGCAAATGATTTTAGGATATTGTTGATATTTTAGTCCACCATGACTCTTCTACTATAATTTCAAATAAACGTTGAACAGAGAAGAAGAGAGGGTTATTTGGTAGATGAACCTTTGGAGGTATAAATAGAATGCTGCAAAACTGAGCTCTGGTTGATCTAATTGACCAAGGCCATCTCCTGTGAGCCTGCTGATCTTTCCCATACGTTCAAAGAATGTTTGACTGATGGCTGCAAAATACTGCATATAGGCCTAGCACTGGGAATATGAGTATGACCATGAGAAATGTTACAGATTTGACAGTCTCCTTAGTTTCCTGCACTTGAATAAATAAGTGAAAGAACGCTTCATGCTTCCATGCCAGCCAGGTCTGGAAAGCATCCAATTTGTTTCAAACTTTAGGCTTTGTAGATTGTTTCTGGTCCCTTGTCTTCAGCTTTCAGACTCTGTATTTAAATTTCCTCAACTCCTGAAACTAGCATTCTGACTAGTTGGCTCTTCTTTGCTTCCTATGAGGCCAGAATTTCACCTCTAGGAAGAACCTGAATTCCTGTATAGACCTTTGTGACCATGAGATATGCTTCATAGGGGATACTTTTGACACGAATTTTTTCAGTTAGGGGGAAATTATTTTAGAGTCAGCCATTTTTAGTGCCCAGGTATAGAAGAGTCACAGATCTTTCAACAGACACTCTTTCAAGCTATCAGCATCCTTTCTTTTGTGAGTAATTAGGTCAAATCTACCTGTCAAGGTGAACAGGCATTGCTGATTCATCATTTTCTATCATCTTTCTGATTGCCTGGCATGTTTGAGCCTTGAGAAAGAGCAGCAGACTAAGAGCAGATAATAAGCATTTGGTAAATTTTTGCGTGACCCACTGATCAGCTTCACAACTTATTCAGTTTCCCAGACACTCTGAAGAGAAACTTCATTTAGCTTGGCTGCTGTCTCTGGAAACTTGGCTTCTGAGCAGGCAGTTTAAATGTCCCTGCATCACATTCCCTGGTTCCTGTGGCAGCGCAGTTAGATCCAAATGAGAGACCTCTGCCCTGAAATGCTGGGGGTTATAAATGAGCGAACTCTTGGGCATTAGTTTTCCCAGTGTTCATAGTCCTAGAAAGTCACACTAAGAAATCAAAACTGTTGATCACATGTTATGCACTCCACCCATCTCCAATTCAGTTTCTTAACAGT
This sequence comes from Opisthocomus hoazin, assembly GCF_030867145.1. Classification (NCBI taxonomy): domain Eukaryota; kingdom Metazoa; phylum Chordata; class Aves; order Opisthocomiformes; family Opisthocomidae; genus Opisthocomus; species Opisthocomus hoazin. The sequence continues at coordinate 39,815,134 of NC_134416.1, forward strand.
GGTTTTTCAGTTGTCCGGGCAAAGTCCCTTTTTAATCGAAACCCTTACAGACCTACTCCTGCCACTAATAGACTTGTCAGTGAGTGCTGAACTCTCTGTTAAAGTGTTAATCAGGATGCAGCATCATTGGAGGAGCTGGAGATGACTTGACACATTTGATTACTGGTTTTCTCTCATCACACCTCCAAGACCTGAAACTTAAGGCCATAAATTGCTGAATTGGAGAAGTGTTCTTGGATATTCTCTCTTAAGCTGACACATTTCTATCGGGTTATGCCCAATATTACTACTCTTTCCTGGAGACAGAAGACTTACATACATTGTCAGAAGAAAAGTATTTTTGAGGGAAGAAAACTCATTTTCATTTTCAAATATAAGGAATGTTATACTATGCAGACACCTGCAACAGTAATGACAGTGAATAAAAACGTGTCCTCAGCACCCTGAGGTTGTAGAGTGTGACCTAAGTTCCTCAATGTTCAAGTTAATGCTTTTTTTGTCAGAAATGTGAGCTCTCTATTTCACTTAAGACTGCATAAATGAGCAGAATGATATTGAAATAATTCTAAAAATATTTTCTCCTGTGAATTAATTAACTGTTGCACCCCCAAAGTAAACAGGCACTTTTTCGCTATGCGACAGATAACTCCATAATGAAGGAGACTGCCTGCAAAGCTGTTGAAGTTATATTCAGCACAGGGTTCCAGCATGAAGAAAACAAATGTCAATGTTAATGGTTTCTTTCGAGTCTAGTAAGTGGAACAATTGGAGTTCTGGATGACTGATGATTTTCCTATTATTCATAAAAGTCTTCCAAGAAATAACCTGTTTAGATTAAATGAAGCAATCAGTTTTAGCTTGCTACAAAGACACAAAGTATTTGATATACGGTTGCCTTTGTAGTACAACTATTTCGCAATGCAGACAATTTTCTCTGGAAAATGTTTTAAATTCTAATTATCCTTGATATTAAATACATGTGAGTTTCTTGATACATACCAATAACTAAAATTTTCATTTACTGAAGTTTTGACTTAAAAAATTCAGATGCAGTTTTATGGCAAAATTAAGGTACTCACCAATTTTTAAGCATGTCAACAAGCAAGTAGGGATGCAAGGGGTATTGCTTATTCAAGTAACATATCTGTGTTTAATAGGTTAATGTGTTGATTTTGGGTTTCCTTTTTTGTGTGTAAAAAGACTGCATATTAAAAATATTTCAATGGTATTCCAGTGATATTTCAAATTATTTAGAACCCTTGATACGATTAGATCCCTGTTTTTAGAGCAAATTTCTTTGAGAACTTTACCAAATCTACAAATGCAAGAATTTAAAAATTATATTTTGTTTTATAAAGAACAAGGCATTTTTGCTCTAAATAGTAGCTTTAAAAATCAAATTAATTAATGAATGTCAGAAATATTACTGTGTAATTATATTTTAGCTTTAAAAAGCTACACTTAAACTTAAAAATCAAATTAGATAATTTTTCTAGTTGCCGTAATAATTTTATCTATGGTCTTTGCAGAAGGTTATGCATTTTTCTTAGATATATTCTTGAAAAGCTGACGGAAAACTTATGAATAGCTTCAAGATAGAAAAACATCACTGTGAATTACACTCTATGATAACTAGTATTTGTTCAACTTTTATATTAATGAGCTGGCTACAGGACCACATAAGTGTGTGTGTCTGTGTGTGCATATATGTACATGTTTATATATGTGTATGTAAATGCATATGCATGTGTATGTACACACGTATAATTATATATACATACACACACACTTCTCGAATTTTTTCTGTTTGTTGGTGTGTACTGGGTTTCCATGCAAGGTTTTGGTAGTGAGGAGGGCTATAGGGGAAGCTTCTAGCACCTTCTGACAGAAGACACCCCTGTAGCTCCCCTAGCTACCAAGGATTTTTTTTTCTTCTTTATTTATACTGTGGGTACCGATATCTGTTAGTAGATATGGGTGCTACTGAAAGAATGCTGAGATCACTGAGTTTCTGGAGCATGTCCAGAGAAGGGCAACGAGGTTGGCGAGGGGTCAGGAGAACAAATCTTATGAGGAGCGGCTGAGGGAACTGGAGCTGTTTAGTCTGAAGAAGAGGAGGCTGAGGGAGGATCTTATTGCTTTCCACAAGTAGCTGAAAGGAGGTTGTAGTGAGACAGGTGTTGGTCTCTTCTCCCAGTTAACTAGCGATAGGACAAGAGGCAATGGCCTCCAGTTGTGTCAGGGGAAGTTTAGATTGGATATTAGGAAAAATTTCTTTACTGAAAGAGTGGTCAGACATTGGAATAGGCTGCTCAGGGAGGTGGTGGAGTCACCATCCATGGAGGTGTTCAAAAAACCTGTAGATGTGGCACTTCACGACATGGTTTAGTAGGCATGGTGGTGGTGGGTTGATGGTTGGACTTGATGATCTTAGAGGTCTTTTCCAACCTATGATTCCATGTTTCTGTGATTCTATGATCTGATTCAACCACAAATAGGATGTCCTCCTATTGCTTTGTAGCTTTTTCCATCCTACTCCCACAAACTTGAGTATCAGAAATTAGTTCACCAGTTGTCTGTTAATCTCTGTAGAGGACTAAATAAATAAGACCTTTCTTTAGTTAACAGGAAATTGTCTGGTGATGTGTGATTTTACATAGTTTTCAACCAAATGCAAATACGACACCCATGAAAACTTGATGTGGATTTGAGACATTCCCTGGAGAATTTTTGATGCAAAAACTAATTAATGGAATACACATTAATATATGTGCAATTCTTAGGTGACAGTTGAAATATGGAGAAGTTTAAGTAAAACAAGTTACAACCAATGTTGAAAGCATTCCTCATCTTAGCTATTTCTCAACATTTTGTACACAACACAACTGAATGGATGTTGTGCTTGCCAAATAGAAGGGAAATTTCCAGCATTTTGCAGCACATCTCAGAGTGTTTAGAGCTCTATATAGCCACAACATATCTTTCTTATCACTTACCCACAGGCTATGTGAAACCCTACCTGGTTCTTTTTAGTATTTAACCCACTGGTGACTGCAAGAGAGTGAAACAGAAACATTTTGGAGTTTTGCTACACAATGCCCGGGATTCTTCAGATGAATGGCAGTACACCAGAAAAAAAGGCCATTCTAGTCTTTGAGAGGTAAGAGAGGTAGGCAAGGTTGGAGAAGAGGTGACACAACAATTCTGGGCTAGAGTAAAGGCAGATCAGCACACAGAAAAATCACAGAGGCTAAAGAGTGACTTGATACTAATCCCTCCTGGTCTGGATTACAACTAGAACATAACGCTGTGTGCCAGAATTGACAGGCCCTGAAATCCGCCTGCAAGGGATGATCATTTAGGACATCTTAGTCATTTTATAAGAGGCAGTGAGGCCGTAATTATGATGGCGTAAAAAGTACAATTGCAAGGAAAGAAGCTAGCTAACCAACATAGTGCTACCAGCTGCCGTTGCCCATTCCAGAAGGAGCAAGACAAAGCAGAAGAGACAATAAGGGTAATGGGACAGGTTTACCAGGGGAAAGGTTTTTCACCTCTTTGAAAATGCAGAGTTTATGTCATGGTTAAAGAAGTGCCATAGGACCTGTTAAGTTAATAAAGTTTCCACAGTAAAAGAATAGACAAACAAGCCCTTCCAAATCCAGCTTGAAGAACATTGTCTTCCTAGCAATTTTCAAATAGCACAAAGTTGTTTTGTTTTGTTTCTGAAGTAGAAATTAGGCTGATCATCAGTTTTTGTGCCACATGGACCTTTCACCAACCATCGTGAAAATATCACAAAGATAGGAAAAACTGCTGTTGTAGAGATTACCCTATTTCATATAGTGTGGAAACAGTTCTTTGACCATCTACTATAATATAAAGGAGTCCTTATAATTTCTAATCCTTTGGCTGTTCGCTGACAAGAGGAAGCAACATAATTTCATCTTTTATCCTTTCATATACAATCTGAAAGAGCAGTTATCTTGTTCTGTCAACCATGAGCAAAAGAGCGTGGTGCCACTCCTCCCCATTCTTGCTGGACTATAAAACACACACTGTAAAATCCTACCTACCTCTGTAGCAGTTCAGTAATAGCCAATACAGGGAAAAGGAGAAAAGTTAGAACAGATTCCTAGAAATTTAACTAAAAGAACCCAAATATGTTATTAAACTCACAATAGTATCCTGAGTGGAGGTAGTCTGCAATGTGTTCCACCTCCATGAAGTTCATTATAAACTTGGAGATTACATCTGTTGCCTTCGAACAGAACAAGTATTGATTTATCCAGGATGAAATGCATTTTAGCTCTCTAAAATTTATTTGTATAGTCCCAAAATGTAATCTGGCCCTCTCAGTCAATCTGAAGAGATGTTGGTACTTCCAGAGGCAATTCATTCCATCCTAAGAAAGATCTCTAAAGTAAGCAGGATATCGTTGTGTAAAGAGGGAGTCTAAATGCTAAATACCCCTTAATTTTTAAAAAATCTTGTAGAGCCATCTCTTGTCTTTAACAGCTAAATCCTTTTTTACACAAATAGAAAAAAAGAAAATACAAGCAAGAAAATAGATATTAATTACCATGGCCAATAGCTATAGAGTTGTGAAATACTTGCAGCTTTGGTGCTAGAATAATTGTATGTAAACAACACAGTATGTTTTGTTCTACAAATGTATGTCTCACTGAAACAGAGATTTGAAGCATTGAATGTCTGTTTTCTTCAGTATATTTCAATTACTACTGTAGTGTTTTTAATCTTGGTGAGTTATGCTCCTTTCCAATTAACAACTTACTCTTCCTAGGTATTTTGGCATGATGCTCAACCACAGTATACCTACTCCTGTACTCTACTCCAGTAATCAGATAGATAGCTGACAGCACAAGCTGCCAGGCAGGAAGCTGTTATCCAAATCTACCTCCAGTCCTGTAATAACAAAAACATTTCCCTCGGCCTGTGTCTCCATTAACGTGCTTTCCTTGCTGCTTTTGCTTCTGTTTTTTATAGTAGCTCAAATGCAAGGTTTTTGTGGTGTGGTAGGTGACTAACCCAAAATGCTTGTTGAAAACATTTGCTGCTGTAGTTTGAATTCTGGTGGTTTTGATCGAGAACTCCTTGGAGGTACTACTTCCCTGTCACAGTCCCAGATGGCAAGCACTCAGACCCCTGTACCTCAGCCTTAAAAAAAAAAATATTTTTTTTAAATCCCTGTCTATCTGGCGTAATCTCTGTTGTTTGTTCTCATTTGCGCTTACGAGACCTTAGAAAAGCAAATTTGCCACAGACCACCTAAATGCAGGGCCCACGTGCACTTGACAAGCTGGGAACACCTTGAGAGCTGTGTTGCGAGCTTTGGAAGTTTTGTTACCCAGACCATTTCAAATACAATGACTGCACTGGAATTTTGAGCTTGATTATTTTCGTACAGAGTGCAAGAGATGCGTAATTGCTCTTTGTGTGACTTTTTTTAAAGAAATGTAAATTTCTGTGAATGCATGTGGACCCAGCAGCTGTGTGTGAAACAAGCATTCCATGAACATCATTATGGCTAATTTATTTGATATTGTCTCTCTGGAATTTCCAAGCCCCACCAGAAACTGCAGCTTATTAGAAGCACTTAGCATAGGCTTGTGCAAACTATATTTATGGGTTCTCTGTCTGGAACGAGGGCCTCATGGCCTGTGGGACTCCCTCTTGTTCTCCTCCATTTTGCAAGTTATAATTGAATATGTTTATTTAGGACACTTCTTAAATACTGAATATGGAATACTGTTAAAAAAAAATGTTTTTCAAGTTATTTGAAAGGGCTTTCTTTTCAAGAAGCCTTGAAAAAGTTAAAAGCATAGCCCTTGATGCCGTTCATCCTCAATTACTTTTTACCACAAATGCAGTACAAAATTTACTCGGAAGTTTCTTGACATTGTATATGGCACTGGGAAAAAAGAATGATTTGTAGTGTAGATCTGAACATTAACATAGAAAGACAACATACTTTTTTTTTTCCCTGATGTTACGTCCTATGAAGGAGTGTACTAAGGAAGATTTTCTTGGATATGAGACCCAGTTCCACAAACTCACATTTCACAGAAATCTCAGATGTCCTAGTGGGTGATGACATCAACGCTGACCTCTGGGCAAGCAGGTTCTCACAAGCAGTTTCAACACTCCTGCAGATTACAGGAAAGAGGTCAGGCACGAAGTGTCAGGGTTTGTTCACCTAACAGATAAATGCACCACTGACTGCACACAGGAGACAATTGAGCTCCTCCCCCACAGAGAAGATTGCTACAGAGCCAGTGCCAGAGCTGTTCCAGACAGTGAAGTAATACGTAAAATTAGTGAATTTGCATGACTTTCTCGATTCCACCAGTTAGACAGCCAATAAAAGAAATACTGTTATTACTGCACTTAATTTGTAGCTGATTTCTGGTTCTTTTCTGCTGTGGAAAAGAAACTCAGGAAAACCGAAGGTTACTTAAGAGTCATATAAGAAACAGGGTATCTAGCTGTCACCAAACAGGACTTAGTAGAGACGTATTTCAATTCCTTCCTATACAGTCTTTTATTGTATGGCTGTTTTACTTTCTGAACTTGATTCCTTCTCTAATTTTTTTCTGCTTCATATCTTTAATGCATTTTTCCTACTTGTTCATTTTTGCAACTAGATATCACAGTTCAGTGACTGAGCTGTTCAAAATATTTCAGATCCATCCAAGTTCAGGTCAAATTGACCATCTCAAGGAGAATAGTCTAATATAGCTTAGTCCTGCCTCAGCTTTGAACTCAGCTGAGGGAAAGCAAACAAAGTTTTATAACCCATTCTGCTCACTCGAAGCAACACTGTCTGGCTGAAAACAAGAGCATTTTCTTTAAAAGTTCTAAAACCTCAAGCTGGATTTGCTGGACATTCTGTATTAAAGTTTTGGTATGTATAATCATAAAACTTCCCATATTTTTCTTTATAGAGCCATACTATTTTGCTATATGATCCAGTGTTCTATACATACATATACAGTGGTGTGTGTTCATTCTGACAGGTTTGAAAGCATTTTCAAAAGAAGAAATGGTTGGTTATGCAAATTTCCATATTTTTCGATACCTCATCTACTTATTTCCCATAAGTACATTCTGTCTCTTATTGAAGACCACACATGAAAAATATCACACTCGATACTTCTGTTTCTCAAAACTGAGATACACAAGGGTTTGGGTTTTCAAAATCAAATGTGAAAGGGGATTATAGCTATAACCATGGAATTGCTACTGCAGCATCATAAAACAACATAAAAGACTCTCAAACTTTCAGCACTTGAAAAGAATCCCTTATTTTAAAAAATAATTTCCATATGTTAATCAGATGTTCACACTACATATATTGATGTTAAATACACCCAGAGACAGATACTATTATACCCAACCACGACCAAGTGGCGTCAACTTTCTGGAAAAAAACTGAGAGGATACAAATGTGCCATCATTGTGTATATGCTAAATGGAGCTTTGCCTTGTTAAACTGGCTTGGAACAGTTACAGTGCTAAGTGAGAGCCACATAAAAAAGATGCATACGAGCACAAATAACTAGAACAGAACTAAACCTGGTTTAAGGACCTTCAGAGTTTTTTCAAAATCTCGCAGGATGTCAATGTACTGGAAAGTTTCAGGCAAGGCAATGGGAAAGTAAAGGACATCAAAACAAAATAAAGAACAGTATACACAATTCCTTCTATCCTGTGACACTTCAAACTTTGTATTATTTCATACACATCTTTCTGGAAGTCCACCTCTCTATGCATTTAAGAATTTTCACAGGATAGTGAAAATCAGCTGCCATGCACACAACAAACAAAATCTATAAGATCATTGTTATTCCTGTGTAGAACAGATTAGTAAAGATCCTTTGGCTAGTCATTCAATAGGCTCTTTTTTCTTGAATATCGCAAACTGGATTATTGAACTTTTTTATTGATAATCCTGACACTGCTTCTGGACATGGATTTTTTAGAGTGAAGATTTTCATATCAGAATTCTGTGCTGAAGCTACCCACCAGTTTCAGCTTATCCTTTTCATAGCTCCTATTTTGTTGGTGCGTTAATTTAAAATTCACATTTCAAGAGGCACGTAGTCAAGGCCTGCTGATAGATGTTTTGTACACTTTCAAGTACTATAAACGAGTAGAATTTTCTTCAAATCAGTAGACCATTCTTCAAGCAGAAGAAGATATTCACAGGCATGGGCAAAACAAGAAACCCTTGCATCCTTACCTCACCATCCTTGATACAGAGGATTGTAAGAAATGTGAAACTATAACAAAAAGCCTTAATATTTTCTAGTTTTTAGTAGTCTTTAGTACTGTAACTTGTATTTCTGCATGCATAGTGATCTAACGATGTAACTGTTACACTAATCCCTGTTTTCTCATTAAGGAATGTAGTGGAAGGACATGGGCACAAGCTATCACTTCGTCGTTAGACAAAATAATTAAGTGAAACAAAAGTGTTCTTGGTTCTCAGCAAATAATTGGTATAATTGTGGGATAAAAGAGACTCCTAAATAATTCTACTCCAGATAGCTTGGCCTTGGGAGGGCAAATGCACCAAGCTACAGAGATAAGGAGGCACCAAGAGAGGAACAAGACTGGAGCAAAACACCCTGAAGGACATGATGTACGTGATCCTAGAACTGAGTTTGCGCAGAAACAAATGTCAATCAGTGAACAGCGTGATGAAGAGGATGGGCCTTCATCTTGGGACCCCTGAAGACCACCCAAAGATGCTAACAGACATGCGTGACAGATATTTACATATGCTAATTATTTCCTAGAAATATAATAAATATTTACATGTGTGATTGTATTTAACCTGAAGCAACAGGGTATCTGGTGCACATGTTTGGAGGAGAAATCCCCCGTGTGCCCGGCGCCGCAATAAAGAATACCTGCTTAACGGTATTCATTGTACTGTTAGGTTTTTTCCTACCGGATCTTCGAATCATCCTCTCCTGACCACTTTTGACTAATAGATGGATTAGGATCCTCTCATTGTCCTTTTGCTTGGCTTGATTTCTCCACAACATTTTTTCTTCAGTTTCATTTTGCTCTGAAGTTGGTGGAGTCCCTTTGATTTACAATTCTAAGTGGCTTTCTTCTTCTTCTTCCTGACTCCAAAGTCCTTTCATGTGTGACTAACTTGGTCAATATGTTTTCAAAGTGCTTTGCTTTCCTGCTGAGAAGAATGTAATTGGGACAAACCTTACCCTTCTGAAGACAACTTAAAGAAAAATTAGTTTCTTGAGGTACTCCTCTGTTTGACATATGCCCACTGTACACATACATACTAAAATTTCTTAGTGTTAAATGTACAGACACAGAGTGCACTCTTCACCTATCATTGTTACATAAGCAGCTTGGTGAGCAAACACAGCAGCCACTGTAGTAGTCATGTCTCAGTCTCAATGGTGTGCACGGATTCCCGAGGCTCAAGTATCATGTGCCACAAATATGAACCTACTATTGCAGTCTTTGTCTATTCCTTTGTTCTTTGTTTGAATAAGGAAAAGGATAACATTGTTTCATGCTCTCCCTGAGTCAATATTACATGCTTAAAGCAGTACTTCAAATAGTAGTTTCTTCAGCTTTTCCTCACAGTTGTCAGACAGGACTCATACCATCGAGAAGAACCTGGTGAAGGAGAGGGATTCAGTACTGAGCAGAGCACTGCTTCCTAACACAGTGGGTGGTATGCAGGAATTGAAAACTGAACTTGCTTAAGGGTTGGAGTTAGTCTGGCTAAGCATGAAATCCACTGACAGCAAAATGATGGTGTTATACTAAGGAATAAAAAGAGGAATCAAAATGTGAAATGATAATTGAAATTAATAAAGCCCTACCCCTATTATGGTTAAAGTTTAAAATTAACTATGCTAGGTTTAGAGAAACTAAGAAACAGGATTTTGAATAATGTCTAATTGTTTCATAAGAAGGATGTACCTGTCCAAATTAGAATAAGTGAGTGATGAATCGTAAGAATATCTAACAAGCTATGAAAAGCTCCAGGGATCGCCAAAAGAAACAGGTAAGTAGGGGAAAGATAATTCTGGCAGGGGGAGATTGTGACCACTGACTCATGGACCACCTACCCCAGTTATATCCCAGACTCGAAAGATGAAGAAACAGAGCATACGTACTAGTTTACATGCTGGACAAAGAGACTTTAACCAATCATTTAATCGAATAGCAATGCATATGTATTAGGAAGATGACTATGGTAGTGTTAAATGTATAAATGACTGTCGATCTGTGAACAAGATGTGCTATGGGACAGACACCCATATTTGTACAAATACATAATAAAATACCTCTGCCTTGTGTGTATATTGGTGTACTGCACACCAGGTAAACGAACCCTGATTTTTGGGACATCAGCGGTGCAAGATCTTTTTCAATCAGCACTAGGAACTAAGCACCTAATTTTGGGAAAGTGATGTGTGCTTTCTTGGACCTGAAATGTTTTGAAGTTGTTGTATGCAAGTTCACGGGTCAGATTTATCGTAACTGGCTTGCTGGGAATTTCCCCTCTCTAAAGTCTGACTGGGCTGCCACCATGCTCCAGCTCTACCCAGCTGTCAGAATATCTCTTTGTGACTATGGGGTGATATCAGTGTGAAAATAACTGTGAAATGGAAAAGACCAGTAACCAAGCCTTTTCAGGCAGCTTGCCTAGTCCAAAACAAGAGACAGTGATTAAAAAGGTTGCTATGAACAGCAAGAACACCACACACCGAAACTAATTGTTTGCACTTTGATCCAGAGCATTACAGAGCAAATGCAGGACTTAGGCTGTAGCTTCATGTTGTCTCTAGGAAACCTTTCATAAAGTTAATGGATACCGCTGTAACACTTCAAGATCTTCTGAGTTTAGCAGGAAGGCTGAGGCTATTGCATTCAGCTTGGGTTCAGATTTTTAGAACAATTCACTTATTCCCGAATCAGTTTTGCTGGACAATAACATAAGCAGAAAGTAAGAAACAGCTTCTGGAGCTAACATCCAGATAGGCACTGCAATACAGTTTAAAAATACAAAGAAGCATGAGTGCCAAACCCCAGGACTTCAGGGACAAACCAGGAGAGAAGCTCTGTGCTGTACCTAAGTGTTTTTCTCTCATGAAGTATGAACTACAAATTCATGTTCTGAACACAGACATATTTATCATAAGCAATAACACCAACACCCTGAGCGAATCTTGGCCTCTATGAATTCCTTTTTCACTAGCAAGTTATCAACTTTCACTCTCTTTAGCAAGAAAAATCCACTTGCAGAAAATGTGTTTAATTATGAAGCCAAATTTTTGTGGAGTGACATTGCCTTTTTTTTTTCCCCTTTAATTTCAGCTGGTCTAAAATGCAATATTGCTTCTTAAAAAAACTTGCCTCACAACTGAAAAGGTATATCAAGCAGGCATATTTCCTCAGATCTTCACCGTTGTAGTGACTTTACTAATATAGGGTGATTGTTTATTGTAATGGTGCTTTTAATGGCACAGAGAAATTTCAGTCCACTGGACTTAATATGGTTAGGGATAGTACTGGAAATGGAGAAAAAGAGAAAGATTTACCTCATGACCATCCCCATCCCCAACACACACAATTTATCAGTTCTTAAATCTAAATCTCTTTGTAAGTCTGGCTTTAGGGCTTGTTGCTGTAGGGATTCTGTTTTCTTAGCAACATTTCTGATCCTTATCAGCATTCAACATTTCTTAGTAAAAGGCATTTCTCTTGAATGGCCCATGCAGCTTCACAGCTGCTTGTCAACCTGACAATCCATAGAAATACGGAATGTTCTCTCTTTTCTCTCCTTTATGCTTACAGTGCTGAATGGAGAAATAAAGCTCTTTGCCAGTAAAGATACAGTGGAACATACACATCACCTTGTCCCACGAATATATCAAAGCCACATATATTTTTTCTCGATGAAACCCCAAAGGTCTTCATTTTAAACCAACTAATCCAGTCTTAATTTATGAATTAGCAATAATGTTTTTAAAAAGCTCAGTTCAGAATTTAATATTATTCACTTAAGGTGGATCTGAGAGAATGAAGAAGCAGAAGGACAACGGGTAGGGGAAATACCATTCACTGGACTGAGCCAGGGTGGCAAAAGAAGTAGGGTGAGAACAGCAGTAGTGGAAATGGTGACTAAATGATAAAATTTAACTTGAAAACCCTCTCTCTAACACCTCTTATTATTGTATTCAGTTTTACAAATAAAATAGATTGTGCAGTCAGAGAATCCCTATCTGATCGGATACATCTACCAACAAAATAACCATAGACTAAGCAAATTGACAGCTGTTATTATGGTTGCTGGAACTTGTGAGATATTTTGCCTTGTGGGGTAAGGTATTTTCATAGCACATAAAGTGAAATTACACACACAAAAGAGAAACTGAGTTTAAATTGACATTACACAGAATCACAGAATCACAGAATAGTAGGGGTTGGAAGGGACCTCTGTGGGTCATCTAGTCCAACCCCCCCGCCGAAGCAGGGTCACCTACAGCAGGCTGCACAGGACCACGTCCAGGCGGGTCTTGAATATCTCCAGAGAAGGAGACTCCACAACCTCCCTGGGCAGCCTGTTCCAGTGCTCCGTCACCCTCAGAGAGAAGAAGTTCCTCCTCATGTTCAGACGGAACTTCCTGTGCCTCAGTTTGTGTCCATTACCCCTTGTCCTGTCACTGGGCACCACTGAAAAGAGCTTGGCCCCATCCTCCTGACACCCACCCTTCAGATATTTGTAGGCATTTATAAGGTCCCCTCGCAGCCTTCTCTTCTTCAGGCTGAACAAGCCCAGTTCCCTCAACCTCTCCTCGTAGTGGAGATGCTCCAGTCCCCTCACCATCCTTGTAGCCCTCCGCTGGACTCTCTCCAGTAGCTCTTCATCTTTCTAGAACTGGGGAGCCCAGAACTGGACAGAGTACTCCAGATGAGGCCTCACTAGGGCAGTGTAGAGGGGAAGGAGAACCTCCCTTGTCCTGCTGGCCACACTCTTCTTGATGCACCCCAGGATCCCATTGGCCTTCTTGGCAGCCAGGGCACACTGCTGGCTCATAGTTAACCTGTCGTCCACCAGGACACCCAGGTCCCTCTCCGCAGAGCTGCTCTCCAGCAGGTCCACCCCAAGCCTGTACTGGTGCATGAGGTTGTTCCTCCCCAGGTGCAGGACCCTGCACTTGCCCTTGTTGAACCTCATCAGGTTCCTCTCTGCCCAGCTCTCCAGCCTATCCAGGTCACGCTGAATGGCAGCACAGCCTTCCGGTGTATCTACCACACCTCCCAGTTTGGTGTCGTCAGCAAACTTGCTGAGGGTACATTCTAACTCTTCATCCAGGTCATTGATGAAGAAGTTAAACAAGACTGGGCCCAGTACTGACCCCTGAGGGACACCACTTGTCACCAGCCTCCAACTAGACTCAGCGCCGCTGATGACAACCCTCTGAGTTCTGCCATTCAGCCAGTTCTCAATTCACTTCACCGACCACTCATCCAGCCCACACTTCCTCAGCTTCCCCAGGAGGATATCATGGGAGACTGTGTCGAAAGCCTTGCTGAAGTCGAGGTATATTACAATAAATGTCCATATTTCTAAGGAAAATTAATAGCACAATTTTGCTTTAAATACTTATTTGTGTTTTGTTCATTGACAATTTCACTATGGATTTATCTGTAAGAATTAGGAATATTTACTGGGATTGCATAATCATTTAAAACTGTCCTTAACAATAGTGAATTGTGTCCTAGTGACTGAATTCAAAGAGCTCATCCCGCTAATGTAAATCAAATTCCATGCAGTGAATCTTACCATGTACTTAAAAGGCATCACGGACATAACCTCTTCTAAAATGTCTTTACATCTGCACAGTCTCAGTCTTCTCTTGGTATTCCTCCTCTTTTCTTTTTTGCTTTCTGCATTTTTTTCTTTTTGGCTTTCTGCATTTTTTTCTTTTTGGCTTTAGTTTTTTATCATCTGGGATTCTGTTCCTCCTTCAGCATACAAAATCTAAGGACACTTGATATTCTTCCCTAAAGCCAGCAACAGATGAAGGCAGCTGCAGATAAAAAGTCTTGCTGAAACATCAGCTGTAGCCAGCAGTTCCAGCTTGTTGGAATGCCACCATCTATATGCTTGAGAGACTTTCTGGAACTATACAACACTGTAGATGACTACTAGGGGAGTCATAACACAAGACATGCAGATGTTCCTGCTTACTCCACCCAGTCCCAGTTTATTTATTACGCTGAATTATCTTAGCTTCTTAAGGAAGCCAGAAATTATAATAAGCATGAAAATGCCATGGATCACTAGTTCATAACACGTACTTCTCTCTCTGACCAAAAATCCTGATGCCAGAATAACAAAAGAACCACTGAGGTCTTACTTCAACATCTCAAAGAAAGAATATACCTGGGACTTTCCGTCCCTCAGAAAAAGTGTTTATATTAAACAAGAGTTAAAAAACAAGAACAACAGTGAATCACGAGTAAGAAGCTGTTCACTGAAGTTATAGAAGACCTGAAAGGCCTGTAGAAGGTTTCACTGATTACAGAAGCCCTCTTTTTTTAAGTCTGCTAGCACAGCTGAACTGGAATATACTGACGGGGTAAAACAGGTAAGGTGAATGCATAGGGATGCTAGATTTTAAATATTAAAATAGGAATGCTGGAGCCATCTCTCCCTCCCTCTTGCTGTGGCACTGTGAATACTTATGTTCTCAGAGCTGCAGCCTGGGAAGAACAGATCAGAGCCAAACAAGAAAAATATGGAAAAAATTATCTCCTGTGTGCTTTTTATACAGGACATAGAGTTTGAAGGCACAACAGAGGAAATCCCATGTTATAAGGGAGGTCTGGAAAGCCTGTGTCTGTGTGAAGTTTGCCTTCTTGCAGTTCCCCAAATTAGATGATGAACAAAGCTGTAGACCGGCAGTTCCCAGCTCCAGCAAAAGTGGGTGGAGTGTAAAGCTGTTCAGGTCTATCAGGCTCCTCGACCTGACATTGCGCACTGGTCACCAGGAGGGCAGAAAATGGTTTATTGCACCATCATGTCAGCAAGAGGCCCAAAAGCTTTCCCTCTTAGCATTGCTAAAACACTTGGGACTACTCATGGTAACAGGATCTCAGGAGTACACAAGCAAAATGCAAAGGAGGTGAGACATCCAAAAGAGTCCTCATTTCAGCACAAGACTGACCCACTGACCTTCCAGGTATTAAAATACATCCTTTTCCCTTTCAAACATTCCCTGCTTCAGAAGGTAATCCATATTGGGCTCTAGATGCAAAAAAAATCACAAGTATCTGAAAAGCCAGGAAATGACTACCGAGAGTCAAAACTGCATTTTGAAACTTGTTAATCAAGTGCTGCCTCATCTACTTTAACTTCATGGATACCACACTGTGACCTTAAAGTACATGAGAAGTTCAGACTGACAGACACCACTATGGCATTCTAAAAGGACTCAGTGGCCAGAGTGTGTTCTCCCCAGCGCCTCTGCCACGGTCACCTGAAAGCTGTTCCAGAGACCCTCTGGGGACCCTCTGTAGTTGTGCCTGCCTTTCTAAAAATGTCTGCAGAGACTTCTTCTCTCTCTCCTTTTTTCACACAGCAGGCGAGTGGCAATTAGGAAGCCCAAGTGCAATATCCTCCTGTCATGCAGGCAAGCAAACCCACATCTCCCAGGAAGTGCTTTAACCACAAGACTATATTCAAGCAGGCCATAAAAAATGCACCAAGGTGGAGTGGGAGGGGTAACAGGGAGCAGGACTTAGTGCCCAGCAGCTGCTGTTGCCTAGGGGACTTTCCTAGGGGGACAGCCCAGGTCTAACACTTTGTGGAGAGAGCTGCATACACCAGGTTACATCCAGGTTAGAGATTTATCTGACAAAAAGAGAAAGATATTCCAGTTATCTTTTAGCAGAGCTTGATCCTTTTGGAAAGCAGTTATGAATACTTACATTTAGGACAAGGATTCAGCAGCAGATATTAAGTGCCTACAAGTACTTCTTTACAGCATGAAGGCACATAAAAGGGCAAGGTCCCAGACAGATATGGCTAGCCTTAGACAGCTACGTTATACACTTCAAGCATGATGGATTATCTTCTTTGTGCCAGGCCTACCTCCTACATTAAATCTAGCCTGGTGTTTACTGTGCACAGGAGGTCAAGTGTTTGTAAGCAGACCCATTATAAACTGCTGAATACATTACAGCTGACAAATTAGCTGTCTAACCCACTGTCATCCTTATTGCAACATTACCAAAATTCACTTAGATATTTTTGAACTGTCCCTTTATTAGAACATTATCTGGTATGAAGAATGTGGGAATGTTAGCAATCAAGACATCTGCCACTGTAAAACTAAGAATACTAAATTGTCTGTGTTCTTCTGCATAAAGTAAGCTTACTCAGGTCTGCTCCCACCAAACAAGGGGGGTCATGCCATGACTTCAAAGTGAGATCTGGGCTCAAATGTTTAGTATAGGAACTGGATCAACTGTTTGACATCCCAAAAGACCACAGAAGACATAAGTGTCTGATAGACAGACTGGTTTAAAATAGACTAGTCTTAATAAAAATATTTACATTGACAAGCCCATGGATTCACCTTTGCAACCTCACTAAATTTGGAGAAGGAAAAGACACGAAACAGAATATAGCAATAAAATGCATGCTCTTATGATTATCTTTCTAGATAAATCAAGAAGTCAAAACTAAAAAAAAAACCCACCAAACCTAAAAATTGTGAACTGGCAGTTTGGTTGTACACAATAACCAAATGAAATAAAGTACAGCAATAGCAAGCTTTGAGGATGCTTTGTAATAATTAAAACAAATGTTAAACCTATTTTAGATTGCTGACACACACATGTCCTTACACTACACAGGCAGTAACTGAATAGTTCAGAAGAGTCTGGTGTGGGGAAGATTGACTCTAGCACAAGATCATGGATGGAAATGTATAAAGTATTGCTGACAGTCTTTATAGCACCAGTGCCAGCACACTTGGCTGACTGGTGTTCCCTCATGACCTATGGTTACCAGATGTGCAACAGTTGTCTCATGCTAACCTTCCATCTCTGCTTTTTGAATTGTTATTAATGATAAATTTATGTTTAAAAGGTACCTGACAGTGTAGGAAACAGACAGATTTGTCTTTCAGGATCAGCTAACCACGTGCAGGTATCTCTGCCAAGTGCCTTCTCCCTTTCACAAAAAATACATCTTATTCATTCCTAGCACAGGAATCTTTTCATGTTTTCTGGTCTTTAAATACAAATTAATTTTTCCTTTTTCTATTACTTGCTTACTTCCCTGCTATTTTTCTTCCACTGCCATCTACAATGGTAATCTTCTCTCTCTAACTAAACCACTTCCATCCCAGCCCAGGGCCAAATGCTGGAGTAAAAGTAACTCTTAGGCAAAGTCCCTTTTGTCACACAGGCAACAATGTCCATTAACTCTCTTTCCAAGTGGTATGAAAATGCCTCTTGTGTACTGACTTAGCATTCAGTGTAGCCAGCTGTTGGACAGACCTGAATCTAAGCGTAAGTTTCACTGAATTCTCTCCTTGGGTTTTGGTAATACCATACCAAAATCTGAGAATCTTCAGTTTCTTTTCTTGCCTTAACTCCTTCACAGTTCAGCACAAAGGTGGTCTCAGTCACTAATAGGAACCACACGACCTTCCCCTTTCACTGGTCTCTTATTGGATTTCTCTTTTTCGGTAAGTTCTCCATAAAAATGACTGGAAAGACTATTCATAAAAGTCATCTAATATTAAATACCTAGCCCATAGATGCAGGCTGCTGCAGGCTGTGATCTAACAAAATTCACATCATTTTGCAAGACTCACTCAAGGCCTCATCTTGAAGAAACTTTCCTTGGTAGGTGGATATGTTTTTTCTTGTGGTTTGGAAAGAAAGACATTGAGCTCCAGCTGGATATGGGCATTCTTTTCATCTTCTCATTTGGATAGCTTTTACAGTCCAGTACAATGTGGTAGTTACTTTTTACATTTTAGTACAATGAATGCAGAAGCGCCTGAGGATCTCTTTCTTGCAAATTTTTTCCCTTTCCATGAACATCTGTACCTGCATACTCAGTAATGACACTATGTTTCCACAGCCAGAATACAAATACATTCCAAAAAACATAACTGAAAACACTGGAAAAAGATTTTCTGAGTAAAGCTGTAATTTATGTAAATGAAACTTAAGAAGTAATTTTCCCTTCCCCTACTGATTAGTGTTTTTCTCTTGAAGCCTTCTAGCTTTGGGGCTTACATTCTGGTGTCAACATTCTGGGCTCTGAAAACAGCTGAATGGTTTCAGAGCTTCAGTCAGGAAAAAAACAAACCCAAATGTCAACCTCACGCTTATTAAAACAATGAAATCAATGATAATGCAGAAATAAACTATTTACAGATTGTTTGCTGTGTTACATTACTAGTCTTAAACATAAGCCTTTAATGAAGAAATGCCACATTAATAGGGAATCAGAAGCCACTGAGGGATCAAAATGATGCAAGTACTCCTGACATGGTCAAATCTTCTGTTAGAAAAGCAGCCAGTTTTCCCCAGTAGCTTCAGTCTTGCAACCCTCCCCTTCACAACCCATCACAGGTTCCGTGAGAAGTATATACAACTAGCCACATAGTCACGGCAGTGGAGAGACTGTGAAAGCTGAAGGAAGAATTCAGTCTGTTGGGTGGGTTAAGTAGATGTCATGAAAAACTCACACAAAGGCTGTGGTTTTAGATGCCAAAAATGTGTTATTCTATGAATAACAAATCAGAGAATGCACAAAAGGAGAAGTAATTCTTGAGTTCATCCTGAGATACATGTGACTTGGTCTAATATGTAGTTATTAAACTACACTAGAAACTTTACTACTGGAAATTTATTAGGAATAGCCAAAAGGTATGGAGACATATGACAACAGAGGCTTTGAATAAACATTCTACCAAACCACATAACCTCAAAAGGAATGATATAACAACATCAAGATTAAACATTAAAGGAGGCTAATACAATGGTCATCTGACAGAAATGGAAGCCATGTTGAACTAGAATAAACAGAAATTTGCCTTAGCTCTGGCAAGTTAGATCTAAAACCATAACTATGAAAAAAAGTATTTAAAGGAAGAAAAGTATGGACTCTAGTAACAAGACTTTATATCTTCATTCTCCTTTGATCCACATGCTAGCTGGTGAATTTTCATTTTCTAATAGTTTTAAGTGTCGGGGTCGATGTAGCTTGAGAGTTAGCATGACTAGGCCGCTTAAGCAAAACAGTTCACATAACTAAACAGGCTGCTGGAAAGGATAGCTAAGAATAACAATTGAGAAAGTTCTGATAGTGCACAGGATGTGGTTAGCAAAAACAAGATGTGTTCAAGGACGTGCAGGCAGTCTGTTGCTATTAGCATTAGTGCATAGTTACCAATCATAAGGGAATATGGGGTGCATGAACAGCGCGTGATTTATGTCTGTAGCCTATCCGAATAAGCGTGATCACGTGTGCAGATATGAAAAATGTATATAATCACACAAGCAGACCAATAAATGGAATCGACTGTGCATTGCGTCAAGAGAGTCATTCCTGTCCCTGCATGGATGCTGAAACTCGGCATTGTGGTGACCCCGACGTGATATCGCAGTCGAAGTAGGCAAGGGACTGCTGGCCGGCGAGGTAAGCCGGGCTGCCCGAGAGAGGCAGGAGTGGATCCACGGCACGCCGGGGGGGCATGAACATCGGCAGTATGGGTTCCACTGTATCATTGTTGGAAAAGGCGGCGCAGAAAAGCCTGCCGGAATTGACGGATCGAGCCAACGTGAACTTAACTGAAGGAGAGATATCGGGTCTATTATTGTGGTACTGCAGATGAAAGCTGATAGCAACGACAGATTGGTTGTTCGACTTGGATGTGTGACAGAGAATCAGGGACTCTGTGCAGGTCGGCAACAAAGAGGAGCGACAGTTAGCTCCTGTTTTTTGAGCTGTCAAAAGCATGATCAGCTGAAAGGAACGAAAGCTCAATTGAAAGATTTTACAGAGAATTTTGAAAGAACAAAGTCTTGCAGTTTAAAAACCTTGAGGAAATCATTACTTGGAAATCAGTGCATACAACTTTAAATGCTCTAAAACTCGTAGAAACTATCTTAGAAGTGACTGCTACTCCTCCACCGTTATCTCCAAAGCAAGGACAGAGCTGCAGTCTTTTGAAATTTAACCCTACATACGACGAAATTCCTAACCCAACACGAGAAATGCGGGAGGTAAATCTGCCAGAACCTGACGATCCTTTAAATCCAGAGAAATGGGAAGTGGGGTGCAAAATCCGGCACCCCGAAAGTGTACAACAGGGTCTCTCTACAGCAATTGGCGTACCTGACCTGAGATCAAAGCAGGGTGAATTCCAGCATAAAACTGCACAGTCCATCAGACATAGCACAGCCCGCAGTGCCAGCAACCACCACACCAGAAGGGTCAGCGAACCTTACAGCTGGTGGGGCATACGGCCCCCCCCGGGCAACCAGCGGTGCGGCGCGGCCCGGCCCCCCCTGGCCCCCCCCCCCCATCCCAGCGTGCCGGCCCATCCCGGCCAGCCCAGAAGCAACGTGGCAAGAACCATCTTCCTGACATTCAAGGACTTAGTTAGAAAAAGTGTGTATAATTCAATTACTGCAGTAGAATTCCTTGTATCCTTATCGCTGCAAACTGTTCTAGCTGACTATGATATTAATGTATGCTAATGAGTTCTCGAGAGTGCCCGCTTTCTGGGGCTCTGGAGTTAGGTTTTGGAGAGTGAATTGTTTTGCTGCTTTCTG
The DNA here is from genome assembly GCF_030867145.1 of Opisthocomus hoazin. Taxonomy (NCBI): domain Eukaryota; kingdom Metazoa; phylum Chordata; class Aves; order Opisthocomiformes; family Opisthocomidae; genus Opisthocomus; species Opisthocomus hoazin. Next base: position 39,836,020 of record NC_134416.1, read on the forward strand.
GTAATTGGTTTTGGGTATCCAGGTAGGACACTTCTCTTGAACATCAATGGTCCGAGGGATTGCAGGAACTCCAGCCGGCACCGAGGGATTCTCGGGGAGAACCTCTGATCCCTGGACCAAAAAGTTCTGAGCACGAACCATTAATAAGACAGTAATTAATAAGACATTAATAATACTTCCAGTATTGTTTCTTGTTGCCTGCCTGTTAGTTGCCTGCTAGTCACAGTGAAAGCTTCACAGCATTGGGCTATATCCCTGGGGAGAAGTGAAAGTGCCCTTCCTAAAACAGAATTGAAAAGAGAGTACTCTTCCTGAAGCTGAGGCTTGGGAATGTGTCTGTTAAATGTTGAATGTTATTGTAAGTCCTTGTCTGTTTATAAGTCTTTGCATTGAAAAAAAAAAAAAAAAAAAATCATAAGTCTTTGCAACATTTGGATTAATGTTGAAAACTTGGTGTGTTTGTGCATGTGCAGTCGTGACTATAAATATGTGATTTTATGTGTTTGTTGTCATAGTGTTTGTATTTCTGTGTTCTGATGGATTTATTTGGTTTCTGTGATCTAACGGATTTGTCTGGACTAAGTAACTGCCTTTGCGTCTTTGGTTTGGTGAGTTCCGCAGGTATTGTATATAGTTAATGAGTTATACCCTTAGATACATTGATTTTAGCTTAGGTGATTAATATGAATACAGGTTATGGTATGCACTTCACATCTATATATCTTTTTATTAGCATTTGTGTTCTTCTGTTTGTTTTGAATGTTGCACTGTAGCGGGGCTGTTACTGGACCACAAAGCCAATAGTGATGCTTAGGTGTGTAAATGTAGCACTTGCTTTAAATTCATTAAATAAAAAAGGGGGAGGTGTAGAGGAAGCAGTGATTATATTGGTTCCGTGTATAATACGCATAATACAAAAGGCACTAGAGACAACTGTAAAAAAATTTTTGTGATGCAACTAACACCAATTGAGCAAATGTTTTTAAGGCAATGATAAGATAGCTTAGCTTTTTTTGAAAAGAAAAAGGGGCAGATATTGGGGTCGATGTAGCTTGAGAGTTAGCATGACTAGGCCGCTTAAGCAAAACAGTTCGCATAACTGAACAGGCTGCTGGAAAAGACAGCTAAAAATAACAATTGATAAAGTTCTGATAGTGCACACAATGTGGGTTAGCAAAAACAAGATGTGTTCAAGGATATGGAGGCGATCTGTTGCTATTAGTATTAGTGCATAGTTACCAATCATAAGGGAATATGGGGTGCATGAACAGCCTGTGATTTATGTCTGTAGCCTATCCGAATAAGCGTGATCATGTGTGCAGATATGAAAAATGTATATAATCACACAAGCAGACCAATAAATAGAATTGACTGTGCATTGCATCAGTGTGTGAGAGTCATTCCTGTCCCTGCATGGATGCTGAAACTCGGCGTTTGAGGTGCCTTGAAAACAGTCAAAAGCATAATATGAAACTAATACACAATTTGCATTGTTGTTCACTCTGTAATGAAACCTTCATATGGTACAAAAAAAATCAGATTATTTCAAAACTATCCCGACTGAAAGTCCTGCAAGAGGAGTTAACAATATCAGACTTGAAATGACAGATGAAAACCAGGGTCAATATATGCAAAGAAATACACGAGAAAAAACAAATTTAATCCTATCTACAAAATGATGTAGGTCTTCATCTACCTACAGCTATTGGATTACTGTATATAATCCTCTGAAAGTATCAACTGCATAGTGATGTCCACTCAAAAAGGCAAATAGACTAGGACAAAATTACTGCTGAAGGACTAAGGAACATAGCAGTAAGCATCTCTGTGCTCTTCATTAATCTTCAGTGCACACTCTCCTGAAAATCATGTGCAGTTCTGGTTGCCCTATATCAAAAAGGACACAGTAAAACTTAGAAGCGCAACAAAAATTATCAAAGTAGCCAATGGTTTCTGTATGAGGAAGGACTTTTCTCTTTGGAAAAGAGAAAACTAGCAGGGGGTATGATACAGGATCACACGAAAATTCGGTCTGGAAGAGATCTCAGGAGGTCTCTAGTCCAACCACCCATTCAAATAGGGTGACCTCTAGGGGTTATCCAGTTAGATTTTGAAAAACCTTCAAAGCTGGAAACTACACACCCTCTCTGGGCAGCATCTTACACCGCTTCACTGTCCTCATGGTTTAAAAGCTCTTCCTTATATCCCATCTGACAATTTCTCATTTCAACTTAAGTCCATTATCTCTTATCTTCTGCATTGTGAAGAGCCTAGCTCTATCTTCTTGATGACTTCCTCTTAGGTATTGGAAGGTTGCTGTTTGGGTCTACCTGAAACCTTGTCTTCAGTCCTGGGTCAGTAAAATGGTGACATTCATGCAGAAGACAGATAATGATTGCTCAGTGTTTCCCATAACACAAAAGTCAGCAAATAAAATTTTTACACAAAAAGCTTATAAAAAAGAATTAACCACTTTTCCCCCCAGAAAATATACAGTTGTAGATGATGTATAATTGTAGACAATTTCAGACTTTGTATAATTCATTGCCGTATGATTTTGTCTCCTAGAAACAGGCTTTCGAACCCACAATTCATGAAGAAGGTCTGTAGAATCTTTAAACATGTCTACGTAAATTTTATGCAACATGTAGTTTCGGAAATACCTTTTTCAAATACTGTTAGACTCTGGGAAGCTTTGCAAGAAGAAGTATTACCCTAAACTGTCCCATTCCTTGTACACTTTCTATTTGTCTTTCTTTGTTAAAAACAGGGTGGTAGTCTAACTCTGGACAGCAGGTCTCAGGATAGTCTATGCCTTTACACATAGCAGTCAGAGCTGACAGACTTTAGAAAAATTGGCATAGGCACATGGGCTGGGTGCACTCTCCACTTTATGCTGAGTCCCTTTCAATGCCTGTCGGTTATTCACTCTTCCTTCTACCGCAGCAGCTTCTGGCTACTGCCGGATTTTCCCTCAAATATACACTCTTGACCAGCTTAATGGGAAAATGGTAAACAACAACGGCTTGACTGTGTAAATAGAGAAATACATGTTTAAAGAACACATTACTGCATCAGATCAATCACAATGAAAATGCAGGGGTGAGCAGGAAATCAACTTATTTTATGAGTTTGTATTGTCGTCATGGATGCAGGGAAATACTCACATGTGTAAAGAGAGAGTGCTTCTCTGAAAGACATTGTATTTCCACATATAGTTGTATTTATTCGTTTGTCCTTAAGCCACCCACAGGAGCTTTTAAAAACAGAGATCTGTTTCCATTCATGTTTCAGTGTTGTCTGCAGACAGCAGTGGAGTTACACTTCATGACAGGCAAACTTCAAAAGGTTTGGAGGTTCAAAGCTTACATGCGCTTATCTGAATTTCTCAGGTCTGCAAATCTCATGGTATCAGCCTGCAGCTTGGTACTTCAAGCACTTCCTGGTGAAATCCCAGATGGAAACAGAGACATAGTTCGACTTCAGAGGGCCCAGGCCAAGATATGCTTTCAAACTCCTGATAGGTGTAAGAGGAGGCTGGAGTCACGGTGCATGTTGGCAAAACCCAAAGCCAGACACGCACAGACTTATTTGATTCTTTGTGAGGATGCCACGCTACAGAAACACAGAAACTCAATTTCCATGCATCAAAAAAGAATAATTTTATGGTTTTTTATGATTACAATCCACTCCAAAATTCAACAGTTTACACGGATAGTATTTGCAGTATTACTTTTTTTACACAAAGAACAATGAAATCAACCGGAATCTCACAAAACGGAATGCACTGTATCTCCCTTATGAGTGACCAGTATTCTTGTCTTCCCTTATGTCATGAGCTGCATTTTGCCAAAGATATCTCTGCTTTCTATCTGTCTGTTTATATCATGCTCCTCTATTCTTCATTTGTTCTCCCATATGCGCATACTTGTAACCTCCTAAACCACATCGCATTAGAGTAATGACCTGTTGAAATGCCACTGCTTTAGCTTCTGGTACCTCTCAAGAGCAGTACAAAACTCGCAGAAAAGAAAAACCAGTAAGGGTGATTATTTTGTCAAACATAATCATTTCCATACTGACAGCTCAGCAATGAAATATACCTGTCTTAATAAAGTGTTTTGCTTAAAGCCTCCTCTTTGCTGAATAACAGCATAGAAAGTTTGACTTACTAGTTCATGGTAATTTCTGACTTTTCTGTTTTATAATTTTAGCTTGCATAAATAACTTGCTGTAGCAACTAAGAAGATTATTTATGTATGAACTATTGCTAATTGAAAATTAGTTGCAACATATCATCTAACATGCCAGTTCCTTTAAGTGTATCTGATATTGTAAATGACATATAGCATTCAGACGAGGCTAGTCTCAGACTTCATGATCCTCCCTTTTACTTCAGATTATGGCAGTGGTGGAGCTGCACTTAAAGTGAGTCCTGGCCAGGTCAGCAATAGAAAGTATATTTCGGTGTCTATAATTCCCACAATATAGTTGTTTTGCATCTCATTCATGTCACTTTGACTATGTTAGAGATGATGTTACAGATTTTACTAGCGATTAAAATAACTTTACTGTAATGTAGATAAAGTAGATGCTTTTCTATTTAGTAACATTTTTACCTAATATTTTTCTGTAGATGCAATTCTCTTGTCACTAATCATAGTTCTAGTTGAAAGTATTCTATCTGTCATGCATTAAGTGCAACAGGAATTTCTCCCTAGTACCACATTTCTACCCACTTCACGGGCATCTGGTGGCAAAATACGAATTAAGCATAACATAATGACATTTCTGTGGAGGTAAGGTGAAAAGGTAATTTGTCTGAAATAGGGGACTAACATTTGGGTATATGGAGAAAATCAGGCTTTTGGAACACTTAGGCAGAAGCAATTTACTAAAACAACTTTAGTAAGACATTCTTGAAAGAAAATTTACATATATACTTGTAATAAAATGATACTAGCTCTTACGTTAATGGTACAAGTTGAAATATAATAAATAGAAAAATCAGAATTATGCAAGTAGACACCACTGAGACAGCCTATTTCAACAAGCCAAGCATGCTCAGGTGATTCAGTGTATTCTTCATACTTCCGAAAGAAGTATGGCTTTTAACTTCACAGATTTGCTTGGATCCATCTTAAACTGTGACTGCTTACCAGCAAATAAAATGACAGAAAGCACAACAGATTCAGTACACGTTTCATCTTAAACTCAGGGACCACAGCACAAAATGCATTAATCTAGCTCATTTTCCAAAGACTGTACATAATATGCAGTTCATCTGACTCTCAGTAAAACATGATTTTGAGAGTTTGGCAGCCTCAGAGTGTTCCTGGGAATAGTTTATCACTGGTGTTCTCCATTTCCTTTCTTGATCCTCTCCTTGAGAGTCAGCCAAGCAAATGTTGGATAAATATATCTGATAGTTTCTAAAAAGTCTCAGCAGCTAATCAGAAATAACTGGACCAGATCTTGCAGAAATAAAACCCAATGTCTGGCTTTTAATATGTGGTTCTTAAACATAGAACTTTATCTTTAACAAACAGACCAAGGGAATGTTTTTGTAGTTCATTTAGAGTACTCTGGAGTTTTTTATAAATATACATGCAATTAAGAAGCGTTATATTAGTTGCTTCCTCCCCATGCTAAATTTTAATGTCCTTATTCCATAAATGAGAGACAGGCTATAATTTATAATTTTTCAATTTTGAGCAACCTTAGGATGCCTTTTATTCTGAAAAGTAATGGAAATAGTAGGAAAAAAAACCCAGCTCCTATTCAATGCCTTAATAAACCCCAGATTTTGACCATGCAGATAATGAAACAGAAAGCATTCTTTCTTTTCATTACAAAATACATTAAAAATACAAATCGAGGTTGTATTCTGTGTTTTACTGACTATCATAATTTTTACCAATGTGAGCAGCATTCTCTAGATGGCAGGGACTTTTCAACACAGATGTACTCTTCTGAGCTGCAGTGGCTATCCTGGAAAGTAACGTATGTTACTGCTCCATTAAACAGTTACAGCAACACTGGAGGCACCAACACTTGATGTGCTTCTACCCTCAAGACCACCAAGAACAAAGAAAGAAATAAAAGGCATTTTCACAGAATCACAAATTGGTAGGGGTTGGAAGGGACTTCTGGAGGTCATCTAGTCCAACCCACTTGCTAAAGTAGGTTCACCTAGAAGCGGCTGCACAGGACTGCGGCGAGGCAAGTTTTGAATATCTTTAGAGAAGGAGACTCCACAACCCCTCTGGGCAGCCTGTTCCAGTGCTCTGTCACTCTCTTGTTCAGATGGACTTCTCATGCTTCGCTTTGTGTCTGTTGCCCTTTCTCCTGTCAATGGGCACCACTGAAAAGAGTCTGGCCCCTTCCTCTTGGCACTCATCCTTAAGATATTTATAGGCATTTATAAGACCCCCCCTCAGCCTTCTCTTCTTCAGGCTAAACAAGCCTAGCTACCTCAACCTTTCCTTGTAGGAGAGATGCTCCAGTCCCCTCATCATCCTCGTAGCCCTCCACTGGACTCTCTCCAGTAGCTCCTCATCTTTCTTGAACTTGGGAGCCACGAACTGGACGCAGTACTCCAGATGGGGCCTCACTAGAGCAGAGTAGAGGGGGAGGAGAACCTCCCTCGACCTGCTGGCCACACTCTTCTTGATGCACCCCAGGATACCATTGGCCTTCTTGGCAACCAGGGCATACTGCTGGCTCACGGTGAACTTGTCATCCACCAGCACTCCCAGGTCCCTCTCCACAGAGCTGCTCTCCAGCGTCAACCCTGAGCTTGTACTGGCTGACTTCTGAAGTGAATGGCCTGGACTTCTTTGGTTATAATCACTGACATAGTATTAAGATGTTCTTACCTCAGAGCCCTTTTCCTTGGTCACAATTTCAGTGACTAGTGTCTTTCCTCACTGGATAAAGCCACATACCCTCCAGAAGTGTTCCTTCAGGGGTCCTCTCCTTACAGCACTTGTCCTCTAGAGAAGAGAGAGGAACAAACAGTTGTATTTGTGTTCCTTCTAATAAAACATGTCTGAATGGACTCCATCTTTTTTTTCCCTTATTTACATGTGAGTAATACAAAAATCTAGCAGATTCATTATGCCTTTGTCCTTCATCTCTCTAGAAGCCAACTCAGAGAACTTGCAACTGTACTGCCAATTAAATTATCCTCTTCCTTGCAGTAGTAAAAGCCTGTCATTAGGTACTATCAATCTCAACACCTTAGAGTGGAGGGATCCTAGAAAAATTGTTCAAGTTTGTATTTCTATGACTTTTAGCTGGATGAGGTAGATTCTGCCTGGCAGTAACTCCCTACATAGGTGAGGCGTAGTCAAGTGTACAGTCACTGATCCTTTAGGATCTTGTGGCTAGTGCTAGTGGGTAATATAGCTGGTGGTTAAAACATGCAGTATTCTTGCACATTCCTTGTTCTGCTCCATTGTCAAAAGCTCTTGTCTGTCTCCCCTCTACCCTCCTCCTGTTACGTTATTTAACAAAAAATGGCCAGGTATTTTGAAATTTCACTTCCTGGACTGAAACTTGTTTACTAAAGCATATAATGAGCCCAATATGCTTTTCAAATATCCAAGTAACCAGAAAGCTCAACACAAAAAAAAGCACCAAAACCTCACTGCACGCCTCTCTGGATTTCCTTGAGATTACATTACACTCAAAGCCCTAGTACAATTGTGGGCACTACGATAAAATGGAAATTTACTGAAAATGACAACTAAATGTTAGGTATATCCCACCCTCTTGGCAACTGCTGTAATGTGATTTCTAAATATTTCATTACCCAGAGTCATTCACAGAGATTTCTGTGGGATCTAGTATGGGTCAGAGCAGAAGACCTTGTAAGTTACTACTATTAATGCTGACTGTCTAGTATTTCTTTCAGTATGTGCTTTTAGTATATGTGTCAATTAGATTAAGTTGCTTCTGTTTGGGCTTGACTCGAACAAGTGACATGAAAAAGTGAAGTTGCAGAGGTTTAATTGGAACAGACAGTAAAATAAAAGGAAGATAGAGCTAATCCCAGGCATAACAATGTATCATATTACATATTGCCTTGACTGTCCAATCAAGCCATGAATCATGAACAAGATTCGACTGACTTCCATTACCCAGACTAATTTTACCTTCAGTTGTATTCAGGGATTAATCAATTTTTCGATAGAACAACTTCCTGCTTGCTACCAGCCTTGAAATTGGTATTATCATACTTTAAAAAGTTTAATTCATATATGGAAAGCAAAGTCTCTTACAAGTAGTGCTGCACGCTTTCAAGATTTTATGGCAAGTTTCATAGCATTCCACTGTTTGCCTGAAATCCTTGCTCTGAGAGTCTTGTGGGGTCTTGTCTTTTTTTGAGTGAAGTTTTCAGTCTGTAATGATTGCACAGAAAAACTTCAAAATGTGACCTATTTTTACAAAACACAAAAACTCAAAAAAACCTCAACCCTAACAATACAAATATTTTTTAGATATGCAGTGCACGTGTCTTAAAAAAGATTTCATTGCTAAGTCAAATTCAGACCAGTCATTCTAAGTGTTTGACTTGGGCAATGATGCAAATATCTCAACAGTAAAGTCAATATTTTTGTCCACACTTGATCCTTTATTACATCATTCCATTGGCTTCATGCTATACAATATGCTGGTCTCATGCAGTGTCAGTTTGTTTGTATCAGCTAACTAGGTGTTCATTATATACTTGCTACCATGATATCATTCTGGATACCAATGCACCCAGTGGACTTTGCCATGCTTTTGGACTCCTTGCTTAGTTTTTCTAGTTCCTGTGCATTTCACTTCACAAAAGCATTTATATCAATAGACCAAATTAAATAGCGGTCTAAGCAAACCTAGGTCATCTTAGGATCAACAGAACAGTGGAATAGGACCTGTTTGCAGCAAGGCTTAATTTTTTCTAATGTGTTTATTCTATAGTGAAAACAATATTAATCATACTAACTAGGAGTACCAAAACTTTTGTCTTTGAAACTGCTTTAGTATCATTAATTGCAGGAATTAAAAATTAAGTGAATGTAATTTGTGATATATAATCTGCAACTAAAAATAGCATTTTACCACTTACAAATACATTCCACCACATAAGGTTTCTTGAAATAGAGAATTTTAGATGTTAAACTTTTTTTTCTGTAATAAAGACCATTGTAATGGAGATATGATCTTCATTACAATTACTGCTGCAGGGATTCCTGAAACAACTTACAAAAAATTCGCATGCAAAAGCAGTAGAAAAATAAATGTTATGATAAGTATTGTACTTACCTCAGACTGAAAATGTTCAGGTCATCTAAATACAAAGCCAGAATACACTGCTATTTAAAGTAATTAACAGTAATTTTAAAGTAAATATTTTAGATTGTCAAAATAGCCACAAGACTCAGGAGATTAATACTACGGCTTAGTGTAGGGAATGGATTCACTACATTAAAAAAATTATCCTTTTCATAAGCAAAGTAAATGTCACAAATGGCCTCCTATAATTTACTTGGTTTTATATCTTACTCTCTGTGGATGCTTAAGGCTGATTTTCAGCCTATCTCCTTTCATGACCCTCGAGACTCTTTATTTGCCTTCATGCAATAGAATCCCTCAACATCAGAATCATAGATTATCTCCTCTTCTCTTGTCAGTTCTTCATCAATACTGTTCTGTTACTTTATTGGAGTTTCAGCTACCACATTTGCTGCTACTTTACAAGTCACTCTCTGCACTATGCTTAATCCCATGTTTTCAGTTGTCTTGCTAACGTACCACCGTCATCTCAGAAAGCTGCTTGCTTTGCTCCTGTTTTCTGTCTACCACTTCCCATTTCTGCACCAAATACCGACGTTATCCATCTTGTTTTCAAAACTTGCTCCCTCATTATCAGTTCAATGCTTTCTCACTTTTCTCCCTCACATTCTCAACACTTTCCAGGACTTCCGATGCAGCGTTGTGCCACAATGCTTACCGCTGGGCCCCACTCGTCTGTCCCCTAATGTACTATTTTAAATGGCTGTCAAAGATTATTTATCTGCTTTTCTTCTTTCTCCCTGTCTCCCCTGATCCTTTGCAGCTTTTGAGGCATGTCTCCTTGTCTGTCTTCTTCCCCTTCCTCTTTACTCATTCGACATTCCTAAATGGAAACGGATCTTTACAAACTTTATCTCACAGAGTCCACTCCAATTTCCTTTATCATTGCACCTTATAGCTTGCTGCCCTCGTGGTAGTACCTAACCTACTCCAAAGTTGCTTTTCTCAGTAATTCTATTTCCCACCTTACAATTACCTTAACTCTATTTTGGTTATTCAGTTCGCGTAGTCTAATACTTTATTCTCTGAACTGATCAGGCATATCTTCATTTCAAATTGAGTGACCAAGTTGTGATCAACTATAAAAATAATAAGGCTATTGCTTCTGCCTTTCATGACCATGCAAGTGAAGAATCATCTCTAGTTCTAATACTTGTGCCCACAGCTTAAAAAATATCTAATATCCACTGATTTCTTGGCAGTTAAATTATGTTGTTAGCAGTCAAAAACAATTGTAAGATTGGTTGAAGAGAATGACCATTTTTAAGTGGTTTTATCCGTCCATGTCTAATAACATAGACAACACCACATGATTTGTATGTTGAAAGATTAGCTGAATTTTTAAGTGAAAATACTGCCATACTATATCCGAAAGACAAAATGTCGTATTAATATAGAGAATGTTGAACAGATGTGAACAATTTCTCAACGTAACTTTTAATTCCTCACATAGAAATTGACTGTTGCTAATGCTTGGCAATATTATCCTACCTCACAGTGTTCTATCACAACGCAACATAAACCACAATTTGGGACTATATTCCAGTGGTTTGCAATTCTACATTTATCATGAAGGTTGTGTTTTGCTGTTGCTTCAGGTTAGCCTGTTTCATCCCATTGTGCTCCGTGTCCATGAGGAGTATTCAGAAGTGAACAGGTTTGCCTCATCAGTGGAATGAAAACTCACTTTCTAATGACATTCCATCATGCTCCAATTTGCCTTTGTTTGAGAATATTGGAGACTTCTAGATGCATGTTAAAATGACACGAGATAAAATTTCAGCTGCAAGTAAACAGCAAAATTCAAGAAGGGTTATCTGACTGTTATTTAGAACTTTAGAGAAATAATAGTTTGTTAATGGGGAATATCTGTTATAGAACTAGTGAAGAGACGTGATCCTATTTTGTAAAAATGCACAAACTATAGCTGTCCAACAACTCCTCACCTGTAGTAAAGTAACTGTGCTGTGAAATTAACATCAGTCTTTATAAAAGTGTTTTGGGGGCATAATAATGGAAGGAATAGAAAAGAATCAGCCATGACAGATGTTTTATTGCAGGGTCTGTCTGTCTTCAGACAAGAAAAACATCAAGGCAAAGCAGACACAAAGAAGCATGGTGCCGAAGCTGCAAGAAACTGTTCAGATACAATAAATGCATAACTCACTGTCACGCCACAGAATTCAAGTGTATTGTTAAAACTCCTTCAATTTGGATAAATCTGTGTAACCATGTCAGTTAATTCACTGGATTCATTTCTCACTGAAGTACCAGTCAGTTTGAACAGATCTTACCTTTCTTTGTAAATAAAATAGAAACAGTAAATCTTTGAGACGCTTAGCAGCTCGGGAACAAAGAAAGTTACTCGCTTTATCTGATTTTAAGGAATTTGAACTGACCACCAAAAGCGAAGCCCAGAACCCACAAAAACTACCTGGCCTATTGCTTTTGAGAGCTACTCTTGCTCCTCAGAACTTATGGAGCTGAAAAAATGATATCTAAATGATGACTGACACTTAAAAATACTTCCCTCAAAACCACAGAGAACTACCAATCACCCTATCGTAGAATCATAGAATCAAAGGTTGGAAAAGACCTCTAAGATCATCGAGTCCAACCATCCACCCAGCATCACCACGGCTACTAAACTATATCCCAAAGTGCCACATCTACACATTTTTTGAACACCTCCAGGGATGGTGACTCCACCACCTCCCTGAGCAGCCTGTTCCAAGGCCTGATCACTCTTCCAGTAAAGAAATTTTTCCTAATATCTAATCTAAACCTCCCCTGATGCAACTTGAGGCCATTGCATCTCGTCCTATCGCTAGTTACCTGGGAGAAGAGACCAACGCCTGCCTCACTACAACCTCCTTTCAGCTAGTTATGGAGAGCAATAAGGTCCTCCCTCAGCCTCCTCTTCTCCACACTAAACAGCTCCATCTCCCTCAGCCGCTCCTCATAAGACTTGTTCTCCAGACCCCCCACCAACCTCATTGCCCTTCTCTGGACACTCTCCAGCACCTCAATGTCCTTCTTGTAGTGAGGGGCCCAAAACTGAATACAGTACTCCAGGTGTGGCCTCCCCAGTGCCGAGTACAGGGGCACGATCACCTCTCTACTCCTGCTGGCCACACTATTTCTATTCACTGGGCAGAAGCATTCCACACAGATTTATCCAGCTACACAGCCATCACTCAGCTTTTAACCTTCCTTCATATTGAAGGAGAAATGCTAAAAGATACTTTTTCAACTTCAATAGCTTGGATCTCTCACAGTCAAGGCTTAGACAAGATACTGTCCTGCTGGAATATACAGGCAAATTTTTTCTTGGCTTTGAACAAAAGAAGTTTGTAGGCTGATACTGTAAGATATCCTTGCAGGCTTTTTTCCAGTGAGTTTGCAATACTGTTGTCACACATGTTAAATCTTATCAACAAAATGGATTTGCACTCATCTGGATCAACTCAATTAGTAGCAGTCAAAGCATGTCTTCCATCAACTTACCCAGCATTTCTTGCTCCCCAAAATGTCTAGCAGCCCAGCAGACTCCCTGGGATCACATAATCAAACATGCCTACTTTCCATAGCAGATTTTGAATTTCAGAGTGTTCTTCGATAGCCCTCTCTGCTTACTGCTTCCCCTGTAACATCGACTGCTGGGTTCTGCTAGCATGTTTTTAGTAACAGCACAGTATTCCATATTCTGGAACAGAAATACCACATCAATACGATACAAGTCAAACTCCAATGGTTCATCAAGAGGCAATTTTGAGTTAAAAGGAGAGGCTTACTGGCCTTTTCCTCTCAGCCTACTTGGGTGGCATCTTACAAAGCCAAGGAGGCAGCCTGCTTTCCATTCAGGTAAAGAAATTCTCCTGTCTGCTTGAAAATTAAGAGATTCTTTGCAGTCTGGGCACCCAAGTGCATGACAGGATTATGACATACCCAACCACCCACATTGTCGCAGAGTGGCTTCATTTTTTAAAAAAGCCCACAAACACTAGGATGAATTTTAAGGTGGAGAATGCTCTTGAAGCACTGTGTTTAAGTGGAAATGCACAAGTGGTACTTCACACACAGACACACGTTACACCAAAAAAAGCAACAAAATAACAGCAGATGTATTTTTTTTTGGTCCTGTATAGTACAAATACTTCCAAAACAAACAACCAATAATTAGTCCTCTCCACTCAGCTTCTGAACGTGCTCTCCAGCAGGGATAAGAATATATAGTTAGGATCTCACAGTCTGCAAGAATTTACTGAGGGGGAGAGGGGAGTTCAGCCAGCAAAGTGGCCTGTTTTCTTCTCATGGTCTTTTTGCAAACTGATCTCTGTGAGCTCCCCATCCTCCCTTAAACACTGGTGAAAAATTGTGATGAAGTTACACACACATCTAAATCTACATATTTCTCTCTGTTTCTTAAAATGTTTAAAGGCTTGTTCTTGACAAGACCTGGGTCTCCAGGAAAGCAGAAACTCACTTAGAAACCTAGCTAGACTTGCTCCAAGACACAAAATTCTTGCTGTTCCTAAGAACCTGAGCTAGATGATGCAATTTCCCAACTATATGTATTTGAAAATATATTTGAGACGTAGTCTGGGAAAGGAATACTACATGTGCCAAGGTGTCATACAGCCAGGGCAGAAGGCAAGGTGTGAGAGCAGGCAAAATCTTCCCTTCTCCTCCCTCTTCCCTCTCTGCTCCCACTTTACACAGACCCTTCTCAGAGAAAGGTGGAGGCTGATGAAGGTAGGGAAGCAGAAAAATTACCAGTTTCTTTACCTTCAGGCTGGTAAAGAAACAGAAGAGACATTCTGGTCCTGGAGCATTTCACATACTGATCTCCTGTCATTCAGGAGCGGGTACTATTCAGGCACCATTTCAAGCTGCCTTCAAGGTTAATGGAATAATTTTCTTACTGAAAAGATTAAATTGTAACCAACTATGTTACCTTTCTGTAAAGTTCGGGAAAGTTAGTTATTTCTTTGTACAAGTTACGTAGCTTGACAGCTTTAGAATCAGGTTAAAAATAAAGAGATCAGTAATGCTTAAATCATGATTTTGTATGATGGAAAATAAGAAAAAAATATGTTATTGTTTTATGTTGGCCCAAACTACTAACATAGTTTCTTGGAAAACTGAAATGTTGCCATCTGGCTTTCATTCTCCCTAGACTGTTAGTGAAAAAAAAAAATAATAATCTCTCCTACAAGTAGAATAATGCAGTGATAAGTTGCTGGTGTTTATGTTAATCTGTTCCCACTCAGGAATGTACAAACTTAGAACACAGCTTCTTCTCATAAATGTTCAGGCATCTATCGTAACCTTCTTGGCACTTAAGGAACAATTTACTGTAACAGAGCTGAAAGAAAGTTGGGTGTTTTTTTCATTTCAAAAGGAAAACAATTCAGATCCTGTGCTGTCATTGGCTCTATAAAACAAACAAAAGTGTTTATACCATTGAAATGCCTCACATCTTGGAACTTGTGTGCACAAAGAAGAGGTTTTAGACAGGAGGATGTCTGTGACAAGTCGTCAGAGATCCCATGATCTGTACAAAGAGAAGACAACTTTGCTATTCTGGGGCTTACATGCACACAATATAAACATGCCCTCCGTCAGTAAAGCACACTGGTAAATATATCCAGAATTACGGCATTATCTGTATTTAAACCATCTGTTTGTGTAGTGTCTTAAATACAGAGGGCAAGGCACAAAGCTATATTTTACATCAGCTATTTACTTGCTACACAGGATTGAGTTTTAGAGCTAAAGCCCAGTTTGGGTAGCTGTCCTGCTGTATTAGCTATAGTCACCAAGTGAGACCATCAGCTCATTTCAGCGAGAAAATGGCAATGCAACACATCACCATGACTAATTTTACCTAGAGTATGGTAGCTGTGTTACAAAACACTAACTAAAACATACTAAGGGAGAAGCATTGCCCAGAAAATCAGTTCTGGTAAGCGCATCAGACTCAGGTGAGACCTCACAGAGTGCTGCTGGGTCTGTAGCTTCTCTAAGGCAACTCCCCCATGTTTGCTCGGAGTTGTAACTTCATGCAAGCTTTTCTTGGAAAGCAGGCATTTCTCCATGGGAGCAGGTCTTTTTTTCCCCATCATTTTACACAGCCCTTTCAGACTTCTCTCTCAGTAGTGAATAACACCTGGTTGTTTCCTGGGATATGTCGCAGCCTCATTCCACCTCCCTGGTACAGACCCATTGACTCTACACACCTGACGCGATCAGGTCCCGGAGCAGACGTGGGACTACAGCACTGCTCAGCATCCATGGGACAAGACGCAATTCCCACCCGTCCTCGTGCTCCAGCTACTCCCCAGCACAAGGCTCCGTGCTTTGAGCCCCTCAGCTGACACGGGAACATTCCAATCACAGAGCTATCAGTAGGAAATATCACCTTATCACACAAACAAATGAAGGGAGCCTTATACATTTAGTAAAAAAAGAAATTGAGATGTCTTAGAAGCCATCAGGTGAACTGGAAAGCAACCTGAAGGCATATTATGACCCGTTTTCCTGGCCACAGATCCAGGGAGACACTAAATTCTTTGAGAAGATAAAATCTTGACTTTGGAAGTGGTGTCCAACCTGCTGTCAAAGCTGTTGTCATTTCTGGCCACTAAAAATCAGAAACTTCTGGATAGAAGAATATTAGGTGGTACAGCTTGAGATAAGGGTAAAGAATCTGCAACTGGATTCTTCAACACCTAAAATCCTCTGAGAACCAGGAAAAAAGCAAGCCTTACCACACACATGTGAATGCACACATACAGGCCCAGCTTCAGGAATTAAATGTACCTGGTAATCTCCAGAAGGAAAGAAAGGAGCTTCTGTGTGCAAATTAGAGTTAGCTGCAGGTTCAGGTCGCAGCGCACGTTATTTGCGAGACAAGCACAAAACGGGGTTGTAATAAACTTGAGTCTGTCAGACTTCAGCTTTGGATTCACTCTTCCGTCTCGAGCCTTCTCTATTTTCTTTGTTTTACTATACATAAAATGGCCATTTACATTTGTGTGTGTGTGTGTTTGTAGACTAAATGTGCTTCATTAAATTTATAGGTATAGTGTGCTTTTTAGTTTTTGTTCTTTATAGAGAGTCTGGTAAGTAGAGGCAATAATAGTAAACCACTACCTCCAAAATTATGTTACAGGACGTTATTACAAAACCTGTAACTGTTCTGTTATTTATAGTCTCTAATTTACTGTTTTTGTCTAAGCAACCGTCAACTAAATGTACTCTTAAATCTTGCTCTTTTGCTGAGATGTTTAGACTACCACTTTTATTGTTACAGGCTTTTATTCTTCAGTTCATTCCTCAGGGATTGTTTAAGTGATTTGTTTCCTGCCTATGTGCACCGACAGCCCAGACGCTGAGAACTGGATTAATAGGAAATATCTCATGAGTTGGTCTCATGACTGAGAGTCCCATAAATGAGATTTGATAGCACGTATAATTAATGCTGCTACACAACTGAGTAGTTTTACCTGTGATCAGAGATGCAGGACTAAATGTTCATACTGTCTGCCTAACGTGTCACAACAATTTTTACTTCCGTCTTTTTCTTACACTGTATTTGGAGGAGAGTGCCGAGTCTGGGAATCCTTACATAACTCTAGAGCAGACCATTTCCCAAAAGAAAATGAGCAAATGCAACTGGAAGGCATGAAACTGAGCCACAAGTTCTCCTTTCATCTTCAAATAGGCACACACAAGGATGGAGCAATTCGGAGGCTGTGAAAAAAAGTGTAGATCACTGCTATCTTGTCAATCTTAGAATGCCTGTCTGAAAATTATAAATTATGGTGTTTGTTTTTTAAAAGGAAACAAAGAGTTTCCACTTCCAGTGAAGTGGCACCATTAATAATTTTCCATGCCAATCCTGGTTGATTAAAAACAGACACAAATTATACCTCCCATATTCTGCAATAAAAGAAAAACAAACTTAGTAATAAAATATGAGGAAATCCTCCTATTTCATCTTAAATGCCAGCCAATGCTTTGTTCCCCTGTCATGATTTTAAAGGTCAATTATGGAAAAAATGTTCTGGAGAAATTGTAAGTACTGAGGTTTTTCTAACAAGAATACGATACCTGGAACTTGTAACATTCGTGTTTACGAATTTCTGCTGAATTGCTCATTCACTAGTTAACTTCCAGAGTCAGCAATGGAAGCCTCATTTAAGTGTAACCTAAAACCTCTTTGTGGACTGAAAAATGTCAATACAAAGGTTAATTCCTTACAGAAGCTTCTTTTAGAAGTGGACATAAAAGTATTATAGCCAATAAGCTGAAATGAAGCCCTTCTCTCATTTGTAATTTCTATGCACCATTTTCCCACTAATTAATCTCTCAGATCGCTTAGGAATGTCAATAAATAGTTTTTTGTTCAAATGCAGTTCAACAAGATTCTCAATGTAATTTCTTCCTTTTTGCACAGAATGATTCTAACCGCACCATTGTTCTCGCTTATTGGTGCAGGAGTAAACTCAGCAAGCAGCTGTATCACAAAAAACAAATTAGTAGAGTTAGTAAATGACATAATTCAGAGGCAGTTTTTCAAAAACAGTCATGAAATGGATTGTCAGCACTAGAAATGGTAGCTTGTGTGGAGTGGCACGAAACACCTAAAAAGAATGGTGCTTAGAAGTAGAGCTTGGTTCTTCCTTTCTTCATAGTTTCTGATTCTTTTCTTACCTATCTCTTTGGGAGTTTGAAAGAATGTCTAGTTAATTGGGTTTTGTTTAATTAACCCAGTCTTCCCTCAAGCATTCCCAGTCAAAATATAAGGTAGCTCAAAGTGGTACTTATATGAGTAAATTTCCAAAGGACCACTGAATGCAAAACAATAAATTATAAACAAAGTTATGACACTTCTTAACTTTGTGAAGAAGCACAGACAGGAGTCCAACGAACAAAATAATTCAGATTATTGACAGTTGCACACTGGAAATTCACCTCAAATTTTGAAAGATTGGTCAGAAACAGGGACAGAGAGCAGCAAGGGATTAGATGCAGGAAAGAATACACATCCTTATATGTCTTATATGTGCTTGATAGTCTTTCCAATATGAGGATTTCCAGAAGAAAAATTGAGGAAAGAACTTACCACTGGTGGTGGTTAGATTGCATGCACAGGCCTGGGGAGAGGAGTGTAGGTCTACATGCATACCTACTTAATTTCTGTGATAGTTATGAAGTAACTTGCCTATAAGATTTTTTTTTCCTAAATACTGCTAACTAGAGTCTGAGCTATATCCTGACACATAAGGTTTCATGTCCCTTTCAAAAACCTTAACATGAAAAAAATAATCGTGTCATAACCGTGGATAATATATTAACTATTTAAAATGCAGTTCTCTGTATTTCCCTAATCTGGCTAAATTCATGGTTTAGAATGTACACAGAAGCTCCTTTTAACCATTAATTATTTTATGTGCCTTTATTGGATCTCCTCTTTTTTCAGTTAAATAGCCTCAGTCAGAGTCCAAAGGTTGGATACACATTTAATAGTCTAAAAACATTGTCTTAGAATGTACAAATCTTTCATCTTTCTTACTTCTAAAATGAAACAAAACAAAAGACTATTTGTGATACCGAGTTAGGTATTAAACACACTGGTTCTCATTATAATGAACAATGAGCATTAAAACCGCACCCCTAAGGATGCTCCCAAGTAACACTAAACCAAAAATCTGGAGTATCACTGTCCAAAACTGCTACTCAGCACCTAAGCTGATCTACCACTGCTGTGCCATTCACCTCTTTTAGAGGGAAAAGTAAAACGAGTGAAGTTTGGATGGATACTTAGTTAATTCTTACTGATTACAAGACATACTTTTCATGTATTTAGTATCCTGTCATTCAGGTATCATTTTTTTCAACAAGTCTTTGTTTGTTTCTGAATGTTAACAAAAAAAATGTAAATTTCATTTCTTACTCTCCAATAGAAAATAACATGAACTCACTCCAAAGAAAAGCAGTCAAAATGGCATTATTAGCTTTGTGCTGTATGTCATGAATGAAATTGAGAAAAATAACCTCAACTGTAACATGAAGAATTAATATTCACAGTGAGTATGCTGTAACTAGTTCAGGCAACCGGAAACTCTCAGAAAACAAGAAGAACTTTACAGGAGAAGCTCTTATGGGAGGAAAAAACCCTAGTTTCTCTACAGAGATGTTTCAGTGAAGGAAATAGGAAGTATAGGTTTGATTTATTACACTGTACTAGCTTCTTGACATCAGTACAATCTGAATTATTTTATATAGTGAGCCTGCATTCTCCCTGCATTTTTCCTGAACTAATTAATTCACACTAAGCAAAATCATCTTTCTTTTTCAATCACAGACAGTAGAACAATGAAAGATGACTTAATTTCACACAAAGAAAAGTATTTTAAGAAAAAAATTTTGATCAATATTTGAATGTAGATTACATCATAGCTGAGTTTGGATTTGTTTTGGGAGTCATCATAAGCAAAGTGCCACTTGATTTTCAGCAACAAAGTATTGCCAACAAGCTTACCAAGGTGAGCAACTGCAAAAACATTTGGAATACTTCATGACGTATAGGAACTCCAGTATATTCTGGTCAAGCCATGCTTCTGGGTCTTTATTCTTTATTCTGCAGTAAGACTGGTATATCTTCCAGGAGTATATAGTGGGTAACTTTACCTTTTTTTGGCTAGCTATCTGTTCATTTCTAACTCCAAGTAAATTCATAAAAATTATATCTGTGGAAAATTTGGTCAGTCTATAACAGTCACCACAGACCATGTGATGCAATCAAAACTTAATTGTGTTTATAACTTTAAAGCAATCGTAATATTCATTGTAGTATTAGCAGTAGGCATTACTCAGTTCACAAATTTTCACTTGCTTAGAATCATGTCAGCACCAGGATTTCTGTTCCTGTAACCGCATAGTAGCTATGGTTCATATATTGAAGCCTTTCACATTTTGACATCCATCCTCAAAATAAGAATTCCTTTCTTTCCTTCAACAACAGTTCTTAGTCAACTGTAGAGCTATGATGAGTCTGGAAGCTCTCCAATGACCTTTCTGGGCTTAGCCGTGCTAGTGGGACTACCCTGATAGAAGTCATGCATACACCATCTCATAACTACAGCACTCATTTCCAATGGATGTTGTAGTGTGTTATGTTCATCTCTTCAATGACATGAAAGCACTGCAGAAAATCTCTTTGGACTTCTCTCTGAAATGTAAGTGATGTTATTATCTCATATCATCTGATGGAGAACATTTAATTTCAAAGGTAAAACCAGAGCCTGCTTCGCAGGAGCATGCTGGTTGTTGTACAAGTCAAACCCTTGGAAGGAGGTAACTGCAAGGACCATGGACAGATCTTGCTCATTTCACCAACTGCTGTGAGCTCCGAGTTAGAAAGCTGTTTATAGCTAACACGAGGTGTGAAGTCCTTCTGTGTTAAGAGGACATACCTGGGAACAAGAACGAGAGAATGATGCAACCTACCAGGGTTCTGCATGTACACATAAGTAAAAAAAACATACCAGAGGTCTTACCACTCTATGGGTCCCTTGTCTCAGGCAAAATAAAGGACGTTAGTGGTCCAGCGAAACAAATGTTCTTTCAGTTAACACTACCTTTGCTCAGATCCCATCTGCACAAGACAGAAGTTGGTCATGATGAATTTTGGCAGTGATTTTTCTCGTTGTATATCTCCTCAAATCTTCAACATTACTTTTCAATAGTTCTAGAAAAGCCCAGTGGAAGCAGTGAGAGTAGTGTCTCCAAGCTGGCATTCACTTTGGAAAAAAGAATAGGAATTTTTTTCCCGGAAAGAAAATTGTACAAGTTCTTCAGGAAATTAAATAAGTTTTCCAGAAACTATGGATACTAATGTGTCTCAGAATTTCCCATAACTCTCCAAAAGGTGCTTGAATTACCTCAGACTTACCGCAGCAAAATCTCTCAGAAGGCACTGCTGTAGGTGTCTGCAGTATGTACTGTGGAGGAGATAACTAAAAGGTAGATGTCACAATACAGAAAAGCGGAAAGGAGATAAAACAGCAGCACAGCTGTACTGAACAAAGTGCATTCATTCCTGGAGCTTTCACTGTGCCTCGGTAAAAGCAGACCTTTATTCTACAAGTAACTATAACATAAACAAATTACTCCAATCCCCTATTCGCCTGGCCTCATACGTAATAAGGTTTTGTTGTTTCTTCTTTAAGTTGATTGAAATACAGCTTTGGCATTTCTACATGGCTAATGGACCTCATTCCCTTATGGTCCCAGATATCCCAACCTAAACTACTCTATTAATTATGGAGCACTCATTTTACATGCAAATCCTGCACTAGAATGGCTGTAAAGAGAACTGGCAGAACTATCCTACTACAGTCTCCTTTTCGACAGAATGACTTCATCCAGCCTGACTGGTCTGGCTCCCACATAATTACAGTTTTCACAGCTCAAGCCACAAGAGCAAGGCGATGGCATGTTTAATGCTTGCAGTTTGATGGTTTATGAGTTAAGGTAGGTGGTCAGGTGTGATTTCGTAGGCTCATCTGTCAGTCTAGTGCTGTATTTGCAATACTGTGAGACTAAATGAAAATGTTGTGAGCACTTTTTTAGGCTGGAAATATAAATGTTTTCTTTTCTGGAAAAGGCTGCTGACTAGTGTAACAGGAAGTGATCTAATATTTCATGTAATAGCCTTATTATTGCTAAAAGGTCTGAATTTAACTTAGGTAGTCAGCATTTCATGACATTCACTCCTTCATAGGTAGTATTTGACAGTGTGGTAGAAAAAAAAGGAAGAGAATAATAACTCACTTCAGTCACATCTCATTATATTAAAAGACAATTTGGCAATGGAGCAGCAAAGCTGTTTGAATGATGGGGTAAGGACTAAGGGGAGATTTGGCATAAAGATCTTCTATTTTGAAGATCTAGGATCAAATACCATTTTATTGCCAGATAATCCCCAATTTTATGATGACAAACACCAAGATGGAGAGCTAAACCACAAGCATCATGCAGTGGAGAAGTTAGAATCATATTCTTAACACTTGAAGACATAAAAAAATACAGAGCAGAAAAGAAAATTGGTAATCTTTTCATTAAATGAGTCTTACCTTCCAGACGGATGCAAGGGCAAAGTGCTACCCTCAGAAGTTAGGCGGTACTTTGGTAGGATGCGGGCTCCAATTTCACAAAAAATATCAGGAAATAGTAACCCCAACAAGAAAAAATGTCAGTAAAGACTTTGCTTTTTTCCTGAAAGTTCTCCTGTTTTAAGGCTCCCACAAAACCAGTGTGGAAATTGTTGCTTGGGTTTTTTTTTTCTATATTGAATAAGAATGTGCCTCTTTCCCAGCTGAGCCCCCCTGTCATCCAAACAGACAGTTTTGTTCCTCGTGGAGTCTCATCCACATTCCCCAACTTCCAGGTATTCAGCCAAGTGTTACTTTCATATTTCCCTTTTGCATGCTATCTCCTCTAGGATATCAGACAAACTGTGTGTAGAAGACTGGCCTTCTCTCCTCCTCTCCCAACTGTGTTTTGAAGGCTTAACTAGATGCCACTCTACCAAGAGTGGGGCCCTGCCCTAGACAGTGACTGGATGGAGTCATATGATGTGTCAGGTTTAATAGCACAGAAATTTAACCATGTTTTTATGTTCATAGAGGCACTTCGTGAAAGCTAGCTCTAAGTAGCTCCACAATGAGGAATCAACTCCTCTTCAGTGCTGTGAATTGTTCTTTGAAGGTAATTCACTTTGCCTCAAGAAGATGCATGCTGCCTAGGCACCTAACACAAACTCTCTGAACCACCTCACTGGGGCCTGTTGCACTTCTTTGGCTGTTGCTTTTCTTATGTTTGAGGCACCAGCACAATTTGCTCAGCTCTTGCCCACATAAATGCCAAGCCACACCCAGATACCCAAAGAATAGTACACAAATCAACAAGCAAAGGAGACATCCTTCACAGACAGGCTTAAGTGTGCCTATGTCTGACACGATTCCCTAGCCCACCCCGAGGAAAGTATGAAATATATGCTTGAGGTCTATTATGAAATCAGGCAATGTAACTGTCCACAATAACAGTTCTTGTGCACTATTTAGTTGACTGTAGTACAGAAGAGATTATGGAAACTTGGCAGAATTATGGGATACACAACTAGCTTTTGGACGAGTATCTTTGCACAGGGAGAAATAATAATTGTAGTATGCACATGCCTAAAGATAGAACAGTGTTTGTCTTTAAAACACTTGAACCATAGACAGCCAACCTACTAAGAATCTGATCAGATGCATGCAATTCACCAAAATATATATGGACATGTCTTAAAAATTCATAACGGCTCCAGCTGAAAAAGTGATATTTGTATGCAAAGGTGTCTTCAGAGCCTGGTTAAATGAGATATTGACACAAGTGAAAATCTTTTAAGAAAACCAGCAAGAGACAAATGGGACTTAATAGTCAGGACAGTGAGGAAACACTGAAATAAAGCAGAAAACTCATAAACTGGGACAGTGACATTCCACTGAAAAGTGAAATTACCTGTCAACACATATCTTTAGAAGTCAAATATTGCTTTCAAAGTAAAGGAATAAAGAAATCTATCTCCCAAAATTACATCATTTAATCTTCTCTTGTTTTGATTGAAGAAGAAAAGCACTAAATTTTTAAGAAAGCCAGTCATCCAAACAGCAGTTTATGTAGAAAACAAGTAAGTTGAGATTGCTGTTTATAAAAAATAGAGTTTGATTGTCTCTGTGAATCATAGTCTCTGGTTTCTTTACGATTTTCACAAGTGTAAGCAAAATTAATTGCAGTCATCACTAGGTAACAGTTGGGTCTACATAAAGCAAGCAAAATATTTTTTTTTTTCAACAGCTCTGAAGTGAACAATGTTGATACAAGTGTGGACCCAGATTTTCCACCTCAAGAGTACCTCAAATTATACTTTTCTGCACAGGAGTACCTCCATCTTTTTACTTGCTATATAATAAACACTTTAGGGAAAAGTAGACTTACGGCAGGCTGAAGCCTTTCAAATCACAGTGCTTTTGATATTGTGGACAAACAGTCAGCTAAGGAGAAAATTTCATCTTTTGACTTTCTTATCAACCAATTATACTTTCAGCTTTGACTGACAAAGCTTTGCATTATAAGCTGTTCACAGAATGTCTAGGCATTTTAAAGAATTTCACAAGTTTTCTCCAAATTAGGTGACAGCAAAAGTAATCATACATAGTTCAGTCAGCTTCCTAAATCAACCTGAAATGAAGGTGTGGTTGTCACATCTGAGAATCTGATTAACTCTTAAAACAGATGAATTGCAGGACCCTTAATGGATTTTTTTCCCCTTGTTTAAGGCAACATTTTGAATTTATTGTTTAATTCAATATATACATTCCTCTATATCCTGAAAAGAGATCAGTCCAGGAAAGAGTATTAAGGAGGCCAGCCAGTACAGAATTCAGTGTTATTGCAGTACCCGCTCATAACCAAGATGAAACTGCAGTATTTCTTGCACGCATATATGGACAGAGTTGATAAATTCTACTTGTTGTAATGACTGGGGTTTGGAAAACCAAGCTAGATAATCTTTAAATGTGAAATGCACAAAAAATACCTAAGTGGCCATAGTCAGTCAAAGATTTCTGAGCTGGTCTTACAGGTAACAAATTATTCAGAGACGCAATTACTCTTGGCACATTGCATCAGTAGACACATCAGGATCTGCTAAGCTGCTTTAGACATTATAGGACTTCATTGCCATATTATTGCCATATTTTTACTGGTGAAGACCTGGTGACCTGGCAATCAACAACAAAAAGTTAGACAGAAAACAGGTATCATTTTCTGGCAGACTCTAACCATGTAACCACCAATAAATGGATCCCATATGGTCTTCATCAGCAGAAAATATGCCATTTGCTTTACTTAGCTGCATTTGATGCCTTATTTAGGTGGAGAGATATGAGGGATCTTGACAGCCTGACAGGAAGCTCATGAGGTTCAAGAACAGTATAAGCAGTATAAGCATTACCAGCAGATGATTTTTCCCCTCTGTTCAGCACTTGAGAGACTGCGTTTGGAGTACTGTGTCCAGTTCTGAGCTCCTGATACAAGACTGGAGCGAGTCCAGTGGAAGGCCACAACATAGTTAGGCACTTGCAGTATACAGCATATAGGGAGAGTCTTAAAAAGAAAAGTCTAAGGTCTTGCAGGTCTTCAGTGACCTAATGGGAAGTTGTAGAAAAAACAGAGCCAGACTCCCCTGGGTACACAGTGATAGGACAAAAGGCCACAGGCGCAAGATGCAGCAATGAAAATCCTGATTCGGTATCAGGGGAAAGAAAATTTAAACCATTAGAGTACCCCTTGTTTAGAACAGGGTTACCAAGATGCCCAGAGAGATTGTGGAATCTCCAACCTTGGAGATATTCAAGACTGAACCCGACATGACTGTCAGAAAACTGGAATAAGCTGGCCATGTTCTGAGCTGAGGGTTTGGTCAGAAGACCCAAGAGGTGTCTTTCAGACTTACATACACTAGGACTTTATGATGCCACTGGCTTCCATCTGCCTGCTCTAATTTTGTAATGACTAAACTATACGTTTACAAAATTGATGGGTGGGAATAGTTTAATCAAAGAGGAACAGAAGAAAGATGCAAAAGACCAGAAGTGATTTAGTGAGCTGTGCTGGTGATGCTGGTGATAGCAAAGACTAGCATTAAATAGCTGCCAACTACAGGAGCCACCAACTATTTTGCAAGCTTGTTCTAAAGCTCCATTTGAAATATATGTAAGGTAGCATTGAATAATAAGTGAACCAAAACCTAAAACCCAATATTTCATATCATCTGACAGATGCTCACTGTGTTGAGACATCAGCCATCAAGTAGTTCACTGCTGCACTTCTGCTGTATTTAAAGAAACTTAATAATGCACAGCAATTCTTTTCAGAGAATTGCCCTCCCCTTCACTTGTACAAATTGGCCATGAGCTGTTTACAATTTTGAGGATTTTTTTCTTAATTATTCAAAATTATTCATTCCAAAATTTCAGCAAACAAGCAGTGGTCTATAGCTTGTGAATGAGCTGTTTGTTGCCAGTATGCAGCATGGACTTCGTCCAAAACCTGTTGAAGTTGATGGAAAATCTCCCACTGACTTAAAATAGGCTTTGGATTGGCCCTGAGTGGTAATATTCGTTTTGATTGGAATTATAGGTCACATGGCATTTTTTTCCAATATTCAGTGTTTCTGCCAACTTGCTGGACAATAAGAGCATTTGTCTGAATTTTGACACAAAGAAAATACAGAACAGCCGTTAATACAGCCAGAATGAATTTGTTAAAAAAACTCAACTATTCATCAAAAAGAAAATGGTAGTATCTGCCCAGACATAGTTCTTTTG
This sequence comes from Opisthocomus hoazin, assembly GCF_030867145.1. Taxonomy (NCBI): domain Eukaryota; kingdom Metazoa; phylum Chordata; class Aves; order Opisthocomiformes; family Opisthocomidae; genus Opisthocomus; species Opisthocomus hoazin. Next base: position 39,862,812 of record NC_134416.1, read on the forward strand.
GACTCACATGAAGGAAAGTTTCATGTGATTAGGGGATTAATATTTACAGAAAAGTGTACCCACAGCACTTTTGTGCTGAATAGTTGTGCGTGTGTGTGTTCCCTCCCTTACCGCTTAAAAAATGGTTGTGAATTAACATGGACAGAGCTTATTTTGATAAGGGTCAAAAAATTGGAGGGTTTTTCCTTCCATTTTGATCAATAATTAGAAGTCTTTCAGACTCTGTAGGTAAAAACATTTAGTATGTCTCTTCCGATTACTAGACCCGAACATGCTGTACAAATAAACTAGGTTGCTGGTAAACCTAAGACATCCCAAATATAGGCTGCAATTCCTTAAATATGCAAATATTATATACTTAATTTCTCTTCAAGATTCTCACATAAAAAACTTGCTGCTTACTTACTCAGCTAAGTAAATCACACAATAGTTCATGTCTTTTACTCTTTTGCTTGATGACCGAACACACAGCTTAAGTCAAACTGCACAACATCAGGTACTTTTACAAAAAAAGAGAAAGAAATTAAGACCTCACATCAACTAAAATATGGAATGTTTTTTTTATACTGAAAAGCAATGCTTAAATATCTTACTATAAAACATGCTACACAATTTGCAATAGTTTTTCTGGGAAGACCTCACTTTCTTGAAGAGAGCTTCAGAAAAATTCAGAGATACGGAATTCTTTGGAACTGGGTTTCCTTATGAAGAATTTGGGCCCAAATTCACAAAAGTCAGGCACCTGAAGTTGGTGGTAGGCAATAGTTATATGCCTGTTTCCTAAAGTATCATACTGAAACTCATCAATAACCTCTGGTGTGTTTAAAGGCTGCAGGCAGGAGAGATTTTGGTGTAAAGATTCTTAAGTACCTCAGCTTTTGCTTCAGTGCATGCTTCAGCCATTTTCATCCTGGAGGTCAGAGCAGCTGGGTTACTTCCTCCCATGAAATCCTGATTTGGTGGCGCTTCTGCCTACCTACCGTAAAAGTTCCAGAGATGGGTGAGACCACAGCATTACCAGATTAAACCAGTTTGGGCTGCTAAGGAAGTACAGGTATGAACAGAGAGCTGGGTGTTCATTGCGTGATTCTCAAGACAGAATTGATGTGTATAAGAAAAACCCATAAAAGTAAAACCAGTCAGAATAGGAGACAGTGGCTGCAGCGGAAGAGTGTCTTCCTCAGCTCAAAGGGGTTCAGATCTGCGAGTCTCATTCAAGAGAGTACTTTTGGTCGGAGAGTGCCATGGTGGGTGTGTGGCGGGGGAGCCATTTTGTCTTTGTGTGCTGAAAAAAAGAAAAAAAAAGGACCGTAGTTTTCTTGTCCTAGTGAAACCCACCTGTGAGGGAGAAGGTTTCAGTTCTGTCTGTGCCAGTAAGGTAACCCGTACCAGGCACCGGTGCTGGAGTGTCCACACTGTTGCACTGTCAGGGATGGTTTTGACACTGACCAGGTAACTCTTCTCCAAACTGATCCTGGACAGGGTTTGGGAGTTAATGTGTGCCAGGAACAATTCCCACAAGGCAGTCTGGATATGGCTACCCTGTTTTGGAGGTTAAGAGTGTTTAGTAGTACAAATATGGGCCATTCTTGTGCCATTTGGCCTCTGTGTCCGCAAACAGTTCCAGGCACATCTAATTTCCTAGAATAGACACTGCCTGTGGCTCTTCTTTCTCTTCCATGAGATGTTTGCGCATTTTATTGAATGATTGTTTATTGCAAAATAAACATTAAGAAAACCCTGAAGTGGGGATCAGCACTAAGTCTTCTTGCTGTCAGTCAAGTGCTGAATCAAAAATCCAAATTTTCTGTCTTTACAGGCCCTGTGAATCTTATGTTTCTTTCTGTGTAGTGACATATATAGAAAACAACCCCCAACTAAGGAGAGAAAATATTTTACAGAAAAATCTGTGTTTGAATTTGACCATATGTAACTGGTTTTCAGTGAACAGCCTTGCAAACTGTAACCAGGTTAATATCTGCTAGCTCAATAATTGACCTTTCTTGAAATAGACAGGCTTGGAAAGAATCTTGGAAGTTGAGCAAGTGCCCTCCTTCAGCGTGCCCCTGAGTGCTTCAACCTCCTAGCTGGAAATTAGAGCTGGCAGGACCAAAGATTGGAGGCAAGAAAGCAGGTGGAGCCAGGTGAGAAGGGAAGGTCACACCACACTTTCAGGACAGCTCTTTGGCTTCAGCTACTTGTACACCCACCCTAAAACCATCCACTGAAAGGAGATTCCCAGAGAAGAATTCCAGTTGTCAGTGTGGCTGCCATGTGCCATACATGTGTGCCATACAGCTGCACTGCACCAGTATTCCTCTACAAAACTGACCTTGAGTTTCTGGAGTGACTTCATCCCAATTAGCTATTCTGTCAGCTCCATGAATCTCCCAGCATGATTGGACAAATACACAAAATATTCTGTCCTTCCTAAATTAACAAAATAATACACATTTCTCAGTTTTTTAGAGTACATTTTCATGCTTTACTGATGTTTCTTAAAACCAAGGTCCTTTCAGGTATTTGTTTATACAGCATCTCACCTACCAGATGTACTCTGTTGAGTCACTAGGGACACATTCATCTTCATGTGCTTCTAAACTTCTCTTATGATTCATGCTGCATTTCAATCCAGTCCAATTTTTTTTCTGAAATATAAACATTCCCTTAGGTGCCCCAGTTCATGCAATTTCAATATAACCATATAAACTGCAATAAACCGTGTGCTGCACAACTATAGAATAAAGAGACCATTTTAAAAATGAACTGCCAAAAAAATTTAAATTCTATTTTAAAAATATTTTCTGTGAAAGCAAAGATTTTCCAAGTCTGATAATTGGTCATTTTTTCATAAGCATTTTTCAAGCTAGGAATTTTTCATTCTGCAGATTTTTTTTTTTGAAAGAGATAAAGAGAGAACAAAGGAAGGAAGGAAGGAAGGAAGGAAGGAAGGAAGGAAGGAAGGAAGGAAGGAAGGAAGGAAGGAAGGAAGGAAGGAAGGAAGGAAGGAAGGAAGGAAGGAAGGAAAAGAATGAGAGAAAGAATAAAAGAGAAAGAAAGAGCAAAAGAGCGAAAGAAAGAGTGAAAGAAAGAGCAAAAGAAAGAAAAAGAGAAAGACAGAGAAAGAGAGAGAGAGAGAGAAAGAGAGAGAGAAAGAGAGAAAGAGAGAAAGAAAGAGAGAAAGAGAGAAAGAGAGAAAGAGAGAAAGAGAGAAAGAGAGAAAGAAGGAAAGAAGGAAAGAAGGAAAGAAAGAAGGAAAGAAAGAAGGAAAGAAAGAAGGAAAGAAAGAAGGAAAGAAAGAAAGAAAGAAAGAAAGAAAGAAAGAAAGAAAGAAAGAAAGAAAGAAAGAAAGAAAGAAAGAAAGAAAGAAAGAAAGAAAGAAAGAAAGAAAGAAAGAAAGAAAGAAAGAAAGAAAGAAAGAAAGAAAGAAAGAAAGAAAGAAAGAAAGAAAGAAAGAAAGAAAGAAAGAAAGAAAGAAAGAAAGAAAGAAAGAAAGAAAGAAAGAAAGAAAGAAAGAAAGAAAGAAAGAAAAAGAAAATTCTAAGCCTGGTTTCATAGCGCGATACAGAAAGACAAGCGATTTTACAGTGCACAAATGCCTGGTACTGGAGAAGGATCTCCATCTTAAATAACTCATGATTTCTTACAACCAGAGAATATGTATCTTTATTGCTTGTTCTTTACATCTGGGATTTTTGGCCAAACTTGCTGGTTTTCTGGCTTATGAAAGAGCACTGCTTGAAAACACAGGGGAGCAGTCACACCCAGTATTTTTGTCTCTCTGTCTCTCACTTTCTCCCTATTTCCTCCGCTTGAGTGGCCTAAGATGATGATTCACGTAGAGAGGCTACCTCTCCCTGTTCCAGGTAGGAGGCAGGTGCACTCTTCAGGAGGGTCCTGACACAACTGAGTGCTAAACCCACAGTACCCCCAGATATTCCCATTTTGGATGGGTGGAGGTTGTTCCTGTTGCCACCTGGCAAGATGAACTGCTTGTCCCTGGTCGTGCTCTGAGCAGGAGATGGCAGCAGAGGCAGCCTGAAGGAACTGGGGTGGAAGAAGAAGATACAAGTTGAAGAGGGCTACCTGGTTACCAAGATATTTCACAATGACTCAGTGTAGTACTGTTACTTAGCTGTGTAATCTTCTGATTGCACAGGACAATTAAAAAGATACGGCACATTCATTTGCCTTTTTTTGAACAAGCAACACATGAAAATCCATCCCAGGCAAATCCTAGAAAGCAAGAAAAGTGAGGTCTCTCCCTAGAGAAAGCCATAAATCATATCAGTTGACAGTAAAAGGAGCAAAGCTGTAGGGGCTGTACGGGTATGGCTCATGGTGCTCACACAGCTGTATGCAGCCATTCTTATGTCCTTGAAAGACAACCTGCAAATAAAAGTTTTATTATGGAATTCAAAAGCTGGGATTTATCCAGCTAAAAGAAAGCAAAAGCAAGACTCAACCAACTGTAACAAGACAAGGGACTCCAAGGATGAATAAAGCAGCGGAGCAGTGATCAGTACATGGAAGAACATCTAATAGCACCTCTTCAATATTTCTACTGAGCCTTGTCGGAGGGAGAGATGTGTGCAGCATTCCAACTACATTTTTGATAGATATTGCAAAATAAATTAAGTGAGAAAACTTAGTACACCAATTCACATTCCGTTTAGACCTCCTAATTAAACACTTTCTAAATTAATGCTAGGGTAAGACATTTGACTGTTGGACAAGCCCTGATAAGTGAACTAGCACTAAAGCACTTAATTCAGGTGTCTGAAGTCAGGTTGTTCATTCCCTTAAAACTTCATTAAGGTCACGTAGAACCTATGAACAATACCAAATTAAATGTCCTAAGTCTTAAGATCCATTTAATTAAAAATGCTTCTGAGAAGGGCATAGGAGTTTAATTGTTATAGTCTCTGGGCAGGGAGTCACGTAGAATAAAAGAGGAAACCAATGCCACAGCAGCTGGCAAAGCTGTTGACAGAAGAAATGTGCTGGTGAGTGCATCTGGCAAGATGACCTGGCCTTTCACGTAAGCAATTTCTGGGGCAGATTTGTTTATCAGCTACACTTATCCTTAATAATCTCTTATTGCCCATGTGGTCTGCAGAAATAATCTAATTGGTGTGAGGTATGAATTTAACAACATGCTAGCCTCCAGTTCATTGCAACCATTGCTACCTGTCATCGAGAAGACGTGTGACTCTGAAAACTCCTTGCAGGTCAACAGACTTTTAACAGCCCACACTTACTCCAGTTATTTGTTGCTTGCATGTCATCACATTAACTTGGTGCTTAACCTCTCACCCTCTTCAAGCAGATCTACATTGGGAGGACTTGTCAGTTAGACAATCCTCTAATGGGAAGATCTGCACCTTTGAAAAATGTAGAATACATGGGTAGATGAGAAGAATTAAACCTTCTTAGTGTTTCTTTCTTTTCTTTTCTTTCTTCTGAGAAATTAGATGAAGATGGAGGGATCGAAGAACTAGATATAGAAAGATCACACTGAACATTTACTGCCTCAATGCAGACCATTTCACAAAGCATGCCCTAGCACGAAGAGTAAGGATCTTTGAGGGGGTTTAAGGAATAAGTGTATTAAAAAAAAAAAAATATGTGCTTCCCTTCCCCTGCAAATTACTAAAGTTTGCAATAACAGTCTCAATTCATAATTTCTTTGGTAAAATAAGAAAGAATCACTTCAACCACAGAGCTTTTTTAACATGTATTTTACTTAAACTGTTGGTTAGGACTATGTTGGTTTGGACTTAGCAACAGTTAGGAACAGTTTTTATTTTATTTACTTTTGGTGGCACTAATGGTTAGGACTATGTTGGTTTGGACTTAGCAACACTTAGGAACAGTTTTTATTTTATTTACCTTTGGTGGCACTAATGGTCATCATAAACATGTACATTTTTAATGCAGCACTAAGTCCTGAATAGAAAGTTCACAAGTGGAAGGCAGAAATATTGACATTTTTACATGTATCTGTTAGTGTCTGAGTACCTCAGACATCAGTCACATCTGGTTACTGCAGCCTCAGGGGTTAATGCATTAAATAGGCAAGAAAACTGGACTGTGTAATTCTTTGAAACTCTTACATCACACTTGACTCACAGCCAAAGGATTTTAGTGCTTGCTATTATTATTTTATTGACACATCAAATGACTTCAATTTATAGTTGCACAACCCTATATATTCACATTCACGTTTTTAATACACAGTGGAATTCTTCTGACTGACCATCTGTGAAGTGAACACGAATGCTGCTTACTGCATACATACTGCCCCATACATACTGCTAGAAAGTAAAATGGGAAAAGTACTGATGCTTTCATTTTCTTTGGAAGACACAGAAACCAGAAAAATCTCCTTCTGACTTTTATACTCAGTGTCTCTTCTCTATTTAGCAGAAGTGTGGCACAATATACACGTTCAGAAGAAAATCAGTCTTTTCTACTTGTAGTATTCTACTCTGAAGTACACTATTTTACATTATTTGTTAGATAAGAAATAACAGAGATGAATATAGTCATAAGCTGAGTTGGAAAAGAGAAACGCAGAGTGATATAGTTTGGTTTTACTGCACTAGTTGTAAGAAAGGAAAAACATCAAATGATGTCAACTTCCTCTCCCAACTACCTGCCAATGCAAACTGGTACCTCCACTCCTAAAAATTAAAAGCCTGGAGCATTTTTTCCAGCAGTTTAATGAGTTATAATCTCAAAGATGATCAATAAATATGGAGTTTCTTCACAACTGAAATAAAAAAAATATGTTCAGGATTTATTTTTACTAGATCAGATTCAACATTTTCCATGAAATCAACTTGAATTGGATTCCAAAGCTCTTCTCAGAGTGGATTGCTACAATTTCTTAGTGGGTATGTGGGTAACACTAGAGATGATACAATATCTATCAATTTCAAAAACTTCCTCTTGGTTTAGGTAAGTGTTGCTGCTCAGATGACAAAAGAGGAGCTGTGTTATCTGACATTTAGTGCTAAACTCAGTGGGAAGCCTTGGAGTGTTGCAATAAGCACATGGCTTTAAATATAACAGATTAGAGACATTTTTGCTGCCTTCATTATCCCTTTCCTTTCTTCTTTGTTTTCCTTCTTAAATGAGGCTTATAATTCAGATCTTTGGAAGTCATCATTAGCTTAAGAAAGTTACAACATGGCATATGAAATGGCACAATCCTTCCTAAATTTTAAAGAAGAAAACACCTCGTCAGTGCAGCAGTAATTTCTATTTGCACTCACTAAATTATTGCTTCTGTCCTAGAATCATTGCTGCTTAACATGAATTCTATTAGAAGAAGAAGGTTTCTGAAAAAGTGAATTGCTGTTGAAGCCTCAGCTATGTAACTGTAGAAGTGCTTCTTGCGCTTGGGCTAGGAAGGGGATGTAGTATTCCAAGGAGTCCAGACAGTAAGAGAGAAAAAGTTTTTGAAGTACCATCTCTAATGAAACAAACAACAAGAAAATGAAATGAAGCTGGATCAAAACAGAGTGTTCCAGGTCAAATCAACCAAACACGATATTTTTCTCAAGAATGAACCAGGGTACACCCCAGTCCCAACACATGTAATTTAAAAATTCCACAATAAAAACTGAACATGTGGGACAAATGTAAAATACTTCTGTACTAATTTCCTAATAAAAAAATCTGATCCTTGCCACCAGGAAAAAAAAACAGGCAAGCTGCAATGTCTGTTATGCTCTTTCCACACAGTTTTTCTCAAACTCACCTACATGCTCGGACGCTGCAGACATATGTGGACATGTATGTTTCTCTCACAGCAGTCCCGCAATAGATCAGTGGTATCCCAAAATGTTCCGATATGACTTTAGATGAAATAGCTCAGGACAAAGCTCTGGATTGCAATGATGGGCCTTCAGGAGAAAAGATGAAAAGAGGCGGTGAAAGTTCATCGTACCATAGAAACATAGGAACAAATAACTTGGAAGAGACCTCAACAGGTCTTCCGTTCAATCTCCTGCTCAAAGCTGGGTCAACACTGCATTCAGATCAGGTTACTCTAGCTGAGACTAGAAAATCTCCACGGACAGAAACACCACGACCTCCCCAGGCAGCATGTTTCAATGGCTCTTCATCCTCATAGTGAAAAACTATTGCGGTATATGCAGCTGGAATCTCCCCCATTTCAATTTATGATCATTGCCTCTCATTTTCACGCCTTGAATCACTGTGAAGGGCCTGGCTTTACCTTTTGACAGCATCCTTGTGGGTCCCTCTTCTCCAGGCTGAATAAGCTCTGGTCCCTCAGCCTCTCATCACAGAGCACATGATCCAGCTTCCTAGGAGCCCTCTGCTGAACCTGCTGTAGTTTGTTGGTATCTTTCCTGTAACCAGGGGACCCAAAACTGGACCCAGTATACAAGGTGCAGTCTTGCAAGTGCTAAATAAAGCAGAACAAGCGCTTCCCTTCAGGCTATGCTCCTGGTTAATATAGCCCAGTGTGCCTTCACCACTTGCAAGACACAGTCCTGGCTCATGCTTAACCTACTGGTCCATGTCCACCAGGATCCCAGGTCCTTTTCAGCAGAGCTGCTACCCAGTCAGTCCCCAGACCCAGCCTGATCCAGGTGTTAGGCAGGTGCAGGGTTCTGCATGTGTCCTCATTGAAACACTGAAGCCTGTGTTTTGCAAAGGGATCAATGATATGGAGGGATTCCATTTTTCAGCTTGATTTGAAGTGCACCTAAGGAAATCTAATTTCAGAAAATGGAAACTGGATACCCCCTGTCCATCTGAACCGTGCGTTTAAAAGAAGTATTCCAATGACTTGACCTGGACAACAAGTATAAAAAAATCAAAAGCCTAACCAGATATCTACAGAAGTAGGGTTATTAAATCACTGTTATAATTCACATTAGACTTTCTTCTCTTTGCATTAGACTTTCTTCTCTTTGCCTTTTCCCTAGGGTACCTGGCACAAGAGAATTATCATCCAATTGACTGTATGCTTTCTTTGGGGAACTGCATAATCCACTTTTATTCTCAGAAGCTGTTATTACAGATATCTGCTCTTCCCTTTGCTTCTATTTCCCCAGTTGAAACCTTTGCAAAGATATCCATCAGTGTTTGCCTTACAGCCATCCTCCTTTTGTTGAGGGATGACAGTGGGAACCCATGAAGCAGAAAGTGGTTTTATACCTGGCCTGTCCCACAAGGTGTGAGAAGATCTCTGCCATTTCTGAAGCCACCATCAACATCCATTGATATGCCCTTAAGAACAGTGCATTGAAAGCAATTCATGCTGAATTCTTTCTTCATTTGGGAAACCGTGCAAAGGGCCTATCCCTCAGACTTCCTTATCCCATATCCATTTCTAGTCCCATTCTGATGAAGCACTTTTCAGGTACCTCTCTCCTCACACTCCAAATCCTGCTTCCTTGCAAGCGTGTCTAGTCACCATTCATTGTCACTAATTCCACTGAAATCCTGATTTCTACTCAGACCAGCTGATACAAACTTTCTGTATAGTAATTATTAATGGGCTCGTCTCCAATTTCATTGTCCTGGTGTTAAAAACAAATTTTACAAGCATGTATACATTAACCCAATGGATGCAATTCTGATCTTTGTTAGAGGAAAAACAGAAAGAGAGGAAAGAGAGGCTGGCACAAGCCAACTAACATACCATTCTGGCTACTTTGTTTTGACGGATGTCCCCACAGGCATTTAACAACAAGTAAAGGTATTCAAATCTATGCTCTGGCAAGAAGAGTCAATTTCACCGAAACTTAAAAATGGAAAATTCATATTATGAGCCAAAATCAGGCCCCTTTGAGGGAACTGTTGGTCGTACATACATTAGATACACCGAAGTGTACTGACATGCTATTTAGAGGACAGCAGTACTGCAAGGTAACTTCCTTGAAATTTAGGATATTTGATTTTAATTGCTCCACCTGCTGCAATGATCAGGTATCAGTCAAACCAAAAATATCACCCTGGATTAAAATTTTCTACTTTTCTGGAAAATAATGTATACAGCCACCAGTCCACAGAACAGATGTCTGTAAAATATAGTAAGTGTATAACAAGTTATAAAACTACTTGAAATTCGAGAATTTTGCTAAGCTAGAATGAAGGGACAAATTTTAGATCCATATTAAACCAGCTTAGAGATGTCTGTGGCTATGATACTAGCTTACCCCTTCAGCGGGATGATATCATGTAAGCAAATGCTCTTCTATTTAAATGTGCCCTCAAACTATGAATTATGTTACTTATGATGAAATTTTCTCTCCCCTGCCTCTGTCCATTTGCCTCCGTATCCCTGTGCCTCAGTACTACACCACAAATGATGCATACATGTATGTGTAGAGGTAGAACTTTTCTGCTGAAAAGGAGGAGGGGAGAAAGTACTGTGCCTGGAATCAGAAGGGAACATGTCAGCATGTAAGTGCAGAAACAAGACACCCCTAATAAGCTGAACCCAAGCTTTCTCAGCATTCAAACACCAAAAATTAGATACAACCTTTTTTATTTCTATTGCACTGCAACCACAGGTCCCAGTGAGGATCCAGCACCATTTTGCTACCTGCTGTTACTACTGCCACAGCAGAGATAGTCCCTGCTGCTGATACCATACAAAATTATTTTAACAAGGATGTGACAATTAAATGTAATGAAAGTAGGCAAAGTGGAAAGGATAGAGAAGATTAATGGTAACAATACTGTGTTAACACACAAATGAATCTGTCAGTCTTTGTCATTCCAAAGCACCTGAAAATAGTCAGGAGTGCCCAAACACCTAGCCACAAACATTTGCTTTCTTTCTGAAAGATATCAGATCACAAATTAGAGGAGTGATCTATACAGAGATAGAATTGGCAAAGATATGGTGAAACTCATGCCCCCAAAAAAGAAAAGAGAAAATAAAGGTTGAAAGCTGCATTAAAAATGAAGCATGTGATTCATTCAGGTAATTAGGAAGCAGAAAGCTGTGAAAAAGAGATGTATGATTTTGAATCTATCTGTCTGTATGTGGGGACAACTGAAGACAAGGATTTGAGGAAGCTGAGATGGCTAGGGAAATTGTAAAACATGAAAACAACTTATGTGTGTGCAGATTAAAGACGAGGGAGCTACTATAATTGTGAAAAGAAATTGTAAGGTCCCAGCCAGGATAGTTAACAATGCAGACAACACAAGGAAGCACCTTGTGGAGCAGCAGGATTTTGGTTAGAAAGGTGCATGGAGAAGACATGGCTCCACGTAACTGCTTGGAGTGACAAAGCAAGATAGAAAAATTGCCAGTACCTACAGCATCAACAGAGACATCAGCCTTGGCTGTTCTTAAGGTGAAATTAAAATACAAGCTACAAGCTTGTAAATGAAGGTAACTCGGCTGTTTAAAAGCAATACAAAACAAGTGACTTGAGCCAGCTCAAGTTTTAGGCTTCAGGTTTCTCTTCCCTTGCATTGATTACCCTCTGTCATCTTTGCTGAGGAAGATCAGCCATGATTAATATTTCCCAGTAGAAGAAATTTATAAGCCTCCAACTGTAAAAGTATATGGTGAATTCAATACCTAAATTTTATAGCTTTCTTTATAATTGTTTTATTGTTGAAATATAACCAGCATTTTCAGTTAGCTGGCAGTTCACTCATCACTTAATTCCTAGTTTCCTTTCCCTCCAGAGAATGAAACGCTGTGGAAAATGTATACTGTTTTATGCTGGTGATAGGATTCCTTATTTCGTATCTGTCTACACTGGACATAGTTAAGGATGGGTAGAAAGAAAAACTCTGGCTGTAAATTAGCAGTGACCCAAAATATCACCAAAGCATATGTTTTGGTCAGGTCAGTTACTAATTTACGTTAGTAAATTGGGACAAATCATGTGACAGATTGTTACAAACAGTTGAGCTGCCGTTGAGTGCTTCTGCTTTATATTCCTGAGTAGAGCTGTGATGCTTCTCCAGATGAACACCAGCACTGCCTGCACTCTGCAGATAGTAATTCTCCATTTGTCACCAGTTCGAACACTGCTTTAAATGTGTCGTGGGCAGTTATCTGGTCGTCTCTTTAAATGGGTTGAAACAGGTCTGTGCTCTAGTTTATTTTAAATGTTTGTTATTGCTGCAGGGGTAGCAGAGGATGTTTGTATTCTCATCATCTGGCCTTGTGAGTTCAATAAGGAAATACAGACTTCTCTTCATGTTCAGGTGAGAGGAGTAATCAATACCAATCAGCAGAAGGACCAGCAGCAAGATTACCCAGGCTTGTTTGCTGGCAGGAACAGTGCCAGATGCAATCCTGATACAGGCTGAAGGGTGGAGGGCAGGAAAGGTTATTTTTCAGGTCTATGGGTAATTCCATTGCCTCTGCGTTAAGGATTGCACCTAACACAATGATATGAAGTTCTGACTTGTGCATTGTACCGGATATTGTGCATAAATTACCAGGGAAGTTGACTTATCCAACAGAAATTCAGCAATGGGAACATTCTCACATGGTCTGTTAGACTTTCCAATAGATCTGTGCCTGATCTAGGGGACTTTGACAGATTTAAAAATCCAGGGGCACCTGAGGCAAATATTAAGTTAGCAAGAAATTGGCATTCGTATCATACGAAAGCGTTCCCGCACACCGTTTTATTAATCTAAAGGTATCAGAGTGCTTAACAGGGCCTTGGAGAAGGATAGTGAGCATTGCTCCATTGTGCAGGCAGGGTACTGAGGCAAAGTCTAAATAGCTCAAGGCAGGCCACACAGCAAGATGGGGACACAGGCTATACAGAACACCAGAGGCTTGGATCTCAACTTTACTGCTTTGCCTGTTAAGTGAACTGGTCTAAACAGTTGTTTGTTTGTTGCAGAATGAATCCTCTGGACTCTAAGCATCCTCACTTCCCCCAGACAGTCTGTGTATTCAGCCAGTGTAAACTGCCTGCGCTAAATTTGGAGGTGTTTCACATCCCACCCGGCTGTGAATCTTCCCACTGACTGAAGCTAGAAACAGAAAAAAGCGACATGTATCTCTGCACATGACCAGTCCAAATGAAGCTGTCCGCAGCAGAAGAGAAGCTGTTTCAACTGCTTCCATTCTGTCATTCTAGCAGATACATCAGTCATTTCAGGTAGATTCCCTGATCCATTTTCAAAATAAAAGCAGAAAACATATCCAGTCATTTCCACAGCTTTTGCCCCTGAAGAGGATAACAGCAATGAACAGGATTTTGCTGTGCCAAAATAGATAGAGTTATGTCATGAAGTAATTCCTCAATAGGCTTTTTAATTTGAATAGTTTTTAAGTGCTATCAAAAAGGTTCCTAGAAATTTGGGGTTAAATTTAAGGAAAAGAAGACATATTTCCCTGCCCCCAACTATTTGGTAGCTCTTGCACTTGAGTTAACATCTCCTCATTGCCTGTTGGGTAAGTTGCCTGTGAACAGCTTTTTGATTTGTGGTCCTATTCTGCAGAAGATCAGTCCCTTGGCTGCTTTGCTGATCTCCTGCTCTTCCTCATCTTACTTCTTTCTGGTCTGGTGAATGCTGATTTGTAACTTTACAAGGGCAGTGTCTAACCAAGCAGTGCTTGTGAGTGCCACCCAGTCCTTGGTGTCCCCACTGGCATGAAACGTGCTGTGAGCAGCTGCACAGGGACTTTCCAGTTACCCTCTGCCTTCTCCCCAAAAGCTTTCAAAATCTGTGTTACACACGAAAAATTATTTAAACGGTTTCAGTGGTATATTTCAAAGTCTGAATACAGATTACTTTCTTTTCACATATATCAAAGTAAAAGTGATATACTTGGGCTGTCATAAAAATTTTCATCAGTACTCTATAACAGTAAAATAGATGGCTGTATACCATCCATGACACAATATTATTTCAGAAAATAAATACCCTTCATGTCTTACAACCTTTCAAAATAATTGTATCTTGCTTTTGTACTATATTTTAAATTCAAACAGTGTTAGTTTCATTTGTATGTCTTCCATTTTGGCCTTCAGACTTGGAACACTATTAGAAAAAAATCATACATGTGGGGTAGTATTTTCATTTTATTATGATCAAGAGTAATTCCATCTGATTATATCTGCTTCATCCCCCACTAAGGACATAAATCTTGCACAGGCACAGCATTTGCCTTGGTGATATAATAGGTCACTTGATTTTTAGTCCTGAGATCACCTACCAGCGTGACAGACGGAACATAAAAAAGGTTAAAAAGGTCACGTGCTTACATACTTAATACAGTAACATTAAACTTGATAAAGTGCTGCACTGTGACTGAGTAAACAATAAAGATACATATTTTCCTTACCATACAATGGACACACATGTGAATAATGGAGGCACTTATGTTGTCCAGAGTGTGAATAATGAGGGCACTTATCCCATCCGCGGAGCACCGCTTCGCCACTGCACTCCCATCTGGGAATCCTGTGCCTCGAATCAGTGCATACATCACGGGGCTGCCCTCGGCACAGGCCCAGCCCCTAATCACGCAGGCACTTTGCATTGTTATCTGACAACATCACACCCTGTCAGCCAGGCCAGGGATGTGATGTACCGCTGCTCAGTGCTGAGCAAGCCAAGACGGTCGTGGGGAACGATGAGGGGAATGTATTTGAAATACGCAAGCATGTATTCTGGGTTTGATTTCCCACAGTTTAGTTCTCTCATGAGTTTTTGGCTCTGGAAACATAAACTATGAAAGACAATGGCTTGAAATCACTTTCTGTTATGCCCAGACTGACTAAAACAGTCAGGTTTACTTGATTGCTTTCCTCACTCTTCGTTTCTTACATCCAGTCCTGCAAGTTTCGTGACTCTAGCAGAATACGCATGTGACAAATAGTCACATATTTTGCTCTGCTCTACACAGATCACCATGGCTATTGCATAGCCATTTTAAAGCTTTCCAGAGCCTTCCAGCTACAGTGAGTCAGCTGGAGTTCACCAGTGCCCAAAGAGGTTTGCATTTATTGTTTGTCACACAAAACAAAGCGTCTTGCTTATTGTTTTTAACTTCTCTTTTTCTGATTCGTGAACACTCACCACAGTTGCACAAGATAAAAGTAGCCATTGAAACAAAGTACAAACCTACGACCTGCTGACTTCCCAGGATTTTTGGTTGTCTGTGAAGTTCACTTTCACCTGATGACCGAGAGCTAGGGCTGATATGGGAGTTCTGCAGCCTGTGTTTCTGAGCTTACTTAAAAAATAAAATAAAAAAACCCCAAAATATTACTATTAATATTATTATTATTATTAAGAAATCCTAGCAGAATTAATTTTTAAGAGTTCTGATGATTCTAGGGAGAAAGTTCTGGGCCTGATTCCTGGCTGTACTTGCCTTGGATCTCCACTATCAAAAGAGTTACCATGAACTTACCAAGAAAAAGGGAGCAGCACAAGGAATTTCCAACTCCACACAAAGCATTTTGTACAATAAAACAACTGTGTGAACAATTTCAAATACAGAAAGAGGTCAGAAAATATTTGGCTTTTTGTCAGTCTAATCTGTGCATGCAATAATGATGATATTTCAACTTCTTACAGTCAAACTTTCTGTTGTTGTTAACAGCTTTTTTTGCCCAATATTAATCCTTTCCACTAGCCTGCAAAGCAACCTCATCAGATTCAGAACAAGATCAGACCCAAGGAACACCCCCATCTCCTGTTCTAATAGCTCTTTTCCTGTTCTTTGTGACAGACTGAAACTGAGCAATGAGATTAAGCTGTGAAACAGAGTAGGTGCAGACCTTCACTTGCCTCCCTATTGAATAACTATGATTTCATTGTAGATTGAAAAACCATGTGTCGTATCTCTTAAAAACATTGCCTATATGAAAAAGTAGTACCTTACTCTTGCATATATATTTTAAGGTTAAGGTCCACAAAATTATGTTGTGTTAATCAAGAACTTTTAGAAGTCTTTGTAACTGCAGAATATGTCTGCAAAATGGAACACTGAAACAAGAAGAGTAGGTTTCGAAGACAGGTATCTAACCTGCTGGAACGCCCTGAACATTAGGTACCTTTGTTGTCACCACTGAGAACAGAAGAGACTATCTTGGAAAAGACAAGTCAGGTTTAAATTGCTGAAGTTAGAGTCGAAGTATAGATTCCATCCTTGGAGTGAAAATGTGGTGAAAATGCCTACTGATTTCAATCCTGCAAAGACGTCATCCCACCTGCTGTCTCAAACGCAAGAAAAGGTAAAAGCTAACCAAGAATAAATTATTTGTAATAGGATTTTTGTGCTGCAGCCTTTTGGCCAGTTATGGTGCACTGGAGAGCTGGCAGGAAATCCATCACAACAATTTTTGTTTTTCTTTCTGTTGGCTGCAAGTCATCAAGTTTGTGGGGACACATTTTCAAAGGCTGGTTTCTTGGATCCTCCTGCCAACCCTCACCCAGGCTTATTCAGATTGTGGTTTTATACAAGTGGAGTTGCACAATTCCCCATCTGTGCATCCTAATAACAAAATGCTTTTCCTTCTCTTATCTGGCAAAGACTCTCTCTTCATCCTGTTTCTTTGAATGCTGAGTCCACAAAGGGATCTAAGTCCAGAAGCTGCTGACCATGTCTTGGAAGCCTGGACTAAGATCCAGTGCCTGAATATGTGTCAGGAATTTTAGTGGTGCTTACTTAGGCAAATCAGGATTTTGTATCTCATTCAGGCATAGCTAAATATATAGCTGTCCAAAAACACGCACGGTAACATTTGCAATGAATGTGGGCATGCACTTGATATTTATAGCTTTTGGGTGCTAAAATGAAAACCCTACTGAAAAAACCTTATCTTAAGCAATACATTTTTCATCCTACACACACACCATTCACTTCAGAAAGCTAAATTATTATCTCTAGAGCCTGTCTTTGTTGTTTTTCCCTGTCCTACATTGTGACTGAGACCAGTCACAGCTACAAGTACTTAGAGACTACAGTAGTATTTGGATTGTATTACTCAAGTAATATGTCAATGACTACAAACTGAGTTTTAAAGCATGCTGGAGAAGAATGCACTTATGCGTTCACTGTTTTCCAAGTCAAGGACACACGCAAAGTCCTGCATATGGGATGGAATAACAACATGCAACAGCAAAGCCTGGGCACTGATGAGAGAGAAAGCTTTGCAGACATGGAGCTAGGTGTCTAGGTGAACAAGACCCAGCAGTGCACCTCTGTAGGGATGAAGGATGGTCACTTACTGGGCTGCATTAGCAGGAGTATGCTCTTGCTAGCAGGTCAAGAGTAGGGTTTGTTCTCCTGTGTTCAGCACTTGTGAGACCACATTTTCAGTAATGCCTCCAGCATTTGGGTTCCCTAGTACAAAGAAGACATTGACAAACTGAAGCAGGTCCAGTGGAAGGCCACCAAGATGAAGAGGGGTCTGGAGCATGAGGTGTGTGAAAAGGAACTGACGGAACAGGGCTTGTTCCACCTGAAGAGGAGTAGGCTAGAGGTTGTTGTTATCCTCAATCACCTTCCAAGCTGTTACAGAGAAGAGGGAGCCAGAGACACACAGTGATATTACAAGAGGCATCATACACAGGCTGCAACAAGGGAGAAACAGTAGGTTGCCTAACAAAGGCTATTGAGGCTCCATCCTTGGAGATTTTCAGAATTTTGCTGGATAAGCCCTGAGCAACCTTGTTTAACTGTGAAGCTATGACCTCCAGTGGTCCCAAAATTATTCAGCTTTTGCCCCTTCACTCACCCCCCCCCCAAAAAAAAAAACCCAAAACATTCGGCTGAAGGCATCATCAGCTCCACATCCTTGTCTCGCAGAGGAAAATATGTCAATTCATGCACGTTATAGCACTTGAAAAACATTCTTGATCACAACCCTTCCATAAAGTACAGAGATACTTCTGTTCCCACAGCACAGAAGAAAAGGTAAAACAGAAGCTAGGTGACATGGCAACACTGCCACTGACTGAAGTTGATTGGAAACTTACAATGAAAGAGGTTTATTCTGAAAAACATAGTCATCAAAATACTTTGTGATGTTAGGCTAGTCAGGCAAACTTTTGATGAAAAATGAGTTCTATTAGAAACTTTGTCTAAATTCTTGCCAGCTCATCTCCCGGGTTCCCAGCGTTTCCCTATCTGCAACAGGAGTACTCCTTATTCCCCAAGCGGATGGGCAGATCTGAGAACCCTGCACCAAGCCCTGCAGCTGACTATTGCTGAATGCCCTCCTAGGCCACCTTGCACCCAGGAATGTTGTGGGAAACCTGGCTAAGTCAACAGCACAAACTCAGCATTTTTTTCAGTTTCACCGAGAAAAATTTTCCCACTGGAAACAGGAAAAAAATCCCTATGCATTCTGCCTAAATAGTCATTCCTACAGAATTCTTCGTTAAAAGAAATTCCAACTTTGTATCAGCTGTCTTTGACTGCAAACATGAGTTTACGTGGTTTTACTGTGTGTGTAGTTCCAGGCTTTGAGCATCCCAGCAGCCTGCTGTGGGTGAGAAGGCTGTGAATTATATTGCATATCAATACAGATTGGTATCTCTCAGACCTTTTACGTGTGAAATTTTCTTTATTTGTGGAAAACCTTTTATGTTTTGCAGGAAACATTTTAAGTGACATAATAAGCATTATGATTGGTTTACACAGGTCGGCAATTACCAAGCAGGGCAAGGGTAAGGAAAGAAAGTTAAGATCATTCTTAACAGTTCCAGGATTCAAGGCTGCAAACATATTGGGCACAAAGACAAGTGTCTTTACTTAGGATCTGAAGTGAAACTCGACAGTCCTTCAGTCTGTTTAACCTTTCTTGTCAATAGCATTGCTTTCACATTAAATTTCTCTGTTATTGAAAGATTACCTTTCAGACTGAGGACATCCACAAGTAAGTGAAAAATGTCTTCCTTTGCTTTGCGAAATCACTCCCTTGTCTTCATGGACTACAGCCAAGCACTGTTTGTGATAGAGATGATTAATGCAGATATCAAGTTTAATGTGAAAAGCCCTGGGAACAGTTACTTTATCTTTCAGCTTTTACATTCAGTTGCATCAGGAAAGGCATACACATAGTTCCTTGCATGGGAACCAAAGTCTGTAAATTGTTATAGTAAATTCCTCACTGCTAGGAAGATTAGATGGACAACCTCACATAGTATCATCTGGTTCAGTACACAGAGCTTTTAGCTGACTGTGATTACAAGGCCTTAAAAAGTCCAGTTATGGTCTTTTTCTTTCCTGGAGTATCATTCATTTTAAAATGGATGACCACCATTTTGGTAAGAATTTCTATTTCGCTATACCAGAATAGTGCTTTTACTCCCCATTGTATGCCTTTGGAGAATGCTCTATTACCTTGATCTTATAGCTTCTTACACTGAAAGCAATAACTGTTGTTGTCATTGATTATTAATGATGATAAAACCTTTATTCTCCTCATGATAGATAAAAAAAGTTGCACTTCTTCATGATTTTGTCTGTGTTTCTTCAGCTTCACGGTTCCAAGGAGAATGGGTCTTTGGAATCTCAGTCTTTAGGTCAAAGCAGAGTTTGTAGGTCTGCTAAAACAAATAATAATTAGAAAATCATTCCTCTGCTGTCTATCACTCCTGGCTACAGAAAGCTTCTGGAAAGAGACTAGAAGAACGATGTATCAGGAATTAAAGAGTCTGATTTCCTTTTTCTGATCCCACATTAAAATCCAAATCTTTAAATCAAGTACAAAATCTTTTTTTGCAAAAGACATTGATTAATTCTGCTGGCAAATCAGCAATTTCTTTCTAGCTGCCCAATCCATTGTATTTTATGCTATTTACAGCCATGATATTGCCTGCTATTTGAGTAGACAATCTTTTGAGAGTGGACTAGTGAAACTGAACTTCTGAAATCTAATTGCCACTGGGGTAATTTAAGGCAACCCTTCAAACTTCTACTCATCTTTCTTACCACAAAGATTCCATTTGAGGCAGTGTTAATCTTTGACTTCCTCTTTGGGAGATAAGTAATACTTGTTTCTTATATTAAGTCATAATAGCAATATTAAAAGGAATGGTTCAACACACTTTATCAGGAAACTCAGAATAAGATATAATGTATTATTTATGGATCTGGCTAATTGAATAGGCTTGCACAGAGAAATTAATCTGATACTTAACAACTGCATTAAAAACTAAAACTCACAAAATTGTGCGCACACACAAGGCTCAGTTTCCATTGCGTATTTGCTTAGAAGCAATACATGTCATTAAGTAGAAAGGCTGAGACTTCTCCATGCTTTTAAACTTACACTGCTGTAATGTTCCTGACTACAGGTTTGCCAGCACAACAGAAGACATCTAAGAAATGGGATTTACGCCTGCCTGGCTTTCGAGTCTGTTACCCTAGTCAGTTGTAAGAGCTGCAGTGCTCATACCTCTCCAGTAATCACTGCGTAAGAAAGCAATTACAGTAGAGCTGAAAGAAAAAAGCAAAAAGTAAACTGTGTCTTTCCTAAAGATAGCACTAAATGTGAATAATTGCAGCTATAACACTTCATTAGTCATAAAGAAGCCCATCTGCCATTGACAAAATATTGACGCACTGTCTTTCATGCCTTTGGCATTCTAGAAGGGAAAGGATTATTCAACATTAATTTTCTCAAAGCCTTACATAAACAGTTTTAGATAAATCTGCAGATTCCCTCTCATTGCTACCTTATTGACAATACTTTATTATGCTAAAACTCTAGTACATATGGGATATACATGATGCTGACTATCTGAGTTCTTTCACTCTGTCTCCAAAACATTAATTAGTGCACTACTAGAAGCTAGTGAAAAGAGTCCAGTGTTAGCTAACAGAAGACTGTTTACGTGAAACAACTTGCTTCAAATTCTTCCTGGATATTATCCTTCCAGAAATTATGATGTTGACGGAATATCTTGAGCAAACAAGGGAAGATAACTTACAAATAACACTTTTTTCAAACACACTTTAAAACCTCAGTTTCCATTTGGCTCATGCTTGCAACATGCCTCTTCAGATGTTTGGTTTGCACAAATATTTTAACAAACCAATTAACTGGGAGGAATTCTTCATTAAGATGGCTTTCAAGAAATTTTAAAAATTATGGAAAGAACCAAATGAAATGGGAAAAGCTCTTTGTTTCATTACAGTCTCATTTAAAAACATTTAATATTTACTCTTTTCAATGGGCAGGAAATATTCTACGCTGCAAGGTCAGTACAATCACTCTGAATTCTCAGCTTTCAACCAAATTTCTTGATAAGCAAGCTATAAAGCAGATGAGCATCTATTAGCAATAATTTGGAGCCACAAATGAAAAATCAACAACACTTTGTTCTGTTCAAGAACAGAACAGGAAGCGAACAAGTTCTGAGTTTCAATTGACCTTTTTCCCAGTGCTAAACACACCACGGTTTTAACAATTACCATCAGAGAATGTCAAACTTTCTGAAGACAATTATTTTCTCTGCATAATCACAGTTTTAGTATCTGATACAAAGTCAGGACTGTTCCATTAGAAATCTGTGCCAAAATAATGTGCTGATTTTGCATATTAAGCAGCATTAAAAACAGCTGATGTTTTAGTGCAGAAGTTAGCTCTCTGTGTAAAATCCACACTGAATTAATACTAAATTGTTTTCAATGAGCAGATGTCTGATATTCATTGTCTTGATTAACTTCTACTGTACCTGCACCATATAGTGCCAATAAAGTTATTGAAATTGAATTAACATGATCTTTTCATGGTACATTATCTATTCAATGACTCTAAATCATGGTTTGATTTAATGCTCCTGGTGATCAGAGAGACTAAAAGTTGAAGCACGCCATATGTGATCAGAGTTGAGGAAGACTTTAGGAGGGTCTTTTGCTAACAAAGTAAAAGCTTTGTAATTTCAATCCATCCTAAAAAATAAAAAAAAAAAAATCTGGAGAAAGACATCTTTTCCATTGTACCTTGAGAAGGCAACAAAGTACTAACATTTGCTTTGTGTATTATTAATTTTTCAGAAAAAAATTTCACTTTTATTTCCATGTGCTTCCAATGGAGTCACTTCCAAGAAAAAATAATGCAGATTGTTGAGGTAAAATAAAAGTGAAATATTTGACATGGTTTTGCATCTCATCTATGAAAATCTCCTGTCACTATGAAGGAAAGGTAGAGTAGAAGAGGCTGTGAGTTCTTAGTCCTTTAACTTCTGGCAAAGTCTGGCTTTATTTTTGTTGTTGTTTTTAAATTGGTTTAATTAAGTGAATACTTCTACTTCCATTCTACCCCCAAAAAAATTATTTACAGCATTGCAATCTAAGAGAGGGAATGAATCAAAAGCCAGAAATTCTTCCTCTATGTGGTCTAAAATTGTTCCTTGTGGCAATGAATTTTTTTTTTAAAACAAGCTACAAAATTAATTGTACTAACTTTTAATGTGATAGATGTGGCATGAGGTAGAGCCCTTTCTGCCTTCAAAATCTAATGTGATTTCTTACTGTGAAAAAACATCACTACTTTAAAATACAGGAGAAAGCCTTCTTTTCAACACTTTGGAGTCATATTTCAGGATCAAAACCTTGGACCTCAGGAGGGCTAACTTTGGCCTCTTCAAGGAGCTACTGGCAGAAATCCCGTGGGCCAGGGCTCTCAAAGGCAGGGGGGTCCAAGAGTGCTGATCACTTTTTAAACGTCACTTCCTCCATGCTCAGGAGCAGTGCATCCCCCTGAGAAAGAAATCAAGCAAAGGAAGCAGGAGACCTGCATGGTTGAACAAGGAGCTTCTAGTGGAGATCAGGTGGAAAAGAAAGGTCCATGGAATGTGGAAGGATGGACAGGCCACTTGGGAAGAATACAGAAACATGGTCAGAGCATGCAGGGATGCGATGAGGAAGGCCAAGGCCCACCTGGAATTGAAGCTGGCAAGGGATGTCAAAAACAACAAGAAGGGCTTCT
The DNA here is from genome assembly GCF_030867145.1 of Opisthocomus hoazin. NCBI lineage: Eukaryota > Metazoa > Chordata > Aves > Opisthocomiformes > Opisthocomidae > Opisthocomus > Opisthocomus hoazin. The sequence goes on from NC_134416.1 coordinate 39,885,749, forward strand.
TCAACTACATCAGCAGCAAAAGGAAGGCTAGGGACAACGTGGGGTCGCTGCTGAATGAGGTGGGTGTCCTGGTGACGGAGGATGCGGAGAAGGCAGAGCTACTGAATGCCCTCTTTGCTTCAGTCTTCAGTGCTAAGACTGGCCCTCAGGCATCTCAGGCCCCGGAGGTAAGAGAAGAAGCCTACAGAGAGGACGACTTTCCCTTGGTCGAGGAGGACTGTGTGAGGGATCACTTAAGCGATCTGGACGTCCACAAATCCATGGGCCCCGATGGAATGCACCCACGAGTGCTGAGAGAGCTGGCGGATGTCATTGCTGAGCCACTCTCCATCATCTTTGAGAGGTCCTGGAGGACAGGAGAGGTGCCCGAGGACTGGAGAAAGGCCAATGTCACTCCAGTCTTCAAAAAGGGCAAGAAGGAGGACCCAGGGAACTACAGGCCAGTCAGCCTCACCTCCATCCCGGGAAAGGTGATGGAGCAGCTTATCCTGGAGGTCATCTCTAAGCAAGTGGAAGAAAAGAAGGTTATCAGGAGTAGTCAGCAGGGATTCACCAAGGGGAAATCATGCCTGACCAATCTGATAGCTTTCTACTATGATATGACTGGCTGGGAAGATGAAGGGAGAGCCGTAGTTGTTGTCTACCTAGACTTCAGCAAGGCTTTCGACACAGTCTCCCATAATATTCTCCTAGGGAAGCTCAGGAAGTATGGGCTGGATGAGTGGTCGGTGCGGTGGATTGAGAACTGGCTGAATGGCAGAACTCAGAGGGTTGTCATCAGCGGCGCTGAGTCTAGTTGGAGGCCGGTAACTAGTGGTGTCCCCCAAGGATCAGTACTGGGCGCAGTCTTGTTTAACTTCTTCATCAACGACCTGGATGAAGAGTTAGAGTGTACCCTCAGCAAGTCTGCTGATGACACCAAACTGGGAGGTGTGGTGGATACACCAGAAGGCTGTGCTGCCATTCAGCGTGACCTGGACAGGCTGGAAAGTTGGGCAGAGAGGAACCTGATGAGGTTCAACAAAGGCAAATGCAGGGTCCTGCACCTGGGGAGGAACAACCCCATGCATCAGTACAGGCTTGGGGTGGACCTGCTGGAGATCAGCTCTGTGGAGAGGGACCTGGGTGTCCTGGTGGACAACACGTTAACCATGAGCCAGCAGTGTGCCCTTGCTGCCAAGAAGGTCAATGGCATTCTGGGGTGCATCAAGAGGAGTGTGGCCTGCAGGACGAGGGAGGTTCTCCTTCCCCTCTACTCTGCCCTGGTGAGGCCTCATCTGGAGTACTCTGTCCAGTTCTGGGCTCCCCAGTTCAAGAAAGATGAAGAGCTACTGGAGAGAGTCCAGCGGAGGGCTACAAGGATGGTGAGGGGACTGGAACTTCTCTCCTACAAGGAGAGGCTGAGGGAGCTGGGCTTGTTCAGCCTGAAGAAGAGAAGGCTGCGAGGGGACCTTATAAATGCCTAGAAATATTTGAAGAGTGGGTGTCAGGAGGATGGGGCCAAGCTCTTTTCAGTGGTGCCCAGTGACAGGACAAGGGGCAATGGGCACAAACTGAAGCATAGGAAGTTCCACCTGAACATGAGGAAGAACTTCTTCCCTGTGAGGGTGACGGAGCACTGGAACAGGCTGCCCAGGGAGGTTGTGGAGTCTCTTTCTCTGGAGATATTCAAGACCCACCTGGACAAGCTCCTCTGCAGCCTGCTGTAGGTGACCCTGCTTCGGCAGGAGGGTTGGACTAGATGACCCATAACCCCTACCATTCTGTGATTCTGTGATTCTGTGATTTGAGAGAAGAAGACACTCAACAGATGATCAATAGGAGATAATTCACATTGAAGACTTTCGAAAAACAGAAAATTCATTTAAATGCTTAATTACAGATTTAGGGAAACATTTTTAGGCTTCCCTGTGTGAAAAATTATGTATTTACATGCAGAAATTAAACGTTTGTTTTCAAATAGATACATGATACATAGAAGGATGCACGAAGTTTGCACTACAGGACAATTTAATTTGTAAAAATTATGTAATTTGAGATGGAGCAGATGAGCTAAGTTTCAGTGATCCGGTGGGGAGGTGTTGTCTGTTGATCGTATACATTTTTTGACTCTCTAAAGCTTTGAAGGGTTACAGATTTTTAACTCTTCCTTTCTTGCGTGGCAGGATACTATAAACTCATGTAGGCTACTTCTGTATTTAAGAAGTTTTAGATTAAGTATTTAACTAAGTACTAGTTACTGTGCAGTAAGAAACACATAAAAAGCCTGCAGATTTTAATATGTGCCAAATGTGGCATATGGTATGCAATTAAATAAAACAGTTGCTTAACATTTACAGTTTTAAAGACACTTAGAACTTTATTACTCCACAGATTTTTTTCCTTGAGAGAGGGGGTAATTCAGTCAAAGCCATCTTTCAACTAACCAGTTACTTTGCTAGAAAGCCTCTTGTTTTCTTTCAACTGTACTGGAAAAAAAAATCAGACAATGCCTATATTTATGAACTAATCTCCCAGCTGTTGAAATTGTGGCAGCAACAGAGAAGCAACAGACAAGTATACTTCGGTTAAAAGACACTGGACGGAGAAAGTGAAATTCTAGCCTCAGTGGTCATGGCTATGCTAGTTTGTGCTGCTGATTGCCAGAAGAGTCCTCGGCATGACTTTGGCCTGGGCCAATTAGTCATCTCCCACACGACTCCTGTGCAGGGCACAGGAGGTGGCATGGAGCTGGTCCCAGTAGGCAACTTGAATGCAGCAGTGCAGAGAAGTGTTCCAAGCATTTTTAATTTACTGGTGCAGTCAAAGCTATTGAAGTCAGTGATTAAATTCCCACTAAGTTCAGGGTAGCCAGGATTTTATCCAGAGCTTTTTGTTTCTAAGGAGCAAATCTATGTGATAGAGCTCATTACTCTTCATAAATTAACACTTCTTTGTGGCTAGTCTGCGTAAACTACAATATTCATTGTATCTACTTCCTTACAGGCCACAGAAAGACATTATAAATTGCTGCTTTATTTATTGTCTCAGAACTCCTGAAACTTCAATGAAAAAGAAATCGCTGTTTTAAGCCCTAAAATATCATGGTGAATTGTTTTTGTTTGGTTTTAAGTTTTATTTGGGTTTCTTTTTAAAGGAAATGCTGTACCTTAGAATAGAATTATTTTTAATGACATGTCAGGAATCAGATTTTGAAATGTGGTCAGATTTTTAAAATGTGCTATTGAATCTTATTAAGCTGTCAAAAGTATGACTAATATGTTAACAAGTAACATGATCTTGCTGTAAATCAATATTTCAGAGTAACAGATCTCAGAGCCAGGAGAAGGAAGAAAGGCAATTGTTTGTAAACTTTCTGCTCTGACATTTTGTCCTCTCTGCGTCCACAGTGCATCACATCTCTCTGCTCTAAGGGGCATTTAAATGGTTTACAGGCAGTGTAATCTGACTTAGGAAGCTGGACACAGAAGCAAGTGGGGATGGGAAGAATGGAGAGAATACTTCCAAGGTAGCACTTTTGGTTTTCTGGCAATTTCAACAAAGAGTCAACATTTTCTACAGGAAGCAGTGTGATTCATTAAAGAGTCATTCAATCGAAAACCAATGTGTTCTTAATAGTTTTGACTGAAGACTTTCAGTAAACCCTGACATTAAGTTAAACAGTATCAGGAAGGATAGACCTGTATCAAGATTAAAGCTTTCACCGTCAACATATCCAGAGGTGCTTGTTGCTGAAAGGGACATAGGTGTATATTCTTTGACTACAGACAGAATCATGGTTTAATTTTTGTTTAAATTAGGAAAAGAACTTTCAGGTTTAGTTTTGTTAGGAGTGAAACTGCTTGTCAGATACATTAAGATAGAATACAGGGTCATACTTATGTATGTTATTTTTATTGATCAAATGACCTATCTTCCATTTGCTCATGCATTCCCAATGTGAAAGAACAACTGACATCTGGAACTGTTTTCGAACTATTTGATCTAACCATTTTCAAAAGAAAACCGGCTGAATAAAATAATTATCCAATCAATTGAAATTGGAGTCTATTAGTAACAGCTGACTTGTATTTCTGGCTTAGCTGGAAGCATTTCCGTGATCCCTGCTACCTAATGATTTTCAATGGATGCTGTAAACAAAAAACATATATTATTTGTAAACAATGTGCCCTTTTCTATTTCAAATATGTAAATAGTTTTGCTACTAACAGGTATTATAAAGGTTATCCTACTCATTAACTTGTTTTATTTCCCTGTATCCCTTCAGGAAGTTTTGTAGGGAGTAAGTTGGGTTGGCAAATATGGCAGCACCTAGGTTGAGCGGATCATGGCATGGACCGCAGCTTGGCTGGGGCAAGGCCGGAGGTTACTGCAGAGTCTTTCTAGCCAAAGCCTCTAGGTTTTCTTTCTCCGGAAACACTGGAATGGGCTGGTGCACAGTGGGGCCTCAGGAAGGCCTCCTCATCCAGCCACTTAGATGTAAATACTGCTATTCCCTTAACTTACAAGGCTACTGTTAAACAGAGACACGAAAGACTTCAGTTGTTCAGATGTTACAGGAAGAGAAGTCAGGTAGGAATCAAAAGGGAAGAATTACATTTTAGGCAGGAAACAATGTACTGTTTTGAAGGAATTTTTGTTATTTACTACTCCTATTGTCCAAAGCCCTTTATGCAATTTGTTTCAAAAAATAGAAAAATAATCCTGAAATACTTCATGTGAAGAGTCTTCAAATTATTATTTGAGATTTCCTCACACGGACCTCCCAGAAGTACATGGAATTTATGGACAGTACCAATTCCTTCCTTAAGCCAACCTATTCATCACAGAGCCAAGCACATAAGGGTAATTTGGGGTCCTGGCTACCTAAAGGAAAATGAAGCTGGGTACTTCATATAAATGAGTCAGTTTTTTCCCAATTGACTATGTGACTGTCTCAGAAAGCCCTGATCGTGGTCAGTTAACTCTGCAAAGTATCTTGCATGCTTGAGTGAGTATTTACCTTTCAATCACAGGGCCAATATCATGAAACCAGACGGAAATTCTTTGAAAACTGAGTAAAGGATGGAGTTACTCCAAAGCCAGTGCTCAATGAGATAGGAGTTCAGGAAGAAGAGAACCAATTGAATTACATTTTTCCAAATTTGGTATGCCTCATAGCATTAATTCAGTATTTCATCTGATCACCATATACATATTCTTTATATTTTCTAACTATTATTAATTAGAAGCAAACAACTAACTTGTCAACCCACCAGTAAAAAATGCCAATATTTTACATTTACTGCTTCTTATTGTGAAGTTAGTTCTTCACACTTGCTCCATTATCAAAACACAACAACACACAACGTTCTACTCGAAAAAAATGTGTCAATACGTGATAATCATAGGATCTCCTTTCCTTAATTTATACTCTATAATGTCTTATGTTTTCTGATCAGTCTGTATTTCTCAAAAATTTTAACAAGGGAATGTTTAACTATTATAATTTACTAAATAAGTGCTTCATTAACTTTATATAATTATGTACACATATTAATTCTTTCTTTTGTTACTTCTTACAGCATTTTAATGGTATTAAGATCTGCACAAAAGTATCAGCTGTGGCATTAGCTAAACCCCTCTTCTGCTTTTCATTTAGGCTGTTGTGTTCATTTCTGTGTTTCTAATATAAGCCACAGATACCTGAAATATGAGATATGTGGGTTTTGATGTCTGTATATAAAATCAAGTGCTATATGAAATCACTAGATTAATAGCTATTCTAGTATATGCATTATCAGGCAAAAGAAACTTGCCTATTGCTAACAGGTAAGCCTGCCTCCATGGTCTATCAGGACGCTTAAGTGCTTGGCTTTATGCACTGAAGACAACAAAACAAGGAGCAAACCTAAAATAAATCTCATGGCAGTACTATGATCCTTCTACCTGAAGAAGTTTTAAATGTGAATTTCAGGTATGCGCAATAGGCATTATTGACTGTATACGGAGATAATCTTCGTATATATTGGTATGATTCTCACATTACTGCTGTATGTAGGAAAGATAAGAGGCACAATGGGCAGCCTTGCTAAGAAAAGTAGATGAATAGAAAACCCACATGTTCCTAAGCAATATATTACATCAGTGCTGCCATTCTATAGGGCAATTCAGAGCCGAACTCTAACTATAGGTATTCCAGACTGACATTTACAAGAGCTGATGCAGGCCTTTAGCCTACCTAGTCTGCAGCTGGTCTTTGTGAATACATTCTTTCTAATTCATTAAAGTAATAGATTTCCCAGATCATCTTGCAACTTTACCAGCAACATTGGTTCTAGCCACAGGAGTGCATTTGTGGCCATCTCCAACGGACTTCCCTTTGCTTCTGCAGTAGATATATAACATGTACTGATGATGTGTGTCTGAAGCCTGCAACTTTCTTGTGACTTTTGGCAACAGTACCAGTGTTCAAGCATTATAAATCTGTGTGCTAGACTTTACAGAACAGACCATTCAAAAACGATCACAGAAATGTGGGCCAATTTCAGCTGTGGTTTTGATTAAAAGTTTGATAGAAACCTCAGAAAAATGACAACATGCTTCCATAGATAAGCTCTGCACCATTTATATTCCACTTCACTGCACTGGGTTGATTAAGAATGTATTTGCTTTTCCTGGCCACAATTTAAGTGCTCGGTAAAGCTACATTCTATTATTAAGTGCTGACTCTTTTTCCTTAGATTAATGGGTTTTGGTTGTCTGGAGAGATGAAGTCTTTTGAAGAGGGTGAAATATACTGAACTAAGTAACATCACAGATACTGAGCTTTTGCTCTTTCATGGTGTAAATAATGCCAAAAAGGAAAGTGCTTTTCGTATCAGTGGCCTAAGAATATTTCATTCTTTGTACAATTTCTTATGAGCCTTCGGGAAAAATCAGCGCATTTTTCCTAATGAAGATCATTAAATGTGCCTTTCATAAATGCTCGTGAAGTAGACTTGACACTGTAACTTGACCCAATAATGAAAATGAAAGGCTAGCTTGGAGTGCTCTGTGATGACAAAGAGCTGAACAAATTCAATTTTCCTTACCCTATCATTTAGCAAATTTTGTGATTTCTAAATGATTAAATAATTTTATGTATTCATTCTGTGCCATTTAACTGTTCATGTATTATTAACAAGCTATGGATCAACGTGCAAGTCCTAGCTATTTATCTCTATCGCCACTGTAGCAGGATTCTCAGCAGTACGTTACATATTAAATAGCTTGAGAGCAAGCTACTTTGCTACCATTAATTGACTATCTTAGTGACACCTGAACATATTAGAAATGGTAGAATAGCAACATTATACCGAAGGCTTCATCACTGCATGCTCCTTGCGTATTTATTTGTCATTTACCCATCTGAAATAGTGATAGAGCCAATACCCCTGTTGCACATTTCAGCCAGGCATTGGCTATTATGCTTTTCTTTCTTTCTTTAGCAAGAGGCATTGCACGTAAATATAAAACAGACACTGCTACAAGAATACTGGCAGAATAGCAAATATGACTCCATATTTGGAGAAACTCCAATAAGAAAAAATTCATGTTGGCAATATTTTTTGATTTACATTTGAACTGTGGTCTTGAGGATGCAGTCAGTGTAAACAACTATCGTGCAGGAACGTTCTCAGAAATAAATCTGTAGGTCATGTCCTATTCCCCTCTCTCACTATTCTGGTCAAATACTGGACATTTCTAGAAGACAAAGTAGATGCACAACAAATACCTTCCAAAACGCTAGAAGAACTAAGGATAAATATTTCAGGTACACATACCTACAAGTATTAGCAAGAAAATACCTGCCACTCTTGCATGAGGTACACCACGAGGAAGCCTTTAGTGAGCATCTACTAGTCAGCAGACTGAACAGTCACAGGTTGATCCTAAGGAGGAGTACGAGGAAATCCTACTCACAGAGAAAACATTGTGCACTACTTCCTGTATCATTGCCATAGCAGCTTATTATCAACAGGAAGACCATTTGCAACCAGCTATATGTACTGTACAGTATGACAGCTGCTTGGTAAGCATAGTACACATCTCACAGTCCAAACTGATGAAAGAATGGCCTCCCCTCCTTCCACCTTGCCCTTCTACCTAATTGCTACATCTATCCCAGCCCTAGATGCAGTAAGAAAAGTACACTTCTTCCAGTTTCATGTTGCAGTCCTCTTATGCCCCGAGGAATTGGGGCTGACAGCCTGCCTCACTACATTAAATAGCAAACTTTCCCATTACTTCAATAAAGCTGGAAATTTTCTCCTTGGAGTAGATCCTCAGTTGCACATAAGTCTCAATTCACTTCAAGGTAACTATTGTACCAGCTGAGGATCTTTCCAGCAAAATAAAACTGTCACTATCCCCTTTCACCTGTGCCTGCTGCGCAGCACTGAATTGCAGCAGTATGGCAATGGGAAGGCTAACGGCAATCACCCACTCACTTTTACCCGTTATAGAATTCAGCACGAAGTTCACTTATTTGGAGAACATGATCCTTTCCACTTTCTTTTGGCTTTTCAACTGGAGGCACAGTTCTGCAGAAACGGATAGTTTGGGCATGCTGAGGGAGTTCACAGCTCAGAGCTGGAAAAGGGACAAACACCTAGTTCATTTGCAGTAAAGTGGGAGGCTGTGCTACCAAGGTAAGGTAAAAGAGGTGCTATTACCAGTAACCAGCAGTTTTAAGATCAAGCCATCACGTAAAAAAGTCCACAGATGGGTAGAAGCAGCATTAGTGGACATTGCAAATTGAATTTCCAAGTCAGAATGACCCTGCAGGCTGTGCAATCGGGTGACAGTGAGAGGCTCCACAGTCTGGGGAGCGTACACATGCCAGATCAAACATCGGCACTCGTATACATACACTGGTGCTGCTTCAGTACTGGGATGTGCTACCTGGCAATGACTTTCCTTCAGGGTGGGAGGAGGATCTTATCGACAGAAATCTGTAGCAAAAGCCAGCAACATTTCTTTGTTTCCCTGCTTTGTTTTTGTACCCTGAGAGCCAGGCTGAAAGAATGAAGAACTGAAAGCTGCTTGATCTAGAGGGAAAAAACATTGCACAAGAAAAGGCAGTGTTTTTCCACACTTTTTTGTCAATACAAGTACTTGTTTTAACTGTCCTTTCTTCTTCATCCTTGACTTTACCACTGCAGACTGAAGGAAGCAGGTGTTCATAGCTCAGCCCTCAGACCCTTGTCGGACTGCGTCACTGGATAATTAATTCTGGTTCGGATCCTCCCACTACATGCATTTATGCTGTTTGGGGGCCAGAAAATTTGGTCCCCAACTGTCATTGCTTTTGCCAGGTTACATTTTCCCTGGGAGTTTGGCTCCATCAAAAAACAGGCCTGCCGAAGTGCATTCTATCCCTACAAAAGAGATCAGTGTTTCTTTTGCAAATCAAAGCTAGAACTGTTCACATCATCCTTTTGGCACAGCCTGTCTCCCAGAAGCTGAAGGCAGTATGCCCATGGTCCATCTTTGCACAGACACTTCCATGCGTAGCAGATCTCACAATGATATTTATATGGTTCCTGTTTTATAATACTGCAGGGAAAAATGCACCAGCACAGAAAGAATACATTCACATGGATCCTGATCCAAAAAATATGCATATTTTGGGGGTCATCAGAAAAAGAAATTTGATATCCTGGGGATTCTGAAAGCTCTCCTCTGAGCAGCATGGGGTGATCTTGTAGAGTGCCTTTGCAGACCCCAGGCACAATGATGTGAGTCTCAGCCATGGTAAATACTTTGGCTCAAATTCCCCATGGGCTAATATGTCATATTTCCATCTGAACGATGTGAGACTTGTGCTCACGTTTCTAATCCCCTAATCAAATCTCATTCTGTTTGTCTGGATCATATCATAACATTTTCGTCTACAACAAACAGACTTCTCAGTAACAGTAAACTTACTTCAGACACATATGTGGGGCCCCACACTGGCCAAAGATTTGCTCCAGTTACAGCAAATGGAGTTTGCTCCTGTAAGGTTTAACAAGGTGGATTGAAAATATTATTGGAGAATGTGGGTTGTAATGATTTTTACCTGGTGGGGAGTTATTCATCTGAGTGTTGTTTTATCATTTCAAATGTTACTTGTGGGAAGGGAATGTCACAGCTCGCCAAGATATACATTATGTCAGCTGCCATGCTCTATAAACAGATTACACACACCTTATATAAACAAACTGTGGTTAGCTAATTATCCTGAACAAAAATACACACACAGAGAAGAAAATTCATTTCAAAATGATTAATTCTATAATTTTTAGTTTCACTTCAGCAACATATTTCCAATACCCCATGTGTAGCTGCAGCTTAATAAAACTCCCTGTAAGATTACCACCATTTAGTTGGTTTCACAGGTTCAGATTGTTATACAGAATCATGCCATGTTGTGAATTCAGTACTAACCACATTGTAAACTATGACCTCACTTGGCAGAGAGGGTGTATATATTGTAAATAGATATTATGACAGGTGTATCAGCTAGGGCCAACAATCAACGTTCTAAAAAATATATAGTAACAAATGGTTATGGCCATAAATAATCTGGAAAACTTCCAAATGGCTTATTAAAATATTCAGGAAAAACATTTTATTCAGAGGGTGATTCCTCATTACCCATACCATCAAGTAACAAATTAGAAGTAAAATGCTAAGTCAAGCCAATGTCTTTTAGTCCTTTTTTCTGAGGTTATAAGTAGTGTATGGTAACAGATTTTCATAGGAGAAAACAAAAAAGGCTGAAGAGCACTATAGTTTCTTGTTTCCGAATAAGAGAGTTCAATAAAAAACAGTGCATCTCTGCCTTCAGTATGTCTTCCTTTTATTAAAATCTTAAGTTTTCAAAATCTGTTTTGACAGCATGAAGGTTGAAGCAAACATCAGACTAAGCAGGAAAAAAAAAAAAAAGAGATCCAAGTAACATGCTAGAATTTTCTCTACAAACATGTTCAAAGCATGATTGACTTGAGTGCGAAATACTTCTAAGTTTGGAAGGACCAAGATACTCAAAGGAAGAAATGAAGAGATGAACCAGAAAAGTTAATGATTTTAAATACATGCTTCCCAATGCTAACATACAACACTAAATAGAGCAAACAACTTAACTGATGTTGATATAGTCTACAAATGGTTCCCATATGTGGTTCCTGACTATGTGTATACTGGGTAGAGTATTTATTCCAGTGGTAAATAAAATCTTCATTCAGCAACCCAGTGGTTTACCGATAGGGCATGTGTGGATATCCAGCTTTTAAGGAAAACATTCTCAGTGGTATTCATAGCCACATTACAAAACCCTGCAGACATAAAGTCCCTCATGAATTTCCATTGGAATTCCAGCCTAATATGGAACTCATGGGATATAATAAGGATTTGATTTTGTGACGTCTAAGGCAAAGCCCTGCCTATGAACTGCAAGAAGTTTCACAAATAAGTACAGAATTGACATCTTCAGCATATTCTCCAATATATTGGCAGGACATACTGGTCAGACACTCCACAAATTTAGTGGAGTGTCACGTGTTAAAGCTAATTCTAGCAAGAATAATGTCGACATAGCACACAAAGATCTTATTTTATCCCAGTTATAGTTACCAAACAATGCTCCATTCCTACTTCTGCCACAACTCTCACGAAAGCACTATGCAGGAGAACTGAAGCACTAAATGTAATTATGAGGTAGTGGAGATATTCTCAGTTCTAAGAGTTTGTTTCATATTGTTATACAAGAAAGTATTTACAAATATGTAAGAAAACATCGGGGAATGAAAACAGAACATTCCTTTGACTTCCAAAGTCATAGTTAATTTAGCAAACCTCTTGAAAAAGAAGAGAAACTCTTAAAAGAAAAAAACATTACAAAAAATTAAGATTACAGCAATTAAGAGAACCCAATTGTAAGATTTCTCATGCAGCTGTAAGCTAGTATCTTTTTGCAAGTACATTCAAGAAACTGTGAAATTAATGGCTGTCATATTCTATTTTTTCTTCAGGGCTTCTGTCCAATTGACTGGGCAGAGCATACCAGGACTAATTTGAATATAGGTACCTATTTCTTGCAAGACCTCTGCTGGCTGCAGAAGTTGAAAGAAACACAAGGTATAGTATAGCAAAGTGTTGGGAAATAGAGGTTGTTCTCATGTTGAGTTACAGGTGTGCCCTCTGAACAACTAGACTCAGCCTGTCCCGAAGGTCCTAGGTGTTGCTCAGCAAAGCGTGTTACTCACATTCATCACAGCTGTTTACTTGGTGGAAGCTGTTTATCACTCTCTGTTGAAGTTATGAGCCTGGAACTGGCTATCAGAAATTGATGGGCTACTTAGAAAAAAACCCACAACACCTTAGTATTTTAAAGTTTGGATTCATACTTTCCAGAAAATCTTGATAAAATTAATCCTTTATCTCAGAGGAATGGGAAAAAATAAACTATTTTTTTAAACGCTTTAAAAAGAAAACCCTGAGTGATGAGTAAAAACTCCTTGAACAAACTAGTATGGTTGTTATAGCAAGGTAGTTCACAGCAAGGCTAGGCAAAACACAAAGAGGAGAAAAGATTCAGTAGTTGCTCATTAAATAAGCACTCATTGCACTGAACAAGGCAGGGATCTTGCAGGAAAGAAGTACATGATCACAGAAGTTACAGATAATCTAAAAAACCATCACCGGACGACTAAATTAATTTTGGAAAACAAACAAACAGTCACATTTAGTTCTGGTGTTTTCTAGCTTATAACTGCATGAGTTTGCACCCAAAGGCATGTATGCAATTTACCCACTGGGCGTAGGGAGGGCTGTTAAATCTACAAAAGAAAAAAGAAATCTTTCCTGTGAATTCTTAAAAAGCTTATTTTCAGGGTCAGAATTCCTCAGTCCACAGCATGAACTGTCTGAGCTGTGACTGATAACAGTAGTGGGTTGTCAGTTGTTATGTACCACAGACAGGGGGGACAAAACCTAAAGTTTGGTCAAGAAGTGGCTGAGATGTCTGCTGTCAGCAGAGGAAGAGGGACAGTAGGGAACCCTAGGTACTTCTCATCAACTGGGCAAGTCACCTAGATGTGACAGGCCTTTTTCTTCCTGCTGTCCCCAAACCTGCCCCAGCTTTAACTACTGTTCCATGCCATCCATATGGATTTCTCTCTTATTCCTACTTAGCTAACTAGATAGTCATTCTCCCACCTCATCCAAGACTTTCAATGGTTGCTCAGGTGGTTTCCCAGCAGAGAAGACTTCCAGAGAGCACAAACACACAATAAAATGGAGGTTTCATATCTTATAATTTTGTCCACAGCATTTCATACAATAAAGTGAATTTTGGGTTCAACCCCAGAAGTACTGGAGATTCCAGTTTCTCCTTTCCCTTAACCTGGCTGTGAACCCTACAATAGCCCCAGGCAGCAGTCACGAGGTTCCCAGGCTTCAGTTAGTTACCCTCTATCAGCTGCTCCCCAGCCTCTTGCTGCTGGGGGGCAAGCTTAACATGATGTGCGTAGGGCTGAAAGGTACCTGAAGCAATCTGCTGTCTTGGTGAAGAGGGATCAAAAGTGTGGACGGTAAGAAGTGAGAAAATGCATGTGTTATGAGCTTTGGAGGCAGATGAAAAAGGGCTAATATGTGGTTGAAATTATTTAGAAAATGGGTTTGGAGCTTCAGTAGAACAGGATAGGTAGGTGGTAGGTGTGTGGTTCAAGATGTGTGACAGAAAGATGGACTGGTTGTACAGCAGGTTATATGTAAACTTTGCATGGAGTCTTGCCTATATTTAGATGTATAAATCCCTTCATGTTGATATATGGTTAAACACAGAGACAAACACTAACCAATACCTACAACTCACAAGCAGACGTGCTAAATAATGTGCAGAGTGTCATCAGTTGCTCCAGCAAGACAGGCAGACTGAGAATATTGTGTCCTGCTTCTCCAAAGAGAGAAGGGCAGAGAGGCGAAGCTCTGCTACGGAAGGATTTCAAATCAGACATGCCTGAATCCCAAAAATACTCCTCACCCCACTGTGCTTCTGCTTTTCATTTAGCTTATTTTATGTAGTGGAGGGTTTCCAACTAAACCATTTCATCATGCACTATCAAGCCAAGCCGATCTGCCAGCTGCACCATGTAGCATGTCACTCCTTTCTGGAAGAAAGGAAAGAAAAGGCTTGAAATGGATTTCTATGAAAGAATGATGCTACTTTATGTTGTGTCAGCTTACTGTATGTTGGTCTTGTCCTGCAACCATTTCTCATCTAGCTACTGCATATACACACAGTAGTAAACCTTAAGTCTATTTATTTGTTTGTGGCTTTTAAGTACAGAGTAGACCAATTTAATCAAAGAATATGACCTCCTGCGTAAGAGGCCATACTAAATCCTGTGTCTAGTCAAGTGTTCACATTTCGAACTGCTTTGCCTTACTAAAGCATCCAAATACCTGCTCCAGCTGTTAAGCATCTACTGTAGACATAGTGTGACTTGTAATGCTATCCAGGAGTTGTTTAAGGGTTAAACTACAACCTCTTCTTCTCCATAAAAACAAGGAAATCTCTAAGCAACTGACAAAAATCTTCTTAGGAACTGTTATGTTCAGCAGCAACAGCTGAAAACATTTAGTTTACGAGCCAGTATTCATCTCCAAAGACTTTATTCTGCCCAGAAAAGAAAGAACAAGAGTTCAATTAAGATCTCATCCAGCATGCTAGTAACAGTGGGAAACATACCTCACACAAGTCATATAATCTTGGAATATATCCTAAGCAAACCAAAGTCTGATTTTCACTTTCTTACCTTTCATAGACTGTACAGATGCTGCTTCAGAATGAGATGACCAATCTTGGGAAACATGAACAAAAAGAACTTTCAGGAGCTCAGTTCTGAAAAAGGGAGTTATATGCAAGGTACTACGTTCATCATTGTTTAGCACACATCATCCAGGTGATAGATGACCAGTCCTTTTACTTACTGTGATGTCAGTCCCATGTAAAATCTGTAGCACATGGAGCAGGAAAACTGCATGTGGTACATTTCCCTATTTAATCCTCAAAGCAACTCCATCAAACTGTCATTTTTGTATTAAACACGGAATTAATTATAAGATTATGAGATTTCATAGCAAGGGTTATAAAACTACTATTTATTCATCTGAAAATGCTCAATTAGGTTTATTTATAACACATTTTAATATTTTGTTTAGAATATTCCATTATGTTCCATGAAGAAATACAGCTCCCTTTGAGATAGGCCTAAGCAGAAGTCTGGGATCCATGCTTGATTTTTCCTGAAGATGAAAGATTCTCAGATCTCAAGCCAGCTTGGCTCTCTGCAAAGGTACAGATGAAGACTCTTACCATGGTGAGAATTTCCTCTAACATCTAAAAACAGAGTTGGTGTAAGCTCCTCACTAATTTTAATGGCAATCAGGAGCTGGTTTTCCGCATGGAGAATAATAGGAACAGCCTTTCATCCCACTGGTTCTCTATGTCAAATTCAGAACACTTGCAAAGGTGGGTCGTTTTTTGGGGGGAGTCCTTTTCATGGGCACTGTAAATTCTCTGTTCCAAGGTCTTGAGACCAAAAGGACTGATGTAAGAAAACGTATTCACTGGTAACTGTGATCCTTATAAATCTTAGCTGCACACAAAAAAGCAAAGAAAATAAAGAGACAGTGAGCAGACTTTAAGACCAGCAGAATAAAAGAAAGTTTATTTAGGGGACACTCACTACCAGACTGGTTTGAGTTGAATGGCGTTTGTAATCTGTAAAGAGGCCGTGTTATGTGAGGTGAATACAGAATAATATTCCTCAAGGGGGAGAGAATGCTTTGTAGGACTTTCTCGTGACTCTAAAAGTACCACTTACTGCGGAATAAGACTTACAGCAGCATGTTAAAATTCTGAAAGTGCTTACAATGAGTGAAAATAAACAGCCCAGTAGAGCAGAATTTATATAAGGTGCATATAAGGTAAATTATGCTTGTTTATAGATTATTTTATTATTTTAAAGTAGAATAGAGGTGAACCTTTGCCCTGTCTGGTTCACTGTGCAAGAACACAAACGCATTTGCTAGGACAAGGCTAGGGAAAAAGATGGCAGAAGTGGCTGGACAAGTCTCTTATTCAACCCTAGCATACTTAGTGGGTTCCATCAGCTCAAAACATAGCTCAGCCTACCACAATAATCTCATTTTGAATCCAGCCTTTGATTTTTCTCTTATGGCAATGATTCAGACACAACATATACAATAAGCAGCATAAGTGTCTCCATACCATTTTCAGTTATGATGTTCTTCCACAGATTTTAGGAGAGAGATACATAGATATCTATACCTGAAATAGATTTTAGAATATTCTTCACAGCTGTCATGCTGCAATCCAGATCTTCCCAGTAATTCTGTTCAGAAAAACTGGAAAGCAGCACCTCAAAATATCCACTTATGGAATAAATTTATGGACTCATTTTTAAGGAAAAAAATATATAATTGCACAAAAGATTGGTTTGAAATATATTAGTTTACAGAAAGTTAACCCCCAAGCCACTGATTTTGCAAGCGCACTTAGAGCTAAGTTTGGTCTTAGAAATCAGGAAAGTCGTTAACTGTTTCCAGCTGGACTTAGAAAACAAGGTCACCTTCAAAAGAAACTTTTATTATGAAACTTCTCAAAGAAGCGATACCCATAATTCTCACTTTAGAAATTCTTTTGTAAGAGACCACCACTCCATATTATTTCTGTATGTAAGTGCATACAAAATTGTATTTCTGTTTTGTTACAAACATGTTTACACAAAGTCATGAAGGTTTCCGGGCATTACGGATATGAAAGTGCCGTTCAATGCAGGTGTGTTGCAGTCATGCCTTTTCTTTATAGTAGCATGATTCATCTCATTCAAGATGCAGAAATGAAGACAAAAACCACAGGCACTGGTGTGCTACATTTCAGTATCCTGTATATAATAACTACAGGAAGAATGCCTGCATAGTTTACAAAACCTTCATCTTTTTTAACCATTTTAAACTTCCTGAGTGTAATTTTGTTAAATATGAACAAATCCCAGAGAATTCTTTCCATGACCCTATACAACCCTTTTTTTTTCCCCAAAAAGCAGATTGATAAGAAATCCTACTTGCACATACAGCTTCAAAAGCCACCAGGCATTTCAGCATGCAGGATGGGTTAATGCTGTTGGCAGGATAAGTTTCGTTCTTACTGTAAATTGTAGACAAAGGAAAGAGCATCTTGAAATGGACCACCTGTTAATATTTGTGGCAGCTATTTGCATGGTATTTCACTAGTACATGGTGGGGACAGACTCAAATTACTGACTTGAAAAATTTGCTATGTAGATAATGAGAAACGGTGGCTGGATAATGTAATACGGTAGTGCCAAGAATAAGCATTATAATATGTCAGCACCTTTTTATTTAATTAAAGCATTATTTTCTAGGTACCACGTAGTGCTACTACTTTATACTTTCTCTGAGAGCTTTTCATCTCAAAAATTCTAAAAAAACGAGATGTGAGATACAGAATATTCTTACCTCTGGGGTGAAACTGAGCAGCTGTTTAACATCACATACAACAGCACAGTTTAGGACAGCAGTTGCTAATGTGGGAAAACATACCCAGATGTTGACTCCTTGTCATTTTAGGATCACATCTTGCTTAGATATTCATGCTCAGAAGACTGAACTCTTTCATGCCTTTGAAAATTCTCTTTTCCCCTCAAATCCAAATGTGAGAGGAAACCATTATTTTTTGTTCTGCATATAAAAGCAAGATGTATATATGGCTTTAGTGACATTTCTCAACACCCCTGATCTCAAGGCTTTGCTTTCTTGGACTTCAGTACTGTGGTGACATATGCATGAACACTTGTATTTCAAAAGGCATTGGGAAGGGGGAGGAGAAAGAACTTACTGCCTTTACTTCCAAAGAAGGCTCATGGAAAATCAGAAATGGTCCTCACAAGGGTCACACAGACATGCTTAAGGACTGGCAGCTAATTTTTACAGCCACGTTAAAGGTTGTCTCAAGACCAGAAAATGATTTTCCTGGCTAAAACAATTTCAAATCCCCAGACTGTTATCTGACTCAAACACTTTAAAATTTTATTTTTATGTTCTTTTATGCACAAAGCTATTTTAAGTCATGTAGCCACATTTATGTATGGAAGGAAGTCCAATATGCCTGCCCAGGATTAATATGTTCCGATGTATGCCACAACCAAGGAATTCAGGGCAACAAAATGCTCCCAAGTGCTCTGCCTAACTCAGAAGTCCAAAAACTGCTGGTTTATATGTATAAAAATGTATGCATATAAGTATGTAAAATATATTCTGTATGCTGACCTAGCCACCAAGCACACAGCTAGCAACAAGTTCATGAGAGTGCTGTGCTTAAGTGCCACTCTAGACTAGGCAGCAGCTGGCTTGGTCCTTATTAACAATCAGTTCATTCAGACTGCCCGAAGATGATCTTCAGCTCACGCTGAAGCACTATGCTTCGATTTAAGATTTTCTACAGGGAAATGATTCAAAGCTCAGTGCAAGCCTACACAGCTAGCCAGCAGCTGGCTTGTTGAATATAAGCAAGTCTGTCCATGGGCATACAGTTAATGCGGTGCCTGACTGACCAGGTAAATATAGCTTGGATATGCCCTCAGTTTTCAGTTGGAACCACACAGAACAAATATGACCACAGAGTAGACTTACAAGAAATAATTTTTCTCTCCATTACAAGGCTGTGCAAGTACTAAGCATTACTTCTATTTATTGGAGTGGAGAGAGGGGAGAGAGTATATTTCATTGACTAATTTAGGCATCCATTTTTGACACATGCTTTCGACATTGTGCCACAGTTCTCCAAAGACCAAACACTATGCATTCAGTTTTACATTTACCAGTTCCAGCTAATCTCTTGTCCACGGGTTGCCTTGGCAGGGCAACAACATGTCAATTGATAATGACTTACTGGTATAGTCTCAGAACAGATGTTACAAGGGGATCACCCGTCAGGCGTGGTTTTGGGAGTTTCCAGTCAGAGCACATAACAGACTGAGAAACAGATGATTATTAATGAGATTTATATAACAATTTTTTTGGCTCAGTCCTGTAGCGTTCGAGGACTGAAACAAACCTGGAAGAAGTTCACCACAACGACTGCCAGGAGGACAGCTGCTTAGGGAAAAAGAAAAAAGCAGTGACCCATACTTCATAGTGGAAATGGGTGGAGTTCAGTCAATAGAGAAAGTGCAGACGTAAATGAAGCAAAAATCCTGCTGCTAAGTAACTGTGAAGTTTCAATACAAAGGTGATTCTGAAGCTCTAAACAGGGCAAAATGTCTTAGAAAACCTGACTGCAGGAACGAAAGGAATACGATGTCCCTAATGACATTCCCTAAAAATAACACTTTTATTTGTGGTAATGGTTTAAATCAGAACCTTAGTGGTGATATGTTAACCAAAGTTAACTAATACAGTTAACTACAGATGCAGACCATATGGAAACCAAGGTAACCAAAGCTTTCAGTGCAAAGGGGCATGTCTAACTTGTCCTGCTCAGGCAGCTGGAAATGTGTTCAGCAAGACAAGAAATGACAAAACTTTTCAGAAGAATAACTTTTTTAGAGTTACTTCAATGATTTCATACTCAACACAGAATTAAAAAACAGCATCAAAAGCAAAGAGCTAACTAAACAAAAGTAAAAATAGTTGACAATACCAGAGCAAATCCTTCAGGTAGCCTGAGACACAAGAAGATGATCCAAAGAGTCTTATCTCTATTCTCCCTGCTAGGCTAACAGGAAGATTGAAAGGAAGATAACAGGATTAGAAAGAGGGTATAAAATCTTTTTGCTTCATCATCTCTGCAGAAATGAGCAAAGAAAATGGTCAGTTTTTAGAAAACACAAAGACAGAAAAATAGTTTGCTGGCAAAGAGGGGAAATATCATAGCATCTTTCAATTACATGAAAAGATCTTGTCAAGAAGAAGAAAATCATCTGTTCTACTTGCTCATGGTGGAAAGAACAAGTAGTGACAGCATCAAAGGTTAAATATTAAGAAACAGCTTTGGAATAGATTTTCTGGGAAGGTCTGGAAGGAATTTCCATCACTGGAAAAGGTTAGATAAACATTTTTCAGGAAAAAAGATAGATATAGCTGATCTTAGTTTAGGGACTCCATGACCTCTTGAGGTTTTCTTCAGGACTATTTTCTATGATTTGATAAATTAAGCAGTGATGACAAACTTTACAGACTTTACTTTGAACTCTTCAGATGTCATTAAGATTATCCAGACCCTTTATTCTAACAATTACTGGTTACATAAAAAACAAAGGCAAAGTTTGCAGGAAGAGATGAAAACCTTTATTTTTCCAACTGCTTCAGTCTAAAAAGAGTATTTGGGGCACATGTGCCTTTCTGAGAATAGCAAAAAAGAAAGCAACACATTCCCATTGTTTAAAAGGGAAAAAGCTAGTTAACAGCAGGTGTACTTTGTATTAGCTTTTAATATGAGGTCATGATATTACATCATTCTTAGGGAAACTGTAGAATTTAACATGCTGAAGCATTGTATTTAATATCAGAAACAAATTCTAGTCTAGTTAACATCTTCACTGTTCCCGTTAAAAAAGGTACCTTTACCTCCTCAGTTGCTAAATTTCACACTGAGAGGGAAGATATAAGGCTTCTAGACATAAAGTTCGCTCATGTGGCTGAATTATGATTTTTTTTCCTAACATTAAAAGGAAATCAGGTCATGGTCAAATGGGGATAATGGAGAAGTCAGGTATCATCCTTAGCATGTGGTCTAGGACTCTAGTGACATGAAGAGAGAAGCACCAGCCTAGTCTGATCACACGCTTGTCGATCATACTTCTGTAGGACAAACTCTCATATGTGCTCTTGGTTGTGACAAACACTCATTGCCTGTTCATCCCTCAAGAAGCGAACAGCAGGGTGTGTGTTGCAAGAACAGTTCTTCCTTCTTATCCAAGACCCCACCACGAGGCTATCAGTGGAAGGGAGAAAACAAAGACTGGGAAGATTTGTCCATGAAACTATATTTGATATTCTCTGGAAAAAGAAGGCCATTACAGGAGTGTGCTATGAGAAAAATTACTTGTAGGCAATTTTTACAGGTGATTATAAATAACTTTTTGACTTCACAGAATTATGACCACTTCAGTCATAACACAGATAACAGTGCTGTTGCACAGTACTGTACCTCCCATTTCACTCAGAATAAAACTAGATGCCATCAACATAAGCTGATGCACATAGCCTTCTTTACAAATTTTATATTTCCTTCACATTGTTCCCTATTATATAATCAGACCTGCTTATGAGCCTAGTTCTTTATTTTCTGTTTATCTCTACAATGACCAATGAAAAAAATTCAGGAGACCTTGCTAGAAGGTGCATTCTACAAACTTTACACATCTATTGAGACTAAATTTCTCTTATTCCTTCTAGAATAATCTTTCCAGAGATTTTCTTCCTTTCAGGAAAAATTCTATTCTATTCTATTCTATTCTATTCTATTCTATTCTATTCTATTCTATTCTATTCTATTCTATTCTATTCTATTCGATTCGATTCGATTCGATTCGATTCTATTCTATTCGATTCTATTCGATTCTACTCTGCTCTATTTCCATGCCTTTAGCCTCATTTTGGAAAAGTTTCTATCCCCCAGTTTTGTATGGCCTTTATCAGCCTTGGCACGTACATAACAGATAACTTTAGAAATATGACATCAGGCAATATCTACACTACTAGATACTAATTACATGACATCATTGCAGGCCAGTCTATTAGATCAGAATTTAACTAGCCTTTTTTCCTCTATTGCAAATCCCCTGAAAGAGTTGATATTGCTGTTGAAATCCCTTTTATATGCAAATGAATAGGTCTGTCTAAGACACAAACAAATATAATTTGAGTTGTTAGCTATAGCCTAGAAACTCTGCTTGCAACATTTGGACAAACAGAAGCAGAGGCTTCTCCCCAGTGATCTTCTCTTTCACATAGATCAAAGACTTTCTAGCCTTTTATGGAAGCCAGTTTAGGAATTGAAAGATGACTTGGCCTTGTTCAAAAATCAGACTTCCATAATACTTGGAATGGAATTAGAAAGACTTAACAAAGCCTGCAGTTTAGAATTTGTACTTCTCCTTTAAGCTTAGAATCAAATCATAGTTTCAATGTTAACTATGTTAAAAAAAAAACAGCCACTCTGCTAACTAATAAAAAATTGTAGAAGTCTTAGCTGTACGACGTTTCTAGCAAGTTTATCTGTTCGAAGGAACTAGGCCTTCACTTCCAGATGGATTGAGTTCAGCACTTATTGAAATCAAATCAAGCCAGTTTATAGATAAGAAATTACGTCCTTAATTATTATCCGAGTATTTTTATCTATTGTTTGTAAATATGAGATGTCAGCTGTACCTTTGTAAGAAAATAAACATAGGAAAAAACTTCAAAGTGACTGCGCATGTAGAAAAACTTCCAGCTAAGCCGGAAAAGTCCTCTTTTGGAAGCAAAGCTGCCGGACTTCTCCAAAGATGTTCCTGTGTACAGTCCCTATGCATTAATGTGCTACAGGAGCAACTGGCTCTTAACGAATGTCTCAAAGATGGCAGTGGGCTTTGACACCCATATACCCTTCTGGCAGTGTACCACGACTTCAACTTATCATCCTGAGTACTTGCACTGCAGCAAACAGAAGTGAGAAATGCAGAACAAGCCCTACAACACCAGCACGAAGAAAGATATTTCAGGAAGAGAATAACATGACAGAACACAACTTGTCTCCAACTCTGGCTCAGATTGACTGTGCATGCTCCCAAATCAGAAACGGGCTTTCCAGTCTCCAAGTCATCTGAGCCTCTAGCACCCAATTCATTTTTGATTGTACTATTTAAAGCAACACCTGTTTACCAGGCATAATTGACTGAAGGGAAAAAAAACATGTTTGTTAAACAAAATAAGAAGTAATTATGGAGATAAGGTGCCACTACATGGCAGTATGTCACTACTGGAACAAAATTTGCAAGCTGTTCTGTCCCAAAGTTATATAATAGGTTTTATTTCTTTTATTTTTTTTCCCTTTAACATCACATTAAAATAATCTTACTGATTTAATTTTCTTAATGGGAAAGGGATAAGACTGAAGGTTTTCTTTGGCTAGTTTGTTTATTGGTCATGCACAGTAAATAAGATTTTCTTTTCCATAGATTCTACAAATGGAGAGAAAGGCTGCATAAAATTTTAACACATAGGAGATATATTAATATTGCAACAGAATCAATCCTAATGTTTTCTGATAGTTTCTAGTCATTTCAGGACTTTGAGAAGGAATTTCAATAAATAATGTCTATTAATGTCTATACCTAATCAAATATTACCCTACATTTGTCACATTATTTGTCTCATATTTCACCAAGTATCGGTAAGCCCTGTATATGTTTTACCAGAAGCTTGCTCTAAAATATCCTTATTTATTGCATACCATATCTCTGCCTACTAAACAAACTTACAAAAGCTCTGAGAGAAGAAAGGAAGATAAAAGAAGAGCAGAAGAAAGAACAATATTCTTTTAATCTTCTGCGGACTCTTTGTAATGTCAGTTACCAATATATCTATTTTCTTAAGCAACTGGCATGTGATTTGTTCCAAAGATAGATCAGCAGAGCACCATGCACAGTAGAGGGGAAAAAAAAAACTGGCATCAGTCTCCTAAGAAGGTATTCCCAACCAAGCCAAAAGCCTGGTTTATGAAGCCCACAGGGATGATCATCCATTTAGCCATCTGCAAACCAAACCACAGAATGTCTTTCCTTCCTAAAAAGCGAAATCCATGTAAAGTCACATGTGCAGGGAAAATAAAATCTTTTGTTCCCGAAAGCTTATGTAAACAAAAAAGATTTGTGGGCTCCACATCCCATGAATTTTTTTTCTGACACATTTTATCTGCTGGAAAACGTGAACACAGGGCTATATTACCAAAAGATATTTCACAGAATTTCTTCGGAATGCAGTGCAGTAAGGTATCATTGTGTTTGCTGTGTTTCGTGAGTGCCTTCACCTTCTCATACATCTATGGTTGGTATGTATACACAGTATAAAACTTCGTAAATCCAAGACTGTCTGAGACAAAACAGTCAGATTAATTACCACAAAGACAAGCAGAGTGACAGCCATGGGCTTGGCTGCTGTTTTGTGCTCTGAAAAGGTTTTCTGGAGGCTGAGCTCCACAAACTTTGGGATCTTGGACAGCAGCTCCCTCAACAGCCTTCCTCTCTTGAGAAATGTGAAAGAGCAAGCTCACCTCTAAGTTCAGCTGGGACCATGAAGCAGAAAGCTGATCCATAGAAAACTGAGAGAGAAAGGATCTCAGAAAGTTGTGTAGGAAATTCCTGATTCCTGTGCAGGACTCTATGCCATGCGAATCGAGGCAAAATCAAGAGCGTGTGTTCTGGGCGGAACAGTACTCTAGAAAGCATGGGGGACAGTTTCAATATGCACCATCGATGGTGTTTATTATCAATGACTCTGGTGCTTCATGGGGGAAATGTGCTGCCATGGCAGCAAGGACTGAACACAACAATAGGCAGGAATTAAGCTGAATTAAAGGAAAATGCCCAGTCCATTTTCATAATGTAGAATAACATCATTTAGTCCAGTGGAAGCAAAGGAAGACAAATCACTTTTCAGCACTCCCTCTCCCACAAAACCTTCTCACTTATTTTGCTGCTAATGACTACTAGTCCCTTCCCTCTTGTCTCTAAATGCTCTTTTGCAATGGTCCTTCCTGTGATTTAGATACATGAGAATTGCAGGCATGAATAAATATCTCACTTTTCTATCATGCTGTGTAAGTACAACACATTTAAACTAATGAATGTCCATTCTTTATTTTTTAAAATAGTTTTATTACTGATAATGGGAGTTTATGTGCTTATTCATTACATTTGCCAAAGTCCTTCTTTAGGAATTGATTCTGAGTTTATATTACAGTGTGGTCTGGATTAATATTAAGGTGTAATTCTAAGCCACTTTTGTCTTGCCTTACTGGATTAATTTTATGTCTTTTTAAAGACACAGCTCTATGTGACATCATTACATTGCCAGATTTATAACAGTCAATGAAGTTACCATTATAGCATCTCATAATTTTCCTCTTTCACCAACGTTCTAATATGCCATTAGTGCTACTTCTGAATTATGAATCTAGCTTCTGGACAGGTAACCTTTACCTAGAATACAATATTTAACTCACAATAATAGTAAGAATTACTCTACAGAGACGTTTTTATTAATCAACTATAAATTGGTATTACCAAATTTCAATGTACTTCAGATGCAGTAGATATGAGAAACAGTATTAAAATATAAGGGTTAATACTGAAAATGTTACCAATGTTTCTGAAAGAACTATAGTGCTCTCCACCTTTTTTAATCCTAGTTCAAACTTTGTTATTCGTCCTGTTTGTACCTATTTGTAGCACAGAAATGTATTTGTATTAGAACATGCATATGAAATTATATTCAATATTATATGGAAAATACATACTGCATATCACATTTTCTGTTCCTTCTACCATTGTTAATGAGTGATTCAATACATTTGTGCTAAGTCTAATGTCACTAGTGTACAGAGTAGGTGTGAAACTAATTTTCTGTAAAAAAGATTGATTTTGGCAGTTCAAATACTTTCAGCTAAGCTGAGCAGGCTGTACCTTTATGTCAACATGCTTGCTCTCAGCTTAGTCACGTTTTTTCCTTTGGTATCTCCCAGTCTCAGAGTCTTTTGGACAACAAGGAGGGCCATATGTCTCTTCTTTCTGCCCCAGTGTAGAGTTTGAGGCTCAAAGTATTTATTATCATTTCTTGACATTTAGACTTTTGGGGGGTGTGTGTGTTGAATGGTGCCACATTTTTGATTAATGACAAAAGGTTCACATCACGAAAAGGTAGTAGATCAATAGCTGGCCGTGGCTGTCAGATAGGACTAGGTTTTCTCTAAGAAGATTCTTTTTTGCGACAAAAGCTAAGAACCCATATATCTGTCTACATAGATAATTTGCATAGATATACCTCAACTGGTTCTGAAATTAATTTCAGATCAACAGTCATAACTTTGGTGCCCTGGGCTAGTATGGCTGCAGGAGACAGATTTATGTTATCCTAGTCGCATAACATTTTTGTAAATGAGGGAAAACAGCTTATTGACAATCTGGTCACATGAACAGTATTCTTGTTCCAAATTTTAGATGTGTTTAAGAAATGAATACCTGTGTGTGGTCCTCCTTCCCCTTTCCTCCTCAGCAACAATTCTATTTCTCCGGGGATAAAAAAAGGAAAATCCTGGAAACATGGTGGCCTGTAGAAACAGCAAGCCAGAGAAATAGCGGAAAGAAGCAGGAAAAACACTACAGAAAAATCAAATGGAATACTAAACTTCAGACAATTTTCCTTGGGTTTTATAACATCTATTATACTATTATACTATGATGCACATTTTTCATTTATCAAACTTCCATTCTGATGATTCACCTGTCATCTTTCTACATTTAACCCCTCAAAGTTCATTGCAGAACTCAAATGAGAAATAATGACATAGAGGTTGCTCTTTTCATAGCATTCAAAGTATTTATGAGCATAATCTTGCTCCATGATCATCACTTAACTCTTCTGTTTGCCACAGGGCAAACAGTTTCTCCCCGATAAATTTTTAACTGTCAATGTGAAGAAGAAATAACAGTTTTGATTTTTACATTTAAACTTTTCAATCCAGGACTGAATTTACAAAATTCCACCATATATAAATTTTCCTACTTACTTACCTTTCAAAAAAAAAAGTAGGAGGGACAATGAAAAATAGTTTTAAAAAACCCAACCGTTCCTAAAACAAAAGTGGAGTATCAGTCACTAGTTTAACTATATTTTGCATGAAAGGATCAAATGTCCCTATCCCTGACAACTAAAGGTAATGAAAAAATACAAACATGATCTTTGTCCTTTGTTGCAGGGTCAGGAGATACAATCACTCACTTAAACTATTAAATGTAATGCATACAGGCATAGGGAGATGAAAAGTGCTAGTTTAAATTAGCTTGACCTGTGGTGTTGACTCCTGGACAGATGGCATAATATACCCTGACTTCATTGCTGAGGCATTAGAAGTACACAGCAAGAGCCCATTGTGGTATCAAGAAAAAGCTCAGAAGCAAACTCAGACTGAGAACCAAAATCCTGCTGGCCCCCTGTGACGCTCTTGGCTTCCTTTTGCCAGACCTATTACAATATAGAATGAAGTCTTCCCAGTTTTATCTAAAGCAATGCAGTGCTCAGGCAATGAACACTCTTTTTCTACTTTGCTGTCTACAGAGCAGACTTCAGGATGAGTTTCAGAGTCCTAAAGACCAGGCTGACAAAGGGCAAATCGGTCAAAGTCCATGTAGTCTTTCCAGGAGAAGGAAAAGCTAGCTGTACCCAAACCACACTGTTTGACAAAGCTGGCGATCCTTTTAAGGAGGAGTGTACAGGCATAAAAATTAGGTAGATCTGTAAATCCATGTATAGTATTTGTCATGAGACAGCAAGAGTCATCCATAGTCTTTCTCTCCATAAATCTTTCTACTGTTAGCACAAACTGAAGGAACTCCCCCATGTACATGAACCCACACGTAATTTCTTTTTAGTAGATTTTAAATTAGAAGAGAAACAAAGTGTTTATCCAACTTCCCTTTTGCATTCAATCTCAAAATTGGGAGGGATGTCTCTGAAGTGAATAGATAATTCACTGCCTAACGTCCTGAGAAACAGAAGCAGGGGTATTGAGTGTGGAGCACTAACAAAGTAGCTGGGTGTATAAAAACAAAGAGCTAAAGGCTAATGGCATCTCAGCGATTGAAAGGCAGTTAGGAAAGAAAAGCAATTAGCCATTTTTACAATGCATGAAAGTTGGCATCGTGAAAGTGGTTGGCTCCAAATATCAATGATTTACATCCATTTGTTTCTTCACCAGTTTAGGTTTGCAGCTATGCACTTCGGAAATTTAGATTTTATGGGCTCTAAATGGAAGGGACACATCACAATACAAGTGCTCAGCATTCATCAAACAGGATCACCCACAGCTCTGAAGGTCATCTGGGTTCTGTTTTGTTATCTGGTCCCTTTATAAAACTTGAGAAAATAATATCTCTGAAATCTCCTTATGCTTCCCTCTCCTGCAAAGGCAGAAAGCATAACAAAAGTGCAAAACCAGTTCAGAAAAGAGATGATGACATTGGATGAGCCTTGCATGGGAAAGAGTTGTGGGATGCTCTGTATGCCATGTTTGCATTACTTTGAATAGTCCTGCCCAAATTTATTATTCTCTTTATTCATTTTTATGTACTGAGATAATCCTACAGGAAGCCAGATAGTGATTTATTCCATAAAAAGTATCCAATTCAAATTGTTCCTGCCAGTGGCCACACTTTTCATTTTGTTTTGGGGCCATATCACAATCTCATTCCTTTCTCTAACCCTCCAAAATCTTAATTATATTACAGACCATAAATTTGGGGAAGCTCTCATTTTAAAGGAGGAAAATAATTTAAAACTAGGAAAACCTTTTGTCACCTAGAAATCAGCTTAACGTGAAGCTACAGAGATTCAACCTCAAAGCCTGGAAGCAATCTGTGGCTTTCAACATGGGCTCCACTACATTTTGCAGCTTCTCCAGGCATTTGCCTTTTAAAATTGTGTTCCACCTTTGTTACATGGCTTGCAGAAAGTCTGCACACCAAGAAATCAAGTATAAAGTGTGGCTTATTTTCAGCACAGAGTGTCTCTTAAAGTGTGAATGATTTCTCCAGACTTTCAAGTGCATAACAAGAGAATGATTTGTGTTCCTAAATCATTTTTTTCTAAATAGTTAGTCTAATAACAGATATTTAATCCTACAGATACTGCTTTGCCTAAAATTAGGCGTCTGAGTAAGAAGTTTGGATTTAGCCCTCATCGAGCTAAGGCATTACAGCACCTGCGTTATTAACATAAAGCACCCTCTTAAATTTAAACGCATTTAAGCACCAAGACCAAAAGTGTTGGGCAGTTTCCATCAATCTCTGAAGAAAAAGAAAAAACAGCACAGATTTATCTCCCTGACTAAATTTAATCATGCATATTAAAAATGTTGGCTTTTATGACTAATGGAAAGTCAAAATACTTTCTCACTGTATTATTTTAAAGGATTTGCAACACAGTGGACCTTTCTGAGCAATCACAACACTGTGCTTATATGCCCTGTTACTTATTTATACCCTGATAGCGCCGAGGCGGTGGATAATGGCTCCACTGTTGCGGGTACTGTACAGACAAAACTTTTGCAGCAACCTTTGCCAAATGTACAGTTTGGGCTAATACCGAGCTGGAGCTGAAGGTCTAATCAGAGAGCACTCAGAGCAAGTGAGGGAATATTAAAAGCTCCATTGCAGTTCAGAGCAAAGAGAGGCCTCTAAGTAGGGCAGATCTCCATTCCTGGCTGTCAGAAGGCTGAGTTGTAACATGAGCTGGGCTCCATTTGCTTTTCCATTTATATAAAAACCTTTTTGTTTCTTTTGTTATAAACTTAGACCTCCAGAATAAAGCCTGGAGGAAAGGGGGAGGGGAAGGAACACTTGCTGCCTGAAAGATGTAGTTTGTTTTTTGACCACCTTATGCAGCGTACTGTTCCCAGCTATCTGCCGAGCTTGCAGCAGCCCCTCTATAGCTTAGCTATAATCTGTTAAAAAATAAGGTAGTTGTCCACATCCAGAGGATCCAACCCAGTCCCTGCCCCCAAGGACTCTGCATTACAGAGTAAAGACTAAAGCACACCGGGAAAGAAGCACAAGCAAAATTGTTTCCTTTTACAATACTTATGGAGTAAGTCAGTCTTTAGGAGACATTTTAAGATGGGAAGACCTTGGCAAATCAAGACTTGAAAAGCAGCTCATGGCAGAGAGGAAGAAATCGATGGGATGGGAATAGGGTAAGCATATTAAGAAAGCTTCTGCATTTGGCATTACTGACAGCAAAGCAAGCAAACCTTGGACAGAGAAGATAAACCTGGGAGAGGCTACAGGAAGGTGTCTCCAGGGGCAGCTATATCTATCAAGAACACTAAGGGGAAATGGCTTGGTAATAAGCAAGAATAATGTATTGCTCATGCAAGAACAGCATCTATTGCCACCCTGCTACATTTCAAAGAGATTAGAACAAGAATAATAATAAGTAATAGGATGTTACAAGAGTTAACATGGAAGATGATGAGTGAAAGCACAAATATAAGTGTTCTAGCTTTCTGCAAGGGAAGACATATTTAGGTCCTAGTCATGCAGGGAGGAAGAAACACAAGCTGTGTGGATATGTTGGTGAAGGGAAATAAAAGGAATCAAAAGACTTTTCTCAGCTGACACTTTTGAGTAGTAGTAAACAACAGCAACTATGATCTTCATAAAAACTGTTTTCATAATTTCTTTTATGAAGAACACTTATCACTGCTCCTATTTTACAGAAGAAGGAAAAATGATGTGTAGCTAAGTGATACAGATCACCCAGAGCTGCCGAGGTTGGCAGTTCAGGGACAAGAACAGAAGCACGGCGCTTGGAAAATCCCAAAACATCTCACCCATGAAGCTGCATTCCTACTGAAGTCAAATGCAGCTGTGGCTAAAGGGAACGCAGAGGGAAAACTCTTTTGCAATGAGCAATGTGGGATGCATGAGGAGAGAACCTCCAGGTGAGACCTTCCTCTGCTCCTCTCCATTGAGCAAGTTGAGCGCTATACACAGGGAGTAAAAAAAATTAATTCTCCCTCCAAATGTAAACCGAAGCTTTCTTTAGACATCCAGTTACTTCCATTGGTTTATCTCAGGCCTGCAAATACAACAAAACCTGAAAAGAGAAGGAGTTGCAGTAAATAATCAATTACTAAGTCAGTATTTAGGGCTGTACCTGTTTTACTATGCTAAAAATCAATTGAAAGAAGGAAAGATGGATCTCAAAAAAGAGCAACTCCAGTTTGGAAAGCAGTGACATGATAACCTCTCTGTGCTTTGTATGAGCTCTATAACTTAAGCTGCTGAAGGAATTAAGCAAAGTTTCCAAAGATAAACAGCCAACAAATTTCAGAGATCTGCAGAGTGATAGGAACTTTTATTTTTGAGTCTGCCCTCATATGTGCCCTATCATTTAAAAATTGCTCAGGAGAGTTCCTCATCATGAATGCTTCAGTCATTATCTATATTGTAGATTTTTAAGGCTATATATTTAAGGGAGAGGAGGAAGAAGCAAATGATGTGAGCAACAGCTACCGTATTTGACAGCACTAAAGGTGGTAGTTATTCCAGGATTAAGTACAGACACACATCTGCCATATAAATTGGGAAGTAGTTAATTACTGCACCTCATTAAAAAACCTGCTCAGAAAGACATGACAAGTAGTGTAAACATATATATGTACACTGAGGCAGCTAGTGAAAATATGAAGGTGAACACAAATGAAGAGCCAAATTTCTCAGAACCTGAAAACTGCGCAACACCTCCTACCACACTCTACAAGCCCCCAGTGCTTATGGAAAAACATAAGGGCTGAATGCTCATAAGGTTGGGAAGACCTTAATATGACCTATCACTGGGATGATAGGTCTGCCATGCCTTGCTCCATTTGAACCTCTCTGTTTCCCTCACCATTGCAGCAGAAGGATCTAGGGCTGGGGGGGTACAATGGTCTGAGGTGAAAGCAAAACAATGGAAGAAACTGTTTTCTTTTTCTTCACTCCTACAAATCCAACAGGGGCCCAGAAACCACATATATCAGATTCTGAGGGCTGAGTTCTCAACCAGTGCTCTGTAAAATATGCTTTTTCATGTTATGAAACCCAAACAAGCCAACAGCTTTAACATTGTAAATTCTGCTCTGTTGAAACAGGCTTATTTCTATTTTCCTTTTCTTTTTTTTTAATTATTCCAAAGCCTATAGTGGCAAGTCTGACATCTGGCCAAGTTTCAGTATGAAATTTTATAGCTGAGATAATATAAATCTCTGTAAAATGAAGTATCAAAATGCTGCCAATTAGCTTTAACAACAACTGGAAAGGGGAATATTGCTTCTGAAATAAGCCCCTTTCCTCTACTTG
This sequence comes from Opisthocomus hoazin, assembly GCF_030867145.1. NCBI lineage: Eukaryota > Metazoa > Chordata > Aves > Opisthocomiformes > Opisthocomidae > Opisthocomus > Opisthocomus hoazin. The sequence goes on from NC_134416.1 coordinate 39,917,962, forward strand.
TTATTAACAAGTGCTGAAAGAGATTACTCTTTTATGAGTGCTGTTTATCTTCTGCTTTTCCTTTCTATTGATTTATAAACATATAAATAACATATAAAACTTGTCTAAGTAAAGTATGTAATAGCACAGATGTATGCAGAGTAAAGCCTCGGAGTCCACTGTCTTACTGCCTCTCAGTAGCACAATACCATTCATTTAATTGACCTATTCCTGATTCATAAGCCACAGAAGCAGAGCAGGATCTGATCCACAGAGCAATAGGATCTTTCTCTGTAAAATTTGGTTTTAAATGTTAAATAGTCAATGCCGCAATGATCAAAAGATGCCACAACAGTAGCAGCATCTCTGTTATTCTGAAATTTTCTTGCTTGTAAACTTCAGACAAAACCTCTTTTTGTTTGTTGATGTGAGCATTTTAACAGGAAACAGGAGTTCAGCCACTAAAAAGCACTTTTTTTCCGACACAAATTTCACCATTGTACTGTGATTGACAGCCATCCCAATGTCTATAAACAACCTACAAGCCTCCCAAATTGACCATTCAGCTCCTGCGTCCAACATTTAAACACTGAGCGGTTTTTGCGCTCAATAAAATTCCTTTTCATTTCACTCTGGGTTGCCATGTCTCTTCAAACAGAGACAGAAAAGCAGTGCTCTGTGTCAGACAGATTTTAATTTTCAGTCCTCATCCATTCGTACAATGTCGACACAAGCAAACAAACCCTACCCAAAGCCTAGCAACCCACAGTTTAAACAGTCAATGCGTATGAGCTACGGGATGAAGGCCTGGACCTGTTCACACATGAATAAAGAAGATTAAGATTTTCTTTCAAAGACATGAAGCCTTTTTGACAGCCTGTGTCAACAGCGCTGTCTGCCTCTCAATGTGAAACAGTCTTCTATCACAGGTTCCCACAGGGAGGTCTTGCTTATTAGCATGCTTTACACTTCCATTCCTTGTCAGTATTTAATTTAAGAATAAGGGTGCAAAGTTTTGCAAACTCTTACTTACCCACAATGAAAGGATAACTTACTGGAGACACTGAAAGGAAATACCAGCTAACACGAACACCTACAGGGTACACTTTTAAAGGAGGGTAACCTAGAAGGAAGAAAAAGCAGCAGATCCAGTAGTGTTCTCTGTTCACCACTGCGGGAATATACCAGTAAATTTGTCATCACAGATTATCTTCTTTAGGGGGTTGCTTTTGCAGAATTCCCAGCAGCCCACATTTTAAGTGTAATGCACGTGCTGCTGTGCAGGGCAATATTTCAACCAAAATTTCAGACATAAAGCCAAAAAAATAATCCCCATACAAACAGCAACAATAATACTGACTGGGTTCATATAGAACACAAGACTGGAAGGGATCTCCAGAGTCATCAAACTGAGTCCACTGTGATCACAGGCAATATGACATATAATCCTTCTCAAAAAGTGACCAAGTGCTCTTCTAAAACAACACTGTGCACAACAAAAAGCCCAAACCATGGTTTTCATTGAAGAGAAAGATTAGTCCTGGCTGAAACAATTTAGATTCCATTTTTCTGAATGAATGACAGCACCGAGTCACGATTATGTACTGATGGTATCGTGTTGTTTAAAATCAAAATATTCTAAGACTGCAGTCTTGCAAACACACTTAGGGAGCTGTTTAGATAAAGAAGTGAGTGGTCCTGGTGAAGATAATTGCATTATACAGATGTAGAGCATATGTAGCTCTCAGGATTACAGCTTAAATTTCTGGAGCTAAAAGTAACAGGAGAAAAACATCTCTCCTTCAATATTGGTATAACTTTTGTTTTCAAGAACAAATGAAAATTTTGAGTGCTGCATTAGCTCAGTGCTTCGGTAAGACCACAGTTTTGTAATCAATTTAATCATTTACCTTAACATTAAGAATTTATTTTGAAATTATCCCATGAGAAAATTAGGATGTTCAGTGCAAAAAGACTACTTCAACAAGGAACTAATTATGTCTCAGTGAAGTGAGTGGAAAAAGGCCCAAATTTATCTCTGTATTTGACTTAAAACAACACAATTAAATGGGAACAGTCCTGAAAGCCAAGTCACAATTTCTATCATGGGAAGCAAGATCTCAGGCAGGAAAATTATAAAGATTTTTTTTTCAAAATCGTTAAGATTTTTCTTAAGGTTCAAAATACTTTTCATCTGCATTTTCAGGATTTTTTTCTTTTCAAATCTTGCAGCTGAAATAAAAGGAAATGAATGCTTCATGGCTGTAATGTAAAATTCAGTGTGAGATACAGAAAAGAGCTGAATGACCTTGTAATGAGAAATAAACAGCTGAGACAAGGAAGGATAACTAGGATTACATGGATCAACATTTAAGGCATCAAAGATCTTCCTTTAAAGCTATGTACTGTACGCAGTAATGATTCATAGCCTTTCTCGAGTATCTGCATAGCAGATGCCTTTTAACTGTATTCCTGATTTCTTCCCTACTGTCTGAAAGTCATAACTGAGTTTGTGAAAGCTAATACAATTACACCAAAGATGCACTTCCTTTTATCCTGGTTTAGCACATCCTGAAGAAATATTCTAGATTTTTAATCACTTATTTTTAAAGCGGTACACTTTCAGTTCTACAATTTGATGCTAGCCAACATTTATTTCTGTCAAGCAAGTATGTGGCTTAGTGCACTGCAGTTATAACTCATAACATACTTAGTTACGTTCTCAAAGCTACATACGTGTTTAACAGAAATAAATATCATTTCAAGTTTTAATTTGCTGAATTTAAATTTGTCTCGACATCTAGAGAAAAATGACATATTTCAAAACACAAAGATAAATAAATAAAGGTGTACAAATACAGTATGTGTGCAAGAGTCTGGATTTTATTATCTCCAAAGTCCGTAATTTATAGGTATTAATTTTGAGAAGGAACACTAGGTTCTAGCAACAGTTAGTGGCAGGCCTATAAATAAAGCATCATTCCTCATAAAGAAGGAAAAAACCCCCAACCAATAAAATTAATGATTTTTATTTTTTGATCGGTTCTTTAAAGTTATAATAAAAAAAAAATGAAAGCATACATCCATGTCTTTGCATCTTTTTTTTTCCCCTCCCAAATTAATTTATTCACAGTCTCTCAGGGTCTCAGGACACAGTCTTTTGTTTTGCTTTGTTTTACTTGAGACAGATGCTTTACTTGGATTGAAACACATTTCTTAGGTTTAGATGTACAGTGCTTACTATTTGCAAGAAACACTCTCAAAGCAGTCTGGGGACCCCTGTAGCATTTCACCCACACAGAGACTCATCAGAGTCACCACATTATTTTTTTGTTTTTAAAGTGCTAAAAAACCCCTATGAATTACTGTCAGTTTTTGAAAAAAAAGAAAAATTTGGTGATCTCCTGTCATTTTTATGTTAATTTTCACCACCAAGCAAATTTCACAGGGCCTTGTGAAGTCCCCTTTCAACATGGCTGCCATCTCCCCGCATTCTTTCCCAGCTGGCCTCAGTGGGCTGTGGTTTTGCAAAAGGTATTTCTTACCCTTTGGTCTTAATGGGATTCTCTTGTCTCCATCTCCTAAGAAGATAGGAGGTCATCCTTCTCCCTGGGGACATTTGGCTTTACTGCCGTGGAGCACAATGGGACATCGCCACCCTTCAAGCAATTCTTAGCAAGTTTCTCTGGAGCATGGGATTTGAGGGAATGGTGACGGTGTTATTTCATAACTTCCAGTTACAGCCAGCAGAAGGTGACCACATATACGAAATATTTCTCAGAAGTCTTGAAGCATGTAGATCCACTTGATAGAGCAGGCGGGAAGGAGGAAGAAACTTGCTTCAAGTGTGTGCCTGAGTGACAGAAGGGAAAATTTAGGAATGTGTGTCAGGAGATGGGGAGCTGAGAGAGACGGGGCAAAGGCTGACAGATGGGAGGGGGGGAAGTGTGGGTGTTGCTTAACCGTCAGCAGCTACTCCCACTCATTTTAACTGGAGTACCTTTGGGAGATACTAGCACAACATATAGAAAGAACTGGTGCCTGCCAAAGGCAAGAGTTAGCAGAATTTTTGTGTGACTGAAACATTCTGGCAGTTTCAGCTGTTTCAGTCATCAGAGAGAATGCCAAGCCCTGGTCATGTAGCAGGAGTGTGCACTCATGCTCCAACTCTCAGGCTCAGAGGAAGCATCCTCGCATGGACAGGCCTTTACCAACCATTTAGACAGACACGCGAGGCTGCCTCACGGACACTGAAATTCCACAGTGATAATCCAATTATTACTCTATGGCACATATCAGACAAAACGAAGGTGAATTGGATGTTCTAATTTTGTCTTTCTGTAACATAGAATTTGTGAAGCGAATGGCTCACGTGTCACATGGATTCTTCTTTTCAATTTAATCCATATGTGGTACACCTGTACATGCTCAGGGAAAAAAAACAGACATTCTGATTAAGCTTTTGTTTTTTCTTAATAATTTATCAAAATGGTGAAGAGTTAAAACTGAAAACCAAAATCACTTACTTTGAGGTGCTATTGCAGTACCTCACACCTTTTTTCGTATATTGAATCCCCTCCGCAAGTCACAATTTCCACTGGAGTTCTGTAAGTTTCTTCCTTGGTAGGAAGCCAAGGCTATGAGATTGTTACACCTCTCGGCAGCTTCTAAGGAAATTTTATGTTGGGCACTGAAATATTTCTGTACCCCTAAATGGCATCTTAGAGGCAATCATCAGGTTTCAAAGCTGGCATGACATCAAGGTGATCAGGATTCATGCCTCTCAGAGCTAGCGCTCCCTGACAACCACAGTTCATAAACAATATTTCACTCTTCACTCTCAGTCAATATTTTCAAAGGTAGTTTTACAAGCAATCATATTCCAAACAGAACTGAAACTACCCTACAGTTCTAATACGTGTCCCAGCATCAGTGAAGAATCGCATGACACCTCCAGAGTGCCCAGCTACAGGAACACGATATGAAATGTGAGTCTGCTGTGTTCAATTTATTATCACATAACTGTCCTCAAACCTTAGTGTGGCATTGGGAGCTTGGCCCTCTTCTTGTCTTATTCAGGCTAGCTCAGAGTGTGAACATGGCCCAAAGGGTTAGATCATCTAGCTGGTATTCAGAGAAGCAAATGGACAAGGATCGATCAGGTCAAAATTAAGAAGGAAAAGGTATTCGCCCTTGCTATTGTAAGGTTGGTTGACCATACTTGCGAGAGACAGTAAGTTTCTTCTGAAGATTTCAGTGCAGTAATGAACAGCCATCCCTTTGCCACATGGGAAAATGAGCAGAAGGAAACGGAGCTGGGAAGGCAATGTAGGGTGAGAACAGTCGGTTGAAGAAAGGGAGAGCAAAGACTGCTTATGCCAGCTTTGTCCATGGAGCCATGGCCAGAGGACACCAAGTATTGGCTCACTTTCTAAGTGTCTAGTCCTCCTAGGTCCTGAATCCCAGTTAGGAATGGGAAGCCAGCAGATCAAGGGAGGTGATTCTACCCCTCTACTCCACTCTGGTGAGACCCCACCTGGAGTCCTGCATCCAGCTCTGGAGCCCACAGCACAGGAAAGACATGGAGCTGTTTGAGTGGATCCAGAGGAGGGCCACAAAAATCATCAGAGGGCTGGAGCACCTCTCCTTTGACGAAAGGTCAAGAGAGTTGGGCTTCTTCAGCCTGGAGAAGAGAAGACTCAACAGAGACCTTATAGCAGCCTTCCAGTATCTGAAGGGGGCCTACAAGCCAGCTGAAGAGTGACCTTTTACAAGGTCATATACTGATAGGACAAGGGTAATGATTTTAAACTAAAAGAGGGTAGATTCAGATTAGATATAAGAAAGAAATTCTCTGCTATGAGGGTGGTGAGGCCCTGGAACAGGTTGCCCAGAGAAGCTGTGGCGCCCCCTTCCTGGAATTGTTCAAGGCCAGGTTGGATGGGGCTTTGATCAACCTGGTCTAGTGGAAGGTGTCCCTGCCCATGGCAGGAGGGTTGGAACTAGATGATCTGTAAGGTCCCTTCCAACTCAAACCATGCTATGATTCTATGATTCTACGATTCTATGAAGAAGTAGCTGCAGGAAATGGGGTAGCTCTGGGAATCTGAATGGTGAAGAACCTCTATCACACAAGAAGAAACACTGGTGGTATCTAATAAATGATTGCACCTGTAGAACGATGATTTAGAACAAATTTGATTGTTGGACCCAATTCAGTGTTCGGCTTTAATCCATAATATTTCAAAATTCTATGGCAGGTAACATTTTGTGATCAAACAGATTCCCAGTTGTCCCAGTACTTGTTACCCTCACCACAAAGGCAAACAAGGTCAAAAAGCAGTTGCCTAATATTTTCACAGTTTATAGTCTGTTCAACATTCATTCACTTCACCCATCTTGTTCCTAGTCCTAAAATACCCAGCTTTAAAACGGCATTTTGCAGATTTTTACAACTTTATAACATCTGCACCAAATATTGTGGGAATACTTTAACCCAAGTTCCAAAATTATACATGATTTAATAAAAGAGTTGTTTATGTTGGTTAAACAACAGTCAACTATTGAAAACAGTTCCATGGAGGATAAATAGCTCTAGTATGTGAACTGTTTAGGTTTATTGCATTGTCCTTAAATATATTTAAATATAAATTATTAAATTAGTTTACTAAGCTAGCTTAGCCTCACAAATCTATATCTGAGGACTCTGTATAGTATTTGATGGCAGAGTGCTAAGACACCTATTAGCACTTTCAAATTAACCTCTTTGAAGAGTAACTAATAAACAGGAACAGCAACAACAGGAAGTGTTAAACAGTTATTAATGTGTTTATCTGAGAAGTTTTCCTGTCTGTAAATACAATTATTTTTGCATTGCCACTGATGACGATTGACTGTGAGGAGTTTAAATCTTCTGTAACTATGGCTTCACTTAACACAAGTGACCATGTGTTTATGCTAACTTTTGCAGTGTAGCCTAGATTTGGTTGGTTTAGTATCAGAAAAGTTACTGAAGATCCTGAAACAAGTACACTGCGATCTCTCTTCGTGAAATAATTAATTTTTGTGGCTCCTGCTCCATGTAAACTGTTTTCTTTGCAATTGCGATGTAGTTCTAAAAAGCCATAGTAAAATGCAGTTCCTGCTCCAGCATGCTAACAATCCAAACTACCAAAATACATTGTATAAAACACAAAAACAGAAGATGAGACTAGTTAATATCAAGCTATCCATAACTAATGACTTTTTTACACACTGTTCTTTTGTGTGCACTTTTCTGCAAGTACCTTGTCTATAGACCAGTGAACACATAGATTGTCTTTACAAAGCATTGCCAGCAGATGAAAAATAAGCAGTAGAAAAGAGTAGGGGGAGGAATGAGGAAAAAAAATTATGTACAGCCATTAGCAAAGCTTCTCTGACTTACAGAATATGTAAACAGGCAGGTGTCATGCATGTGCTAAAGTATATTTCCACACGTTCTCTGTTCCCCATCCTTATAGCCTCACACACAGCTCCGCATTCCTTCACCAGGGCAAAGGAGAGCTTAGTTGCGTTAACATTGGGGTTGGGAATTTCCCTCCAGTGTTCATTTTTCTGTGAGACAACAGATTCCTTTCTCTTTCAGCAACACTCGGCTCACTAATGGGAGAATGTGACAAAATTTGGGTAAGAAGGCATCCAAGGTTTTTAGCCCATAGAGCCAACTCTTCCCACCACCCTCCACCAGCCTTCTAGCAGATGTTGTTCTGCAGGTAGTGCCAGGGTACAACTGCTGCTCCCTTTGGAAAAAGCCATTCAGGTCACCTGCTGGAGACAGGAGCTTTGCTACGACTACTTCTGCCGCCAGCTCATTTACTCTAACTAGAACAGTCCAATCTCTCCCTCTGGGTTAAAGGACCCAGGACCGTAGGAGACGCAGATGCCTTACTGGATAATTGAGACCTGAGCATGGCTAGACAGGAATTGCAGCCACCTGGTTTGCGTACAGACACAGCTTTTCTCCTTCCAGGGAGGCAGGCTCAGTGCAGACTTCTGAGAAAACATAATTTCATGAAGTGCCAAACACCCAGCAGTGGCACACTTCCTGCTTTGTTCTCTGTAATACAAAGCCAATGATCTGATTTCTGCCTTTCCAGAGGCAAGACTAATTGTCTCCCAGTGAATCCATAGAGCAGCAACAAAACAATGTGTTGAGAATAGGTATCAGACAAGGTAAGAGCAAAGTGAGGCACACTAATGCTTTTCTTCCTCTGCAGCCATCAGCAGGCATAGAGATCTGAGCAGTTTTCTCCCAGAACAACACAGAAGCATATGTGGCATGGCCACAACAAGCCATATAAGTGATGAATCAAACCTGACCCACGCCCACTAGGATAATAAAAATAGAATAATTACAAATAATCTGGTCCCAGATTAGTATCACTGAAATCTTTGGCACTACCACTTACCACAGCTCCTTCAACACCATGCACACGTTCTTGTTTCATACTGACTCACACAAAAGTGTATCTTACATTCCAGCGATAACACAAACTCTCCTCTGTATTTCTGAGGTTCATTCTTTCCCAGTTCCAACGAGACCTTAGCATAAACTATCAGACAGGATGGGATCACAGCGTGACTGAGGACAGTTGTGAGAAGTCTGAAGTTGTTTGGTAGGTTTGGAAGAAGAGCAACAGAACACAGCTGAAGAACAGAGGAACACAAATCGTAAAGCCTTAGTGTCAGTAGTGGAAAAATCAACTTTTATGTGACTAGCCCCCCCTTTAACAAAACATTAACTTTTTCCACAAGTGAAATATTGGGTTGTTGGGAGTGGGCTGAGGTCTGATATGCCTGGGTAGTCTTTGGTGAGTAATTCATTTGGATCCTGAACACCTAAACCAGATGTTTGTATTTAACAGGTCAGTGAGTCTCATAAGCAAGTCATTATTTAATAGTAGAATTGGGTATTTTAACATATCTCTCTCCTTTTCCACTACCAGGCAGACATGGTGTCACACATACATACTTTTATCACTTGTGTGCAGCATACTGTAGGCATTTAATAGCTTTAAGTGTTGTACGTAGAAGACTGATGTAATTTTTTGCAGTTTATGAGAGCTCTAACTGTAGGTTTATAGGATACAACGGTTTAAGTATTCTATATCTGGGGCAGATTTGTATGGTGAAGCAAAAAAAGAAAGTCATGTTTGGAATACAGTACAAGTGTGACACAAGTACCACAACAGTCATCTGTTAAGTCCTCCTCCTGCCTAATTTGAATCACGGTTGTATTCATTAAATTATGTTTACAGCTAGGTACTCTACTGAGCTGTCAGACGTTCTTTATGTGAATCTGGAGTGAGTTTATTGGGGTGAGTCTGAGTTCCAGGTCTTTTTCTTCGAATGTTCGTTTTCTTCACTGAATTATTTTGGATTTAGTCCAGTGTAATAAGGTAGGGTTTGGCCCATCGTCGTTTCAAAGATTCCAGCACTTTCAAACATTGCATTGTAAGTGAACCTGTGATATCTAGAATTTATGAAGAAACATATTTACCAAGTGAATTCAGATCTGTATACAAATAAGTAGAAAACAGTCAAGAAGTGTAAATATGAAGCTTGTCAAATGTATCTTGCCCCTTTAGCTCCATTCTAGAAGCTGCCAAATCATGTTAAGTAAAACAGAGTTTCTAAAGTGACAGGGCACAATTTGTCTCCAAAAGTGCTACAAAGACAAAATAATTGCTATTCTTAATACCAAATTTTTGTATTTCTAAGTGTTACGTTAAAATTAAATTTTGAATAGTATCTTTATTCAGAAAGATATCTTTGTAGGATAGAGTAGGATAACCTCCTGAAATGACATTTAAAGATCGGTTTTAAAATATAGGAAGCATCTATTAATATGAAAGAACAGATTCTTTTTAATACATAATTTAATTAAAATCAGATATTTAAATCCAGTAATATCACCATAGTATATAAACATTGTCACATAGTATCAACACATAGTTAAATATTGAAACATATACTAAAGCAAATATGGAATAAATCCACTGGAAATCTCAAGTTCACCACGTTAAACATGAGAGGTAGCAATGCCTAATTGACCAATTTTTTTCCCCAGTAAAATTCTATTTTGAGTTGCTCTGAACTTTGCCATATTTCAGTTGTTCATACCGAAGTATGTCCTGCTGTTTGCTTGCTTCAGGCTGAGCTCTTCTGGAGAGTGCCATTTTAAATGGCTCCCCCTTTTCCAGGAATAGTGATAAGATTAAAATGGTGCTGTCCATGTAAAAATGCTTCCAGCTGCCTCATGGAGGAAGTCTGGTATCCTTGCCACTTGGAGCAAGGGCATGTGTCTCCTCAGTAGGTTTCTCCTTACAAAAATCTGTGGCAATTAAAAAGTTGATGGATTCAGCTCTGGAATGTGCAACACTGTGCTCAGCACAGTCAGCTGGAGACTGGCAGCTAAATTCTCCAAGGATCCTTTGAGTCTTGAGTGTGCCTTGTCCCCACACATCTCCTGTGTGCTGGCCAAGAGGCAGAGCTGACAATGCTCCTGGTTCTAGCCCATGTCTTGCACCATATTACGTTTTTCTTACAGTGCCAACTTCTGAACTCCTGCTGAGCTTAGAAGAATCTCAGCTGCCAATATTTTTTTAAAGAAGGTTTCCAGCACTCACTATTACAATGAAAAGCCTGAAAACATGGTGTGAGTACATACTTAAGTCTCAAAAAAAGATTTGGAAATACACTCAACAGCCAAAAAATTCTAATAAAAAGAAAAAACAGAAGTTTGGGGTTTTTTTTAAACACAGTCTTATGACTGCGAAGGCAGTTTCATGATTTGTTGTGCTCTTCCTCCTGATTTTTTAAATGCTTGCGGCTGAGAATACTGGAAATATGCACGCGTTTCCTGGGAGAAGCGCTGCAAGGGCTGCGGTAGTCTTGACATGCGGTTACTCCAGAACTGAAGACAGAAATTCAGTTTCTATCCATCAGGCATGCCATTCACATTGGTGTAGTAAAGGAAGAAACAACCTAATCCAAGGGGAAAGAGAGACGAGGAACCAAAAGCCATGTGTTGAGAGAGGTCAGAACCAGAAGCTGGGGATCTGGACCAAAGCAGAAGGGAGCAGGAGGGGGCTGGGATGCAGAAATGAATGTGTCTATAGCCAGTGGTGAAATTCCTCCCTTCAGAAATCTGGGAAGAAAAGCAGCAGTCCTGAATCCCTCTGTAGTGCAATGAAACCCACTGCTGCAAAAACCACTGCGAAAACATGTGGCTGCACGCTAGCTAATGGCTTACCGCTGCAACCATGGATGACTCGGATGGCTGAGGTCTTTGCTGAGTTCTGAAGTTTCCAGTCTTCTTGTTGGCCCTGTAGTTACGGGCAGGTATTCCCTCCCCTGCTCCTTCCCTCATTTGGCTGTGTTAGAAAAACATACAAAACAGAACCCTGAAAAACAAAGAATCCCTCCCAAAAGTGAAAAATGTGAGAATTAAGGTTGTTACAAATCAAGTCTTTGTACATGTTCTTTATGGCAGTCTTTAATGACACTATTGCCCATTTCTTCCGCAGCCTCTTTTATATGATTGTGGAACAGCCAACAGCCACTACACGGCTGGCTATTCTATACTTTTTCTCAGATCAATGTATTAAATACAGGATAAGTATTCCTGGTCTTTCAGGTCAGTCCTGTTACTACTATCATCATACTTCACAAATAAGTATGATTTTCCAGGCAGCTGTTAGAAAGTTAATTAAAAGCATTTGATCATCATCGTATGAAGAACTCTGTGCTAGAAACAGAGATACGGGCCAGTTCAATATTGGAGTGCTTTTCAGCTTCTTGTAGTACTAATATCATCCTTTCTCTTCTTGAAAGCCTCTGTTTTATTCACTGACACCTTTCAGCTTCTGTAAAAATATATCAAGTGTTCCCACAAGCAGGCTCATGCCATAAATCAGGTGGCCAAAGCTCTGTAGATGCAGGGCTAGCTCCCACTCTTGGGATTTCTTTTTGCAGGTTGTGCTGGCACCACGACTTCTGGCTCTGAGCCCAGCCATGCAGAGACGTGTGCCTCCCACCTCCCCGTCCCAGAAGGACGTCATCGAGGCAACCCCGCAAGGACCAAGCATCTGGCCTTATGGAAGAACAGCAATTGACCGGGTGGAAACAGTCCAGCCGGAGCTGGACTAACAGTTGGATATTACCCTCATAAGTACACTACATTCTGTGCACTTAATAGCTATTGCAATTATCATGTAATTAAAGAACACCATAACATGTACAAGTAGGTTGAATTAATATTACTTAGGCAGCTTTAACCCCAGCAATTTTTAACTTCTGAGGGCTTGACTTGCAAACTTAGCATTCCTGTAGTGTAGTTTTATGGATGTAACAGTCTCTACATATCTGACAATATGTTTCGTGCTTCATTTGCCAGAAATGTTATGAGCTTTGAGTCAACACATTAGGAACATGTCTCTGTTTTCAGTGGCAAAAGGCCAACATTTTAATTTCACTTATTTGCTGCTGGCTAAACTGTGTAATTTCCGAAACATTTCTTAATTTTTAAAATAAATGTCTAACCTGTATTGCAATATAATAAAACATACTGTTCAAATGACTGTAAGGGAGAATAGAAGTACGTAGGTAAAGCATGATGTATGGGAGAACTAGAGATTCCTACTCCATTTTTATTTTGATGGTGAAAATCTTTGTATGTATTCCTCTGTGATTCAATTTAAATGTTATTTTGGGGTTGGTTCTACTTTGAGCAGGATTTAATTGCCTTTACAGTTTTGTATTCACGATATACAATGTTACAGAATAAAACAGCACTGCACACTACAAGGTAGTTTGGGTGTTCCTAGAAATACAGGTAATATGGATTGACAAGATTTGGCTGTGCTTAATAATACATTTGGTTAAGTTCAGCTTACAGTGTTAAGAAGTCAGATGATTTTACTTTTTCTCCAGAACAGTGGATCAAAAAGACTCCTGCACTGTTCTTCAGCAGTGGCTATCGTTTATACTTGTGGAGCATCTCTTTCTTTTTAGGAAACAAGCTCCTCTAACATATTACAATGGTTTCATGAATTTTCTGCAATATTGAGAGTTTATTGACACTGGTGTGTATCTGCTCACGACAGTACAGTCTCTGATTGATAGATCTGGTTACAGTGAAGTTAACCTACCTAGAGGAACTGGGGACAGTTGTGAGGAGAATAATAAAGAGTTAAATGTAATCTGTAAACAGAGTTTGGAATAGCAAGGAAAATATTATGGCCGAATGTGCATCAGATTTACATTGAGTCATGTGACAGTTTTAGTATTCACATGAATGTTACACCTTCAAGAAATGTGCTTTTTCTTCTTCATGACTGAAGGGCTAGTCTACTGGTGACTTTGATCACCCAGGTAGTGCCATCATCACCTGAGCAGACTTCACACTTGAAGTCACTCCTAGTAAAAAATAGGTCTGTTTGTCCTTATCCAAGCTGACTTTTTAATTAATTTTAAGTCTTTTCTATTAATTCTTCATTAAGTATTCGATTACTTTTAAAAACTTAAGTCATCACAAATATTGAATAGCCTTAAGGAAGATCCATTTCTGCTGTAAAGAAAAATGTCACCACTGCTCTACACTTAAGGAATATAGAGCCATTGAAAATAACTGGTGCAATAGTCTTTTCTTTTCAGCATGGCAGGTAGCTTAAGCTACTGAGTCTTAAGGCATCAATAAAAGTGTCCAAGACAGCAAATAATCATAATAAGTGATGTCAGCAATTCTTCATGACCTTCCAATTTTATAGCCTTTTATTTGAAATATATTAATAAAAGAACCCATAAATCAAGTCCTAGAATGTAATTAACATGCTCCTGTACTGAAAAGTCCATTCTGTATTTCCACTGAAATTTCCATTTCATCTGTTCAAATATCCATTGCATTAATTCAGACATAGAACTAATGTTTCCATACTATGGGAGAGAGACAATTTACTTTAAATATCCATTACAAGTATTTTTAGATTCTCTTTAAAGCCCCAAGGAAATGTATCTGATATGCACTTGAACACCAAATTAACTCATTAAGATAAGTACAATTTCGTTAGTGTTAAATCAATTTCTAGTAAAAGGCTGCTTTTTGTGTTGATAATTTATGGGAAGATTTGACTGTTATAGCTCCCAGCAAATCCTTACTAGTGTGTCTGTAATCTTACTGTGCTGGAAGTATTATAGATAGTAAAAAAAATGCTTAGGCATCATTTTTAGAGAATGTACTGTACCTTAAGGCATTGTGGAATCTTCTTCCTCAATAATATCATTTTTCACTTTAGGGAACTTCCAAAATAGTACATGAAGTCGGCTCTCTCTTGCCTCTTGCCAGTGCTCTCCTGTCATGGTGTCATGTGAATTTTCCACTCAGAGGAAAAAGGGGTAACAGAGAGATTTTACAGACCACTTTCTCAATGGCTATAAACTGATGTCACTCCATGTGCACAAGCCTGGAGTTCCACTGTAGTGTAAACCAATTTAAGCCTGAATTATCGTGATCCATGCTTCATCCCCACACGTCTCCCTGTCCCACTGTCATCCTTGCCATAGCAGTGTGGCTGAGAAACGGCAGAGCAAGTTGCCAGAGGTAGCTGATGTGCTAAAACAACACCACCACAAATATTTGACAGGGTAGGGCTCCCCAGACTGCTCCTTTATGCAGGCTTTTGGGCTGCTCAGTGTGGCCTAAGGCAAAGGGAATACCAGCTTAGCAGGGCCAGCCTGTGTTTCAATCAACTCAAGCCACCGTGGGACCGCACCTTTGGCATATGCCTAAATTGTGTTGATTGTTGGGAAATGACCCTTGCCACCATAAGAATGGGAAATTTTCCAGGTAAGAGATGTTAAAATAGCATACGAATTGCCTATAAAACACCGAGATTGTGGTAGCTTGAGACACTGAGTGAGCAGGACAGATGACAGATGAAATTTCAATGAAATAATATTTGATAACAGAAAACACGAACTCCAGCTTCACGATTCCCTGATAGAAATCTTTTTAAAAAAAAACAACATCCAAAAAAACATTGCTCGGACTTCTCCGCTGCACAGATGTGCAGCAGACATGTGGGTTAATTGCTGAGGCTGCAGTTACAGTCTGCTTTGTAGTAGGATCATGAGGAGCATGATATGTGGCTGTATCTACCCCGGTGAGTCATGCCGCCCAACATGAGTGGATCTGGAGAGCAAAACAGCCGGCGCCGAGGACCTGACTTCCAAACTATCTGCATCTGGGGGGGCACAGGGAGCCGGTTCAGATGAGCTTTATTCTGGTTGTGTGGAACAAATGCCAGTGAGCGGTGGGGGTGCATTAGTGCAGCTCCCGGAGCACATTTTCTGGCTCGGCTTAGCCCAAAACGCAGCCGGTCTGCGTGCTGGGACAGCGCTCTGTGACACGGACTGAGGGCCAGTGGGGATGAGTTTCCCTGGTCCAAGCTAAAATGCTCATAAAGATACACCCATATACGTGTACCAATGCCCACTGCAACGGAGTAGATGACCCTTCCTGGAAAAATAGAGTCCATCAAGGAAACTGGTGAAAGTTGTATGTGTGGAATAAGTTACAGTGTATCTTAATTTTTACTCTTTCACTTTTAGATACGAGGCTAAGTTCACCTTTGATGCCTGTAATTGCTTTTGTTGATGGTGTTTTTTTCTTCATGGCCAAATGTTATATGAAGCCTTATACATCCACTGGTTTATTTCAGGCATTTTGCCTGAGTAAAGACTTTAGGATCAGGCTTATAGATTCCAAATACTCAAGATCCTTTGGGAGACATAAATCATGACTGCATATAACTTGGCTGATTTAAGCAAAAGAAAATACATGTAAGAATGTGTACTTGTTAGAAAAATATGTTTAAAGATATATTGAAAAATCAGGTCCTGTTGCACTGATGTCATCTACAAAGGTGCGGCACTGCCTGTGAGGTACTTCACTGTTTTGTGGGTTCCTATAAAACTTGGCCAAGGAGCAAAGGCATTTCAATTTAACAAGCTAATAAATAGTTTTGAATAATCCACCTTGTGTCTCACAACATGTGGAATTAAAACATAAAGTGAAGCCAAGGAGGATAGAAAATAAAGAAATGCAAGGCTGCCCTCTGCCTCTTAAGCTAGAAGGAATGTAGGCAATAGTGATGGAAATGGTTGCTTTTTGACGGATGTGATCCATCGGCTTTTCGTTTTCTACCCTCTGCCTCAGTAAATGGGGCAGTACATTGTAGTACTAAAAATCAAAAAGATATTCTGACACAAACTGAAGATTTATTAAAGAAAAAATCTCTGTGTAGAACATTTTTCAGGAAATTATAAGATCTATACAGGTATGCCAAGATATTTAAACGTCGCAAGAGGAAATCATACTCTGTCTTGAGATCTGGCCGAGGATGGAGAGAGCTAATTTGCATTTAACATTTTTGGTGGGGACGGCCCTTTTCAAGGACTTTTTAAATGTTCTTTTGGGATTGCAAGAAAGTGACCTTGGTGTCAGCATTACAGCATTCCCAGCTGCCAGATAACAAGTCTACATTGTTTGATCCAACCAGACATTTCTACAGTAGGAGAGGAAGTGAAAGAGGGGGACAAAGTCTATGTTTGTGTAGGATGAAGACATTTTGGTGGACAGACTCAGCATTTTGCTGCTAGGAGTCAGTATTTTATTCAATGAAGTGATTTAGCCATAGAGGAAAGACAAGTGAAAGGAGGACTATGTTCAAATTTTTTATTGTTGGTATAAGCTAGACCTTTATGATTGATAAGCCAGTGCTTAAGCTGACAGGTTTTGGCTTTTAACCTGTGTTTGAGAGACAATGTTTATTTGTGGCTTTTGTCTAGGGTACAAGGAATAAGAGAAGTAGATGACAAGGATAACATAATTCAATGGTAGCCCACATTGTACTGCAATTGCTTTGATCTTTAATGACTTTTGTTTTAGCTACTTTTGATGGGAACCCTTAGGTTTTTGCATGTGGAATACCAGAAATACATTAAAAAGAGTAAATTTTAAATATTAATTTTATACAAGAAGTATCATGCCATGGACAACATCTGCTTTTTAACTTCAAAAGGTACAAGACTGAATCCACACATAGAATTTCAACCAGTTCTTGTGATAGTTCATATAAAAGCACATGAGCACTGTGTGACCACTGTGGGGTCATTATGCAGGTTGAACCTACAAATCTTTAGGTTACTGCCATCTTTAGTAATACCTGAGTTTCCCAATTTAAGGTAGTGAATTAAACATGCAGCAAATGAGAATCACATGGGTAACATTTGGAAAATTATTACAATAAGTATGTTGATGGAAATCATCCAAGCAAAGCTTTGGCAAAATGAGCTCTGAAGTACATTTCATCTGTGTTTATATTTCTAACACTAAAATACAAAGTTTATATTGTTCCCCCTTAGTCCACCTGGGAAACGAGGGATATTTCTCTTCTACGTTTTCAAAAAAACAAAAATAAGATTGGAAATAAATGTTAAACTGCTAGCTTAAGGGCATATTTTCATCTTGTTTGGAGCAATAATTTTTAATAGCATTAATAAGAGGCATACATACTGGGAGAATAAATCCACCTGGGCTTGTGTGTTGGAGGTAAGTGAGCTTAGCTCATGTGGATATGTCTTTGTCTACAAGGAATAGACCCAAACACACTTTGCATCTGATATGCACAAGGACCTCAGTCACAGTTTCGGCCTTCACTTTGCCAGTTAGTCCCTGCATAAATAATTAAGAATTTCTATTACTTAACTATGTAGTACTTCAGAAATACGTAATAGCCATGTATTAACCTTTGCAGATTAATTTTCACAGTGGAAAACATGGAAAAAAGTACTTGCCAGAGCCTGCCTATGTCAATATATTACAAACACAAAGCTCAAAAGAGTATGAGCTCTAAGATGAAGGTGTTATTATCTGTATTTACTTCTCTATTAGAGAAGCACTCACTACTTTCAAACAAGCATAAGGGCCTTATTGTAGCAAGCTCTGCACATAGCCCCAGACTTTCCCCCGGAGAGATCTCTTGGCCTTCCTTGTGTCCCAGACATTCACTAGTACCTTCCAGCAACTCAGGCTACACAAGCACCACCCAGTCAGCTTCCCTTCTGCTCTTCACATAAATATCAATGAAGTTAGGAGAACAATGAGCAACTTCAGCTAGTGAAATAAGGTAAGACAGCTCCTTAGCCAGAATAAACTGAGATGGACCGGAAACATGACTTGAAGGTCTATTTAGCTGATGAGTTTAGAAGAACAGTTGATGATTTGACTGATGTCTTGATTAGTAAAGAGCACCGCGGCAGAGCAGCTTTCAACAGAAAAGACAGATGCCTGACTGGAGTTTTGCTATGAATGCATAAATGCATGTAAAAGACAGTAGATGATGGCTGCTGAGGATGGCAAGGCTGGCTTAGCAAAGACAGAGGTCAGACACTGGGAAACCCAGCAGAGGGTAAGTGGTGCAGGTAGGCAGTTGTGTCCATCACAGGAATCAGTAGACTTATCAACACAAAGTGGAAGGAGAGGAGATTGACAAACTAGAAAGAGGATCCTCTCACCTAGAGGTGACACTTTGAGATTACAGCAGTTGAGGATATGACTTTCTGTACCAATTAACCACCTGAAATAGATTAAATAGACTTTATTTCGTGACCTAAGCAGGTATAATTTACACCTACAGCAGGTATAACAACCAAGATACATCCAGACATGGCTTTTAATTACATATACTACTAGAGTCACTGGGATTTAAAACATCAGAAGGAGCTTCACTGAGGCTGGTAAGCACAGACCAAGAGGCAACAGCATAGATGACATCATTCAAGCAGATTACAAGGAAAATAAACAGAAGTGACTTCATTTTGTCAACCAGTAATGGCATTAGCTCTTACAACAAATGCACCCTGGCCATGTTAATTCGCAGTTAACATTCAGGTAAAATAATTACAGCTCAGTAACCAATAGTCCCTTGAGCATTTCACTACAGTCATTAAGTCAAAATTAGCAAAACAATTGTAGCAGAGTCTTCAAGAAAGGGGCACAATTTTATTCCACAAGAGTAATCATCTTCTAGTGAAGATCGAACTTCTGAATACAATTAAAAAACTTCTCAAAAGTCTCCCCTCTTTTAATTCTGTAGATATTGCCATGGTAGATCATACATACACTGAAGTGCAAAACATTCAGAAAAGGGTCTGGAAATTTCATTTGTAAGTACGAGAATCAAATACAATCTCAACAGCTTAAGGCTGTCAGCACATGCAAAGTTCTTCCAGTGTCAGCAGTGGGAAAACTGTATTACATGTAAATTAAACACACAATTTGCAAACTGATAGCAGCTGATTAGACTCTTAGCCCTCAAGCTTAGCTTGTTTTCAGCTCTGCACGTATTCAGAGTACCAGATTGTCAATTAATGAATCCACTCCTAACTTCCATGGATCAGTGTTCTGGAGAGAAACATCACTCTACATGCTCTCCTACTTCCAAAGTCACCTAGTACTAACCTGAGGCTTCACCTTTCCATTTTACAGGGTCTCTGGGACATGAAGTGACAGGACTGCCACCTCTGCACAGGGAAATGGAAAGAGGGTCTCATGACTCCTCCAGAAAATAGGACTTCCACTAAGATAAAGGAAATTTTATCTTTCTTGGGTTTAGACAGAAAAAATCACTGGCAAAGGCCTGTTCATAGCAGAGGTTCCTGTAAAGGCAGGTCCACACCACTGGTAGAAACCAGCACGCAGATTCCTGTCTTTAATTGAGCTTTCTGGATATTCAGTGAAAAGTTTTGGCAAAGCTTTACAATAATAACACTGAGGATCCCAGGCTACCCACATGGCCTATAACCACATTTCTAGTTGGCTTGTGAGAGTATTCTGAAAACATCTGGAATTTCTGGGACCTCACTGTATCAACAGCCTCACTAAACAGTAAATCGACCCACAGCAAGAGCTGTGCTGAACCCTTCTCATTCATTTTCCTACTCAAAGACCATTTCTAAAGAGACATCCAAAAGACCATTTTAAAAACCTTTGTTCTGCTTTGTGCTCCAGCATGTCCTATGTTTTGCTCCTTCATGTTTTGTGCTTACCTTGGGAAGTATCTAGCATGTTCCCTCAAGGCTGTCATGTCTGTTCTTTCTCAAACTTTTTAAAGTTCTGTTCTTCTGTTGCAACTGATCTGGAATGTTTGGTCAACACTGGAAACTCATCTTGGAGGATATGGTGTACTGTAAGGGTTTTGATTTTTTTTATATTTAAGATTTTATCAGTGCTGATGATAAATATCAGCATGAGGGATATACATGAAATTAACTCTCTCTACTTTCGTCATACTCTGGGACACTATGAGGACAGCAAGGTCAAATCCCTCAAATAATTTAGAGCTTTTTGGCACATTTTGAAGTGATCTGTTACTCAGTAAATTGATTTTCTTCCACTATCAATTCTGAGCAACAGACATTTTGTGGAATCTTTCCCATATTTCAGGAAAGGAGCTTCATTTAATCTTTACTCCGTAAGCGTGTCATAAGAATCTCTGTGACAGCAAAACCAGATAGACTCACGCTATGTGAGATAAACTCTATGCTTAAAAGCCCTTTTGAAACGGATTTCTGTCATAAACAAACTGCTCCCACTGGGCTAAATTTTACATGTGCATATATAATGTTACAGAAAGAAACAGAAAAACCCCACAAGCTCTTTTACTGACTGATGGATACACTTTTTATTTACTCAATGTGCAGGTTATAGGAAAGTCAACAGGAATAAAAATGTGGTTTTAAGTTGCCAGTTGCTAATATGATTTTGTGCTTAAAAGTGAATCACAATCTCCCTTATAAATTAAAAGCATTGCAGATAATTTATCTAACACATCTGCCAAGATTTTTCTTTCTGTCAGTTTAGATATAGTATTAAAAATCAACTTGAAATAGTAGAATGGTTTATGAAATGCAGCTACTGTCTGTTCTACATTTTTGTTTTTAAGTAAACTTGTGCCAAAAGGAAAGCTCGCACAGAGCCAGAAAGTCTACACGAAATCATTTACTACCCCCCAAAAATGCAATGAAGAGAAATTCAGTTCTGAACTTTCACCAATCTCTAACAGGGCTCCCTACAAGAAGTTTATTGTTCATGGGCCAAAACTAAAAATGTGATTAATTTCAATTTGTGAAATATGCTTTTATCATAATTATTACATATTTGAATGAACCATTAAAAAAGCCACCTTCATTTGAGATGGGATTGCAAGTAGACTTACAGTAAGGTGTAAGTAGGGCGGAGTGGTTGAGAGAAGAGCGAGGCAGTAGGTAACTTGCAAAACAGGATGGCGTGACTTTGCGTGCACGAACACTGATTGCAATAAATCTTTTCTACTTCAAATCAGACATTCCAGTGCTCTATCACTGATCAAATTCAGATCTCAAAAGGCTGCAGCCAGAAAGCCTGGTTTCAATCCACCATTGGAATGGGGGCATGGGTGAAGGGAGAGAAAAATGAGCTAAACTAAAGATGATGAGATCAGCTTTTAAAGTGCTTTCATGTACTATGCAACATAGTGTATCTTAATTGTGGTTTAAAACGTATAAATGTATAAATACAGGATGTCAACTGCTACGTTCAGAGAGACAATATGAGGTTATTTCAATCCTGGTTAGTGAAAGTGAAACTTTAACTGAGCAACATAATGGAAAAATAGGAGTTTGGAATCAAATCATATTAAAAAAAGAAAGAGGTGATTGATTCAAATTATCTTCTGAGAAAACTCAGAAAATACCAAACAAATCCAGTCTTCAGACTGTTCTTCTCAGAGTCCAAAAAAATCAGAGGTTACAAAACTGCAGCAAAGCTGCAGCAAATTCTGATTGCTTCGGCGCTGGCATCTTGGCAGAGTGCACATGCAGAGTGCAGGCTGCCATGTCTTTCTCTGTAGGGCCTTCAGAGGGAGTGCTAAATTGGGACTGATGGTACTCTCATGATTGTTCAAGATACATAATCAATTTTAATAGGGCATAAACTATGTAAACATTGTTACATTAACCATTACATACCTGAGTGTAATTGTCAGATGCTTCAAAGGACATCACGAGGATTAAATCACAAACTTAATGTGAATAAAGGTAGTCCAAAATAACACACCTTTGATGATTTCAGTGTTAATGGAGCTGGGGCCAGCATTCAGATCCTAAATTAGGTGGGAACTGAGAGCTGAGAAAGGTTTAACCAGTATCTCCCACCACAACGCAAGCCTACATTAACCAATCAGGGGCTTGGAAAAAGAAAAAAAAAATTCCAGGGAAGAAAACAGTGCTCTGAGGCCACGTTATCATGACCAGCAGACTCCAACAAGCATGCAATAACTACTACCCTCTTAAAACAAAAATTGTAAACCCATTAAAAAGCAGTGAGTTGGTGTTCAACTCATTTTGTTTGGAAACGTTTAAGTTCTTTTGAATGTAACTAATCACAGTTTTATTCAGTAACAGATTAAGGCCAAGTTCCATTTAGTAGCTGCAAATGCTCCACAGTAACAGCATCCTAAATAACTATTGTCAGAGCACAGGGTTTACTGTCATTTATTCTCATCTTTAAGTGCATGCTTCCCAGTTCAAGCATTGTCTTGACTACATCAAAGAAAGAAGCAAACTTCACAACTGCTCTTTGCAGTTCACAAGGTCTCCTCCCTGTCCTGGCTCCTGAATCTGGAAGAGGGATGCTCTCCCGGACGGCACGCTGCAGAGCAACAGGCAGCAACAGGGCTAAGGAGAGCAAGACTTGACGTCTTCGGATTTTCAAAAAATGTGGGGTTCTTTCCCCAATAAAAAGTGTTAAGCAGAGAGAAGGAAGGAGAGAGAAGAAGGGAAATGAGGGAAAAAAGGAATTTCTGAGGTCTGGGCTTTGCAGCCAAAGGGATGTTTGCCTTGATGGGCAGGGCAGGTGTTTTGCAAGGCCCTGACATTTTGCTCAGTCCAGATCTCTTTTTGGTTTAGCTCATGAGTGAGCCTTTGCCACTCACAAAATTCTTCCTGTTGCTAACCACAGACTAAGTCAGGAGAGATTTTCAAAACCCTACAGAGAAACTGTAAGAAAATGATTAGAAAGTATGGCAAAGAAGGCAAGGTGTAGGACAGAGAAGGAAAAATGAAACTCAAACCAAGCAGAAGTATACTGCTCACTACTTATAAAACTATACAAAAAGAGCAGTTTACAATAACATAGATCTAAGTCACTGCCATAAATGCAACTTTTGAAGGGTGCTGTACCACTGTGATGGATACAGCTTTGAGACTCAAGCAGAAAAGAGCCTGGCTGCAACATTACTTAGGGAAAACACAGTGTCCAGCACATATTACATCTTGCAAAAAATACAGCAGTCCATCATAACTGACATGTATTTCTGAGGATGGCAGGTAGAAAGAAGTTGAAAATACAACAACTGAATGCCATTTCCACCTGAACATAGCTCAGGTTTTTTAGTGAAATTACTTTTAAATGTATAGGTCTTCAATATAAAATTAAATACATCTTTTAGAATTTCATACTCATAGTGTCACTACTAGCTATAACCGTTTTTTCACAGAGCTGCAACAATCACAGCCCTTTCCAGCACATTACTAAATCAAACGACATTGCTCTAAAAGGAGCAAATGAAATATGAGATGTCTGATTGTTATAAAAGGGCAATTTTATTAGCCCAGCTATACCCAATATGTAATACAGTTACTTCAAAGAAATTAGCTCCATTAACATGCCGTTTCTGACTGATGTGATTTGTGATAGGCTTCCGATACATACAGTGCCATATACAGTAAGCAATTAATAGAAGCAATTTAAATTGTTGCATAGTGTGGAACCCCCCTGAGACTGAACAAATGTCTTAGATGCACCTAACAAATAAGGGAAGCAACCGTAATATGAATGGAGATTCCTTCTATTCCAGAAATCATAAAATCGTTCTGAGGAACAAATATTATTGTTTGGAACACACCTGCCTGCACCCCACAATGAAGCAACTGACACAAACCCAGTTTCCTCCCAACTACATAGGCTGAATATTGGTACTATCACAAATCTAAGAAGCCAAGCATATTCCATATTTCCCAAAAATGCACTTAATCCAAATGTGCTTCCTAATTATGGTTATTTGTTCCTGTTTATGAAAGCACTGTCTACTTTTTACACAGGAGGATAAAATAAAATAGCTCCACTGCTTTCCTCTTTTTGGAGTACTCAGTCTTAGCAATTAATTATAAACAGAAGACACGGTGCGATATTTCTTTGGTATTTCTTTTTCAGGGAGTGTGTGAAAAGAAGGAAAAATTCTACTGCAGGTATTGGGATTACAGTACCAGGCTTGCAGCAACCACATGTTTGCATGTAGGTGACCCAGCTATATAAAGAAATTGTTCATTATTCAGCAATCCAATGCATTTTTTTTTTATTTCCATAGTGACAGCAATCACATTTTATAGCAAAAGAATGCCTTACAAATATTAATATCCTTATTAGAGTGACTGGTTTTGTAGTGGAGCAAAAACCTCCAGCGGAGGGCTACAAAGATGATTAAGGGACTGGAGCATATGGAGCATCTGTCCTATGAGGAAAGTAAGAAAGCCTGAGGGAGCTGGGCTTATTTAGACTGAAGAAGAGAAGGCTGAGAGGGGAATCTTATAAATGCCTATAAATATCTTCAGGGTGAGTGTCAAGAGGATTGAGCCAGACTCTTTTCAGTGGTGCCCAGCAACAGGACAAGGGGCAACGGGCACAAACTGAAGCACAGGAAGTTCCACCTGAACATGAGGAAGAACTTCTTCCCTCTGAGGGTGACAGAACACTGGCACAGGCTGCCCAGAGAGTTTGTGGATTCTCCTTCTCTGGAGATATTCAAAACCTGCCTGGAGGAGGTCCTGTGCAGCCTGCTGTAGGTGACCCTGCTTTGGGAGGGGTGTTGGACTAGATGATCCGCAGAGGTCCCTTCCAACCCCTATGACTCTGTGATTCTGTGATCTTCTGAGGGCAATTCACTTTACCTAATTTAAACATGTAGTTTAAATCATTAAATGAGAGCATAGTATAGCCAAAATCTATGCATACTTTGCCATAGTCTGTAGAAGTCTATATAGTTAAAAACAAAATCTGTGATTGTTGTGTAGTTACTGTTATCAATTGCAGGGCAAGACCTTGCTTCGGCAGGGGCGGTTGGACTAGATGCTCCCCAGAGGTCCCTTCCAACCCCTGCCATTCTGTGATTCTGTGAAATGAGTCAGTGTGACACTTCCCTGAATTAATGTAAGATCTAGAAATTTAAATGGTTGAATATGTCACCAAATTACTATCAGCAGGGTAATCTCTATTGACCAGGACAACGGAGTTATCTAGAAATGTAGTTTAGAGATGTCTACACCCCTAATTTCTAAAGTTTGCATTGCCTTGGCAGTATCAAAGCTGTTTTTCCTTCTCAGTGACAAAAACAGAAAGATGATGACAATTCACACATCTATTTTGTCTACCACAGATAGTTAATGATTTTTCAACTCCTCAAAATATATTTTAGAGACTTTATCAACTCCCTCACAGAGGCACTCAGAAGTAAAGAAGGGCCAAGTACTTCCAGTGAAATATCTCATCATTGGAAAAATATTAATTACAGCATCTTCCTGTAGATGCACAGCCATTTCAGAAAGGTTGGATGCAAAAGTGAGGGGCCATGAACCCACTGAAGCATGTGCACTCACAGCACTAACCTTCCTGACATTGCTATTCTGCCTGATATGGCAGTTCCACATATGATAAAATTTCAGTATTCACAAGCTTAGAGCAAAACCAATTAAAAAAAAAATGGTCCCATACCCTGCTGCCTGAAGCACTCAAGATGCTGGAGAATCTTATTCAAAACCGTATTCTGGATTCAGAAGAGCAAACCCAGGCAGCTGACTTTCTGTGGGAAGTATCTTAAACACCAGAGTGAGCTAGAGAGTGAAAGTAATCATTTCTCTCACTTTTTGAAAGACCTAGATTTGAGCTCAGTTAGGACTCAAACACTTTCTGAATTTTTAGCCTTTCAAAAGACAGGATAGTTGTTTTTTCTGCTGAAGATCTTGCTGCTTTTAGCACCTATCTGTGCTGAAATCTATCCATTAGTTTTCTGCCTGAAAAGATTCAGGACATTTAGTGATAGTTGTTAATTTAGAGCTGTTAAAATTAGAGATTTTTGTGCAGACTCAATAAAGTGGGATCTATGTGATGAATTCAGTATGTTTTGGATATGAAAATGAGATTCTGTTACTGCTGAGATAACCTACACATGCTTTTAGTGACATTCCAGGGAAGGAATTGTTCATGTTGTGCATTACATTACTTCGGGGTCTGTGTGCAGTCAGAAACTCACCTAGCAGTTTTTATTCCCTTTTGCCTGAAAAGACAGGAATAAAAAGCAAACCACAACAGAGGAGAAGAATGAGAATTTTTCCCTGAACTGTGGGGCTGTGGGAAAATATACGTGAAAAATCTTCTTGCATAAGGTTTGATCCCACATCCAGATCTCTCACTGATCTCAGTGGAAGTAAGAATACTTACCATAACAATTTAGAAGATAAAAGACAAAATCTGATTTTAGCATACCTGAAATACAGGCAATAATATTGCTGTGATGACTACAATTTCACTTGGAAAATGCTAGTATTCATGTCAAATCTGCTGGAAATACAACACAGCAGAGAGGAAACAGTCTAGGAGGTTCCTGGAGTGTGTGGAAGATAACTTCCTGACGCAGCTGGTAAGTGAGCCTACCAGCGGAGGTGCCTCGCTAGACCTGCTGTTTGCTAACAGAGAAGGACCTGTGGGAGATGTGGTGGTTGGAGGCCGTCTTGAGTTTAGCGACCATGAAATGATAGAGTTCTCGGTTTGTGGTGCAGTAAAGAGGGGGGCCAGCAAACCAACCACCATAGATTTTCAGAGGGCAGACTATGGCCTGTTCAGGATGCTGGTTGAGAGGGTCCCCTGGGAAAGAGTTCTGAAGGGAAAAGGGGTCCAGGCACGCTGGACATTCTTCAAAGAGGAAGTCTTAAATGCACAGGAGCAGGCTGTCCCCATGTGCCACAAGACGAACTGTCGGGGAAGACGACCGGCCTGGCTGAACAGGGAGCTCTTGCAGGGACTCGGGAAAAAAAAGAGGGTCTACCACCTATGGAAGAAAGGGCAGGCGACTCAAGAGGAGTACAGGGGTCGCGTTAGGTCATGCATAGAGGAAATTAGAAAGGCAAAAGCCCAGCTAGAACTCAGGCTGGCCACTGTTGTAAGGGATAACAAAAAATGTTTTTATAAATATAACAATAACAAAAAGAATCACAGAATCACAGAATCACAGAATTACAGAATCACAGAATGGTAGGGGTTGGAAGGGACCTCTGTGGGTCATCTAGTCCAACACCCCTCCCAAAGCAGGGTCACCTACAGCAGGCTGTAGAGGACCTTGTCCAGGCGGGTCTTGAATATCTCCAGAGAAGGAGACTCCACAACCTCCCTGGGCAGCCTGTTCCAGTGCTCCGTCACCCTCAGAGGGAAGAAGTTCTTCCTCATGTTCAGAAGACACTTCCTATGCTTCACTTTGTGCCCATTGACCCTTGTCCTGTTGCTGGGCACCACTGAAAAGAGTTTGGCCCCATCCTCCTGACACCCGCCCTTCAGATATTTGTAAGCATATATTAGGTCCCCTCGCAGCCTTCTCTTCTTCAGGCTGAATAAGCCCAGCTCCCTCAGCCTCTCCTTGTAGGAGAGATGCTCCAGTCCCCTCACCATCCTTGTAGCCCTCCACTGGACTCTCTCCAGCAGCTCCTCATCTTTCTTGAACTGGGGAGCCCAGAACTGGACAGAGTACTCCAGATGGGGCCTCACTAGGGCAGTGTAGAGGGGAAGGAGAACATCCCTCGACCTGCTGGCCACACTCCTCCTAATACATCCCAGGATCCTGTTAGCTTTCTTGGCAGCAAGGGCACACTACTGGCTCATAGTCAACCTGCTGTCCACCAGGACACTCAGGTCCCTCTCCACAGAGCTGCTCTCCAGCAGGTCCGCCCCAAGCCTGTACTGCTGCATGGGGTTGCTCCTCCCCAGGTGCAGGACCCTGCATTTGCCTTTGTTGAACCTCATCAGGTTCGTCTGCGCCCAACTTTCCAGCCTGTCCAGGTCATGCTGAATGGCAGCATAGTCTTCTGGTGTATCCACCACACCTCCCAGTTTGGTGTCATCAGCAAACTTGCTGAGGGTACATTCTAACTCTTCATCCAGGTCGTTGATGAAGAAGTTAAACAAGACTGAGCCGAGTACTGACCCTTGGGGGACACCACTAGTTACAGGCCTCCAACTAGACTCAGCGCCGCTGACGACAGCCCTCTGAGTTCTGCCATTCAGCCAGTTCTCAATCCACCTCACCGACCACTCATCCAGCCCACTCTTCCTGAGCTTCCCTAGGAGGATATCATGGGAGACCGTGTTGAAAGCCTTGCTGAAGTCTAGGTAGACCACATCTACGGCTCTCGCTTCATCTTCCCAGCCAGTCACGCCATCGTTGAAAGCTATCAGATTGGTCAGGCATGATTTCCCCTTGGTGAATCCATGCTGACTACTCCTGATAACATTCTTTTCTTCCACTTGCTTGTTGGTGACCTCCAGGATAAGCTGCTCCATCACCTTTCCCGGAATGGAGGTGAGGCTGACCGGCCTGTAGTTCCCTGGGTCCTCCTTCTTGTCCTTTTTGAAGACTGGAGTGACATTGGCCTTTCTCCAGTCCTCGGGCACCTCTCCTGTCCTCCAGGACCTCTCAAAGATGATGGAGAGTGGCTCAGCAATGACATGCGCCAGCTCCCTCAGCACTCGTGGGTGCATTCCTTCGGGGCCCATGGATTTGTGGACGTCCAGATCACTTAAGCGATCCCTCACACTGTCCTCCTCAACCTAGGGAAAGCCATCCTCTCTGTGGGCGGCTTCTCTTACCTCTGGGGCCTGGGATTCCTGCGGGCCTGCCTTGGCACTAAAGACTGAAGCAAAGAAGACATTCAGTAGCTCTGCCTTCTCTGCATCCTCCGTCACCAGGACACCCGCCTCATTCAGCAGCGGCCCCACATTGTCCCTAGCCTTCCTTTTGCTGCTGATGTAGTTGAAGAAGCCCTTCTTGTTGTTTTTGACATCCTTTGCCACCTTCAATTCCAGGTGGGCTTTGGCCTTCCTCGTTGCATCCCTGCACTGTGACCACATTCCTGTACTCTTCCCAAGTGGCCAAGGAGAGTCTCCATCCCTTCTTGCATGCAAGGGGGAATATTGCCAATGAGGATGAGGAAAAGGCTGAGGTACTTAATGCCACCTTCACCTCAGTCTTTAATAATCAGACTGGTTATCTCCAGGGTAGTCAGCCCCCAGTGCTGGAAGATAGGGAAGGAGAGCAGAATACACCTCCTGTAATTCAGGAGGAAGAAGTTAATGACCTGCTATGCCACCTGGACACTTAAAAGTCTATGGGGCCGGACAGGATCCACCCAAGAGTGCTGAGGGAACTTGCGGAGGAGCTGGCCAAGCCACCCTCCATCATCTATCAGCATTCCTGGGTAACAGGGGAGGTCCCAGATGACTGGAGTATCACCAGTGTAACACCCATCTACAAGAAGGGCCAGAAGGAGGATCCCGGGAACTACAGGCCTGTCAGGCTGACCTCAGTGCCATGCAACATTGTGGAGCAATTCATCCTAAGTGCGCTCAATGGGCATGTGAAGGACAACCAGGGGATCAGGCCCAGCCAGCATGGGCTTATGAAAGGTAGGTCCTGCTTGATCAACCTGATCTCCTTCTATGACCAGGTGACCCGCCTAGTGGATGAGGGAAAGGCTGTGGATATTGTCTACCTGGATGTTAGTAAGGCCTTTGACACTGTTCCCCACAGCATCCTCCTGGAGAAACTAGCTGCCCATGGTTTGGATGGGTGTAGTCTTCACTGGATAAAGAAATGGCTGAACAGCTGACCACAGAGAGTGGTGTTGAATGGAGTTAAATCCAGCTGGCGGCCGGTCACAAGTGTTGTCCCCTAGGGTTCATTTTTGGGTCCGGTCTTATTTAACATCTTTATCAATGATCTGGATGAGGGGATTGAGTTCTCCCTCAGTAAGTTTGCAGATGACACCAAGTTGGGTGGCAGTGTCGATCTGCTTGAGGGTAGGAAGGCTCTGCAGTGGGATCTGGACAGGCTGGATCAACAGGCCGAGGCCAACTGTATGAGGTTCAACAAGGCCAAATGCCAGGTCCTGCACTTCAGTCACAACAACCCCATGCAATGCTACAGCCTTGGGGAAGACTGGCTGGAAAGCTGGCTGGCAGAAAAGGACGTTGGGGTGTTGATCGACAGTGGGCTGAACAGGAACCAGCAGTGTGCCCAGGTGGCCAAGAAGGCCAACGGCATCCTGGCTTGTATCAGGAATAGTGTGGCCAGCAGGAGCAGGGAGGTGATCATGCCCCTGTACTTGGCACTGGTGAGGCCACACCTGGAGTACTGTGTCCAGTTTTGGGCCCCTCACTACAGGAAGGACATTGAGGTGCTGGAGCATGCCCAGAGAAGAGCAATGAGGCTGGTGAGGGGTCTGGAACAAGTCTTCTGAGGAGCAGCTGAGGGAGATGGGGCTGTTCAGTCTGGAGAAGAGGAGGCTGAGGGGGGACCTTATTGCTCTCTACAACTACCTGAAAGGAGGCTGTAGTGAGGCAGGTGTTGGTCTCTTCTCCCAGGTAACTAGCGATAGGTCGAGAGGCAATGGCCTCAAGTTGCATCAGGGGAGGTTTAGATTAGATATTAGGAAAATATTTCTTTACTGAAAGAGTGGTCAGGCATTGGAACAGGCTGCCCATGGAGGTGGTGGAGTACCCCTCCCTGAAGGTGTTTAAAAAACGTGTAGATGTGGCACTTCAGGATACGGATTAGTAGGAATGGTGGTGTTGGGTGGATGATTGGACTTGATGATCTTAGAGGTCTTTTCCAGCTTATGATTCTATGATTCTAAAATTAAGAAATAGCAGTTTCGATGCTGGTTTGTGTTTCTAATGTTCTAGTTTTGACAGAATTCCTGTGCTCTGTACAGGAAACATGTCTGAGCTATTAAACTTTGTTATTTCATAATACAGTGTAAGTATGAATGAAGGTGGTTGAAGAGGTTATTTAACCAATGTCCACATCAGACTTGAGACAAACATTTTTTAATTACTTGTCAAGTTAGGATAGATAGAGTTTTGATGTTTTTATAAGCCAAGGTTATTAAAAGACTACCATGATCTCTGGGATTTTATTGGAAAACAAGTAGTGCTGCAATCCATCCAGGTTCTATGGGGAATTCAATAACATGGTATTAAAAAACATTTCATACAGTAATTCATAATATAGATATTTTCCATAGCTTCTAGATGAACAATAACAGAGAGGCCATAGACTTTAACAACTATGTTGGCTCAGTTTAAGAATAACCTTTTTATCTACTCTATTATTCACTATTCAGAAGTTGTTAATTAATAAAAGGTTAATTCACTAAATAGTTTAACATGAACAATGTGAAACATGGTATAGCATATATAGTCTATACAATCTGTCTTTAAAAACAAACAGCGACACATAAATGCCTTGCTGTGAAGCTGGTTGTCACTGTCCGTATATTTTATGTTTAGCCTGTGAATAGGAAAGTATATTTGAAAACAGATCTCATTTAGGTCACAGCACTTTCAAATTCTGACACGTAAATGGACTGATTTGTCACTGCTACCACCCTGATTTAATGTAATCAGAAGTATAAAGCAAAGTGATGGCAGGGTTCATCCCTTCATTAAGTTACAAACTACAGTCTAGTTTAGTTTGAGGTTATCGTAGTTGATGCCCTAAGGACCTTGGCAACCAAATGGAGGGAGCCCTTAAAATGAGGCAGGCTAAAACCAGGAACTATTCTACATTCTTTTAATCTCATGGCATTCATCTAGTGGCTATCCTCTTGGAACAAAACAGCAGCTGCTGAGCCAACAGCACATATGGTATCAGCTGATTTGACCTGTCAAAAATTTCAAAATGTATACTAAAAAAAATAAAAATTTAATCATTAACTCTATTGGAATTTAATTAAATGTTTTAACATTCATATTTAACTGGAGTAACATACTAACACAAAGCTTTTTGAAATATTATTACTCTTAGCATGGAAATGTTTTTAAATGTTAATTTAAATTTAAATGTTTTAAAAGTTTTTAAAAATTTGCATTCAACCATTCATTTGTACATGCTTTACAGCAATGCACAAATCCAAAAGAGATTTTTTTCAATTGACAGATTCCAAAGGATGAGGTTACTATGAATTGCTGGTTTTCAGACTAGTCATTATTGAAGCTATACCACATTCCATATTTCGTTTGATTCTGATTTCATTATCAGCCATCCAATGTCAAAGATTTTCTAAGATGAAGATAGATAAAAATGAAGGTGAAGATGAAGATGATGATAAAGATAAGATAAAGATTCTGTGAAGGATACCTAATCAGATCTACTAAAATCAGACTTAAACAGGACCTGAAGTTCTAGTGTTGTACACTAGTTAAAATCAGAGCAGATTAGTAGATTAGTTGGGTGCTGTACTCGCAAGGAACAAAAAGGTCATGTCATTAAACACAGTTACATTCTCAGTTACTGAGAAAAAGGATCAGTGAAATTTGAGCAAGAGCCATTTTTCAAACATGCTTATGACAAGAAAATACCATTGCTATTGTGTATCTAAGAAAACCTTTATTCAGTGTTGAGATCTACTTATTTAGTGTTTTTAATCGATTAGATATAAACACAGAAACAGAGAAACACATCCATCTGGGGAAATAAGGATCCCTGATAAAAAGTAATCTTATCAGATCATGACCTATTTTCTCTAGGTGTTCTTGATTAATATCCAGTTTTATACAACACAGCTCACAGTATCATGTTGTGCCTGTTTACCAGCATGTTGGTGTACAAACACTGTTGGTAACCAAAGTTGATTCAGCCTGCGGACGTTCTTCATGATGATTCTTCTCTTCGTTTCACAATTTGTTATCCCCTCAGTTTGCCCCTTTGCTGTGAAAGACGCACTGCTATTAAGCCCAGCATCTGAGCTGTCTGGGGCAGAGCTTGGATACGCACCCTTCAATACCCACACTGAACTAGCATGGATGTTTCTGGAATTACACCATGAATCAGATCAGTGTTAAAAAAAAACATAACATTTTTTATTTGCTGCATTTTCCTCCATCTTGGAAAAAATTTTCCTCAATTCCAATCTGGTTCACATCACAACCACCATGAACTGCTTTGTCAACAAGACTGGGAGGGCAGCACACACCAGCAATGGCAAACCTACCATGAGGGGACGAGGGGCAGCAATACTTCAACCAGTATTGCTGTAAGAACTTCTTAATCTCAAACAGAAGTGACTGTCAAGAAAAGTCACACTTGATTCTCATAATAGCAGGAGCATCCTACAGAAAGCTTGTGCCTCGAACTGTGTCCAGCCCACATTTTACTTCTATGACAGGGGTCCTTGATCCATGTGCAGGGAAGATACTAACTGCAGTCAGCTCCAGGAACAGATCAACCAGACTGTAATCTTTTCCTTAATTTCTAGGTCTGTTCTTCCCAAGCACACAGCCAACAGTGCCACTTAGACATAAGGCCCTCAGACCTTGGGCTGAGCTTCCACGGGCACCAGTGGAAGTCCTGTAAACCAGAAGCACTCAGCTCATTCAGTGGCAGAGATGTGAAGCAGCACATTTGAAAGGCAGGAATGTCAAAATGAGTGGAAAGTGAAGAAGAGGGTCAACCTGAGGATTTTATGTGAAGCAAGATGCCTCTTAGACATGAAATGTATCTAACCATTTTTAAGATTCATTCTGGGAAATGAGTTTACAAGTCCTGAAGGACAAATTTAAAACATTTCCCACAAGGGACACAGTGGACTTAGTGCTTTTACATACAAGAATCATAGAATCACAGAATGGTTTGGGTTGGAAGGGAAGATTTTCTTCCTAATATCTAATCTAAATCTGCTCTCTTTTAGTTTTACAACTGATAAAGTATGGACACACCCATTTAATTTAAAACAAGCTATCCCTCCATCAGGTCACTTGGAGAAGTTCTTATTTACAACCTCCTCTGGTAACAGGAAACTGGTGGCTGAAGGGGATCAGGGACTTCTTCCCATCAGGGAAGCACAAACAGAAACTGCTGCTTTTCCCGCTTGTTAATTATAAAGAAGACAGTGCCATGCCAAAATATGTTAAAAATAGATGGCATTAGCTCAAAAAAAAAAAGGCCTGGAGATTTTCCAGGAGTACCTTTTAGCTGATCTTTCTATGCACTGAGTGGTTGTACAACTAAGCGAGCTAAGTTACTCAGCTAACTGGCAGCTAGGTAAAGTAACTTCTCTCTTCTGCATAAAAAGTCAAATGATTTTGCGAAGTCTGTACATGTCCAGTGAAATATGCATTATCTCTGACTTCAGATGTTCGAGTTTTTTTTCAGTAAAGAAGATCGAGAGTTCTTATTCTGCTAAAAAGAGACTCCAGCATGCTGTTCGTATTTTAACTGCTACAACACAATTGTTAAATTTAAGGGAATATACACAAGAAACAAATTGGCAATAATGGTATTAGTAGTTTCTTCTCCCTTTTCATAGGTGGCATTGTGGTCAACTGTCTTGGCATCTCAGAGAAGCCTCTCCCTTTTTAATTAGTTCCAGACCACTAAAGAAATCTGAAAGCAGAAGGTGTGAAATCCCCCTGCTGCAAAATCAATATCAAAGTTCTTAAAGTTTTAGTGGTATTGGTCTAACCTATAGTTTGAAGTTTCTCATCACTTCAGTCTAAGAACTGTATTTCTGTAATCAGTCAAGTTCCCTTTTTGCTCTGCTTCCATCAAAGGCAGCAAAAAGTGGCCCTACTGTTTTGGTTTGGCCTGGGTAAATGCCAGGTGCCCACCAAAACCTCTCTATCACTCCCCCTCCTCAGCTGGACAGGGGAGAGGAGATATGATGAAAGGCTCAAGGGTTGAGACAAGGACAGGGAGAGGTCACTCACCAATTACCGTCAGGGACAAAACAGACTGAACTTGGGGAGAAAAGGGAGTTTCTCACCAATCAATTCAGAGTAGGATAGTGAGAAAATAAATTCAGATTTTAAAACACCTTCCCCCCACCCCTTCCTTCTTCCTGGGCTCAGCTTCACTCCCGTTTCTCTCCCTCCTCCGCCCGAGCGGCGCAGGGGGACGGGGAATGGGGGTTACGGTCAGTTCATCACACTTTGTCTCTGCCGCTCCTTCCTCCTCAGGGGGAAGACTCCTCACACTCTGCCCCTGCTCCAGCGTGGGGTCCCTCTCATGGGAGACAGTTCTCCATGAACTTCTCCAATGTGAGTCCTTCCCATGGGCTGCAGCTCTTCACGAACTGCCCCAGTGTGGGTCCCTTCCACGGAGTGCAGTCCTTCAGGAACAGGCTGCTCCAGCGTGGGTCCCCCACGGGGTAACAAGCCCTGCCAGCAAGCCTGCTCCGGCATGGGCTCCTTTCTCCACGAGTCTGCAGGTCCTGGCAGGAGCCTGCTCCAGCGTGGGCTCCCCACTGGGTCACAGCATCCTTCAGGCATCCACCTGTTTCAGTGTGGGGTCCCCTCCATGGGTTGCAGGTGGATATCTGCTCCACCATGGACCTCCGTGGGCTGCAGGAGGACACCCTGCCTCACCATAGTCTTCATCATGAGCTGCAAGGGAAAACTCTCTGTTCCAGCATCTCAAGCACCTCCTCCCCCTCCTTCTTCACTGACCTTGGTGTCTGCAGAGTTGTTTTCTCTCACAGCAGTCTCACTCCTCTCTCTCAGCTGCTGTCTCACCACAGCTGTTTTTTCTTCCCCTTCTTAACTATGTTATCACAGAGGCGCTACCACCATCACTGATGGGCTTGGCCTTGGCCAGTGGCACGTCAGTCTTAGAGCCAGCTGGCACCGACTTTATCAGACATGGGGGAAGCTTCTCACAGAAGCCACCCCTATAGCCCCCCCCCCCCCCCGCTACCAAAACCTTGCCATGCAAACCCATAACACCTACCAGACTGTAAAGGAGATATGATTGCAAAGAACTAGAAATAAAAACAAAGTTCCTTTATTTGTTCTTTTTCATCACAGTATTGTCTGTTTCTGCAGCCAGTAAACTCTGTTTATATATAGGCATATTTGGCATTGGGTAGAACTGAAGATTCTTTCTCCAAAAATAAATCATTGCTTGTCTGAAAAAGAATGTGTCAGGCAAGGACAATGAATTTCCATCAGAACTCTGCTAAGGAAACATTGTATTCAGGATTATCATCATTATCAGCAGCAGCAGTGTTTTTTAACCTTTATGACAAACCAGATTGGGAACCCTATACAAATGAAGGGCTTGTCAGTGACAAAACTGTTGTAGCTACATTGACTCATACCAAATGTGGCTCTTTTCTTTTTACGTAAAGGCTCATGAAATGCACCTCAAATCTAACCTCCCAAAATGTGGGCAGAGCTCCTTAAAAACTTGTATCATTCACATTAGTATGAAACAAAACATGACTAACACTTTAAACACTACACATTTACAAGTCATATATTTAGGAGTCTAAGGATACTGACAAGTCAAGTCCATGACAGGATGGAGTTGCTTTTGATCAACGTGCTCCATCCCTATAAATTTACTAAATTTTTACAATTATGTATAGTATTAGAGCAAATCATGGTGATTTGATGTGGCTGAAATGAATACACAAACAACGAGGTGTGTCTAAAGAAAGTACTTCACTGTGTTAAAAAAAAAAAAAGAAGAAACTCCACCAAACAGATTAATTCATGGAAGTTAGACACCTAGATGTTCTGGAGAGATAAGGAGCAGGGGTCCAGGGAGGTCCTCCTCACATGACTTGCTGTTAAGCACTCACAAGTGAATTCCCTCTGTGACATCCTTTGGGTCGTCAAGTAAGATTTCTTATGACTCATCATAAAGGGTACTAACTCAAATCCAAATGCCAGCCACTTGTGCGTACATTAATAGGAAGCTTGGTGTGCAGGACCTGCAAATAACTTGAGTGTCTGAAAAGGCTAGAATGAGTCTCACAGCGGCCTAAGCAGTGTCCGGGTAATATTTATTAGCATTCTTGAGGCAGAAGGAGTTGAACATAAGAATTTACTTCTATCAGGTTATTTTATTTTCCTTCTCCTTGACTACAAAAATTATCGCTCTTGTCTTTCCCAGAACTTCTTTTTTGTCCAACTCTATCATCACAGCAATTCATTCTCACCACAGATACAGAAAATGTGTTTTGAGCTCTCTCTCTCTCTTATCACTTAATTCCATTTTCCATTATAGAAGCAATTATGGGATCAGAAAGCACCTGATGGAACTCCTAGTAAAGTCAACAGAAGTTCATAACTGATTGCAAAAGGAGCTGGGACCAGATGAGAGGTTGCAGTCTTGGAGAATGCGTACTGACCATTTTGACCACATGTGGTTTTACTGTTTATTTATATGCACTCTCTGTTTATACTGGATCAGCATTTCTCCCTGCCACCCCTCACCCCCCCCCCCCCCCATCCTGCCTCCATATGCCTATAGCGCAATGATGAAATCTGTAGCTTGGATCCAAGACGGAACTGAGGTTTGTGGAAACCTGGAGCTACTTCAAATGCAAACAGCAGTAGGTCCGGGAACCAGTCTGGCTGAAGCCGGTGGACAAAAGCCAGTGGTTTGTTTTCAGGTCATCACACGGCCAGCGAAACATTAGCCCTGGCACAAGGGAAGGGGTAGCTTCACAGCAGTAGCTGATGTAGACCCAGAATCAACAGAACAGGCCCTGGTGACCTGAGGATGCATGTACTCACCATCAGGTAGTAAAACTGAAGCGCCAGATGCTATCCAGCCTCAGTGAAACAGTCGTGTCTAGCTCACAAAGGTTGAGGTGTTCAATACATCATCCTGAGTCAGTCAACTGAAGGGCAGAGCACCGCACACACCTTTGGCAAAAAAATTTGCAAAATGTGGACAAATACGTTGAGCAACCTGCTCCTACGTAAAGATGTCTGGCATGTCTGGTGGCACCGTCACTAGATGGAAAAAGAACTTCCCTTTCAACTAGCCACACAGAACCACTGTATAAATAACATGGGTACAGTGAGGTACCAAACTGAGCTGCCTTTGCTTGTACCACAATGCCCTCCTACAGTCCCGCATGTCAGTGAAGTCACTGACCTCAATGAATTCCAATAATGGGTATTTCCACAAATAATACAAAAAAACAGTTTCCTCTCCAAATTCTAGGTTAAGCGTTCCTACCTTCAGTTTTGTTCCAATACGCAGCACAGCAATCAGAACTGCAAAATAAAGAGAAATTGCTGGGAGGAAAATTTTCATTCTAAAAGATCTAGGATGTTATCTGAAGAAGTGAGCTATAGTGTCAAGGATTCCAAATAATAACATCCCCCCCCCTTTCTTTCCGTAAATTAAAACTATCTATTAATATAAATTCAAATAAGACTGTGGGGTATATTACATAAAGTTGTTCCAGGACACCTTTTTGTCATCACATATTTCAAACAAGCAGTTTGAAAACAAGCTGGCACATTTGACAATTCAATAATGTCAAAATAATGCAATAAGGTTCAAAAGCCCACAGCCTGCCTATGAAGGATTCAGAGAGATCTAATTATCACTGCTTTGTGCTATCAATCAATATGCCACACTGCAGCATTCTCTGTCTTAGTCAAATTTCCTGGGACTAAGGTTCACTGCTTCATGCGCTACTGACATAGGTACTGAACAATGTAGGTGGAGAAAATTGCCATATGGTCAATATTAAGTGAAAGTTGTGCCGCTATAAATCAAACACTGGTGCTGGCTGCCATCACTGCAAATACATCATCACTTTCCAAAAGGGCCAAAGGCCGCTACTTGTTTTGGTTCTGTGCTAGGCTACAGCTCAAAAGCTAATTTCCCAACCCTCATACAAAAATTTTTTTAAATTGTACAGTGGCAGATTAAACACTGTATCTATCTACTTATTCTACTTGTTTCCACAGTCCTATACATTCGCTCTAACTATATCTCATTCCTCTGATACATGCCAGTATGCCAGTCACTGCAAGCAATTCTATAGAACAGAAAACTTTGTAACAACATGTAAAGCAAGAGAATATTTTATTAAATCAACAATTTCAACTTCAAGGCAATACAAGCAATAAAAGCCTTAACTTCCAAATATTTCACCACAGGAACCTTAGATCTTCTCAAAAAGGAGTTTTTAGAAGGTAAAAATTCA
The DNA here is from genome assembly GCF_030867145.1 of Opisthocomus hoazin. Classification (NCBI taxonomy): domain Eukaryota; kingdom Metazoa; phylum Chordata; class Aves; order Opisthocomiformes; family Opisthocomidae; genus Opisthocomus; species Opisthocomus hoazin. The sequence goes on from NC_134416.1 coordinate 39,957,355, forward strand.
AAGTGTGTGATAAATTTAGAATCCTGTATAATGTATTGGTGAGTGTTCCTCCTCCCCATGACATAAATATTGCTTTCCACTGCCATCGATGAAATGATTTCCTCATTCTGTAAAGTTGCAGGATCTCTTGCCATGTGAATAACTGTTCCCTCCCTCACGAAAGAGCAAACCGGTACCTGTTTGTACAGAATACACACAGTGAAGGGCAGATTTGAAAGCTCTGCAGGTCAAAACTGGATTGCAGTAAATACTGTCTGTAAGTCAGGTTGTGGGACTGGGGGAAGCACTTTCTGCAGTGTTCCAGCACATCAGCGTCAAACAGATGGTTTTCAGAAAGCATTTTTAAATGCCCTCTTACAGCCCTGTCCAGAGCCAGAACACTGCTTGGCAGCAGCATAAGCAACACGAAATTGCGTCATTTTAAGGATAAAAACAACACCCTTTACTTGTGGATTTAAGTCTGTTCTCAAACCTGAGACAGGACCATTCATTTTGGGACAGCAGCAGGGCACCCTCCTGGGACACCAGTGTCAGATGACCACAGAAGACTCAAAGTACTGTCAACAGGGCAAGGGAACTATGAGAAGACAGAGCATCCGAGGTCCCTTAAAGGATGTCAACAAGGATCTCTTTTTTTCCCAAAATGATCTAGCAATCTGTTTACTTGGGGAGCTTCTGTTCATAGTGATGAAGTAGTCTAGCAGTAGTGGCATGGACCCTTCAGAAACAGATGACCAAGCACTTGAGCAAGTCTAGATGTTCATTGTGAGGAACACGGAGACTTCCCGTCGTGGTACACAGAGATGCCCACCCAGTTGCACTTTGTTCAAAAAGACAGCAACAGAGAGACATACAGAAATATCCACATACACACAGAGTCTATACAGCAGTACAGAAACACCCATGTACAGATTCCCTTCACCTCTCAACGCACGCAAACCTTTCTCTGCCTGTGAAGACACAGCTGAGGCCCTTTACTCCACCAAGGAGACCTACAAGGGAAACAGAGCAGCCCAGCCTATGTGCAAAAGGAAGAGCTTCGTGTGGCAAAAGATGTACTGCAGGCAGAACAGGAAGAGGACAAAAAAGGCGCAGCATAAATGCCATTACAGCACCTTTAAAGGAGAGGAACTTAAAGAGCTTGGAGCACTAGGAAGAAGGAAAACACACAGCCTTGCGGAGCTTGGGACAAATTTCACTGCCCTTCAGTCTTGTGAACTTTGTAAATGCTGACAGTTGCCTCTACCTAGAGGCATTCCGAACCAGCGAAAAACTGTTAAACACTTACAGGTTGTCATAATGTTAGCTGATGCTCAGCTACATATTCTGTATGGCTAAATACCATGACATTAATCCAGCTAATTAAAAAAAGCAAACAAATGATACAAACAAGAAAAGTCCAGAAAAGTCCTCTTATCTGGAAGCATGTGATTTCCCACTAAAAGTACAAAACTAATACAAAATAAAATATAAGCCAAGACTACTTATTTTCCATTGAATAAGAATGGAGACGAGTCTCTGCAAAAATTCACACCAGTCTGTGAGAGTGTTAAATGCTAGTTTGCTAAGGAGAAAACTAAATTTGAGGTAAGTGAACTACCACCAAAATTGTACAATAGTGGAAAAGCATGAAGACCATAAACCGAAACGGTACAGTATTCACTTGACATCAAAGAGTATGAAATTAAAATGTTGGCCAATTGTTGGGTATGAAATTAAAATGTTGGCCAATTGTTGGCACACTAAATGGAGATATGAGGGATTTTTTATTGGCAGATTTTATAAATGTGTTTCATATAGAAGACATCAGCTTTTACGAACAATACAAAATCAACAAAGTATTAAAATTCAAATATGCTGTGGAGTCCAACATGCTAAAAGACTACGTTGCCTCTCATGTGGCACATTCTTTCAGTGTTAGTGTAAAGACATAGATAGACAGACAGGTCGAGATAAAACTTACAGTTTAAGGTTAATCCTACCAAGAAGGCAAAATTTTTCTAAAAAGCTTCACATCTCCTTGAAAAGCTTTTGGTAAAATAGAAGAAACACAACACCATAAAAAACCTCGACAAACTCATGACTTTATCATATTGCATCAAAAAAGAAATTTGAAAAGGGCAAGCCATTGATATTTAAATAGCAGTTTGATCATAAGCCCCTCCATAATTTTATTTTTGAAATCCCTAAATATCTTCATGGAAACCAGTTTTCTCTGACACACTAGCAAGGCTGTGTTTTGCTTCACCAACATTTACTAAAAAATAAAAACAATTCAGACCATGCCATTAACTTAATGGTTGGGCTCAATGATCTTGAAGGTCTCCTCCAGCCTAAACAATTCTATGACTCTATGGTTACACACACCTTATTCACATGGCTTTGTTCCAGCAGTCACACTTCAGAACTTCTATAGTGGCATTGCCTGGCATTTTAAGAAAAGAAGTGACTCCATGTTTTGTCATAAGCATATTGAAATCAGCAATTACACTCTTCAGGACAGGAAAGGTATGGAAGGAGAAGTATTTGTACTCTACCATGTTAATTTTCTTTGCGCGATCACTGAGCTGTGACAAGCTCAGTCGCCTGCCTGCGGCACTCGCAAGGGTAGGAGGTATGGCAATCCATCGCGCTTGAGCAACAACCTGAACTCACAGCACCATATCAGTGCTGTCTGATGCAGATCATTATTTTGACATCTTGTGGGTTCGATCTGCATTTTTCCAAAAATCCTTTGGTATGAACAAGCAGGGAAAAATAATAACGTAATACTTTTATTTGCACTGCATTAGTGGTATGATAGATCAAATCTTGAAATAAATGAAATATTTTAAACATTGTTATAAACAGTCCGTCACAGCTCCATTCAGACCAAAAAGTAAAATTGGAAAGAGGGATCTCAGCTTCCTCTTGGAAAGAAACACCCTGGGGCGAAGAGGGGGAGTATTTCCTCCCTTGCCAAGGTACCAATGATACATAAATCCATGCAGGCTTGATCCGCGTGCTGAAAGAAACAAACAGCTGTGTTCCACTTCAGCAAGCAATATATTATAAGAGTTGGGGGTTGGGCAGAGGGACGACCTAAAGATGTCCTTTGCCCTGAAGCACCTTTGGTAAACTGAGCCAACTTAAGCTTCAAGTCTATCTCAGTTATCACCCTAATGCTCCCCAAAATCCCATGGTAGTGGTAAATTACATTTACAAGAAGGAAAAACTAACATTGCTTCCCAGAAACACTCAAAAATGCTATATTTGGATTAGAATAGCCACCTCAATTAAGTACTTCAAATAGTAAGAACGAGGGGAACAGATATTCCTAATGGAAAAATTGTAGTCTTGTAATTAATCTATGTCAAAGTTCTCCTATCCCCAAAGAAATAGTTTAGAAAGAATGATTAAAACTTTCAGATGACATTTAATAAATGCCCAAGAATAAAACTGGATGACTTCCAAGCTCATAAAACATTAGGACTGCAAGAGCTGGAACTTCTCTGTACAGTGCAGAATCTGCTGGAAACAGCAGCTAGGATGTGAACGATCCTCCAGTGTGCCAAGAGGATGGAGCTGCTGGGAGGCCGCTCTCTACTAGGACAGGTTTGCCCAGCAAAGAAGAGAATACCTCAGGTTAAAAAGACAATAGGGCAAACTGGATATGATTCTTTCCACAATTCAGAAAAGCGGTGGCTTTTTGAGCACGGAATTTATTAATAATAAATATTAATAATTTATTTATAAGTAATGGATAATCATTCTAATGGATGTAGCAAAGTCTGTGTCATGGAAGTGAATACCATATACACAAAGGTCAATAGTAATATTTCCTCTGTATCAGAAATTACAGGACAAAACATTACCTCAGTGTCTCTGTTATAATAGACCAATGTATAGCATTTCATAACCAGACTAACCATAGAGCCGAAAAGTGTCATGGGTCACTCAGCAGTTTAGCCAAAAGCATGATACCACTTGACCACCACAGGTTGAAGTTAAGCAAAAATCCATGCCAACACCCCACATTCTCTGTAGAGTTCATTCCTTAATATCAGTAACCTCTCATTGTATCTCCCTAAAGAGACAAGGACCACTTTTCAATGTTTTCAGATTTCTGAATCACTAGTGAAGACAGAGTTAATATTAAAAGTATTACAAAGGATTGTTGAAGTGTATCTTATCTACTTAAATGTGGTTCGAGTGGAATAGAGCAGAGAAGGAGACACTGTGCATTTTACATCGAGTTAGATCATGCCCCACGTAAAACACTCTGACCACAGATACTTCATCTGGATACAAGAATAAAAATTTCCACATTCCTGAAATAATTCTCTTAAACTTTTAAAATCTACAGGGTACAACATTTACTTAGATGAGTTAGCCTTCTTCTGAAAGGTCTGAAAGCTGTTCCAGCATTTGAACATGGTAATTCTCTACAAACATTTAGCATACAGAACATGTGACAGAAAATATTGTTTAATTTGTCATATTGTTAATTAATTGCTTTTAATGGGAAATAGTGAGCATACATCTCTATCTGGAGTTTTGGATATGTTTTTACCTGAAGAGCTTTAGCTCTGTCTTTTAAATAGCTTACTGTCTTTGCATAGAGCAGACACAGAATTACGGATGAGGTTGATGCTACAGTGTCTCCCAGAAGGCCTATGCATCACAGTACCCCAGGCAAGCCCATCAGATATTTTCAACACATTCTCAGGAAAAAATTTTAAATTCTGTAAGATCTGTGTCCAGATGAAAAGTCAATAGCAGATAATGTGTTCTGGACACAGCAATGTAGCATCACCTGGGGGGATAGGAAGTAGAAGTTGCATTGGAATCTCAGCTAAAGGGCCCCACACTTTATTAAACCTGGAGTTGTGAGTGTGTAGGTGTTGGATTACACACATCAATAGGAAAAGAATGATTTCTGGAGGCACTTATGGAGAGATTTTGAATTACGGTACTTATCAGGCCCCAGGGAGCATTTTGGCAAGTTTTTGAAATGTGCTCATGAATTCCTCGTGCACTTTTTGGAGACAGCTACAATGACTGAAGCATGGGGGCTGGAATGACCCTTTGCTGTTTCATCACAAAAGCAGGGCTTCTCAGAGCAGCAACATGTGCACCCTGCAGAGCACAAGTCCTTGCTGTCAGTGGCTGACACTGCTCATGGCCTGTGGCAACGCTTTTTCAGTAACTGCCTGTAACTCTGGGGTGAAATCCTGGCCACATTTAAATCATTGCAAAAAATGAAAAGGTTTTACAGGACCAATATGTCACTCTGTTGCTTTGGGTGGCATCTGAATTCATTGTTATCTGAGCCGAAACAAGATGCAAACAACTAAGACATGAAGAATGTACCTGCTGGAGAGCAGCTCTGCGGAGAGGGACCTGGGCGTCCTGGTGGACAACACGTTAACCATGAGCCAGCAGTGTGCCCTGGCTACCAAGAAAGCCAATGGGATCCTGGGGTGCATCAAGAAGAGTGTGGCCAGCAGGATGAGGGAGGTTCTCCTTCCCCTCTACACTGCCCTAGTGAGGCCTCATCTGGAGTACTCTGTCCAGTTCTGGGCTCCCCAGTTCAAGAAAGATGAAGAGCTACTGGAGAGAGTCCAGCGGAGGGCTACGAGGATGATGAGGGGACTGGAACATCTGCCCTACGAGGAGAGGTTGAGGGAACTGGGCTTGTTCAGCCTGAAGAAGAGAAGGCTGAGGGGGGGTCTTATAAATGCTTATAAATATCTGAAGGGTGGGTGTCAGGAGGATGGGGCCAAGCTCTTTTCAGTGGTGCCCAGTGACAGGACAAGGGGCAATGGGCACAAACTGAGGCACAGGAAGTTCCGTCTGAACATGAGGAAGAACTTCTTCCCTCTGAGGGTGACGGAGCACTGGAACAGGCTGCCCAGGGAGGTTGTGGAGTCTCCTTCTCTGGAGATATTCAAGACCCGCCTGGACAAGGTCCTGTGCAGCTTGCTGTAGGTGACCCTGCTTCGGCAGGAGGGTTGGACTAGATGACCCACAGAGGTCCCTTTCAACCCCTACTATTCTGTGATTCTGTAATTCTGTATTCAAGGGGAACAGACCTTGTTTTGAGAAACCACTGTCAAGCAAAAGTACAGCAGTTGGGTAAACGATTTTCTAAAGATAAGGAGAGGGATTTTCCATCTGCAGACATTCTCAGAACAGACTAGGCAAACGTCTGTCAGAAATGTCAGCAGCAGTTATGTGGAGTCCTGGTTGGACGAGAGGGGACATAGTTTGGTGCCATTGAGCAACCCAGGCTCTGTACCGGAGATAGGCCTGGAAAGCAGTGAACGCGGAACACTGCTGAGAAAGTAAAGTGGCGAACACGGAACGCTGGGCAGGCGGACTGCCGCATTGCTGCTTCCTGCCTCCTCGCCGCTTCCTGCCTTATCGTCGCTTCTGCATGGAGATGAAGCTCTGCACCAATCACAGCAAGTTATAGCAATTTTGCCCATATGTGGTTAAGGGTAACTAACCAATCAGAGGCTGTAATTGTTTTGCTATATAAACCCTGTTTTGCTGACTAATAAAGGAGAACGATTTTACCCATATTGGGATCGCATCGTTACTGCCGATCCGGCTTCCCACTCCAACACAGTTATGCTGCCTCCAGGTTAGCAACTAAACGGTATCTGGAGGCCCTTCCTAGCCCCATTTCGTATTGCGCTCCCTCTGCAGGCAAACACACGTGTACATTTCTGGGAGAGGAAGTCCATGGTGAGAATCAGCAGCTCAGCATTCAGGTAAGTCACAAGAGGAACTATTTATGTTTGCTCTCCTGTGGTGTCTGGTTAGAGCTGTGCTGTAGCTGTGGTCAAAAAGGAGGTTCTTTCTGTCTCACGATTTAGAACAATGTTCCCTCACTAAGCTCTCAAGAGAAGGTTCATGAATCTACAGAACACATTGGTTCAGTGATTCTACCTCATTGTTTCAGAACCAGAAGCATTCTTCAGGATTGGCTGATAATTCATTACAAGAAAAAAAATGCGAAGCTCAAATATAATATAGATACTATTCATACAACAAAGATACACTAGTTGGAGAGTGTGTTAAATCCTACAGTAGAACAATAGTCTGGAATAGCAGCTGGCATAATATTACTCTTTAAGGCACTGTCATCTTCCAACAACAGAGATATGTATGGAGCTTCATAGATTAAATTCCAATTCTCGATAAAGCCAAGTTTATACATCTGTACTGTGTTTTGTAGTGAAAACACCACTAGCTTTCTTCACTGATTGAACTGATCTTAAAGTTCAGTACAGTGTTTTCACTTGACAGTGCACCATGATAGATTTAAAGCCACTGTTGACAGACACATTAAAATTTGTTGCTTATTCTCTTAAGCAGACAATCCATAGAAAAGAGTATCTAACTCTACTATCCAAAGGAAAAAAAAAAGCTATCAGGCTAAATTCTATTTGGCTGTGCTTTAGTTTTATATAACAAGTCAGGAAAGCAAACAGCAACCAAAATCATAAGGAATAGTCGTGTCAGAATTCTAACTTACAAAGATGTGTCTTCACTTGGTAATTAAAAGTAATTAAAACTAATTTGACTAATATTTCAGCAATACACAATACACCACTAAATAAGCTAATGCTGTCAAATCAGCCATCTACTTAAACTTTACTAGATTAACCCCAAACTTTTGCACTTTCAGCTAAAATCGTACAGGGCAAAAACACCCACAAAACTAGGTAGCTGCATTGCCTAATTAGCTGCTCCCTAACCCAAACAAAGCAGAAGCCAGGGTGCAGAGTGAAGGGGCACCAAACTTCTACAAGCACAGGAGGAGCTATTTTTCTCTGAACACGGATTTTTGTACACACTTTTTTGTTGGGAAGCTGCCTGGAACTAGCCACAGAAAGCTACTAAAAGCATGGTAACTTCACGGTTAATGCAGTTGCTGCAGATAAGTCCAGGATGCTGTAATCTATCCCAGGGACCTTTTCTGTATTTTACATTAATAGTTCACTGGATTAAGTGTAAAGCATGTCCACATATAACCAGAGCAATGAAACCTTAGTGTCACATACATGCATGTGAATTAGCTTTCATTTAGTTTGTATATCTCTCTGAGTTTAGTTGTTGCGATACAGAATTTCCCTTGCTCTTAGCTACTGAAACATAGACATATGTGAAGCAATAAACCAGGAAGCAGGAAATAAGTCTCCTTCCCTCTTCTGTAATTACTGACTGAGGAGAAAGAGACTTCAACTGTGAATAAAGCCATATTTCTAGGAAGCATATTCCGACAGGACCAGAAGCTTTAGTTAATACTATACGTACACAGTACAGTTATGTGTTTTTATAATTATTGCTTAGGTTTTCATGATAAGGATTTGCTCAGAGAAATCTTCCACTAGATAATAACTCAAAATAAATTGTTTCATTTTAATAACTTCTGTAAATAAAATTTCTTCCCCATTTCTCCTTCAGCCACACTTACAGATCCTAGAGCTAGACACTGGGGTAGTAAGAAGTTACACTTTCAAATCTGTCAAATGATGACATTACTTGATATGAGCAGTACAGACAGGAATTTATTATTATGTTACTGAAATGAATACAGCTACAGTAAGGTTGCTTATAAGACTATCTGAATAAAGTATCAAGGGTGTAAAGGTTTTAAAAGGAAGCAGCAGAAACTCATACGACAATAAAAAACATTTTATTACAAATTGGCATTTGAAATACAGACAGCTGCTTATTAGACAAGCTACATGCATTTTTATATACTGAGATATGTTTGTATTTTTTTCATTAACAAGTACTGCTGAGAATACCATGTCCCTACATCATTGCATTAACAAACTCTTCTAAAAACTAAGATGTAAACATATGGCTAGGATAAATTTATCTGTCTATCATGGCTCTTTTTCCATCAAGAAGCAGTAATTGAATAGCATCAACAACCACCCTTGAAGTATCTTTCTGAAAAGTACTAAATCTGCTCTGTTCCATGTAACTAGAGAGAAGCACATTTCTGTGTAGCTTACACTGAACTTTTTATGATGACTTTAAAGTGCCTGGTGTGGAGTCAAAAACAAAACAAACAAACCCCACCTTGCTACTCTTGCCAAGCTAACTTGAGCAGCGACACAAGAAGAACCTGCACAGCTGACTCTCAATTCAATTAGGCGCCATGGAGGAGGAGTTTATTCCATAAGCGACTGACAAATGGAAACTGCTTCCCGAAGGCTAAAAGGTCAAACAGAAAATGAGTAAGGCTTCCCGCAGCCCAAAGGTGAAAACGAGTTTATCACACATGCCTTCTGCGCGTCCTTCCCAGCTGCTGTTTACACTGGCCAGCCCCCTAAGCCCAGCTGCTTGTCACCTATTAAACACATCTCAGCTCCTCCTTGGAGTTCTCCTGACTTGTTACGCTTCATTGCCAGCTTTTTTGCAGTCGGGTACCAGGTGGCTGCTTCTCCTCTACAACACCAGCAGTAGTTGCTGGGCTGAGCGCTAGCATCAGCCAAGACTGCTTGCCACAGGCTTTAGAGGGAGTAGTGCCAACCACAAGTGTTAAACAATCATGAGATCATGTCAAAATCATGAGAACTAAACCCAAAAAGTGACATGGGATTTTCTGTATGTTTTAGTGTGAAAATAAAGTAATATTTTCCATGGTTTTATCCACTACTCTTCAGCTTAGAAAGCGTCCCAGAAAAATACAATTGTTCTGCCCAGTCCCAAGAACAGCCAGATCTCAGAAGCCCAAGACTTCACAGCTTTTACAATTGGGACCACACAGGAGTCAAGCCACCCTGTCACACTCTGAGACACTTGCATACATTTCACACTTGCTAGATTATTAATCATCCAAATGAGTGTTGATGGTACCCACTATATCTGTAACAGAAAAGTTTTTTGCCCTTTGAAGACCAGAATCAGGATTTACATTCTGCCTTCCTGCATAAAGCTTGTCTTGTGTTTCTTCACATGTAATCAAACTATAAACGCAGACATATTCCTGACCAAATCTCTCTGTACTACCCAGCCAAGACTGTCTTCAAGTTCTTAGACATGCAAGAACTTCTAGAATTAAGATGCTGCCAAATTTTCTTTCTCAACTTGTTGTGGGCAATTGTAGTTCCACTGAAGTCAATGAGATTTTTCCCAGGGATTAAATATGGTCATAATTTCACACAGTAATGACACGAAGAAGAAAGAATGGAGCTTAACAGATGTTCAGTGAAGCAACTGGAAGAAGAAAAAAAGGCGAACCTACTTTACATTTTTCAGTAGTGTCAAGGTAAAATATGAAATGCAGGCCACTAAAGAAGAATAAAACCCCTGAAAAGACGACACTAGTTTCACAAGAGTGCTTTACTGAGCACAATTGACCAAATACAGCATATCATATGCTCTCCTATACGCAAATGAGTCTTCAAGTATATTGCAGATACACAGAGCATAAGAGATTCTCTCTACTGATGACAAATTAATGAAGCCCCTTCCTGAAATGAACTTCAAGAGACTATCCTTACAGGGTCCCGTATGCTAAACATTTTACATATCGGAAGTCTACACTACGATGGTACATATAGCAAGTGCTTGTTCATCACAATGTTACCTTGCATTTTACTCGAACACGACGAAGACAGACCATACAATTTCCGTGTATTTAGCACTGTATGTTTGTGAGACAGCAAAAAAAAGTTCACGCTATCAAAAATTCATGACAGACAATTCACTTTTATTTCTTAAACAAATGGATGGGCTTTTTATACTGTATTTTTTAATAGTTGCAAGCAATTTCGTTATATCTTTGTGTCCAAGATACAGGAACCAAGCGTACATAATAGAAGACAAAGGAAACTGAGAACACTTTTGACAGAATTAACAGGTAAATGAAATCAGTAAAAGCAACTGCCACATCCCTTCATTTGATGTCTGTGCAAAAGCATCTTCTAAAGTTCCAAGCACACAGCACACACCAGTTAGCTTATTTTAAACAGCAAATTTGTTTCAGTAATCCATATGGGTAGCTAATGCTTTATCATATATATGCAATTTCTTTAGACGCTTTATTTTTGCATGCATGCTCCATTCCTTATTGATATGTTCCCTTTTTAACAGAGTCTTTATTTGTTTTAAAGATCAAAGCAGATAAACTCAATGCAAAGCTATGCAGGACGGGCAGCACCTGTTTCTGCTACCCACACACAGAGCCTTTCCCTCCCTCCCCTTCTGACCTCTCTCTGCAGGTGACTATGAGTGAACAGCTAGTTGTCTGAGAGACCTGAATGGGACATAGATGTTGGCAGATGTGGGCAAACACTTTAATGTTTATTAATCTAAAAAAGAGTAAAGATTACAAAAATATAAGGAGTAGAAAACCTCAGACAAGTTAAAATACACAAAATCTCTAGGTAAAGTTTATTTTGGTCAGGCAGAGTTTAGTTTATCAAATGTCAATCTAAAATAACAGGGGTATAAACTAAACAAAAACATCATAATAACTTTATATTGAAAGGCAACGGTTACCCTTCTTTCCTAAGGCCACTGTACCACAGTAAATACTCTGATTCAGTGCATTAGAGCATCCACATATCAGAGAGGTTCCACTTATGTACTGCTGATACTAGAAAAATAACTTTATTTAAAATTATTATGTATAAACTAAAGCAAATTTTCAGGTGTAGTTTTGACCACCGTAATTTTGTTTTAAATAAATTGTTCTTCAACAATCCCACTGATTTCACAAACCTGTGAAATCAAACAGAAAAACACAGAGATTAGGGCTAAAATTTAATGTACACACAAATAGGACAAAAGGGAAAATTAATCCTTCATTGTGTTTGCATTTTGTAAAAGTTTTCCATAAAGCTAAACTCACAGTTAAATAAGCAACAGTGATCAGTATTTTGATGAATCCCAATTTGATTTTATTTCGAAGATATTCAGAAGCAAATCACAGCTTTTTTAGTTCTATTTTTTGTTCCAATTATTCAGTGTTTTGCAGGGTTTTTCCGCTGCTTCCTTTCCAATAGTAGTAATAGATTGCAAAAAATGACCAGTGTTGCAAAAAGCACCAAACTTAGTGATGAATGAGATAAGCTGAGATAGCAATGTTGTAGTTTCAGATTTTGTTCAAGTTTAAAATCATCCCCAAAGCAAAATGGAAATTTAGCTTTTACAAATATGTACACAAGCATATTGAAATAGGTTGTTTTGCAAATGTTCCTGACTGTAACACAACCTGCTCCCTCCCCCCCCAAATGTCTGTAAAACATGTAATGCTGCAACTGGACCTATTACATGGATCCAGTTGGAGAATCAGGGTTATAAACCAGAAAGCAACACCACAAGCACATTTAATTACACATCTGAATGCATAAAGGTCTGTATGTTACCTTTGAAGCCTTCACCTTGCCATTTTTAAACACTGAAGGAAATCAGGCACAGAAGCTTCACATTTATTCACCCCTTTGAACATATAAATATGTAAGCCCTCTTTGGGAGATTAAAGAAACTTGGCAGGAACAAACTATTCCCATTATCTCCAGCTAATCAATTAAATACGGTTGGAGTAAGATCTTTAAGTTTTGCTTTGCCAGGTCATAAGCCTGGACTTTATATCTGATACTGTACTGACATTCAACAGAGCAAGGTACGCACCATGACAACCTCTGCATTAAAAAGAAGAAACAAAGCCTAGGAAATCTTAGCGACAGTTCTTATCCTTTATTAACCTTATATGTATCTTTTGTCATTTATACCTAATGTTTAACAACTGTTTTCCTTGGAGGCACTTCATTTAGCAGATATCCAAGCATTGTCACGATTTGATCTTTAAGTAACAAATTTGTCTTACAGGGAGGAAAAGAAAAGCAAACATTTGTAAGCCTGTTTTACTTGCAGACTCTTCTCATGACTGTTACTCACAAAAACTCCAGGGACTGTGGTGGTCTTAGCTGCAGAAGGAAATAGGATGCCAGCCAGAAAATACATTCTGTGCTACCCCAAATCCATTAAGGAATTCTTGACTGATGAGAAACGATATTAGCAAGATCAAATCAACCTTCAGCTGACATGAGACAGAGAAGCGTCAAGGTGGAGATGCAAGAGATGAAGGACACCCTGAAATGGTGATGGGATTCTATGTCCCTGTTTTGGTCCTCCAGTAAGACAGATCACCAGCTGTCCTCTGAGGTCCCTTTGTTGCTCTCATTACTTCAGAGAGCAAATATCTTGGACCAGAATCTCTCACTTGTATATAACTAAATGTAGGTGAGATGAGTCATAGCCTGACAGGCTGGTTTCGCCATTATAAAAGGGAATGACAATAATTTAAAAGTAGTTAATACAAGGAGCAAGCCACCACTGTCTTGGGGAAAATAACTGGAAAACTACAGCCGTTTTAAATTTAGTGAAATCACACCAAAAAGAAATACAGATAGACATTAGAATTGGCACCCAGAATCACGACTGTTGATTTCTCATAGCTTTGCTGTCAGTTACTACATTTTCTCATCCCACTTCACAGATCAGGGAAATAAGACACAGAGAAAATAAGCATTGCCCGCATCCTGCTGTAACACTCACACTGGCACTACCCATTATCAGACAAGATTTAACCAAAATGAACAGAAGTCACATATCAAGGACCAACCCTCCTCTCTTCCCCCTCTTCCCCAGTCTCCACATTCATGAATTTTCTCCCTGACAGGGTCAAGAACAGTCACCATAATTATGTCACAAAATATTAACCTTTTCATTACAGAGCTTTTCCTACTTGAATTTTAATTTCTTCCTCTTCATGATCAAAGAGGAATTTCTACAATTTTGGCTTAGAAGAAATCTCGGCCTTGTAAAACACATTTACAGCAACAGGGCAATAACGAGTGTTAATTTTTTTTTAGAGCTTGGAGAATATTGGGCCAAAGAAAGAAAACAGATTTCTTTCACAGATCCTTCACCTCCTGGTCATTTTTGTACCCTGGGATTATAGTCTGGCATCCTACATTTTTTCTGGTCTCTGCAGCAATACGGCCCTTCTGCTGAATCAATCAGTCAGTTCTCGAGCCAAAAGCCTTTCAAGGACTTACTTAACGCAAAAGGATGTACTCCCGGCTTGCTGCTCCTTGGGTCTTGCACTTCAGGGGGTTATTTGCATTCAAACCAAGTAAGTGAAAAGTAGGTGTAGAATACGACCAATGTGCTTTGGTAGTACTTCAGGGCTACTTCGTGCTCTTTCTTTACTGCTGTAAATGACTACACAAGGCACTGGTGAAAGATGACTGGGTTTGATAGCTTTTGAAAAACGTTGGGACAATTAAATGGAATAAAAAGCACACATAGGTTTGCAGCAAGATCTTCTTGGCCTGAAAGCACTCAGCTAGCACGGCAAATGAAGGAATCAAGAAAGTCACAAAAGAATAAGCCCATCAGCGTATATTTGGTCCCTAGCTCCTTCCAATGCTCTGTACTATGAAGGACAGATAAAATGGCCTGGTACTTCCAACTGGAAAGTCTGTACAGCAGTCCCCCAGTCGAACAGCTCATTGATATGCCCCTCTAAGGCCAGACGCAGTTCCATAGGATGACTTTGCACCTAACAGTTTTCATAGGGTTATAGTCACTTGTGTTACTAAAGCCCTAGGAGTATTGCTTCATGAGCATTTTTCAGCCAAACAGCCAGCTGAAGCAGTTTCTGCTCACCACTGTCAGACTCAGATATTCTCCATAGCTTCTCCTGAATCACACGGCACAACTTTGGGAAGCCACAGGGCTGAACAACAACACAGGACTGAATTACCCGACTAAAAATATTTTTTTAACTCAGATTTTTCAACGAGATCACTTCTCAGTTCACTGCACGCCTTCACAAAGAGCTACCTTTACTCAACAGTGTTTTGGAAGAGCAAAGTCTTAAAAGGTGATGGATCAATCTGATATAATCAAAACCGAATCATGTGATTTAATTAAAGTTCCTGCATCAACATGCAACAAATTAGGCTGCGTTCCCATTAAAAAGTTACATACCTTTTCTATAATGGCCAGCGTTCTTAACTGGTTGTCAGTGATTAATCAGTAAAAGCTTTGGCTTACTTTATTCTGTGAAATTCTTTAATATTAGAGAAGAGTTTTTCTTTCCTAGAAGTTTACTATTTTTTATTATGTCCTTTTAGACCGATCTTTTAACAGCACAACATTAACCAGCCTGTGTTTCAACACACACACTACACTTTGTGATTCAAATCAAAGTTCTTTTATCAGTGTATATATAGCCTACTATAACAATATACAGCTAGTGGAGTATTTTTATTGTGATGTATGTAAATCAATATATGTTTATATTCTTATTTTGGAACAAAATTCTAATAAAGGTTAGTCCAGTTTTTTTAGTGATGAGTAAAGATGCTTATCTATGGAACCTACCTGTATATATATCCAGAGTGGTTTATACAAGGCATAGAACTCTGTGGAATTCGAAAATTAAGAACAGCAAATATATTTTTCCTGAAAGCTTAGAACTCCACTTGCAAGGGTTTTTTGAATTAAAAAAATTAATATCTTTTAAAAGCAAAATATTTATATCACTGCTACTCTATACACCGCCATTTAATACCAGACATTCACATAGATAAAATTAGCATTAAAATATTTTGTGCTTCGAAATCTAAAGACTTTTATGACTATCTAGAGCACAGTAAAGTTTGACAGTATTCTATTAATATCTTTGTTATGGTCAATATTAATCCAAACTGTCATATATTATATTTCCCAGGTGTGTATTTTTTAATCACTAAGGACAGCCATTACTTTACCCAGAGGCACCCTGCATTCTCAAGCAAATGATTTTCATATTCCAGTGACTAAATTATTACAATAAAAACAACTGGGGGGGGCAGTTTTACAGTTTACAATCACCAGAATAAACCTTAGAACAAAAATCACAAAAATGCGCTTACACGTACATACAGTTATGCACGCTTTCAAAGGTTTGTAAGAAAACATGTAGTATAAATGTAGAATCATGATCATTATATCATGTGCATCTTTATCAATGTCTAACATGTAGCCTCCAGGAAAGCAACCAAAATTGCACATCCAGACTGCTCTTTATGAGAATGACTAAGTATATTCATAGACACCAAGACAAAAAATCCTGCTGTGATCATATAGTTGGACCTCCGTACACCTGTATAGAGCCCACAGAATCTCCTGCTGGATTACCTATCATCTACCATTTAGAAAGCCCTATTACCTCGTGCTGACTCCAAGTTCACTGCCTCCCCTAACTTTGCTTACAATGATGAAGTCTCCTGGTTGCTAGGACATAGCATTTCATTTCTTATGTCACAGTTTGATGAGTCTAATCTTTTTTATTTAAATGTCTACCTACAGATACCAAGTCATCTCTGAGGTTCCTAGTTCAATGCCTTTAGGTGAAGCAAACTCCTAACAGGGTTTCCCAAACTCTGGGTTGTTTTTAGTCACCCTCTGAAATATCTCAAGTAATTCCAATCTTTCTCAATGGCAAGACACCAAAACCACAGTTTTTTACCAATATGATGTGGAATAATTACTTTGCTACTTAACTTTTTAGGCACACAAGGAATGGTCCATCCTTCTTTGTGACTGCATTATGCTGAGAGCTCACACTGAGATGATCTTCTATAATCATCCTAAATCCATTAGGTCACTGCTTTCCAGGACAAAGCCTCATTATTCTGGAGCAGAGACAGATATGTTTCTCTGGTGCCAGATATATTTTATTTGGTTCAAATATATTTCATCTGGTTATAATAAAGTGCATTTTACTGGAATGTGGCCATTATACCACGGGATTCATATCATTTAATAACTTCAACTTGTCTTTCCCACAAATTATTCAAACCCATCAGACCCTAATGAGCCCCATTCATCTACATCTTCGCATTAGAAACTCTAGCTTTTGATTCCTCAGTGAGCCAGCTTTTAATTTACCTAATGTGTGCCCTGATAATTCTCTATGCCATTTTTTAAATTACAGTGTCATTTTTTATTACATTAAATGTCTTTGGGAATCCAAGTTTACCATAATAATGCAAATTGCAGAAAAAAGATATCCTTAGGTTTGGAACCCGTACTAAAACCATCTTTCTGCACTGAAACAAATTTTGAGAATTTTTTTCCTCACTGCAATGGAAAATTCCCTCCTCCTCCTCCCAAATATTTAGTTCAACATGAACTTTTCCAAGACGAAACCAAACATTACTCAGTAGAAACAGAGACACAAGCTAAAGCCTTAATAGTATAACGGGATAATGTCAGCTTTGGATTTAAGCACATCCATTCAAAAAATAGGAATCTTGAGTCTAGTTCCAACTTTCCCTAGTTGTATTTGAACTCTCCCCTCACTGTCCAACAGTCATCTGACTTCTGGTAGAAATAATGCCAATCTCTACTTTTGTTTCGCTATCTATAAATAATTAAATCCAAGTGGGCAATTCTCCATGCTAGAAAATAGTTTTCTTTCATTTTCAGACTCTAAAAGCAGTTATATGAAATGGTGGAGCTTCAGCTATGGGTGTTACAAGACATCCAGCCAAGACCATCCAACAGGCCTGGGGAAATTCTGTTTAGAGGAACGCAATCGTTACTGGTATTCCATTTCTGAAGTGGACATAGAACTGTCTCAAGCTAAGTACATACCTAAGCCACTAGCAGGAGAATGAGATACAACACATCTTCTTTAACAAACATAATTACACACTGGACAAATTTGGGAAATGACTCACACCCCAAGAAGACAAAAGCCATTTCTTAGAAAGTTTATGTGGGATGGGGCAATATGACTTCTTTACTTCAGTTTATATTACTAACTCTTAAAATATTAAATAAAAGAAAGATACCAATAAGTTTCTCCAGAAGATTTTGGAATTAAGGTCTCCCAGAAGTTCAACCCCAGTTCACTTTTGGGACAAAAAAGCACATATGTATAATGAATTTACTATTCACTGAGAAAAATTTCCAACTATAAATATTATGTTCTTATTAATCGTACATATAATTGACTAATTAGTTTGAGCAATGCCTCATAACTACCTTATTCGCTAGAGAAACCAAGTCTAGCCTTGCCCTAAATCATACCCGCTGAAAGAGGTATTTCCAGTACTGCTATACTCCATCAGAGCAGAACACAAATACAAATAGCTGAATTTGACTGACAGAAATGTAATGTGTTTGTGCTAATTTCATGAAGGTTGCAATCAACAGTTGCTGCTCTAAGCCTGATTCTCTCCTTCTTACTCATACTGAGTAGTACTTTAACAAAAGGAAACTTTCACAACAAAAACATAGTCCAGCAGTAAACTCCTCCTTATCATCAAATCTGATCAAGCAATTCAGGAATCTTAGAAATTCAGGAACACTTATTTTCATTATTAAGAAAAACTAACTATTCAGCAATGTGAATTTGCTCAGTGTGAGAAATTTTACCCACTGACAAATTTTGTATGGTTTGGAATTTTACTGGAAGGCAGTCTGAAATTTTTGATTGTACAATAAACTGTCTTTCATTCTTTGGGTCTTTTTCCTAGGTGGATAGTTGTGCAGAATGGGAGAATGAAGGTTTTCTTTAATACCCGTTGAAGTCACCAGTAGAATGTCTTTGACTGCAGAGTTTCAAGACCAGCACAAGAATGAATGGAGTGGAAATCCCACTTTTTCCCAACAATCAGCTTTGATTTATCAGCAGTAGACCTGCCACTGCAAACCTTACAAAAGAGTTTGCAGATGTATAGTGGCAAAACATTGAAGTTTCTTGCCACAGGTCAGTAGGTGAGAGTTCAAGCCTTGTCCCAGATCACCCAAGCTAGAAATCAGCATCTAGTGCTGCTGTTGGCAAGCTGAAGTTAGCGTGAAGTGATCATAGCCACACCACTGAGTGTGCCACTGGCTGCAGGAACTGACATGCCTTAAGAGGATTAGGGCAAAGGAATGTATCTACACATATATTTAATATGGATTAACCAAGTAGCAAGCTCATTAAGAGTCTGTGTTAGTCACCTATCATGTACACCTGCTAAATGGGACTGACTGCAGGTAGTGAGCCTCTGTGTCCAAGGTTTTGAGACCTGGGGAGATCTGCTGTGTGGGTTACTTCTTGAGTTAGGCACCCAAGAAAACAGACATGGGCTTTTGGGCACTAAATCCATGCCAGGAATACAGATAGTAGGTCAAATTACACCAAAAGACTGTCCTTTCAAGATTCTTGGAAGGTAGTGATGCATTAGAAATTTCCAACCAACAGTCTTTGTAGGACCTGTTGTCAATGGAAAATTCAAGCTGGCTCTTGCCAGTCCCCTGAAAGTAGGAATTTCTTCTCATCAAAGCCAGCTAAGAAATGCTCTGATGGCTGTAGATGCAGCCTTTCTGTTTCCTTGCATCCGCACCCTACGAAGAAGAAAATTGTTTTGGCCAGCTCAAAGAACTACCACCAAACTGAAGTATTGTGGAAGTGGTAAATATTTTCTCCAGATCCCTCCTCTTTCCAAGAAAGATCTCTATGCATCCTCTGAAAACTCTTCGCAAAGAATCAGCACACAAGCAAACTACTATGGGTAATAATGGGGAACTGTCTTCAGAATGACAGCTGAGGAGGAAGAGACTTGAGGCTCCGTCTACAGGCTTTTTAGTGACACTAAAACCAAAAAAGAACCACCAACCCTTGATTTTGGATCACATTGCCTTGGCCATTTTCACTTCTCTTTGCTGTGTGTGTACAGAGTATCACAGGAGAACACATGTAGCAAGTAGAAGAGATTTAGCTACTAAATTACAGTAGTTATTAAAAAAGCATTTGTTGGTTCCTAATTTTTAAAAACAAAATTTACATTACAAGAGTAAATAGTTACACACCTACCTCTCTCTCTGACATATGGCCACAAACTTAATTAAGCACATAAAGAGGAAGCAGGAGAGGATATGCTAAAAAAATCAACTATGCCTCTTAAAAATGTTTTTCTTTCCTTCTTTAACATAATAAATCTTTTAGGCTGTAATCATTTATATTCTTTTATATGAGTACCTATTTGATTTCAAATTTTGTCGTAGTTGGTACAAAGCTTTAAAAAATGATTGACTTCCAGTTTTCTTTGGATCTTGCTGATAAGGATAAATCTTTAAAATGTTGTCAGAGAGCCTGAAGGATTTATAAAGTGAAGTCTGACTTACAAAAACTGAGAACCTAGATCTCATTTCCATAAGACCAGGTGTGCGCTGTTGTGTGTATTTTGCAAATGATGTTTGCTGGGAGATGTTGGGATGCCAAAGTGACGCAATTCTGTTCACCTATCATTGGCTTTGAAAATAGCTTCTTAAATCTCTTGCATCTGACTACATTTGAAACTGTTAAGCCCCAATTTTTTCATTCTTTTTCTGTAGAACACTAACCAGAAGGTATTCATTTAGAATAGCTCAAGGTGACTCACACAGTTTCTCTTTTTGCATTGTTAGTCTTCCCACTACCAAAAACTAGCCTTACACCTGGCTGCTATTATCTCAAAGTAGTCAAAGAATGTGCTAAATATTATCCATATATAATTTATTAAAAGCTAAGTCAAAGAACAGGTGTTGCTGTTGTAAAGATTAATTTTGCAGCTCTTCTGCTTAAACTCATAAATTATGAACTCCTGGGCCTCCTCAACATTAAATCACACACACAACATCCACACAGATTCATTAATTTTAGGGTGAAAAATGTTGTGTAATCTTGCCAGCTGCACTGCCTGCAAGCACTGGCATCAGCAAGTCTGCCAAGACCCTCACTGATTCTCCACTTTACAACTGGGAATTGGCAGCTTCTCTTTGTCAGCAGCGGCAGCACTGCACTTTCTGCTTCCCAATGATACTAGTATATAACCTCAGATGGGGATTATAACATTATTACTGCTATTTTTAATAACATTTATCGTTATGAGACTTCAGATACAGAAAGTATGCTTTGATCAAACATTTTTGTTCTACTCCTTTAGTTGTATTAGTAGAAACACTGACCTACTGTAAAGTGCTCAGCAGTTAACTACACTGCAGTTAACTGCACAGTCAACTGAGAAAGGGAAAATTCTGTTTAACCAACATGATAGCCTTCTATGATAAAGTCATAGTGCATGAAGGGAAGGCGGTGGATGTAGTTTTTTTGGACTTTAGTAAGACTTTTGATACTGTCCCTTCTGGACAAGTTGTCCAACCACGGGATGAGCAGGATCACAGTGCACTGGGTGAAGAACCGCCTGAAGCACAGAGCTCCAACAGTTGTAGTGAAGGGGCTACATCTGGCCAGTGGCGTTCCTCAGGGTTCAAGTCTGGGGCCAGTTCTGTTCAGTAGATATATCAACGATCTGGATGCAGGAGTTAAATGCACCATTAGCAAGATTGCTGATGATACCCAACTGGGAGGTGCTTATGACTGTCTTGAGGGACAATATGCCTTGCAGAGGCATCTAGGTAGATTGGACTGTTGGGCAGTGATTAATGGGATGAAATTTAACCAGTCCAAGTGCCAGATCCTGCACCTGGGATGGAGTAACACCAGACACAAGTATAAATGGGGAGAGGAGTGGCTGGAGGGCAGCCCTGCAGAAAGGGATCTGGGGGTGCTGGCTGACAGCAAGCTCCATAGGAGTCAGCAGCGAGCCCTGGCAGCCACGAGGGCAAACCCCACCCTGGGGTGCATCAAACACAGCATGACCAGCTGGTGACAAGAGGTGGTTATCCCGCTGTATTCAGCGTTGGTACAGCCTCACCTGCAGTACTGTGTGCAGTTCTGGGCCTCACAATTTAAGAAGGGTGTTAAGGTCTTTCAGTGCATCCAGAGGAGGGCAATAAAGCTGGTGAAAGGGCTAGAAGAAAAGCACTAGGAGGAGCAGCTATTTGGGTTTGTCTAGTTTGGAGAAAAGAAGGGATGATCCCTTCCTGAGGAGAGGAAGTGGAGGGAGATGCTGATCTCTTCTCCCTGGATCCAGTGATCGGATGCATGGGAATGGTGCAAAGCTGTGCCAGGGGAGGTTCACACTGGACATTAGGAAGTATTTCGTTAATAACAGGATGGTGGTCAAACTCTGGAACAGGCTTCCTGGAGAGGCGGTTGATGCCCCAAGATTGTCAATGTTTGAGAGGCATTTGGACAATGTCCTTAATAACAGCCTTTAACTTTCGGGCAGAAACTATAGTATACAGCTACCTCCTTTACCTTTTCTGTTCTAGGTGCCATCAGATCCAGGAAAAAAATTTGTTATTAGTTAGGGAGCTATCATCCCTACTGATATGGTGGTAGGACTGAAACTTTTTATCTATAATTTACCACTGTGTCATACTGGGCAGTGACAATGACCTACCAGGATTCTTGGAATCTTATAGCACAGGATCTTGGATGCTCAGAAGTCTCCACACCCATGCAATTCAGGTACAGCAGCTTTAAAAGAACCATGCTGTGAATCTGATGCGTCCTGAAACATCAGTCTCCCTAATCACATACCTAGCACCAGTCTATGTGTGTGCAGCCAGTCCCACCAATGTTTGTGGGACTGTAATTTCATTACAGAAAATACAGAGGAAAAATCACATGCACAGAAAAGGCAGGTACAAGGCTCTCCCTTTGGCCACCTCAGGTGAGCTTCAGCCCAAAGATAAGTGAAAGGTTCAGGTACAAGTCAAACCAGACTTGCTGGCTTTGGACTAAAATCAGCTGGACATACAGAACTTCATTTTAACACTGTACTAGTGTTCAGAAAACTGACATATGCTCTTCAGTATCTCACTACGTAAATTGAAATTTCTTAGTCAAACCCTGGGCTACAAATGGATTTATGAAACTGGTATATGAACAGAAAACTCTTATTTTTTTTAGTGGACTAATTTAAAAATGTATTCTTTATCGGGCATTATTATTATTAATCCCTTACACAACTGTTCCATTCTGTGAAGAAACTGGGTTTTTCTTATTTTAACTCTGCATGTTTAAAGCAGCTCTAGTTCAATATATTAAGTTTTCTAAACACACCGAGTAAATCATCTGTTCCTTTGAAGCATATCACCTAAAATATGTTAGGAAATAGTTTGCGTATTCACCCTTGCAAGTCACAAAATTACTGTGAATTAAAAAATAAAATGCAAAACATTTAATATTTTCAGCAAGATTATTTACCTTGTGGGCAGATAGAACTTGCTACAGTTTGAATGTATTGCTATTTATGTCATGTTACGTGCTCTGTCATTTAGTTTATGATCCTGCTGACCTTTGCTTTCATGATTAGACAACTGCTTCAAAGAGTGTAGGATATTAAGGATTACTTATGTGGTTAAGAATTTTTTTTCATGCACAGGAATTCAAAACAATGCAGGCAAAATAGAGATAATAGAGGCCTGAGGAGGAAGGCTCTACTTTACAGAGCTGCTGGGGTGCTTTGTGGGTTTTTTTGCTGGGCAATATAGATTTACTAAACAGAGTAACTATTTCAACTTCACGCTGATCCTCTGGAACAGCTACTTCGACCCATCAGGACAAATTGCTTCACTTAGCTAAGTAAACTGTGGCCTGTGATCATTTTGTCATTGTTCAGTGACTGTAGGAAAGCTTACATTAATCAATCCTGTAACATTCAGCCCTCAAACAAATGAGTAATTGGTACTCATGAGAAAAGCTCCTGTGAGCAGGCATGACATCTTCACAGGATTTGACAATATAAAAAAAAAAAGAAGTTAAAAGTTTGAGGGTTTTTGACATATTATCTGGTCCTAACAAATATACTTACATATGTCTTGGTCAGCTTCCACTCCTTCACTTTCTGTGTCACTCGGCAATATCCAAGGTTGATGAGCAAGCTGAAGCTATTGTAAGGATTCATCCTGCCACAAACAGATCTATTTTAGATAAAGTGACAGAGAATGGTTCTATATAAACTGAGACTGCAGCAAAGACTCTAGCCTCAATTAACTAGAGCAGAGAAAGCCGTTAATAAAAAAAAAAAATCTTACTGTGAAATAAAACCAGAATGTAGAATGGTTTTTTATTTATTAATATTTTTTATTTAAGTTTTTTTATTTAAACCCTAGAATTTTTTTTTTAATTCTTATTTATTTACCTATTCTGAAAAAAAAGGTCTCTTTAGCTATTCATCTGCTGTAGCCACAGATACATACATACTCATCTTAGAAATGCAGCAGCACAGAACAAAATCTTCATGCAGATATTCCATCTGTCCCTGCAGTTTTTGGACTATGAGTAGACATGTCATGCATGATTTGCTTAGTAAGGCTTTGGTTTGTCAGAACTTTCACTGTCTCCAATCTAGCCAGAACAAGGACCTGAAACTTGATTTAGAACCTATGATTTCACTGGAGAGGGAGAAAGCCTAGGAAGGAAAAATGCTATGGAAACTTTTGTCTCCAAGATACCATAAAACCTTATGTATCAAAATATAAATGTTTTACACGGTTAAAAATCCATACACGGCTGAATATACGCTTTTTAAAATGTTTCACAATTGCCTCCTTTTTTATATAATGTGTATCTGTATGTATACAAAAATATTTTTCCATACACACACCCCACCGTAAGTATGTGAGCACGTGTACACACAGACATATAAAATACTCTGACAAGTTCCTTTGCAATATTCAAGGTGAGAGATGAGACTGGAATGCATAGTTTCATTTTCAAAAGCCGTACAAACATGCAAGCCTAGTCTCTAAAAGAGAACTTAAACATTGGCCAGATATAAAATTACTGGCCAGATTCTTGTAAGTACCTTAGAAAAAAAGGGGGGGTGGGGGTGGGAAATAGTCTGGTCTTCTTTGACACCAGCTGAAAACCAGAATCTATTTACTCAAAGTTAAATTGTATTGCACAGCTATACAGCATCATTCTTTTTGTTTGGCTATCTGGTTTAGAAACAAAAACCAGGCTACTCTAAACCAGTTCTTGGGGACAGAAGGCTGTTCAATCAAGATCAAACTCATGGGGATTAAATTACTAATTCTGTTAGTAACCTGTTAAAAACCCCACCAAGGCTGCTGCAATGGCCCAACACGAAGCTCAGGCAGGAGCACCAGGCCTTACACATGCATTGCCACTGCAGACCTGCTCAGTGTCCAAGAAGGTTGCTGACCACAGCACTGAGCTGGGCAAAGTGTTTTGGTTCATGGAACAGGATTCTTGATGTAGAAGTGAGTGTCTCTCATGATGATCAGTGCGATTTTTAATTTTCCAAATCCAGAGCGAAGAACAAAGCCAGGCAGCAGAGCAGAATAGAACTATCTGACCAAAAAGAGTCCTTAACACATCAAGTTGTGCTCTATACTCCAGTAAGTCGGAGGAAAACTTGCATTAGTACAATGCTATATTCAAAGAAGCTGAAATTCCCGCTGTTAGCAATGACAGACCATTACAGATTACTGAATAACACTTTAAACTAGCTGGATAAATAAAGTGATTGTAAAATTTCAAGTGTTCAGAAAATGAAATGGCAAACAAGGGAGTTAGTAGTATTTTCATCTCAACAGCTGTTGATAATTATCACAGAATTTTGTCACTTTAATGGAATCCATCCTAAAGAGATAAGCAGGATTCAACATTCCTTTGTGAATTTACACAAAACACCAATGGATAAGGTAAATGTATAAAAGTATCTCTGCCAAAGGATTTGCAACCCTGATTTATTAGTTTTATAAAGATAATAAAACTATTTCTCTAGGTAGCCTTTCTTTGCTATAATTCAATTCAGCCTTGAACAGAGCTGATAATAAAACACACCTGTTAGAACTTTGCAATATTGTGTGTGCCAAGAGGCAGAAATTGTCCACAAAATCTCAGATCATTTTAAGTCTGGAGCGTTAAAAAAAACCCCAAAACATTCTTAACAGCTGATATGTTAAGTACTTGCAAAATCATTTAAGATTTGTGCTACACCAAGATTAAACCAACCTGAGCTACAGCATGAACTTTACTAAAACTAAGAACAATTCTGAATTGTATTTATTAGTAGTATTTTTCTATTTTAGACTTGTTATGTTACCCTGAAACACATTACAAACTAGGAAGTGTACAGAAGGCATTGAGAGTTATGTTAAAATTGCCGATAAATAAACAAGTGACAGCACAAAGTGTAAACATACACAGATTCTGAATTATTTAATTCAGGCTCCTTATGGTAAAAACACGCTCCTGGTAGCCAGTAATCATATCCTTTTCAACTGACTTATTCTCATCAAATATATATCAGCTTTGTACTGGTTAATTCCATCAACACCACCTAAGGGTAAGGAAGAAGAATTATTTGTAAAATTTTATAATAGTATCTTCTATAGGATTGGCAATATAACCACAGTGAATTCACATCTAGTGGAAAATTCCAGTCCACACCATAAGGCTAAGAAGAATATAGGCAATTTCCCTTCTTTTATTTTATTATTTTTATACAGGAAGATGATACAAAACCTACAATGAAAGTTGCAAACAATTTACAGTATCAGCCTTGAGTTTTTTATGTTTGTGATCTGTAGAAGTACAAAGAAAGACAACTTTGTTGTTCTTCTCCTACCCCAGGCCACCTTTGACTTTTAAAAATTTGTCTTCACGGTCAGAGAGATGCGGTGACACAAGAGAATGAAATCTCAGAGCCACAAATAGGGGGACACCTCTAACAGAGCAAAAAATGTTACTGAACAGTGATACTTCCGGGCTATGTTCTGTCTAAACCCACTTCTCTCAGTGACCTGGAACTTCAGTGGGCAACGACAGCTTAAAAGAGCTCCCAAAGCTTCTAACCTAACACTCCACAGATGGGGCTGGGAGTGGCAAGCTGGCCAGACCTCCATCAGCTACTTTCTGACATCTGAGGGACTTTACAGGTCGGCAGAGGAGGGTCTTCAGTATGAATGTGTCATATGAGCAGTTTTCTCCTTGGAAGCAGAGCTAGTCCCAAGATGAGTTTCCATTAAGTCAAAGGTCACTTGTGCGTGTCAGGAAAGGATAAACAGGGTTTGAGCTGGGTGACTAGCAGCCATAATACTATTGTACCCAGTGAGCAAAGAGAAAGAAAAGAATTTGTCACTTCAAGGAAGGATTATAACAGAGGATAGTATCCTGCATAGAAATGCTAAGATTTAACACCAGCTTTACAGTGGGCTTGCTGAATTGAAACTGGACATGCTGTTCTAACTGTAGAACAGGTTAATAGCATTGCTCATTTCTTAAAGTTCTTGAGACATATACATACATATATTAAAATTATAACAGGACACTTTTTGTAAGAGCTATCAGCTAAGCTTGGGATTTGGCAAACAGAAATAACAAGTCAAGGCAAATTAAATGGGACTCATGATTATTATTACTATAACTACAGAAAGGCTGTGGAAGAAAGCATTTTTAATTGCCAGCCTTGTTACAGGAAAGATCAGAAGTGATGGGCAGACTGGATGTCCCTTGGTGGAGACGCAGTGCTCATTACAGGGCACTTTCAGGAGCCTATATAATAATTCTAGTTGGCATCCCATGACTATGTATCAGTTAAGAACAGGACTGCTTAAAAAGCACCAAAGAGGAGTGAAGTGTTTAGTGGGAAACAATTAAACCCTTCATTTCTTCTGAATATTTTTAGTTATAACATGACTTTCATTTCTCATTTTCTGGTATACAAGAAAACTCCAACACTCAAACACACCCACTCCTCAAAACAGGAGACAAAGGTTTTTGTTTGTCAAGAAAGAAATTTGTTACAATTGCATATTTTTTTCCCATGGAAAACTTCTGGTTTGAAAATATATCAACTGTCAGTGAAGATACTTTCAACAGAAGTGTAGTTACCTTCAGCCCTTATGTCTTTAAGTTGGAGATCCAGTTCTAGGTGAAGTAGCTCGAGTGATGGGTTTAGTGCACTGCCATTCAAACACCAAAATGAGGATTTTTTTCACCACCAAATTTAAGTAAGATTTCCTCCTCAAATTCTTTAGTTTTAGAGTTATCTGTGCCTCATTTCCTTACTTTCATAATAAACAATGAATGCCATAGACTTCTTTGTAAGATTATACTAAGTATCAAATTTCTAATTTTCCTACAAGCATCTCTAAGCAACATTATTATAAACAACATTTTCTAATTTTTTTAAGAAGTCAATAGACTGATAATACATTGTGTCAAGTGTCATACCCAACAGATTTTTAAAACAAATTACACTTCAGAGAAAGAATTATCTAAAGGCATGATACTTTTTTCAGTCTTGGAGAAAAGCTCTCCAGGCTTTGACAAATGGATTACAAAGCGATTGGTAATAAACAGTGGGAACTGACTTCTTCCACCATTAGAAAATTAGCAATCTAGACATATAAGTCCTTCTCAAGTCAGTACAGAAGGACTGGCATTTCCTGAGAAAAAACTCACCTTTATAAGGCATGTATCTGAGATAGACAGCAGGGCTATTCTTTCACAGGTGTTTTTATTTCCACTGCCTACACACTAAAGTTATCTTTAAGGCAGCTAAGGTTAGCAGAGGAGAATCCCACTCAAAATTTACAAGGTACTTTAACTTTGTGCTTTGTTTCGTTTTAAACAAAGACTAACCCTGTAAAAGCCATTAATATGGGACAGGAAGATTTTATGCTCTGAATCAGCCTAGTCAACATGCACATAGTACTAGACAGTGATTCAACGACGTTGGACATTTTCTCATTGCAGTTCAGTTTTCTGTTTTGGAAAATTTGTCCGTTCAGCAATGCCTAACTAAGCATTCCAATGTGTCCAAAAAACGAAAGAAAAAGCAGACCAAGGAAATCTTATGCACTGCCAGTGCAGCAGAAAAAAAATACCCCAGAATCATAAAGATAAGATAAAGCTGTGTTTAATATTCCAGAGGTATGCACCTCTTAGAAACTGTAAGGCTAATAAAACTGCTAAGCATCATGCAGGTAAAACCCCACAGAGCTCACGGAAAATTTGGGGGGCACGAGTGTTTCAATATGATTTCTGTTATAAACCTGACATTCTCTAATCAGTACCTCTCAAAGCAGAGCAGTATTTCCTTGCCAATTTTCTCATCGTTACAATTTTTTTTTTAGAGTAGTAAGTTACGTTACGTATACTGATGTTACTTCAACATAAAACAATCTAGTCTTCACGTTATAGCAGCTCTTTAACACAGCAAAAACATTAAATTGAGAATCTTACTTCTGATAAACTGCTTCTCTGAGTAGTGACAGTTCCAACAATGTCTCCACTCATTTGCACAGAGAGCCCTGAAGCAGCGCTGAGGGTCCTCCCCATTTGGCTCTTAGATGTCAAAGATCTGCTTCTTTGCATACTAATGATGTTTTCCCTATTTCCTTGGTTGCTAGGGGTAAGAGGCCGTGACAGTAAGCTATTTGGGGTCACAGGTCTGCTCCCTGGAGTTGATGGAGTTGGTGGCCTGTTGGCTTGTGCACTGGGTGTTGGAGGCCTACTGTTTGCAACACTGGAGACCTGTGTTCTGCTGTTAGTGGGCAGCGGTGGTGATTTGTTTCCTTGGAGCTGAATGTTCTTCCCCATCAGAGCTGGCACTTGAGGCCTCAGATTTTGGCCCTGTGTAGTCTGAAGACTGCCTTGATGGTCAGATGTAACTAAACTATGCTGTTGGATACTAGGGCTTCTTGAGAGCCTTGCTTCTTCCCATAGTGCTAGGTCCTTCTCAATATCTGTGCACACACACACAAACAAAAAAGAAAAGAAAGAAAGAAAGAAAGAAAGGAACTAATTCTGTTTCTCTCTGGTTTAAAATTCTTATTGATTTTCTCCAATGTAGGTGACAACCTGAAGCTGTGCAGAGAAAATCTATTCACCTTTAAAATATAAGGCATCAGAATTAACAGCTGAAATGTTTAGCAAGCATATCCTCAAAGTTTATTTACATTCGATTTACTGCAAACACAGCTATCCCAAAGAAATGAAATATTACCACTTCATTCAATACAACCTATCAAAATCCCTCTCACTTCTTCAAAGTTAACCTTCTGTAGCTTTTGCACAGGTTCTCATTAGTACCAAACCAAGATCAAGCAGTGAGCTAAACTTGCCATCCTCAGCTGCAGTGAGGATAATTATGTCTTGAAGTACTCTTCCATCTTATTTTTAAAAAAATCAGTACAAATCACTTTGGAACTTGTAAGATGCTTGGCATAAATTCAGGGGCCAACAAATGACAACGTGGGCTACCTGATTTAAACCAAATGAGGAATGTGTTCTTTTAAAGATTCAGCTTGGCCTATGTCTTTGCAAAATTACAGACCTCTGTCTTCCCTGTGATGATTCAATAAGCTAAGGAACTATCTGAATATTGAATGATTTAGTAAGAGTTAAATAAACATTTTACTCTGGCTTATGTTTCCTTAATTCCATATGGTAATCAAGCCTGAAGATACACCAATTATTCCAATCATTTATCCACATATTTAACATGTTTCCATAGTGTAATTATTCAGCTTTATTCAGCACACATTCTCTTTTTGATTTTGCCTCACTATCCGCTTTTCAACTAGAAAGAAAAAAAAAAATCACACATCTCCACCTTTACAGTATTATCTGATCCACAGTAAATACAAGAATAGAATTATGACTTCGGATTTTTTAAATCCCTTGTCAATGTCATTTAAAGGAAAATAAAATGCAGGCAACAGAGCAACACAAAGGCATTTTACTTTCATATCAAAACACCAGAATAAGGATATGATTCATAATGCGCTTACAATCTGTTTATGCATTTAACAGTTCTTCTTGTAATAAAATATATTTCAGAAGTATATATTGACCACACAACAGTGTAACAAAGCCAATTGGAAAGCTGCTGGAATTAACTACCAAAAAAATATATATTCTCCAATTGCGTGTGATATAAAACAGCCACAGTAACATAAAAGTGCATCTTAGAAAAAAGTATTACGAGCCATATGTAAAGAAGGAAAACTGATTGCTTCAATATCTGATTTTTCAAAAATGCTGCTTTCATATATGAAGGCACTGAGGCAGTTGCTGGCAGTTGGTGCTAGTCCCTAATTTAGGCACAGGCACCAAATTGTGCCCTATGCTAGGAGTGAGTTTTATCCAGTGCATAGTCCATAAGAGAAAGCAAGGCTCCTTAAGAAAGTGTATCTGAGACAGGGACCACATCTCATCATTACACAGGTAATCCAAATCATAATTCAGGCATCTAAATGACTGCCTAGTGTTGAGTAGAATTAACAGGTTCCAGTGTGCTTTGTAAGAGAACTCAAACAAGGAGACTTGCTGATATCAGAGACACTTGAGCTTTTGCAAATGTATGAGACAAATAAGCCTAAGCAAAATGACAGCATCATTATCTGAGGTCCTCTGAGCTGATTCTTCACGGAAATTATGTTATGCTTGAGCGGAGTAATTCTCTCAGGCAGCACTGGTGTTATAACAGGACATGAATTATTAGGAATACAAGAGTCCAATGTCTAATAATTGGGCTGTTTTCTTGTGAATTTCTCAGGCAGACAAAAATTACTGAAAGGTGTAATGACTGAAACCCATGTTACAGCGTTACTAAAATAACAGCCCAAAGCCAAATGACAACAGCGTTAATGTGAGAGAGAAGAACTTGTAGGTCACACAATAGCAGACTGAATCTCACAGACTAAGTGACTGTAGCTAGTTAGCTTATAATCAATTAAGTGTTTAAAATTCTATATTCTATTGAAAATGGTAGTTATTACTGTCAGCTTTGTCAAGGGAGATCTAAAGGAACTGCATGTTGCAGAGCATACTGCATACAAGAACAGCGCGTACAGCCACGGAAGTGTGACCAGCTAGGACATAACTCAAAGCAGGGAGACCTTCACCAGACCCCTCTAAGTGACAACTGCAGCAACACAAGGGGAGGGCAAGTGCTACCTCAATGGCAGAGGCCCCTGGGGTACTTAGGTTCCGGCTATGCCACAGAAACCTGATCACCACAGCTTGGCCTGCTGGTCTGCTGGTTCCCACTACATGGTCCTGGCAGTTTCAGCTTGGAGAGAGGGCTCATGGTTTTTCAGTCTAGTTTGGCAGTGGCTACATCTCCAATAGCTACAGTGACTTGAACCTGTCAAAGAAATTGAATGACAGTATCTCTGTTCTCAGAAACAAAAACTGTCTAAAAGATCATCATTTGTAGATACAATTTTTAGCTCTTGCTCCATTACGAGCAAAAACATTTTCTGAAGAGCGTTCCTCATTGTCCTCATAGCTTTGTCTTCTGCCTTGACTTCAGCTGCAACAGCCCTAGACAGAAGTACACCAGCTGTACCTCTTTCTAAAGAGGATACAGGTCCCAAGCCTTTCACATCAGTATTATTGGTAGGATAAATATCCAAAGTCTTTTAGAAAATCACACTGACAGCGGTAAGTTCTCTGCCTCACTCTGCATGACTTGAAAGAAAGGTCAGATAAATTTTATTTCTCCCTCCAACTTACATATACAGTCTTTATGTTCCAGTTCTGCATTACACAGAGTTGGCCCATGAAGCTCAGCTTTTACCATAGGACAAATAGCATGCATAATATAGGACCACCATGCTACAAGTCTACGTTATACCTTATGACTAAAGCTGAAGATAGAAAATGTTGACTACAAAGAACCACAAATTGCAAACTATATCCTAGGATATCCCTCACTAATTCTTATAGAGCTCTGAAACACATTTTCACGGAAAAAAGGGGGTGTGTTTTGACCTTTTAGAAATGGTTACACCATCAAAGATGTTGCAGATTTTCCACTGCATGCAAGTTAACAGACTTTACTCAGCCAGGAGTCTCATGAACAAGGTGGGCTTCTCCTGCAAAGCAATCTATTCTCAAGCTAAAGTTCCACTGCAGCTTTTTCTAAAGACTACTTAACTGCAGATGAAGCATCAGTACCTCCTTATTGCATAAGTCATAGTGAAATGCAAAAATTAAAAAAAAGGTGTGTTATTAAGCTGTCAGACTGCAATATATTTAACACTGTTTATTACTGTATATACCGTAATTACAGGAAAGTTCATTACATCTACAAACAGAACAGTAACTGTGCTTTCTCTTCAATGAAGAAAAAGGGAAGTATAAAGTTTTTATCTGTTTTCATCAGGATGTGAGATAGATAATTCTCTTCTTTGTCTAAAATATTGGCAGAGCTAGGTGGGTGAGTACTGCTAGGTGTTTTAGGATCCCATGCTCCCATACCTACCAGCTAGGTGTTTCTCCATGGTCTGAAGTTCTTTTGCTGCTAAGGAATCCTTCAAGAGTTTCTGCCTTGGGGAACCTCCAGGTCTGACACTCATGGCATCCAGGATCCAAACTGTCTGAGACTTACACAGATAAAAAGAAAAGTGAATACTTTTAATCCAGTTTCACATTTACACGTGAAACAATAAAAAAAGGGCTGTTCCCATTTAGAATAGTGAATGTGGTGCTTTTTGTGCAGCATATATAACATTTTATGCAAAATATTATAAAATATCACGTCTTACCTTAAATAGCATAAATAGTAAGCATTACTTAAAATCAAAAGTTCTAAAATAATTCAAATATATACCTTCACACAAGCTCTCGTTCCACACTGAGACATCATAACAAGAAAACTTCTTCCATGATTTACATTCTGTGCAGTTCCAGTTACTTAGTGGGGGTTGCACTTACTTTAAATTACCAAAACATTCGGCACCGTATCTCTGCAAAGCAGCACTTCTGGGAATATCACAGAATTTCCTAATCAAAACTGACCATGCTGTTTTATCCTGCAAGAAGTATTGCTTTCAGCAACAGCAACAAATTGTCAGAGCAACACAGCAGTTTGGAAGGGATGCCAGCAAACAGACCACCTCCCCAGTCACTTCACTATTGAATGCTACGGTATTCAAAATTATCGTCATTTTGTGGAACCCACTCCATACAGTTTCAAGAAATGATTTTAAAATATACTACGAGGTAAACATGGTAAGTTTTTTTTAAATACACAAAAAATATATGACCGAGTGTGCAAGACTTGGTCATAAAAACAACAAACAAAAACATTAATTAAAGCATTCTTAACAGCCCATCTGAAATAAATTTTACATTAGTACCTCACAAAAACATTTCATCTCTAGTCTAGGCAGTTTTGTTGATTTCCGAGGTTTCCTAAAGAAACAAGGCTTATACAATGGTCTCATTGCCATTCACCTCTTAATAATTTTTTAATCTTTCAGTAAACGTCCATAAATTTTAGAGACAATTTCAAAGACATTAAGCTGATGTAATTTCAGGGAGAGGAATGACTGAGCAGAGGAGGGAGACCCAAACTGGCGACGCTGTTCACGGAAGGCATACGGGGCTCCGCTGTGACGCAGTCTGCTGGTCTGGAACTGCAGCACCAGCAGACACAAGGGCTGCTGCAGACAGCTGCAGTGCGTGATTGGTACCTTCCTGGCTGGACTCTCATGTCATGGGGAAAAGTGTAGCACAGTTCAAAGGATAAACATGAAAAATACAGG
Organism: Opisthocomus hoazin; assembly: GCF_030867145.1. Classification (NCBI taxonomy): domain Eukaryota; kingdom Metazoa; phylum Chordata; class Aves; order Opisthocomiformes; family Opisthocomidae; genus Opisthocomus; species Opisthocomus hoazin. The sequence goes on from NC_134416.1 coordinate 39,991,846, forward strand.
TTTGATATCATCTCTACTCACAAAAAATTTGCTTTAACCATAAATATTAAATAAAACACCATTGCTACCTTCCTTTCTAAAAAAGTAAACACAATTCTACAGAAGTAAAATGTTAAATGGGATATATTTTACACAGTTTTTAATCTGTTCCAAATAAACACTGCCTTGTATGCAACTGAACATTGTGAACCACGTAGCTTCAAAATATGTTAATACAGATTCATATTTATAAAGCAACAGCTATACTGTAACGCTGTACGTAGTTAGAAGCTGCAGATAATTCTTTTGTTATTAATTCACATTTTTAGAACACTAATGACATTTTTTGATTTGCCAACTGCTTTTTACACTAGTTCTGCTCTGGTTAACGTTACCCATATTTAATACCAGGAAAACACACAAGAACAGCTGAATAAAACAATTAAGTTTCTCAGAAATGGAACTGTCCCGCAAACACATTTATTTCAGACATATCACTAGACCTAATTCACCTGTTCCCCCAAGAGATTTTAAGCATTTGTCACTTCAGTCCTCACTATGAACTGTCCATTCAAATAATAATTTGGCTTGTTGAGGTCACTACAGAATATTGATCTGTATTAAATTACTCATATCTCTAAATGTTTATTTCTAACAGGTATCAGTTATCCAATATATCTCTCTAGATGGAAGAATATTTTATTCTGTGAACAATTCCTCTGAAGTAAACAAAACTAAATAAGAGGTGGGAAGGGGGAATAGAGCCTGTAACAAAACTCTAATATTTTAATTATCATTCTGGTTGTAGATATACCCTTGTGCCCAGATTTTTATGGTGGAAAAAAGCCATTTTAATATACATTTTATAACGTGTATTTTCATAAGGGGGAAAACCCAGCAGGACTTCAGTGACGACTATGGGTGAAAAAATCCCCACGGTTATAAGGATGAATCCTTTTTGAATATACAGTTTCAGGCACAAACAAAACTCTGATGAAATATGTTATAAAAACTAGTCAGTGGTCTATGGTAATACTTGAAGACCGAACTGCTCTTCTAATATTCTTAACTTTGACTACTGAAGTTCATCATAAGCAAATTACTGAGGACTGGGGACCTTATAAATGCTCATAAATATCTTAAGGGTGGGTGTCAGGAGGATGGGGCCAAGTTCTTTTCAGTGGTGCCCAGCAACAGGACAAGGGGCAAAGGGCACAAGCTGAAGCACAGGAAGTTCCACCTGAACATGAGGAAGAACTTCTTCCCTCTGAGGGTGACAGAGCACTGGAACAGGCTGCCCAGGGAGGTTGTGGAGTCTCCTTCTCTGGAGATATTCAAGACCCGTCTGGACAAGGTCCTGTGCAGCCTGCTGTAGGTGACCCTGCTTCGGCAGGAGGGTTGGACTCGATTACCCACAGAGGTCCTTTCCAACCCCTACCATTCTGTGATTTTCAATAACTCCCTGACCTCCTAGAAACACAGACTTCCAAATGTTAGCTTGGTTAGAGAGTATCACTCTCCACCTCCTATTTTCTGTAAATGAAATGCAGTTATAAATTTCTCTTCTACAAACCTCTACTGTTTCTTGTTACATTCTGCCTTTTCCTCTACTGTACTTCTTTCCTTTATGCACAGCAAACCTGTAAGACACATACTACTAAGGTGACTGTCTGAGTAAAGGCAGCTCTCTACTGCCTGTAGTAGAATCTAAGGTAAGTGGAGAAAAATGATTCTTTAATGGCAGTCACCATGACAGTGCTTTAGACATTTATAAAAAAGTCAATAATGTTTAAATTAAATCACTTGCAATTAGGAAACTCCAAATCACAAACATCATCAAACATCAGCAATACCTTTTTATGTTTCTATGCAGGTTTTAAAATCTTACATAAGTTCATGTAACACATATAGATATGCCTGTGCATCAGCACATACAGGCATGCAAAGGCAGGTACACACATGCATTTAATAAATATTTGTGTTTGCCTTCATCCTGTTAACACACAGCTACAAAGACATAAGGAGTTTGTGTTCAGTTCTGATTGTAGCACAGATGTATACATCCTTCCTGAGAATAAATACAGATCCTGTATATGATTTAAAACAAATACATTTACATATATTCAGTCTCTACTGTTACATATTGTTATATGTTCAGACTCCTTTTCAGATACACAGTTCTAACACCCTGTGAAACTAAGGAGGTAACTTTGGATTAATTTTTTGCCCAAATTTTGTAAGTCTTCCTGTGCATTTTTCTGTTCTATGTAGTATCATGAGCTTATGGCATTTTGTCAGGCAATAGCTTCACAAAAGACCAGAACAGTACTGCAATACAAGTTACAGAAGATGAGATATTTGATATTAGCAATTTAATTTCATGATAAATTATGTGCTTATAATAGTGCCTCCCAATTAAACACTCACTTGATAGAAAATAATAATGATCTGGGAAAAAAAAAGTACAAGAGTTTATTAAGACATTAGAACTACGGTGTAACTATTTTCTATTCCTCCTCTGAAGCCAGATATTTCAGGGCTGTAACTAATAACAATTTCGGAGGCAGGATAAGATCATAGTTTTTTCTATATATCTAAATTATACTGAACATAAAAAAATATTTTTCAACATTTTGAGACTGAGTTCATCTAAGTGAATGAATAATGCATAAACACAGACAGAGGTCCTCAGTGTCTCCAGCACACAATTTACACAACAGCCTTATTCCTAAAAGAGAAACACAAGCTGAAAGTAGGGGATGTTATCAAGGAGGCTTTGGAAGCATATAATTTCAAATGCAAGAATAAATTAATTTATACAGCTCTAGCAGAATTCACTGGTGCTCCTTCTCTGCACTGGATGAATGGCAGCAGTTCAGATATGTCGCTTAAGAAAGAGATTCAGGCTTGCAAGCCATTTATTTAAACCTTATTCCATTTCACCAAAACCTATCTTTTGTCTACTGGCCAGGAATTGCAGAGATAAAACACTACTGTCAGTTAACTTGGATGTTAATGATAATGACAGTAGGCTGAAAGTAGTTGAAAAATACAGGACATACATGTGAAGTATGTGCATAGAAGTCCTTCCAATTCCTTCCGTATCTTCCAAACTACAATTGCCCTTGATCAGCTTTACAAATATTAGCACAAAATCTATAAATGGCCTATTTACATTAACAAGGTCTAAAGACATCCGTGTCTTTCTAACTCGTAGAAACAGCCCTGGGCCCTGTTTATCACCTTCAAACTTTGAAGGTGAGGCAATGTCTCTTTGCACCAGAAATATGTTCAGACAAAGCCCTCAGGATACATTTGTCAGCTTTTAAGGTTAACTACGTATCCATTACTTAAGTAGCTTTCTTTACATATCATCATAATTTCTTCACATACAATACATTCATTACTGCTTCTTGAACTTAGATCACTTAGCCAAATCACTGCTAAAATAAAAAATTACAAACAATAAAGCCAAAGGTAATGTCTCTTATCACTGGTTCCATGAACTTGTGGAAAACACTGTAACTTACTGGGAATGCCACAGTGTAACAGAAATACAATTAAGGAGGTCATGAATAAGAATAAGGAAGTTTTTCCAAGATTTTCAATCTGCAGCAAAATGCTAGTTTGACAGCATACATTAGTATAGCTTTTATCCCTAAAAAAAAAAAAATCCAGTGCAGATGTGAATGTCTTGATCTCACCATCGAGCTCACTTGACGTGGGCTGAGTAATACCCCCTGAAACCTGGCGAGTTCCACTGAGGTGCAACATTTCAGAATAGCTAAGGCCAAGAGGAAGGCCTCTGAATTACCTACAACATCATCTGGAAATCCAGCGCTTGTTAGAAAATAAATTACTCTTCCTTGCTGACCATAAAAAGTGTTAATAAACAATGCACCGTTATGTATCTATGTCATTTTGGCCTGCTTCAGAGTAAAACACCCAGGTACTTACATGCATGTCCATGCACACACACAATCTCTTTGCAGATGTGGGAACAGTCCTCACCTCACAAGAGAAAGTGCTTCTTCATTTTTAAAGACTATCTGAATTGCGTGATCCCAGTGAAATGAGGAAAAGGAGGTGAAACCCAATTAATTAGTTCATTCCTGGCAAGTGTGAACATATGCAATGCATTTTGATTGAGCTTTTTCTTCTATATAGTTTTCCTAATCAAGCACATATTTTACTGGTAACTTCAGGAGCTAATACTGTAAGAAAGATAACAATGCTTAGTTTTCTATGCATAACCTACCATTTCTTTACTGAATAGCCTAAATACCTTAAATAGACTCATTTGCCAGAGATCTTTCCAAATACAAAAAAAATCCCCTTTGTTGAACAATTTGTTTGCAAGCATCCCTTCCGTTCTGACTAAGCAGCTGGCAAGGACAGTTGTTGTTCATGCAGCAGAACTTTTTGTGCAATATTTTGTTTAAATATTCTTCACACAACATGTATTTTCTGTAAGAGTTCACCAAATGTTTGATCTTTTAGCTTCTGTAGTCTGTTCAAGGACATATGGTGAGCTAGTCAACATGGGGATTTGGTACTATAAAAGCAATAAACGTTCGCAGAGCTCTGATGGAATATTGGCAGCCACCTCTAATCCCCACCTTCCACATTAGGGCCTGTTCTACTTGAAATGTCATGTAATTAAAATTACAAGATTTTACTTCTCATGGCAGTCAGCCAGCACATTTTACGCTACACCTTACACTAAAAAAATGATAGTTCGAGTTAACTTACACATGGTTTTTCTGTTTACATGCAAAAGAGAAGGAGGAACTATGGAGGCACCTGGGAATCACACTTCTTTCAGTTTCTGAAATGTAACCAGAACAATTTCTTTCTAAGCTTTAGTCCTGTTTATTTGCTGTTATTTGGACTAATATTTTTGAATTTGTCATACCCAATGAACCAAAATTTTAGACCGGTAAAACAAGGCACTTTATGATTCTTTTTTTTTACCTGAAGTTCAGAAAATTCTTTCAATTTAAAACTACAATTTAGATGATTGAATATTTTCAAATGAGAGTATTTTCACTCCGGAAGACATCTGTCCTTCTGTCTGCTCCATGCAAGCTTACCTTGGAAGCACTAACCACAATGCTACATTCAACGCCTGCCAGTGGGGCTGATGAACTCAAATGGTGAGGAGCAGGGGCCTTTCTGGCAGCAGCGCTTACCCCTGGGGGTCTGGGCAGCCCTAGCATCACAGGCATCAGGCAGGCACCCAGGGGTGCTCAAAATTTGCAGTATGCAATGTATCAGCAAAAAGCATATCAGCAGGTAAGAGGTTAAAAAAATATAAGTACTTTAGGTGCTCTCAAAAGTAACAGAGAATTTTAAAAGTAAGAAATAATTATTTTGAGCTGTATGTACAAAATGCTATGACTATTTTATGGAACTTGTTTTACATAGGAGACATCTCAACAAGAGGTTCAAGGTATGTAATTCAAACTACTTGCTTAACCACTTGCAGGAAATACCACTTATTTCCCAAAGACCTGGATATTATGTTCTTCTACTACTATCTTGTATAGTTAATTTAGCTAATAGTAATTAAGGTTACACATTTGCAGGTGGAAAAGTTGCACTAACCTAATATTATCTGTTATTATTTTCACAGAATATTTAAAATTTAAAGTTAAAATTTATGTGCCTGAATTTCCATATAATGACAAAAGTCAACTTGGATTTGAAAACTTTCATATCAGAACACACTATTTTTGTGTATACAATATAAAAATATGACCTTACCTTATAAATATCTTAAGGGTGGGTGTCAGGAGGATGGGGCCAGACTCTTTTCAGTGGTGCCCAGCGACAGGACAAGGGGCAACGGGCACAAACTGAAGCACAGGAAGTTCCACCTGAACATGAGGAAGAACTTCTTCCCTCTGAGGGTGACGGAGCACTGGAACAGGCTGCCCAGAGAGGTTGTGGAGTCTCCTTCTCTGGAGATATTCAAGACCCGTCTGGACAAGGTCCTGTGCAGCCTGCTGTAGGTGACCCTGCTTCGGCAGGGGGGTTGGACTAGATGACCCACAGAGGTCCTTTCCAACCCCTACCATTCTGTGATTCTGTGACTTTTATAGTTCATACTACCTCACAGGCACACTGCTGTCGCTCCCAATGTAGCAGTGGAACCTTTAAATACTTATTTTAATGACTAACCTGTGAAATGGTAAACAATGACCCAATCCAGCAAATACTTTGTAGATTTAGTTAAATACTGAAGTTTGGGTGATTATAGAGCTGATTTTACTCAAATTTGTACAAGTAATTAAGTTACTTCTTAGCATTGTTCCCAGGGAAAGACTAAGAAAATCTCTAACAAATACAATTTAAATAATGTATCACTGGAATACAGCTGTTTTCAATATATAGTGATAGCAAAAATTAAAAGCTTAATTTTTCCTTGTGCATGAAGCCTCAAGTCATTTCACTAATTGAAATACCATTAGGAATTTCTGTAATTATCACAGAAAATACATGAGTATATTCCTTGTAGGAAAGCAATGGGAAAGTTCCAAAGCAGTAGGGAAAACAGGAAAAAAATAATTTGAAACAAAACACCCTTATAAAACAATTAATTAGAGTATTTTTCCCACAGTAATAAAGAGCAAAAAGCCAAGGCAAATTCATGCAGATATGCCTTTTGCACTTGGACACCTTTTTTTCCCACAGTTTCTGTTACATGGATTGGTTTGCCTTACATGGATAATTTGCAAAGAAAAGTATACCTTTTTATGTGCAAGGCAAGCTGTGTGAATGGAAAGATTCGCATAAAAAAGTCAACAAGCTTGAGTCCTGTTAGATCCAGGTGGTGAAAGCAGCAACTCAGAGGGAAGGCAAAGGCTGCTCAATGCGAATTGCGCAGTGCATGTGCCCTGTTTCTCTCTGTTACTCACTGCAAATTTAGCAACTTCCCCTGATACCTTACTTTTCCATTTCTGTCAGAATTCCAGCCCACCTAATTTTTTCCTAGTATCACTTCAGTATTTTCTTAAAGCTTGCTAGACAAGTATTTATAAAAGTCATTTAAAGAAACATAAAGTAAATAGGAGTCTGAGTTCACCACGCTGCAAAAATCTCAATATTTTACCTAGCACTTTTTGTTACATTAAATATTTGTCAGAATACGAGCCCTGCAGTAAACTAGGATCCCTAAGGACGTTTTGCATGCTTGCTTCCACTCTGAATCCTTGCAAAACACTCGGGAATAGTGCTGATTCCTGTAAATACTTAGAACTGCTTTTTGCTGGCTTTACTTGTTTATTCGTTCAGTACGCCTTGTTTGGGATCGTACAGCACTGAAAATTAAGTTGTCTATTTTTCAGGTATCAACTCTCTTTGCGAAAAGTAAAGGGCAGCAAAAGATTCTAATTAAAAAAGGTTTAAAGGAAAAGGTCTAATTACAAAAACTTCCGGATTCCTTAGAAATAAAACTGTAAACATATACAATGTTACAAGAAAATCATAATGTAACCATAGTATAAATTACATGAACCATGTTACAGACATATATGTTACCTATCTCTTGTAAGAACTGCTATCCAGATTGCTTTTGTCTCCACACCAAAGATCTTACAGGTGGACTTACACACGGGACATGAAAAAAGAACCCACACAGCTCTTTTTTAAAGATCCCTATGCATAATTCTTGCAGTTTTATCACACAGTTTTTCTCAGAACACTTCTCCTCTGAAGGCCGAGGCACTTTTAAAGAAAATATCTCATATATACGTGAGCAGAGAGAAATTTATGATAATGATCCATTTAGCTAGCAACAGACTCAAATTGCCCTATTGGAATGCAGGACCAGTATTAAACGTGGCACACCTTGAATCAGATCAGGAATTTTTACATGTAATATGCACATTTGAGTGAATGCCATGAACCAATTTGTCCATTTTATGAGAAATAGCTGATCAACATCATATTTATTCTATTTTTCCCCTCATCTGGTATCTCATACAGTATCTCATACAATGTCTGAAAGTCTTTTCAAGTCACGAGAATGTATTTTGGTATCAATTCTGAAGTAATTTTACAGGCTTATTTCTTACTGTTTTGAAGGATTTGTGGGAATCCACTGCAAGAATGCATTTATCTTTCATAACCTTCCTAAGAGGAACCTCAGTTTTACCTCTATATTTTAAATGTCAAGACTGTCAAATAATAAGTCTCACTGGAAGTTATCAGGGGACCATGGAACAGATCTCTACTCCTTCAGAGCCCTAAAAGGCAACAACAACAGATTGATCATTTTTCCTTTCTGAGGAGATACAGTTGCAGACAAACATACAGTGTTGGATAGCTGAATCTTACTCTGAATAACAAGCTATTTTAAAGAGATAAAAGTACATAATCAGCTAGCTACACAGTATTTAAGCAAGAGCTTTAAAACACAAAAGAACAAACAAAAAAAAACAAACCCAAAAGCAAATGAACTAACTGTTACTGGTTTATGGCTCCTTAGTAACTTAGGCAGAGGAATTTACCAAGGTGAAGCCAGCTGCCTTTGCCCTAGGGCGAGGCTGGGTTGGCAGAGCAATAGCTGCAACTGCTCTTCTTGCCTTCTCTTTGCAGCACTGGCAGTAATAACAGCCAGTGTGGCTTTCAGGGACTCAGCCCAGGCAACTTTGCTGCCTCTGGCAGTCTACCACTCCAGGCAACCTTACCTATGCCTAGAATTAGCGCAGCATTAGATGACACATGTATGTACTGTTTGTCCGTTCACAAGCATGCACGCACAGATGATATATATATAAAAAAATAGTCAGTTGAAGGCTGTACATATCTGTAGCAAGATATTGCTAAGAAACATAATGATCTTTTGTATCTTTATTTTTCTGTGTAATTCAACTTGTTTGTTGGTCTTTCCCTATGCTACATGTCTGCAGAACTGACAGATCAAAGCTGGTAGCTGTGGGTTCCAATCCATAAGAGAAATGTGGGTTCAGAAACTGCAGAAAAATATATTATACCTCTGTTCACTGGTGTGAAGCAGAAAGGAGGCTTGAGAAAAAAGCTCAAAGCAGTGGCAACTAAAGTTCTGCTCCTTACTGCTTTTACCCAATATCCACAAATGCTCTGTGAGGTTTTTGCACTCCAAGTTCTTAGAGAGCTCTAGGAATTGATCTGGTAACTCCATATCTGCCAACTGCTTTGATAACTCTGGTTGGAAATGGAATATGTTCAGTATTATTTAGCTTTATTAGTAGTACTTGATCAGCTGCCTGAAAGACTACAGGATCAGTCTGCATTGTCATCACTCTTTTTTCTTTAATACTGCCTTTTCTTCCTTAGCCAACAAATACGGACCCCTTCTTTTCACTTACTTTATCATCTCTAAAGCGTGTTCTAAACCAGTATTGCTATAGTTCAGCAGGAATTAATGCGTCCTCTTACAGCTGTCTAAAATTTTGCAAAAAGAAACAACTATTATCAAGTTATTTGCCCTTGAAAAAAGCAATCCCCTTTTTAACCTATATTAAAATTTCTGATGCAATACGACTAGCACCAAAATTCTGATTATATTATTTTTTCACGAATTATTTTATTACTGGTTAAATTTTCTGCAAACTGCAAGTCTGAAAAGATTTTCTTAAACTGAAAATAAAAGAACTGATGAAAACTTTACCAAGCGTAGTACTGCATAATTTAAAAAAATATAAATTAGCCATACATTTTAAAGATACCTCTTGCTTATTAGCTTTCATGCAAATGTTACCAGAAAGCTAAACTGTAGTTGAGATATTATAATGTCATATTTCATAATGAAATTTAGAGTTTTAATGATTTTATCATCTTAATTTTGTAAAATAGAATATTATCTGGTAAAATTGATAGTTGACTAACATTTAAGAACACACAGACATAGTATAAAATGACTGCACTTTCAGTGGGAGCTACACATGAAATTCCAACAACACACAGTTTTGTATGAGGTTACAATTATTTCAAAATATCACCCTTCCTAAAATCAAAAAACTAAAACAGCCAGAGAACTGAAAATTCACAATGGTTAGGTAAATTAATTTTTCTTCTCTCTAGGAAGATGGTGCTAGCAAGCACAACTTTTATCTTTATGCAAATCAAATTTTTATTAAACTATTTTTAAAAATTACAGGATTACCCATAAGGGAAGATACTTACAGATCCTACCACTTGAGAGGCACTCTGAAATTCATCAATATCCTCCGTAAGTGTTTCAACCCCAGGTACTTGAGCTGTTCCAAATAGGTAGAAGAGAAGTAAATCACTCTAATTAAGTAAGCATTAGTCACTTTGAAAATAAAATGCCTATAAATTAACTGCTGGGAAGGTAAATGTGGCTACTGTAAATGCACTGCTTTTCAGTTACACTTCAATGGATTTTAATTTATGTCTGATTTTCTGTCTGATTTTAATTTATAAGCTTAATGCAATGTGGAACAGTGTCTCTAACACCGTTAGAGTGATAAGCAAGCTTCCTTCAGCTGCCAAGGTGTCTCGTGGGTTATTTATTATTTTTGCTATTAAAACTAAATACTGTTTGTCCTTTAGACAAAGTGAGTAGTGGATCTTCAGCTTTAATAAAATCAATAAAATTAAATTTAATTAATTCTGTTAAACTAATTAGAATACAGTTACAATCCTTGAAGTAAGATGTTCTGATCACTTTAGCCAATGTTTAAAAGCCATGCAAGCTATAACTTTTGCCCATATGGTCACATTTGTAAAACAACATAACTTGGTGAGAAGTCTAGAATACCTCTCTGACACATACGTAATGACTTAAAGAAGAATTTATGTACCTATGTCAGAGAAAGCAATTTCCAAGTAATGTGCTATGCAGTTTCACTCTTTGTCAGTCTGCTAGGCACTTAGGCATTGTTCACAAGCAGCCTAAGAAAACAAGATGCCCTGATCTCCCCCAGGTTCTGCTGTTATTCAGACACTTAGCAGGGAGGTTCTTCTGTTACCAGAGTGCCCTAATTGCTAAACAACTCAGACTATACTTACTATAAAGACAGAACTACACCGAAGTACAGCAACTATGGTTACCACAACCATTGCAAACACAAACGAAAGCAGAGGAAGAAGAGGCGATGATGATGCAAAGTTGTGATCACAGACCCGTGTAGGAATTGGGAGATGATGCCACATTTTTGCCACTGCCATATCTAGTTCTCAACCCTAATTCCCACATATTTGCATCCTTATTAGTTTTTTACCCTGGTCATGCAGTTCTGTCTGGAATAGCACTATATGTGTTTCATTCATTCCTATTTCTATTGAACATCCCCATTTTCAAACTTTACATCCAAATGCCTGTTTTGAACTTTCTATTATATTGATACTTTAAAGGAAAAAAAAATATGCAGAAGCTATACATCCTAGTCTTTTCAGGCTGCTTCAAGTAGAAAACTTTCTAGTTTCTACTGGGCAGAAACATGAGATGGCTAACTGCAAATAATAAAAACCAGTGACTCCTGTTTGATAGGGAATGAACTACTAATGTGAAATTTGCTTAGTAAAATCTGTTTAGCAAACTTAATGCTATGTATCACAGCACAATCTGTAGATCTAATAGCACAACAGAATAGGAAATACCACATGTACACGCTGTAGCACAGTACCATATAATCTATAATTTTCAGTCCAATTATATTATTCCAGGTAGAGCCACAAAAAAACAAATCTTTGCCCACACCTCAGAAATATATGGAGTTGCATAGAATACTGCAAAGTAACGCACTTTACAAACAGCTTTTCTCACACAAATTGAGGAATGGTTTAGAAGTTTAGAAGTGCTACACTTTTCAGTTTACCCCCTTGTAAATTATTGTATTTTAAGCTTCCTTCTACAAGAATGCACTGACCGCAAAGATCTTATTTGCAATAATGACTTCTTGTCCTGCCTTATGGCTTTCACTCAAAGGGTAAGGTACTTTTCAGCAAAAGAGACTGAAACAAGTGAAACAAGGTCCCATGGTACTTACAGGCAACTGGGATTAAACGAACAATTATCCTTACTGATACTACTTGTCAATATCCAAACTAAAAAAAAAAAAATACACAGTAGTAGATGACTTCTACAATCTCCTCAACCTGAAAAACAGGCTGCGGGTTGCCAGAGACACATTTTTACTGGATCAAACCTCTTGCAGTGTCTGTTTTTCTTGAAGCCTCAGCCATTCTCCCCACCTATCTGTACAGACCAGGAGCAAGGCTTAATGGAGGATGGATCCAAGAGACAAGCCTGACAAGTTTGGCACCTACTGGAGAATTTTGCTGTGTGGTCACCGAAGCTGCTGCTTCTAATCAAAATCAAGAACCTAGCTATTAAATTCTTCCCTTAGCTCTTTCTTGTGAAGTGGTCCAATGGGAAAGAGAAACAGTTTTTAGAGGTACAGTTTGGGACAGTAAAAAGGAACTACAGCGTTATATGTCTGGTGTTCTCTGATCTTGAGACCTGATTCCCATCTCTCATTTTTACTACTTAGATCAAACGCAACTCCATCCAATTCAGCAGGATTGTACTAGGGGGAAATCAGTGGAGTGGTTAATTAGAATCAGATCCTGATTGCCAGTGGAGTCAGTATAGTGCCTGATGCTGCAGATGATCTTCTTACATAAGCTATTACACTGACTTTATTAGGTGGAATTGCTTTAGTAAGGCTTATTTATAAGGGCTGTTAGATCAGATGTGTTGCCAATTACTTCTGAACCTAGTTCATCTGAAATCCACAAGAGAGATGTTCCAGATCTAACAACTTAACAATTTCCCACTAACCCAGAAACAGATCATTATCTAGAGAAAGCTAGCCTCAATTTTGCTGTGCATCAGCACCTTGGTTGCGTATTCTTGAGTGAATGGTTTACATTAGCACTCCCCAATGCACAGCTTTCTCTAAGTAAAGTTATTGGTACTGACAAGTAAGAGCAGAAAATAAATTCAAATAAACCTTGCAAGTGAAGCTTGTTCGTCACTTTTTCATGATATAATACATTCTTCAGAGGACATAACTAAAAATGCAGTGTAACTCAATGCCGTGGTTACTTAGGGTTTTCTAACAATATCTTTAGGAGTCTCTTTTATCATCTTCTCATACATGATATTTATTGGAATTAAATATCAGACACACAGAAAACAAGTAATGATGTGTCACATTTATAGGAAAGATAGATAGAAGTTACCCAAGTTCTGTGCCTGTTTCTATTCTGTGCCTACTAGTAAAATCCATCTGTGCTTTTTTCCAAATCTAAATGCATTACTAGTCAACATTTTAGGAAAAAAACCCACCACATTTTGAAAAGCTGAACATTTCTGAGAGCATCTCTTGACAAGAATTTGGCAGTACCTCACTGTTGACCTCAGACCTTTTGCCCCTGGGGCTTTTCTATTTTCTAGCTATACGACTAACAGGTTCATGTATATTCACAGACATGAGAGATATGTGTTCATAACAACATGAATGTCATTGCCCCATCTACCTTTTATTCCATATATTTTTATTGGAGGTGGGTTTTTTTTAGGGAAATTGTTCTCCATATTGTCTATATCCATACCAACTACAGAGGATCAAGAAGCATATGAAGTGGTCCAAGTTACAATGCCTATAGCACTCTTGTGCTCCATGCTCTCTGGCCATGAAAGATCCAGCTTCGTTATTACACAGCATCCAGTGCCTTCTGACAGTTTCACCTTCTTTAATCCTCGTGCCTCTGCCACTTAGCAACACCTTCATATTTTACTGAAGCCTACAGTTTCAGAAGCTGGCATTGCAAAGTGGGCATGTTTCCACTTCAAGAACAAGGATACATAGGAAGGAAAAAGGTAGGCAAAGATCTGTTAAAAAAAAAATTGTTTCAGGAACTGTAGAACTTTTCCCTACATGTATGTCTTACCCCTCTGCTTGTTTCTGCTGCAATAATCTCATGCCTGCATATTCTTTTACCTATCCCAAACAAGCCACCACCACTTCCCTTCCTGGGGATTCCTTTCATAACAGAAGAATTTTGTCTTCCTTTCACCGGGTTTGAGTGCAGTCACCAGTCTGGTTCTCTCTCACTGCCAATCTTCATCAAGCTTGTAAGACCATCACACTTTGAGATTCTGAGTCCTCTCTTAATGTTTTTTTATGAAGTGATCAATGGCAGATGAAAGGAAAAATAAATGGTATGACTGCATGAAGGCATGCATTGTCACAAAATCAGTTTGAAAAATTTATCTTTAAAGACACACTATGTACTAAAGCTGACATACATTGGTTTACAGATGAGGCAAGAGAAATGAGTGAAAGCACAGGTTGCCATCATATCTAATGGCACACCTAATAGCACTAAATAGCAGACAGTTAGCAGGATAATTAAAAACAACAAAAGTTAGTTCCTATTTGTTTTGCATTAATTAATCAACATAGATAACTTGTCTGTGGCTGCTGAAAACTAAACTGTAAATCAAACCCCCCAATTAATAGACTCGGCTGGTTCTGCCCAACAGTAAGGGAGTGGACTGAAGGATTTATCTTTGCAGATTAATTGTCCAAAGCTCTGTTCCTTTCTGTCTCCATTCCAGCAACAGGTAAGATAAAGTTAACTTTTATCAACTTTATCTTTCATAGAAAAGCAGGGCATTTTCTGGCAAGACATCCCTTAGGAGTGCCTCTTCCATTAGATTTCAGGTGTTATTCTGTTCACAAACCTGAGCAGAAATTGAAATAAGGCTGAGTGTCCTAACTGCAGATTAGCGCAATGTATGATTATGTGTGCATGAGGCAAAAAAGTGCTCTTCAGAGCTATTGTATAAATTCCTTTTTATGGTATTTTAATTCTAGACAGAGGTGCTTGGAGAGATCAGAGGAGCATTTCTGACACTTCATTTAGAAGCAAGGAAGAAGTTCTATAAATCTTTTTATTTTTACTGCATATTATTTGAATCCTGCGGGTGCATTCGTAGTATTAAATTAAATATTTCAAAGACCATTCTTTGGCATAGAGGCTAAAGGGCAATGAATTGCCCATGTCTATGCTATTAAGCTATTTTACATCCAAAATAGTGTGCTAACATACAAACAGTCTACTAAGAATGAATCTTCATCTAAGGTGGCTCCAAAATATGCCTAGGAATTACTCTGGAGTGCTCGTTGGCCATGCAAAAAAGCACATTAGGGGCTCTTCTAACAGATTTGAAGTGCAAATGATTGAGTTCAAATGCTCAGGAACACTCTCTGGAAGTGTTTAATCTTCTTTTACAGACATAACCTCTACTCTTAAATTCAAGATGTTGGTGTTTGGGGTTTTTTTATGAGCAGCAAATATTTATATAACTTACCATCAGAGTCTGACACTGCTGGCTCAGAAGTTTGAGATACCATGGAGACATCTTCTGGCCTTTCTGCCAAATTATCTCCTTGCAATCTAAATTGTAGAAAAATGGAACAAAAACATTTGCAATCATATTCCATAGATAAGACCCAGAAGAGCGTTATCTCTGACTACATACCATACTCACAACATTGTCCTCATTAAAAGGTTAGCTTTGTTGAAAAGCCAGCATCCACAGTTCAGTTATATCATCCCAGATTATCTAGTAACCAAAACTAGCCCCTAAGAAAGTCAGCTGAATCCTAGCTTATGTATTTTTGTAAGACTTCTTTTAACAACAGTGGGGTTTAGGCGGTATCATGTGCATATGAAACTGCAAGCTCCCTGCACTAGATTCAAAAATATTTTAACTGAACAAGACTACTGTGTGTCCGTGTCAAGGTGTCAACAGTGTGGGGGCTGCAGGGGTGGCCTTGGTGTGGAGAGGCTAGGGCTGCCCTGTGCCGGACACAGGCAGTTCCATCCAACTCCAGCAGACCCACAGCAGGACACAGCTGAGCCCCTCAGCCAGAACGGTGGCACCTTGGAGAAAATACAGTTAAGGAATGCCGTGCAGGCAGAAGAGCAGGGGACAGAAAGAGTGGGAAACAGCAGAGGGAACACCAAGATAAGAGGAGGAGGTGCTCCACACGCCAGAGCAGATACTCCCCTGCAGCTCTTGGTGAGGAGCAGGCCATAGCCCGTACCCACTGCAGCCCATGGAGGACCCACACCAGAGCAGGCTGGGTATGTCCTGGAGGGACTGTGGCCTGTGGAGAACCCACAACAGAGCAGATTTTTTTCCTGCAGGACTGCAGCCACTGCAGCAAGCCCATTCTGGAGCAGGGGAGAAGTGTGAGAAGGAAGGAGGGGCAGAGGGAAGCCGTTATGGACTGAGCCCAAGCCCCATTCCCCGTCTCCCCTGTACCGCTCAGCTGGTGGGAAGAGGAGTCTGGAGTGAAGGAGTGTTGGGCCTGGGAAAGCAGGGAGGAAAGGTGTGGTTTTAATGTTTGTCTTTTTGTTTCTCATTACTTAAATCTATTTTAATTGGCAACAAATTAAACTAATTTTCCCCAAGTCAAGCCTGTTTTGCCCACAACAGTAACTGGTAAGCAATTTCCCTGCCTTTATCTCCACCTGCAAGCTTTTTTGTCCTATTATCTCCCCTCATCCTGCTGAGGGCAGTGCATGAGCAAGCAGCTGGGTGGGAGGCTGGCCCTTAGCCAAGGTGAACCCACCACAGGGAGATACATGCAAGAATATTCCCTCCTCCTTTGTTAGTTTTTAAAAGAAAAATACAGTAATTATGGCAGCCTCTGTCTTCAGGCTTTGCCGTGCATCAGCTGACTGCAATGCCTTGACAGCGATTTACAAAATAATCCTTGTATCAGTTGTTTTAAACGAGCATCCCAAGAGTCCCACCATCCTTCCTCAGGCTCTTACAAAAACCTGAATACAGATTCTGCTCTGAAGGAATGGTTTATAGCTCTTAACACAATGTAACTGCCATTTACATAAAGGTTATCTTACCTTGAATTTATTCAGACATGAAAAGAGTAAGAAAAATGCAATTCAATTTTGCAAAGCCTAGGAATCATAAAAATGCACTGAAGTAAAACCTTGGGGAAAGAAATAACTTATCTCTTAAAAAAAGTTCCTCTCACTCTGTATTCTAACTCTCTGTCGCTGCTTTACACTAAACTTTGAATCAACCTTTGAAACCAAGCAGAACCCCCATATCTGCCCTATCTAAATTTCACATTTTGACTCTCACTGTTATCTAATATATTTGCATCTTAAGTCATCTGTTTGTACCTTCTCACAACCATTCTTCCCCCCCAATTACTTTACCTCTTTTTATTGCCCCTGGGACAGTTTATTTATGATGGAAAGCTCAACGTGAATTCATACTGACTCCTACCCGTGGAGGCAGTTCCACAGACTACAAAACTCCTCAAGGCAACAAAAGTGCAAAACTTAGAAGCTGTAAATCTAGTTTTGGAAATGAGTCCTATGTCGTCTTTATAACTCTATACCTGATTTGTAATGCTCTAGTGACCAATTTGTTAAAAACCTAGCTTGTCAAACAGGCTCTTCTCAAGATGACAGTCAAACAGAAGCAAATAACTTTGTACCATCTTCATAAAGATATCCATATAGGGAGAAAACAAATTGCAAATGAAGTAACTACACGAAAAAGCAAGATCTCAAAAATCACATCTTTTCCCTTTGCATTAAAATTGACATGTCCTCCTTCATTACACACATACGCATGTTTACTGCAAGCACGTATTCAAGCTTATAAAGGATATGCATGGAATCGCAGGAACAAGAAGTGATGTACTTTTCTCGCGGTCATACTGATAGTTTATTTGTGTTTAATTAAAAGGAAAATTTCTCCAACTTGCTCTGCCTATATGGCAGTCATAAAAAAAATTATGTCTAGAAGTAGGATCTGCTTCTTTTATGCCCTCAGAACGTTCAAGATTTTGTGATATGTTCCCATTTGGAGCTTTCATAAATCCAACCCAGACATGACCAACCGAAACTGTTTTCATCTTATTGTAGAAATTACCTATATATAAGTGGTCCATCACCTCATGAAAAAAAAAATCTTTTCAATGTATTCAGTCAGAAAAGCCATTTAATATGATTTCCCTTTGTAGGAGGAGATGGCTGGGTGAACTGGGTGGGTTGATGGCTGAATATGATGTTTGACATACCTGGACCTCATTTTCATATCCAATTTTCAACTTATTTATGTATTTCTTACACGTGGATTCATATTGGAATAGCTTCTCAAGTGACTCAAGCAACAAAAAAAGTCACAAACACCAAAAGAACTCTGCTGCTTGGACTATTCTGATTTCTTCTTCAGTAATAATACTATTCATAAGACACCTCCACAGTAGAATGAAAACACTTCATAATTCTTAAGCAATAAATTAGAAAGAAGTATATATCTAGAAGAGCTTCTGAATGCTTCTGAAGTTCATTATACAGTCAGAGATGTATTTTCTTCTCTGTCCTTGTTTACACTACTTTCTTCCCTATTCATTCTTGCTGAATGCCTTCCAAAAAAAAGTGTGTTGTACCATGCTGCAAACCTCATTTATGTTGGAAGGCCTAAGCTATGAGATCCACTTATCTGGTCCCTGGTACTAAAAAGCATTTTCATCTCCAACACTTTTTCTTGTAGACTAGTTGTACACAGAAGTGTAAACTCCAAGACAGTCTTGATTTTTTTATTACTGGCTACCAGACAGAAATTCCTTTAGGAAAAAAAGACAAAATGATGACCAAAATGTTGTGCTGGGACTTTTTGTCCACTGCTTTAGAAAAAGTGATTATAAAAAGAGCAATACATGAGAGTCACATCTTTATTTGCAAAGCAATCTAAAAAGAGTCGAGCTTTTCCAAACTGGTGGCTAGCTTTGAAGATCTTGGCTGTTATTTTCAATGTGTACTCTTAAAAAAAACTCCAAAAAACTAAGGTACCTAAAAATTAGTATCTTACTAGTACTTCATGGACTATTTCAGCTATTAATTATTTTAATGGGAGTCTACACTTGATACCTGATAGCCAGCATTTTTTTTCTATATACATTCTTTTTGTAGTGTGATCTCTTGCTTAGAGGCCATTGTTTCAGCTACATTCAACCAGCTGCACGTTGGAGCTTCAAGAGCTACAAAGGCAAACAGCCTCCAGGCAAATATTTCAATTTCCTTTGACCCAAAAATGCATTCTGTAGGACTTGTTCCAAGAAAATTGCCAAGGACTTCAAGACCAAAGACATTCTGAATAAGTTCTACAGGACGGGTGCAGCAGCATTATACCAGGTCTATTACTACAAAGAAGCTTGTGGGTGTGTGAAAAAGTCGATCTGCCAGTATGATTTAGAAAATATGACACTACAAAAGTATACAGAAAGAAGACAAAACAATGTCAGCTACATTCCTTGAATGAGTCACAGCATAATAAAATCCTATCTTGCCTCATCAGAGGAAGAAAACAGCAAATAAGAAAGAGTCAAGACTGAAATTATAGAGTTTTTTTTAAAATTCACTACTTTCAAAAGGTCTTTTCACACTCCTGAACGAACTATATGCACACACAGTATTATCTAAGAAATGGCAGTGGCTAAAGTCAGCAAACAGAAAACATGTTGATTCCTTTAGGATTCAGATTAGGAAAGTATTTTCTCTTGATATCTGAAAAAGCAATGTTTTTTACAATGTTTAAGATTTATCACCTTATCAAAGATTTTATATTATTTCCATGTAAGTTGCCTTTATCCACTTTGTTAATCATTCTGTTAGTGATGGTGCAGTATTTGGAAGTAAGAGTAACCTACCTAAACAAATCCCAACCTTTTCTTTTTTTAGTCTAGAAGTTCAGCCACCTTAAATTTTCACTAGAAAAATTAAAAATTACTTCAGCATGCACAAAGGTGATATAAAACAAATGTTGCAAGTTTGATTCAGTAACACACTTAGATAAGTAGATTACTCTCTGTTTTAAAATCAAGCCCATGTTAAGTACCTTGCTGAACTTGAGCATTTAGGATGCTTTTCTTTCTTAAAATATAGGATTGTTGGAGAACAGGGCATGTCATCAAGCAGAGGCTATTACCACTCGATATTTCGAGTCACCTATTTTACTAGATGAAAAAATACTAACATGAAACTATCATCTGAATCCCAGTTGCTAAACTGAAATGAAAATGAGGTTAATCTGTGATTTACACCACGTAACCTCTCATTGATGAGGCTGTGTAAAATAACCTACATAAAACCCTATTCTGACTAATATGACAGACTCCTTTTGAACATCTTCAATATTTCACTGGCAATTTTGAGTGCCAAACAACACCTCAGAACACATTGTTCTGTGGTATCACAATTACCAACTGTCTTAATGAAACACTTGTAAATCCCTATGATTACAGAGGTGGAAAACAACTCACTGGCTCATTGATTTCATTCTAGGGGCAGTGCAAGAAGTAATACTCTAGAGAAGTATCAGATACTAGTTCCTACTCTAGTGTCATTTGTTGCATAAAAAAGTGAAATAAAGCAGACCACTGGCCATAACTGTTTCAACTTCTTTCTATTTTCAAGATGACAGAATGTTCCAGGGGAATTTTACAGGGATTAAATATGCAGCATGTAAGTATCTGTAACATGAATTTAGTGACAGGGACATTGTACACCATGCAGGTGGGCTAAGGATTCAGCGCAGATCTGCATTTCCTGCGTGGTAGATGAGCTCTGTTGAGTGGCTGCTTGGTGGAGTCCAGCTGGAAGAGACTGATCAAGTACTACAAAGTCTCAAGCTTTTCTCGTGCCTGACCTTTCGGAGATACCCATTTTAGCAGTCAAAAGACTCTTGAGCTTTTCTGATGGCACAATTTAATGAGGAAATGCCTCATGGACTAACTTTATTTCCCTTCATAGCAACCTCCTCGCCCTCCCACCCTGTTTTCAAAGCCACAGTAACATCCCTCTGGCAATGTAATCATTGCTATCAGGAGGAAACACTGAGTGCATCTTGATCTTTCTTCTAGAGTTATTTAGCAGCTGGAAATAAACTGGCTCAGTATAAGCAGTCATTCTGCAATATCAGCTTTGTGTTGATGTTAAATAGGCATCCAGCATATAGTTTGTTTCTAGATTGTACTGTCTGAATCCGATTATAGAGCCAAATTCTTCCACATATTTGCATAAAGCAAAGAGTATTCTGTTAGTACTAAAGGAGGAATGAATAAGCAGTATGAATGAATACATGCTGTAACGCTTTTTGAAAGTCATCAATGAGATTTCCAAAGCAACAATATATTCCCCATTAGATGACTCTGAAAAACTAAGAGCGTTTCCCTTTTAGTTTCTGAAATTTACCAGTAAATCATTTTGATACTATAAGGCATGCTACTTAATTATGCCCAAAATATTACAGTTAGACCTATCTACATGATTTTACCTAATTACAGCTATATAGAAGTAGACACTAGAAAGGACCCTTACATAATGACATCTTCTTTTTCTAACACAGTTCACTAGGACAAACTTCTTCATGATCTTTTCTTCTAATCAAACTGATACTACTTGAGCAGACTGTGTGGTGAAACTTGTCACTACTATCTGAAAGTCAGCTCTTCCCAAAACTTGACATATTTAACAAGAAAACAAAGTCTGGTTGAGTTTACTACTTTATTGCAATCAGCTACATGGCATGTCATTACACTTCCCAGTTCTTTTTGCGTGACAGAACTAGTGCTCTTGTTTTCAAATCTTTCTGATACCCATCAATATCCAATTTACATGAGCTATTAAGAAGACAGCTTCTTGACATTATGGCAATTGCTGCTTTAGAAAGATGTTACATCAATGACCTCCCTTAGAAGCTGGCGACAATTCCTTATATGAATCCAAAATCCACCTAACAGTATCCTAAAATGACTAATTATAATAGGTACCTAATAAAGTGTGGGTATAGCGGGGATAGAAGGAGAGAGTAATGCTAGAGGAGCTGTGATTTCTCCGCTTGTACCACCCCTAAAACAATGCAGTAGCCCTCATACAGCTGCAGAGCTTCTAGATAATAGGACACTGGAATTAAACTGTATCTCCAGGAAAAAAATAACAGGGAACAGCTGAGGAAGCTGAACTAAAATGGATTTTTTTCTCCACAATTTAAAGCTGGCATGCATTTTCAGATTTGAAATTTGTGGAATTTATGCTTAAACAAAACAGATTTTTAAGAGGTAAAACAAAGTCCTGCTTTGAGGGCAACTACGACTATGTCTATACTTGAGTGTGTACATGACTGCAAGTACAGATGAAGGACAAATTCCTACCTAAGAACTCTTCTAGTGCACCAGATGTAGACATACACTATGATTGTCCTCCATGTCAACACTGTTGTCCTACGATATTCTTAAAATTAGCAGTAAATAAAATTACAGTAACTCTATGTTATAACAGAATACTACAGTTAAAAAAAAGTTCACTGGTGAACACCATTCTCGCAATATTAATGAATTAGAAGAAAAAAAAAATTACTTCCAAGGCCTACATCAGATTCATAAAAATAAATAAAAACACTTAACCACAAGCATAAGTATTTTCCAGCATTAGGGCCTAATGAGAAGGAATAAAGTATCCTGAAAACAAAGAAATAGAAATGTTTCTAATACCTAATATTGAGATATAAGCTCCTTAGTATTTGTGTTTTCTGTAGACTACTAATTCAAAGTATGTGCATTATAAATTGCCTTGTGCTGGTGTATAGTAGAGGTTGTGCTTTAGGAAGTTTTTGTGTCAAATCAAATACTAAGCAGGAGAGGAGATTCACCTTCAGAGGAGGGTGATTGCTCACCGACAGACAGAGGACCTGGGATTATATTTATATTAATACTTTTCTGACAGTTTTCCAGAAATATGTCGCTTAACTCATGTAACCAAATTCCCATTCTGTTCCTCCCAAAAATGAACCAAAAAAACCCAAACAGAAGAAGGGTTATCACTTTTGTACAAACTCTCCTTTAATACCCAAATAAACAACTACATGCAAGAGTTACATAATTAGTGTTTACGTGGTTGGCCTTCAAATTCTGATACACGACTACGGGGTTTCTTTTTCCTTTTAAACACAGAAAACTAGAGCTGGATAAATTTGCTCAAATTCTGATATTCCCAGATGTCAACAACAATAGTAACTTTGAAATTCCACTTGAGAAGAAATCCTGAAAACCTGTTATTTCAAGACAAGACAATACAAATGCTTCTGCTGGCTTTTTAGTAATAAAGAAAAATTCCTCCAGGGGCTCCAAGGCAGCAAAGAGCACTCCCCGAGGAGGAAGTGGGAAATTACACATCTGAGAATTGCAGCTCCAGCCATTCTCTCTGCTCTGCCCTGTCTCAGCTAAATTTTAATTTCTGTAAAATATTTCTGTGAATCATTATTTCCTAAAGAACACACCTTTAAAATTCCTGATCTGCTTTGCTGAAGACTCAGCTGACTTCTTTTAGATAAACCTGGCGAGAAGCAGGGGAAAGTTCAGCAAAGAATCCTCAAACCTTTCGGCAAAAAGAGCAGTAAAGCTGTTTTCATGTTCACCCAAGATCAGTGTACATTTTTAAGGCTACAACCGCAAAGAAAAGTTCTCAACTCTGAACAGAGGTTGTGTCATGTCTGTATTAGAATCTTAATTAAGGAGATTTTGGCTTGTTGAATCACTGATTTTGCTTAAATTATTTCAAAGTAGGTGACCTATGGTCTTGAAAAAATCCTAACAAATACTTCAATGATTTAGTTAGTTTCTTTATGAAGTAGTTATTGATTTGGATTAAAAGCTGTAATATACATTTTGTAAGATTAATGAATATCATGAACTTATTAACAAAAGAAACTTATTAAAAATATAACACGATAATGTTTCTTTGGCAACCAAAGGGAATTTTCAGACTTCCTCTTTTTTTTTTTTTCTTTTGAATCATCTGCTTCCTTTCTGTACTTTAAAGCATTACATCTACACCTAACATCTCTCTTTGATATCACTGTAATACTCAATTATAATTTCCATAGAACAAATACATAACTCCAGGGAAGTTAGAGCAACAGAGATCAGATAACAAAAGTCCTGAAAGCCCCCACATGCTTTTAGGTTACATTGAATGTTTTCTTGTACCTTTCCCTAGCAACCTCAACACCACACCAGTAACGGTACTCCAAGCTTTAAAAATACTGTAGTTAAAAATGGATTTTGATTGAAGTCCATTCTATTTCTGCAAATTAAAAGCATTATTTTCCAGTCACTCTTGAAGATTTTTGTGGAAAGTTTCTGTGTCACTAATACGTAATGCACAGCCATAATGTTTTCAGCTGGTAAAACTAGAATATCCACTTGCTAAGCAAAACTTACACATTGACAGCCTGCAAAATAATCTTTTCTGTGTGCTGTTTGCCTTTTCAAAATGTCTGAATGCAGGTCTTTGTGCATTTAAATAAGTACAATCTCCAGCTATTTCTGAGGAGAACCAAAAATGGAAATATATTTCCCAGAGTAACGAATCCATAAAGAGACTGTATTATCTAATCCTTTTACAAGATGGGGAATTAAGCCATTCTTACGGCAATCTTTTATCTGCTGCTGGCTTCAAACCATTATCTCACAGGAGAAAAATTACAGTCTTTGTCAGTCCTTTCAGACTTAGCACTCTTTCTTCCCCTGTGAACCATTTTTTCTAGGACTTGTGAAAGAGTTTTGTGTGTGTGCATGTGTGTCTTTAAGAGCTATATTAAACTGTTATCCAGAGCCTCAAATTACGACCAACAAGCTTCCCAAGCTCATGATCTCCTGGCTTCCTCCCTATATCGTTTGCATCCAGAAGCAACTGCTATTGCCAATATACATCACAGCCTAGCACCAAACAGAAAGAATCTATAAACACTGCAATAAAGAATTAGCTTGCAAAGCACACATCAAAGAGAGCAAGGGAAAAAAAAGGGGGAAAGGCTTGGGAAAGCACTTGTCTTTTTAAATTATTGAGAAGGCTAAAGATGTTTTGTCCGGGAAAAGAGAAAGAAATGTCTTGACATGATCTGCAAACGAAGGACAGGATGAAATAGATGTTAATTTCTATTAAATTGAGAAACAGTACAATAATTTTCAGGACTAGACAAAGTAAAATTAATTTTATTTTCATATATGCTCCTACTGCTTTCATTATTACAAATCAAGACTGGTACTAAAAAATCCTTTAAGCCTACACTTCCTAGAATTTCTCAACAGCATTTTTAAACGTTTGCAATTGTACCAACCTCCTCACACCAGCTCTATCCTTTTACAAACACCCTGAGATGAAAAAAATATAGCTACTGTTAGATGTTCTAGTGACACATCATTAATTCACAGCATCTTATACCGTATTCTTCCTTCATAACCAAAACCAAACTAATTCCCTCTCAGTAAAGTTACAGTAGGGCCATCTACAGACAAACTTCGTGCACTAAGTGCCACATTTCCAAAAACGGTCCTATCATGAGGACAACATGTTAGTATGTATGTATAAGACACAATTCACATGCAAATTTATGTACCTAGTGTATATGTTTCAAAGTATGCTTATTTTCACTAACATGCAAACACTTACTTCTTCAAACAAAGAGAGTTCTTCCATTTCTCTTACTCCGATGGGCATTTATGTCACAAACAAGAAGCCTACCCCACACATGCAGACTTTAAGAAAATAAAATACCTGTTAAATGAAACTCAGGAGGAAATGCTTCGTCTCTGAAAATACTGTGTAATGCAAGGACAGAGACACATACTCTTCCTTTTAAAGAGTTACATGCTTCATCTGAAAATATCATTTTCTTCACAGCTTACACAATTCTTGATAACAGGTGATGTCTTTATTATCACAATATTTTGTGGAACTTCTGACAGGTCTGAAATTATCGCTTGGTGGATTAACCCTGTGGGAAATTCTGGCAAAAAAAGAGGGGGGAAAAACGCCTGCTCCTCCTGGGACTTCTGTCTAAGCACTTGACAAAAATTTCCTGTCTTACATTTTTCCCTTCCCAAGACACAGTTAAGATTTTGAAAACAGAGAGACCTTGGCCCTTGGTTTGCAACACACATTCATTAGGAGCTTGCCATAAAGCTAATTAAGGTTTGGGATTAAAAATAATACAATCTTGTGCATTTCAGAGGTCAGTGTCAGATCTATGAACTCAAAAAACCATTTGAAATGACACAGATATTCTGTATTTTGCATACAGTAAGATGTTCAAAAGAAACACGATCAGCAAAAGAAAAGGCAAGCCAGTGTGTTACTCTTAGCAGAACAGCCTACTAACTCTTATAAATTCATTTATTTTCTCTGTCTCTGATAATCACTAGGACCAGTACAAACATTTTCTGGATTACTTTTTTCTTTAGTGTTTCCTCATTTTTTGAAAGAACAAGTAAGTTAGCAAAACTGTATACTGCCCCAAAAAAAGGAAAAATGTAGTGGTTCATTTTAGCTGTATTTAACACAAAATCAACAGAAGACAAGGAAGACACTATTGTGGTTATTGACGCATCAAAGCTGGGCAAATTAAGCATCACTCAGATTCAACTCAGCGAAAAAGCCAAATTAAATTTTTTTGACTAATTATTTTTCTGCCACATGTTTTTCTTTTTTTATAATTTTTCAGTTTTTCTAACTTATAAGAAGTTCTGAGTGGCAAAAGGAAAAATACGGTGTTTCTCCAGAATTTTCCAAAGTGAATGGAATTTTTTTTTCAAGTTATAAAGCACTGCTACACAGTTTCATTTACTTGTTAGCCACTCCTGAAAGGAAAAAGATGCAAATAAAACACTTTGTTTAGGATAAAGTCTGCGAAGCTAGCACAAACAAACCTGAGGAAAATTCAGCTCTTTGACAACATCCAACAAAACTAAGGTTACAAAAAAGAAAAAAAGGAAACAAAGAATGAAAAATAGGGACACAAGTAATCTGGCATGTTTAGTACTTTTTCCTTTGTAAGAATAGCCACTTAGAAATAGTACACAGAGGGGAAGCTAGTATGACATGCAAGACAGGTAAGAAAACAACATGTATATATAATCAAAAGGTTTGGTAACATTTGAAGACACAAACTTCCTAACATTCTGTGCATGAGCTTCAAGTAGAAAATTTTTCCCTCAAAATTATTTCTGTACCGACAACTTTAGTTTGGAAACATTTTTTTTCCCCTTGGTACTTTGAAGTCATTTGTTCCCAGATTTTTTTGAATATTAGCAAACCAGAAGTTTCTGCCAGAAACTGAGTCACTCAGCTGGCCTTACCACTACCAGGCAGATGTACAAAAACTATTCTTTATGCAAATACATGTCCCAAACCACATGTACACCTGTATCCACTCTCCAGTATTACATCACAGTGTGCAGAGCCAAACCAGGGATTATATGGAGTATTTGAGAGGTTGTTCTGACACATCTGTATATTATTGATTAATCAATAATATAAGTTGTATGACAGTATACCGTCATTTTTCCTACCTTTCTGTTGCATGAGTAGAGAGAAATTGGCTGTTTCCTTTAAAAGGTTACATGTTTCAAAGGCATGTGCATGCAGAAAAAGACTAAAAACTTTTATAGAACCCACAAATAAGCAAAATACAAATTGTAGGGGGTTCTTTGTTACACTTCTGTGTAAAAGGCTGCACTCTAGACAAATCAAAACCCATTTAAATGTACAAAAGGACAAATTTACCTAAAATTCACCACAGAGAATAAAGCTAGCAGGGAAAAGGGGGTCATAATGATTTAAATTCAAGAGTTCCATAAAAACCAGATAAAGTGCAACTTAGTGGGGACGATAATAAATATTCAGATGCAAGTCATCTGGATGCTCTGCACTTCCCACTCTGACAGAACAGTCACTACGTATTTATTTACACAGACCTTTGGCGAGTAACAAACATCGAAACATAGCACAGTTTGGGTTGGAATTGACCTTTAGAGGCCATCTCATCCAGCGTCCCCTACAATGAGCAGGGACATCTTCAACTGGATTAGGTTGCTCAGAGCTCCGTCCAGCCTGACCTTGAATGTTTCCAGGGGTGGGGAATCTACCACCTCTCTGGGCAACCTGATCCAATGTTTCACCACCCTCATTGTAAAATAGTTCTTCCTTACATCTAGTCTAAATTGACCCTCTTTCAGTTTAAAATCATTGCCCCTTGTCCTATTGCAACAGGCGCTGCTAAAACATCTGTCCCCATCTTTCTTATAAGCCCCCATAAATTACTGAAAGGCCGCAATGAAGTCTCCCCGGTGCCTTCTCTTCTCCAGGCTGAACAGCCCCAACTCTCTCAGCCTTTCCTCACAGGAGAGGTGCTCCAGCCTTCTGATAATTTTTGTGGCCCTCCTCTGGATCCACCCCAGGAAAAACAGGAATCAAAACTATGGTTCAGCTCTAAAGAGGAAATATAATATTGTAAGGTTTTCTGAATAGATATATCATGTTATATCATGATTTTGATAACAGAAATGATTATTCATTCTCCTCAAACCCCAGTTTCTAGTCATAGGCATTCCAGGATCCACCATCTATAGGTTCCTCCCCACAAAACTTTAAATTAGGAAGGAATTTAAAGTCTATAAAGAAAAACAGGGATTTGCCCCTTGCCCCTGTACGCTGCACTGGTAAGGCTGCACCGTGAATACTGTGTTCAACTTCGGGCCCCTCATTACAAGAAGGACATTGAGATGCTGGAACGTGTCCAGAGAAGGGCAACGAGGCTGGTGAGGGGTCTGGAGAACAAGTCTTACGAGGAGTGGCTAAGGGAGTTGGGGCTGTTTAGTCTGGAGGAGACTGAGGGAGGATCTTATCACTCTCTACAACTACCTGAAAGGAGGGTGTAGTGAGGCAGGTGTTGGTCTCTTCTCAGGTAACTAGTGATAGGACAAGAGGCAATGGCCTCAAGTTGTGTCAGGGGAGATTTAGATTGGATATTAGGAACAATTTCTTTACTGAAAGAGTGGTCAGGCATTGGAACAAGCTGCCCAGGGAGGTGGTGGAGTCACCATCCCTGGAGGTGTTCAAAAAACATGTCGATGTGGCACTTTGGGACATGGTTTAGCAGGCATGGTGGTGTTGGGTTGACTGTTGGACTTGATGATCTCAGAGGTCTTTTCCAACCTGTGATTCTATGATTCTATGAAAGACATTCTTTCAAGTCACACACACAGTGTTCTACTCCTAACTCTGTTAGTAATAGATAATTCTGTATTTCCAGTGATCAGATTCTCTTGTAATTCCATCCCCACTTGGTTTATATTAACACTGCAGTTAAAACGATGATTATAGTTCATGTAAACATACCTGAGCCACCTTTAAATACCTGAGCCACCTCTAAACTACCATCAATGACCTGGATGAAGAGTTAGAATGTACCCTCAGCAAGTCTGCTGATGACACCAAACTGGGAGGTGTGGTAGATACACCAGAAGGCTGTGCTGTCATTCAGCGTGACCTGGACAGGCTGGAAAGTTGGGCAGAGAGGAACCTGATGAGGTTCAACAAAGGCAAATGCAGGGTCCTGCACCTGGGGAGGATCAACCCCATGCAGCAGTACAGGCTTGGGGTGGACCTGCTGGAGAGCAGCTCTGTGGAGAGGGACCTGGGTGTCCTGGTGGACGACAGGTTAACCATGAGCCAGCAGTGTGCCCTGGCTACCAAGAAGGCCAATGGCATTCTGGGGTGCATTAGGAGGAGTGTGGCCAGCAGGACGAGGGAGGTTCTCCTTCCCCTCTACACTGCCCTAGTGAGGCCTCATCTGGAGTACTCTGTCCAGTTCTGGGCTCCCCAGTTCTAGAAAGATGAAGAGCTACTGGAGAGAGTCCAGCGGAGGGCTACAAGGATGGTGAGGGGACTGGAAAATCTCTCCTACGAGGAGAGGCTGAGGGAGCTGGGCTTGTTCAGCCTGAAGAAGAGAAGGCTGCGAGGGGACCTTATAAATGCTTATAAATATCTGAAGGGTGGGTGTCAGGAGCATGGGGCCAAGCTCTTTTCAGTAGTGCCCAGTGACAGGACAAGGGGCAATGGGCACAAACTGAAGCACAGGAAGTTCCGTCTGAACATGAGGAAGAACTTCTTCCCTCTGAGGGTGACGGAGCACTGGAACAGGCTGCCCAGGGAGGTTGTGGAGTCTCCTTCTCTGGAGATATTCAAGACCTGCCTGGACAAGTTCCTCTACAACCTACTGTAGGTGACCCTGCTTCGGCAGAGGGTTGGACTAGATGACCCACAGAGGTCCCTTCCAACCCCTACCATTCTGTGATTCCGTGATTCTATGTGCAGATGCTATCATTGAATAGTTTTGACAATTCATATAGCAGCTAAGGAATTTCTGCACACAGATTTCAGTGTAGGAGTAGATTTTTATCACCTCACCCAGACACTACACACTGTTACATATACTCAGGGTAAGTGGAAAACAGTCCACGGAGTTTTAATGTCTTTTACTCTGGCATACGCTTTGAACGTACTACTCCCTTTAGGATGATTCACATCAAAATGGCTCAGCCTGGGAAAAGACTTTGCACTCAGACTTGAACAGCAGTCTGCTGAAAACAGCAGAAGCATCTACAGGGATGGATCGGTCTAATTCGGCAGAACATAAACCTCGACCACCTGTTAAAAACACACCAGCAGCACACTCTGCATCTTCCAGGATCTACAACATGTATATGGAATGCCAGAGGTTGCCCCTTGTCTTCACCCCACCTGATCAGACTCTATCCCAGTGTTGCATGGTGCAGCACTCATTCCCTGACACCTTTGTGTCCCCAGCTGTGGAATCAGTCTGGAATTACATGCCTGGACAAGACAGGAGAGCCCATCCCATTTCAAAACACCAGTCAGCCATCCCAGTGGTTTCTGTGCAGGGAAACATAATGACAATGCGAGCAGAGTAGCCATAAACAATAAGGAAGGGATCTAGGGCACAGCTGAAGTTGAGGAAGCTCAGTAGGCTTCCTTCCTTCACTTAAGGCAATCTTCCAGGAGCTCATCATCTTTAACTGCTTTTTAAATGTAGTCTTCTGTTAGTATTTACGATCTTCCTCACAGGAGTAAGGGCTTTCACTAATTTCTCTTTGCTGTCTGAAGTTTCAGCAGTGTTGTCTGTGGACAGTACATACAGTAACATAGCTTATTTAACAGCAAGTTTTTCTTTACTTACAGTCATCAGCTTTTCTGCTTTTGATAGTTAAATGAGATTCACTTGCCAAGCTTCAGACACTATTTTCTGCACAGATCATTATCAAATTTTCCACCCAATGCTTCTTAAAGACCTCACATCTCATGAGTATTGTTACATCTTTGTGATACTCAGATAAAGCATCTCCATACCAGCTCTATCTCCGTACGAATCTAAAATGGTTGAAGCTGAATTAACACCAGAGAATTCCCTGACTGAACAGCTAATTCCTATTCTTTTCTAGACAGATATATCATGGCCGGTTCAGACAACAGTTCTATTCTTTCCACTATTCTTCCGCAATTTATGACAAATTATAGCTGGTTCCTTCAATTCTCTTGTCTCCTCCCCCAGACATTTATGGTCCTCATAACTCTCGTGAAGATCTGCTGTAAGTCCAGTGCTGTATTTTAGAAAGCCTACACATGATTCTTAAATTTCACATAGTATCATGTAGTTTATATGACTATGTCCCAAGCATGCATGCAGGTGGCGAAGACCACACTGTAGAAAACCAAGCTTACTAAAATGTTGCAAAAATCGTGATGGTTAAATAAAAGTTAACTGGCTTTGGTAAAGAAACAAGCTAACTTGAAAATTGTCTGGAGGCCAAGCCATATTAAAGTAGTCCGAGATACAGATGAGCAGGGCAACAATGAAGAATTCACAGGCAAAGCACAATGACACGAGACTTTTGGAGTATTTTTTCCAAACTAAGTTTTCAGACAGCATCTGTAAATGGTAGCATGCACAGAGCATCTCATTTATTCTTCATTAGCAGCTGAAGTACACAAATTACTACACTTGAACTGTACTCCACATCCCTGTAGTGACGGTTAGAAAAGCCACATTTACTTTTTCAATGTACAGATGTAATTTATTTGATTGTACCTATATATTTGATTCTTCTAACATGTTAAAAGGCGTTAGGAAGTTGTGCTTTTGCTCTAGCTACTCTTAAAACAAAATATTAACTAAAATATTGCATCTCAAACCTACATTTGTATGCAACTAGTGCTCTGTCCCAACATTCTTGTTCAGAAGCCTTCAAGCTTGTGGCACAGTATGTTTTCTATAATCCCATTTCTTTTTTAATCACATGCAACCCCTTTTTTGTATTCTATTGATGTTAAGAAGAATGAATGCAGCCCTTGCGCTATTAAAAACAAAAAGCTTCTTACTTCCAGGAATGCATTGGCAAGACTCCATAAGAAAAAGATTTAACTTTTAAGCATGGCAGTGGGCATACAAGGCTAATGGGTGGTCCTTCCAGAAAAAAAAAAGAAAAACCCCTAAAATTAATTCAACAGTACATTACTATTATCTTATACCTTATGGCTGATTAAATTCTTGCAAATTGCTCAATGTGCGAGCAACAATACATGAGAAAAAAATTGAAGTGTTGTTTCATTTTTACAAATTGTCATTTAGATCTTTATTTAACCCATATGAGTTTTCCTTGTGTGTGAGGGTGTCTTATCATTCATCAGCCAAACCTGAAATTCATTTGTTTTGCCTGTATATGAGAAAGGATTCACAAAATCATGTCATAGAATGAGTCAGACTTTTCTCCAAATCAATCAGACTAGTTGTGCCTTTAGATGAAGATGGAATTTTTATTAAAATAATTTTGCTCAAATGATCTAAATCCAGATCATTTGTACTAAAAATGTCTTTGCTAATTTTCTGGACTAAATCGCAAAAGGCAAATCTTCCAAATACAGTTATTTTTGCAGCCCTTTTTTCTGTATCTATAAACCTTGTTTTGTTCCACCTTGTGAATGATGTCACCCCTTTATTTAGATGACTTAATATGCTGCTTAACTTGCACTGTAATCCAAAAGCAGCTATGGGAATAACATTGTTCTGTAGCTACTTTCCCATCCGAAAAACCTCTTAAAGCTGTTACCCATCTGCATTTCGCTCATAGTGTGTGAAACATCTATACAGAAAACAGTAAGCTCTCTGTTTCTTACAGCTATATTCCAGTCTACAAACCAATTTATACTCCAGGAGAATTAACCCCTCCTTTTATTTCTCTTTCTCTCTGTTTTTTGGGGTTTTGGGCAGGGGTGGTTGGTTGGTTTGGGTGGGATCTTGGGCAGTAAAAAAAAAATTGAAGTGTTAGGTTGAAAGAATCCCCCATCTTTAGCTCCTAGATATCTGGGTGGAGAATTTTACCTTTTATTAAAATTACTGACCTGGGCTGTGATTATCTATCTATTGTTTAAAGATGATTGGCGAAATTATCAGCATTGAAGGTTAGATACCAGTTTCTAAGAAAAAACAAGCTTTAAAGTTTGCGGGTTTTATTCTAGTTCCAATTATGCCCATTCTGAGTCTCATTTCTTGTGATTCATGAAAAAGCTCTTACTTTTGTCTAAGAGACTTGAGGCAGAGGAGAAAATTTTGTCAAATGTAGTGCCTCAACAGCACTGCAGGTTTCCCCAATGTAAACTGGATTTTATTTGCTTTGTAACAAAGTAGATTTTTATCACTGACTATAGCTACTCCCATCTGGCATTCTTTTTTAAGATCTTCCTCTGACACTGTGTTAAATGCTGCACCCAAAATAGAATAGGGGAGTTCAAAGGGGGAGAACTACTAACAGCAGAGTAACAGCTTAGTGACAGTCAGAGACATTTAATACTAGCTTGAACTAAATGCCAGTTACTAGCAAAGGAATAAGGCTGTACCGACAGAGAAAGAGGGAACCAGAAGCTCCTATTATTACAGTCGAGAAATTGGGTCCTGATTTTCTCATATATTTGAGCAGTAGAAAGGGATGGAGATAAACTGGAGCTAAATGAAGCCTGATGGGGAAAACAGTTGGTTCCATCCTCTCTTCTCACAAGTTACTGTACTCCCATGTTTAGCCCATTTGTAGGAAGCTAGAGAGCCACAGAAGAGATAAGACATATTGTTGCACTCTACCCTACTGCAGGTGCTCTCAGTGGGCATACAGAATTAAACCAGCACTCCTCTCAGGCAAAAATAACCTACACATAGCCATAGACGTGTTCCCTCTAATTCTCAAATAATGAGGAAGCCCTAATGATCTAGGGCAAGCAGATCTAGTCCTAGTAATTGAAGGGTCTAAAACACACGATTTTAATGAGGAAGTAGGGTGGAACTTTGATAAGACTATTTGTCCTTTCCAAGCAAGACCCAAAAAATCAAGGTAAATTAAGTTAAAGCCAGTACTGAGGAACTCCCTCCTTTAAATAAACCCTCTCAGAAGAGCTCCAACTTGTCCAAGGAAGTGAGAAATCTTCTGGAGGAGGTATCATACAAACCGACTGGAGAGTAATCAGAGAACAGCATTTAAAAAAAAATACAGCAAGGTGAAAGAACTAGATAATGCAAACACAAGAGTAAAATTGAACTTTTTGACTGACCCACAAAGCACATTTCCTAACATCTGGAACCTTGCCAATCAAATTTCAAATAAAAAGTCATATTCTTCCTACAGACAGCCAAAATACCGTTCAGCAAACCTGATTTGGTAATCTAATTTGGCAAGCCCTATCATCTACAGAACACCCACTGCCGTTAATAGGTCCATTCATTTTTAATCACTTTATACAACAAAAAAATGGCTAAAATTGGAGAGAAAGACACCTGTTTAATTGTAACCAAAAGTGTGCATAACAAGAACTTCTACTGATTTCTTTTCCAATGGCATTCAAATATGCCCACAATCAAATCCCATAGTATTTACACATAAACAGTACAGAACACAGACTACTTAGAGAATATAAAAAAATAGAAATAGAATTTCTAAAACAAATATACTAATAGGTTCTGTATTATGACCTTACAAATAGTGGGCTTTGTCATAACAATGGAGACAAATGCCAACACTAAGAAACTTTCATAGAGATGACCCAAATATTCAGGCTGTGATTTTATAGCATGGTATTTTCAATGGCTATATCACTGAGTAACAGCAAATTGAATTGCTTTTGGAATCAAACAAGAAAAAACCTGTCTTTGTGTCCTTGAAGCCACTTCCTTCATGCAACTCTCTCTACACACTACATCAGCTGCTGCAAGAAGGTGCTGGACAAATCCACTGCGGAGGTATGGGAAGAGAGAGCTAACTGAAATGATGCCGTGAAAAGCCGGAATTGAAGACTCGATAGTCGGCAGACTATTAAGCAGGTATTCTTTATTGCGGCGCCGGGCACACGGGGGATCTCTCCTCCAAACGTGTGCACCGAAGAGACACAGTTACTAGGTATTTATGCTATGTTAACATACATATTCATTACATTTCCAAGAAATGTTTATCATAGTAATGGCTTTTCCAAGAATTCATTAATATATGGTAATGTCCATCGCACATGTTTGTTTGGCGTCTCTCGGCAGGGGTCTTCAGATTATCCTGCAGCCTCCTTATCTCTGTAGTTTGCATACCTGTTCTCCCAAGGCCCAGGCGCCTAAAGGGATTATTCAGGAGTCCCTTGTCTTGCAACCGTCCCAGTATTCACAAAGAACCAAGACTTGTTTCTGACCACCTGAAGTGATAACATCCCCTACATGTTACATTTGTTACATTTACAGTTATCAGCACTAATAACTCTGTCATGAAGTAAGACAGGAAAGGTGTCCTCAGACCCAGTAAGAAGGAAGGAATGCTCCAAAAGAAAAGACAGACTTCATCATTTTGAAGAATAAATCCTAGTTTCCTTCCAAATGAATACAACAGCAATACCCAGTTCTCTCTTTTGACTTCCCTTGCTACTGATGAGAAGGTATATTTTTTTAATTCCTCCAAAGTTTAAAGAAACTGCTAAACTACAATTTGAGTGAAAAGAACCACAGTCAAGTAGGTATCATCCAGTTCCTCAACAACTTCATTGAACACGGTAGGGAATGAAATGAAGGTCTATAGTCGAAATAAAGCACTGCTTTGCATTCTCTGGTAAGTGAAGTGACAAAAGGGGATTTCATGAGCTCCTCCTCTCACAACTCATATTTCAGACTGCAGAGTCATATAGTACAGCCAGTTCAAGGACAATAGCAATAGCCAAGGTTGCTAGGTTTGGCTCAAGATCTGAGCTGTTTGTTCCCTGGTGTGCAGGACTGAGAGGATATATAGTATCTCAGCACCTGCTGTTAGGGGCTACCTTAGGGAATTTAAAATTTAATTAACCTTCACAGTAATCCGTACAAGATTTTATGCAAGTTCAAAAACACCACACAGAAAACTTAACATTTCTGTTTTCCTCACCTTTCTACTTGTTAAATCCATGGACAACCGATGCCAGTTGGAAAAAGGTGCCACATTTCCATGTAGCTAGTTGTTTGGGAACGTTTTACAGCATAAGCAATTTGTTTCTAGTGAATTGGGAAGAACTGCACCACCAGCATGTTTGCTCTTTTGCTAAAGCAGAAGGCCACACTGACGACAGCAAAACTCGCTAGAACTACAAGGCCATCCAGTCACTGCTACTCTGACAGTACTGTGTGCTGAAGTTCCCCGAGGCTCCACAACCCTGCTGAAGAGTTGCTATTGCATGGGGGATTCGGTATGCCTGTAGTTGCACTCCCAGAGCATCAAAAAGTGTTTTGAAGCCCCTCTTCCTACATAAGTGCCTTTTAAAAGTAGTCATTTCCAAGCAAAATGGGGAAAAAAAGTAGAAACCTAGGGTGGCATATGGCCAAACTTTTGACTTAATTTCACCGCAGGTTGCTTTTTATTTACAAGCAGCTAATCCCCTCTCAAACTACACAATAGAGCAGCCATTGGCAAAGGCAGGCAGATAAAATTGGCATGCCTCTGTTTTGTTCTTCTAATCTGAACCATTAACAGAAGGGTGAGAAGGCTAGTTCTGTCATTTAAACAGGCTTAAATCCTTTCTCCAAATGAGCTTTTGTCTACGTAGAAGAATGCATCTAGGAAATTTAGGGGGTTTCTGCTAGTGTTGCATTCTCAAATTGACTGGGCTGGGGGAATACCAGCCTGTTTATTTGGCCCTTATACTGTAAATGCAAGAATTATCTCCAGCTGTCAAAACCAAAAAGGGTTCAACCTGATTAAATTATTTTTTCAGAGGTAAAACAGGATGAGATTATAAAGTGCTAAGAAGCAACTATTTGAAATCCTGAACTGCACCTGTGCAACTAAATCTCCATTTATACAGGTGCTTTTCAAATTGGATTTGAACCTTTGAATTCCCTGATTCATCCCCTGAAAAACCACAGAAGCTCAAATAACTAATGAAATTCAGAGACAGAAAGGCTTAAAATAGTTTCAAGCTGTGAAGTAAGGCCTAAGACTATGTTCTTTGATTCATTGTTTACGCGACATATCAAACATAAACATAAGTTGTACAACCCAAATGCCAGAGGTCACAGAGTTGCCAGCAGCCAAGTAATTATTTTTTCTTCAGCACAACAGAGGTCATCACCTGGCCCATAAGCACAATACATAGCTGAAAACCTGGGGAAAATAATGTATCGGTTAGCATGATCTGGTCTTGTTTTGCTTTTTACCTGGCACATCTTGCGCAGATATTCAATGTGACCTTTGCCTGAGGCTCAGCCATATGAGCACTTCGAGTTTGATTGAATTTGCTCCCAGAAGACATCACACTTGTTACTCCTTCCATTCTTAGATCATCAAGATCTTCTGCAACAAAACAGAATGACTGGATGAACACACGATTAAATTTTGCAGCAATAAAGGTGCTTCATCTGTAGAATCACTAAAGAATGGAACAACTAAAAAATCAGGAAGAAAACACATTTATTTCTCTAATAATAGGAAAAGACATTTGAGAGGATTTTTATTTATATATATTATCAACCTGTTACAAGGGGTTCCTTGAAAAATACTCAATATCATTTCCACTTCAAACAGTGCTGCATATTTTTTCAATCTTTATTTCTCTGACTCATTTATAAAAAAATTGTCATCAAGAGATGCTGTCCAATAGCTCCATTTGACAGAGCGCATATTGCAGAGAAAATTCTTTGGTTTTGAGTGTATGTTCCTCCTCTGATTTTTTCAGTCTATTCATTTAGCAATGAAAAAAATATTGCTAAAATAAATGTGCTCTGCTAAACCCAGAAAATGTGAAATGGATACATATATCACATTAAAAGAGACCATCATGTGCATACTTATACCCACCATATTGTTGTAATATTTGGGCAACTCATAACTGGATTTTCTACTACCATAAAATCATTACCATTTTGCAGGAAGACAGCTGAGGCTCTCAGAAAAGTTTTTGCCCAAGATGACACCATAACAGTGTAGCTCACTTAGAATGTAAACGAATTCTCTTGGTCTACAGTCAGGACACTCTTTAGGGATAATCTGTATATTTGCTGCTAACATAAAACTGGCAACTTCTGTATACCTAATGTATCCTTAAAGCCAAATTTTCAGTTGTTTATAATTTGGTTATGTTCTAGCTGAAAGGTAAACAAGAAAAACACTGACTAGATGCTATTAAATCAGGACCAACCATTCCATGTACTGACTGATTCATGCCGCTTATGTTATACAGTATGTGATCATCTAATTACAATGTCTTTCAGATAATGTATACACATATATTTCCACATATTTATGTTTACAAAAGAAACCTGATGTTAAAAGATCTGAGTAGAGCAGAAAGTGCATAAAGGCAGACTTTAACTGCTGACATCAGATGGGGAACAGTCACAGAGAACTTTAAAATCAGAAGAGGCAATGTTCAATTAGGATATAAAATACAGAAATAGTCACTATAGATACACAATGGAGCACCAGGCTCCTCTTCATACACAAAAGAGTGAGATACAACCTCCCGAATCATTACCTAAAATATTTCTGGTTGTCCTCTATAGTTCATAGACACTACTCTTGCTGCTGTGGTTCAAACTCCAGGCAGTATGGCCAGATTGTCAGGATTATGCCATGTTAACACCACTCTTTCTGGGAAACATCATTTTAATAAGGAACATCCAAGAACAGCAAAGCTAAACTTAAAAGAAATTTTTGTGACTAAAGTCTTTGAACTAGATTTTCTTATCTGTAATGTTTTATTTTAGTGCTTAAGAAAACTTTCCTCCCTCCCAAAATTCGTTGGCTTGGTGGTATAAATTGACAGTTCTACTGAAGCTTCTGGCATCGATTTACATTATTTCCACACCTTTTTCTTTAGATTTCATCTATCGTTAACATACAAACTAATTCAAAGGACTTGGAAGGCTGTATGATAAACAATTATGAAATCAATCATCTATGAGTCATTTCAGAAAAGGTATTACATATTCAGAACACACTCTGTATTAAAATAAACATAGTTTAATTGTGCTTTAAAGAGGTGTGAAAAGTTCCATATTTTTTAACAGATGTAAACCACTGCATGGATTACAGTTTAAATGAAATTGAAGCATACGCCTCAGGTTTTTTTTCCCCCTAAACAGATGTGATTTCTTTAAATGAGGCTTTCAACTATTCTCTGCCTGATTAACTTTTGGCTCTGATGACAAAGACTGTTTCAATAGAGCAGTAACATAGGCTGTCCTCTATTATACCTTTTATATTTGAATCTGTATATCAAAACCACAATTTTTTTCATTTTCAGTCAACTACTAATATTTTTCTCTGGAGAGAAAATTAAGTGAAACTTTGCGCAAGAACATGGATTTCAGAGGTGCCTATAGCTGTAGCTAGCAGACAACTAGGCATAATATTACGCAGTATTGATTTATTGTCACATGCTGTTAGACCAACAGCAGTAATGTGCATGCTAAAATGCAGATTAAAAAAAAAAGCAACCTATATCATATACAATTGTTAATTTTTCTCAACGAATGTTCATTGAGCTAAGTCAGCATTGGATGGAATTTGTCCATGGCAAGCTACAAACAACTATTAATATTCCAACTAAAAACAGAAGCATAACCCCATCTACCAACTCTGAAGAATAACTGCAGCATTTGATTTAATTTTGATTACTGCACTTCTGCCTCAGTATTGAATGATTTCAGTTTCTTCTGGATGACTCAAATTTGCAGTGCAGATATTGCATGTTCTTCTCACTAAAGCAACCGGGCTTTGAGAAGCTGCTGGTTCCCAATACCCACAACTTTGGGCGGGAATTTTTGAATTGTGAGCAAGTTTACGTGCCATATGGCAATCTTCCTGATCGATCACATTCATTATTGAAGGCTCTTAATTAAAAAAAGCCTAACAATAAATCACACAGTAATTTTAGTACTAAACTCTCTGTGTGTATATTGTTCAACAATCGATGTGTGTTATGCAGAATATTTGTTCATAAATAACGATGTTATTAAAATAAATGCAAAGAACGAGTGCAATAATGCAACTTAAGAATGAAAAAAAGGTTTCCAAAGGTTCGGATGTTTCTACATAACATTGGAAAGAATCAGTCTTAGCAAAAAAGGATTTCATTAAGAAGTCAATTCAGTTACAGAGTCTGAACACTGAATCTTTTCTCTTGCTTTGTATTCTTTGCTGGACCAACTAGTGATGATACAGCTGAGCAGTTCAGTGATTCTGTTGAGCAGCAATGAGGTAATTCACTGAGAAAAGAGAGAAAGAAAAGCCAAGCTGATGACTGCTTAAGTGATGGAAGACAGGAATACTCTGAAAATTCTCAGATCCTTAGAAAACTGTTACCTATCTTTGCACAGTGATAGGCTGTAAGTTCATGTAAATGAAACAATCTCACTTGTGCTAATAAAAGTTTGTTATTTTAATGCATGACTGCACTGTATTTCTTTGATTTAATGTTAATTCTCTGCTATTCTCTATACGAATAGGGTATGTGAAGATCATACGTTGGTCCTATAGCAATTTCCATTAAGTATGTTCCATGTAGTAAAAAAACCTACAAAACCAACGAAAACCCCTTACATGTTTCTCAAATCAGCAATTGACTAAAATAAATTCACACAGCTGCAATCTTCATGCATTGCCATAACAGCAATACATGGAAATATTTAAAAGTGAGATAAAGATCACAAGTGTAACATAGCATAGTACAGAAACAGATGTTTTCTATATTAATAATAATGCTGCACTCAGCTGAATTCATGGTGATTCTTTATAGACAAGTTTCATCAAAACGGGAAGCGGAAAAAGAGTTTCTATTTCAGCTAAACAAGAACACAGCCCAGTAACAAGGTAATGTTTTTAAATAGGGCATTGTTTATAGTTATTTACTTACTTTCTTTCTGGGGAGGAATGGCTGGGGAGAGGGAAAGGGGCACTAGTGGCAAGTATTCTAGAAAATGCAAGACTGCTTAATGTTGTGGGATGAGAGAGTATGGAATCATCTTACAAACATCTCCTACAAGACTCAGACACGGTTCACTTCAAGGATAGAGCTCTTCTTACACAAAACTCCCATTAAAGCCAGTGAAAGTTCAGCTGCACAGAATACTCACATAATCAGGTTATGTGTTACACTGTGTGATATGATCCAGTCACTTTTGTCTCCTTCCTCCATTACAAAACCTGTAGTAATTTCCCAGGAGTAATTCAAGAAGTATAAGGTGCAAAGCTGGAAAAAGTCCCGATTCATCTTTAGAGAGGTTATGACAGCTCAGAGGTTGTCCAGTCTAATGCTAAGAAAAGCAGTAAATGTTTTCATGTGACAATAAAAAATTCAGATAATGAATTCTGATCTATGCCAGTCAATTCTGATGCACCTGTAAAACAATGCCTCTTTCTCTGAAGCAATGAATTTCTCAAGGTAGTATTCTTACATTATTATAGACATTGATGTATTCCATGTACACAGCATTGATTTGTCAAAGATTGTTGACTGAAGCACAGGCTCTACTACGCTCATTACAATAACAGCAACAAACAACCCCCCCAGAAAAAAAAGCAAAAAATCAACCCAAGGAAACAAACCAACAAAAGCCTACTACTGAAAGCAGTTCTGCTTGTGTTCCAGGAATTTATGCCTTACATATATGTTATACTTGTATGTATCTTATTATGTTAACCAATCCTCTCTGTTTCAGATCAATTTTCTTATCAATATCAAGAAAGTCCAATAAAAATCCCACCTTAATTCCACCAGAACTGTTGGTACAAGCAGGAGTGAAGCTTTCACACAAAGAAGAACCATTAATCTAGAACACCTGATGCTTCACTCCTAGAAATTATAATTAATCATTTACTTCAACAAAAGTAAACCTGGAATTATATTCCACAATACAGTAGCTACAGGACATCTCACTTTGTTTCTTCTTCTTCGTCTATGACTTCGATGTCATGAAGTCGACAATGCTGTTAGTCT
Source organism: Opisthocomus hoazin (assembly GCF_030867145.1). Lineage (NCBI taxonomy): Eukaryota > Metazoa > Chordata > Aves > Opisthocomiformes > Opisthocomidae > Opisthocomus > Opisthocomus hoazin. The sequence goes on from NC_134416.1 coordinate 40,034,233, forward strand.
GGTACATATGTTCTAATATGCTTCCTATTACATCTTCAAATATCAGAATTTGGCCCAGTTCAGACCCATGCCATAGGCTGTTGATGCAAATGTCAGCCTAAGTAAACTCATCAAGAGACTTTCATTCCTTAGAGCCATTTGAGATTCCTGAACTCAATGTTCTAAACATGTCTTACTTTATAAGCACCTCAAGTTGACAATAAATTCCCTAAACGTTTGTGCTTCCACTGATGGATGCATGCAAAACCAATTGAAGCGTGACAATGCTAAATTCTTGAGTTTGCATGTCCACCTCTACCTGTATCATTTGTCAGAGCCAATCTAGCAGAATCCCACCCCACAGTCAAAGCCACAAAATCAGCATGGGGCTACAGAAAGCAGCATTGTTTCCAGGTACGGAAACATATAACGAATCATTGATTAGTGTTCCCACTTTTAATCAGCAAGAGTGAGAAGGATCTGTTTTCAGTTTCTCCATCTGCCTATTTTAAGCTAGGACTGGAATCAACAGAGCACGTAGCCTTTTCTGATGAAGATGTTCTGGTTTCATTAGAGCACACTTCAGTATCTTAGACAACTACATCAAGCACTGATCCACAGGCCTCCTGCTTATTCTCCCTTTTTCCACTAGGTGGGATATTTGTTTACTACAGAAAACAAATTACTTGCAAGCAACACTGATGGAGCACTGATTTAGTGGATGAGGGTGTCTGTAAGATGCAGTGTCTGGGCTTCAGACCCTTGCTCCAAATCAGGCAGATGAAGTTTATAAAATAAGTCTTGGACATCCCAACTGCCCAAAACACTGACTGAATGCAACATTATAGTCTCATTTTACTTAAATGAGAAAGTCCACAACCATAGTTGAAAAGAACTGGCATCATGCCCTCTTATCATTCCCTACTGGCAAACCTAGGACAAATGATCTAATATCACCAAATAACCACTGTTCACCCAGTAATTCAGCAACAGTAACTGATTATGTAAGCACTGTTGTTCCATATCAATAGTGATTTCACACACATCAGTCTAAGCTATTAACTAGGTAGTTTCATTCAGTGTTAAAGAATTATTTCAAACACTTGATTTTTACAAGAACAGGAATGTACTATTGTTTGGAGCACATTAATTACTTCTACATTTCCAATAAAATGAAGTTTAGAATATTTCACTTGTTACATCACATTCCATAATGCGTCACTGCAACTTCCATAATTGTAGAAAAGTACTTGCACTATAATAATAACATAGAACCACAAAAAGGTCAGAAAATCCATAAAACAAACAGAAATTCTGGACTTCAGAAGACATCTAAAGGAATGTCTTTTAATGCTTTTCCTTGGCAAATTTCTTCTTTTTTGCACTTTAGCTTTAAGTAAAACAAATTTTAAAATTAAAAGCAAATTTTGATCAATATTTCTAATCAGCTCCAATGCTGATGTCATTTATTTATGCAACCACTAGACTTATTTGAATGTGCAATTCAGATCTCAGTCCAGCTTTGCATTCTTAAAGAAAACCACTACAAAAAGCTTTGTCATAACGATAGCATAAGCCATGTTTAAATCAAGTAAGCTGTTTTTCAATCATACCAAAAATATCAAAGCATTAGAAAGGAATGTATATTTCAAAGGTCTCATTTTGGTTTAAATTTCAGTTTGTTTATTTTCTAACAAAGAGGAGCCAGCCATAATATTTTTCAAGTGTGTCTTCGCCAGGGCGGTTGGACTAGACGACCCACAGAGGTCCCTTCCAACCCCTAACATTCTGTGATTCTGTGTTTGATTAACATAGTAGAAATATTCCTTACAATATATATCCAAAATATCGAATTTCACATTACATTGTCATTTACATTTTTCTTTATTAAATATATTTTGAATTAAACTGATAATTTGCATGCTGTTTATATGAAGTCTTATAAAAGTAAGCTATGGATGAATAATAATTCATTAATTTAGTAGTACACCTTACTAAACACAAAGCAACTACAGGAAATTTTCAGTCAGTCAGAGAAGATATTAAGCTGTTAGCTGTTAAACTGTTTAGCTTTGTATGAATCAATTTTTGCACTGACGGCCACATCCGTATTTCTTTGCATCCACCTAATTTACTCTACCAGCCCCTTGGCAAGATTAATCTTAGTTGGCTTGTCAAGAGGCCAGTGGAAATTTATACACCTTTTATTGAAATGAAAGTTGAGGCAAAGCATAAAAATTACAAAAAAAATTTTATGCCAAACATTTCCAGTAACACTGAACCTTCCAACAGCCTTCGTCTGAAAAATTACTGGTACAAGCACTGCTGGAGTGCGTTACTAGAGCATCTGTATGGTCTCTCCCATAAACCTATATAGATCAAGGATTCCCACAGTGGAAATATCTCTCTTTCCCAGCTTCTTTTTTCTTTCTTCTTAATTAAAATGATCAGATTCCACATGTAGTCAAACACCTTACTTGTCCTTCAAAGAATCCTCTTCATGAAGAGAGAAATGCACTAAGAAGCAAGATGCTTGTACAGCTTAAATTTTCTACTGAGAAATTTGCGCATCTCCCGCTTTAAAAAAAGTGCTTTTCAGTCAAGCACTATACTCAAATGCATCCATTTACAGACCAGGCACTTGTGTTAGCAAAGTTCCAGCCAATTCAGGGACTCATATATGACGAATCTCTGACTGGAAAGTTTGGGCAGACAGAGAAAACAAAGAAATCTCTAAACTATCTGTGTGCTCAGGCACATTTAGCAAAGGATACTTGGTGTGTTGTATGTTAAAGTTCACAGCAAGCTCTAGATGCATTAAAGTCCGACTGAGACAGTAACATCTCAGTAATTCTATGATAATCAGCAAAACTCTTAGGTAACAAGCTAGAAGAAACCAACTGTGGATCTTCGTTATTGCTCTTCAAAACTTATGCCTAGCTGCAAAGGGACAACTGCCCTTCTTGTTACCTCTGCTAACTGTGACTCAAAGATAATAATAATAAGGCATCCAACAAATGAAGATCTGCAGTTTCTTCCAGTTGTATCCCTCTATCAGCTTGCATCAACTCTGCTTTGTCCTGAGACAAGACCATCTGTTTTGTATCACTATCCCTATTTTGGCCAGACACTGGGACATCTGGAAGACTGCACTGTCTACACTCCAAGAAGCAGACACTGGGCTGGATACCATCAGCATACCATCAGTTGACAGTATATGCTCTTCCTCACTCATTGATTATAACACTGACGTCTTTTGAGAGAAGTTAGAACAAAATTGTAAACTTAATTTTATCTCTCCAGCTGGGTCAAGCAGACAAACTAGCAGGTATGTCAAAACCACCTCACACATCCAACATATTAGCCAGGTAATAAAGTTCCAAATAAACCACACAGTTTTCCAGTAACATTTTTAGTGAAGTAAATGCTTTTTGAAGAACTTTTTGGTTTCTGTGTAGTTGGGGGTGTTGTATAGGTGCCACTTCTTCTGTTAGATCTTTTTGTGTAACCTACCTGTTCAGTGCACTATTGTGTTATGTTTGCTCATGCTTCAGGTTTGGATAAGAGAAAATTAGAAGGTTTATGGTTTTGCCATAGTGCCCGTGCAAGCATACTGCAATATAAGACAGAGAGATGGCTGAAATGGAAAATAACCTAGTGGCACATATAACACATATGATTGCTACAATTTCACTGAATATTGTAGGACAAGATTATTGCCTAAATAATAAACCAGGCATTGCAGCATGTTAGTCCATATAATGTTAGCTTACGCCTACTATCTCACACATTGTAGAGATACGTTTGCTTTTACTGGCACTACTTTATCTTCTGGATATGAATTAGAACCACACATTTCCCAGAAGATCTCATTTCAGAACTACAAAACCATGTTGCAAACAAATCAGAGGATGTTACCTGACAATTCTCCTTCTCAAGACATACTAAGATTAATCACGACTCCACTGAACTCAAGTGGAATTTGCCATCTAAAAGATCTAAAGTTTCTAAACTATGTAAAATAGTTTATCTAAAATATCGCAAGTTTCTCTCTTTTGCATTTTCGCTCTTTGATATGAGAGCTATGAAACTCCTGTAGATCTTGAGATGGTTAACTTTGGAGTCCACAGCAGTGGAACAGTATGTGAACCACGTCCCTGGGTGGCCCCAGTATGCCATCCTCTGTGGAGTATAAAAACTACAGGCTAACCATTCAAAGCAAATTTATCAATTGGGAGGGAGGTAGAGATCTTAGAATGGAAAGCCAATTCAACATCAGACAGCCAATGTTCCTCAAAGAGTTTTAAAAGGATGAAGGAAACACAAAACCTCAGGAAGTATAATCGTCATACGCTGGAAGGAGGCAGCAGAAAAGAGTACATCATATCACAGAAGATAAATTACTAATTCAGCAGATTTTCCTTCTCAAAAAGAACCATCTGTACTAAATTCCTAGAGTGCAGGTGGTTTGACTGAGAGATCACCTAAAAATGAAATAAGGTCAAACTTGCAGTACAAACCTTATCAAAAGGAAGAACAGAGAAAATAAAAAAAAGATTAAGAAGTCTAAACTGAAAGCATCTTCAACAGTACGCAGCAGAGGAAATCTATTTCAAGCAAAAAGAAAATAGGTAGCATTGCACTAAGAGGAAAGTTAGGTCAACACATAAAGGCCAAGCGATTCACGGTTTTCAGTTTTCAGGTGCAGTAGCAAAGCTCACTGGCCCTGAAATACTGTCGGCTCAGGAGGTGGAGGACTGCTAACCACCAGTCACTAAGGGTGAAGTTCAGTAATCCAGTAGTTTGTTTCCCGTGATAAAGTCCCACTTATTTCCATGCCTTACCCTTTTCTACCGTTCCCAAGTGATATTGGTGCTTGATTCTTACCTGACCCTGGTGGGAGCTCATTCAGGGAAAATATATTATGTTATTGCTGGAATCCTCTGCATCCGGCTTAGTGAGCTGCATTAGCACACTGAGGGATCACACAAGCATTAAAATCCATTTAAAGAAAACAACAGGAACGTACAGCCCCATGTGAAGGAACGGAGGAGGAAGTAAGACCACCTTCTTTAATGAAAGAAATCTATCATATTCAGTTAGGGTCAGCCCGTCTCCCAGAGGTGTACCCTAAGGGGTAAAAGCATTAGGCATTTAAGCAACTTTAACATTTGAGAATATGAACGTGTTTCTACAGTACTACAGCACAAGAAGAAAAAAAACATACATCTTTTTAAAAGTATCAGAAACAAAAGTAAGAAAAACATCATTTTTACATTCATGGAAAGGTACCCCATCTGCAAACTCACCACTGCTGCTTAAAACTTCGTGTAATTTTGCTTTTCTCAAGACACAAGCATCAAAGTTTTTCAAAACTGGTATTGTATCAGAATACTCAAGCATGTATTCAGAAAAGTGTTTCTAATGTATTATTAAAATATGATTCATTAGCACATTAAGGATATGGTTTTGGATTTTTTAAAAATAATATATTACCTTTGCCAAGTAATCACTGCCTTTCTGTTTTTTTCTTCTTTAACTGAGTAATGCCAAGCTGATATAATCTGACTGAACTTCTAAATAAGCTTGAACACGAGAAGCAGGTTAAGACATCTTGCTATCAAGACAATGTCTTACCTTCTCATCACCTTTTCTTTGTCTGTTTTAGAATTCCTGAAATATGGTAATGTACATGAATTAAATGAATTCTGATATTATGATATGACCGTGCAAAGCTTTTTTTCAAGAGAATGCAGACTTAATGGATGAGTCTTGCTCTACCAATAGTTGAAAGAAAAACTGAAGTTGCAACTACTTTGAAAGTTATGACAAATGCGAGAGGACATCGATGTGCTCAAAGAAATTTTCAAAACTTAATAATTTGTCAGTTTCATTATCATGGACACAAATACTACTCTGAAACTTATGTACAGATACATTTGCTCATCCATAAAATGACGTCATATCAATTCAACGGCATTCCTCCAAATGCAACACCCCTTCAGTTTCCCAGAATACAAGAAACAGTTTGTAACACCTGATAATGCTTCAGCAGAGCCACAGAAATACTTCTTTTCAGCTTCCAAATGACATTTTTGATTATCTACATACACTCAAAGTTCCCTTTCAGATGAGCACCCCAGAACAGTCCTGTGCACAAAGCTCTCCCAGCTGTTAAAAACTCTTACTATTCCCTATCATCTGAGTAGCTCAGTTTGTAGACCTTCTCATAATCCTTTAAATAAGCACCCTGAGTAAATACCCACAGCAGCTAACACAACTTCCCACCACACCAGTGGAAGTCTCCCATCTGTTTGATGTTCTGTTTCAGGTATCACCTACTTATGAAACAGTTATCTATGTGAAAATTCAATATAATACGAAATATGGCCAAATGATTGCTCATTTACAGGTTAGAAATTATGTCCAATATAAACAAACCAAACCAATAAAACCCAAACAAATTCTATAGAACAGGTTATCAGAAACAGAATTCCCAAGGTACTGGTGGTATAATTACGATGATTATAGAATCTAGAAGCTTTAACAGAAGAGTTTTGATTCCTTAAGCAAACACATTATTCAAGCATTTTAACATTTTGAACTCATCAATAGACAATCAATATTCAAAGATGAAAAAATAACTACTGCTTAGCAGCTAGACCTTAACAATATTCTGTCTCTGGTAACCAGACATACATTTAGAGCAAAGTTCACAAAACAAGTATTCTTTTTATCAGAGTATTCATAAAAAACTGCAATGATAACTCCAGTTTAATTTTTTGTGACTGACATAACCTAATCGCTATCCATTTCCTGAAAAACAGCAGGAAAATTAGTTTCTCTCAGAAATACTCAAATATGTCAAAAGATTTTTCTCTCCCTCTAAGGACACCCAAGCAAACATGAAAAACATTTGCTAAAATCCCCAGCAAAGATACATTTCCCCATACAGCCAAATGGAGAAACAGGTCTGCAAACTATTGTCAGACACCTTGCCAAGCCTCCTCTATCCCAAATGTTACTTAGAATACTTCTGCATTTAGGTGATAGTGATTGTATGATTAAATCTGTGACATTCTGAGGAATTGTCTCTCCATAGTCATTAATTCACATTTGCCTATGGTCATATATACACTAACTAACTACCTGAGAGTCAGAAATAGAAATTAAATGATATATAAAGTTCCTCTGTACCTGTGAAAATGACAACCATTCAGTCACCTTCTGAGTGCCCTAAATAAAACACATAGTAATCCATATCTAAAGAAAAAGCATTTGACTTTGATGTGCTGGAGTAATCTTTCAGAGATGTCACAGGTGAGCAAGAGGAAACAATTCCAGAAGTAAGCATAAATTACGAATAACTGTATTCTCCATGTGTAGGAGAGAAATGAGGATTCTTGTCTGCAGTTCAATGTTTGAAGAAGGAAATGTATGTTCATTTACAGTCAATTTTTTTATACTGTAACAGGGAACTACCACAGTGAAAGGTAACTTCTCTGTAAGGCATGTGCAGGACATGCACCCATCTCTATAGTGTATTGCGGATGAAACCAGCTGATGTGCCTTCAAGTGCTCAGAAATCTACAAGCAGTGAGAGAAATGTTTCTACATAAAAACTGTAAAACCTGCACATGGCAAGTATGACGTATCAATCTCAAAGCTTTATGTTTTCTGTTGAGGTTAGTCAGGCAAAAGATATGTATGACAACAAAATTAGTTATCCTCCATTTGCATTTCACATAAATAATAAATAATGATTTATAATAATTATTTATAAACAATGGAAATAAATGCAAAATTTTATATAATACACGTTACTTTTTCCAGCCTACTGGACAATACTTGCATTTTCTGAACAATCTTAAAGCTGAAAATTCACATCAGAAAAGACTTGAAGGAAGACTAAGAAAGGATTATATGCAACATCAGTTCGGTACTTCAATGTCAGCATTTATAGTTTCAAAAATAGGAAAAAACTCAGTAACATTTTAAAGTTCTGCAATAATGTAGGAATGTTTCAGAGAAAAAAGAAAGTATGTTGTTTACCTTTGTTGGACAGGACAAATACATGACTACCGCTTTTTTATTATGAACTATGTCTTTAAGAACAACACTGTATTCTTTCTGTTTTATTTAAAACATCTTTTCAAGTTTTTATTCTCATCATATTGAAAAGAAAACAACCTCTTTATAACTTGTGGTTTTAATAAAATAAAGGGAGAAACCTTTTTGAAGCCATAATTGGATTTGTCTCTCTTTGCATCTGGTTAAGAATCAAAACTGAAAAACCCTATTATTTGCATATTTATACATAATTAATTATTCCCAGGACTGTAAACTTTCTCTGAAGAGAATTAGAAACAATGAAATGACTATAATTCTCTTAATTTCCATTTTATTCCTTCATTATTGGATACTTTCAAAGATACACCATTTCTTTACAGAGAAGAAACCTGGGCTATATCAATGTTACCCAAAAAACAGTAAGCCAATAAATGTAACCTTTTAGTGTTCAAAACTCCTCCTTCTGTCAAAAAGGCACATTGTAACCTCAACTGTTCAGCTCAGAAATGTATAAATTTTATGCATTTAACATCACATATATACATATCCTATTAAGTTTTCATTTCCTTTTCAACTGCTCAATATCTCAGTATTTTGCTAACCATTTCCATCCTCACTTTTATATATTCTTCCAAAGGTGACTCACCATCTCTTCCTATGATCATACTCCCTCCCAGCAAAACCTTGGCTTTATATGCATCAGTGGCCAAACTCATATTTCACAGCAGCAAAACCAGGACTTAACTGTTTTAAGTGTGCTTCCTGTGCAGCTGATTGCTCCAAGATAGTGATGACTTCAGGTGCAGTTTCACAATCAGTTTAAGCTAAACCACGTCTGTGCCGCCACTGAAAAAGCCAGGCTCGCCTGGCTCCCACTTCAGCTGACTCACGCTTCCCATCCTTCGGCTAGCAAGAGTGCTTATGTGGCCCACAATGAGCTCTCACGAGGTTCCCTCTTTCTTGCTGGGTTGATTTTTGGCCCAGCTCAAACTCAATTTTCAATATCTTCTTTGAGGTTTCTTCCTCAGACATGGACTATTTTAAACAAGCAATCAGAAGAGCTGATTTTAAAATACAGCTTAATTTTTTCTCAGTTCTGTGTTTGCTGACATAAAACCAGTTCAACTAAACTAGGGTCATGGGTGGTTACTGAAGTTGAAATAGAGGATACCACCAGGAAGGATCTTCATAGAGAACAACAATACCAAGCCACCTTGAAATCTAATTTTTATTTTCCTTGGAATGTGAAGCTGAAATCCGGTAGGCTACAATTTGAGGAAATATTCAGTAGATATTAGAAATGAGTTTTAGGTGTTAACACCTCTTGTTTAGGATTTAGTTTATGCAAAAAATATTGTATGTATTATCTTGAGATCATTGCAGTAGTAGATAAGCACAGAGACAACAGGCAGAAATTGCCAAAACTTTCACAGCTCCAAAGCAACTGGTTAGAAGACAAATTTGCTCCAAAACCAGATATTAAGCGTAAACCAACACTCCTTCTGGCTACAGCAAAAAAAAACAAACAATGATAAGTGTAATAAGGAAAGGACTCAGAATACAGAATTATACACAATAGCTTCAAATATCAACTCGTATTAATACAACTCTGTAGACTTTGAATGATTTAATACTAAAGATAACTCAGATCCTTATATTTAAATCTAGCATCTTTCCTCTTTTTTGCCTCATCTTTGTCCATGGACATGCTTTTTTTTTTAGATTTGCTATTCGGAAGTATTTTGAGATACATTCTTACTGTACTTGCCTCTCACTCACCCTTTCAGTCCTCACCAATTACACAAATGATCTAGTAGCTATTTATGACAACAGACAGACATTCTTCAGCTGAAAAGCTCCTTTAGGTTCTTTTTTATTTGTTTTCCAGCATTTCTACTTGTGATGGTATAAATTGATGATTACCCCTGATTCCTCTTCTTATTAATTCTGGTTTTGAATTTCTCATATCCCGAATTCTTGTCAGTCCCCACAGACTCCCACTCCACCACTTCTCTTGCAGTATAGCCTTTGCTACATTTCGCCTCTTTCTCAGCCTTGCTACATTAATAGCCAAAATGTTCTACACATGATAATACTTACTGTCAGTATATTCTCATACAAAGAACTACATCTTCATGAATGCTGGGTCATTAAAGAGAACGCGAGAAGCTGGTAGCACTACTTCTGATGTCAGCAGGTGCACTGTAGTTACTACAGGGATGTGTTTAAGCTAGCACTGAACTTGCAAACTCAAGGTACTGTGTGTCACAGTAACCCTGTGAATCACAGCAATGGCTAATGAGCCATTACAAAAGCTGGCATTGCTAGTGGCATCTGACCTGGACTGCTTGAAGCTATCCTTCGTTTGCAGGGCACTCGCGGCATTTACCCGCAGTGTTCATCATTTTACCTGATGAAAGCTGTGTCATGTAATTTCTTAAGACAGCAATCAAAGTAGACAAATGGGATACCTGAAATTGTAGGTGGGCTGAACGGCTGTTCAGAGGTACTTTACTTTTATGTATTTTTTGTTTTCAGTCTCTCTCCTCTCATTTTTGTCAAGGCTTTCCAAGTCTAATTTTGAGTACTGAAAGTATCAGAAGAGTTAACTTTCTGAAAAAACATTTGTTCCCTTTCTACTTTGCTATAAATAATATTTTACTTCACTCTTTCTTCTGCGAGTTTGTTCTTCCTCCATTCTCTTTTTTGCTTTCAACAATTACAACTACTAGAAAAAATTTATTCCACTTCTTTTTAATTTACAAAACAGAACATTCTCAGAATCTATTCACATGCAAAACGCCATTAGAAAAAAACAGCTTTTTAATATATACTGAATCAACTGTTTTCAAGTAAGAACAGGCAATAAAGTTTGGATTTTGTCATGTTATTTACTGTTTGTCATATCATTTATGGCTTGCAGCATTTAAAATTACATTGATCTCACATTTTTCAAACTCAATGTTGCACCTGGTATCATGTTCAATGGTAAGAGCACACACCTTGCAAAAACCAGTACAATTAAAATTCTGCCTGGTCAGAGGAAGAAACACAAACAAAAAAAGTAGAGATTGCTGTTCTGTAAGGAACAAGCTTAATGACTCTTGAATTCTTATGAATTTGTGTAACACCTCAATAATTCTTTCATGTTCATTTCAGCTGTTTCCCTCCATATTTCTTACAGTATCCTCTCCCTCATAATTCCGCCCATCTTCCTTCCTTCTTTTCCTCTCCTTCATTAACTCAGCTTGTCCCAAACTGCTTGAGCAAGTCAGCAGATGTTTAATTTGATTCAGAGCCATAATACTGATCAACCTGCAACATTACTTCTTTAGTTAGTACTGAAGCTTCAGGAGTGGTACTAATGAGATTGTCTTCTATCCAGACACCAATTTGCAGGAAATTGGAAGACATTTCACATATTAGAGACCTGTCAAATTCTGTTGAAATTTGTCAGTAGATGTAAAAGTTACGAGGACTAGAATTTACAGACAGATGGGCACACTTTACAAAATCATGTAAGTGCATGGAAAATGAGCCTCACAGGAAATCAGGGGCTGCAAACTTAAGAGTGGGGAAAAGCTAGCTTGCAGGGGATATCACTGCTGGTTTACTTCACACTAAGCTCATGGCTTTCCAACTATGTTACTCTGAACATTTCCACCAGGTAAATACACACTGAATAAAACAAGTATCTCCCTTTTTATCAGATTTCAGTAATTGCAACTTCATAAGCTTTTCTCCTTGAAATACCCAATGTATGAGGCCTCTGGCAGACTCACCCTGCCTAAGGTTGCTACCAACCGAAACCATCTCCCCCTCCTCTGACAGACATTGCCACTCTCCTAGACAGAAACAGGCTTCCTTCACGCACTGGACTGAAAACAACAGTGATCCACAAGCTGATTTACAAGCAAATCAGATGTCTCTACCCTGAGGGCTTCCACATCTACTAAAGTTGCAGGGCAAGGTGGATGGCTGAAGGTTGCAACATCTTCAGCCAACAATCTCCTGCTGCAATTCTGTCAGAAGCTGAACAAGAACCAATTTATACTCATTAACGATTTTTCACGCCCTTTTTCATTCCTTCTCTAAACTGATATGTATAAAACTCTTCCACTTCTGTCTGTCTCCAATCATTTCCCTCCAGCATTTTCCAATCTCCTTCCCTTCTGCTGTATCCACACTGAGATTAGGGTGACTAGAACGGAAGGCCTTTATAACAGAGACAGCTCACTGGGTACACACAGGAACAACCGAGAAGAGACCTGAAAGAAATCAAGCAGGATATGCAGTGCAGACAATTTTGTATTTTGACCTAACAGCATCAGCCAAACGTACCTGGCTCCTTTTATGTCCACAGCAGTTACGGGCCCGCAGACACCTCATCACAAACATTCATGTTAATATAGCAGTCTGAAAACTGTAGCTGTAGTTCAAATCACTCTTTCTCACATGTCCCCTTGTAACCACGGTGATGGAATTAGTTAATCATAAAGCACGAACAATGCTGCTATGTCCCTTGTACAGCCCTACCCATCTGAACATTGGGTCTGGGAACAAAGGGTTTAGTCCCTAGGTAATCATTAATGTTAAACAATAATGGTGAAGGGGATTTTTTTAATAGAAATAGCGTTACCAAATGATTGCAGGTGTATTTGTAGTACCTATCTATTGTGTGAATTAATTGAAGCAAAAAGTCATACATCTCTCCCCAAAGAAGTTAGTTTTAATTAAAACCAGCAGGTGCCTAGAACTGGTCAAGATGACCCGTGCTGCAGGGACAAGAGCCAGAAGAGGACTGAGTTTGCGCAGAAACTGTGATGAAGAGGATAAGCCTTCATCTTAGGACCCCCAACGACCACCACTAGGAGGCACTGCGCAAGTTCGGGTGGGAGGAGTGTATGAAAATGGACTGATTTGACTATGAAAGAAAGGGCTTATGTAATCAGATGAATATGTATATTTTAATCTATATAAACTGCACGGAAAGGGTATGGGGCATGCACGTTCGGCGGAATTATCCCCCGTGCATCCGACGTCGCAATAAAGAATGCCTGCCTTTTAACACTACATTGGTGTTACGAGGTTTTATTCCCGGATTTTCGGTGACACCCTGACATTTCTGAACCACAAAATTCACCTACTGTCATGTTGTTAATTTTTAGAAAAATCTTCACTTTATTTCTCATCTTGACCAACTCGGATATTTTTGTGTAATATTGTTAATACCATTTTAATTATCATCTACCTCCCAGTGGAGAATAACAATATATTAAACTATAACATTCTAATAGAGGTATTCCACTGCTACTGGATTGCTAAAATAATAAATATTAAAAAGTATCATGTATTTATTCATTATTATTATTAGTTTGCCACATGGGCAGCTTCCAATCCATGGCAGCCCTTTCTCACCTTGTGAATACTTTATTTTCTTAGTATCCATTTGTGAGAGGCTTTGACAAAGGTTGTTTTAATGAAAATCCAATAAAGTCATAGCTACTAGCACTTCTCAGCCAATATTTTGCTGATACCTTCATAGAATCATACTTACATACACAAAAAAGGAAAAGACAGCTGCACTCAAGCCTAGTCACTATAACAGTGCCCTTTTTATAGCTTTCTAGGGAGAAAAACAAACTTGACATCACTATGCACGTCCACCTTTAAAGAAGGGTAAAAATGCCCCCTGTTAAAATAGTTGGTTTACTTAATATCGAGAGAAAAGAGAAAGCAATGATTAAGTATTTAGCCTTTGAGCCCAATATTAACTTCAGAAGCAATGTTATAGCTCACATCCTAATAATCCATTTCTTATCAGAAGCTGTGAAATATTTATACAGAAACCTCTCTGATGTCTTCTTTCACAAAAATGGACCTAATAACCAGCTAACTAAAAACTAATCAAACTGCATATGTAAGCTCATAGAAGAATTTAAATACCAATATTTAAATGAGTCATGTCACTTCAAACAAATTTTCTAACAAATTCATTTTGTTTTAGTTTTATTTTAAAATAAGCATTTACTCTAAAAAAGGGTATTTTCTATTTCTATTATACAAGATGTTGGTTAATAAATAAGTGCTGGGCTCTGTAATATTTCAGCTAAAGGTATTTGTAGAAAGATATTCCGTGGACGTTAATGACACTGGGACATTACATACCAGCTGACAAACAAACCTGTAATTTTTCATGTCGCACAGCTGATGCAGTAATATACAAGAAAATACTTATATAACTCTTAACAATTCTTGGAATTGCAGGGTGCAATAGAAGTGTTCTGATGTATGCTGATAAAACCTGTGGGTCAGAGAGGTTAGCAAGCAAATAAAACAGAACTTAACTGACTATTCACAATGAGAAACTGAATATGCTTACGGGCTCCTGAATACTGCGATATCACAGCTTATCTTCACATACAGGTCACTTGAAATACTGCACATATGTCACGTTACACCACTAAGAGTCAAAGTCTAACTTACAAATTTCCTGAAATTTTATTCTGTGGCAAAGATACAATAAACAAGTGTGATTTTGCCTTGCATTCGCAATTCTGCTAGCAGAACCCTTCCTTGCATTAAAGGGTTTTGTAAATCCTGACAGCTTCCCCTTTGATGCAGCCTGATTACACCAAGAAAACATCATCTGTTTCACAGCCAAGATCCACTGCTTTTGTATTGGGCAGACTGCCTTTAAGAAACAATGCAATACCTAGGGGGTACATGTACTATTTATTCTCTATCTAAATTTCAGCTGATTTTGTTAACTGAACATGCAAAGGGACAATAGCCGAGAGCCCATCCTGTTAAAATATGTAAAACCACAGACAGAAGTAGTTGCTATACTGTTAGTTAAAGAATGCCTCTCTAGAAATGAAAAGAGATCAAGCTTTTCAGAATTGAGCAACTACTCTGGGCCATTGAAAACAGAAGTGTAGTTTGATGATCACTAACAATATTCCAGATTCTCACCCCTTCTTTTAGGGAAAGCAATTCTGAGCTGATAATGAAAAGCTAACTTTGATGCTACCTGTTCTGTATTTTATACGCTTCATACTAGTATCTTTTACAGTAGAACATCACCACAAGTATTTCAGTGATAAATGTCTTCACTCTAACGGTGGATGACTGATGTTCAGATGTCCATGTTAATACTTTCTGCTCTATTCAAAAGTACTGTGTCATTAAGCTTAAACATATTTCATTCCAAAAATACCAGGTTTCCTATATTTCTACCCAATCCAGAACAGATTTACTCCAGCTTTCCTACCCAGCAGCGATCATTTTGGTAGGTCTGTCTCAGAGACAGTGATGTTGGAACCTGCCTGTTGCTGTCACACCAGCCTGAGAAAGCCTACCTGGCACCATTCAGCAACTGCCTCTCAGAGCACAGGGCCCTGGAGTTTCCAAGGAGCTGGAAGCCTGCAGTTTCAAGAAGCTCTAGCTCTAACCAAAGATCAGGTTTACATGCTGCATACTTAAGTCAAAATGCCATTATAACAGTCTCCTAACTGCAGAGTTTGGGCATGCACCATGCTTGCCAATTCTGAGGAAGGTGGCCCAGGTCTGTGGCAGGGACTGCCCCAAGCCCCAGACCTGGCCAGTCCCATGCGGCTCCTCCCTGAAATCGATGTTCCAGTCAATGCCACAGCTACCAGTAACAGAGGAACTGACAAGAATGTCAATTTCACCAGCCGGCAGCAGAGGAATCGGGCATTTTCAGACAAAGAGCAAATTTTAAAATTCCTGTTTTGATCCTGTCTGAAACAAAACATTTAAAAAAATAATTACAATGTCTGCTATTCAGTGCAATCTAATAGTTACACTTTTTTTTTTTTAAGACGTCTAAATAGCCATGCAAATTATAAATGTCACAATTTCAAAACTGAAGTGCACTGAAAGAATAATGTGCTGCTTTCAGTGATCCCCAGGGTACAGGGAAACAAAAAAGAAAGATGTTCCTTGTCACAGGAAATGCCGTTACTTTTTATTAGCAACAAACTACAAGAATGCTGCAACATTCATTCTTAAACTGTAATTCCTGACTTCGAATGTAAAAATGCTAGAGCAATCCTCCCGTTCACGGCAATGTCTCAGGAATGATACCCTATCGTCAGTAACACAGAACAGCAAAATCCTGCAGTCACAGAGAAGACAATATACTTATATACAATTATATACAAACATATCCATATATACATAAATATATATGTGCTTTACAAACTATTCTGATGGAAATTACTTGGGTTCCTTCACCTAAGTATGCTGGATGTCTATTTTCTCAACAGAGACTATGAATCTGCAGATTACGTCAGAAAATGATCTCCAGATTATCACTCCAGTCACCTCCTTGGAAAAAGTTAATTAAGAGACATTTGTGACAAGTACAGCTTTCAACATTGAACTATGTCCAGTGTACGACTATTTTTCAGTTTCTTCTAATATTTATTAAAAAATAGCAATTTCAGCTCTTTTTTCCTTACTTCTTGTAGCTCTCAAAAGTTGTTTTTTTTTTGTTTTTTGGGGTTTGTTTTTTTTTTTCAACTTGTTGAATTGTTTAATGCGTTTCTAATGGTTAGGAACATACAAGTATGTTTGCCCATGTTAAGAAAATTAAGTACCTATTTCACTAAGGAGTTCTTAGACTTCAGACACTGAAGCAGGAATCCAAGATTTTGTGGCATGTTATGAGAATTTTGTTGCTATCAGTTATCTTATTGATGCTTCTACAGCAAACCCAGCCAATGGGGCATTCCTGTAAGTGTCTCTAAAGTTCAAACTCATCCACAGTTAGTAAAAGCTCTTAAGCTTAACATCTCATCCTGTCTACAGTATGGGAGTGCAGATGGGTGTATGCTGTCAGGTGAACATTCCAGCTTTACATAATACATTCTTCCCAAAGGCTCCAGTATAGGACAATAAACCAATGTTTCTGCTGGATGCCTGTCAGCACCACACCTTTTAAAATGCAATTAAAATGGAGGGAAAAGTGAAGGATGGGCTTGGCTGGAAACAGGTACGGAGAACAAGAAAAAAATGTGATCATATATATAAAAACTCTCTTGTAACACATATGCACAGGAAGTTCAAATGACATATGCAACACAACCCCAAGCCTAGTATTTCTGAACTTCTGATTAAATGTCCTGCTGTTTTATTTATATACACACTTTTCTATTATTTTAGGTTACACGTTTGACAACCCACTTATTAAGGATAGAAATTAACTCACAAAGTTATTGCTCCGTGAGGAATTCCTGCAGGTCTACTTTTGTCACAAAACAAAATTTCCTATAAATGCACTTTACTTTTTGCCTGTTAAGCTATAATTATGCCCTTTTTTTTCTCTTGCAATGTTTTCTTGCTCATTCCAAATCACTTCAGTTAATATATGGCATGTCCTGACAAAATAATTCACACTATTCTCCATTCTGCACTCTTCTGTCTGAGGAATTACAGCTGAATTGCAGCAACAGATCCACGTAAGTACTTTATTCTCTACAGCAAAGTTTACGTGAGGCTCCTGATTGTTTTCCGTGGTATTTTATATGCAAGCTTGCACCCATTTCTAATGAACACCTTAGCTTATTACATATAACCTCACTGAAGGGAAGATGGGCAATGCCCGTGCTCTAGAAACAGATACTATTTAAAAGCATCTTTTGAATAGTATTAGCTTGTTCTTTCCTCTAATCTTCTACAAGGAAGTGATCACTCACAAACAAAAAAAAATGTATCTATCAGCAGTGGCTTTTACACTATAGACTGTTGAGCCTTTCACGTTCATAGGTCAAAAGCTTCTATTAATATTTTGTAGAAAATCCCTTTAAAAATATGTGATCATTATCTCAATGCTACATTTCCTTTTACAAAATAATTTGCAAAACAAACAATTTTTTCCCTTAAAAGATAAATGGAAGCATCTGAATTTTTTTTGCTTCCATTTAAACCACGAGTTCTCTGAACGCTACCTTCTTTCAACAGCCTTAACTAACTCAGCCAATTATTTCAGACAGGCTTTTCTATAAACAAATCAAACAACAAAAAAATCCAGAAGTTAAAACGGTCACACCTTAAACAACTCACCAGAACACTGGCAGGATTAGAACCATTTAAAATTCAATTTTTCCACATGATTCTAACAAAGGACCAGGTGTGCTACACACTAAAAGTATGAAATAAAGTCTGAAAAGAGAAAGCAATACATACACAATAAAAAATTTGCTTTGCCAAAGAGAAGGAAGCCCTTTAAACTCATTCGACCTACAACATTTAGAAGAAAACAAATCACATAATCAGTTCAGTAGGAGAGGTCTGACAGCAGCAGTATCACTGACTTCTTAGTTTTTACAGTGATCAACATATAATTCATAAGTTAATCACAAAAGTTGCACATGTCACCACTTTTAATCAAAATATATTAAAAAAAACAAACAAAAAACCTAACTGCCCCATTACTCCAATGCATTATGTCTTTTGAATGCACCAATTGAGGAGAAATTCTGTTCCCAATAAAACTCGTTTTCTTTTCATGAGAGAGTATCAAATTGGTTAAAATTTTAAGCAACTGAAGTTGGAGATACTGAATCAATTTTTCCATTTCTATACACGTACATTTTCTTTCAAAGAGTTTATTTTTCTGGTCTCTACACAGAAAGTGTTTTTAAACCTTATTCTGTGATAAATATTTTATAGAAATAATATTAATTTCATACCCAGGAAAAGAACACCATAATTACTGTAGCTAAATAGAGACGAATTCAATAAGTGTTATGGCAGAAGGATGAATCAAAGATGACCATTTTGATGATCACTTTGTGTCTCACATCTCCTTTGTCCCACCTAAATTAGTTCATTTATTCTGATACAATTAACTGTAGTTTTGTACTGCATACTAATATATGTTTGATTAAGCATCTATTACATCATACACTGTTTCAGGCTTTTGGCTGGTAAACCATTTTCCAGCACTATCTAAATGCCACAATTGGTAAGTCCAGCATTAACTACATTCTAAGTTAATCACAAATCCTATAAAATTGAATTTTCAAATGCATCACAACCACAAAGTTCGTTCCTGCAAAAATTTAAACTCATCATCCTTAGCTGAATATCAGCATTTCTTCTCTTCCCTACACATTTATTCTGTTCCCTGCGCTTAAGCAACTGCTTTGACAGCGGGTTTACAAAATTGTGGATAAATTATGAATATAAGTGGGCAGCAGCAGTCTTCACAAGCCACAATCACTGATATGATTTGGCCACATTTTGACAAGCGTTGCTCTCTGACTTCACTTGCTTCTACGTTAATCAAGATGACATAAGCCAGATACTCACAATTTGTATGATTAGATGAGTCATGCGACAGGCTTACAGGATCACTGACCTCGACTTGGAAAATTTGGCAAAAAGGAACACATTTTGTTAAAATGGATAAATCTGGGCAGTTTCAAAGACAGACACTATAACACTGGCTATAATGCAGGTTTGTAAAGCCCAATTTTTTGCTGCACATTACAGCATTTCTTGATTATACAGAAGAATAAGATGCTTGCTTCCTCACACGAAAACGTTACTTTTTAATCTGAAGGAGAAAAAAAAATCTGCTTCTCAATTCTTCTCCGTGTTTCTTGTAAATGATACACACTTTTCTAGAATCACCGTTTTCAAACTGATGCTCATTCCCAGAAGTGGCAAAAAAGGTTTTGTCGGAGCTTGTAACAGTGAGCTGCGAACACGAGTCAAAAACTGCGTTTCAGTTCTTGCAGTCACGCGGAGGCTGTAGTTGAACCTGCGTACATCTCTGACTAGAATAAAGCACCAATTTTACCTTTCACAGGCTCTGAGCAGCAGCACCCCACGGCTGTACAGCAGGCTGACCCCTCCCGCCTTCCTGCGGGCGCGGCCTCTGCCCCCCGCCAGCTCGCGCCCGCCGCGAGCCGACCGCACCGCACCGCGCGCCACCGGCCCCGCCGGAACAGCGCCAGCGCCCCCTGCCGGGCAGAGCCGCCCTGCGCCAGCGCCGCGGCCCGGGGGTGACCCCAGCCAGCCGGGGGAAACAAATTGAGCTCGCCAGTAACCCTGTGTCACCCCCTTGGTAGACATTCCTGTTCTCTAGTCAGACGGCAGTCTGCGGAACCAGATCTTTAAACTGGAGAAGCATTCTCTTGTTTACCCAAAACACTCACATTTGTGTCCATCTTTACTATAAAATACATGAGACAGGTTTATAAAGAATAATCTGCATCTAACGTAGCTCTTTATTTTAGCCAGGTGTTTAAAAGACAATCTCTTTGCAACTTAATTAGAACTAGTAAATCACACTTATTACCTCTATTCTAAACTGAAAAGAAAATTTGTAAACGAAACAGCGAACACAAGAACGACAGGCTGAACCTGTACGATCCAACCCTTATTGCAAACGGACGTAACAGCCCACACAGCCTACAGGAGCATCACGCACTAAGACACTGTCTCTCTGCTTTCGTCAGGCTGTTTGCAGGGTCAGCGCCTCAGTTCGCTCCCAGCGCTATTCATAGTAAAATCGTTTTGCATGGCTTTTGACACTGCAGATTCATGTAAAACGGCATGTAAAACGGAAGGTGATCAGACAGAAGTCTCATTTGAAGAGAATTCCCACTGATATCATTGGAATTTCAGGGCAAACAGCAATCACAGTATATCCCAATTACAACGTCTCCAGAGTATAAAATATTTGGTGCAGAATAAAGACATCGTTGCGGCACCAAGGAGATACAGAGCAAGTTGCAAAAGCAGAGCAGCACCTGGAACCGGCACACCAAAAGCAGTTGCCCCTAACTCAGAAACCTATTAGTCCACTCTGGAACCGTGTTCATCTCTGCGCGCAGAAAGTATCTGAGGTCACATCCAGGGCTCTCAGGGATGCATAAGCCAAGTCATTCCACCTATTATTTCCAGTGTATTATGGGAAACTCCCTCCTGGAGCTGGAAATAAACTCTTCAAGGGTGTCACAGGTGGCAATGGCATTAGCCTGAGTCAGGACTGAAGAGTGCTGCAGAAGATTAAGCCTTTACTAATCACTTTCAGGGAAAACCACAACTCTTCTTGAGCAATGAATTTTGTGCATGTCTAAACACTTGTGTTAGGCTGATATTCAATTTACGAGATAACTTTGCATTCAAAGACAAACCTTTAAGCAAGCTTCCACTGAATTCATCGTACTGTATAAAATTAATGGGAAACTGGTTTTGAAAGAGTTCAGTACAAAATATGCAAAAATATTTAGGTTTGATCGATACAGAAACAGAAGATTTCCTTATTGTCACCTTTTCATGTAGCATGTTCGTCACTGATTTGAAGGAAAATATTACTTATCCATCAAAAGTTTATTTTGCCTTTGGATTATTTCTTTCCTTAAACAATATTAACCTCACTAGATCTGAACAAAACCATGTATGTTTACAAAACCCTGATCCAAACATGCTGTTTCCTTTTCCTTTTAATCTCAGTAAACAATTATAAGACCCAGCAATATTACAACAATGTTGATGAATTTTGAAGAATATGAAGCAGCATATTTAAACTGAGGCAGAGGCTCCAAGGTATCCTGACCAGGCTGTGTAGCGGTCGAGAGGGACGAGGAGTTTCTGGCTCGCAGGCTCCTGCTCCTCCATGCTTTCCTAGCACTAGTCTCTTCCAGTTTTTTATCTTCCTCTCCTCACTTCCTGAGATGTCAACACTGTACCCTGCAGATCGCAGCAGTGAGCAGTGTGATTGTGCATATGTCTGCAAGACATCTATCTGTCTGTAAGATGCTACTGTAAGACTTCATCTACCACTTGTTCACTAACCAGGACTGCTTTGTACGGGTCACAGCAACATCTCTTTTTAAAATCATTATATTCAATGCATTGTAAGTAGCATTGCCTTGCTGCCTGTATCATAGTTGAGTGCACTGTCTATAGGCTACTTCAGGGATTTTGGAGACATGACGTTGTTGCTGATTGTCTGTAGGGATTCTGTCTGCCTGCATGTGTAATTTTGTGACGCATCTTTGCACCAAAAACACACACATTTTTATCACCTCGGATTCTACCAGACAAAGTTTCCAGTTGTGCCTGAATAAATCCATATGCTCTTTATTGGGTACTCACTGATTTTTCTGAATTCTCCATTAGGATTGTTCTATCTGGAGCCCAGGTGTCAATACTACACTTTCACCTAACTTGTAAGAAGTGTGTGTTTCTTCTAGCTAAGTATATGTTTCTGTCACACACTCTGGGACACACTCAACTTTGTGCTCAGAGGACTGACTTTTCCATCTGTCTTGTCATTCTCTTGTTCCCCCCAAAAATTGTAAGTTAGGTGTGTTTTCAGAGCTAAATGAGTGAAAACTCATTAGTTCTAGTAACTTTTACTCGCAGCACTTCACCTCCTCATTTTAAATTCATGTTATTGCCCTCAGTTACTAAGCTACATATTAACCTCTAAAATCTGCTACCATTTTTTTTTAGAAGTTACTTGTTCTGAAGAGAAAGCAGAAATTGGAAGCCGTTCACTACCACTTATTTAGATAATTTCAGATATGTCAGTACACATTAAGGGCTCAGAAGAGGGCAACAACTGTAATGGGCTGTAATTTCTTGTCTAGGTCATTTTATATTAACTTTCTATCCGTATAGTTTTAATACTAATTACTTTGGTGTATGAACTTCTAAAATGGGGCATAAAAATGTATTTTCTTCTGAGTGTTTATCTTGACATTACTCTTGAACTTTTTTCCCTCTCTTTCTTCCTTTCATCTGTTTCTCTTTCTAAGCACCAATCAACATTTTGGTTTTGAATCAGATCGTAGCTTTTTTTCCCCACACGTTCTGGAGACAGCCATGAAATCTGACAGCATTTTGGCAGTACTAGAGAGCTAATACAATTCTCATCAGTAAACGAATCTCCCATCTGGATGACTGAACTTGTAATCAGCTGTCAATTAGTTAAAAGCTCAGCTAGCTCCCGTAATACTTGTTACCAGATTTGAAATTGTCTTAACACTTAATTATATTAAATAATCTAGATATGAGAGGAATAAGGGAATACGGCAATCATTCATGTATGTTTGCATGACAGATATACTACTTATACAGGTTATCCAAACCATTTATGATTTTAAACCCCTATGCATGTCTTCTAGTCACACAGAAAGTTTCCTATTTCATTACCTATTTCACTTTTTCATCCTTCTGAAGTCCAGATCTCATTTCTTTGTCTCAGTCTGCATGTTCTGTTTGGTAAAACATTTATTTGCAGGGTACTTTACTCAGATACAGACCAACATTTACTTTCCAATGGTTTCATTCTCAGTATTTTACAAGTAGAGTACAACAAAATTACATTTCAGGGGGTCATTGCCATCCCTACACTAGCAATTCATAGAATTGTTCAGGCTCACAGGGAGCTCAGGAGAATCTCTGTCTCACTTTCCTGCTGAAAGTAGGGTCAGCCAAATTGCTTCGGGTTTTATCCAACCGAGTCTTGAAAATGTCCAAGGTCAGTGACACCAAAACCTCTCTGGGCCACCTGTTCCAGCAGCTAAATATCCACGTACTGATCTTTCTTCAGAATCTTGCCTGTTTCAATTTATGCCCAGTGTCGCTCAGCCTCCTGCTGTGCACCTCAGTAAAAAGCGTGGGTCCTTCGTCTCAGGAGCCTCCATTTAAGCAGTAGGAGGCTGCTCTTCTGCTCCTCTGAGGCCATCTCTGCTCCATGATAAGCAAACCGAGTTCCCTCAGCTTCACCCCATAGGTAGGACCCCTACATTATGAATGCTGGACAGTCTTCAAGGGGTTGTCATCTGCTCTTAGCTGCTAGACTTTCTGCAGCGTAACTTCCGCAGTTTCTTTACTACCACTACTTATATCCCATACAGTACTCCATTCATTTAACTCTTTGGGTGGTTTTCTATTGTTATGGGTTTGTTTTGTTTTTCTAGAAGGGCTACAAGAAAACACAAGCTGTAAGAACAGGATGAACCTCCCCGTGAAAAAGCCAACATCTCTGCTTCATTACCATCGTCTTATTCAAAGCTTCTATATCCCATCACATGAAAGCACATAGATCTGCTGCCGCAAGTGGAGTTTCAGGAAAGCTGAACTTCCCATTTGATCCATATTCATGTTCATGAGGTTTTGCCCTGGTTTGCTTTTTTTTAAATAGCCTGGAGGAAAAAGCAAGGTAAGGCTCTACTTTTCTGTTCATTCTGACCATACTATCATTTCTTCTCTAAATCATAGATACTTCCTCTAATTTCATTATTTTAGCCTTAGTAGACAATATTCTGCTTACATGAGATATCAAATGTTTTAAGTACTAGTTCATTGTAGTTTCTACTGGGAATACCAGTTACTCTGAAATATCCACACTTCTACAGAAAAATACTTTACTGAAGCTCTGGTCTTATTCCTTTGTACTGTTACAGCACTTGTCAACTCAAATTTCACTGTGCTAGGACTCCTACTAAAAAATGGCAGAGTTTTACAGTCTGAGCAAAGACTTTATAATGCTTCCTCTCAGTAAAATTATCCACATAATTCTTACTCTCTTTCTCATACTTACAAATCCACATTGCAAATCTATGAATAGAAACCCAAATAATCAATTACATATTAACAACTAAGTGATCAGTCTTCTGGAGTTAATAACCTTGGTAGTGTCCAGTGTGATACACAGATTTCAACCTGGTTTCCAAAGTAATGAACTTACATTCAGCACTCCCTACTCATCTTCTTCCTTTCAGAAACTTTTCAGAGTTTATCCATATGTTTTGAATGTTCCTTTATTAGTTCTGTGTTAATAAACTGTAGTGATACTTATGAATTAAATTATACCAATTGCTAAACCGGATGGCAATTCTTAGCACATGCTAATCTTACAAGCCAAAACTAAGAGTTGGCTTTTAGTAACTGGTTCTATAGATACTTTCAGTTTGGCTTTTTTACCCCTGGCAATCCACTAATATTTACTCTGCACTGATTTTTGGTAGTGGCTTTGATGGCAGTTATATTACCAAGTCATATGATTTGCTGCCTCTAAATATTGGAAGATGTAACATCAGGTGTGTTTTGTCATGTCACATGACAAACAACTACCCTCCAAACAGAGGCCAAGTTAATTTGAATGACACAAAGCATTGTCTTTTAACACTGGACAAACCCACCAAAAGGATAACAGAGTAGTATCCACACAACCTGTAGATCACCTGACCTTTAACTAAAAGCAGTTGGGGTAGATGAGGTGGAAAATCCTGGAATCAAAATGTACAGACTGCTGGAATGAGCAAGAAGCAATCCCCTTCCCGCTCAGAGAAAAGCTAAAAATATCCAGTTGATTTTCTTAAGGAAGAGAAATAGGCAATCAGCCCTCAGGGAATAAATTTTATTGTAACTCTCTGTCATATTCCCATTCTATTGGCACAGCAGGAATAGCTAATGCAAGAATGTACTCATGAGTGATTTAGGGGCAAAGAGATACCTTAAAAGCATCACCTAGACAGTAAATACAGAAAAGGTATTACCTAACTTCGAACAATAAGAGAAATATACTCCTCATTTCAAGGCAAACTACATGTGACTACTCCGTACAAAGTCCCTCAAATTGTACTAGTACTTAGTGAACAAATACTATATTCTACATCAAAAGGTGGTTGGTTGTGTGAAGGAGAACAAGAGGACAGTGATGTATTAGATACCCAGTTTCTCATGACTCTGATGGCATGCATAAAATCCTAGCCCTTGGCCCCATTCTAGCACTATCAGACTTGGGATCAGCTCCATACAACACTCTACCTGAAACAGAAACAAATTTAACTGATCTACTGAGACACAGAGAGAGAAAACCGCAGAAAACTGTTAAAGTAAAGCGTGAAAAAGTCACTATTTCTGCTGTCACTGAGTCTCCTGGCTTAGAGCAGGCTTAGGCCTTACACTATTTTGAGTACAGCTGTGTATTGTAACCACATGCATTTAGCTTTCACAAGACTTTTTAAGCACGAGATTCAAGCAGACTGAGCCTTTTCATGGCTCATCACCTAAAAGCTATCTTTGAGACTAGGACGCAGTTATGTGATTCTCAAGTTCTTTGATAACTTGAGGATATGATTTACCAAAATACCCTTTGTTCCCTTCCAGAAGTTATTCATATGTGGTAACTTAAGTGAAGTTCTCATACAAGTGATATTTATCTACGTTAACATATAACATTAATATACCTTCGCCCTATTTCTACTTTTCTTTAACGGGAGAGAAGGAGTAGCTTCAGCACTCAGTCTAATACTGAAGAGTTACTAGTTTCTCCCAAAACCCTGCTGAAAGAGCCATAGTGCTCCACACGAGAAGTAAGTAATCTCATGTCTTGACAAGTGGCAATACAATTTCACGAAGCCATATAAAATTAAGTTTAGAAGACTATGAATGTAATAAAAATTACATATTTTGATTGTGAATGTGTTCTGGTGATTATTTTACATGGCATACACCAATCTCGGAGGGAAAGCAGGCTAAATAGAAGTTTCAAATCTAACTCTTCATATCACTGAACAACATAACACTGAACAACATAACACTAATATCACTGAACAACACAAAAAAACAGTAATTAAAACTTACTTTAATATATTAGTTAGAAATAAACCACAAATAACCTATATCTCAAACACATTTACAGTGCCAAACTAAACTAGCAAAACTAAATAAAACAGAAAAATGAAGCAAATACAAAAAAACTACTGGGAAACAATACCTAAAAAATTTTTAATCATATTTACCTAAGAAGGTAAGATGTTCATAATATTCTTTATTTACAATACTACTTCCCTAGTTTTGAATACATCAGATTCAACAAATACGTTACTTTAGAAATCTCATACACTTTCCACTAACTGTACCAGAAACTAAAACATCTATATGCATTTTATAGATCAGGTTTGTGATACATAAATCTATGGGACCTGACGAGATGCATCCCAGAGTCCTGAGGGAATCGGCTGATTGCCAAGCCACTCTCCATGATATTTGAAAAGTCATGGCAGTCAGGGGAAGTCCCCAGTGACTGGAAAAAGGGAAACATTGTGCCAATTTTTAAACAGGGTAGAAAGGAGGAACCTGGGAACTACCGACCTGTCAGCCTCACCTCTGTGCCTGGGAAGATCATGGAACAGATCCTCCTAGAAGCTATGCTAAGGCACATAGAGGACAGGGAGGTGATTCGAGACAGCCAGCATGGCTTCACCAAGGGCAAGTTCTGCCTGACCAATGTAGGGACTTTCTGTGATGGAGTGACTCCATCAGTGGACAAGGGAAGAGCTATGGATGCGATCTGTCTGGACTTCTGTAAGGCCTTTGACACAGTTACCTCCCAACATCCTTCTCTCTAAATTGGAGAGCTAAGAATTTGATGGGTGGACTGTTCAGTGGGTAAGGAATTGCTTGCATTGTCACAGGCAGAGGGTAGTGGTCAATGACTCGATGTCCAAATGGACACCAGTGACAAGTGGTATCCCTCAGGGGTTGGTATTGAGACTGGTGCTATTTAACATTTTTATCAATGACTTAGACACAGAGATCGAGTGCACCCTCAGCAAGTTTTCAGATGACACCAAGCTGAGTGGTGCAGTTGACACACCAGAAGGATGGGATGCCATCCACAGGGTCCTGGACAACCTGGAGAGGTGGGCCTGTGTGAAACTCATGAGGTTCAACAAGGCCAAGTGCAGGGTCCTGCACCCAGGTCGGAGTTACTCCCAGTATCAATACAGGCTAGGCATGAAGGGGTTGAGAGCAGCCCTGTCAAGAAGGACTTGGGGGTACTGGTGGATGAAAAGCTGGACATGAGCCATCAGTGTGCGCTCACAGCCCAGAAGGCCAACTGTATCCTGGGCTGCATCAAGAGCAGCGTGGCCAGCAGGTTGAGAGAGGGGATTCTGCCCCTCTACTCCGCTCTGCTGAGACCCCACCTGGAGTCCTGTGTCCAGCTCTGGAGACCCCAGCACAGGAAAGACATGGAGGTGTTGGAGTGGGTCCAGAGGAGGGCCACAAAGATGATCTGAGGGCTGCAGCATCTCTCCTGTGAGGAAAGGCTGAGAGAGCTGGGGCTGTTCAGCCTGGAGAAGCGAAAGCTGTGGGGACATCTTACTGCAGCCTTTCAGTACCTGAAGGGGGGCCTATAAGAAAGACGGGGAAAATATTTTTAGCAAGACCTGTTGTGACAGGACAAGGAGCAATGGCTTTAAACTAAGGGAGGGTAGATTTAGACTGGATAGAGGGAAGAAATTTTTTTACAATGAGGATGATGAAACACCGGAAAGGGTTGCCTGGAGAGGTAGTGGAGGCCCCATCCCTAGAAACATTCAAGGTCAGGCTGGACGGGGCTCTGAGCAACGTGATCTAGTTGAAGATGTCCCTGCTGACTGCAGAGGATTGGGCTAGATGACCTCTAAAGGTCCCTTCCAACCCAAAGCATTCTATGATTCATTACAAAATGCAAATAAAAACCTATTTTCTGTAAGCAGCATTAAATTCCAGTTTCAGAAAGTAATGAATGTATCAGAAAAACATAATATGAATTTTTGGAAAAGGTGGTGTGGTGTTGTGCAGCACATGACAACAGAAATAGTTTTTCTACAGGGATTTCTAACACCTTCCTCTCAACAAATTCCAGCTTAGAAAGAAAGACAGAAAACCACATTTTGAAGGATTCCATTCATAGTTTTGTCTTGGTTCCTTTTGTTTCTTCTTACATAGTGTTGTTATATACACCACACTGTGTCAAATATAAAAAGCACTAAGAGTTGGGGATACCTAGGAATTTCTCTTGCAATAAATATATTTCATTTATTATACTTTATACAATTAATGTTCTATATTATATATATAAACACATAAATTAATCTCTATTGCTAACCACCATGCTAAATTTGCAGCCTTTCAATACTTGAAGGGGGCTTATAAGAAAGATGGGGGACAAACTTTTTAGCAAGGCCTGTTGCAATAGCACAAGGGGTAATGGTCTTAAAACTAAAAGAGGGTCGATTGAGACTAGATACAAGGAAGAAATTTTTTTTACAATGAGCGTGGTGAAACGGGTTGCCTGGAGAGGTGGTAAATGCCCCATCCCCAGGAACATTCAAAGTCAGGTTGGATGCGGGTCTGAGCAACCTGATCTAGTAAAAGATGTCCCTGCTCATTGCAGGGGTGGTTGGACTAGATGACCTCTATAGGTCCCTTCCAACACAAACCATTCTATAAAGAAAACCTGTAAGCTCTGCTGTGTTTGGATATAATTTTTTGCCTTCACATCCTTGCCTCTCAATACGAATTGAATTCACAAATTTCTCTGAATAAGCCCCGTCTACTACTCTGATGAACAAATCTCTCCTCAGTAGACAAAAAGACCTCCAAAGCCAAGGAATTCACTCAAGCAGGTCAAACACTAGCATAAATGATACCTGAAATCAAGTAATCATACTACCTCTCACTCTGCTGCAACCTCCCTAAATTGTCCTGATAATTCTGCATCAATCCTATTCTCTGACCACACAGACATTGATTTCATACTTGTGTACAACTGAGCAGCAAGGCTCAACAGAGCTCACGTAGTTCTGCTGCTGCCTTCTGAATCTCCAAGTGAAGAAATCCTGTGATTTCTTACCAAAGTACAAGCTTGACAGCTGTAACCGACTCTTTCTTTTGTGCTTCCTTTCCCTGCACACTCCAAAAAGAGAATGAGATTGCTCAGGAACTGGCAGCAGTTTAGCACACAGACCAGTCAATCACGTGGAACAGATCTCCCCAACCAGCTTCTGAACTCCAACATTCATGTTCTTTAGTTTACACTGAAGCTCAAAATAAGTATATACAGGGGGTTATTGCAGATTACTAACACTGGAGAGTCAGCAGCCTCACTAAAACAGACCCAGGTACAAAAGAAATTATATCCACTGCTGGATTTACTTATATATTGCCACCGAAGGTTTTCCCAGCAATATGCCTAAACGAACCTAAGTGTCCTTAAGAAGTACAAAGTAGTTCGGACATCCATTTATCCAGCATCCTAGAGATATCCCATTCCTACAGATGAGTACAAGAACAAGATAAGTACATAACTACACATTACTAGCATGTAGTAATCTACATGCTAGTTACAATGCCTCAGCCCCAGCTGATTCATGGCCAGGGACTTTCTGAAGCAGAGGTAGTATCTATATCTTGCAGCCCTTGATGTGGTTTTTTTTCCATTAACCTGTCCAGCACATTTTCAGCACATGCAAATTTTTGTCATCCACAACACCATTAGCAAATAAATCCATACATTAACTGTGTAGCACATGAAAATACATGTCCTTTTACTTGTTTTGAACTTGTCTACAGACAGTTTCAGCTGAAGCCCCACAATTCTTACATAGGAAAAATCGGTAATCAGTTGTACCTTTTCCACCCTAGTTCTAGTAACCTATTGTTCTAACTCAGTAACCTACCACAGCAGTGCTTGTTCATTTAAGCCCTGATTCAACACAGGAAAGCAAATGTTTACCTTCTACATGGAAGGAACATGTGACCTTTTTACATACTGCTGGACACACTGTCTGACTGAGGTAGTTCAGTAGTACAGCTCATCTGATGTTTTCCCAATGAAATACGCTTTTACTTGGAAAAAAAACCAGAATACACTGTGGAATGTCTGGCCTTATTCAAAAAGACATGAAACATACAGCAAAGCAGGATATGTGATGCTGAAGACAATCACTAGGAAGGCAGAAGATGAGGAAAGCTGAAGTCCCTACCTTGCCCTGCTCACCTATGCAAACAAACTCCTATTATACCTTTTTCCTATCCCAGCTCTTCCACTCTGTAAAAATAATGAATATTTATCGAAAATCCTTGGCCATTTTCAGCCACTAAAATTTCAAGAAAGGATCAGAATTATACAGCATGCAGTCCTCAAATATACAGGTTCATATTGTACCTCTTGAAATGATGAGAGATACCATGGTACATGAATTATTCGTGTTGAACCAGACCTGAGGAGCAGCTAGCATCGCATCCTGACTCAAAATAGCCAACAGCACACAGACAGTAAGTAAAGACTCTCTCAATTGCCTGTAATTTCCAAATTTGGGGCTGAGATAGAGAATGTACCAGAAACAACATATTTAGTGAAGTGGTATTGATCTACCATCTGTCAATTTATCTATTTTTTTATATTTACATTGTAGTCTCCACAATCTTCTGTGACAATGCATCCCACAAAACAACTATGCTGAACTTATGAAAAGATACTTTCTTAAACTTCATAGCTTAAAATGTTATCTAAAATGTATCACCTGACTCAACCACAGCTCTTTACCATTTGCCCAACAACTGATATCCTTAGCACACCTGGAGGCGGGCAGAGAAATAAGATTGGGGAACAAAGTTTGTTACATGAATCACCACCTTTCTCATAAATGGTGTCGGGTTGGGAGGAACCTTCTTCCTACAGTTTCTCTAAAGGGCCCTCTGTGTCTTCACAGCCATTAAACATCAGAACTGCGACCACTGACACATGTAGAAGGGTATCAGTTTGACACCATGATATTGGGATCCATATCACATCATAGTGAGTGATATACTGTGTTGCTGTGTCCCCTTACCTCCCTTTAGAACAACTCCCAGGCAAACAGGCCATAAAAAGGCTATGTTAGTACAGACATTTACGTCTCCAATATGGACAGTTGGGGGACTAAGACTACACGTTGTCCCTGCTCTGGTTCCTTGTGTAAACAAATGACATTTTAGGCTCCTACACATCATGATATTCAGTACACATCTACTTCTTGAAAATGAATCATTCCTTTGAAGTTTTTTATTAGCTCATGTAACTCATTTCAACTCAAGAGAATCTAGTATCTCTAACTATAATTGATTTTCTCTCTCCTTCTTCCCTTTAGCAATATGAAGCACAATCAACTTCAGTTTCAACCCATTTTATGCTTATCAAACCAGAAATAACTACAGAAGTGTTGCAGTGACTAATTCAATTCATAAATTATTCTAACCTTACAAACACCCTCTTAACCAAACTATAGAACTTACTAAGCTTACTAGAAGCTACTGTCAGCCTAGAAGTTTTATGTAAACTTCAAACACCTGTAGTACTACTGACAGTAAAATTCAAGAGCAGGATTCATTATTTTAAGACTTTAAACACCAAATCTGTGTTCCTTGAGTAACCAGTTAGAGCTTTGCTTAAACTCAGATCAACTAAAAGATTCTCACTGAAATTGCCGTCTTTTAGCATAGGACCGTAAGACGAATTACATTAAACAGACCTGCGCATCTCTCTTGCTTCAGTGACTTTATATATTGGCAGAAAGAAAAAATACTCAATACGGTATTTGTTAAACTTTTACACAGATGTTCAGTGACAAGTATAATGCAAGACAACACTGCTTTAAAATTAGTAGTAGATTTCAAGTTTATGGTTTCTCTCTAGACAATAGTCCTGCAGATCAAGGAATCTGGTAAAAAATACTGTTGACTGTATCTGCAATTACATTGCAGGCAAAATTTCAGTGAAATGCCATAAAGAATTAAAAAAATACTTTCTGAGGTTATTTCTCACCTCAGCTGTTTTGTAAAAATAATTACTCCAACTAATTTACCAATCCTGGCATTATTTGTATACTACATTTGCAAAAAAATGATCAGCATTTACTTTATTAATTGTTCGAAGCACAGAATAACAATTCATACATTGCGCTAAAAGCAAAAAAGACTAACATTTTGTGAGACTTACTAGAGGTAGAGCAACTGACCACCGTAGTCTGAAGATAAAAATACAAGTTATCCATAATTGCAGTTTTTAAAAGGGAAATTCCTTTTCACAGCCTTGCTGGTTTCTTTGCTGCTCTTTGCCCTGTACCCTTTCCACTGGACTTTGATGTTTATTGCACATTATAAAGATTAGATCCTGCACATGGATCCCTCCAGGTAAACTACATATAACCAACCACAATAAAGAAATAATGGAACGTATATGTTAAAAGGTAAGAATGAGAGAAAGGAGAAGTTACTGCAAATACGACCTCCTGAAGAAAAAACTGTTTCTTTATGTAAGTTTAGAGAAGACCAATAGTTGTCTGAATAGTAACCGTAGCACCACAGGTTTTACAGTCTTTACCACTTACAGTTGTTTTGGTTGGCCTGGATAAATGCCAGGTGCCCACCAAAACTGCTCTATCACTCCCCCTACT
This sequence comes from Opisthocomus hoazin, assembly GCF_030867145.1. Lineage (NCBI taxonomy): Eukaryota > Metazoa > Chordata > Aves > Opisthocomiformes > Opisthocomidae > Opisthocomus > Opisthocomus hoazin. The sequence goes on from NC_134416.1 coordinate 40,067,547, forward strand.
CAGCTGGACAGGGGAGAGGAGATATGATGAAAGGCTCAAGGGTTGAGACAAGGACAGGGAGAGATCACTCCCCAATTACCGTCAGGGACAAAACAGACTGAACTTGGGGAGAAAACGGAGTTTAATTTATCACCAATCAAATCAGAGTTGGATAATAAGAACTAAAACCAGATCTCAAAGCACCTTCCCCCCACCCCTCCCTTCTTCCTGGGCTCAGCTTCACTCCTGTTTCTCTCTGGAGATCTGCTCCACTGTGGACCTCCATGGGCTGCAGGGGAACAGCCTGCCTCACCATGGTCTCCAGCACAAGCTGCAAGGGAATACTCTCTGCTCTGGCATCTCGAGCACCTCCTCCCCGTCCTTCTTCACTGACCTTGGTGTCTGCAGAGTTGTTTCTTTCACATCATCTCACTCCTCTCTCTGGATTGCCATCTCACCGCAGTTTTTTTCTTCCCCTTCTTAACTACATTATCCCAGAGGCACTACCACCATCATTGACGGCCTTGGCCTTGGCCAGCAGCGGGTCCGTCTTAGAGCCGTCTGGCACTGGCTTTATCAGACATGGTGTAAGCTTCTCACAGAAGCCACCCCTATAGCCCCCCCCCCCCAAAAGCTTACCACACAAACCCGTAACAACGGTACACTTGAGCAATAGCCTAAGAATCCCAGACAGACACCATCACTTACAAACTGTACCCTCTGTGACAATGATGGTCACTTCTCAGTGCTATGCTAAGGCCTTTGTGCACAACAAAGCCTAATTAAGAAGCAAAGAACACAAAAGCCATGGGGCAAGTGTAAAAGTCATTCTGGAGTCCACAACTGTGGTCTAAAACACCCATGGGGAAAACAGAATCAGCTGTAAGTGAAAGGCAACACAAAACTGGAACAGTTGCAAGACATAAAACTGTACACTGATCAATCTATCGCAGGAGGAGAAGAGGAGCCTTTCTCTCAAAGAAATGAGAACTACGTCCCTGGAGATGTCAGAGAGAGTAGAATAAACCTTTCATCACGTCACTACAACCTCTCAGTCTTCAAAAAGACGGTAGTGATGGAAAAAATACCTTTAAGGGATGTCCTGGGTCTGCCTGGGATGGAGTTAATTTTCTTCATAGCAGCCTACATGGTGCTGTGTTTTAAATTTGTGACTAAAACAGTGTTGATAACATACCAAAATTTTAGCTACTTGCTGTGCTTGCACAAATTCAAGGCTTTCTCTGTTTCTCACTCTGTCCCACAGCAAGTGGGCAAGAGGCTGGGAGGGGAGACAGCTGGGACAGCTGACCTGAATTGATCAAAGGGATATTCTAGGCCCTATAATGTCATGGTCAGCAATAAAAAGCGGGGTGTGTTTTCTTCCAAAGCAGCTGTTGCCTGGGGACTGGCTAGGCATTGGTCTGCTTGTGGGAGGTGATGAGTTTTGGATCACTTTTTTTAGGTTTTGGGGGTTTTATTTCTTTCTTTCAATTATTAAACCATCTTTAACTATCTTTATCTCAACCCATGAGTTTTCTTGCTTTTGCTCTTCCTATTCTCTCCTCCCTACCACTGTGGGACAGTGAGTGAGTGAGGGGCTCTGTGGTCCTTAGCTGCTTGCTAAGGTCAACCCACAAAGAGGGGAAAAGATGTCTTTCAGAACTTTTGCCTTTAACTGTTCGCTGTCTATCCAAATTCTAAATCTGTCAGGAGCTTCAAAGTACCTGGTAATCAAGATTATCAGAAATTGCCTACCATACAGACAGAAAAGGATTGAAGATAAATGGAAGATAAATGGAAGACTGAGTATCAGACCTTTCAGAAACTCTGATAACAGTAAATTGCATTTATTGATATTTTTCCTAGAATCAAATAGCTCTATTTAAATTGGGATGAACTATATCTTCCACATCAGACTCTAAAGAAAAGGCCACTGAATATCAAATACCTATCACTTAGATAGTCAATTACATCTCACAAAAGTAAAGCTCAAGATATTTCATTTATACTAGCCATATCATTCACAGATCAGTAACATCGTGACTGTTCTTATGCTAAGCCTGGTCCATATAATACAATCCTTCTTTTGCTGCAGTAATAGCCATCAAGGAGCACAAAAGTATGTAAATGCTTTAACACTTTGGGAGGTAATGCAAGTAAAAAAAAAAAAAAAAAAGGCAATAAACCAGTGCTTTTTTTCTTTCTTGTTTAGATACAGGGCATGCCTCCTCTTTCCAGCTGTTGAAATTTGAAAGAAACAGAAAGCTCCATATGAATAGCATCATAAAAGCTATGACCACCATTCTGTAAGACATTAGAAATGCAAGTATGTAGATCTATGGCAACTTCAAAAAAAAGCTGCACCTAAGTATTTGTCTACACAGTAACTTTTTTCAGAAACTTCACTAGGAGGGCAGTAGTGATGCAGATAGTGAATTCATGCATACACAAAGACATCTCCTTTGACTTTTGAGGACATACTACAGGATTAACAACTTTGCTTTTTATTTTAAGACAACAATAATGCTGGATCATACATTGCTAAATATTTTCTTGGACTCTGAGAACACCAATGTTTACTCTTGGATTGAGTGCAAAGAATCAACATTCAGTGATAAGAACATGAGACAAATAACACTGCCATTATCACTTTCCAGTGACTTGGCTAAAGCAGTGATCACTATCTCTGACTAGACAGAAAACCTCCCTTTTTCCAGTGGCATGAAAATACTGTGCTACACTGACTTTCCTGCTTGCAGGTGGTTCAAACATGAGGACCATCATAAAATGAGGAGTTTGTGATCCACACAATAACTGATCTGAGCAGGTACATGTCTATGCTCTGCTACACCTATCATTTGGCCGGAGGATAAAGTCAGCCTGCTAATCATAAAGGAGAAGACTGTAGGCAGCTCCCACTTGTCATTTGGCAATTACACAGCTTGCATGGTTTCATCTTAAATGTGAACCACCATGCTGTCATGTGAACATCTTTTTTCTTGACAGTAGAAATGCTGAATGAAATTCTTTACTTATAAGAAAAACCAAACTAAACTATTTACTTCTAAGAGTTCTAAGGTCTGTAATGTGGGTAAAACCTTAGCACGGCAGGATCTATGCAGTGTACCATGCCATGACTGGCAGTCTCTCCAAAGCTGCACAACTTAGGGATGTAAGATTATCTGTGACATTTCTTTTTTCCACCTCAAAAAGGTATTTAAATCCACACCTAATGGAGTCTGAGTGCCCTTCTAACGGAGATCTGTAACACACACTTGCACCACTGCATTACATCTGTCACTGAAAATTTTGCAATGTATAGTACAGCCAGTCTCTGCACGCAGAAGAGGCCTACTGTCTCCCAGTGGTGTCAGCATCTGTGCATGCAACTGCATAGCAGATGCTCACTGGTAATGTTGCCTATTTCCCAATAGCTTCCAAAAAAAAAAAAAAAAAAGGTCAGCAAAAGGAGACACGATGAGCAATTCACACAGCTTTCTCCCACACAATCATTCTACTGAAACCCCAACAAAACAGGCTGTGGGCCAGAAAACTGTTCTGAAGATGTAGTACAACTCACGCACCTTCTTTCCCAGGGCACTGTGGCCCCTATTCTGGCAAATGCTGTATTCTAGTCACATAATGGAGGAGAAGTTTTTGTCCAGCTGGGAGAGACAAAAAAGAGGAACAACCTGCTGCTAATATTAGAATAATTCATCAGGTCTAGAGTCTTGTTTCCTGCATGTTGCCAAAGACCTCTAGGAAACAGGGAAATCAGGAACGTCTGCTGAACCAGAGGAAATGTACTGAAAGCACTGCAGATTGGACACTCTTTCATTCAAGCACTCAGAGACTTATTAGAAAAGCAGTACAGACTCTGTAAGGGGTAGGCTACCAGACACTGAGTTATTGTTTCATCCTACAGGGAAAGGCAATCTCCACTAAATTCTGCTTAGCTCCTCTTGTTATAAAATGTAAATATATCACTGGCCAATCTTTCACGGGTGTTACAATGATTAATTAACATTTGGAAAGCTCTTGAGGAAAAAAGAAATTCTAAAGATTAGAAGAAGCATTATTAAAGCAAACAGAGACATCAGGTATCTCCCAAAGCAATAATTAAAAAAATATATTACTATATACTATATATTACTAATATATTAATATATTACCACTATTACCATGAAAACAGCTCTGAAAAAAACAAGAGATTGTTTCACAAGTCCTGATGTTGCAAACACTTAAATTTAGCTCAGACATATGATTATTTGCATTGAAATTATGGAGGTTTTTCAGAATCATACAGACTGGCAAATCTGTCAATCGCAAGAAATGGACTTCAATTATCACCACCTTTCACCTCAGCCACACCTGTGTGAGTTTCCTGGGTACACTTATCTTTGGAGTGGTGCTTCATAGTTAACTATTGCATAGCACATATTAATATATGGTAACATTTTTAATATTGTGAGCATGCATAAAGACTGGACAACAAAAAGAAAAGAGGTGATTGAGCATTATGACTAAGTATCATAGAATCACTTAGGTTAGAAAAGATGGTTAAAATCATTGAGTCCAACCATTAAGCTAACACTGCCAACTCTACCACTAAACCATATCCCTAAGCACCACATTTAAATGGCTTTTAAATACCTCCAGGGATGCTGCCTCAACCACTTCCCTGGGCAGACCATTCCAATGCTTGGCAACCCTTTCAGTAAAGAAATTTTTCCTAATGTCCAACCTAAGCCTTCCCTGATGCAACTTGAGGCCGTTTCCTCTTGTCCTATCATTTGTTACTTGGGAAAAGAGACCAACACCCACCTTGCTACAACCTCCTTTCAGGTAGTTGTAGAGAGCAATAAGGGTCTCCACTGAGCCTCCCCTTCTCCAGGTTAAACAACCCCAGTTCCCTCAGCTACTACTCATAGGACTTGTGCTCTATATCAGTGTCAAATAAAACAATACAGAATTTCTTTTTCATCTTCCTTACTTGTAAGAAGATCAAGAATATATATTTAAGTTCAAGTGTGCTACAAAAAACTCATGCTTTTACTATGTGTATGTTTATGCAGAGTGTACTCTATTTATACTATGTGTATTTTTAAAATCAAATGAATCATGCTTTGGTGACGTACGTACAATCAATATTTCCAGCAATTTCAGAGAAAATACAGTTCAGTCCTCTCCAATGGACATCAGTGAAATACTGAGGGAATAACACGATTTCAAAGTTTCAGTGGACTTCAGCTAAACGCAAAGGACAGCTTAAGCCCAAATGTCATGGAATTCCGAAAGGACTGCAGAGTTCCACAAAGAACTACTTCAGCTCCCAACTAGATTTACAAAATACAGTACTTGGCATTATAATGTATACCAAAGTAGCCCCTTGATATCATTTTCAGTCACAGACCTCAATTGCATTACCCTTTTACATTTACAAATACATGTGATTTTACAATTACAGTTCTCAGCTCTTTAAAGTCAAGAAGATACTTTCCACAGTGATGATATCTGCCAGTGGTCTATTTCAGCCACCTGCATAACTGAACACACTTAGAAAGTTACCAGCGTGTTAACAGCCCTCCTAAACATAAAGAGTGAGAGCTGAAATCAGAATGTAACCCCATAATATTCTTTTTCATCTTTGCAAATACATTTCTTTTGAAATGGATTCCTCAGAAGCACAACTGGAATGTTTCACTCTAGCTAAATCTTCATTAAGAATTCCGATGAGAGTACTAGAAGCTAGAAGGTGCTTTTAAAAAGAAAATATATCAACATTAAGTTTCATGCTTTTAATACATAAATAAATCAGCGAAACTCAGAAAAAGATTCTCTTAAACACACATAAAGATAGAAGTTTGTGTTCTGCAAAAATCTGCATGATAAGTAGGGTATGAATTAAAATCACCTGCTATAAACAGCAGAATTTGTTTTCCCATAATTCAGACTTACGAGCACGAGGATTTTTAATTTTTTAAGAAAGGGCTGAATAAGCAACGAATCCTGAACTCTAAAGAGAGCAAGTCAAGTAGCTATATAGAACAATGCCCTGCAATTCAGTGATGGCAGAAATTTGAAATTAGCTATACCGCACATAAGCAGTGTAAAAAGCATCAAAGCAGTTAATGGATTAGTGCAGTACATAATAAAAAAATTCAGTCCCAGTATCATACAGGTACTGATCTGGAAAATATAGCAATGAAAAATACCTATGTTTCCTGACAGAAACTGAAGTTCTTTATGCTACCTTCAAAAGAAAACACAACACACTTCCTATGTAACACTTCGTCATCTCCTCAAGTTTTGAGCAGCTCTGCAGGATGTAACCTAACTGTTTTATCAAATATAAGACACATACTGTCAGCAAACTGCAAAACGAGAATTAAAATAAAAGCCATTCTTTCAGAAGCACAGCACTTTAAATACTAAGATGTGCACATTCAACGTTCTATCAGTGGTAGTTACTAAAACATGGCTATATTGTAATTACTATAACCATGGCTCTTCACCAAATATGCCGTGATTTTGCTTCAGAATCTCAGAACCATTTATATAACACCCTACCCAAACCAGAGGTCCTGTCTGTGACCTTTCCTAGCAATTAAGTTGATTTTGTATAAACTTTGTCATTTTCGATGAAATGCATTATGGAAAGATGTTCCAGGTTTTGCATGGCACCAAACGAGACTTGATTCTTACAAGGTGCAAGGTCCTACACCTGGGTCAGGGTAATCCCCGGTATCAATACAGGCTGGGGGATGAAAGGATCGAGAGCAGCCCTGCTGAGAGGGACTTGGGGGTACTGATAGACAAAAGGCTGGACATCAGCCGGCAATGTGCGCTGGCAGCCCAGAGGGCCAACCGTGTCCTGGGCTGCATCAAGAGAAGCGTGGCCAGCAGGTCGAGAGAGGGGATTCTGCCCCTCTACTCTGCTCTGGTGAGACCTCACCTGGAGTCCTGCATCCAGCTCTGGAGCCCTCAGCACAAGAAGGACATGGAACTGTTGGAGCGGGTCCAAAGGAGGGCTACAAAAATGATCCGAGGGCTGGAGCACCTCTCCTATGAGGACAGGCTGAGAGAGTTGGGCTTGTTCAGCCTGGAGAAGAGAAGGCTGCGGGGAGACCTGATTGCAGCCTTTCAGCACTTAAAGGGAGCCTATAGGAAAGATGGGGACAATCTTTTTAGTAGAGACAGCAGTGACAGGACGAGGGGTAATGTTTTTAAACTAAAACAGGGTAGGTTTAGGCTGGATATAAGGAAGAAATTCTTTACAATGAGGGTGGTGAAACACTGGAACGGGTTGCCCAGAGAGGTAGTGGAGGCCCCATCCCTGGAAACATTCAAGACCAGGTTGGACAGGGCTCTGAGCAACCCGATCTAGTTAGTGGTGTCCCTGCTCGCTGCGGGGGGGTTGGACTAGATGACCTCTAGGGGTCCCTTCCGACCTAAAACTTTCTACAATTCTATGATTCTAATTGAGTCCTTATTAAAAAAAAAAAAAAAAAAAAAAGAACAGTTGTTTGTACACAGATAATATTCTGCCCAAACTTCAAGACACTGGAAAATAAAATTTTATTTATACTGCTTTTTTGGTTCCAGATACCTTCAGGGATTGAAGTGTCTGGAAGGAAAGACCTACACATCTATTAGATACCTTTTCCTCACTATCTCCACAGAAGTTAACAAGAGATTCTACTCTGTATGTGATACATAACGAGGCCAATGACATCACACACACACAGACTTACCTGCTGTATCTTCCAGATGCCACAGAATCCTAGAGGAGTCCTGTGGTTTGTGCCAGCACAAGACACCCATTAAGTATGCTTTTTATTTCACATTGATAAAGTTGGAAAGATCTGTAAATTGCAGGAGGAAATCAGGAGGTAACGCAGCTACAGATTAATGATAGCCTTCACTGGAATCCATGGATTAGCTCTGGAAATACTAATTGAATCCATGAAGACTGCAAGCCAACAGTCACAAACACTGTGACTTCCTTCAAACACAAAGAACTAATTGATCCACTGTGACACTCGAATGACCCAGCCCATTATCTCTTCTTTCTTGTAAAAACAAATGCATGCACCAAACTTAAAACTACTGAAAAAAGAAAGTATGTACTAATTCACAATTATTTAAGCATAACAAAAAACTTTTTTACCATAAGCATGGCCGTTCACTGGAACAAGTTGTCCAGAGATGTGGTAGAGCCTCCATCTTCGGAGAGAGTCAAAACCCAACTGAACAATGTTCAGAGCAACCTGCTTTAACTGATTGCCTTGAGCAAGGGGTTGGACTAGATATCTCCAATAGTCCCCTTCAACCTCAACTATTCCGTGATTCTATGAAAACTCTACTCAGGAAGCAACAGAAATATAACAGAAACAGAGTAGAACACCATGTGTTTTTCTGATTTTTAGATTAAAGTCCATCCAAAAAACAAATAATGTCATACAATTTGTAAACGTAAAAATACTGAGCTATCCTGAGACTGGGTATTTCCCGTGCTTTGATCCCACATAAAATTCTATATAGGAAAAACTGAGAAAAAAAAAATTGAAAGCCATGACTACCTTTTAATACCTTACGTTGAAGTTTTTAAAAATGGCAGAAAAGAGACTATTGATTAGATTTCTTCAACAATTTCCCTCCTTTCACAACTAGTAATTCTAGCAAAGGCAGGAAGCAGCGAGCACAGAGTGCAATTTAACATACAGTACAGTCTACTGGAAAATTACAATCAAATCCTCTGGAGAGGTTACAAATCCACATTGCATAAACTGTTTGTAGCTAATAGCTCTCAAATAAAACCCACTGAAGTTAGAACTGTGATACAGCAAAGAAAAAGAAGAACCAGATGAAAGCCAGTGAAACTGATGCTGCTCCTTCTACATAAATACATTCTCTAAGTAAAACCTGCAAGTGATTTATGTAGCAAATCAAATCAGTTACTTTAAGCACCCAAAGTGTTTGATATTTCATGGGATTTTAATGCAGCTGGCAGCTTATTCACACACATATACGGTCTTTGTTACATTCACTCCTGAAAGTTGCAAGTTAAACCCTATGAACCTTCACACAGCTGCTCAATACTTCTGCTTCAAACATAGGGAGTGGATTCAAACTAATCTATGTTTCATCAGACCTTACATTTTTTAGATTAATCTATAATTAAAAAGTATTGGAAAATACACGTAATTTTTTGCAGTTACCCAGCAGTTCCATTGCATCATCTTCATTGTCAATATCTTCTTCAGTAACAGATGGAGCTGTGCTTTGAGCAGAATCAAAGGAGTCCTGAGAAAGCATGGCAGCCAGAAGTTTCTTATGTTGCTGCTGCTGTTGTTTTAGTCCTTTGGTCTTTGGCTCCATTTTTAAGCTGTGAGGGAGGAAAGCACAACTTTCTGTTACTGGTGCTCTCTGTAAAATACGTCACACATTTCTCAAACTCCTGTAGGCTATGATGTCCTCCAGATCTGAAGGTTAACACCATCAGATCACACATAAACCAGCTGGTTATCACTCATTCCCTGATAATTGGATGTTATAAGTCAGTTTGTGTTTTCAGTTCCTACCTGAAGTTTTGATTGAATGATGATGGGAAATGTCCCATTGACTTTATGGGAATTAATTAAGTCTAAATAAGCTACACATACAGAACAACAGGATGTCAATTACTAATCATTATTGCTAAGGTATTGATTGCACAGCAACAAAGCTGAGAACAAAGAAATGCTCCCTTGAGTGGCTGTTATCACAACCCCACAGGATTAAGGACTAAATAGTTATAACAATTCTCATGGTTTGTTGACTTGTGTCCCTAACCCGAGTAACAGATAACTGGAACTGCAACAGAAGTTAGCAGAAGGGTCTAAGGCAGGACTTGCTACAATTAACAATATCTGATTCCTTACAAAATAAAGATAAAGACAACAGGACAGAAGTTTGGTGCCCCGTGTGTGGGTCAGAGCAACATCTCAGATTGTCTTCTAGCCTGTTGCAGGAAGGCAAATCTGTTGCATTTTCCCCACTGCAAAGATAAACACTAATAAGACAAAGTGGACCTTGGGGATGAAGAACGGGCTTTGAGTTGAGGACAGCAGGTTATGGATGGAGCCTCTGCAAGCTCTAGTTCATTTCGGGCTCTAAGAAACAAAAGCATCATATTAAAAATCACTCAAATTCCCCACTGTGTACATACATTATGCTTTGAGGAAGTTTCCTAAGAGCCTTGCTTCGTTTCTCAGAATTTCTCCAGGAAATTTTTAATGTAGAAAACTAATAACAATGGCTTAGAAATGAGTTTAATCCTATTTTCATGGTGTCTGAATTTCTGAAAGATGAGCTTGGTACCAGCAGGATTGCCATCAGCACTTTTATATGGTCCCTTATCATGCATTAATACCTTGCCTTGTTCCCTTACAGCAGCAAAAGAGTGCAGTACAAAACTGGTAACAAAAACAGTCTTACTACAGAATCACAGAATCACAGAATAGTAGGGGTTGGAAGGGACTGGACACAGTACTCCAGATGAGGCCTCACCAGGGCAGTGTAGAGGGGAAGGAGAACCTCCCTTGTCCTGCTGGCCACACTCTTCTTGATGCACCCCAGGATCCCATTGGCCTTCTTGGCAGCCAGGGCACACTGCTGGCTCATAGTTAACCTGTCGTCCACCAGGACACCCAGGTCCCTCTCCGCAGAGCTGCTCTCCAGCAGGTCCACCCCAAGCCTGTACTGGTGCATGAGGTTGTTCCTCCCCAGGTGCAGGACCCTGCACTTGCCCTTGTTGAACCTCATCAGATTCCTCTCTGCCCAGCTCTCCAGCCTATCCAGGTCACGCTGAATGGCAGCACAGCCTTCCGGTGTATCTACCACACCTCCCAGTTTGGTGTCGTCAGCAAACTTGCTGAGGGTACATTCTAACTCTTCATCCAGGTCATTGATGAAGAAGTTAAACAAGACTGGGCCCAGTACTGACCCCTGAGGGACACCACTTGTCACCAGCCTCCAACTAGACTCAGCGCCGCTGATGACAACCCTCTGAGTTCTGCCATTCAGCCAGTTCTCTATCCACTTCACCGACCACTCATCCAGCCCACACTTCCTCAGCTTCCCCAGGAGGATATCATGGGAGACTGTGTCAAAAGCCTTGCTGAAGTCAAGGTAGATAACATCCACAGCTCTCCCTTCGTCTACCCAGCCAGTCATGTCATCGTAGAAAGCTATCAGATTGGTCAGGCATGATTTCCCCTTGGTGAATCCATGCTGACTACTCCTGATAACATTCTTTTCTTCCACTTGCTTCATGATGGCCTCCAGGATAAGCTGCTCCATCACCTTTCCCGGGATGGAGGTGAGGCTGACCGGCCTGTAGTTCCCTGGGTCCTCCTTCTTGCCCTTTTTGAAGATTGGAGTGACATTGGCCTTTCTCCAGTCCTCGGGCACCTCTCCTGTCTTCCAGGACCTCTCAAAGATGATGGAGAGTGGTTCAGCAATGACATCCGCCAGCTCCCTCAGCACTCGTGGGTGCATTCCATCGGGGCCCATGGATTTGTGGACATCCAGATCGCTTAAGCGATCCCTCACACAGTCCTCCTCGACCAAGGGAAAGTCGTCCTCTCTGTAGGCTTCCTCTCTTACCTCCGGGGCCTGGGATTCCTGAGGGCCAGTCTTAGCACTGAAGACTGAAGCAAAGAAGGCATTCATTAGCTCTGCCTTCTCCGCATCCTCCGTCACCAGGACACCCGCCTCATTCAGCAGCGGCCCCACATTGTCCCTAGCCTTCCTTTTGCTGCTGATGTAGTTGAAGAAGCCCTTCTTGTTGTTTTTGACATCCCTTGCCAGCTTCAATTCCAGGTGAGCCTTGGCCTTCCTCGTCGCATCCCTGCATGCTCTCACTACGTTTCTGTACTCTTCCCAAGTGGCCTGTCCCTCTTTCCACATGCCATGCACCTTTCTCTTCTGCCTGATCTCCGCTAGAAGCTCCTTGTTTAACCATGCAGGTCTCCTTCCTCCTTTGCTAAATTTCTTTCTCAGGGGGATGCATTGCTCCTGTGCATGGAAGAAGTGTTGTTTAAAAAGCGACCAGCACTCATGGACCCCCCTGCCATCGAGAGCCCTGGCCCACGGGATTCCTCCCAGTAGCTCCTTGAAGAGGCCAAAGTCAGCCCTCCTGAGGTCCAGGGTTTTGATCCTGCTTATCGCCCTGCTTCCTCCACGCAGGATCCTGAACTCGACCATTTCATGGTCACTGCAGCCGAGTCTACCTCCAACCTTCACGTCCTCCACCAGTCCCTCCTTGTTTGTTAACACAAGGTCCAGCAGCGCGCCTTTCCTTGTTGGTTCCTCCACCACTTGCATCAGAAAGTTATCATCGATGCTCTGTAGGAACCTCCTGGATTGCACCTGCCTAGCTGTATGGTCTTCCCAGCTGATGTCAGGGTGGTTGAAGTCCCCCATGAGAACCAGAGCCTGTGACTGTGAGGCTGCTTGCAGCTGCCTGTAGAAGGCTTCATCAACCTCCTCCTCCTGGTCGGGTGGCCTGTAGTATACACCCACCGTAATGTCACCCGTGTGAGCCTGTCCCTTAATTCTAACCCACAAGCTTTCAACTCCTTCTTCACTTGCCCCCAGGCCAAGCTCAATGCATTCCAGTTGCTGCCTCACATATAGAGCAACTCCCCCACCTCTCCTTGTTGGTCTGTCTTTCCTAAAGAGTCTGTAGCCATCTATGACAGCATGCCAGTCATGCGAGTTGTCCCACCACGTTTCTGTGATGGCGACCAAGTCGTAGCCGTCCTGCTGTATAATGGCTTCCAGCTCCTCCTGTTTATTGGCCATACTACGTGCATTGGTGTAAACACACTTGAGCTGGGCTGTCAATCTCACCCCTGGCCTTGGCACTCTAAGCCTAGGCTCATCCCTAGTGAGCTGGGCAATATCCCCTTCCCCCTTCAAACCTAGTTTAAAGCCCTCTCAATGAGCCCCGCCAGCTCGTGGCCAAGAATTCTTTTCCCCCTTTGTGATAGCTGAACTCCACTTGTTGCCAGCAGGCCCGGTGCTGTGTATACCTCCCCATGATCAAAAAAGCCAAAATTTGACCGATGGCACCAGTCCCTGAGCCACCTGTTAACCAGGTGAGTTTTCCTGCCCCTTTCAGTGCTGTCCCCTGCCACTGATGGGATGGAGGAAAACACCACCTGCGCCCCTGATCCCTCAACCAGTCGCCCCAGTGCCCTGAAGTCCCTTTTGATGGCCTTGGCACTTCTTTCTGCTACCTCGTCTCCGCCAACCTGCATTACCAAGAGGGGGTAGTAATCAGAAGGCCGCACCAGACCAGGGAGTTTCTTCGCAACATCCCTAACCCGGGCCCCAGGGAGGCAGCAGACTTCCCTGTGGGATGGGTCCGGTCGGCAGATCGGGCCCTCTGTTCCCCTCAGAAGGGAATCACCTATGACAATGACCCTCCTTTTTTTCTTAGTTGAGGCAGTTGTAATACGTGGGGCTGTCTGACTCGTTCTAGGCAACCCCCTGGATGGAGCCTCACCTTCACCCACATCCTCTGTGGCCAGTCCCTCACATTCCAGAGCCCCATACCTGTTGCTTAAGGGCAACTGAGCAGGTGAGGGAGGCTGGGGGGAAATTCGCTTGCCCCCCTGAGCAGGGACCTGTTTCCATTCCCCCCCATCTCTTAGGCCCCCTCTTTCTGCTCGGTGGCAAGAGGGATGGGGGTTCTCTGCTTTCTGTGGAGCCGCCTCCTGCTGCCGCTGCCTCAGGGAGGGCAGGGTGCGGCTCCACCAGTCGATCTCCCTCTCACACTCCCGGATGCTCCTCAGCCTCTCCACTTCCTCCTTCAGTTCTGCCACCAGGCTGAGCAGGTCATTCACCTGCTCGCACCGAACACAGCCGTTGTCTCTGCTGTCCTCCGGTACAAGCGCCAGGCTCAGGCACTCCCTGCAGCCAGAGACCTGGACACCCGCGTTCTTGCATGAGGCCTCCGTCTGGGTCCCCACACTCCTTCGAGCCACAGCTTTACCACGGGTGGTAACCATGGCTAGAATATCTCCTGGAAGAGCGATGCCCACTACTCGAGTAGCCAGAAGGGGCGGCTGTACCCTGCCAGTCGCCTTCCCCGCTCGCCCTGCCCGCGCAAACTGCTGCGCCGCTCCCGGGCTGCTGCGCCGCCTCTGTTTGCCGGCTCTGTTCGCCCGCGCTCCTGGTCGCTCGCGCTCCCTGGGGGCTGCTCTTATCCCTGAGGGGGTTTGGCCGCTGTCACACTCGACTCCGCCCCCGCTGAGTCAGAGCTGCTGCTCGTTGGCACTGACTACAGTCTGCAGCAATTCAGAACATTAAGAGCAAAAAGGTGAACCTTCATCAGTTTGACAAGGCGTCACTAATACCACTACCTCAGACTGGTTACACTTTCCCAGCCAAAGCAGTAGTGAAACCTGTCCTTTCAGTTGCTCAAAATTAATTCCCCTTCTTCTTCTAAGTAACTGAGCCTGGCTTTCAGATATACAACATGTGCGCTTCCATTGCTCGCCATCACAGGAACGCATGTTTTTGAGAAGGAAACAGTGGTTGTTCCCCACCGTCTGCTACTGAATGGAGCAAAAAAATGAGGTTCATGACTGCAAAGACAGCAGGCAACTCACAGATTCCCAAATATCACGTACTACGTATACTCACTATGATCTACTTTATGACAGAAGACCAATATTGAAAACGGGCATGTTATCAACAGACTGGTGGTCCACAGGAATTTGCTGTTCTCTGCAGCCTATTCAGACCCCTACAGAATGCTATGAGTGTGTAAGGACCCAGGGCTTCCCCTTCCACCAAGCAGAAAAAAACTTGTTTGTGAAAACAACACAAAGAGAGCCAGTCGCATGACACTGATGGCAATTACTCTACCAGTGATCTGGCAATGCCTAATCCTCCAGATATTTACACAGTACTTCATTTATGTAGCATTTACTTATGTTTAATGATAGATAAAAGAAAACATATTACCTGGAAATAATGGGACAAGTACAGTTTTCACTTTCCTGGTTTTATGCTGTAACTGAAGGTTAGTATTATTTTTGAAAGTTTGCTGGCTTATCACATAAATCCTGATAATTAGTGATCAATAAACTATCACTTTTATTAAAAGTGTTGCTAAATCAAATTTAACAAGATATAATTGGAAACATTTAATATGAATTTTAAAATTGCTTCCTCCTTCAGTCGCCAGGTAAAAATGTAACTTCATTATTTTAGGCTATATTAACTATGAAGTAGATGAATGAAATACAGATGAAGTAGCCAAAAATTCTTTACAACTGGTAACAACTTCACTCTCTTGAGCTTCAATTAATCTCATAAAAACCATGCTATTCCCACTACTTTTCGATGTTCTAGGTATATGCTACATTATAACTAAATTATTGTTACCTATTGCTTGTCTCATGCATTTGGTGTATACCCAGTTCCAAATTCTGTTAATAGTACTTTAATTCCTAGTAACACTGAATCAGACCTTGAAGAAATTGCCTGTTATTAGTGAACTATTATTAAATATTCAGAGTAACTTTGATCAGTATGCGTCTTCTGAACTTCCACATGGCATCAGTTTTAGTATCACCACTATCTTGAGGTTCCGCAATTTTATGACTATTTTGAGAGACTGCAAACATGCTTTTTATAAATGCCTTACACAAGCTGATGAAATGCTAATGAAGCAAAGAATTATCCCAGACATAAAACCAGTCATCCAAATGTAAATCCATATGCTGCACGTAATTTAACAGTTATTCATTTCCACTGAAAATCAGTATTCCCACTTAACAATACATATTTTTCAACTTAATGCACTTAAAAACTAGAGATACCAGTGTCCCATGAGTCTTTCTTGGCATCAAGTACTCCATATTCTCCTTATTTCATATGCCAGGCAACGCGATTTTGTCGTGATACTCAATAAGACTTCTCAAATACTGCTCTCAAAGCCATTAATCACATTTTTTAATTATAGCATTAGCTGTGAAGTTTCTCACAGCTTGTACTAACCTCTACAAAGCGAAAAATATGCCGCTTTGAATCACCTTTGTTACTCAGAACTAAACCTCTTTGCTCCCTTCTAGAGACCAGAGATGCTTATTTCTGCTCCTTCTTATTGAGAGAACGGATACAATATCACAGAATCACAGAATCACAGAATAGTAGGGGTTGGAAGGGACCTCTGTGGGTCATCTAGTCCAACCCTCAATTTGCTCTGCAATGTGGAACAGATCTTTATTCTGTGTGCTTATTGGACTGCTGAATCAGGAAAAAGCAACACAGGCCCTTGCAATCAAGCTGCAGTGCCAGCTGCTGACTCCATTACATTCCCAGGAACTGCACTGGAGAGACCCAGTGTCTGAGTTCTGTTGGTTGCAGTCCAATGTCTGGCTGAGAGATCATTACTACATGCTGCTACTTCTTTGAAATAGTAGTACTTGCAGCTTTTCCCACAATAATCTAATCAAAAGAAGAAAGAAATGCTCATGGATAACAAACATCCCCAACGTGAGGAAAGTTAACGAATACAGCCTGCAAGAGTACAGCAAGTGAGAGACTAGTTTCCCTCTGACAGGGAGGTGAATTCCAATGTCGAAGGCACATGGAGGACGTAGTGAAGGAATATTCACAATTCAAACTGGCACACAAGAGGCTGGAGAGCAGTCCCATGGAAGAGATCTGGGGGTTTGGGTTGACGGCAAGCTCAATATGAGTCAACTGTGTGCATTGGCAGCCAAAAGGGCCAACTATGTCTTGGGATGTATCAAGAACAGCACAGCTAGCATAGCCAGTTGACAGAGGTGATTGTTTCAGTCTACGCTGCACTGTTGTGGCCCCACCTCGAGTACTGTGTGCAGTTTTGGGCACCTCAATACAAGAAAGACCTCAAACTATAAAGTATTGTGTGTTTATGTAAGAGCATCTCCAGAGGACAGCGACAGAGATGGTGAAATTCCTTGAGGGCAAGACTTATGAGGAATGGCTGAGATCACTTGGCTTGTTCACCTTGGAGAAGGCTGAGGAGTGACCTCATCAGAGTCTTCAACTTCCTCACAGGGGTCAGCATAGCAAGAGGTGCTGATCTCCTCTCTCTGGTGACCAGCAATAAGACATGAGGAAATGGAATGAAGCTACGTCAGGGGAAGTTCGGGTTGGACATTAGGAAAAAGTTCTTCACTGAGAGGGTGATAGGTCTTTGAACAGGTTGCCCAGGGAAGTGGTCACGGCACCAAGCCTGTCAGAGTTCAAGGACCATCTGGACAACACTCTTAGTCATATGGTTTAGTTTTATGTAGTCCTGCAAGGAGCAGGGAGTTGGACCCTTCCAACCTGAGAGACTCTATGATTCTTTGATAATACCTTAGACCTTTCCAAAGGGAAAGGAGAGAGTGCCTACATTCTTAAAAAAAAAAAAAAAAAAGTGTCTGCTGTAGTCAGAGTACAAGTTACAACCAAAAAGAAAGGCTACAGGGCTGAGGGAGCACTGTAGGTGTTTAAGGCAATTAACAGAGACAGTGTACAAGCCTTACAGTTATTAAAAAAAAATAAATTAATCCCTTATTAATCCCTTTTAAAGGATGGCTGTAAATACTTCACTTTCTGTGATAAACAGGTATCTTTAAATCATGGAAAATGGACTCCTTGGAAAAATTATAATCTCTTCCATGTAGCTGAAGCACTTGAACAAACATACTACCCCACCCTCAGCCAAGAGCAATAAATTGTCAGAATCACGGAATGGTAGGGGTTGGAAGGGACCTCTGTGGGTCATCTAGTCCAACCCTCCTGCCGAAGCAGGGTCACCTACAGCAAGCTGCACAGGACCTTGTCCAGGCGGGTCTTGAATATCTCCAGAGAAGGAGACTCCACAACCTCCCTGGGCAGCCTGTTCCAGGGCTCCGTCACCCTCAGAGGGAAGAAGATCTTCCTCATGTTCAGACGGAACTTCCTGTGCTTCAGTTTGTGCCAGTTGCCCCTTGTCCTGTCACTGGGCACCACTGAAAAGAGCTTGGCCCCATCCTCCTGACACCCAACCTTCAGATATTTATAAGCATTTATTAGGTCCCCTCGCAGCCTTCTCTTCTTCAGGCTAAACAAGCCCAGCTCCCTCAGCCTCTCCTCGTAGGAGAGATGTTCCAGTCCCCTCACCATCCTTGTAGCCCTCCGCTGGACTCTTTCCAGTAGCTCTTCATCCTTCTTGAACTGGGGAGCCCAGAACTGGACAGAGTACTCCAGATGAGGCCTCACTGGGGCAGCGTAGAAGGGAAGGAGAACCTCCCTCGACCTGCTGGCCACACTCTTCTTGATGCACCCCAGGATCCCATTGGCTTTCTTGGCAGCCAGGGCACACTGCTGGCTCATGGTTAACCTGTCGTCCACCAGGACACCCAGGTCCCTCTCCGCAGAGCTGCTCTCCAGCAGGTCCACCCCAAGCCTGTACTGATGCATGGCGTTGTTCCTCCCCAGGTGCAGGACCCTGCATTTGCCTTTGTTGAACCTCATCAGGTTCCTCTCTGCCCAACTTTGCAGCCTACCCAGGTCACGCTGAATGGCAGTACAGCCTTCCGGTGTGTCTACCACACCTCCCAGTTTGGTGTCATCAGCAGACTTGCTGAGGGTACATTCTAACTCTTCATCCAGGTCGTTGATGAAGAAGTTAAACAAGACTGGGCCCAGTACTGACCCCTGAGGGACACCACTTGTTACCAGCCTCCAAAGTCAGAAGTTATCTACGGCAGACAATACAATTCTCTCTTTGAGAAAGAATTGTTATTAACACCAAGATGCTAAGAACTGAAGATGATTTTAGGAAGTCCTGCTATAGACAGTGTTTCCCTTGTATATCTTTTGTTTAAATGAGAATATCAGATTTATCACTAAACTGTTAATAAGATAACAAACAGCTACTAACAACCGTTGAAAGACAGAAGGCTTTGTAGTATCTGAATGAAGCTTTACATCACAAAATTATTACACAATGGGCCCCAATCTTGACAACACACACTTAGCTTTATACATGGGAATAAAACCATGGGATTGCAAATGAGTATAAATTTAATCACATATAAAAGCAGGAGAAGAAACCAGTCACTTATCAGTATTCTGCATTTATTCTGCATGCTGCCACACTATGGCATGGGCATTTAAAAGCCCTGCACTCTGCATTCAGAAACAAGGCATTACAAAGACAGCTCCACTTCACAAATTATAAAATTTCCAGGCAGAACGAAAATCCCACCTTCCTCCAGGACTGCTGCTATCTTCGCTGTCCCACTGCTCATTTTTATTTCTTGGTATTGGTGGCTGCAGCATCTCAGCAGCCAGTGGGTCGGCATCATTCTCTTCACGACCCATCCATTCTCCAATCACACGAGGTCTGAGCAGGGGGGTGTTAAAACCTGTCGTGTCCTGAAGAGAAATAAAAATAAAACCAGAAACACTACACTGCTTGTTCTCAATCACACATGTAAATAGGAAAAGAAAAGAAGAAACAGAAAATAAAACTATTAATTAAAAAAGTACAAAAACAGTACTGTAGATTATAACTTCAGAGGGCTACAAAATACCCAGAAACAATCATGGACTAACAAAACGATTCCCATTAAAAAAAAATCCAAGACAGATTCACCCACCCTGATGCCTCAAATCTCTCCTATTCCTTACTTTTAAATAGCAGCTGTAGAAATCTGGGGTATCATCTTGAAAAATTGTTTTTTTAAATAAATGCACAATTTTTAAACAGGTACTGTGTCAATTCTGCTAAGCAACAGATGAGGTCACTTATTTAATAAACACCCCAACTAAAAAACTGTTGTAGATTAATAGCATCACTTTTATTTGCATTATGAATTAATGCAAAACTAATAAATACATCTGCATTTGGCATTTTAAAAATAACTCTGCTGAGATTTACATAATATATCTCTCTATTCTGAAAATGGTATTAACATTTTAATAAAACGCATTTCTGAAACTAGTACTCATTTTTAACCACTTACTGGAAGAAGATAGCTGGAGAGGATTACAAGAAGCAAGCAAAACCAACTGGAATATTCAAAACTATAGGGATGATTTGCATCATTATATTAAGAGTTTAGACTAAGGAAACAAATTGCTCTCAGAAATGGTATGAACAAGCTGTTCTGAAGTGGTGAATATTTCTGTTCTCAATATTACCAGAATGGTTGTAGATAAAAAGTCATGTACAACAGCATAGTCAAATTAAAAACCAAGCATGTATGCAAAAAATAGACATAAAATGATGGGCTAGGAATATTTATTTTGCTTTAATTAAACTCTTTCCTAGGCTAGCAAAGACAATTCAAACAGAGTGTTCCTAATTAGGAGAGACAGATTCTAGTCCCATCCTTTAATGAGAGGAAATTTTAGGAAAACAAATCCTTGGCTGTTACCTAGCTCAGTGTCTCAGTAAATATTCTTGCTAGAAAACCATGCTTTCCAAACAAAGAGCATCTGGAAAAAGTACAGCACAGTGATTACTTCACCTAGCAACCATATTTTCTCATCTTCCTACAAACAAACCATTTTTAAAGTCTCTTCCTAATTGACACAGATATGGTAAAAGCACAGTTTGAAGTAGAGACCTCTTACTGAAATAAAACAAACAAAAAATAGTCTGCAAACTGCTTTCACATGAATATATTTACCCTGCTCCAACTAGATGGTGTAATTTCACTCAGCAGAACTCCACGAGCTTCTGTTTTGACAGAGCCAAATCTGACCCAGGCCCTGGATTACATTCATTCACCCTTGTTCTTTTGTTCTGCTTTCTGAAACGTGCCTGTGAGTGCATTACCACGCTCCACTCTCCATACATTTGTCCAGAGTTCTCCATCACTTGAGTAATTGACTTTTTACACAGTGTCCGTTTTCTGCAAGGTTGATGTGACACAGTAGGACCACTGAAAATGGCAGCCAATACAGAAGAGAGAAATCTGAGGAAAACACCACAGCTTCAGAAGTTATACAATACTTAGGCACCGGTGTCTTTCTTCCATGTATTTACAAACTTAGAATTTGTGCATCTGTCTGATGCTGTGTCATGGTCGGGTAATGTAGACTAGATGACAGTGGCCTCTGGTCACTTGACAAGTGTAACCTGTCACAGGTGTGACTACCATCATATGCATATGAGCTAGCAAAAAAGATTATTCCACTGTCCCCAGTGCCTTCATTATGCAAGGCGCCTACATCAGTTTCTTTAGTAAGAACCTTTTGGCCCCTTCTGACGTTTATTCATGCTACTTGAGTCATTTTCTCCCTTCCCTTTCTCCCTAGGACAGCTCCCAGTAATTAATAAAAAAAAGGGTCCTGGAGCTAGTTAAACTTGCAACAACTTGCAGTGTCAACCTTGCTAAAAGGTTTCAGTCCCTTAAGTAAAAATGAAAAGCGCCTAAAAATTTGCCCTTTTTTCAGTACTGGAAGCTTTTCCTGACACTGTACACTGCATCATCAGCATACGAATAAGTAAACCATGAATGCGGTGTCTACCCTTGTTATGCTGATTTCTTTTCTAGACATTTTAGGGATTAAAGTAGCATTTTCATACTCTACTTAATAGATATGTAATTTACATTACATAGTCATGCTTTGCCTTACTTTATCAGCTTGCTTTCCTTTTTGAACCTTGTTAGATTAGTACACCACAGTTTCAGTGACCTAATTTATTTTCCTCCTTTCAACTATTTAAGAAGCCACTGTGAAAACAGTAAATGGAGAATCAGAGACAGCTCTATTCAGAACACCAGGATGTCTATTTGGCACCTTATTTCAAAAGCTTCAACAAATTCAGATGAAGTATTTTGTTCTCAAACAAGTTTTTATAGTTTGGGATTTTTTTTTTTATATAAACCTTAGAATCTTAACTGATTTCCAATTTATACTCCCCATAAATAACAGAAGAGATTGACAGTGACATGAGTGTGCACAGAAATATTTTCAGGACAGGTAGGTATTTAAATCCACACTACATTAACCTAGAAGATTATTTTATGGTGCAGGCCAGGTGTCATCCACTTATCATCCACATGAGTGGCTACCAACTTGGCACACTCAAGCTTCCTTTATGTGGAGACCAGGAGAAGAACGGAAAGACTGCAGAACAGTTGAATCTCTTCACATTCGGCTGAGATGGGGTTGCACTATGCAGCCCCCTACCAGGGCGCATAACATTTGTGTATCCATTTATTTAAGCATAGTTTAAAAAGGCTCAGTGTTCCTAGTTTCTGATATAGATTTTGAGGGAACCTCCACAGTGAGAAATCCTTTTGGGTGAGCAGAAATTTGTTTCTTGTTATGATTTAAAGTAGTTGTTTCCTCTATTTTATTAATTATAACCTGTGTTCATTGTAGTAATAGTACACATAAGAAGAAATTATACCCTAGACACAGCACAGAAAAAATGTTTTAATATTAACCTTGAGGGTCAAAATCTGTTATAAATTATTACATCATCTTCACTCAAGTCTAATTCTGGATCTCTAACACTTAAGTGTCTCCCATTCTTAATGTGTCAAAGTGACTGAAAGACATGGTTGGGAACTCCAGACAAATCTCACAACGTTATGACAGGTCTCAACTTTCTGTGAGAGCTCCACTACATGAAGCTTAAGTAAACCACCAATCCACAGACAATTTGGATTATGTGAAAATCTCATCTAGTTAAAAAGAAAATATTACTAGTCTTTGTATTTGCAGTGGGGAAAAAAAACGCTTGGAAAACATTCACTAAGTGTTCTTGAGAGAATCAAAAGCTGGAAGATGAATATACCTTCCCCTATCTCCTTTTAAAATGCTTTAAAATGACAGTATTTTAGTCAGGCTCTGAGATGTAAAAGGCATGACTCCTTTTTTTGCATGGTCTGGTTTAGAGACGTCGCTGAAATGGTCACAACCATATATACCTATTTTGAACATATTTCTGCACTGTAGCATCCCGGCTACAATTTGCCTCAATGTATCTTACAATGCAGACATTCTACAGTGCAACATATATCACAGTTTATTTTGTGACATACTGACAAGTAGGGTCTTCCAGCAACACCGAATTCTAGAAGAGGCGCATCGTCAGACACCCTGTGGTCAGAGCATTCGCCTAGGACACTGGAGTTTCAGTAGTATGACTATTCTATACTTTGTGTGTATTTGAACTTCCACTTCCCGGGGAAGTGTCCAAACAGACTTAGGAAAAAACACCGAAATTCACAATGAATTCAGTGTTTTTCTCTAGACTTTTTAAATTAACCTAGAATTCCATGAATTTTGCAGAAAGGCTAATGTCCTAGCTCAACTTCTTTCTTCATACAAAATTCTTCACATTATTAAGCAGCTTCAGGAAACTACACATATGCATAGTTTCATGTTCAGTGGTAAGGAGAGTGAGTCAATTCAGAAATCTGTGTTACATTAACTCTGCACTTTAGCCTTAAAATTTCTGAGTCACCAGGCATCCCTTCTCCTCTTCTTTCCTTACACACTGTACTTGCAGTGCCAGTTGCCGGTTTTACATAGCTTCCATGGCCTAGAGATGCAGGCTGAATCATCAAGACAGGCAGAACACCAAACTCTGAAAGTTTGAAGTAAATTAGAAGAAAAAGGAGGGAATCTATACAATAAATCTGCTTTAACTGTAGCAATCTTAGGACTTTTATTTGCTATGATACCAGTGAACTCAGAAATTTTTATTAGACTGCGTCAAACTGAAAGCTTCCATTCTGACTGAAAGACTGACATTGTCTGCCTATATTTTCTCTACCCCTGCCTCGGACTGAAGCCGTAAGTACTGACACAAAGCTAATAACGTCAGATATTTGACAAGAATCCATTTAAACGAAACACCCTTCTACAAAAGTGATTTTAATTCAGAGCAAACTGGTTTTGCAAATCCAAATGCTCAAGTAACTAAGCAACTAACAATTAACTGGGTTACTTGGAGGAGTAGTTACATCAACCAACAATACTGATCAAGTACTCCCCTGACAAAGGCAGCTAGAGGTTACTGCAACAAGAAATATTTTTTTTTAAATACTTACACAATGTGAAACAAAAATAGAGAAACATACATATGCATTCTCTGCTTTATCCAGGTTCATAATCTAAGCCACACATAAAACAGCAGGATTATGGGCTCTGACCTAATCCCCAAGAATGTTCCCGATCATCAGGAAAATAAAGCAAGGAAGAGCATACAGAAAAATTTATTATTGTGGTTAGTTTTATGTCTCTCATGATATCTATATAATGCCAACATTATAACAGAATCTTACAATCATTAAGGTTGGAAAAAACCTCTAAGATTATCAAGTCCAACCATCCACCCAATACCACCATGCCTACTAAACCATGTCCCAAAGCACGACATCTACACCTTTTTTGAACACCTCCAGGGATGGGGACTCCACCACTTCCCTGGGCAGCCTGTTCCAATGTCTGACCACTCTTTCAGTAAAGAAATTTTTCCTAATATCCAAACCGAACCTCCCCTGATGCAACTTGAGGCCATTGCCTCTCATCATATTGCAAGTCACTTGGGAGAAGAGACCAACACCTGCCTCACTACAACCTCCTTTCAGGTAGTTGTAGAGAGGAAGAAGGTCCCCCCTCAGCCTCCTCTTCTCCAGACTAAACAGCCCCAGCTCCCTCAGCTGCTTCTCATAGGACTTGTTCTCTAGCCCCTTCACCAGCCTCGTTGCCCTTCTCTGGACACTCTCCAGCACCTCAATGTCCTTCTTGTAGTGAGGGGCCCAAAACTGAACACAGTACTCGAGGTGCAGCCTCACCAGTGCCGAGTACAGGGGCACGATCACCTCCCTGCTCCTGCTGGCCACGCTATTCTTGGTACAAGCCAGGATGCCGTTGGCCTTCTTGGCCACCTGGGCACACTGCTGGCTCCTGTTCAGCTGGCTGTCGACCAACACCCCAAGGTCCTTTTCCGCCAGGCAGCTTTCCAGCCACTCCTCCCCAAGCCTGTAGCATTGCATGGGGTTGTGGTGACCCAGGTGCAGGACCTGGCATTTGGCCTTGTTGAACCTCATACAGTTGGCCTTGGCCCATCGATCCAGCCTGTCCAGATCCCTCTGCAGAGCCTTCCTACCCTCGAGCAGATCAACACTGCCACCCAACTTGGTGTCATCTGCAAACTTACTGAGGGAGCACTCAATCGCCTCATCCAGATCATTGATAAAGATATTAAACAAGACTGGCCTTCATCTGATGCCAAGTTTGTGAATGCTGTTCTAGACCCATGACATGCATCTGAAGGGTTAAACAGTTAATCCAAATCACAGATAAATGTGGTTTGAAAAATGATTCGGTGCTGCCACTGTCTAGGTAAGGAAGCTGTAGTATCAGCATGTATTTCTGGGAAAGGAATTATAAAGAACTTGACTACATTTTAACCTGAAAAATAAACACCACCTGGGAACATGCTGAGGTGAAACAAAACCACATTGTGTCTAATGTGAAACCATTATCAGGTAACTCTTTGGTTGCTTTCGGCCCAAGCCAAATAATACACTTAGAAATAAGTCACAGGAACATTTCAGAATACAGCTCGTGCAAGGGATCATTCGTAGGAGGCAGGATTCCACAGAATGGTCCTGGTTATGCGTCATTTCTTAACAGAGCAACTAGCCTTTACACCCATTAGAAATCCTTAAAGGGGCAAAACAAGAAATAAAGTGAAGTTCACTAAAGCCCACGGAGATAACAAATTGCACTTCTTCTGTAAATCTATCCTGGAAGCCTGCTGAGCAATGCTGCACAAAGGAAGCATGTTATGAGCTTTATTGTTTGGGGGGTTATTTATTTTCCAAATAACTTCTGATTTCAAGAACATTTAATTTACCTGTCCTCATCAGAAATACATGTTAAAGCAGATGCAGTATTGTAAAGGTGTCAGGTAATGTATGCTATTGAATGTACATAACATGGTAAAGTTTTAATTAAAAAAAACAACCACCTTCCAATTTTAAATCATAAAGTATAAGGTAACAAAAAGAAAATTAACTCTTTGCTGAGACTGGATCCTCAGAAAATTCACCAATTATGTTCTCCATCTCAATTTTCACACTGAATAATTAAATTTTTAAAAAATGGATGTTTTTGAACAATAATCTATCACCGTTTTAAAAAAAATAACACTGAAGTATCTCCTAAAAAATATATGTAAAAAGCACGTGATAACAGGCTCTGGCCGAAAATGTCTTTTTCCTCCCACAAACAGTATTTCATAGCTTTTTTTCAACAAAAAAAAAAACAAATGAAGAGGAGCTCTTCACAAGTATTCTTAAAGGTAAGAGTTCTAATTGGAGGAATTTCTAATTGTATTTCTCATAACTTCTGAGCACAGTTAAGGAAATAGTAAGAAGGAAGGCTTAGATACTGTTACACTTTTAATATGAACAACAAGATAAAGCAAAATAAAAGGCAAAATGATAAGTAAAGGCCATAGTTTTGAAATGGTAGCCCCACATGCACGACTGCATGGTAACAGTGATCAATCTTGTCTAAATGGCCTTTTCTGCAGAACCCAGTGGAGGTATTTTAGATGCACTTGTGTCAGAAAAGTTTGTGCCCTCATTTTGCCAGGAGAAAGGAAAGATATTTAAAAAATTGTCTCCTATATTACACATTACACCTGTGTCTTATATACCTTGTGATCCTATTTCCCTGATAGTAATGGTTTCTGACACCAAGAACACAATCCAAGATTCTTGGCACTAGAAGCATATTGCAGTTCACTGGTGAGATCAGTGGAGAGAAAGGTGTTCTGTTTCCTTTGGAATTTTGAAAAATTAGCTTGATTACTCTTTCAGCACAGAGTTCATTACAGCTAAAACTAAACATGTTAACTGTGTAGTATATCAAAAGGACCAAAACAGAAGAGATCATTGTTCACTGCATTCAGCAAGGAAGTAAAGACTGATCTTTATGCCCTGTGCATTCCTGATTAAATCTGGTGAGCAAAAACTATTCTTAAATATTCTCATATATCATATCTGAGAATGAAGAAATCATGACTTCATGAAAAAAGGTGTTTAAAGCTAAATGTTTCCAAAAGTACATAAAGTAACCCAATAGACTATATAAAGCAAAGATGGTATTGAGATCAAAAGCATCTCCACACCCTCCTTAAGAGCCTCTCCATAGCTGACAGCCCATCTTGGATCAAGCCCTTAATGTATCAACATATACTGTACTCACCTATATAGCTTTCCATACCCAAACTTTCTCTGAAGCCAATAGAACTGAAATGTGTATGCCAGGACAGAGAGATGCAGCTCTTATTGCCTAAAATTATCACAATCATCTGTCTTTTTGTACTGTTCATTAGGCGTACAGTAAATCTTACCTTATCAAGTTCGTCAGAAATAGCAATGCCTGAAAACAAAACAGATTTTAAAAAAATATTTAGAAACATTGTTTTTATAAATATCTTTTACTACAGTGAGTAAAATAAGGTTTAATCTGAAAAGTTTATATACTGTTCTCTGCACACCGCTGTACCATACAACGTATCATACTTTGTTACATTAGTGAAATTACCTGGAAACAATGTACTCTTAACTTTCCTCAGCTGCAATATTATCAAAATGAGTTTTCAACAAACTGTGGAAAAGGAAACAGCAGATGTGCCAGTAAAGTGACAATGAACTTAAGTGTACTTCCACCTGCTTTCTAAAATTAAACCAGCAACATAATATTTACTTATGGACACATTATCATGCAAATCTCACCCTGACCAGCACACATAACATCATGCTGCAATTACAGGGCAACATGGACATGACTCTCCCCTCTTTCTCCATGGTTCAGTGTAGAAACAATTCCATGAAAACACATGGAATTTAAAGAGAGGAAAATCTCAAAGTAAAATTTTATAGCAGAATGCAAAACAGTTTTTCTAAATTCTCTGAACAAGAACTTGTTTATTTGCTCTTGTCCGCTCTGCTGCTGCCTGCCTGAGACTTTCCTATGCTTGCTTCCATCATGTCATCTAACTCTTATAAATATGACTATCCTGTAGCACATTAAGTATGCACAGCTTGTCTCAGAATTTTTAACACATCTACATGTCTCAATCATATCACAGGCAGAGATCAAGTAATCATACATTTAATGCTATCACATTGAAAACTTAAGCATCAAAAGCAAACCATTTCCCAGGTTCCTATGAGGTTTGCTAAGAAATATTTCCAGATTAGAACTTCAAAAAAACAAAGAAAAGAATCTCCAGGTGGTGAAAATGAAGTGGAGAAGTACTCATGTATCGGGAGAACACACACTTGAAAGTCGTTTCCTAATTCATATCAAGTTATCAAGACAATTCTTCCAAGGAATGCAAGAGATGATATTGCAAATTATGTAATCACAGAATCACAGAATCACAGAATAGTAGGGGTTGGAAGGGACCTCTGTGGGTCATCTAGTCCAACCCCCCCGCCGAAGCAGGGTCACCTACAGCAGGCTGCACAGGACCTTGTCCAGGCGGGTCTTGAATATCTCCAGAGAAGGAGACTCCACAACCTCCCTGGGCAGCCTGTTCCAGTGCTCCGTCACCCTCAGAGAGAAGAAGTTCCTCCTCATGTTCAGACGGAACTTCCTGTGCCTCAGTTTGTGCCCATTACCCCTTGTCCTGTCACTGGGCACCACTGAAAAGAGCTTGGCCCCATCCTCCTGACACCCACCCTTCAGATATTTGTAGTATCAGCTGAGCCAAGAGTTACTCTTTCTAAAATCACACTAAAGATTGCAGCAGTGTAAGCTTACTTCCACGACATTTTTATTTCTTACTATTTGGTACACCATAACTACATGAATTCTTTGGGTTTTTACTACGCTTTTAATCAGTAACTCTATATGGCTAATTCTTAGTTTAGAATACTTCCTTATACCAATTTTTCTTTTAAAAACAGTGAAGTGTTAGGAGAACCGCAACTGCAATTTTAAGACCTTATCAACACACAAGAAACACTCCAGGAGTTAACATAATATTTTCAGACATTCAATAGTTATAAAGTAGATTATATTGAAAAAGATTCATTTTGCCTAACCTCACAGCAATTAACCCATTTAATAACTTCAGATTTTTATTTAGCCCAGACACTACACTAATGTCCATATAGTATAATCAGCAGGTTGCACTAACCTGAACCATTCAGCAGGACTTTAATGTATTATGAATTGTCCATGGAATATGCAAAGAGGGGCAGGCCACTTGGGAAGAGTACAGGAATGTGGTGAGAGCATGCAGGGATGCGACGAGGAAGGCCAAGGCCCACCTGGAATTGAAGCTGGCAAGGGATGTCAAAAACAACAAGAAGGGCTTCTCCAACTACATCAGCAGCAAAAGGAAGGCTAGGGACAACGTGGGGCCCCTGCTGAACGAGGCGGGTGTCCTGGTGACGGAGGATGCAGAGAAGGCAGAGCTAATGAATGCCTTCTTTGCTTCAGTCTTCAGTGCTAAGACTGGCCCTCAGGAATCCCAGGCCCCGGAGGTAAGAGAAGAAGTCTATAGAGAGGACGACTTTCCCTTGGTCGAGGAGGACTGTGTAAGGGATCGCTTAAGCGATCTGGACGTCCACAAATCCATGGGCCCCGATGGAATGCACCCACGAGTGCTGAGGGAGCTGGCGCATGTCATTGCTGAGCCACTCTCCATCATCTTTGAGAGGTCCTGGGGGACAGGAGAGGTGCCCGAGGACTGGAGAAAGGCCAATGTCACTCCAATCTTCAAAGAGGGCAAGAAGGAGGACCCAGGGAACTACAGGCCGGTCAGCCTCACCTCCATCCCGGGAAAGGTGATGGAGCAGCTTATCCTGGAGGCCATCATGAAGCAAGTGGAAGAAAAGAATGTTATCAGGAGTAGTCAGCATGGATTCACCAAGGGGAAATCATGCCTGACCAATCTGATAGCTTTCTACGATGACATGACTGGCTGGGTAGATGAAGGGAGAGCCGTAGATGTTGTCTACCTTGACTTCAGCAAGGCTTTCGACACAGTCTCCCATGATATGCTCCTAGGGAAGCTCAGGAAGTGTGGGCTGGATGAGTGGTCGGTGTGGTGGATAGAGAACTGGCTGCATGGCAGAACTCAGAGGGTTGTCATCAGCGGCGCTGAGTCTAGTTGGAGGCTGGTAACAAGTGGTGTCCCCCAGGGGTCAGTACTGGGCCCAGTCTTGTTCAACTTCTTCATCAATGACCTGGATGAAGAGTTAGAATGTACCCTCAGCAAGTCTGCCGATGACACCAAACTGGGAGGTGTGGTAGATACACCAGAAGGCTGTGCTGCCATTCAGCATGACCTGGATAGGCTGCAAAGCTGGGCAGAGAGGAACCTGATGAGGTTCAACAAAGGCAAATGCAGGGTCCTGCACTTGGGGAGGAACAACCTCATGCACCAGTACAGGCTTGGGGTGGACCTGCCGGAGAGCAGCTCTGCGGAGAGGGACCTGGGTGTGCTGGTGGACGACAGGTTAACCATGAGCCAGCAGTGTGCCCTGGCTGCCAAGAAAGCCAATGGGATCCTGGGGTGCATCAAGAAGAGTGTGGCCAGCAGGACAAGGGAGGTTCTCCTTCCCTTCTGCACTGCCCTAGTGAGGCCTCATCTAGATTACTCTGTCCAGTTCTGGGCTCCCCAGTTCAAGAAAGATGAAGAGCTACTGGAGAGAGTCCAGCGGAGGGCTACGAGGATGATGAGGGGACTGGAACATCTCCCCTACGAGGAGAGGTTGAGGGAACTGGGCTTGTTCAGCGTGAAGAAGAGAAGGCTGCGAGGGGACCTTATAAATGCCTACAAATATCTGAAGGGTGGGTGTCAGGAGGATGGGGCCAAGCTCTTTTCAGTGGTGCCCAGTGACAGGACAAGGGGCAATGGGCACAAACTGAGGCACAGGAAGTTCCAGCTGAACATGAGGAAGAACTTCTTCCCTCTGAGGCTGACGGACACTGGAACAGGCTGCCCAGGGAGGTTGTGAAGTCTCCTTCTCTGGAGATATTCAAGACCCGCCTGGACAAGGTCCTGTGCAGCTTGCTGTAGGTGACCCTGCTTCGGCAGGAGGGTTGGACTAGATGACCCACAGAGGTCCCTTCCCACCCCTACTATTCTGTGATTCTGTGATTCTGATTCTGAATTTCTCCAGTCCCCAATGGGTGTTTACTCAAGAGACACTAACTGCACTCATGGAGGTATTAAAAACATAATTCAAGGCTCTCTTTATCTCAGCTTTAAAAACCTGATTTCCATCAACCAGCTCTCCATCCCATTGGATGTATTTTACATAACCAAGGTCAATCCATTTTACAACCACAAATGCGCTCCCTAAACAAACAAACTACCTTTTATCAGCAATCTCCCATAATGTTAAGATGATTCATTTTGTTTTGATACAGGTTTATTTCCTCAGATTGGAGGTTAGTTCCCTTTTCTTCTGCTTTCACAGATGCTCTATGAATAGTTCTTTGAAACCTGGGAGCAGATGCAAGAGCAGTTTTTACCTGTGCTGACTTATTCATTAAAAATATTTATTTTCAAGTATGGCAAAAAAAACTATGGAAGGTAACCCTGCCATTTCCAAGACTCTATTCCAAAAAGTGTCAAATCCTTTTACATTACTGCTCCAGACACTTAGCGTGTGTCCATTCGTACCAATTGTCTTTCGCATTTCTCACACTGACAAACCATCCTGGCTGAAGTTGCATCATGTGTGCAATAGACAGAAAATCACAAGACTAAGGTGATATTTCAAGTGCAGATCTCAGGTGGAATAATATGGACTCCAGTTTTCACAAAGTAGTTCCTTAAAAAATTAATCCCATTGTATATATTACCATATACTTAAAAAAAACACAAAACAAACCAACCAAACCAAAAACACCTTAATCTAGAATCCTGAGAATGCAACTAGAGACAGTCACAAATATCACTTGGGAAGAGTACAGGAATGTGGTGAGAGCATGCAGGGATGCGACGAGGAAGGCCAAGGCCCACCTGGAATTGAAGCTGGCAAGGGATGTCAAAAACAACAAGAAGGGCTTCTCTAACTACATCAGCAGCAAAAGGAAGGCTAGGGACAATGCGGGGCCGCTGCTGAATGAGGCAGGTGTCCTGGTGACGGAGGATGCGGAGAAGGCAGAGCTACTGAATGCCTTCTTTGCTTCAGTCTTCAGTGCTAAGACTGGCCCTCAGGAATCTCAGGCCCCAGAGATAAGAGAAGAAGCCTATAGAGAGGACGACTTTCCCTTGGTCAAGGAGGACTGTGTGAGGGATCGCTTAAGCGATCTGGATGTCCACAAATCCATGGGCCCCGATGGAATGCACCCACGAGTGCTGAGGGAGCTGGCGCATGTCATTGCTGAGCCACTCTCCATCATCTTTGAGAGGTCCTGGGGGACAGGAGAGGTGCCCGAGGACTGGAGAAAGGCCAATGTCACTCCAATCTTCAAAAAGGGCAAGAAGGAGGACCCAGGGAACTACAGGCCGGTCAGCCTCACCTCCATCCCGGGAAAGGTGATGGAGCAGCTTATCCTGGAGGTCATCAACAAGCAAGTGGAAGAAAAGAAAGTTATCAGGAGTAGTCAGCAAGAATTCACCAAGGGGAAATCATGCCTGACCAATCTGATAGCTTTCTACGATGACATGACTGGCTGGGTAGATGAAGGGAGAGCCGTAGATGTTGTCTACCTTGACTTCAGCAAGGCTTTCGACACGGTCAACCATAATATCCTGTTAGGGAAGCTCAGGAAGTATGGGCTGGATGAGTGGTCGGTGTGGTGGATTGAGAACTGGCTGAATGGCAGAACTCAGAGGGTTGTCATCAGCGGCGCTGAGTCTAGTTGGAGGCCGGTAACTAGTGGTGTCCCCCAGGGGTCAGTACTGGGCCCAGTCTTGTTTAACTTCTTCATCAACGACCTGGATGAAGAGTTAGAATGTACCCTCAGCAAGTCTGCTGACGACACCAAACTGGGAGGTGTGGTGGATACACCAGAAGGCTGTGCTGCCATGCAGCGTGACCTGGATAGGCTGCAAAGTTGGGCAGAGAGGAACCTGATGAGGTTCAACAAAGGCAAATGCAGGGTCCTGCACTTGGGGAGGAACAACCCCATGCAGCAGTACAGGCTTGGGGTGGACCTGCTGGAGAGCAGCTCTGTGGAGAGGGACCTGGGTGTGCTGGTGGACGACAGGTTAACCATGAGCCAGCAGTGTGCCCTGGCTGCCAAGAAGGCCAATGGCATTCTGGGATGCATCAAGAGGAGTGTGGCCAGCAGGTCGAGGGAGGTTCTCCTTCCCTTCTACACTGCCCTAGTGAGGCCTCATCTGGAGTACTCTGTCCAGTTCTGGGCTCTCCAGTTCAAGAAAGATGAAGAGCTACTGGAGAGAGTCCAGTGGAGGACTACGAGGATGGTGAGGGGACTGGAACATCTCTCCTACAAGGAGAGGCTGAGGGAGCTGGGCTTGTTTAGCCTGAAGAAGAGAAGGCTGAGAGGGGACCTTATAAATGCTTATAAATATCTGAAGAGTGGGTGCCAGGAGGATGGGGCCAAGCTCTTTTCAGTGGTGCCCAGTGACAGGACAAGGGGCAACTGGCACAAACTGAAGCACAGGAAGTTCCGTCTGAACATGAGGAAGAACTTCTTCCTTCTGAGGGTGACGGACACTGGAACAGGCTGCCCAGGGAGGTTGTGGAGTCTCCTTCTCTGGAGATATTCAAGACTCGACTGGACAAGGTCCTCTACAACCTACTATAGGTGACCCTGCTTCGGCAGGAGGGTTGGACTAGATGACCCACAGAAGTCCCTTCCAACCCCGAACATTCTGTGATTCTGTGATTCTGTATTTAGGATTTCTGTTATTTTCTTAACTCTTATAACACCCCTGACTTCTTGGTAGTCAAATATGTTTGTGCTAGTTACTTTATTTTCAAGTAATACATGGATAATTTCAAAAACTTGAATTTCTACAAAGCAATGGTAACAATGGTTGCTATTTCCAGTTCATGTAATTGCTAATATCCAAAGATCAGCATTTTTCTAAAAGAAAACCCTCTTTTCACTTATTTCATATATTTGACAATAATTAGTTGTTCTCTCTGTATCTTGTATAGTTACTTTCATTTTTTTATCTGTGGCTTTCATATAACATTAAAAAGGATACAATAAATTTTACTTTTTATATATTCTAGACACGAAAATGTCATTGTAAAATCACAGAGTACTAGACACAGCTCATTCCATGAAACTACTTTAAACAGAAACATCTATGATTCAGGTTTAGGCAAAACATCCATAACTGGAGTCAAAATGTCCATACACTAAAAACTTTTTACCTAATAATTTAGTCACTTCCTCAAACTGTAGCCTTTTTTCATCACAACTTGATCACCAAAAAGGTCTAATACCAGAAAAACTGACACACCTAGTTTGTTCAAGCTTGAATCCAATGGTTTTTTTAGAATATGTTATTAGGAACAACCATTTTCTGAATTCTCTCAGCTTAAAGCCTGACTCTGCATGATGGTGAACGTAGAGAGGGGAAGTTTTAGGGCTACTTCATCACTGCTCTGCCCAGAGCAGCAGGTAAGAACGGGACTGTTGAAAAAGTTCTCCTCCCTTTGTTGGGGAAGGTCTTCTGGTGTCAAAGGCAAATCCTTCACAAATAAAGGAGTTTGCTTTACCCTTTCTCTCACAGCAGCTGCTTCTCACAGACAACATTCTCTGCAGTTTTATATCATACTATGACTGACTATGAAAGTGCAGAGGTCCGACTAACTGGGTGAGAGGTTTGCTTGCCACCATCAGCTAAGGCTCACAGTCAAGGTTTACAGTGGGAATTAGGCACCTAACTGCCAATTTTACGTCTGTAAAAATCCTCCCTTTTACAAATAATTACGAGTGCTGAGTTTTGATAAGGTATCACAAGTATCCAGCCCACTCAGCTGTCTGGTGAATTACAGTGACAGCTTTAGGGCACTTGTTTCTACTTCTGAGTGTAATG
Organism: Opisthocomus hoazin; assembly: GCF_030867145.1. Taxonomy (NCBI): domain Eukaryota; kingdom Metazoa; phylum Chordata; class Aves; order Opisthocomiformes; family Opisthocomidae; genus Opisthocomus; species Opisthocomus hoazin. The sequence goes on from NC_134416.1 coordinate 40,102,588, forward strand.
ACTCTCTGTGCTGTAAGGGTGCTGGAACAACAGAGTAATTGGTCTGAACATGCTTTCACAGTCCTTTAGAAATGCTCCACAGCCACAACTACTGCCATCTCTGATCAGCAACCAATCTGGAGTGGGGCTGCTCATGCTAGCACAGCCTGTCTCAACTGGAACACTTTCACCCTGTCAATAGCTTGGTTTTTGAAGACAACTGGAAGAACAAGGCATACTCCGATTGCAAGAAAGGTCTGGCACACTAGGATTAAACTAAACATGACCACCAGACAATGTAACATTAACAACACAACTTATCAATACTTCTTATACTTTCACTACTATTATCATGCCTATATGAAGTAGCTTGCCCAAAAGCATATCTCACTGTATTATGCATGTACCTTGTGGCTTTTATATACTTAAAACATTAAACTGGTTGTTTGTCATGTCTTTTTTTAAAATTAGCATGGATTATTAAATTCCCCACACATATACAAAACTTTACACAGCTATCTCAGATCTCCGTTTCCAATCTTCTATCCCTTCGGCAATCTGCAGCAGCACAAGGGTAAGAATGGAGAAATAAAGATGATGATCATTACATCATTATAGCGTCTTAGCTGATGAAAAACCTACCTCCCAAAAATGTATCTGCACCATGATTTAATGAAATAAAATCTCTTTTGAGTCTAGAATGAGTATTTTCCACAGTGTCATAAAATCACAGAAAAGACTTTCTGCTTAGGACATTCTGCTTAATTTGTAGCTTACCAGGAAATGAACTTCCTTTCAAAAGAAAAATTAACACTGTTAGTAACAATTTCATGAGTCTTAAAAATGCTTGTGCAGTTCTTAGCAGAAGAGTTTTATTTGTTGCTGCTCTCCTGCAACAAATACAATTAATCCAGTACCTAATGTCTTTCCACTCAGTGGTATTACTCCTCTTTGAAGAGTGGTTTTTAGACTTTGATGTTCTCAATTCAACAGCTATTTTCAATTTAATTTGCAAAACAGTAGGTATCATACGAGTTCAGGTCTATTTGAAATGGCAAGTCATAAAATCTCTGCCTACTGCATTATTCCTGATGAAGTTTACAGTAGCTTAAAAATTTGCAATACCTTCATATGCTATACACACTTGAAATTATAGAACAGGTGTTCTGGTAAGAATGAAACCTCAGAGACACCTACCATTTTTGCTTTTATTTGTGGTCCTTAGATAAATACAGGAACAGAACACAAAATAAGTAGAGATTTTTTGAAGACTTACATTTTTCTAAACGCACAACATACATCTGACAAGTCTAATGTGTACCTAGCCATAAGAAAATAAAATGCTACGATTTTAACGTATGCTGGACTACTATTATTCAGCTCAATGGGAGCAAACAGTTTATGCATTTTCCTAAACATCCAGAAGATGGCCACAGAGTTCCCAATAGCCAGTTTTCCTACTTGCCAAACAAAGCCTTCTGGATTTGACACACAGGTTTTGACACACAGAGTTTAGATATACTAAGACAACCCCAATGTAACTCTGACTAACTTCACAAAATTTATTCTTAGCATCGGTCTAGGCCAGGGAACTTGTGGATGGCTGGACTGTCAACCTCATAGTGCATCATAGGTTCTGTAACAAGCTGCAGGGCAGAAACAGCATTATTATTCTACCATCATTAACACTGCAGCTTTGAGCATGAACACAGGAATACTGTATTATGTACCAACTGTCTAGCAGTTAACTGTCTAAATGCATTCTCCTATCCATCGTAAATCAGGGGAAGTACATATTCCCTCACTGCTTGAACAGGCCATCTCAGATGTACTTGCATTTTCCATGGCAAAACCTCGCACCTTACTGCAGCCGACAGCATAGTAAATTCCAGCCCCTGTGCCTGTCTGTACCATGTATTAAACACAAGGTAAACTGAAATTATTTATTTCACACCATTCTTGGATTATAAAGGACATTAAGCAATTGTTCTGGTTGCACTAAACAAAGTGTTTCTCCCAGAAAATACATACACAGGAACTAAACCAACTCAGTCATTTCTGTATAGGAACTTTATAATGGATTTGTCACTGACTGTCACAATTGACATTCTTCTATTATTTCCTTTACTTACATTGAGTCATTTTACAACTTTCAAAATTAGACATATTACCTCCAGTAGTAAGTCAGAGATTTTCTGTGAAGGCATACTGAATTGAAACCTCAGAGTTCTTGCCAATGAGGGGCATACGTCCTTATATTATTAAACAAATATGTATCAAGTTTCTGTAGTGGCATCCATCTTGAATTAGGATAATATTCCTCCCAACATCTAGCCATATAAGAACAAGGGCAACAATGTCATCTACAAGGCACCACACATTAACCTATTAGCACACTATACATCAGTATAGTCACTATCTAGGAAACACAGATTTAATCTCTCTTTCCCCTGGTGGCTTTAAAAAAATAAAAATAATTAATACGCAGCAAAAGAATCTATGCTTTAGACTTGCAGCATTTCTGTATCTAAATGTCTGAGTGGCTCCACAGGAGAATACAGATTGCAGGATTAGTCTGGTGAGTAATGAATTAGGCAAACAGACACAAGCAAAATGCAAAGTACCCACCATATATTATGTTCCAGAAACTCCTAGGCCAAGGTCATCTCAGAAGAGAACAGTCAACACTGCAGAATCTTTCAGAACTCTTGATTATAGGGAAAGGTGTACACTGCAGTAAGTTGGTTAAGATGGGTAGCCCACAATGGCCAGTAGCTAAGGTCAGAGTCATAGCTCCCTGTCCTACTACCCCCTGAATGCCTACTCCCTTCTTCTAAGAACTAGAAAGCACCACATCTGAGATGACAGTCATACAAACCCCAGCTCTGCAATAGCATTAGGGAAAATTTCAGCAAGCCAAATACTGTTCCAGAAAAGGACACTGTAATTCAAAAAGAGACTCTAGTCCTGGAACTTAGAGCAGGCTAGATCAGAATGGCAAATAACTACACAAAGGTAATTAAAAATTTAAAATCTGTAGGAAAAAGCTATGTATAACTAAGTAACAGTGATCTGCTGGCCATATAAGCCCCACACTATAATTGAATAGCAATAATTATGTTCACATTCTTCCTGTTTCAATCTCACAAAATATAATTATTTTATATTATTACTCATACATCATACTAAAAGCAAATGGATTTTATGAGCAAAGGCAGTATCGGATAACAGCTGCAGTACTGAGATAAAATTATCTTCCTTAAAGGTTTGATTGAGCTTATCTAAAAATGTCGATCTCAAAATAAATCACAAACATTGATCTCACACAAGAATAACATGATTTTAAAGTTCAGCATGAACAGAAGAAAGGAAAAATCCTCTACAGAATCCTCCTGACTAGTTTTGTGGTTCAATTAGCAGAACACATTTTAGGGCTAGATCATGGATAAGTCTTTTTTACAGACTGAAGTCCATTTCAGATCAACAACTGTGTATGACAAAGAAAATACTGAAATATTGTGTCTTAAAACAGTGTTCCTCACGAGGTGGTTAAAAAAAGTCTAGTTACATGTCATGCAGGTGTGTATTTGCAGTTCTGTCCTCATCATCAGAAATTCCTGGTTTCAATGGGAAAATTCAGAGGTCTCTCATAAATGTTAGTGGCATTCCATTCAAGTGCATCTTCCATAACTGGAATGCAAATCACTACTAGTTTCCTATAGTGTAGATGCTCCTAAATGAAACCCCATTCTAATGTGTTGCAGAGACTGCTAAAAGCATTGAAGTAGTTCATGATGTATATATTAAACTTCTCACATCCCACACACTCCAGGTTCATCCACAAAACTGAGAAGATTATTTTTGTGGTTTGTTAAAATATTCTGTTCTTTTTTTGAACTAGTTCTACCCTTATTGTTATGAGAGTTTTACTCTTGTTGCTTATCTTCTTCCCTGTAAAACAGGCTTTTACGTTTCACTATTTTATCTTTTTCTTAAAGGTGTAAGATCACGCTTGTCTTAAGCTATGTATAAACAACATCAACTGATTCTAATACTATGAGAAATAGCTGTTTTAGATACTCTGGAGGCACTCAGAGATCTCTCATTCTTGGAGATATTGAAGAGCCATGGGCATGCTCCTGGACAACTGGCTCTGGGTGACCCTGCTTGAGCAGGGGGCTGGACCAGATGACCTCCAGAGGTCCCTTCCAATGTGAACCATTCTGTGATTCTTTATAGCTTCAAAAAGTATTTCCTACTAGACTGCAGACGGCTTTCTTATTTACTGACTATTTATTTATTGATTACTCCCTTCCAAATTAAAAAATAAGAGTACTTTTTTCCCTATTGGTTATAGCTAGATACCATTATTTCTGGGATTCCCTCCAACTAACTGATTTGGATTCCCAAATACCTTTAGTTAATGTTAACTTACTACCATTTTCTGATCTTAGAAAGTCTACTGAATTCAAAGCACGATAAATTTGTTTCTTCCCCTCTGATCTGTAGAATAATCCTGGCCTTAACAAGGATTCAAACATTACTAACAAACTCCTGGTTATCTCTGTTGAAAGACTATGTGTAATTATGAAAAAGTACCTACCTCGCAGTAGCACACGATAAGTGTCATCAAAATGCTGTTACCACGTGCAAATTGAAACACCCAATACACACACATTTTCAACATGCACTCTAGTCCTTAACTGTTCATGTAAAAGATGTAAAGTTGTTCACAAAGCAGGCAGACTTCATATCTACTTTGCAAAAAGCTCTTGCTGATTTAGTCCTCATTTTCCCCACTCAAAACACTCGTGATTCGCTGTTTTCCATCTCTTGTTATCTATTTTCCCAACCTCAGAAATAGGGAGGGGTGAAGACAGGTATATTCATGAGCAAGATCCTTAGCTATACAGGAGATTTTATTTCTCTTTAAAAGGCAGACAGGCCAGCAGGGGAAATAAAAGAGCATACGTTTGAAGCAGGTTGGAACTTTTCTTACTTATGATCAGCTGAGGAAGAAGGATGACAGCAATAAAGACGGGAGACCCTGCAACTGAAGAAAACAAAACATGCACAAGGAAAATGCAATATATTCCTGTATGTTGCTTGATAAACCAAAATCTCCCCTAAACAGTTGATCTGATAGTCCAAAATCCACTTCCATGACACACAGGTGACTGGAGAAGCAAACGAACCCAGATTTCCCATATGAGTAGGTCTCTGGAAAATGATATACTTAAATCACCAAGCTCCAATGCATAGACTATTAGACCATAATTATGGCAATACTCTTCTCCAGTCTCTCTAAACTCCTAAGATACTATTAACATTGAGTGCGAAGTCACTTTTGGTTTCTCAGGTCTACTGCAGCACAGCGATATTCACATATTGTCTTGATGTGGCTAGGGAGAAAGGCTCCAAATATGCGGAAGTTCAGTTTTAATCACAAGGAAGACTGCACATAGGAGACACCAGACATCCAAGTGCCTGAGCCTCACCTTCCAAAGTTTTCAGGCAGTTCTAATTCTCTGTGAAGTGCACAGGTTTGTCTCAAAGTAGGTATTCTAGACCGCATAGTGAATGAAGTAATAGAAACTAGAGTTTAATTCACATGCTGCGTCAGCTGTATAGCAGGCAATGAAGTCCTGGAAAGTCACTACAAGATCGAAAGTTTATCTTTAAAAATGGAAATGAATTCCAGCACCTGATGGAAAATTCATTTAACTTCAAACATCCAGTTTTATGTCACACTCTTCCCTGTTAAAATACTGAATAATGAAATGAGAGGGTCGCGTAAAAAGCCATTGATAGTACGTTGTGATCATTTGCATACTCAACTATTTGTTGAGCGCAGTGCCTGCACCATACTGCTTCAAAACAAGATTAGTATCAAATGTAGCATTATAGACTTTAAGGACGTGCTTGTAGAATAAAAAACACTGACTAGCCTGCCAAAAACAAGCATTAACACTGGAGAAGATAGCTACGGGACCTTGTCATGGCTTTTGTAAAATTCACCATATGGATGCTTGTTTGGGTACAGCACAGAATGAGTTTCAAGTGTCTCATACTGTTAAAGTTCTAGACATGTTTATTCATTGAAACCTTCTAAGATATTTTCTATGAGCAATCTGTTTTCTACTTTTGGAAGCACAACAAAACCATATTTCTTTTCAAAATTATACCTTTTCTTTTTTTCAAAACTTTACACATTTTTCGTTTTGAATTTTTATATCATACTAACACATAAGAAATCACAGCACAGAACACATTTCTTTCCTGCAATGATCTCAAAATCAGGAGTACAAAAACTGGAAACGAGGACATACAGCATAGAATGAATCTGATGCAAGCGTTTAAATGATACAACCAAAAAGGCTAAAGTGCAAAATGAGTAACAACTATCAAAAAACAAAAAAAGTCACAAGAAAAGATGCCATAAATACACTATGAAAGGAGGACAAAGTAAAATACAGGACTATTACATCAAAGAGAAGGAAAGCAAATAACAGATGATACAAAGAAATCCCAGTGTTCAATACGTTCACTGCTTCAGTCTTCACAAAATAATTAATTGTGGTCAGATGACTAACACTAGTGAATTTAAGATGAAAACCTGCAAGCCAGATGACAGCACGCTGAAAGATACTCTGATGACTTAGATACATTCAAGGTGGCAGAATCTTGTGAAATTCACTCTAGAGCACAGAACTAACTAGCTGAAGAAACCTCTAATGCATTAGCAACTGTCCTTCAGGAACAGAGAGGCCAGAAAAGGGCAAATACCACACCCTTCTTTGGAAAAGAAAAAGGGAAGACATGAAGAACTACTAACCAGCAAGCCTAAATCTGACAGCAGCAAGAATATTTGACAGAATTGTTCAATAAACATTTTAGCAACACCTAATGGATAGGAAAGGTGGTAAGAACTAGCCGACATGAATTTATCAAGAATGAATTGCGTCAAATCACTCTAATTGCTTTCTCCACTGGGAAACTTGCCCAGTGGACAAGAGGAGGAAGTAGATGTAAAATAGTTCAGCTATAAAAAGACTTTGTTTACTGTCCTAGATGATACGCCAGTAAACAAATTAGAGAATTACAATCTAGGTGAAATCACTGCAAAGCAGATAAACATCTGGTGGGAAAAAACGCACTTACTGAGTAGCTTTCAAGGGTTGGTTGTCAGATCTGAAATGGAATCATGAAGAGGTCTGACAATATTTCCGTTAATGATCTGGATGAAGAAATAGAGAGCACATTCATGAAAGTGAACTTATTATCAAGCTGCAAGTGATGTAAAGCACTCTGAGGGATAGGATTACAATTCCATACTATCTCGACAAATCATCAGAGAATATGAAGTACTAGCAAGAAATAGTGAAGAATGGTTCATTTGGGAAATAACTCTATGAAAACCTGACTCAAAAAACACTGACCAGGTACATTCACCTCCAGTCCAAGTGTAGGACCTAGAAGAGATGCAGTGTTTTGCACTCTAGTTAGAAAACTCTGTGGCAAAGAGAGGTACAGAATGCTGCAAACTCTATTTCAGGTATAAGGAAGCCAGTGGAACCTACACATTATTCACAAGGAAAAACAAAGATATAGGATTGAAGAGTGGATTGAGTCCTTTATTATTAAATGCTCATATCTGATTGGTTTGTATCTCCAGACAGTAAATAAAAAATTTCTGATATTGAAAAAAAAAATTGTTTCTTTATCTGTGTTAAGCTTGGTTGCAAGCCTCTAAAGGAGAAAGGCCTGAAAAAGACACTCACACCCATCACAGCAACACAGTCAGACAATGGTGGGGCTCCAAATCAGAGACCCAGTTTAGTTCCTTAGAGACAGATCTACCAATTTACTAGAAATGTATTTGAAAAGACGCCTGTAATTATACTACTATAATTAATATAGATATGAAAATTGTTCAAAATACAACTGTGATCAACCTAAAACATTTGGGAGAGATGGAATTTGGACAAACTAGTTTTGGGTATTTGGCACAATTTGGAAAAATGCTGAATCTCAAAATTCTTCATTCAGCTCTGTTTCTGACCTCATCATTTGTAATTTCTCTGGTAAATCAAGAAGTGCCATAGATAAAATTTAATGAGAAGAGAAAGGAAATATTTCTCATTCAAATGTCTCCCAGACCATACCATACCTAGTTTTCCTATACCATGGTAGAGTGTACTTTTCATACTGTGATAATTATTAGTAGTGCTTGCTCCCACCAATGTACTTCAGAATTCTCTTCTACAGGAAAAAAAGAAAAAAAAAGCTATTCCTCATGGTATCCAGTAATTCTCAGAGATACTCCTTATATGAACATGCTACTTTTAAACACGGCTCTTGTTTGACTATGTCTTTTAAGGGATAATACTTGGGTTTTGTTATGAAATAATTGGCTAAGATGTTTTTGAGTATTTATTTTAGATGCTTTAAAATATTTATCTGAATTGCTTTTGAGAACTGGAAGGAATTAATTTGGGTCAAGGATACAAAATACTTAACTGTTTTTCAATGACAGGTCTGATCTCCATCAATGAGGTTAAGGTTTCACAAAGGTTAATCCAATCTAATTGCTACCAACCAAAGGAGCAGTCTCACTGCTGCACGTTCCCACTATTTTCCTTAAACCAGCCTCTTGTGGTGATCTCTTTATGAGCTAAGTCAGCCCACTAATCTGACAGAAAACTAACATAACAAAAAAGGAGGTGCAGGGGAAGTAGTTTCAGTCAGCAGGAGAGCTGCTAAATTATCTCAGACATTCTGTAAACCTCATCAACAGGAATGTAACTGCTCATGTCAATGAACTTTGTCTTCATTGAATAGAAGATCACCTTCTTGATACATACTTCCAATTACAGTTCAGGCTGCATGATTACATTAAAAAACTAAAATCAATCAACTTACTGCGAGACAGATTCTCAAGGGCTTTTCCAAGTTTTTTGCTCTCTTGAAGAATATCATTTAGTTCATCAAAATCATGGTTCTCCGGTTTTGTCCTCCAATCCCATTTAGGATGCTCTATTGACCTTGGCACTAAATGTACACAGATATATACATGAAGTTTAGATTTGGTAGTTCAGACTCCTAGAGCAGAAAAAAAAGCTGCACAATGAACTTACAAGGTGAAGTACCTTGAGTGGAAGTTACTTAAGTATCCTATTTTAACAGCTGGAAATATTTTCTTTGGTCAACATGAAGTAAAAATGAAAACACCTATGAACAAATGCATACTTGGGGTGATTCTTGCGACTGAATTAACTGGTAAACAGGAATAATTAATATTAATGATTAAAAATAATAAAAATAATGCGATAACTGAAAAAATGTAATAAAAATACTGCGTATGAAGGTACTTCATTTACATCAAAACAGAACTGTGTGTCCTAGGGGCCAATAAGGAAAAATGTCAAAATGAAAATGAGTAACTGGTACTTCTGGCTTTGTTAGTCATTTTATCAAAAAGAAAAAAATACATATTTTAGTCAAAGCTTTTAAAACAACATGTATATACAATTTAAAAAAAAAAATCATGAAGTGTAGATAACACAGTTCATAAAAACAGTGAAATAAAGTATGTCTCTGTCATTTATGGTGTACAGCCTATAATCTTTATTTCGATATTTAAACAAACTCAATCTTTGGGAAGCACAGTCCTGAGCTTACAGTCTTCTACGCATTATCTATTACCAAAATCTTTGATCTAATTTTAAAACAAGAGTCTCTCAACTGCAGATCTAACTTTACCTACAATGGCAGGAAAAAAGAGAAGGAGTTTTGGAGATATGTAGGACCCACAATGAACAGAGCTGCACTGATCAACGTGAACATGTTTAACAATTAGTAGAAATGGAAACAAAAACAACGCTGTCTCTGGAACTGCAGTTTAACATGGTCTTTTTGCCAGGGTTCTGAACTAAGCGATCTGCTGCCTTCACCACCAAGTGCAATTGTTGGGTTGTCTCCAAATACAGCATTACTGTGCCAAGAAGTGCACATGCTGGTGTGAAGATGATGATGCCTAGTCCACATTCCCAACAGAAAGGACCAGTTGCATTTATCAATGGTTACTAAGTACTCACTTAAAAATAACTTTAAAAACAAAGCCTATAATGTCCAATACAAAGCCTATAATGTCCTGGTCAGCTTTGAAATTCTAATTTACTATTTTGACAGCTGTCAACTAATTTATGATTACAAATTCATTTTCATTACATGCTAAGAAGGAAACTTACAGACTCCTACAGATCGTGCAAAGTGGTATCTTACAATTATTTGGAATTCCAGAGTGTTTTTCACAGAATCACAGAATGGTAGCGGTTGGAAGGGACCTCTGGGGGTCATCTAGTCCAACTCTCCTGCCAAAGCAGGGTCACCTACAGCAGACTGCATAGGACCGCGTCCAGGCGGGTATGGAAACTCTCCAGAGAAGGAGACTCCACAGCCTCCCTGGGCAGCCTGTTCCAGTGCTCCGTCACCCTCAGAAGGAAGAAGTTCTTCCTCATGTTCAGACGGAACATGAGGAAGAACTTTTATAACAAAATGGGGAAATTAGACTTCAAGTTCTGGTAGCTACTACAAAATGTGTTAAATAACTATTGCTGTTGAGGTTTGCCTTACTGCTGACTGCCCTCTGGGTGAATATAAAATCTGCTCCGCTGTGGATCAGCTCCACAAGGGAAAGTTGAAGTTAAGTCAATAGCCATCTTTTCCAGGTAAAGAAATGGGACAATGGTATGTTTAAGTCCTCCTGTCACAAAGAACATGATTCCATCTCCCGTAGACATAAATCAAGCCACTTTCAAACAAAACATTTATACAGAGTCTGACAACCCAGAGTATATTCTGATCTGTAACACCCACTCACGAACCCCGGTAAGTATTAGGGAAGTTATTACATTAGACTGCAATTAGAGACATTCTCAAAGACAGAAGGCAAAGAAGACATTGAAATGGACCTACAGAGATAAGAGTAGAAGGAAAGAGATATACAAAGCCTCAATAAGGAGAAGGGAAGAGAGGGGCACATTGGAGTGTCAGAGTCCAGTTCTGCTTTGTGTACAAAAAAAGAAGTCATGCATTTCCTTCTGAGGACAATGGAAATAGCGAGCTATGGTGGTTCCTAGTGAACAGATACAGGCCTTAAGAGTATTAGGGTACTACTAGCCTTTACTCAGATGGACAGCTTATAATTTTTGTTGATACTTTTAAACACCAATCATTTAATTTATAATTCCCTGGTTTAGGAACCACTATGTTTATCAAAAGTTGTCTAAATTTTTGTATGACCAAAAATTGCCTCCATTCATAGACCATAGCATAATTAACTTACATAGCACAACTTAAGTATTTCTCATCTTTTTTCATGTTTACAGAAAACAAAATGTTCCACTGGGTATTTTTTCTAAACTTTTAATAACTGTAAATATAAATATTTAGTAAACTAGAAAAGAAATTCTATAATGAGGTCTCTATGTTTTTGCTCATCTTTGTTTTATATTGAGATCACATGCTAATTTACTGCCTGCTTTTTCAGCTATCTCATCTTCTCCCTTCAGTGTACCAACACTGTATTCTACAGCATCACTCACTCTAGCCTACTAGCAATTTGACAGACTTTTCTTATCATATTTATACTCAACTCACCACACCATCGAAGTCTCACAGTACCACCAAAATACAAACAGGCAATAATTTAATAAAGTAAAACCATGTGCTAAGACAACCAGACCTTAGACCTTCCAGGCTGCAGAAAATTTGAACAAGCTGGTATTTGATATCATGCCAATTTGAAACAAATCCATTCTTCAAAATACCAAAGGACAGCATTTTTGAGAAACCTTAAGATTTTGAAATAAAACTTGTCATGGGACAGAAGCTGAATGAAACATACATAAGTTCTAGTCAACAGCCATGGAGCTTCCAGGATCAGCAAGTGCTAAGTATATGGACCAACCAGCATCAGGAAAATGAGAGTATCACGACTCTGTCCTTGGAAGGTAGGGAAAGTTGCTCAAGAAACAATGTTCCCTAGTTTCAGAGAAATGTTCCACAAACAGAGCAAGCTTGGACTGCATCTCACTAGACGGATGGTGGAAAACCAGTAAAAAACATGGTGGAAATTTGGTCTGCGTGCTGTTGTACTACAGTCTGTGTTTCCGTGAACCATTTTGTACTTCAGTGAAAACGTATCAAACCAGATATGCTGTCATGGAACATTTCTGAGTTTCAGTAGCATTTTTTTCAAGACAATTCAATTCTACAGAACCAAAACTAAGGGGAAAGTTAAGCAGAATTAGAACTGATTGAAATTTTTATTACTTCTCGAGAAGACATGGTTCTTGTTACTTAGAATGGATATTAAAACTAAAATCTACTTCATTACATCATGGAACATTTCTGAGTTTCAGTAGAATTTTTTCAAGACAATTCAATTCTACAGAACCAAAACTGAGGGGAAAGTTAAGCAGAATTAGAACTGACTGAAATTTTTATTACTTCTCGAGACGACATGGTTCTTGTTACTTAGAATGGATATTAAAACTAAAATCTACTTCATTACACCATGTGGCATGTGTCTCTCCCTTCAAGGTTCATTTTCTGCTTGCTTAAAAATGTTTTTAAAATATGAACTTGTATCTTCCCAACTATAGGATCATAGAATCATAGAATGCTTTGGGTTGGAAGGGACCTTTAGAGGTCATCTAGTCCAATCCCCTTCAGTGAGCAGGGACATCTTCAATTAGATCAGGTTGCTCAAAGCCCCGACCAACCTGACCTCAAACCTTTCCAGGGATGGGGCATCTACCACCAGGCACTGCTCATTTTCAAATGGATGGCTTTGTGTGAAGCATGTAGAACTGTATAAAGACCACATGACCTCTCCTTGAGATCTTTTGAAATACACTATCTTCTTATGTATGTATGAAGACCATCATATATCACTTCCATGTATATGTCACTACACACTTAGCAAAATCCTTTCATAATATTCCAATCTTCCTTGCTCTTTATTATACTCATGCCTTCCTCAAAATCATATCAATAATTTTAAATCCCTCATCACATTACCTGCCTCAACCTAATCTTTGTTATTTGAGAGATTTATATAACAACTTCTCTTGAAATTGTTTGCCTACAATTCAGAAGATTTATTACATCCACTTCACAGTATTTGTATAGAAATATTTAGGTTTTCCCTTTATGGAGCTGAGATTTCCCCATCTCATCTTAGAGGACTACGAAGACATGCTTTCCAGTATTTCCGGTTTTCTGGTGGCACACCACCCCCAACAAATGCACATGAGATTCACTCGCAGATGTGTTATGAATTCTGTCACAAATCAGCAGACCTTTTTTTCTTACTGGATGATGGTACAAGATCAGTACTGGTTTTGTCTACATATACATGTCTTTTCAAGACATGATTTGCAGACAGAATCAGACCAGTTGCTCATTAACACCTACATTTCATTAACACATTGTATGAGCATCTCACATCTCAAAGAACAAAAATACGTGTGCTATTGAGCATAAATTTACTCACGTATGTAAATCTCGCAACAGCATTCATATTAGAGTTCTTTGATAACACAGCCAAACTGGTTTACACAGTCCCTAGATATCAAAAGGCTAAGAGAACGATGGCCTACAGTCCTAGATAATTAGAAGTACAGGGCAATTAGAAGTACAAAACATTGTAGCTGTAAATGGGATATCGCGAGAATGGTGAACTGAAGCAGAGTGAAAGGATGATCTGTGATCTGATTGAACACAGAGGTGGTGAAGAGATCAACCTACTTTGCCTAAAAGTAGCTAGCTGGGAAGCAAGAATTCTGTTTCACAAACTATTTAGAAACTTCCAGATTTGTTCTTCTTCAAATACAGAATGTGATCATCTAAACATTTCATCAAACATATTTACATATACACAAACACACATACAGACACACACTAGGAGCCCTAGCTTCAAGCCTCTTCCTTGCCAGACAACAGCAGCAGCTTCTGCTTAATTATGTTTTTGCACACACCGAAGAAGTGGTCAGATCTCTTAGATACCAGGGTTTCTTGTGCGTGTTTGTTTCAGGTGTGACTGAGATCATAACAGGCAGGAGGAGGGACTGGAGGAATCTTTCCAGTAAAAAAGCTGCATGCATAAGGAAGAGATTTCTGTGCAGGAATAGCATGCACACTGCAGTCAACATCAGCTCTGCTGAAGAAAAAAAAAAAAAGTAATAAAATTAATTAATAAATTAATTCTCCTGATGTTTCCAAAGATTCCTATGAAATGACAATTCTCAGTTCTGAAGAAACTTACAAGTTCAGGATCATTTGAACAAGATAGTCATAAGACGAAAGCTCTGCAACCAACATATTACAGCTGATGGACTCTTTATTAAATTTTCGGTTTGTTTTGGCAGTTTTGGGGGGCTTTTTAAGTTGTTGGGTGTGGGGTTTTTTTTGTTTGTTTTAAATACCAATCTGCAAGCAAATTTTTAGGTCTCAGCAGGCTTAAAACATTCTCTTTCTCAGATGAGTCCTCACTACCCCCCTGGAAAGGCTTTGGAAAAAAAATGTACAATGATGCCCAAAAATATTTTGAGGTACAGACTGAAGGCACAGAACAAATGAAATGTCCGCGTCTGGACAGAGTAATAAATGGCTTCTGAACATGCTTGTTTTCTGCTGATCTGAGTGGTTGAAGGGGCACATGGTACCCAGTGGTATAAACCCAGCAAAAAAAATGCCAAAAAAAATCAGTATTAATTTGGTTGTTGGCAGAAAAAGAGAAGCAAGATATGGCAAAAAGGCACACAGCTGAAACCAGCCTATGCAATAGCAATTTAAAAAAAAATGTAGTTCAAATACACAAGGTATTTTCAAAAAGTTGCAGAGACAAATATTTGCATGGGTAAGTCATGAAAATAATAGGAGGAATCAAGGTTTAAAATAATGGTATGGAAAAAAAAACAGGAGAGGGTGTAAACAGAAAAGCATGGAAAAAGCGGATTATTAGGCTGGAAAGGACCTCCGAGTTTTCTAGTCCAGCCAACTGCTCAAAACTGGTCCACTGAGGGCAGGTTGCTCAGACTCTCTAGTTGAGTTTCGAGTACCTACCAGAATGGAGATTCCACAGCCCCTCTGGACAACCTGTTCCAGTGTTTGACCACACTCACAGTATAATTTTTGTTCCCCGTTGTCCTTTCACTACACACCTTCAAGAAGAATTCTGGCTATGTCTTCTCTACCACCCTCCAGTGTAATAGTTGATGATGACAATGAAAGCTAAGGGGAGCTTAGCTTTCATTTCTTCAGGATGAACAAACCAATTTACTTCAGCTTTCTCACACCCATCACATGCTCTAGCCCTCTCATCCTTTTGGTGGACCTTCACTGGACTTGCTCCAATACACCACTGTCTATCATGACCTATTCCATGCGAAATAAACACTGTTGACTATTGTCTTGCTAATGCAGCCTAGTATGCAGTTCACCTTCAGCGCTGCAAGAGCACACAGCCACAGCTGGTTCATATTCAAGTTCTTGTCCATCAGCACCCCACTACTTTTACTACAAAACTACTTTCTAGCCATTCAGACCCCAGTTTATACTATTGTTCAGGGTTATTCCATCCAAGGTACAGGATTTTGCGTTTTTCTTGTGTTGAACTTCATGAGGTTCCTCTCAGCACATTCCTCAGTCCTGTTGAGATCCCTCTGAATAGCAGCCCTGCTACCCAGAATACCAATCACTTCCCACAATTTGGTCTCACCTGCACCCCTGCTAAAAGAACATTCTACCTCATCACCCAGGACATTAAGAAAGACTTTTACATGGTATTGGTCTCAGTACAAGTCCCTTAAGCATGCCATTAGTGATAGGCTTTCCAACTGAGCTTTGCATTGCCAGTCACAACCCCTTGAAGTGAACAGCTGAGCCAACTTTCCACACATCTTGTTGTCCACTTATCCAGTCCATATCTCACTAACTGAGTTATAAGGACACTACGGGAGACTGAAAAGTTTTGCTAAAGTCAAGGTATTAGACAACCACTGCTCTTTCTTTGATTACAGGGCCAATTATTTCATCTAAAGGGGCAATCAGGTTGATCTGATCAGGCACATATGATCTCATAAATCCATGCTTGCTGTTCCCAATCACATTTTCCTCCTTCTTGTGGCTGGGACCACCTTCAAGGAAAATTTGCTCAATAACCTTCTCAGAGAGCGGGGTTAGGCTGATCAGCTTGTAGTCCCCAAACCTCTCCTTGCTGTACCTCAAAATAAATGTAATGTTTCCCTTTTTCTAGTCATCAGGAACATTCCACAATCATCATGACCTTTCCATGTTGATCAAATAGCCTTGCAATGACATTAGTCTCCTCTCAGCATGCTCAGAATAAATCCCTTGTAGTGCCATGTCCAATTGCCTTAAGCACACCTTAATTCTATCCTCCTCTGTTGTAGCTGAAGCTGCATTCCTACAAATTCTGCTGCTAGACTTAGGTAGCTTGAGGGCAAGCCTTACCAGCTGAAGAGCATTATTAGATGTCCTTCAGTCCACAAGAGCAGATCTTTGAGTCCAGTCTTACCATGGATGTATAAATTATTTCCTTGCCTGACATGTGACCTGGTAGTCTAGAGGGCCTAACCTGCTTTGTCCCTATGCTGGGACAACCTAAGGACCAATAAGCATGAAAACTTGTAGTAGGCACACAAAGGAAGGAAGTGACGTGATCTCACACCCCTACGAGGGATAAAGACTGAGGACTTGAGATCTTTAAGAGATGGCATAGAAGTTACTCGACGCATATTGGAGCGTCTGAAGGGCAAGCACCAGGGAGAGAGAAGAACACAATATGATTATGGGAATAGCTCACAACATCATTGGCCACTGTTTCTAACAGCGTATCTCCATAAATTGCTCCTATCCAGCAAAGACTGCTAGTCACTCATAATCTGAGTCTGATCTATGATCACTTCTCTGAATATCTCTATTTACTCTTGCAAGTGAATTAAAATCCACATGCTTCTTATGGAGTGACTTAAAAATTCATGTGCCCATAGAGAGATACAGTAGAACTGATGATCCAGTCTGAGTCTTTTTGAAGCAAGCAATGTGCTTCATGAAGAAGAAACAGAGACACATGCTGCATTTCCAGAAAAAATAATCCAGAAATCTTGCTAGGACAATACCATCCTGACAAAAGCTGTGCTATGGGACACAGCTACCTGTACAGCTATTTTTTTGCTTGTTACAGTTATTTATTCTCAATCAGAAAGGTTTCATAACTATACAAGACTGTTAATTACCCAAAAGCACAGCATCTCGATTGCATAAATCTATCATGATTTACTCTACCCATTGCAGTGCTATATTTTGACCTACTGAGGCCAGTGAGAGATTTTTCTTTGACTCCACTGAAGTCTAGACTTTGCCATCTTGCTTTTAGAGGAAAGACAGCAACCCTTCTATTGCAGTATTCTATGTATTTCTGTTCTCATCTGGTCAACTAACCATACTCTGAGTTATTAAAAAGATTTGGCTATTATAAAAATTTCTAAAAGCTACAATAGTCAACAGATGAAAATATAATTTTGCAATTTCCTTTGGAGAAAAAATCTTGTATACACACTTGTGTGTGTACCTTTATGTGTGTGTGTGTACATTGTACATATATTTATTTGTGTAAATAATCCATTAAAAAACTAGTTTAAAAAATAAATTTCTTCAATAGCCAGTACACAGGAAGCACTATATTTCATTAAGGCTTACTGCCTCTGTTTTTACTAGTTCGGCTTTACAGGTCATTGACAATATTCTCTTCAGTCACTCTGTTTTGCCTTTTCTTTCAGTGTACATTTAGATTCCTTCAGAAACTCTCCGAGAAATACACCTGTTCTGCTGACACTGCCCCCATATCTTGAACAGTATCTGTTCATAATTCATAGTTCTGCATTACCTGACCCACTGAAAAAAATCTATTAGGATCAATACCAACAGATATTGCACATGCAAAATGGCAATCCAAACTAAAACATCAAATCATAATTGGTAACTGAACATAAAATTGTGCTTGACACCCAAATATTATTCTAGGTTTTTATTTATCTAGAATTCTTTTCTATCTATAGATGACAACATAGGGTATTATTAAATATTCATCATTCAAGTGAAATTAAATGAAGAATCAAACTCTTAGAACATGCATCTAGCCATTTCAACTGTTCATAGTTTGCTTATTTTAATCCTAACTCAACAGAAAAACATACTACAGTTTTGGAAGTAGGCATGAATTAATAATGTAGTGGAGCTTTCTTACATGACTTGGACTCCGGTGACGGCGGAGAAATGTTGGACACAGCAAGGTCACTTTTTGACTTTTTAGGCTTTTTTGCATTTACCTGCCAAGGTTTATCATAACTTCTAAAATCTCTCCTCGTTCCTTTATTTTCTGTTGAAAGAATCAAATCATGCAATTACAACATTTATAGGGTCACTTTTCAAAGACTTAATAAACAAATAATCCAGAAAAAACAAGACCTATCAGTCCAAACCAAAGTCAGCTCTTTTTGTTTTCCTATTTCTGATTTATGCTAAATTTCATATATCTCTTCCATTTCCTAAACATCAAAATTTAGAAATTCATTAATATGTTCTTCATTAAAAACATAACATCTTTGTTTTTTGTTATGAAAAAGTCCTTAACCTTCATCTATTCTCCTACCTGTTTGACTGCCTATACTTAAAACTTTACATTTTATATAAATAAAAAGTTGATTTGTCAGGAAATACTGGAGGTCTATTATACTCTGAAACAGATTACCAGTCAATTGTTAAATACAAACCCAACATTCTAATAGTAGCTTGTATCAGAATATCAGAGACAATAATTCTACTTTAGAATCAGAGCAGATATTATTTCAGAAATTATTTTATGCTCCTGAAGATCTACAATAAATTATTCACACAGAGTTCATAAAGTACTAATAGCACCTTCTCATTAAGTGCTGGAATGACGGGCTGTTAAAAATATGTATTATTAAAGAAAATACCTTAATAGAGGCTAATCCCAGGCACAAATACACCACAGGAGGGAAAAGGAAAACAAAGCAAAGGGAAAGGGAAAGCAAGGAGGAAAGCAGGAAAATCAAAGGACCTTTAGATGTATCTTCTTTCCCATTGAGACTGGGATTACTTCTGTCCTGTAACTCTGACCCATACTCACATGATATGTACATAGGCTAAGCTGATAGCCAAGAATATATCTTAAAATCAGTATCTACTGGACGAACAGGATTTATTATGCATGCTCAAAACCACAGGGCAGTATCTGCTCAGCAGGTACCTGTGCATCCAGGAAACCACGGACAAAAGTGTGGGAAGATTATACTGGAGACTAGCCCTTTCCAGCATACAGAACATACCTGATGTTTCACTCTCCGCCCAAAGGGCAGCAGAGCCAGACAGCGTTCTCTGAAGCTGACTGCGGTTCCCCTGTTTGGACTGAAGATGATCAATTAGAAATGGGATTGGCTGGTCAGGTGTCTCTGTTATCAGTTTGGTCATCAACTCCTTTAGAAAATTAAAACAAAACAAAAAATTAGTGGGATAGTGCACCTAAACTAATCTTGTATTTATCAAAAGTAAAGGAGCATTTATAAAGGAAAAGCCTGTTTTCCACTTTGAAGAAAACAGCTGGAAACACCCACCTTCTCAAACTGCTGCTAGCTTTACCCTATGAAGTGTTCACGTCTGAAGCGGTTTTAGCCTATACAGTGACTTACCCACCAGAATCTACGTTAAACAACCCAACCCCCGCTACCCACTCAAATTCACCCAAAATAATCTGAATCCTGTTCATTTAACTATTCAGAACATGCATCTTTTCAGAGCGGTGAGTAGCTCTTCTCTGACCCTTACATCCAAGTTTCTTCTCACTGGAAATTGGTGTAACAGGAGGCTTGGTGCATTTTTTATCTCACCCAGACACAGAACAATGATCTGATTAGAATATGCATTCATATCTGGGCACTCCAATGTCGAATCAAATGGGCAGACATTTTTTAAAGCAAGTCCTCCAAAATACTATTTCATATACGTGAGCAAATATTTTATTACACTGTTGCGGACATGGATACAAACGCATTGTCAACAGGAAACCATCTCCTATCCCATGCATTGGTACCACCTAGTTGCTGTTGTACACCCTGGCCTTGCAGAGCTACAGAAAGAGAAGCGCTCCCCATATTGCTGCTGAGGTTCTTCCTGGCTCCCTACACATGAAACATAGATTAGGAATCCAGAAGGAAGCTGTGGCTCTTTGCTGGGCATGTGCCCTGAGTGGAAATCAGTGACTAATGTGGGAGGTGACCCTGAAATCCACACAGTTCCACAGGAAATTTGTGGCTGCCACCGCAAAACAAAAAAGCTCAATGGAAAAAAAAATTACAGGAATGTACAACAAAATCAAGACAAAAAAACTAGCTAAGTTATTAAGAGTATTTACTCTTCATCTGTCCCCAAGCATAAATTTCACAATAACTTCCACACACTTAAGTCTATCACTGCTTCATCTTTTCCACACACCTTCACTTCATGAATAATTTTTTAAGTACCAATAGTTACTTTGTATTGCCATCAGTTAATTATGTTCGAAGAAGATACTTAAGAGGGAGTATACCAAATAACAGTAAACATGAGTAACAGCATGCATGATTTTTAAGATGCAGCAAGTTACCTTTGTCCACTCCAAGAGTTTCCATTCTTTTTATTCTAGTGGTACAAACAATTAGGTACAAGTGAAAACCAGATTGAAACAAACTTTCCATTTCAGCAGGAGAAATTTAACTTCACAAGACAAAAGGAGAAAACAGGCCCCATCTCATTTCTTATGAAGACATGATCATCTGTGACGTGATTCTTGAAAATTATCTTCAGGGAACGAAAAAAGTGTCTTTAGTTTTGAAATGGAACTCCACAGGGAGAAATTAAGCTACTTACTAATCTTAGAAATGGCAAAGCTATACAGTGTAACTTCATCTAGACTGTCTCTCACCAAGGTAGGAGAAACCCTCTGATTTACATCACACAAGAAAAATCCAGAAATTGGACTAATTCATATTTTGATTGCTTGGCAACACTCTAACAGCAAACCTTTCCTTTTATCCCTGCCAAAATGCAGAATTAGTGACAAATGGAAAGATGTAATCTTGTGTTTGTAATGGACCACAACAGCAGTAGGAATTCCACTGCAGAGGATTCTATTACCAAACGAAAAGTGACAATCTGTAATAGCTAACTTGTATTTTAAATAATTTCTCTGAATCATGGTTTGAAAATGATTTCTCTATCTTAGATTAATAAAAACAAGATGAGGAGAACTGAGATATATGCATTGATACTACCAAGTTTTTAAAGATATGCATGGGTGACAATCAACACATTAGAAAATTAATGCAGCATTAAAAAAGATAATAAAGAGATGAAAAATTTTAGAATGACTACGTGTCAATGCAAGACAAATGTTACTTGATTGTTGACATCAGTGAACTTGCTTGTCACAGAAAGAAATGGTCTTTAACAGAAACACCTCATAAAATAAAACTGTTTATACAATTCTTTACCTTATTCTGAAACATAGCAATAAAACTAAAGAACATAATTGCACAAAGTATCAAAAAAAAGTGTTATTCTGAGATGATGTGAAATTAACTTTGATTAAAAAAGGACCATTTTTTAATCTATTGTTAACACACCAATAATAAGGCCTGAGTGACATAGAGACGTGTGCTGTCCCAGAGCATAATCAGTTCTACCCTCTGACAGCAATTAGAAAAGTTAAAAGAACTATAGATATAGACTACTTTTATCTGTTTGGAGTAACAAATGAGTTGTACCAATCCTGTACACCTAAAGCAAAAAAGAAATAACATTGCTGGAATCCTAGTAAACTGAAAATAGTATGCAGTTCCAAAAAATGCTACTTACTTGTGTGATAAGCCTAAAACTGATTTGTCTCAAGCATTTTCAGAGATGTCATTAAAAGTAAACACAAATTCAAGTCAACATAAAGGTGATTCAGATCACAAAGCCTGCCATTTAAGGAAGACATAGCTCTTCACTATGAGCATTCTGTTGCAAAAGGGGAGTGAAGAACCTTTTAGAGATTTGCTTCTCAAGCTGCTCCAAGCAAGGTGTGAAAGTGGTCTCCAACTTACTACAGCAGGGCTCCTGAGTTCTGCAGAATGTGCAAAAAACATCTCTACCCCAACCAGCAATAACAGTATCAGTGATAATAGCTTCAGACATATGCTCTGTGTAAATCCACATTCATATACAGGTGTTAACTCCTTCCATATCTTCCTGCCACACAAACTGTCAAAGATCCCTGAAATAGTATCACAACTTCATGATCCTCGCTGCTTTTGCCCTCCTACCAAATTCTGCCACCCATCAAGTCCATCAAGGGAAAGGGACCCCATACGCTCAGCCCTCAACTCATGCTCTTCAAGCTCATGTTTCCTTTCAGACTCTTCTCATCCTCAGCAAACTGGCAATTACAAGGAAATGTGTCATCAGCCTGTATTTAGTTGCTTGGCTGTGCCATCAGCTGGAGGGGTGGGAAGAGTGATAGAAACAAACGGGCCCCCTCACGCCCCCCTGACCCCCCCCAGAAAAGCAAAAAACTTGACAAATGCAGTAACTGTACTTAGTGAGCACTCAGCTCATTTTTTAAGTAAAATTATATACTTCACTGAAGGTGAAAAGACTGTTAGGGGTATTCTCAGCACCATTCCCTAGTAAAAGACATACTATCTTAAACTTCTGATGAACTTATCCAAAGTTTATTTGATGCTCTCATCTGGTGCTCAGGTGGCATATCAATAGACAGCAGGAATAACATACTACATGGTACTCTAAACATACTCTTACAAGTTTGAAATGTTTCAAAAAAAGATGACAAAAGTGAAGGTATTAAATAAGGAAAAATAATGTGTACAACAAGCTACAAAAAATAAAATTCCTTTTTGGTTAGCAGCAGTCTGATCTGACTCACAACATGCTAAGTAGACAAGATTTCATAAGCAAAAGAAAAGAAAAAAGACCAACTAGTCTCAATGAAGCCGCCTCTGCATGAACAGCAGAATAAAAATGGCACAAGATTGTTGAAACTCAGATTCATTTCCTGATGAAAAATTCAAGAGGTAAGTTTCAACCATGCATGAAAACAGACATGTAAGACACTTACATGTCCCTTAAAAATATTAACTATACTTTTTGCCTTTCTAACACAAATTTCTAAGGTTTGTGCTTGTTCCCAGTTTCACCTAATTCAAATAAGAAAAATGTAAAATTTTGTCTATCTTTATAACATGTTCTTCCATGCACAGTATACCTTATAATAACACATAAAAAGTCATGCCAGATTGGGTCTCCATGCTGCCAGATGAACTGTTCACTACCCATAATCTCTCTCCTCCCATCTTCTTCCCACTGCTGTCTGTCTTTCAATCTATGCCTGTTGTCTTTTCCATCAGTAAGACTCCCCTCAGTCTCTCCCTTCCAGCTCTGTAACAAATGAAGAAGCCTGTTCAGACGTCATTACCTATTAAGTCCCTGTAGACCCATGAGAGACACCGCAGCACAGAAGAGGGGTGAAAGTGAACTTCCGTAATTAGTACAGACTAGAGCACTAGGGTGAACACATTCATTTCTGCTGCTTCCCTGCTGTATTGCCCCAAATTGGGTTCTGCCCTGACCAGAATGAGAAAATGGGCAGAAAGATGACATCAGTTCCAGAAAAACTGGCAGTTAACTTCTCCAACAATTTTACCTTGCACTGCACAAACCAGAAATGAAACAAGTTATTTCTACTTTCTTCCGTAACAGTATCTTCATATGCTTTTACATTCACCAGTTTTACTAAACTATGTCAGACAGACTGTTTTAAAAGAAACTTGCAAAAGTTGATCTGTGGATATTTCCAAGAGAGAGATTCATGCACATATCGATAAGGCTGCAAGAGAACTTGAAAAAAACAGGACTAAACTAGCGACTAAATATATTCATTCTTTATAAAGAGCATAGTCTTTCACTGTTGTGCTATCCTGAGGTCCTCTGTTAGTTATTCAATGCAGGCTCAAATTATAATTTCCTTGTGACTGTCCATGTATTTAATACAAATGAAACAGTCTTCACAGTCTATTAATCACAGGCCTAATTACAAGAAAGCTCTGATTAGTTATGTCTCAATGTACCTATCAGGTTATTACATTAATTAAGAGACATTCTATCTTGCCCTGCAATTGATAACAGTAACTACACAACAATCACAGATTTTGTTTTTAACTCTATAGACTTCTACAGACTATGGCAGAGTATGCATAGATTTTGGCTATACTATGCTCTCATTCCATGGTTTAAACTAGATGTTTAAATTAGGTAAAGTGAATTGCCCTCAGAAGATCACAGAATCACAGAGTCATAGGGGTTGGAAGGGACCTCTGCGGATCATCTAGTCCAACCCACCTGCCAAGGTCACTTACAGCAGGCTGCACAGGACCTCCTCCAGGCAGGTTTTCAATATCTCCAGAGAAGGAGAATCCACAGCCCCTCTGGGAAACCTGTTCCAGTGCTCTGTGACCCTCAGAGGGAAGAAGTTCTTCCTCATGTTCAGACGGAACTTCCTGTGCTTCAGTTTGTGCCCGCTGCCCCTTGTCCTGTCACTGGGCACCACTGAAAAGAGTCTGGCCCCGTCCTCTTGACACCCACCCTTGAGATATTTATAGGCATTTATAACATCCCCTCTCAGCCTTCTCTTCTTCAGGCTGAACAAGCCCAGCTCCCTCAGCCTCTCCTCGCAGGACAGATGCTCCACGTCCCTCACCATCCTCATAGTCCTCCGCTGGACTCTCTCCAGCAGCTCCTCATCTTTCTTGAATTGGGGAGCCCAGAACTGGACGTAGTACTCCATGTGTAGCCTCACCAGGGCAGAGTGGAGGGGCCGGATAACCTCCCTCGACCTGCTGGCCACACTCTACTTATGCACCCCAGGATAACATTGGCCTTCTTGGCAACAAGAGCACACTGCTGGCTCATGGTCAACTTGTCAACCACCAGCACTCCCAGGTCCCTCTCCACAGAGCTGCTCTCCAGAAGGTCCGCCCCAAGCCTGTACTGGTGCATGGGGTTGTTCCTCCCCAGGTGCAGGACCCTGCACTTGCCCTTGTTGAACCTCATCAGGTTCCTCTCTGCCCAACTCTCCACCCTGTCCAGGTCTCGCTGAATGGCAGCACAGCCTTCTGGTGTATCTACCACTCCTGCCAGTTTGGTGTCGTCAGCAAACTTGATGAGGGTACACTCTAACTCTTCATCCAGGTCATTGATCAATAAGTTGAATAAGACTGGGCCAAGTACTGACCCCAGGGGGACACCACTAGTTACTGGCCTCCAACTAGACTCAGTGCCGCTGATGACAACCCTCTGAGTTCTGCCCTTCAGTCACTTCTCAATCCACCGCACCAACCACTCATCCAGCCCACAATTCCTGAGCTTCCCTAGGAGGATGTTATGGGAGACAGTGTCAAAAGCCTTGCTGAAGTCAAGGCAGACAACATCCACTGCTCTCCCGTCATCCATCCAGCCAGTTATGCCATTATAGAAAGCCATCAGATTGGTCAAGCATGATTTCCCCTCAGTGAACCTATGCTGACTCCTCCTGATAACCTTCTTTTCCTCCACTTGCTTAATGATGACCTCCAGAATGAGCTGCTCCATCATCTTGTCAAGGATGGAGGTGAGGCTGACCAGCCTGTAGTTGCCTGGGTCCTCCTTCTTGCGCTTTTTGAAGACTGGAGTGAAGATGTCTGTCTCTCTACCCTGACCAAACAAAGAGACTAGGTGGCTTAGCTTAAACTGCAAGGTTTTGATGAGATTCAGTTCCAAATCAAGACAATTAAATACAGTAGTCTTCATACCGATGTCAATGGTGAAAAGTCAAGTGAGCCTAGAGAGCTCACAGTTGACTGGCCAGTGTATGTCCACTTAGGAGAAGAAGAATTGCTCTCCAGGCTCCACTGACTGTATTGGCTATATATCCATTGACTACAATAGAGCTTAGACACTTAGAAGACAGGCAGACATCTAAATTTAGGTTTGCTAATCACTTCACATAGGCTGTAAGTAAACAAAGAAGATAAAAAATTGAGTGAAAACCTGTGAAAGTAAGTTTAATAAACTTTTTAGTGATTGACATTATTTTTCTTTAGAAATCCTTTCTGATTTCTGCAGTAATAAATCAAGGAAATATACAGAAAAAAAAATAAAAGTATATTTCAACTTTATTCTTACTGGCTAAAATAAAAGTTTGCAATTCTTAAATGAGAGCAGAAAGGTAAACATCACTGCTTCTACCACAAAAGATTATTTTCTATGGAAATGAAGGAAAAATACCGGCATCCTTCTTCCACAAAATAGCTAAGCTTTAAATCTTCTCCAGTTCAGAATTAAAAGAAGAAAATCATATTATAGACTATAATCACAATGGACTTCAACATATTTTTGGCATTTATGAAATTATCACCATGTGTCCCTAGGAAATAAATTATTCAACACAAAGAAAATCCCCACATAAACACAATTCGCATGCCTGCACCATACTAGTTGTTTCAAATCAAGCAAGGTAGAAAAACAGATGAGAGCAACCCTCGACAGGATTAGTAGTCCTATTTAGCTTGTTTGTGAAAATATTCAGACTTTTACCTGGAATCGACTAAAAAAAAATTTCATCCAACTCTTTCTTTGTTCAAAGCCTCAACACTACTCATTCCCACCATTTCAGCTAGCTGTGCAGCTAAATTTAATATCACTAAATTGCAGTACACAGAATGGCATACATCCCACAAAGAAATCACTTTGTATGTACAACAAAACAGAAAGTACAAAGCTGATATGGTAGCCCTCATATCATGGTGCAAACAATACTTCCCTAAAGGTGGCATTGGTAGGGAAATCTACAATATGGGACTAGTGGCGTGGGTAACATTTTCAGACTCAAACTACTACGCTTTTAAGTCTCAAAATGCTTTTTTTCCACATCTTGAATCAGGTTGATAACTGTCTGATATATAAAATCAGTACACTTTTGGATCATACAATGAGAATAGTAAGGGGGAGTCTGAAAACAATCGTCATTCAATAGCTAACAGTCCTCCTTAAATGTTCATCTACTAAATACCTGTACCAATTCAATAACAGAAGACCAATTTTGGGGCTATATTACTAACTATATGTTTAGGGAGACTCTGGAGAGCAAAATGGAAACAACTCTTTCTTTCCACTATAAGGTTTTTGCAAATCATATAATCAGTCCCCTGAGTTGGATGAACTAGCCCTATGTGACATAAATCCAAGTCATGTATGTAATGGTTGCTAAAATACGGATCATTGATCTTACTTAGTGATCCAGAAACAACAGCTTTTTGCATAGATGAGGTCTAGTGGGCAATTCTGAAGTTTCACTGAGTAAGCTCATGACAGTTTATCAAAATCCACCATGCACATCCTAACGTGCAATAACTACCTGAACCTCTTGCTGTATTTCTTCACTTACATGTCCTTTGATGGGTTTTTCCCTCTTATCTTGATATTTCAAATATCATTGTCCCAAATGTATTATACCACTTCTGAGTTCACAAAATAGCTTCAAACACCTTTGTTCTTTGGCTTTATTATTGAAAGATTTCCTTTCTCCCATTCAATCATCTCAGACAAAAATGCTGTCAAAAGTGAAGTCACTAGTACTAGGTTACTCTAAAACATTAACTACTTCTCAGCAAAAGAACAAAAGGTTAAAGACATGCTCTCAGATACGCCAAGCATGTCAACAGTTATTATGTTTTCTCCCATGGTTTTCAAATCACAAAGATTTTCTATGATAGCTTACACTTTTTTTCAGCAGTCCTGTATCTCTGCATAACAATCTCACACTTGTGGAATTATGCCTACCATATCATTATCTCAACTCAGCAATGATTTATCAAACAAGGGTAGCTAATGTTCTGGCAGAAACACTTCTAAGGTTTCCCTAAAGTATAATTCAGAAATCTTCCTGAGTTTCCACCCACTCTTATCAACCAGTGGAAGAAGGGGAGGCTAGGAAAGACTAATACAGCCTGGACAGATTTTCTTAAACTACAGCCATAAAACATCACTGACTGCACATCACCGCCTTTCCTAAAAGCTAACTCAACAGGCTAGAGCTGATCTTTCTCTCATCAGCTGAAGTAATCTTATTCCAATTTCAAGGTCTAAGGTGAAGCCACTTGTTCCTCTGTGTTCAACAATTCATTACTGTAACTGTTAAAAAAATCATATCATATTTCCAGTTTAAACTTCACTGACTTAGCTTCTACCTACCTGGCACAAACTTTTTTTCTGTGAGAGGGTACTAAAGGAAAAAAAGCAGTAGGTATTTTTGTGGCTACCTCTGGTGGATCGACCCTAGTCAGCAGCTAAGTACCCACCAGCCACTCACTCCCACCCACAGTGGGACAGGGAGAGAACGGGAAGAGCAAAACCGAGAAACTCATTGGTTAAGATAAACACAGTTTAATAAGGAAAGAGAAAAAACCAACCCCAAGTGATGCTAAGGCAATTACTCACCACCTCCCACTGCCCAGTGTGTCCCCAGGCAACGGCTATCCAGAAAAATTACCACCCAGCTTTTATTGCTGAGCATGACATTATATGGCAAGGAATATCTCTTTGCTCAGGTTGGGTCAGCTGTCCCAGCTGCATCCCCTCCCAGCCTCTTGCCCATTCCTGGCCTGCTTGCTGCTGGGCAGAGTGAGGAACAGAGAAGGCCTTGACCCTGTGCAATCACTGCTCAGCAACAGCTAAAGGATTGGTGTGTTATCAACACTGCTTTAGTCACAAATCTGAAACACAGCACCATACGGGCTGCTATGAAGAAAATTAATTCCATCCCAGCCAGACTCAGTACAGTAGCATTACAGTAACGGTTATTAAGGGTTTATGATTGGTGATCAGAAAGAGAAGGCTACACATGAAAAAAAAAATTGGTATATTAAGAGATTGACTCAGCAAAGGACTTACGCTTAGATATTTTTTTTGAATGAGAAGTAAATAGTTATAAAGCCACGTGCACGCTTAAAATGCCTTGATGAATTAGATCACTGCTGTGCCACCGAACAACTGCAAGCATTTCCTTCCTTCCAGAAGCCTACACAGTTAGAATCTAACTATGCAAATGTTTTGAAGATTGATGGAAATCCTTTCAATTGCATCCCATGGAAAACTTGGACAATACACAACTTCAAATTGTGTGCAGCAACCAAGTACACCTGTCAGGTGCTCCCCTCTCCCCCTGGACCACTTATCCCAGTGGAGATAAAAAATGTAAATACATGTTTTCAAATTAGATCACACATTAGATATACTACTGATATATTACCAGAACAAAAACTCATCAGAAATACATGTTGTATATTATCACTTCTCATGCTTTTTTCTAGTTCCTATTCTCACCGTTTAGGGGAATTAAACTGATTGATTTGTCAGTACCTAAAGAAAATTGCTACTCAAGACCTGATTCTATACTTACTTTTTTTTTTCCAATTACAGTCACATTATAATATCTAAACCACGATACCAGACGTACGACACTGATAAATTTGGTCTAGGAATTAAGAGTCACGTTTTCTCACTACTTAAAATCCCAGATTTCAACATGGTTACTCTTACTTTTTCCAACAGAAGACAGAGGACCTAAATCTGGAGTTGGGCAACAAGTGATGATTTAGTGTAAAGCTGGTGAAAGTCCTAGTACTACCTAAACTCACAAGCAAGGTGCACACCCATAACACCCACTGCCTGAAACCACGTTACAACCAGCAAAGAACAGTCCTGGCTATAGTGCAGAAGCAGTATATCCTAAGCCCACTGCTTGCTTCACTGCACTGGCAGCTACAAGGTGTGCACTGGAGTTCGTTCCACCAACAGCTGGCACGGCCTCAAAGAAAGCACTGTCAAATCAATTTTTACAGCAAACTCTTTAGAGCCACAATTTTGACAGCCTGGTGCTCTGCTCCTCCCTCCCTCATTTCACACAGCTCACTGCTACTCTTATGTCTACTGTACACATAAAGTACATACAACTGAATCATAAGATTACATTTCTGTAGATAACCAGAAAGTACCTAGTGGCAGCATGAATCTAATATGCTTGCACTGGAGAGCCACTGCCTTCGATTGCTCCCATGAACTTCTAGTTTAGGTCGGCTGCCAAAACACTGCTAAGAGCACCAGCAACTAGAAAAGAAAAGCTAACTTCCAAAAAGCTTAGGGCCCAGCTACACCCCAAATAAATTCATAGTGTAAGTAAAGACTATTTTCTAACACCAGGAGTTTCAGAACCGCTGAATTTCACAGTATTGAATTTTACTAGTACTAAAAGTATCAGGCTAACTCAGAAAACAGTCAGTGAAACACTTCAAAGCAATCTGAATTAGATAACTTAAAAACAGGGCTTAAATACAATAACTAAAATTCCTCATAAAAAGGATTTCTGCTCTCACGCAGAAAAAATACATACACGAGGGCAAAACATGCATAGCTGGAAATACTGAATATATTCAGTATTTCTACAATTCTTACAGGTATCAATGCAAAAAAGAGCGAAAAAGATTTTCCAGTGTTTTGTACATATTCAGGAGAGTACATTCATTATCATTATGAGTGGACAACTGAGGTAAATGGTAATTTATATACTCATTAATGTATCCATAATATGCAATCCGAACTCTGCCTAAAACACAGAAGCATTTATTCCTTCTGTTTGTAAAAGATGTTTCTTTGCTGTAAAATTAAGTTAACATAAATCTGATATTATAGGCTGTAATGTATCTTAGAAGTTAGAAATGCATGTAGTCCATGAATTTTCCCAGTAAGCTAGTCAAGTTTTTATCATTTACTCATAACAAAATGGCTCTTCATATACATGAAATATTGACATTCAAAATGAACAATCTCAAATTTACCCACCTCATATTTCATCCCTTTAAAAGCCTGTCAAAATTTTGCTAGCTGTATAACAAAACGTGGTGGTGAGCAGCCACATTAGAAGGCTTGATGTTTTACTCAGACAACTTCCCCTGTGGATAGCACTACTGGAGTGAAGAAAAAATGACAATATGACATCTACACGCCAGCAGTTAACATTAAAAAAAATGGTTTAAAATCAGTTTTCCTACAAGGTCCTTTTTTTATTTTTTTACATTTCTGTATTAAAAGCTACTAACAGTATGTCAAACCATGGCATCCGAGGCAGAACCAGCAGGAGCAGAGCTCTTCCAAACAGCGACTTCCTGAAGAAGTTACTGCGAGTCATTTAACACTGCATACCAAGAGACATTTCCCACTGGGAACTGTTTGGCAGTCACTCACACGGCAGGAGAGCACACTCAGGACACTCTTGGGTGAGCTGTGGACACACGTTTTCAAATCCTAGATCCTTCACTCAACTCAATCATGCAGCTTTGCCTACTCATTGGTTTCAACGTAGCAGGTATACTATCAGCCACCAAATGCTCATTTATCCACAGGATAATTTACCAACAGCATAAGGAAGAATTCCGAGGCTGATCTCCCACATGAACGAAGGAGACAACAAACAGAAAACCAATCAGCAATACTATGTCTAGCATAAAGATGTTAACACAAATATTTGGAAGAGCAAGTAAAAAATCTGAACTCCAGAGTCATAGACTGACAGAATAATTTGGTTTGGAAGGGACCTTTAAAGGTTATCTAGGTCCAACCCCCCTGCAATGAGCAGGGACGTCTTCAACTTGATCAGGTTGCTCAGAGCCCCGTACAACGTGACCTTGAATGTTTCCAGGGATGGGGCCTCCACTACCTCTCTGGGCAACCTGGTCCAGTGTTTCACTACCCCCGTCAAAAAAAATTTCTTCCTTCTATCCAGTCTAAATCTACCCTCTTCTAGTTTAAAACCATTACCCCTTGTCCTATTGCAACAGGCCCTGCTAAAACGTTTGTCCCCATCTTTCTTATAAGCCCCCTTCAAGTACTGGACAGCTGCAATAAGGTCTTTCCAGAGCCTTCCCATCTCCAGGCTGAACAGCTCTCTCAGCCTTTCCTCACAGCAGAGCTGCTCCAGCCCTCTGATCATTCTTGTGGCCCTCCTCTGGACCCGCCCCAACACCTCCATGTCCTTCTTGTGCTGAGGGCTCCCGAGCTGGACGCAGGACTCCAGGTGGGGTCTCACCAGAGCGGAGTAGAGGGGCAGAATCACCTCCCTCGACCTGCTGGCCACGCTTCTCTTCATGCACTCCCAGGATACGGCTGACTTTCCAGGCTTGCAAGTGCACATTGTCAGCTCATGTCTAGCTTTTCCCCCACCAGTACCCCCAAGTCCTTCTCAGCAGGGCTGGTCTCGACCCCTTCATCCCCCAGCCTGTACTGATACCAGGGGTTGCCGCGACCAGTGTGCAGGACTTTGCACTTGGTCTTGTTCAAGCTCATGAGGTTCACATGGGCCCACCTCTCCAGCTTGTCCAGGTCCCTCTGGATGGCATCCTGTCACTTGGGCACGTCAGCTGCACCAGTCAGTTTGGTGTCATCTGCACATGACGGGTCACAGAATCTTGCCAGACATCTCTCATGGCGCGGGGGGGGGGGGGGGGGGGGGGCGGGCACGCAGGGGTGCAGGGGTGGGTGCATGCACTCATGTGTATGTCTGTGTCTATACGTAGAAAGATTTCCACTATTTAAGCAATCTCTAGTTCTAGAAAAAGAACTTCTAGTTTTATTGGAATGTCCACAGTACAAACTTCAGCACACCACTTCAGACCTTCTGGGCCATTTTGAGGCTGTCACCCAGTTCAGGCTTTGGACTGAAATTCAAATCCTGTCACTTGCATAGTGCTCTTTAGGTAGTGGCTTTACTACACAAACAGTTTTGCAATTTCCCTTTGGACTAAGATACTACAGTTCTACACTGGCCATAAATTTAGAATTAGAAATAATGTCTTTGTCCACTTACACATTCACTTTCTTTAATGAAGTCCCTTATAATAAATTTAGTTCTGAAGTATGAGCACAATCTAGTGGGTGGTTTTAATCTATTGGATTTATTTTTAAGTATGGCTTATTGCAAAAGAAAGTGAGTGAATCTATTTAATTTTCATTTCAATCATTTAAAATTAAATCTAAAGTTTTTATTACCAGAGTTCAAATAATCATTTCAAGGACTGTGGGCTATGCATGATTGTACTAAGAATGCTATTGGCCAACAAAAGATTTCAGTATCTAAACTGAGACTTTAGGAAAATTTACTTATCCAAAACTACAACTGCATCTTGACAATCTCTGTAGTGTTGATACCATCAGTTCGACTTCAAAATATTCCAGGTATATAGAGTGTAAGTGAACCTTTGTGATCTGATATACCTCAGAAATGGGCCTATTCTATCCCAACATTTCAGGACCAAAGAAAGTCAATCATGGGGAAGCAACCAGAATGCAAGATTACTTTTGCAAAGCAGCTGCCTGAATAACTATGATACAGCCTGCTGATACTTGCCTGTAAGGAGGTAGGACATGTGAGTCTAATCTCTGCACGCTGAACAGGACACTGAACACAGGATCTCACAGTCCCTGTGAAGCAAGTGAATAGAAGAGGGATTCTGTGACCATCTCTTCTGATCATATTTTAAACTCAAGAAGCAAAAGCCTTAGTCAGTGCTTTTTAGAAAGACAACAGATCCTGATCTGCTAAAGTGGCCTGAATGCTCTAAAAAAAAAGGAAAAAACCAAGTAAATAGATTTTTGCCTCCTTAGTTAAGGCTTTGGGTGGTGTTTTCACATGCAAATATAATGCAATACCTGGGGCAAAATGCTATGAAGTATAATGAAAATAACAACTGTGAATAGGCAACTCTGGATTGCACAAGATTGCAAGTGGGAAGTACCTTTGAACATTAGGTTAACATGAACAAAGTCTGTATCTCTGTTGTATACAAAGCTGTGCCAAGCAGCCTCGTTTATAGGAAGAGAGAGGTGATAATGACATTGGATTTCAGGTTTCTGAATAGGATTGAATTCATACAGATTAGTTTAAGTTTCTCAAAGTTGGAGATCTGTTAAGTATAAAAGATTATCATTTTAAAGATTTAAAAACAACGTTTACCATGTTTAAATATCATGTTTAAAGTTAAAAATTTATGGACACAAAAAAGAATTTAGAATATTTGTTTTATAAGGCCACTATGGGATCAGCTGACCATGTAATAGAGTCTTTGGATGTAAACAGTTGTGGAGATTAGTAACTTGGTTGCTAAAGATAACAGGATCTACAAGAGATTTCCAAGGAAATCACAGAACTTTCCCAGCAACAAGTTTTTCATATCCTGCAAAACCTGCTGAAGACTGGACATACTAGCACCCAAGATTCTGAGAGGTCTGATGGAGTTGGGGCTTTCTGACCATCCCTAACACGTGCCAAATATGAGACGTCTCACAAATATAGTAAAGTCAATACCTGCCAGCTGCATATGAGCTCTGGTGCTCATTTAGGATACTGGAACAGATAAAATAGAAGGCTACCATCAGCTTGAGGGGACTCAAACCCATATCCCTCACCACACAGGCTACTGTCTTAAACTCAAGGCTGTAATGTCTCACAGGGAAAAAACTTTCTAGGCTGCCTGCTAAACCTATGCTACTGCACAGTAAGACAGACAGACAGGCAGGTAGACAATTCAGGCAGCAACATAAGAGGGAGCACAACTTGACAGTCCATTGGCTAGTATTAAACAGCATTTAGATCAAATACAGACACAATCCTTTGACACTGTGGAGAGCTGTTTCACTTCTAGCTGCGCTTGAAGAGAAAACAGGGAATCATTATCTCTGAAACACTGCTGGCATCATCCCTCAGGAAGTATTCAGATCCTTGCGCCTATGTGCACAGCAACACCTGCTTTCAACTGCACCTTGACACTCTAGACCTGGCTAGTATTTCAGACATTGCTCTGTGCTTTGGCATTTAGTGCTGTGGGGGAGTTCTTGCTTAGTATGTGCGGTTTTTGGATCACCATTTCGAGACGCATACTACTACTCATGCAGCATTTCGACCTAACAGTGCGACTAACTTGGCTTGTAACTAAACACACATCATTCCTTGGATCACACCCTCAATGATTATTACTTTGTTGGCCTTCTTTAAAAAAGGAGGTCTTGAAAAATCCCGTAACTGCAATCACAGAAGTATGAACATTGGGGTATGTCTTTAAGTTACCGTCACTTTTACACAACAAAATCCCATTCAGACACTAAAGTCTTATTTTCAATGAAGCTTTGGCCTGATGCTCATTCCACAATACAAAGTTTGCCTCTGGAAACTACCAGATGGATGTCTTCCATTGGTTTCATCAGCACATGCAATTAACAGGTAACATATATACCACAGGATAATAGACACGATTAAGGTGCAGACAGTCAGGTCCATGTTGGCAGAAAAATTAAAACTCAAAGCTATCAGGTGTCCATTAGCAGACATTCTGCTCCGACAGCTTTTGGAAAAAGGCACTGTAGATCATGCATTATCCACAAAAGGCAAATCCATATTACTTCTCTTGTGGAAAAAGGATACAAGTAATTTCATCACTACAATATTACATTTACTCAAGTTGTACAGAAAGACAAATACGAGATGATGTTTTTAGAAGTTCTGCTGTCCGGTGTGTGTAGCCAAAGAAATTGAATATTCTTTAAAAATTCTATGCATCAAAATAATCATAAAAATTTTGTTTTCAAATTTGTTTTAATCTTGACCAAGAATTTTTGAACTATTCACATGGAAGTTCAAATAATCACCACCAATTACAGTGACACAAAATGAAGAACGCAAGTTACCAGAGTACAAAGTAGGAAAGTTCTAACACAGATTTAATTATCCCGACTTTAGCTGCCTACATAAATTAACCCTAAATTTGCTCAAGTAATGATCACCAAACAAATTCCAATGAAGTTAACAGATGCTCCCTGATTGTTAAAATTTACTTAAATGATGCCATTTGGAAACGTTCCTTTAGTACAGAAGCTAAACAATTGTTGGTCTAATTACAAGTTTTATTCATACACTTTGAATAGATGAATATCTATTCAGATATGCATCTTAATTTCCTATTATTTACGTGTGAGAGATTGACTTGGTCTCATAAGACTTCACACCAATGTTGTAATCAGCTTTTTAAATAGAACTAAATGTTTAATATGCACCAATACGACAGAGATTTCTGAACTGGAAAGGTCAGAATTTGTTGCCATAAAAAAGTCTGGAAATTCATTTTCACCACAGGAAAATACAAAGGGTTCTTTTATATCTGCAGAATGTATCTACTGCATATGTGGCTGTAACTCCTTTAATAAGACTAATGAGTAGTTTTTACATAGCTTTTTAAGAAGACAAAAGGTTATTTCACATCTAAACAGTTGCTTGATTGATTTCAAGCTACTTGTATCCTTCTTCCCCCCACAGGAAAGGTCACGCTGATTTGCCTTTTAGAGGTAACACAAGATGCACAGTATCTTGGCAGAATAATCACCAAAAGCCACTACAGACTAGCTGCAAGCAGATACCTGATAGGTCTCAAATGCCTTTGAGAACACAGAGTCACGTTCAGTTACATTCTACGTAGCTCATACTCAGTGCTTTTCTAGCTGCGATTCAAAACTATAAAAATCTCATTTACTATTAAAAGTAACAGTTTACATTAGCAGTCATTTTAACCTGCATTCATTTAGGAGTAGATGAACTTGAACCTTGCCATTAAAAAAAAAAGGCAAAACCCACAATGAAATCAGAATGAAAAGAATTGGTCTCTT
Source organism: Opisthocomus hoazin (assembly GCF_030867145.1). Taxonomy (NCBI): domain Eukaryota; kingdom Metazoa; phylum Chordata; class Aves; order Opisthocomiformes; family Opisthocomidae; genus Opisthocomus; species Opisthocomus hoazin. The sequence goes on from NC_134416.1 coordinate 40,139,512, forward strand.
TAAATGCAAGGATACAGGAATCGTTTGCCATGAGCCTATAGATACAACAATAAAATTTTTTATAAATACATGAATTTATAATGTTATAATGAGTAGCTAAATAACTATGTTAACTAATAAAAATCAATATTGACTAATTTTTTCCTATACTCTTGGGGATCTTCCAGCATTTTGTGTACTACCATGTGTTACATCCTACCATTTAATACTGGCAACAATTTTATTTCTGTTGGATATCAGTGTACCTGAATTTATCTTCAACCCCAACTGGGAAGACATATTAATAATTCCAGTTCAGTTGGAAGTAAAATCCACCTGTGATTGCTTCCATATGCAGTTTTATCATCCATCAGTTAAGCTAAAATTACTTGTATGATTTTCCCCGTCAGTGAGTAAGATGACACAAAAACTTCTTTAATGATATCTTTCTTCCCTTAATGTAATTTTCAAAGTTCTGACAGATTTCTAACATGCTCTGCCTTCACGGACAATCTCTTTATTTCAAGTCAAATTAAAATAGATACTTCTGTTGCTCAAAGCAGAGAAACTTCTGAGAATTACTATCCCATCATAGTCAAACTAAAAAACAAACTGAAGATTAGGCATACATCGGGAAAAAGACACATAAGTGTCCATTTTGACCTAAACAGCACAGACTTCAAGTATTCAGGTTCTGAGTGTGACATGAACCACGAAGAATCAGGTATGAGAGTGACAGTACTAAAACTGCCAGGGGAAGGAAATCTTAACACTGGGCGCAGGGCTACCCACAGTCTACAAGTCTCCAGCTACCTTCCGTGGTTCCCAGACTGCTTCCTGCTGGCACTACCAAGTTCACTGCTCTGCCTGAGCCCTGGAAAGGTACAGTCTCTGTCTCTGTCTAAAAATGGCCCAGACTTGTGGAACAATCCCCAGGCTGCCATCTGGGATTCTCTGGGAAAGCAGGCCCTTCAAGTGCCAAGGTTTGAATATACACAGACCTGGCCAGTCTGAGGACTGAACCCAGGAGAATACAGAGTCTACTGAAGATTACAGAATCACACAGAATCACAGAATGGCAGGGGTTGGAAGGGACCTCTGTGGGTCATCTAGTCCAACCGCCCTGCCAAAGCAGGGTCACCTACAGCAGGCTGCACAGGACCGCGCCCAGGCGGGTCTTGAATATCTCCAGAGAAGGAGACACCTCAACCTCCCTGGACAGCCTGTTCCAGTGCTCTGTCACCCTCAGAGGGAAGAAGTTCTTCCTCATGTTCAGACGGAACTTCCTGTGCTTCAGTTTGTGCCCACTGCCCCTTGTCCTGTCGCTGGGCACCACTGAAAAGAGTCTCGCCCCATCCTCCTGACACCCACCCTTAAGATGTTTATAGGCATTTATAACATCCCCTCTCAGCCTTCTCCAGGCTAAACAAGCCCAGCTCCCTCAGCGTTTCCTTGTAGGACAGATGCTCCAGGCCCCTCATCATCCTTGTGGCCCTCCGCTGGACTCTCTCCAGTAGTTCCTCATCTTTCTTGAACTGGGGAGCCCAGAACTGGACGTAGTACTCCATGTGTAGCCTCACCAGGGCAGAGTGGAGGGGCCGGATAACCTCCCTCGACCTGCTGGCCACACTCTACTTAATGCACCCCAGGATAACATTGGCCTTCTTGGCAACAAGAGCACACTGCTGGCTCATGGTCAACTTGTCAACCACCAGCACTCCCAGGTCCCTCTCCACAGAGCTGCTCTCCAGAAGGTCCACCCCAAGCCTGTACTGGTGCATGGGGTTGTTCCTCCCCAGGTGCAGGACCCTGCATTTGCCTTTGTTGAACCTCATCAGGTTCCTCTCTGCCCAACTCTCCACCCTGTCCAGGTCTCGCTGAATGGCAGCACAGCCTTCTGGTGTATCCACCACTCCTGCCAGTTTGGTGTCGTCAGCAAACTTGATGAGGGTACACTCTAACTCTTCATCCAGGTCATTGATCAATAAGTTGAATAAGACTGGGCCAAGTACTGACCCCTGGGGGACACCACTAGTTACCGGCCTCCAACTGGACTCTGCACTGCTGACGACAACCCTCTGAGTTCTGCCATTCAGCCACTGCTCAATCCACCTCACTGTCCACGCATCCAGCCCACACTTCCTGAGCTTCCCTAGGAGGATGTTATGGGAGACAGTGTCAAAAGCCTTGCTGAAGTTGAGGTAGACAACATCCACTGCTCTCCCCTCATCTACATAGCCAGTAATGCCATCGTAGAAAGTTATCAGATCGGTCAAGCATGATTTCCCCTTGGTGAACCCATGCTGACTCCTCCTGATAACCTTCTTTTCCTCCACTTACTTAATGACGACCTCCAGAATGAGTTGCATTCTGACGCAGAATGAACAGAGATGAACAACAAGCTGCCTAACTGACTGCTCCTACAAAGCAAAATCTATACTTGCAAAGCAGGCACCAAGCTTACCTTCTGAAAATGCATGCTCATACTACCGTTCCTCCAAGATTCCCTCCACACATTTACCTGCTTACCTCATCTACTGGCTTTGTGCTGCCTTGAAATAAGACTCAAAATTTGTTGAGCAGAAGTTCTTGATTGCAATATGTCTGTACAATTTCTATCACAATACAGTTCCTTTTCCTTGTAGCGGCCAGCAGGAGAAAATACTATACAAAGATAGTGGAGTTTTTCAGCAGACAATTGATATAACTACATATAGGAAGGATAACCTATTACATCCCATTTACACATCTTAAAACATACCCAGAAAAAAAAGACACCATCATATTCCCTAAAAGGCATGGGAAGACAGAAAATGGCAGGCATAATTCAGTAGTCATATAAAGAACAGTACTGGTATTTAAGTAACATTTAGCTTTTCATTTAAGAAATACTGTATTGTATTTTAATCCTGGAGGATGTAATGTCAAAGATTCAATCTAAACACTTGTCTCAGGACAGTCCTGCATTAATCAAGTTATTTCCACATCCAAATATCAATTCCCTATACTGAAACACAACTACAATATCTTGTGTGGAACTGTAACTTGAATGATTTTTTTTTTTTTTCACCCAGGTTTGGCTGCTGGAATCACAGACTCAAAAAATTACCTTTAGCCAGTGCAGAATTGCATTTATACAGGTGATGTTACAAACCAGAGAGAGATCTGATCACCATCAGAAGAGATTGAAGCTTCTCGCCCTACTCCCATGCCTTCCAGACTCGGCGTATTGCAAAGCATGTCCCTTCCTCTGGAGCACCATGAGGAAGACCAGATCTCCATGCAACTTCTGCACAGAAAGAGTCACTGGAAGACTTGCTTTAGACGAGACACTTCCTCCTCAGAGACTGGATGTCCTATAATCCTGCCCAGAAAAGTGTGCCCTAGGAAATGACCCTTCAGCAAAAGACAACTGATAAGCAGAAGTGAAAGAACAGTGTGTCTGTTGTACTCTACAAAGGCAAACATCAAACTTGTTGACAACATACGACGGATATCAGATACAACGGATTACAGCCAGGCACATGTTTAACAGAAGAGGTGTTCCCATGACATATGCACATTTCTAAACACTCAGCACTACACAGCTGCACCGACGCTGCAGACTCTACTTCAGGCTGGGGCTGTAACTGCCCCTGGACTACAACAGCACATAACTGGGTTTTCTCGTCTCCATTTTTTATTTAGATGAACTTCATGTTTGTTTTTCAAACCTCATTTGCTATGTTAAAGCAAAAGTATGCTTCTAAGTAAAAAAACAAACATCACAAACACTTGAAAATTAGGTTTATAATTGCTCATACAAGCTTACTGTGGTTCACTTCTACATAAACCACAGTAATCACATAGACCTTTAAAAACACATCCAGTAACGCTCATTCAGCTTGACTTTCAACTTGAATGTCATTATTTGAACAGTTTTTGTATAAAATGTAAAAATAATGCTCAAGTACTGGATCAAATGCAAGAATCATCCAGCTGGTGGGAGGCACAGAAAGCATCCCCATTTCTCACAAATATATATATATATATATTATATTATTGATGTATATCAGTCTTACAAAATCTTTCTATATCATAGAAAACTACAAGAAATAAACCTCATGTTCCACTGAATGTAGGGCAAAAAGATGCTATGAGAAAGGCTTCTTGATTATTATAATTGTACCTATTCTTATAAGAACTTACAAGAATGGTCTGTGTAATACTGTGGTAAATTTTCATATGCCTAAATATTAGACAAAAACACTGTATATGCAATGCACTGTCATGGAAAAATCATTCCAGCACTTTTGCAGTATAACAGCTATTACTTGCAACATCTTAAATTCAAATTCTTCTAATTATTTCAAATTTTCAAAAACTGCAAAAAACCGTAAAGTATCTATGGTTTGATTAGAGCTGAACACAAATGCTAATGTGGCATAAATAAGATACAGCAATATTTTTCCAGTGAATAAACATCCACCTATTCCCAGTCTGAAAATCTGGCCAAACACTTCTATCAAGGTTCTGAGAACAGCTATTCGACTTAATAGTTCATCTCCAGAAAGAAACACCATCACAGGCATAACAGTCTATTCTCATAGGCTTCTTTTTCAGATCTAAAGCAATAATCTAGCTTTACCCAAATACCAATGCTCACTTTTATATCCATCAGCAATGGACTTTTTTGACATTACCTCTGGAAAACAAACGAACAAAAAACCCTCCTACATATCCTACCTCTGCATTCCTGTGTAGTGATTTAATTTTATATGGATGGACTGTATTTGTGATCACTGCTGGTCAATGTGTGTCACGTTAATTTGTCAGAAAATAAACCCCCTTGCGTTCTAACTCTCTTCACCAGAGTGAGAGGCTAGGTGCGGCTAGGTTTAAATTCTGAGCGATGTCCAATTTGCCACTACCAGTCCAGTCGCGTTTATTATGTATATTAAACTACCACGATTCTGGATACACTAATAGCAGTCTGCACCTTCAGTCCAGTCGTGCTCATGAACTAGCACGGCCGCATCTGGTCACGTTCAGCGAGAAACTGTGACAACTGGCTACTTAAACAGTGCAGTTTTATTTGTGCAACATGGGGTTTTTGAATTGCTGGTGATAGTGGCTGTCTGCAAGAAAGCACATGCAAATATAAAACGCGTGAAAAGGTTATAAATAATACAGCCTGGCTATAAACATTAGGGAGTAACTATTCCCGAGAAAAGCGCTTAGTTTAAGTCTCACCCCAGGCATCCCAAGGTGGGGAGAAGCAAGGCTCAGCCTGTCGGCCAGTCCTGGCTGTCGGAGGCAGTCTGAGGTGGAGTTTCCCTTGACTTGCTCACGGTGTTATCTTCTTTTCCTCCGAAGATCCGCGGTGTTATCTTCTTCTCCGAAAATCCTCCATTTCCCCGGCTATTTTTATATCCTTTCTACCTTTAAGGTGGAGTTTGAGTGACTGTAGTCACACATACCTTTTATCATGATTGGTGTAAAATTTTCTCGCTTCACGTTTAAAGGTATAGTTTACGAAAAATTGAGAGCGCAGACTCGAAGAGGGGTGGTCGCACCTCGGAGGCGGGTAGCCTTTGGGATGGAGGTGTGTTTTGATATTAAAATGATATTAAAATGAGCAAAGTTCACGAGAGGATAGTACTTTGGCAAGGTTTCGAAAACCTGTTGGCTCAGGGGGCCAGATGAGCTGCTTATCAGTTCTAGAGGACCATTTCTTCCCGCTTTATCGTCACGGAGCAGGGCCATGGAGTCTCCACTCCGTTCCGTCCTCTATGGTACATTGCAGGGAGTTGCTGTGTTAGTGGATTCCTCGCATGCCTGCTGCAGCTGTGTCCCATCCTCAGAGCTCCTTTTTATTTCATGCTTTTCCTCAGTGGGTGAACACTGCTACGTTTTTCATATAAATCTAAATTTTCAGATGTAAAACCTTCATTTTACCAATAATTCCACAATGTGAAACAGAACCATGGAGAGGGAGGACGGAATTAATGTCATCGGTATTTAAGGCCTAACTTCTCCACCCTGGATTTATCAGTTTGTTCTCAGCATAGTCAAGCCATGGAGAGAACTTACACACATTTAAGAGACATTCAAACTGTAATTTCCATTAAGCAATTCAGCCAAATGAGGAAGTTCAGCTGAAAGTCAACTCTTCACAAAAACTCTAAACAAAAGATTTCAATTTATCAAACTTTAACCCTTTAAGGAGCTGTATTTTTCAACACAAAACAAAGAATAAAATATTTCTACCCAGCCCTAAGTCGTACATTGCTGTCAATCCCTATCTTCCAAAATTAATAGCTATAGATTTTACATTCAGACCTACTCACATCTGCTCATCAATGCGTCATTACGCAGGAATTTAAGGTAGTTTACCTTGCATCCTGAGGACAAACACAATACATGATACATAGAGACTTAAGCTAAAGTATAAGTGATCAAAGTACTTTTAATCACATTTTTTGATCTCTTTCTTATGTACCTCTCAGTATAATACCAGCACTTATGGCTGAAAATGAGATTCATTCAAATGCAGGCTCGCATGTAATGCTACTGGAAAAAAGCTGAAGCATGTACATAGTTTACCTTCATGATCTGTTCCATTAAGAAGTTACTTGCTTGCCCAAGTCCTTAAAGAATCCTCACCTAAGTAAGTAATGTGAAAAGTCTCCCTCACACTAGCTTTAAAGAGCAGTTGAAAACTGAGAACTATGTCAATACCGAGCTGAAAAAAAGTCTCTGAAATGAAAGAATGTTGGGACACTTCTGTTTGGCCTCTGGGAGGACAAGTGCATTGGTTGCACAGACTTAAGGCTGACACTTATCATATGATGCCCACAAATAAAGTAGGTCTGAGATAATGGGGACAGCTAAATAAATATCAGCTTACATAAGCAGGATACTTTCCACTCTATAAGTTATAGATTAGTTAAGTTACATATATGCTTGCAGTATTAAAGCCATTTTTACATTATGCAAAGCATAAGAAAAAAATCTTAACATTGGTCTCTGTGTAACAAAAGTATAAACTAGTGAATAAATATTTTTTCCAAGAGAAAAAAATAGCAAGAATAATGGCTTTACAAGAAGTAATCAAAAAATACAAGTTTTAGTAATTGCATTATATGGATTATAGATCACTTTCTAGCCCAAAAAAGGTAACTCCAACACACAAAACTGGTATATTTCTAAAACCTGTCATTTGCGCTTTGACTGTCTCCTCCATGTAAACTGTCACCATGGATCTAGTCAGTGTGCCCTCGCTAACCTCTGGCTTAGGTTTTGAAACAAAGGACTAAAGGAGCACATTTTACAAGAAAGCTAGAGCCTTAAGTGGATGTTTAAACAAGTACTACTGTTTTAACAATTGAAAACTTTAAATGGGTAGCAATGGTAATTTTTAAGGACAGATAATGGAATTGTAGCTAGAACTGCAGTCAGGTCCATCATTTCTCATCAGGCACTTCTACCATCAAGACTGCAATGGCTTAGGCAACTAAAAATCATTTCTAGAAGCCGAGATCTGGGTAATTTTAGAAGATGTGATAGGTTTTGGGGTCACGGAGCTATTTTTAATAACAGCCACAGCACTATTAATCTTATTTTCTAATGCTTTTTATTTAGAAAACAATGCCTGCAAATCACTGGTGTATGGTTTTGTTTGTTTCTGACACAGCAAAGTAACTTCCCAACCCTTACAGTGATTGCCCAATTAAAGCTTCCTGATGATTTGATTGCTATTAATTTAATGTTAGATTAAATCTGCCTGGTTACCAGTGAAGGCCTTCCTCTTGTAAATCAGGGCCTCACCAACTGCAGCAGGGCTCCCTGTGGGAACACAACGTGCTCACATGGACTGCGCTGCAGCCTTGAGACTTGTCAATGCTCTGAACTGCCACACTGAGCAGGGGAGAAGGGAGGAGAAATCCATTTTTTTGAATGTGTGGCACCAATTAATGGGATTAATAGCACTACCAGGCACTGAGGCAGCACAAAGAATAGGAAGCAGAAGCGCCATAATGAGCTCGGGGCCTTGCTGTGAAAACTCCTGAACCACGTGAAGACTGTAAGAGCCAGAGGGGTTTGCAGCCTCTGTGCAGATAAACAAGACGGACAAAGAAAGAGGAAACACAAGCACAGAATAATATGTGATAATGCAGTGGGAGAGCAGTAGCAGAATTGGGAACAGCAGTCAGGTAACTGACTGCCATTTCAGTGCCCTAACTACTATATATTTTATTTCCTCTCCCGACTTCTTAACTTTTTCCTTCAGTGTCTAAGTAAATGTTAAGTGGATCTTCATTTTGGCCAACTTCATTCTTCTAATCCTTTTTCTATTATGATAGGGAAACACAGAATAAAATAATTCCTCTTTAGTTTCTTATTTACCTTTGATCCTTTTTTTCCCCTGTTATCTTTTTCTTTCAGGTATTCCTCCTTCACAGGATCAGGAATCAAGGTTAAATTTGCACTCTAGCAATTTTGTCTCCTCTTTGTGTATTCCTCTTTGCTCCATATTGGAAGTCTCCATTCAGCCTTTGTCTCCGAACAGATTCACTATCTTACACTTCGTATTAGACTCCAGGCATTATTATCTACTGGCATTACTCTGAACCAGGGCACACTTAGAAGGAGCTGTGAAACACCTTTTTTTTTTTTTTTTTTTTTTCTGGGGGCTCTACATCATGAAAAACGATGTGTCTTAAAAAGACAGTGAGTGAGTTGCAGCCTGCCATCTCTCCAAGGTTAGTCTTGTGCAGAGTTCATCCTCAGCACAATTATGAGTGGTGTTTCACGATGGCACACACTCAGAGGAGTTTCTGCATCTGCAAACCTCGGTTTTGTCCTCAGCTTGTGTTTCCCTGGTCATCTCTACTCTGCCCCGATTAGGCAGGAAGGACACCATTCTTCAGAATGCTTAGGAAGATCAATACCCAGGTCACACTGGGTGTATTGAGCGTGTAATGCCTAACTGGTCTGGACATACGCAGTTAAATACAATGTGTCTGCAGATGAACATACAGCACCTACTGCATTTATGCAGGATCTTTGTGCAGTGCACATGGGATTCTCAGGAGTGTCCCATTGCATAACACATTGCTCTGGGTTTGCATGGCAAAGTATTGGTAGCAAGGGGGGCTACAAGGGGGTGGCTCCTGTGAGAAGCACACAGACAGACATTCCAGTCTGAGAAATCCCAGTAAAGCCAGTCACAGAAATCCAGTAATCTTCTCCTGTCACTCATTTTTCTTCTCCTTCAAATGAAAATATAGCCTTACTCACACCCATGCCCCCCAATTGCATATCTACAAAACTATCACAGAATCTGCCTAATAATTTTTTTTTTTTTTATTCCTAACTGCCCTGTCCATAATTGCTTCCACAGGTTCTCTCCTGAGGCCATCTACAGATGAAACTACCCTTCCTTTTCAGGTCCATGAACCAACTCCCAACTCTCCAGAAAAGACAGCTTCCACTTATTCAGGCTTCGAGGACAAATTCTGCTATCAACAATAGAGAGCAGCTTTTCTGCATTAGCACACCAAAAGAAAAACAGAACTTATCATTCAGAATTCCTTTCTTTGAGATAGATACCTGACCAGAGGAATCCTTCACAATCATCAGTTTACGTCTCCACTCACAGATGTCAGCAGAGACACAATGCCTGTCAAATTGGAGTGCAATGCAACCTTGATGAAGGAGCTTGAGGCACAGCAGCCAGTGTTAAAAATAGTGCTAAGGACACCTTTAACTCCCTGGCAAATCTAAACCCAAGCAGTATTGCCAAGACCAAGTACTAGAAGTATGAGACAGACCCCGCAAAACGTGTATTTCTTTAGATGATAATAAGTTATATTTTCTTGCATTTGCCTTGTGTTTCTCACCCTTCAGTCATACTCTCAGCAACCATAAGCACTAGAACCTTTCTTTAAAAAAGTACAGATCCCAGGTAACCATATGACTGTGGAGACTGACATTATAAGGAAAAAACATAGACAAGAAAAAGAACGCATTGGCAATGTAGCATTAATCTTTGTCATCCTATTTCCTATCCATTCTCACTGTCACACTCAGTGTATTCATATGGTCCATTTCCTCCTAATTTGTTAGGCCATCCTGCTTAATTATTCAATTGCCTCTCTGCTCCTTTACAGAAGGGACTGGGCTGGGCTCCATGACATTCTCCTGGCCTATGGGGAACTGCACCTTTAAAAGGCAAGATCCATATGAAGTTAACTTAGGCATACAAGCTCCAGGCATACAGGGCTGAGAGTTAGAACTCATGGAGTGATTTGGAGATCACTTATGCCCATCTAGCAGCTTGCTACTGGAGAAAAAGGCAGCTGCGCTCCTCTCCTTCCCCTCACCCTCTGACCACCTACATTTTCTCCTCTGAGTCAATGCCAATGGTCCTCATCAGACTACATGGTGACCCACCAAGCTAAACCAACTGAACACTTTTCACGTCTTTACAGACTTCATTTTCTTCTATTTCATATTCCCAAACTGGGTAACTGTAGTATAAGACAACTGCCAGTTCTGGAACAAGAACAACAGGAACAGGCAGCCACCAATGAAGATGAACAGAACCTGCAGCAACTGGCTATTAGATCAGCCTCACGACCTGCAGTTCTGAGTACGAAACCATGAGAGTGTCTGGAGTAAACCAAGCTGTAAGAGGAGGAATGATTCAATTAAAAAAGCTCCAACACAGCTGAAAGACCCAAAATCTCATGATTCCTGTCCTAGAAAACAGCTCCTCCAAAAGCCAACAAAAGAGCTTGATAAGCATATTGTTACAGCCACTATAGAGAAATCTGGTGTATGAATAGAGTGATTTTACTCATTAAATATTACAGGGAGCTGGCACAATGAGGAAAGAGAAAAAATGCTTCATGTAAATACACAAGAAGGTAACAATTTCCATGCTCTGTACGGACAGAGATTTTGTAAGAGGTGGGTAATGTAAAATAGCTGTCTACTTATCATGGGTCAGTTCACATACATTCTTCATTTTGCGTGGGCATTTCCTATAATTGTAACACATTTCCTCACAGTGCTACATAAAGCTATGTTCAAAACAGGTGTTTCACTGGGAACTCTATGTTTAATGCAAAGATAATACTTGAATTTTATGTGAACAGGGAAAGAAAGCTGCCCAAACCAACCGAAGAGCAAAACCAGAGGGGCATCGTGACTTCAGCCTAATGACTCTGCCTGAACACTTCTGGATGGAACTAAAAATAGGTATTCAGTGAAACTGAGTAGCCGAAGGAGAAATGAATACAACGTGGCATATGGTATCTGACATAAAATTTATGGCCATCAAAAATGTGACTGTTGCAAGCTTTTTAAAAGGATATTACCTTCTATACTGAGAGCAGATACGAATGTTGGGTTGTCTTGGCTCAGGCATAGGTGTGCATTTCAAGTGATCCTGTTTTTTTCCTGTGTCCTAGAATTAAGCTCACGAATCCTTGCTCACGAATCCTTGCTCCTCTTATTAAACAAGTGCTGCTTTCCATCACCTTCAGTAATATCTGAAACAGCACACTGCCCTAGTCAGGAGGCCAAACAGTTTCCTAACAATTCTATTTGAAAACTATTTTGCTTTCAGCGAGGTTTTAACTGTTTCTTACGGTTGCAGGTAGAGAAGCATCTTCTCTTAACACAAAAGATATCCCTCTATCATACTTCACAGCTTGAACCATAAGAGAGTGCGCATCTGTGCAAGGGGGGGTAATATAGAGTCAATAACATCTCATTGTTATCTGGATATTACAGACATTAAGGGGTTTGTGTAGTCTTTGTTCCAAAAGTTGGTGAACATAAAAATGCTTGATGCCACCTCTCAAGTCCAGAGACAACACAGCATCTCCATTACCCCTCACTCATACAAAAGTACATATGCTTTCCCAAAAAAATAAAGTATCACAGGCCAAATCCTTCTCCCAAGTAACCAGTGATAGGACTGTTATCATAAAGGCCCTAGCATAATTGTGAGAGCTAGTGTCCCGCATAAAGGCCCTTGTGTAATTAGAATAATAGGAGTTTGTTGTTTTTACTTAGAAGAGTTAGTGTTACCTTTAAACCAAGGAAACTGTCGTAGAAGGAGATAAGCAGACCCTGAGCAGACTGCTTGTTAGTGCTTAGCTAGTTTTGGCTGGTTCTGGCCGAAAAATAGTGTCCGAAAGTAACCTATCCTTCATTAACATATATTACAATACTAAAAATCACACCCCCTGGGGGAAAGACCCCCAGACCCTTCCTCATTGAACATGTACAGTTCGAAAGTCCTGACCAAGTGAAACATAAATGACGTAGCCAGTTGGCAGCATGGCACTGCCCCATGGGCTGAAGCTTACTGATCAGAAATGGAATAAAGGGATGTCTGCTTCGATACGTGGTACGCACGCTAGAGGAAATATCCCCCGTGCAGCCGGTGCTGTAATAAAGACTGCTTGCTTCCTAAAATTCCCAAAAAAGTTTTAGAGAGTCTTGGTTTTTGCGGACTTACAGCATCAGGATGAGAGGCAAGGGTCTCAAGTTGCATCAGGGGAGGTTTAGACTGGATATTAGGAAAAATATCTACACTAGACGAATTGTAAAGCATCAAAACAGGCTGCCCAGGGAAGCGGTGGAGTCCCTGGAGGTCTTCAAAAAACGTGTAGATATGGCACTTCAGGACATGGCTTAGCAGACATGGTGGTGAGGGTTGGCAGTTGGACTTCATGATCTTAGAGGTCTTTTCCAACCTTAATGATTCTATGATTAAAGTAGTAAAAATCACTATACAAAAAACCCCTAATCACTAGACAAATGAAAATGAGATATTATCTGTCCCTACCTCTTCATTACATAAACAAGACAGAAAATGGAAAGTACCAAGTGGGAAGAAAAGACATTGAAAAAGGGAAAAAGTATTGATTGGACCTTCAAAATTAGAGGTAAACTGTAAAAGAACATGATGTTAAATTGCTCTTAAATATTATGTTTCTAATTCAATTTTTTAACACTCCCATTTACAAAGGAACACTTTTAAAAGAAGGAAGCACTAATGACAGGTGTCTTTCTAGTCAATGTCAAGATAAAGAAGCTAACTAAGAAATCCACTTGCTCCAGACCAGTAAAGAAGCACATCGCACGTGGCAGAAATGCCGCTTAAGGTACTAACTGCTGCTTTCCCTCTCAGAAGCTCCAAAACAACCAGAAGGCGGAGACTGTGCTGACTCGGGGGTACCGATAGCATGTAGCCCCCTTGGAAAAGCATAAACCAGTAACAGCAAAGAACACAGAAAAAACTAAAGACTGAGTTAAAGCCATGAAAGTTTTTTATTTAATATTTCACATTTACATTTGTCCTTTGTACCGAAAGACTGGATTAATCAAAAGAAACAAAACAGTTGAAGAGGTTACTTCAGGTTTAATTAACACCATGCGTCAGTATCACCCAAAACTTGGAAGAGACCTCATAATGTGACAAAACACCAAGAAAAAAGAGCAGTAGTAATGGGCTTATTTTCATCCAGACTGATTCATTTCCAGACAAAAATTCAAAATCATCATTGTCCCAGAGCATGTCCTAGAGCAATGGCATTTTATTTTATTTTATTTTAAACAGGAACATTTGGTAGCTCTAGACTTAGCATTGATCAGCCAGGCTCTGCTGGTACATGATGGTGAGAGCAACTCAACTGAGAACTGCCTCTCACTTTCTCGGCTATTTTTTACGGCAAGCTAGTTATCCCTTCTACTCCGCCTCTCAAGAAATAGAGTAATTGTCATTTTGAGAGTTTAAAAACATTAAAAGTTACCGTAACAAAAGGAAGTGATTATGATTCTTTCATTTTAACATTCTGTATTTTAGATACAATTCTTCAAATGTAATTTCTGCTATTAGATGAAGAATATAACTTTGGTTTCTATTTCTTTGTGCGTCTTGTGCCCACAAGGAATTTTTTAAAAAGGCAATTAAGAAAGCCCACATTTCACTTTCAGGAAAGTAATGTTTTTGCATTGTGGAAACAAGGTTTATATGATTATCATCTATGTTACCACACAAATGCATACCTGTATTTGTGTTCTCTTTCACTGTCTCTTTCCAACATTTTTTTAAACCTTCGACTAAATTAAGACAAACTCCCAGAGGAGTAGACACCACAAAAATGCAAGTTCTTTCACATGTTGAGAGATAGTCATGTTGCAAGACCAAAACATGATTTTCCTCATTCAAGAATAAAGTATTTTCTTAAACCCAGACTCAACAAGAGACAAGAATTATGAATGCCTCATCCACAGAGAAATTTCTGACCACTTCTACATCTTGTTGGCCACCATGAATCCCCAGCAAAAAGCATAAAGCCATTGCTCATGGAACTGTTTGTTAATGGAAAAGGGTCTGTCTATAGTTTTAATTAGGGTTTTTCACTTGTCTTCTCTTAAAGACAACTTTACTAAGGCAACTATCAGAAGACACAGTGAATTCTCCGAAAAGCAAAGGACATCTCTGCACCATTTTTTTTCCACTTGACTTTCATTCTCCTTAAATAGGTCTTTTACTTCAGTGCACATCAAGGCTACCACAAAGTCCTGCTGTAGCAAGCAACAGAAAAAATTAGAACTTACATATGAGTCCCTACTCCCCACTGTGTAACACTGCGGCATTTCTAGACCACTGCTGGTTTCCACATATCCTTTGAAAAACAGCTAATACTGGCTCCTCTGAAAGACAGACTGCCAGGCTGAAACAATGCCACTGGGCAATCAGTACCTAAAAGGATGCTCGTGATGTCTAGGTACTAAAAAACTTGGTCTTCCAAAGGCTCCATCTAGCTGCCTGAAATTAAATGCTTTTCTGTGTAAATTCACATCATCCAGAACACAGACCCTTTTGTGCTAGCAACAGAATCTAACCAATTAAGCATTACACCAAAATAAAATAAAATACTATTTCAGCAAGCTCAAAACAAAACAAGTCTTTGAGAGCTTCCCTATCATTCACATTGCAGATATTGCAGTTTAAAATATAATTTGATACTGTGAGGAATCTTACACTGGTAAATGAGACATTAAAGTTGACTGTGTCTACATTCATGTATTTAAGAACTGAGGGCAAACGTTGCTTCAGAAGACAGTCCAAACTCCAAAATTCATTCCCAAACTTTGACTAACTCAAAGGTGCACTGTACTGTTAGTCACCAAACAGGTGCATTAGGAGGTATAAAGGTTTAAGTGAGCAGCATAGTTATTTTATTTAAATTAAATAATGGAAGCTAGTGCATAATATACACCAATAACGCTATCTCATTTAGGAAAAAAACACCGTAAATTAAAAAAAATATATATAGTTTCCTATTATATTTGCTTCAGGAATTTTGTCTGCTAAACGAAAACAAGGTAAGTGTGGGAATATGAACGTAGCCTTTATGTTGTTCAGAATAAAAATTATAGTTCTAAACCCACATTACTTCGAGAAAAATTCTTAGGTAACCAAGGATTTGGTATGTTTATATTGAGAAGAGTTATTCTGGAATTTAATAACTCAAAGAAATTACAGTCTTCTGGTTTGCATAACAACAATGTACCTGCCGGATGCTTTTCAGTTGCAGTCTTATAAATAGGAAAATTCCAAAATACTAAATTTATATTGGAGCTCTTGAAGATTTATTGCAATCTGTTCTTAAGAGGGCTGATCCAGCTTTCAGATTCACAGAAACTGTCAGGTTACCCAGATAAGAACACAACTGGATGCTGAAAAGATACAGTCATACAGAAGTCTAGATGTATGGATATTCACAGGCAGCAGGATAATTCATTGAGATTATTAGCACACAAAAAGAATTTGCTGGATTGGATGCTTGAAAAGCAAAGTGGGTCAATACTTCACTCAGACAGAAATGAGTGGGTGCTGATTCTGAATACTCTGTCCCAGCCAATTTTAGGCACACACCTCCTGTTAACATTTTTAAAAGATGGAAAAAAACAACAGTGAAGCTTCCTTGCAGAAATAATTCATATTTAGAATTCTTGTTACATTCCAAGTGAAATGTAAAGAGACAAAAATCTAAAAAAAAACAGGTAGTGCTATGCTACGTGTTACCACAAAAATTGCAGAAGAGAGGCGTTTCTAAAGGGCATTCCTCAAATCTAAACTAGGTGTCTAACAACAGTATTCTCAAATGCCAATAATCTCTTACAGAAAGATGTCTAGGCCTTCAAAAGCAAAAAGAAAAAAGCAAAAACCCACAATATACAAAACCTACACAGAACAGGGTAAGCCAGCTCAAGCCGGTCTTGTTTAACATCTTTATCAATGATCTGGATGAGGGGATCGAGTGCTCCCTCAGTAAGTTGGCAGATGACACCAAGTTGAGTGGGAGTGTCGATCTGCTTGAGGGTAGGAAGGCTCTGCAGAGGGATCTGGACAGGCTGGATCGATGGGCCAAGGCCAACTGTATGAGGTTCAGCAGTGGTGCCAAGTGCCAGGTCCTGCACTTGGGTCGCAACAACCCCATGCAACGCTACAGGCTTGGGGAAGAGTGGCTGGAAAGCTGCCTGGCAGAAAAGGGCCTTGGGGTGTCGGTTGACAGCTGGCTGAACAGGAGCCAGCAGTGTGCCCAAGTGGCCAAGAAGGCCAATGGCATCCTGGCTTGTATCAGGAATAGTGTGGCCAGCAGGAGGAGGGAGGTGATCATGCCCCTGTACTCGGCACTGGTGAGGCCACACCTGGAGTACTGTGTTCAGTTTTGGGTCCCTCACTACAAGAAGGACATTGAGGTGCTGGAGCATGTCCATAGAAGAGCAACGAGGCTGGTGAGGGGTCTAGAGAACAAGTCTTATGAGGGAACTGGGGCTGTTTAGTCTGGAGAAGAGGAGGCTGAGGGGGGACCTTATTGATCTCCATAACTAGCTGAAAGGAGGTTGTAGTGAGGCAGGTGTTGGTCTCTTCTCCCAGGTAACTAGTGATAGGACAAGAGGCAATGGCCTCAAGTTGCGTCCGTGGAGGTTTAGATTGGATATTAGGAACAATTTCTTTACTGAAGGAGTGGTCAGACATTGGAACAGGCTGCCCAGGGAGGTGGTTGAGTCTCCATCCCTGGAGGTGTTTAAAAAACGTGTAGATGTGGCACTTCGGGATATGGATTAGTAGGAATGGTATTGCTGGGCGGATGGTTGGACTTGATGATCTTAGAGGTCTTTTCCAACCTATGATTCTATGAAACCTGACAGAATTTAAAGGGTTAACTTAAGACCTTACCGTTAGTGCTGACACCACGTGCATGGCCTAGGACATTTAGAAGTTAACCTATAGGTTCACAGGAATTTTACCTGCAAAAACCTTAGGCACCTGTAAGATGAAATGGCAGGGAAGTAACAGTTTTGAAAAAACATGATTTGAGGACCTACATTCAACAGGGGGAAATGAGGCTGAAGTATCGCAGTTGTTTTGCAATCTGTCTTAAATCTCAAAATTGACACAATCTCAGATGTACACACTAATTCCCACCCACCTTCCTTCCCACCTCTAAGCCACAAATAAGAATTTAATTAGTAAAAAATGTTTGGAATCAAGTGAATCTGTGTGCTACCATTCATAGCTGAGTGGATAGGACTTCCTACTATCTTCTGTTAACAGGTACTGGTAGTCAGTAGAAGACTGATGCCTGCTGAGTCAGCCTAAGCTCATTAATTCTTTCTCCAGAAGGTTACTCCTACCTTTCTTTATAGACATGCAAACAATTTTTTAACCACGGGAGGGCCTACAGTCTTCCTGCATTTCACGTCACCACTTCTCTTGAATACTTCTCTTTTACACAAATTAGAAAGATAATTTAAGTGTCAAGCCATACAAAACTTCAGCAAACAAATAAAACTGAACTCATCTGCATATGCAGCATGCACTGAAGGTAAAAAAAAAAAAAAAAAGAAAAATTAAGTCCAAAAGAACAGATGTTCTTAAGTAGATACTGCTGGTTAATGGAGTACAAAAAGCCCTAACCACGGTAACAGAAGGCCACAAATACAGGACAGAATGGAGAAAAGAGACGCTACCAGGATAACTGCAAGCAACTGGAACAGAATGACCAACTAGCAAGTAACAGCATCTACTGCTCTTGACTGTAATGCAGGGGACCTGTACTTCATCATCAGGAAACTGCCAAGTGTTCCAGCCATCAGCTATCGGTGCCTGCCTAATTGTCCGAGATCTGTGGTGGAAAATCCTCCTGATCACTGATCATTCGTTATGCAGGTATGCAATATGATCTTTCCATATATCACCATCGCCGCCTTCATCTCAGAAAGCCTGCATGTCCTCTCTCCACTTTCTTCTTTCCTGAGATTGCCCTCAATTATCCAGTTTTATTTTATGCACTCCCTAAAATGCTCGCTTGAAGAATATATTGAGCAGTTACAGTCACAACCTGCTCAGCAAATAACACTGCAGAAAACTGAATCCAAGTCCACTCTGTTCTGACTTGGTATTAGAAAATCAGGACTCACTGCAAAAAAAGATGGCTGTCATCCATGACAAGTGGTGATTAATTAGCATTAAAAACAGAAGTGGTGTAAGAAAATGCTAGCTGTTCCTGAATGAAAGACAAAGCACAGGTCTCTCTTCTCAATGTGTCAAAACTTTTAGAGACATGAAAAACTGACGCGTTAGTGAGTATAGCTGACTGTGAACACATTGTATTCTTGATACACCATAATGTGTATATAATAGGAATACCAGTACAGAGCATAAGCTTCACCCTGTACATAGTCTTTGATCAATTCCCGTCAACTTCAAATACATGTCTTCACCTTACTAAGGACTACAAGATCAAGCACAGGCTGTAGATCTTCAACAAACCGTAGAGAACAAAAAATATATCACCAAAATGAAATATACATTTCAAATGGCTAATCATGAAGTGAAGGAGGTATAAATGACGATCCTCTTCCTCCCAGTGTTATGGATTAAAATAACTTTAAACAGCTACATGAATGCTACAGCCCTATATCTTAAATCCACTCCCTAGTGTTCAGGCCTAAGTGGATTTCACGTAAAAATCTTTTCCTGGTATACAGGAGTGCACTAACAAACTGTAGACAGCCTGCAAGGTTATGCAAAGAGCCTTTCACAGATTCCTTCTACCACGACGAAATTCCTACATTATAGTGATTCGTGAAATAATTAGTGATAAATGAAAACGCTGTAACAAATACAACTTTTTTCCTCCACTATTGATAACTAAAGCATCCTACTATTTAAAGAATAGAGATGAGCATCTTACACTACTAAAAAACTAGGTTAAAACAGTGACTCAGAACAGTGATGCCAAGTAGTTTATTTCAATTTTGATGTGTAAAACAACGGGTTAAGAAAAATTTAGCAGAAAATGACAGCTGTCAAATGCCTAACTCCTCAACAACTCCAAGGCCCTTAATTCCCATTGAAATATACAGGAGTGAGTTACGTATATGGCCCTAGCAACTGCATTGATTGAACAGTCTTTTATTCAGAAATTGAACTGCACAAATGTTTGCATTTCTATGAATTCTAGAACCAGAAATACCACCTGCTGTTCCCTAGTACTCAGTTACCGCTCCACCAAACGGGGTTTTCTTTATTGCAAAATGAAAATACCTAACACCTCTGACACTTGAGGCAACATAATCCATCACAACAGCCTCAGACCATGCAAAATATAAAACCTGACCCTTGGTGAACACTTTTTTAACAAAATTTGAACCCTTCTTACGAGAGCTGGAAACGCTACCCAAAACATATGCTGAAGACAAGGCATCCACCACAGCAGAATAAAAAGACTTCATACGTAGTAAGCTTGATTGGGAACAAGTTAAATACCGAAAAAGGGAGACTCGTGTCTTGGGATATTACTGCCAGAGTATAATATATGTGCATTTAGATGTAAAAGCTGTATGAGAAACAGGATGATGAAACGGTAATAGTCAAGCTTGCTCTAGTATTCTTTTAAATTCTAAGTATTCACAGCCTATGCACAGAAATAGTAAAACGTGCACATCTGTGCATCAACAAATCCAAGTAAGCGCATCTTTGTAAGACCAAGGAAAAACCTGTAGTAAAAACACGGCTCCCAAGTGCGCAACCGCAGATCAAAATTTCAGAAACCGCCATCGACGGGGACTTCTCGCAGGACGAGTGCCCGGTCCCGAGGGCGGGTTTCCCGGCGGCGAGGCACCCCCCTCTCCCTCCTCGCTAGCCGGTGGCGGAGGGACAGCGCCCCGGGTCCCGCCCGCGGGCCGTGCGGCGCCCACGCCCCGCGGCCGGCTCGCCGCTCCGTGCTGCCGCCCTGGAGGCGGCGGGGCTCGGGAGCACCGGCCCCCCCCAGCTGACGGCAGGTGAGCCGGGCGGCCGGGGCCGGGCCGCCGTCCCGCCACCACCCCGCGCCTCCGCCGGGGCCGCCTCCAGAGAGCGGGGCGGCGGGCGGCGGGGCGAAGGGGCACCTGTTTCACGGCCCGCGCGTCCGAAGCGGAGGGCGGCGCGTCCGCGGCGGGGCGACGGAGCGGGGCACGCCCGCCGGGTGGCCGGGAAGCGAGGGAGGGAGGGAGACGAGGGCACACGCGTGGTGCGGGGCGGCAGGGAAGGGCAGGGCAGCGCCGGCACCCCCTGCCCTGCCCTCCCCGGCCGGGCAGACGCCGAAGCGGCGCCTGGAACTCATCCTCGCCCCTGCGCTCACCTGAGCCGCGGCCATGGTGGGGGCAGCCCCACCCCCCACCGCGGAGCAGCCGGCCGGAGAGAGCCCAGCTTACCTCGAAGAGGGGACCGATCTTATTCTTCTCCAGGTAGGCTTGGATCCTGGTCTGCTGGTGAGACGCCATGAAGAGCTCCCGAGGCGGGGGCTGGAGCTCCTCTCCCCCGGCGGCGGCTGCGGTCTCTCAGGCTGCACGCGGCTCGCGCCCCCGCCGCCCAAGGGCTGCCACAGCGGGAGCGCTGCGAAGGGGCGGCAGCCCCGAGTCCCCGGGACAGAGCTAACTCAGGTCACCGGGGGCGGGCGGGGAAGCCGGCTGCCGGTCGCCCGCTTAACTGGGCGCGGGGCGGCGGCGGGCGGTCTCCCCTCAGGGAGCAGCGGGCGGGCGCTGCCTGGAGCGGAGCATGGTGCGGGGAAGAGAAGAGCTGCAGCGGCGGCCCCCGAGCCCGCGCTGTGTCTGTCCGTCCGTGCGCGCCCGTGCGCCCGGCAGCGCCTTGGTGACGGGAACAGCCGCGGCTCGAGCTGCCGCCCTCGCCACAGCGCCGCTCCCGAAGCCAATGGCCGGGGGCTCCTGTCAGCGCTGCGGCCGTTGGCGCCCGGGCTCCGGCGCACGAAAGGCGGGAGCGAGGGAAGGGGGAGGAGAGCGGGCGGGAGGCGGGGGCTGCTCTGTCTCCGTCTCTCCGCCGCCGCTCCCCTGCCCTCCCGGGGACGCGCTGCGTCCCCGGCGGAGGAGCGACCGGGACCCCGCCCGGCTCCCCTCCCCCGGGCTGGGCGTCTGCCGGGCGGGCCGCCCGGCCTGAGGGACCTGACCGGCACTCGCGAACTTCACCTGGTGGAGGGTGGCGGGGGGGCGAAGCGAGTCTCGGAGAGCAGAGAATGGGGGTGCAGGGACTACAGCTTTCCGAATTTTTTAAACGTTCTTTATGAATCTTAAAGTGCTGCCTTCCTTACGGTAGCGATGAAATTCCCCATTAGCGGCAGGGAGCATCTTCATACGATAACCCGAGCGGCCGTGTAGGTGCGCCCTGCTCGCAGGTTGTGCTGGGTTCCCTCCAGCAGCTACGGGCCCTCGGCCAAAACCCGGTGGGCAAAATGGGAAATTGCCAGCTGGCCTGAGGGAGCAGCGCGTTAATGGCTACACCAAAGAAGCAGTATTTATTCTTTCTCCACTTAAAGTAATTAGTTCCCCACCTTTTCTGGAAGCAGGGTCATAACCACCTTTTTTTCTCTCCCTCTCTTTCGAGCAGAACAAACAAAAAACACGCTTGTCGGGATTCGACGCTTCTGTTCCTTTGCAATAACTGATTCTGCTGTACCAGCATCTGCCTGTTTAAAAAAAAATAAACCCGCAAAACAGTAAAAAAGACATAGCCTATTTTTTCAGAAGAATTTTTTAAAGCACAAAACAGCTTTGAAGAATGCTTAGGTACTGGGAACATTCAGCGCATCTGCTGAATCAGGCTGTCTGCTCCCAATCAAGCAGTGTTCTGCAAATGCAGGAGACAAACCTCTCCCGGTTCAGAAACCGTTAAAGAAAAGGACGAATTTTGTCAGGAGTCAGAAGATCATGAGTTCCACTCCCACAGCCATTGACTGCTGTTTGACTTCATAGTCCTCCTTACTGACCTAAAACTCATTCCTCTACCTAGAAGGAGGTCAGGTGTAAGTGTATTGTGATGAGAGTTCACGGTACACCCTGTGACATAAGCAATAGCTTGTAGACTTCTTTAATGGTTTTGCTGGAACATGCTTAGTTTCACGGTTCATCCCAGTCTCGGTGAGGCAGAGTGTTTATTTTCTACAGTAGTCACTAAAAAATGGCCTTTGTTTATTTGGATTTTTAGTGTGTTGGAAGTCTTCTAAAATTCGTGTCGGCTCAGAGTTTTAGTATATCATCTCCAGCAAAGTACAGCTGCTTTGCCTGGTGCCACTTAAATAATATGATGCTAAGCTAGTTTAATCACCCTAATGAGGATCACCCAATCGTAAGGGTAATTGCCAGTGATGCAGGTTCTCTGTAGTGGCTCTAATGATTCCCATCACATGGGGATGCTTGTAAAATTTCACGAACCTCACCAGAACCCAGGACTGTTCCGACACATAAAGGTCCCCCACTTTGCAAAACGATGCCTTCCTCCCATGGTCCAAAAACGAGAACATATGTTTCTATAGCCCTGCACAGCCTGGCTTTTCAAAGCAGCAGTACTTCCAGACCTGCTGGGACCTGACCACAACAGGACCTGCAAACTGTCACTGCTCTATGTAGACCAAGAAGAGGACTGAAGAAAAGAAACAAGACTGTCAGCAATATAAATAAAAAAGAGAACTTATTAAAGGAGATTTTAAAGATAGCATAGCTGTCCATGCTTGTGTATTGTCCAATTAGCTAGATGCTAAGATCTCACTGTTTAAGCCTCAGAGTTTTGGGATTTGGTAGTGGGGGTTTTTTTCTCCCACAGAATCACAGAATGGTTGAGGTTGGAAGGGACCGATCCAACCCCCCTGCTACAGCAGGGCTACCTAGAGCTGGTTGCCCAGGACTGTTTCTAGGTGGCTTTTGAATATCTTCAAGGGTGCTGGATCTTTCCGGTATCTGTTGTCATTTTTGCTTCCTGTTTCCCTAGACCTTCTTTTCCCTGTCTGAATTCTCACCCAGACATATAACCTAGACTTTCCAGTTGGCTGGGGAGACACACTAGCAATCCTGCTGCGGCTGGGAAAGCTTCCAAGGCCAAATGCAGAATTAGCTTTCTAAGCAGGCAAAGCTCATAATCCCACAACTCCTGTAACACTTAACTGACAGATTATCTTTTGATATGGTTTAGGCAGTCAGGGAGACAGGAACACAGGTAGTTCCTTACCAAGAGCTTCATATTACTGTTTCCTAGTTGAAGGTCTCCAGCAGCTCCCTGACAGAAAGCTCGCTGAGTGCTGAAGTGTGGGAGTGCAGGTATCTCCTGCAGAAAGAAAAAGCTCAGTGGCACAATAGAGTAGGAAAAGGAACTTCACTCTTAGCATTCTTTCCTCTGTCCAAGAAAGCACAAAAACTTCTGCTAAATTTAAGACAAGCCACACTAAGATAGCGATCAATAAATACCTGTTATTTGCAAATGAGGAGAGAGAGCTGGATATGTCTCTTCTGTCCTCTTAGCTGTTAGAGGAAAACCTTTTTTTTAATTTGAGATATTTTTAATTAGTTTTAAAAGTTGGTATTAATAAAGGTCTTTTAAAATGAACTTTCATTTTAATACTGAAGCATCACAGATTTTTAAAAAATCTCTTGGATTAAAATTACTATTTGGGACATGCATAAATATTACTTTCAGGAATCTTTTTGCATGAGAAACTGAACACTAGATTACTTTACAACCCAAATAATAAAATACAGTCTCTTTATTTTGCTGTGCTATGATCCTTGTTTCATTTTGTAGGTATTTTTCTTTAAAGAACAGTGTACAGCATGCACATCTACATAATGCTCAGGACTGAACTGCAAGAACAGAAATGACTGCAAGAATTTGTACACAGGCATCAAAAAATGAAAGGTGTCCCAATTTCAGATTATATGCACCACACAAAGTAAAAACCATAAGATTCCCCAAAAAACAGGGAGAGGGACGAAAGAACGGAGCTGATTTAGAGGTGCTTGTGACCACACTCTATTCGGTTCTTACCCTGTATCCACATCTGTGGTATCTGAGCTCTGTGCTTCTTACCATTGTACGCTGGTGGTTTTCTCATCCTTCGCTCTTCTCACCAAGAGGAGTGTGGACGTTTTGGTGGGTGCTTTCTGGTTTGACTTAGTTCAAGGACTTCACTAGAGTAGGGAGCCGTTAAGTAATTCCATGGTATTCTACCCAATTTCAGTTCTGTCATCCATTTTTCAGGAATAAGATTGCTGCAGTTCCAACGCTGAGCACTGAATTTTCAAAGTTATGGGCACTTGCAGTACCCATTCATCACTGCTGGAGTTGAAATACCCAGGCTTTACATGCAAAGAAGGTGTTCTTTAGGAGTCAGAGCTGCCACTGGCTAGCAGAAAAGGAAACTGATGACTTGGCTGTCTGTAAAAGTACCCTGTGGGTCACAAATACCCAGTGCCAAGCCAACAATTTTCTCCCTGCTGGCGAAAATTTGATCCATGTGCTCTGTAGGAAGTTTATTTTTTGAGATGGCATCTGGAGTACAAAAGAGACATTCAGATGTAAGAGAAATCTATAGTGGCAATATATGAATTTATTACAGACCTTTACATGGCTTTGTAGCTCCCATTAAGTGCTTTATGTTTCAGCTATCAAAAATCATCAGTAGAAATTCCTTAATGAACCCTTCAAAAAAACAATTAGGGAAAAAAAAAGAACAACTAGCAGGCACGTTAAAAGAGGTAATATTCCTCAAAACCTGGTGATATTTTCTTGATAAAGCTTTCAATTTTGTCAATGTTCCCTTTAATGTAATAACTTTATAACAAAGAATTCTTCTTCCATTACTGTGGTCTGCTTCTATTGAATTTGATATTCTATGCAAAGTCATTATCTACTTCATGAAGAAGTAAGAGAGCCATTAGTCAACAGTTGACTAAAGGTAGTTCTTATAGTATGCTTGTACTTTAAAAAAATGCAACTGAAGTTACCTTCAGGAAAATAAAATCCCTGTGTTCCTGCACTTTATACTTGAGGCATTATTTTTTATTGCTGAAGCACAGCCTTGGAACTTTACAAACCACTGTTGTAAAATTTTCTAAAACAGCACCCCACCCCCACATGGCTGAGTATTGCAGTGCTTCAAGCAGTTTAAAATAATGGAGGTCTAGCAGTTCCTGACCTAGAAAGCTGCCATCTAGCTTTTTATTTAGTATTCATCTAAAAATGGATCTGCTCAGATAGCATGTTGTCAAAAGAAATTGAAGCATCTTAGTTCATTGTACTGAAATATGCAATTTACCTTTTATCCCATATCAAGTTTGCAGACAGAACAGGGAATAACATCACTGGAGGGCTCATGCCAATAATTTGGTATACTTCATTTTGTCTGGTGGGTTTTTTGAAACCTACACAGTAAAGGATGATATCCCCACAAGCATCAGCTGGAGGTTAGACAACCTTGATTATCCTTTCTACGGTTTTCTATTCGCACCAAGATAAGAGCCATACAACTTCAAAATTTGAGCTAGACTCAGACTTGTTGTAAAGACCAAGGATTCCTTTGTACCATCATTCCCCTAGGGAGTTCAGCCTAAGTTTTGGATATTTTGTCCTTTGTACATTGTGATCTTGGCCACAAACACTTAGCCTCTGTGGTAAAACATTTCTTATTCCCTGCAGGGCAGGAGCCCTTAGGAACTTAAAAGCTTGCATTATCCTCAGGCTCTCAGTAAGGACAAGAACAAATCACTAGAAAATCCAAGCTTCATAAACCCACACTGTGCTTAAGGAGGATGAGTGACTACCTCTTTGACTCCTTTTATTCTCAGATGTATTGTGTAATTTGTTTTCATTCATCATGTTCACTTTCCTGCTTCCGATAGTTTGTTCAGGAATGCTCTTCTCTCATCCTATTCAGAGAAAAAATCTGCTAAAGTTGAAAAATTTAGCTAATATCATATTACCAGTCCAACCATTAATAGAAATCACTACTCTTTCAAGACTGTATTGCAGCTTATACCCATTTTTAGCACTTTTATAGTTTTTTTTTTTATGTTTAGCTACACAAACATAATACACAAGTAAAAGGAAAAGTAGCAGTACTTATGAGCACACTGATAATAGAGCAGGACCTAACTGTATATATTAAATACGTTTCAAGGACAAATCTGCTCTGATATTTCACAGTTTAAGTGCAGTACAGAAGACTACAGACAGGCGATATTAGGAAGCCAGCTAAGTACACTGCAGCCTACTAAGCAGAGCTTAGTAGCCTCCTAAAGATGGATAGGCCAGATTCATATTCAGCTACACTAACACCCATGGGCTCAATTAAATAAAAGGCTTACAGCGCCAACTGACAGTTACATTCTTCTTCCTTTCTGAAGGATGTAAGTATTAATTTAATTATTTGGTAGTGGCTAAGAGCATAAAAATACAAGCCTTCAAAAATTGTTCCTTTCCCCTCCCACTGCAACACTGCCAGACCACAGGGCATTTATCTATGCAGTCTTGGCATTCTGGTAATGTGGGTGGCAGCGGGAACTGAACCAAGACCTTTTGGCACGTACTGCTGTCCCAAGGGTCTGGTCTAGTTCTTCTAGCCCATGACTAGTAACTCTAATATTAGGCAGACCAGCCACTAGAGGGGAATAAAGAGTCACACTCTACTGACGTGGGTTACTACAATGTGAACTGCTTTGCGGGAAGATCTCAGACGTGGCGGTGAACAAGTGCTGTACCTGACTCAGCTGGCAGCTCTGGTTCATGCTGTAGTCCAGTTACGTTTGTGCATGGGTATTGCATTCAGACAGCAAGGTTTACTTAAGGGTCTATAAACCTGGAATATGTTTGTGTACTCGCTGTGCATAATGATTATAAATGTTTGTACTGCTAACTGTATCCTAATTACTTGAAGTGGTAAAGTCATGTAGGCTCTGAACCATCAAGCATTTCAGAATGTCTTGTAGCTGAAAATATACATGTGAGTTAGGTTGTCAAGTGTTTAAAGGTAAGCAGATTTAAAGTGTATTGCTAGATGATGACGTTTTCAAGGGGAGGGGGGCAGCCAGCAGAGATCAGTCTCAGCTAACTCTAGCCTAGGAGGGCTGTTATGGCTTAGCTGCCTGTGAGATACTCCTCTGGGAAGCTACTGAAAGCAGGTAATGTTACTAAAGCTGCTACAGAGTGAACCAGTGTAAAAGCCCAGAAGCCAATCTAGATAGGGGAAGTTTAGGACAACTGGTTTTCACACTCTTGAGTTAGCTTTTGTGTATAAAACTTGGACTCAAGGGCAAGGACATCAAGAGGGACCTTGAAATAGGTTTTAAACCTTTAAATTTCACAGTTTCAAGGACTCTGTGCCTCCCCTCCACCCCCCCACCCTGACAAAAAACTGTGATCTCTAGTAACTCTTTTTTTATAATGAAAGCAAAGATTCTGTTGTAGCCATTTGATTGCAGGGATTAGAGGAAAAAAAAAAAACAAGACTAAACATAAAAGGAGTAATGGTAAAAAATATAGGAGTTGGCAATGCTGCTGTATCTTCTTTGCCAGACATAATGGAGCTGGATTTGAAGACAATACCCAGGGACAAGAGCTTGAAAATTGAGAATTTACTAACCTAGAGATTGCTATCTTCACACAAAAATCCAGGCAAAGAGGTACATGTTTTTTGCTGAGAAGGGGGCTAGCAATGACCCCGTTTAACTTCCTGTAGTAGGAAGCTTAGCAACTCTTCGGTAGTAATATCTCTTTAGGTGATTACTGCTTATACTTGGAGGGATGTGAAATTAGAGGAAGTCTTTGAAATATTAATGCCAATGCCTATTACAGTCCTTGACGAGGAGGATAAGGACCATGGACTGAAAGTGCCATTGAATGCTTGTCCTTGGCAGCGTTGCAGCCATCACACACGCATCTAATTATTTCTAAAGGGGAAAAATTCTTGGCTTGGGATCCATCCCCCTGGGTTTGTTTCTCATGGAAAACGCGGGACACAAGGTTACTTCATGATGGCAATCTCTCTTAATTGGAAAGAGAGATTGATATTTCTGCATCTATCTGCTTTCATAAAGTTTCAACTGATTTTCCTAAAGCAGCATGTGTGTACATCTCCATAGGCTGCTGCCGTGATAATGAGTTGTATTTTCCACCTGATATACCAAATCTTAGCCATACAACTGTCTCCCAGTAGCAATTATGAACTTGAAGCATTTAAAAGAATATGCATTACAATAAGAACATACATCAGACAATTAGTAAAAAGGTAATTGAATTTGTCTCCTGTCCCAAAACAGAGGGACAAGCTTAGCTTGTTATTAGTAATATGACATCCCTAATAATTTTTTAAAATGTATTTTTAATCTAGGATTAATTTTCAAGCACTGCATAAAGCAATTTACATTTCATAAGCTTCATTGTCCTAAAGAATTTTCAAATAAAGGATTATCTTCTGTAGCAAATTGAAAAGCTCATTTGGAGACTAGGTTACCTATGTGCCTGAGCTTCTTTATGAAAAGATGTAGACAGTTATTTTGCTGGAAATTTTTTTCATGCAAATAGAGGAATGTACTGTCTATTCTACAGAAATATTTTAGGTTCAGTCATGTTCTCATCAGGAAATTTAAATTCCAAACTCTACGTATATAAATAATATATGGGTTGGTACCGACTTCCCCTCAAAAGAATAAAGCATGCAAATGTAGGCCACATATATTACAGAGATACTACTTCAGTGCTTATAAACAGCACTGCAATTATCTATTAATTGTATTTTTAAGTGTTCTAGGAGTCAGGATTTGAATTTTTTGGTAATCATTGCTTAACCTGCTTTAAATCTTCTTATTAGTGCGTTTACATGAATTGGACCATAGTTCTATTCTGGTTGGATTTGTGGACTGAATGTTTTGATCTGTGGGAAATATTTGTGCCAACTGACCAGTGTAGAATTAGAGTGTGTTTTTCATAATGCAGTATAGAAATTCAGCATAGTGGCTTTGTTTACAAAAAGAACTATTTCCTAATTGTCAGCTAAGCATAAATACATGACTTAAAAGACTGTAATTTATGGACTTCAGTACATTATCAAAGAAAAGCATAAGAAATCTTATACATTTATCTGGCTTTTAAGGCATTTTGGCAAATGCTGTAGGGGAAGGTTTTTTAAAAAGAAATTGAGATACTCACAATTATGAATTTACATAAGGACTTTTTGATGATGTTTAAATAGTGGCCCAGAAGCTGAAAAAGCATGGAGATAAGCACAAGGACTAAGTGATTGGAAAACGACTAAGGGAGTAAACTGCAAGTATCTACATAATTAACGTAGTCAGCAGGACTGAGCAAAGTCCTAGAATCGTGCAGTGTACAACGTTAATTCTCTGGGGAATATGGAAAGGATTGTAGACCAGGTATGATAGTTCATTAGAAAATTATGTCTATCAAGCTCACTCTACTATGCAGTTTGGTCAGAATGACAAAGTAAACAACACATTTGTCTACTTGTACCTAAGAAGAGAGGAAGAATTCCAAGAGATTTGGAATCACACTTGCAAGATGGAGCCTCTAAATTTAGTAGGATCAGTATCAGGTCCTCAGTAAGGATAAAGGGTAAAAAAACCCAGAAAGCCTGAAGCTTTGAAAGGAATTTTGAAAAGTTACATTTCAGAAAACAGAAATACATTGATCTGCCAGATTTGTTGGTGCATCCTTTTCTTAAGTAGCAATATGCTGCACTTGAAAAAAAATGCATGAATGAACAGTCTGTTCAAACCAGGGAAAATGTAAGAAAGATGACAGCATTGTTGGTATTGCCAACAGATTGTGAGCATGTACACAGGTTGCTATTCCTGTGCTTTAGATAAAGTACACTGGTGTTTGGAACATTTCAAAAGGCTTAGAGAATCAGTCTGGATAGTTATCGGAGCTTAAGTTGGTAGTGAACATTCTCCTAAACAATTAATCCACAAGCCCATTCAGGAATGCAGTACTCCTCTTAGATGTTTTTCCCATTTTTTTTCCCGCTATTCACTTCCTATTTATCATTTATGTTTGCTATGAAGAGGTATTCAAAATAGATAAGTAGATTATCTAGCAAAGTAGATAAGGAAATTATCTACTTCTTTATTGTTCGCTAGTAAGGATGCTCTGCAAATTCAACATCAGTGCAGGGAAAAAAGAAACAGATGACTGGGTTTTCGTCTCTGGTATCTAAACACATCACACAGCATCCACTGTCTGGTCTGTAAAGGCCTCTTACACACCCCACTTTCCTTTCTTTGGCATAGATGAAGCATTCCTGCCACTGAAAAATATCTTTATCCCAGAATCTACCATAACTATTCTCAGATGCTAACACAGATTCCAAGGATAGGAATCTCAGTTTTTGTTACTTTAGGCTTTGTTTTGCCCTTCCTATCTGCCTATGCTGTAACATTTCTGATAAATATACTTCTGTTTAAGGTTGCAAATCTGACATTTCAGTTCAATTATAAAGAAGGTAACCAGCTCCAGTACGACTTTGTTTCAATGACATTACGATATTGTACCTCAGGATTCAGTGGTCTGTCTCCACCAACGGCAAACTCTTTCTTCAAGAAATCACCATTTTAGTCTTCTACTCAAGCTCCTTAGGGCAGAAAAATAATTGTAGTTATCCAACACCAGCTCTGTAGAAAGAATTATTTCATTGCAGATGTTCTCCTCCATCATCAAGTTACATTCACCTCTGCACTGAGATTGAATTTGCACTGATTTTCAGAATTGTTCAATCCCCCTTCTGCCCACCATTCTTGAGAAGAATTTTTCAGTCTCAGTCACTGCCCCTTATGCACTGTTGGTGTACACTCTTACTTGATCCATGGTCTGCAATGATGAAAAGTTTATGTTCTGTGTCATTTCTTGGAATATTAATATTTGGAATATTTATCCAAATCATTTATTTCCTAGCATCACAACAAAATTTTTACTTCTTTTTAGTTTAAAAATGCGTACACATTTGAGTCATTATGCATCACAGCTATGAAGCTATGTACAGATATACTTCCTTTATAAAGTTATGACTGGCTGATCCAAATTGATGAGCTGTTTTCTACTGCATTGCATTTTAACAGAAATTCAAGTAGGATATACCCCAGTGCAAGTTAAGAAGTTTTAGTTCTTTTCATGACAAAATTAATTCTCACAGAAATAATTTTTTCTTCTTAGTTTAAAAGCAGGTCAGCAATAAGAAATATTAACCTTTTGGTCTGTTAGTGTTTCTCATAATTTGAATGAACTGATGTTTCAAATATGAATTCCCGTTCCACTATAACCAGCACCTCAAACCAGTACATTCCAGTCAAAAGCTGGCTAGCGTATGGGTGTCCTCTTCAAATTTTCATTCAATAAACTAAAAAAATACATAATACTACAAAATTACGTAGTTCTGGTTTCTGAAAGGCTGAAATCACTCCTGCCTCCCATGAGGTTATTATCTAAGGAGTGCAGGAGAGAAACTGCCACCTAAGAATTATTTTTTTAAAAATTGTAAATGTATCTTTAAGTGTTTTTAAAGTAGTTTTAAATGTTGACTGAAAGCATTTCGTGGACAAAGGACGGAAATGGAAATACTACAAGAAGACATTTTCCTTACAAGTACAGAACAGAGTGTAATTTAGTTTCAGTTCACATTCAAGAAGCTTGAAAAACAACATATCAGAAATGCAAATGTATACAATATGTTTGAAGACAAATATAATGCAATTGGTCTGGGTAGTAGCTAAATTGGGAAATTGACTGTAATTGTTTATTTTATGAGAATATAATATAATTACAAGGCTGTTGAAAGAGAAGCTTACATACATCAAAATTACTGGATTAAGACATTATGTTCTTTATATGAAATTCTGCCCTCAGACTCTGAGGCAAAGGATAAAGTGGCAGAGAGTGTGGCAATGGAGTTAAGAGCCCCACAGAGCATTAGATCAAGCTGTGCTGCCAGCAAAGTTCAGAGGGGGTGCAAGGAAGGAATCAGAGTGTCGTTTCAAAATGAATGACACGAGAGCATGGGATAAAGGAACTGCTTGGGCCCCAATATACACCTTTTCTTTTTACAGGCTTCAGATCTGCCCACACAGAATGAAAGTAAAGACTATGAGGACACACATGGCCTTCAGTGTCCAGCCTGGACTGGAGGATAACGGTACCAATTGGCAAGTGATGCTCTCCCAACTGATTTGGAGCCGGAAGACACAAAAATAAGGCTGTATTCTTGGTGCTCAACCATTACAGAGAGTAAGATTTGCCACCATGTATTAACAGAAGACTAATTCTGATCCCTGAGAGCAAGAAAAGTGATGCTTGTAGATTTGCGTGGACATTAAAGTGACCTGTAAAAGGATTAGTTCAGAAGTCCTACAGAATTTCCATTAGATTTGTAGAGTAAGTCAGATAAAAATTGTAGCATGACTAAGAAAATTTATGTGGAATACAATGGTGGTGATGAGCTCTGGGATAAGATCAAATGTGTTTTCTCATATGGTCTGCTGAACAGTAAGATCAGAGACTGTTTTGGATATAGTCCAAGGAGCATGCCAAGCAGAAAAAAAAAATATGAGCTGAAGGAGCATTAGGAAATGAGTGATTCGAATAAAATCAGATATAAGATGTATGCAAAATGCATGCTGCAAGAAGAGGTAGTGTGCTTTTAAGAAGTGGACTGAAACTAGGGTTTTGGAAAACGTAAATTGCAGTGGTTGATCTGTCCTAA
Source organism: Opisthocomus hoazin (assembly GCF_030867145.1). Lineage (NCBI taxonomy): Eukaryota > Metazoa > Chordata > Aves > Opisthocomiformes > Opisthocomidae > Opisthocomus > Opisthocomus hoazin. Next base: position 40,172,601 of record NC_134416.1, read on the forward strand.
TGACAAATGTCACTTTGGATAAAATAAGAGTGAGAAATTGGGCCATACAGAGACAAAATACTCAACTTGCAGACTAGGAGTCAAATAGGTTTCATATGCATCCTGTTCAATTAAGTTTTCCTAAAGCAACTGTGACTATAATTTGCAGTCTGAAATTAATATACCACCCAAAAGATTCTTAAAATGCTACCAAACACTTTGGCAAGGTGACAGCCACAGCAGAAGCACATTTAAAACATTTGCAAAACCTCTAAAAAGTGCAATCCAGGTGAAAAAAAGAATGTTACTTGTTACAAAGACATTTTTGTGGTGCTGTATTTTCTATCAGCACAGCACTTTTCTTATGTTTACCTGAACTTTACTCCTGGATAAGGGGTGTGGGGGGGGTCAGTTCTAAGAAATTTCAAATTTCTTAGATCATGATTCTAGAAAGAACAATTTTCCTGTTCTGTATTAGACTAGGCCACAAGACTGCCAGGCATCAAGTCTTAAAGTTATCAGGTGAAAGAAGATATTTTTTCCATATAAATGTGTTACTTTCTACCAGCAGCTGAAAAAGGCATTCCTTTTTCTGGTTCAGAATTTCTACCAAGTGGGCTTATTAGAAATCTTCCAGTAAGCTATAATGAGCTGGGGGGTAGTAACGATCTTTGGTATACACATTTCTCCTAATACAAAACATGTAGAATGGTACAGCCTAATACTTTACAAAGAGGTTTGTGATCCTTCCACACACCCCAACATTGTAGTCCTTCATATAAGTTAATATAGGATGAACCTGGATACAACTATGTACACTTGGCAAAGGTGCAGATTTTCAGTGTGCTTAGATTAGCTTTGTGTTACCCAATTCTGCAATGAACACATATGTTAATACTTGCAATAGAAATATGCAAAAACCCCTTAAGTTTCAATTCAAGAAAGCCTAAAAATTCGAGAATTTTCAGGCAGTACCTTTAACAATAACCCTTTTTGTGTATGCATGAGGACATTGATATGCTCATGCCACAGTGTGGCAGAAACTAGCCAGTAGGTAGGAAAGTGTTTGGCTTTCACAGATATAATTGTGACTGGATAAAAAATACTCTCTGCCCTACATCTCACTCCTCTCTCCTACAGCTGGCAACATGCATGAATTTTCAGCCTCACAGTAAACAGTTATACCAACAATTTGTCATAGTTTTCTGCTCCAAATGAGCACTTTATTTTGAAATCTTTAGCTATTTAGAAGGTATTATGCATATGCTAATATTTAATTATTTAACGTAATTAGCAAGTCCTTATGGCTCTCCTTTGTATAATATAGTCATTGTATTCACTCTTTTTTTCTTTTAATGATGGCAGAAATGAACAGTAGTTCTTATTGTTCTGTGATCTCATCAGCTCATACAAACTAATTTAGGTCAGCCTGCACCAAGTCTGGAAGCTCTTCCAAAATACATAAAAGGGCTTTAGTAGATTGAATTAGTGATTTGCAACTTGACAGTTACTCTGGTGTGATTTAATGCCAAATGAGCTAGAAGACACTGGACTGCTGCAGAAATTATTTGTGAGGTAAAGCGTGGATTCCACCTCATGATCAAATTAGACTTCCTTCTTCAGAAGGGTTTTATCCAAGTAATAGAATTACCATTAACATATATAATAAAGCTTTCCACTCACACATATATCAAGACTATTTGTGGACAAAGATGCTTTCTGAGATGAATAAGGGTAGCATAATTTTTTCGAAGATTTATTGGGATCTCCCTTTTAATCACATATATGAATAGTGGCAATCAGGTACACTTGTCCTGCATTGAAGACTCCAGTACTGAGCAAGAGCCCCTCAAGTCTGGTCTCTGCATGTGAAAATCAATTCCAGAAATCAAAAACCAAAGGAGAAAGAGGAAATAGGAGACCCACTCTCTCTCCAAATCCTCAATTCCCATATCTATTCCTATAATGACCCAAATTCTCCAGTCCACTTCAGAAAGTTTTCTAAATTAATCTCTGGATCTTTTTAAATCTGGAGCACCTCTCCTGTGAGGAAGGGCTGGGGCTGAGAGAGTTGGAGTTGTTCAGCCTAGAGAAGAGAAGGCTCCAGAGAGACCTTATTGCAGATTTTCAATACTTAAAAGAGACTTCTTGTAAGATGGGGACAGACTTCATAGTAGGGCCGGTAGCAATAGGACAAGGGGTAGTGGTTCTAAACTAAGGGAGGGTAGATTCAGACTAGATATAAGGAAGAAATGGTTTACAATGAGGGTGGCGAAACACTGGAAGATGTTGCCCAGAGAGGTGGTAGATGCCCCACCCCTGGAAACATTCAAGGTCAGGCTGGATGGGGCTCTGAGCAAGCTGATCTAGTTGAAGGTGTCTCTGCTCATTGCAGGGGGGTTAGACTAGATGGCCGTTAAAGGTCCCTTTCAACCCAAAAACATTCTGTGATTCTACATTTGCTGCTTTCCTGCCTTCATGTCACTGCAATTTTTTCACCAGTTGTTCAAAACGGGTCTTAAAAAGCACAGGGTTTTTTTGTGGGCAAGAGTTGTTTGTTTGTTTGTTTTCTAAAGAAAAGATTATAATTTCTTTAGGAAGCAGATCAACAAATGCGAAATCTGCTACTTGACTGCAGGAGTACTGCAAAAATGTAATTGATATATTGAATGAACATAACATAACAAGGAACCAGTAGGTTTATAATGGAATTGCAGTCCATATATAAGACATGCAGCTCTACAGATTGTGTAAACATTGCTGAGGAAGGGTTAAATAAATGCGACTGCTATTATGGTAGGAATTTGAGGAGTATGCCAGAGAATACTGTATGAACTTACCAGCCAAACAAGGACTAGATGATGAAATTTCGTGGAAGATTATTCGTAAATTATCAGAACTGGGAGAGTGAATCATAAGACAAATTAAAAAAAAAGATTTTTCAGTCAAGTAAGATGAAAACTGCTAGCATAATGTCTACTAAATAGTTTTAGTGTCTCATTTGTGAAATTATTCAACAGATAATATGGACTAAAATTGTAACTACTTATATTCTTTAACTTCATTCAGCATTTATGCATTTCTTTTAATGCGTATATAGGTTAATTTTAAAGGCTTTAAAATCTTTTGAGATAAGTGCTCTCTATGCAAGGAAAATATATTCTTAAAAGAAATATAAATGTACATATATGACATATTTCAACAGAACTAACACTTTAAGTGGCAGTTAGATTATGGGGTGATAGGTTTGTTACATAGCAAAGCCAAACAAATGCTGCATCCAGAGAGCAAGTAATACTCAGTATAAAACTCCACATCACAGAACACAGTAAAATCCTAAACATATATGCAAATGAGAGGGAAAACTCGGTAATTGAAACTTGTAATGACAAATGGAACAATTTTTCTTGGTCAGAAAAGGATTCACTGCAGAATTCAACGTGGTTAGAAACTCCTAGACAAAGAGAGGCGACTCAAAACAGTGAGGCGCACAGATAGAAATTGCTTACCACATATCAGTGAAAATCCACAAAGACTAGAAAATGTAATGTGTAAGTATTCCCAATATCTATTAAGGGAGCCAGGGCCAGTAGGAGCACATAGGCAATTAGGTTAGCCTTGTTGTAACAGAAGTCATAGAAAGTAAGAGATCAAATAGAAGCAATATCCAGATGTTTAAATTTAGGTGTCTAGAGACAGCTGAGACCTTGTTCCTGAAAGTATTTATACATATGCTCAACTTTAGAGATCTTAATAGCTTCATGAGCACAGAGTCAACAGAAGCTGAGTGGTCTGCATCTTGGGAATCACGAGTGCAGTCCACACAGGCAGACAGGACAAATGGAAAAGAAAAAAAGCCAGAGCACGTGCAAAAGAAGAAGAGATTTAAGTATGTGCATACATACATACACACACATATATATGTGTGTATACATGTACATGTGTATGCGTATGCATGCATGCATACATAATGCCCAAGGAATGAGGAAGAATTAAAGAAGTACAAGATTACGTGTCTGGTTATAAGTGTCTTGAAAAAATAACACCAAAGCACAGTTTGTTTGATGTCTCCATATTCCACAGGCTAGGCCAACTATTAGTAATGTTTGCTATGGAGTGCAGAATAGCAGTTCGTTTTCATTCCAGTTCCAGATTTTGCAGAGGTAGACCTCTGTACATACTACCCAATTTATTCAAAATCCTTATAGGTTAAGATAGCAAGAATCTTCCCAAAAGCACTGGCAGACAATAATTTTTACTTCTGTAATGCACACACAGTTGTGTAGCAAAATGCTTAAGATCAGATAACTTTCTGGAGCAGGCAGAAATGGTTTAATTGATTTCAGTAATGCCATTCTTATTTATAGCAGCTGAAAGTGGGTATCTTCATGCTTAACTTCTATTTTGCATAACTAACACAAAATAAAACAAAATAACTTTGCTCAAGTCTGAAATAGAAATTTGATGATAGTGGCTGCTTTTGAAGTAGTTTTATGTTTGTTCTAAATTACCAGATAGTATCAATTCCAAAATGGGTCTTTGAACATTCGAAGTAAAGAAAGACCTTTTTTCTATCGATGCCAGCAGATGTGCAAAACCACAAATGATACAAAGTGAACATTGACTGTGTTTCATTATCAGCCTATGGGTCAGGGGCAAGCTGCGGTTCATACTAGAATGTCATTGAAAGATTGAAAATTAGGGCTAGAAAGGTTTTTGAGAAGGCCTTTATGCCATTCTTTGGTCCAAAGGCAAAATCAGCTACATCTGTATCACTTGCAACCTGTGTTTGTCAAATATGTTCCTGAAGACCTGCAGTGTGAGAGACAGCACACCTTTCCTATTCCAGCTCTTCACATTACGATAGAAAGCATTTCCTAATTTTCACTTGTTTTTCCTCTGCGATTTTAGATCTCTCACATGAAAGACATAGAGCGGAAAAAAATACCCATCGTCTTTGCAGCAGCATTCAATATACCTGAAACTCAGTTCTAGTTTAAAAAGAAAAAAAAAAAGAGAGAAATCATTTGTTTTCTGGTCAAAAAAGAAAAGCTGTTAAAGTTTAACAGAAAAAGTGTACTTTTTTAAAAAACTACAGTTTTCTATAGAATATTCAGTCAGCTAAGAAGAAAATGATATTTCATTCTAGGAAGGCACGTTTATTCTTTGCTTTTTCTTTCTCTAATGATTCTTGGCGCTCTGAATCTCCTTGAATCATTGTGCTACCACTGGCTGCTACACTGTAGGGATAAAAGTGTGTGTTCTTATTGTCACTGTCTCTGTATTCTGTTATTAGTTTTTCAACACGTAACCGAGACCGTTCCAAAAAGGGAGAAAGCAGAGTCTTCCAGTCCTCATGGGGAGGCTATATTTTAGCCAGATTTCCATCTCTGCATTTTCCTGAGGAATCCCATTCATTATTTTTATTCACAGCAAAGAAAACAAACTATTCAAATATTTCTCTGTTTTATATTTATATGCATACCTTATCTTCTTCTAAAGCTCTGTTTTAGGATTCTGTCCTCCATCTCACATCCAGGCTCTAAAACTTAAAAGATGAGTTACAAGCCTTTACTTGGTATGTTCTTGGATTGAAGCTTTTTACGATAGTAAAGAAGTTCTGACTTAGTCAAAAAGTCAAGTTATGTTTATGCTTCAGGCGACTACTGTAGGCAACTATTTGACGGCGCTTGGCTGCAGTTAGCAGTCTGGGACTTCCTGTTCCTCCTACTTTTTCTGTTTTTTACGCTTTTTCAAAGTCTCTTTACAACAGAAAATGAAATCCCTTAACTCCCATGCAAGTGTCCAGGGCTATTTGAAAAGGACTGAAAATGTATTATTAGTTTCAAAATGGCATTCGCCTTTCTACTGCGTTGTGTCATTGAATAGTTTTATCCAAAAGTGATGGAGCATTTCATCTTTATCTTTCTTTGCCTTTCATTTCACAGTCTAATGAAATTGCTGACACACCCGCCACAGATTTGAAGTTAATAATTGGGTAAGTGGTACGTAATAATGTTCTTGGCATGTAAAGAAATGTAACTGTGTGTCTCCATTATCTCTGAGATCCATAAAAGGGCGAAGAGGCCAACTAAGTATAGTAAGGTCAAGTTCAAGACTAGTACTTTCTTGAGTACACTGACTTCATCCATAGTGCCAAGTCGCTGCAGTGCATCTTGGCGTATGGCTTACCTTGCATCTTTTCACCCTTGCACAGAGGCCCCCCTGTGTGACACCTGGTGAAACATCATGCAGTAGACACAGCCAGAGGTTTCCACAGCTACCAACTGCAGTTCAGCAGTAACTGCTGCCTGCTTGTCCCCTCTTTTGCTCCTCCTGCTCAAGAGTCTATGCCATCTGAAGTGTATCTGGCTTTCCCTAGCCCTCAGCATCGCATAACATGAGCAATTACTATCTAGATAGTCAACTATCTGCAAGAACTGGTGTTTGAAAAATGGCAGTGCCTAGAGGAGACATTTCCATCAGCAGCTCAGGTCTCTGACCACTGGACTGTTTGACACCATTCTAGCCAGGCTCCCTGTCACAGAGAGGAAATTTGAGTCCAGAAGATCAATATCATTTGTTGAAGACAAATGGTTCAACACTCCTGGCGTGACCAGGAAGCCTGCCCAGAATTTTCAGAGGCAGAGAGCCACATTTGAAAACGTGGCTCACCACACCTAGCACCACCAGAAAGCATGTGGGGCTTACAGGCCTTAGCTTGTACTGATCAGCTGGCAACCAGTCCGGGGTCAGTGTGTCTGGGAGGAACATACTGGTGGCAGAGGCCTTCATCTAGTGGCAACTGATTCAGCAACCAGAGTAATTTAGGTCAGAGGGGACATGAAAGCCATACTAACTTCAAAGTTAGATCAGATTGCTTAGAGCATTTTCCAGTTGATTGTTGAAAATCTCCAAGGATGAGGATGGATTTCACAGCCTGTCTGGGGCAAACTGTGATGTGACAGTGCTTAAGGCGATGAATGTTCTTTCCCCTAACACTGGTCATGCTGCGTTTCCCACATTTTATCTTGTGACCATCACATCTTGTGCTTCAGCTCTGTACTTCTCAGAAGAATCTGGCTTTATTTCTGCAACCCCCTTCTCTCCTTGGTGAGCAAGCTCAGAACCTTCAACGTCACCTCGTGTGCAATGTGCTCCAGCCCTATCTTCCCTCTGGTGCACTCTCTACAGTTTGTAGACATGACTTGTGCTGGGATGGTGGGAGGGTTTGAAACCAGACTACTCCAGCTGTGATCTCCTGAGTGCCAAATAGGTGGCGTTACTCACTCTAAGAGAGCCCAGTATGTGGTTAGCCTTCATTGCAACTGTTGACTCATGACCAGCTTCATCACTACAGTCCCCAGGCCCTTAGCTCCAGAGCTGTCACCTAGGCAATTACTTACCCCAGCCTGCACTGCTGCTCCACATAAAGGACTTTGCACTTGCCGTCACTGAACTCTCTGAGGTTGCCATGGGACCATTCCTCCAACTCATCGAGGCCTCTCACAATGGCACCCCATCTTCCAGTGCATCTACCATTCCCCACATTTTGGTGCCATCCACAGCTGTGCTGTGAAGGTACACGCAGCAGGTTGCTTCAGCAAAGGTCTGTAGAAGGCTTGGAACCAAGTTTGGCAGTATATGAAAACAAAGGTTAGGTAGCAGGGCTGATTTTTCACTCAATACACTGTTCTCTGTAGAGCTGTCCTTTGTAGAAATCAATGGAATAACAGTTTATTGAGGCTTGTTCTAGAAAAATCTTATTTTGGAGGAGAGGATGAATTTCTGTGATTGTTCGATGACAGGCTTCATTATTAGGATTTATTTTTCTATTGCACTACATTTTATGGTTTAATTACATTACTTTTACAAAATTTCTTCTTCTACCAATTGAATTTTTAAGTCTCTCAATGAACAAATAAGTCTTATTTTTTCATGTTCAGTGTTTCCCCAAGATGGAACTGTCTGCTTCAGTGAAAACACAGGGATCTTGGTGACATCAGTGGAAATTCTGGTTTTCAGCACTACTGAAAATCTGGTCATAATGAGCACATGCATCTGTGATGCAAATCCTCTGAAGCCTGTGGAGTTGCTCCAGAAGAGTATATAATAAACAAAACTATAATATAATTATTTTAGTATATAATAAATAAAAATGCACAAGAATTATTTGTATCTATTACTATGTATATTTTTTAGAAAAGGAAGCTTCCAAATGACAGCAGGCTTTTCTTAAGTAAAAAAAAAAAATCCTCTCCCTCAATGTCGTAAGTTTAAGAAAATACAAAAGTATCAATGGAAATTCTACCTCCTGTGTGGCAAAAAAAGCCTTTACAGCAAGAGCTTTCAAAACGTTTTTGACATTATACATGGCAGAACATAGGTGCAAGATGTGATATTGGCAGTGCCTTATAGTACCAGAAAAATCTTGTAGAAATAGGTGTAACTCAGTTTTATATTCATAGTCATCCTGCTACGTAAAGCCTTTCTTCACAAGCTTTTTTGCTACAGATCTAAACAGGAAGACTTACAGTAAAATACCCTGGACTCCTTAAAATACAGCGCTGCAGAGCCTCACTGACTCATGACATGTCCTGTTTTCAAAAACAACTTAAGCATTCAGGGGCCTAAATCTTACTACTCTTCACTCAAGGCTACGTATCTTTTAATCCAGTGCTCAGTTTAGACATGCAAAACCATGCGTAGTACTTCTGCATCCAATAAGAGGCCATGGACCATGCTGAAATTCAGATTCAGTTCTGTGTCATAACTTCCATCCAAAAGAAACATCTTGAAAACAATTGATCTTGAAACATCAGCCGTTCTCCACTGTTTCAGGGTCTTTGCTAACACACTGCAAACAGCACAAGAGGCAGATCCACACAAGGACGGTGTTTATGCCTCTGGAACAACTGGACCAACAAATTTCTAATTTATTGAGGCTCCAAATGCACTCTTTTTCCTTTCCAATGGCAGTAACACCAATCTAATTCAGATATATATAGCTGTCTCTGCTGCAAAGAGCAAAGCTCTGCTTTTCATTAACCGATGTTCAGCTCTAGAAGACACTTCCAAATGAAGTCTGAAAAACTGGAACAATTGATGCAGTTTCCATCTTACAGCTGTGTGGAATTGCTTAGCAGGTCTCCTCAACTGACAAGTCACAATGATTTTTCAACCTTTTCACAGCTTATAAAATGCCAGCCTTGAGTTGTTTCTGAGATAGGTAGCCAAAAACTTAAGCTAGTGCCACTTACCTGAACATGGTTCCCTCCAGACCCCTCTAGGGATAAGGAGACGTGACAGCTCAGCTGCTTCCATTGCAATGGCTTCCTTCCGCAACTGTTGAAATGAAAAATGGTAAGAAGTATTTTATCTCTGTGGTTTTTTTATTTAAGCTTGAGGTTTGAGCCCTGAAACATCCTTCAGGGAGTAGAATCTGTAGGAGCAGACATGTCTGAGAATTTTGAAAGTATAGTGCAACAATGAAAAAGCATCTTTAATTTTTTTCCTAGGAGGGGTGATGCCTGATATTTGAAGTGCTTCACTAAAAATAGAGGAATTAACTACAAATGATCAGTACCAGTCCTGCATACAATTTTAGTGATTTCAGTCCCAGGTACTTAGTAACTCAAGTCTTTCAGTAGTCAATAGTCCTTCTTGCCTAGGGAGATTCTTAGTATCTTCTTTATCACAGAAAAAAAAACCCAACAAACCACAGATTTTTTTCCATAGCAGATAAAGCTATTTGGTGTGGCATGAACTCTAGTGGGAAAAAAGAAAAGAAAAGGTACCAGCAAAGCAGACCCCATCTCTTCCTGGAATTAAAGTTGCATTCAGTACACAGAAGCTCCCTGTTCTTCACATTTCTGTGGTGCCTCATTTTCTTTCGCTTACTGTCATCCAACCAGACAGAATTTTCTACACTCCATGTGTGCATCTGAAGTGTTGGGGGGGGGGGGGAGGAATTGGGGTGGTTTTGTTTATGTTTTACAAATATGTTGTTTCCTGAGTTACGTGTCCTCCTACCTCACTTTTATCATTGCAAGTTCTGAAGAAGTGTGGAAAATTAACTGCCAGGTTGTTCTTTCTTTGGATACCAAACAGCTATGTTAAGGAAATTTCAGGAAGAATGAAGTTAAACAGTCCTAAGAACATCACATTTACAGTCTCTGGATTTTTTTTTAAATTTTTTTTGGAAATTAGGAGGTAACTAATGCATTAATGCATTACTTTCCCAGTAAGTATTCTGCAGTGGCATAAAAGCAAAGGCGTATTGGCGATATAGTCCTTTCACTGATTCCTACCCTGAATAATCTTTCTTTGGGATGTAATATGAAACTTTTTTCCCTGTTGCAGAACTTTTATACACACGCACAGTGTGTGCATCTAAAGAACCCTAAATAACTAAAAAGTAGAAATAATGTTTTCTTCCAGGTACACATCCTAGAGACATTTTTTCCAAGCAATTTAAAGCAATCATATGCTTTAAGGCTCAGTCAGATCTAAATTTAAACAACCATCAGCTTGGTCACGTGACCCTGGAAGATGCCAACCAACAAAAAATGGCAGAAATTCTGAAACACAGTTTCTCGCTTATGATTGTAGATGGGATCCTGCTCCCAGAAACCCCTTCAGCATTAACAACACCATGGCAATCAACTCTGTATGTTTGATATAGCTTCTAAGCAATACCAGTCGCTAAAGCCTCCATATCCTTCTCTGCAGAACTACAAAATTACAATTTAAACAACTTAACCAAATTCATTTTGAGACTACAAAGTTATGTCAGTATCTGAGCATATTTTTTGAAGAAAAAAAATCACTCTAAATGCCATCCAAAACATATTCAAATCTACGGATATAGGAAAGATGAATTTGTTGCTCTAATTCTTCCATAGTTTTGCTCCTCCATATACCAGCAATGCACATCATGGATTAGAGCCGGTATTTTTCCTGAATATACAGTGCTCTGTCTACTTGCCCAGCTTCCAACCCCCCACATAATGTGAGAACTCAACTTTGAAATGCTTTATACTGCCATTCTGATCATTCTTTTAGTTTCATCTGCAGGAGTGAGAGAGCTTTCTCTCATATTTTCATTCAAATGAAGGCTTCTTCAAAGCCACCTGAGGCCAAAAGAGGTTTTGCCGTTAATGTGACTGGGTTTTAAGCACGGCCTCTATCTAAAGATGTTACTCATCTTATCAGCTTACTTATTGCTCCCTCCTCCTCAGCTGCTCTTCTTCCTCACTGAGTTAGGTAATTTGGAGGCACTTGAGAAAAAAAGATTCTGTATGCTAAACAATTACTACACTGATGTAAAACTTTACTTGTCTTGCTCACTATGTAGACAGAATAGAGAAACATTGCTGAACATATTTTGTTGCAAACGACCCATTTGTCAGAACATTCAGGGCAAAGCAGAGCTAATTATCACCAGCAGAATTATAGACTCAGCAAATGCATAGCTTCTCTTTTGATAGCTTCAGAATAAATACCATCCTAATAGGTAGCCTGAAGGGTATTGACAAGGGCCTGACTTGGCATGTCTGGCCCGTGTAGGCCCTTATTACAGGAATGATCTATAGTTACGTGGTGAAATATTTAGGGTTCAGCTGTTCCTGGAAGCCTCTGCCAGAAGAACTGAACGATTCAGCAGTGCACTCCCTCTGTCAGCTGGTGCCTCTGAAAAGTTATCAGTTCTCCAGTAAGTCCAGAAGACATGATCTTCCTCTCCCTCTTTCATGTAACTGTGCTTCACTGCTAGGAAAATCAATAAACACAGGTGGGCTGGACTCCCTTTCTGCTGGAGGATGACCTGGCTGTACCACCTCCCTCTCAGGGTTGTGTGGGAGCTCTGATCTGACATTTCTGTGCTAAGAAAACTCCTGCTAGTGAAATTTGCAGGAGAATATATACTTTGTGTTTCCAAAGAGGTTAAATCATTTACTAGATAGAGACTTGGTGTGGTTTGGGGGATGCCCCAAAGCAGGCAGGCGGTTGACTATGGAATTTTACTGGTGCAAATATCATGACTTTAAAGGTTGTTTGGCAATAAGAGCATCAAAAACTTGGATACAGATGGTTGTAAGCAGCATTTGCATGCTTTTATATAAAGAGAGAACAGAAACAGAAAGACCTTAAAGGTTGAAGGAATAGTATTATTCACGTTTTACAGATGTTGAAGCAGAATAGATTCCATGCATTATTTACCTTAAGTGCCTGTTAGTGATTGGAAACTGATCTGAGACTTCTTAATTCCTTGTCATGGTCATGAACTGTCCTCCTTTCCTAATTCAGTTACAATCCTGCAATAAGACAGGGAGACTATATGTAACATTTCCACATGGACCTAAGAACGATGTGGTATCTAGAGGACTGAACAACAGCATGAATGTTATGACTGCATAACAATCCTTTGATTATTATGGTGCCTTTTGTTATCCTCAGGGAGCACTTGTTGGGGACTAGTTCTCTCCCTGCTGTTTCAACAGAAACACTGACTTACTCGAGGTCTGATCTTCCAGATTATGCACAATTTTTAAAAATCTTTGGACAGTTGAGATATCTGGGAAGCTGTGGTGGTACAAATACAACAGGAGTGATGAGGTTCGCAGTGGATGGGAGCCAGCCAGAGAGCCTGTCGTTAAGTGGTTAGCCGAGACATTTATATATTCAAGGACATTTGGAAAGGAGGTTAGGGAAGAGGAAGCTCTGAATATAAGCCAGAATCTCTGAATAACTGATCATTTTGCCAGTAAGAATTTAAATATAACTTGCCATACACTAGGACTGGCAGTTACGGGGAAAGGTCTCTACAGCAATGACTCAAGCCAAATTCGACAAGTACACAGTGACTTGAACTACAAGTGAAAGGCTGTTGCTTTGACAATATTAAATACTGGAACTTCATGTGAGTATGAAAAAATGTGCAGTGCTCTTATGACTGGAAAATCATAAATGAAAGATCGACTTTGTTTGTAAGAATTGGTATTTCGCTTCTGTTCTGAAGGATGCTTACGGCACCATGAATATTACCTTCTTCGTCTTACACTTTATATGTACCCAGATGACACTATTAAAGCTACCTCTTTACAAATGGCACAGATAGCCTGGTGGGATTTTCAAAAGTGTTTTGACGCCTAACTGCCATGGAAATAATTTGGACTAGGCTTTAGAAATCTTAACAAGTGGTTGTCTTCATGATTAGGTATCCAAATACAAATGTTTCATAAAAGGGATTTAAGCCTTTTGTTGTCATAAGTGAGAAGAACTTAGGTGTTCATTGTAAATTATCAGAGCTGGCTAATGGAACAGGAGCAGTAGTTCTGTTTTCAGAAGTGACTGATATACCTGGACACAGCATTTGTTGACACCAGTGACTGAACGAATAGAAGCCAGGTTGCATGTCAGAATCCAAGTCCAAAGATGGATTAATTCCTTTGATCCATATCTTAACACCAGTTGAATATATACATATACATATTCTGATAATCCAGCCCTGAGTCACTCTTGAAAAATGACATAATTTCTGATTTTACTTTTAGATAACTACAACTTTACACCTATACCAGGATGTCAGTCATCAAGTCCAAAGGTGTTACTCAAAATGGCTTCAGAGTCCGCCTAAACTCTCCAGACCCCTCCCTTCTGCCTGAAAAATCCCTTGAGCAGCTGTAGCTCTGCTCTGGTCGTGCCTAGGGCTGACAGGCAAATAGGTTGGAGCCTAACTCTCATCTAAAGTGCCTCCAAGATGTAGAAACAAAGCAGACCTGATCCAAAGCACATAGAATCACATTATAGAATCATAGAACGGTTTGGGTTGAAAGGGATCTTAAAAATCATCTAGTTCCAACCCCCCCTGCCACACCTTCCACTAGACCGGGTTGCTCAGAGACCCATCCAGCCTGGCCATAAACACTTCCAGGAGGGGGGGCAGCCACAGCTTCTCTGGGCAACTTGTTCCAGGGCCTCACCACCCTCATAGTAAAGAACTTCTGCCTTATAGCTAATCTAAATCTACCCTCTTTCAGTTTAAAGCCATTACCCGTTGTCCTATCAGTATATGTCCCTCTCCAGCTTTCTGGCTGGCGCCCTTCAGGTACAGGAAGTCTGCTCTAAGGCCTCCAAACATACGTTTGTAACATCTAACACACACAAGACTGGACCACGTGCTGAAAGGATATAAAAACCTTCTTAGAGTCTTTTAGCACATTTGAAAAGCCTTCAGCACCTGTGATTTTCTTTCCTTTGAACATGAGCAGAGTCTGTTTATCCTGCTGGTTTATTCCTTGGCCTCCCCACTGAGTCTGCTCTAAGGAAGGTTCACAGGGATTATTAGTGTTTGGAAGCAGGGAAATTGGACTTGGGGAGTGGAAGAACAGTAGAATGAGTTCCTCAGTTTATATCAAATTTTCTACTTCTTCGGAGAAGATTTTGAACTGCTTTGAATTTTACTGAAATCCTGATTATAATGAGGGATACATTCTCATTCTTTTGATCTAATGTTGCCTAAAGCAAATTTAAATATTAAGGATACCTAGGGACAAAGTAGGGATTTCCACTGGTTTTTCTGCCCTTTTCATTCAAACTTTATTATCTTTCTAAAACATGATATAAGCAGTTATCCCACTTTTATTCTAACTAGTACAGAATATTTATTTATATCAGATATACGAAAGACCATCCGTAAGGCTCATATTCTACTTTCACTATACTGATCTGTATTTTTTGTTATAAGCTCATTTATATCGTAGCTAAGCTCCAGTGGAGATGGGGTGCATTTTTACCACAATCTCAACAGAAATCACACCGGTCACTCCTCCATCTTCAGAGTCCTCTCTTTGCCTGACTGCTCACTACCGGGACAAGTGCTCCTGCAGGCAGCTCCAAACAGACCATGGCCTTCAAGAGAGGTGTTGAAGGCACAACAGGCCCATAAACATCAGTGGGACTGGAATCTTAACTTCTACTGTTCCTCTGAAAGGCATCTCACCTGGCATGAATAAATGAGTTTATTAAATGAAAGAGAAATAAAAAGAGGAAAAAGTCTTAAAATACTATTTAACATACTATTTTGTTACTGAGGACAGTAGGGAGACACTGATTATTTCTCACATTAGAAATAAAAATAGGACCTATGATTAGGTAGGGAATTTATGTTTCTTTCAAGAGAAGGATGAAGACTAAAAGAAATTCTCTTTCTCCTCATGACTGTTGTGTGATGAGTATCCAGATAATGTAGTTTAGTCCCACACTACTGTTTCAAATATTAATGCTTTCTCTCAAACTCGTGGGAACTAGTCCAGAAATGAAAGCCTACTGTCTGTTCTGTCTGTATCAGGCCACAAATGTCCTTTAAAATTGGCACATAATTATAATTATTTCCCTATGTTTCCCAAGCTACCCATTTTCCAGGGTGTGCTGTCAAAATTCCAAACACCTACCCAACTTCTTCTTAATATGTAAAAGCTTTATGAATTTTCCTATTTCAGAACAGCATCTAATATATTGCTAATCATTCAGTCAAGCTTCACTTTGTCTTGAATTTGAATTCATCTGTCACTCAATGCATTTGAAAATGTGTTACAATATGAGCAAGTAGCACTGACCAGAATCAGACATTATTTCTCTCTTAATCTGGGTGATACTTTATTAACTTTTGCGATGAGGCATTGACTTGAGTTCATGCAGTACCGACGTTCATTTGCTTGCAATCATGCCCTGTATTGGTTTGATTAGACCTACTGTATGGCTGGTTGATGACAAAACCCCATTGATTACATGTGGTCCATCTGCTTCTCATTTCCAGTCAAGCTTTCTGTCTTGAGACATGAATAGTTTCATTAATTAGGTGAACTAAACACGTTGACAAGTATTCAAGCTAGTCCAGTCCTGGCATAATAGTCCCAGTATTAGGGATTAATTCTCTGTAGTCGATGAAAATTTGGTTATTCATTTAAATGAAAGCAGAATCAAAACCTATTGGTGTTCCTTTTATTTGATAATGCTCCCAGAATATATCCAGTATAATTTCCTCCTATTTTTAGAGGCTGTTACACTTCACAAGGAAAGACACCAATTATTTATCCCAGATGTTAAAATCCCTCCTGCCCTGATAAAGAACTCTAAATAATAAGAACAAAACATGACTAGCTAAAACCTAGAGCTTTAAAAAAAGTTCTGGATGGAAGTCAAAATAGTAGGAATTTACATTGAGTCTTCTCTAAAGGATGCAGTTATTTAAAAACATATCAGCTGTGCTGAATGCTTAGGAACACTGCAGTCTAACCTTCAGGACATTCCACTGCTGGGTTGACACTGCTCAGCACTTGTCTTACCTTACACTCCTTCTCAGTAACCAGTATCTTCTTTTTTCTCCCCCTGTCCTGTGATGTTCTGCAGAAGCATTTTCCGATCTGTTTGTCAATTTAGGGCTATAGAGCATTTTTGGATACTACCCTTAGTTTTAAGATTAAAATCAATGGAAGAGGCCTCACATCCATTTTGTGACTGGAAACGGGCATTGTCCCCCCAGCAGCATGCTAATCCATTCATCTGCTTTAACGTAGCCCCAGCCAGCAGCGCGTTAGACCTGTACCGGTGCTGGACGTTCCCCTCGGGGAGCGGCCAGGCCAGGTCCCCTCACTGAAGGAGGGCAAGCCGGGACCGGTGGGTGAACATGGCCCAGCGGCCACCCCCCGGGCAGGCCCAGGCCCATGACAGGCTCTGCTGACTGCTGAGGGACAATCAGATAATGGCGAAATACTGAACCAGGTGCAGGGCCCATCCAGAAAGTCCAGTTGGAAACAGCAGGAGATGGGGCTGGAGACAAAGCTACCCATCGCTCGGGTTTCAAGGCCCACGCGGGAGACGAGGCTGGAGACAGGAGCTGCCCAGGCGAGGCCAGCTGGGACCTTCTAGTGCCTGCCGGACCCTGGCAGCTCCACAGAGGGAAATGGATACAGCAATGAACGAGGTGGGGGGGGAGGGAAATCAAGTACTATCTGGGAAAGCAGTTTCAGAGAATTAAGATTTCTACAAGCAAGAGTGAAGTAATTGTTCACAATTCCACTTCATTAGTACGAGCAAAGTATTGGCATCATCTATCCTGTCTCGGCATGACATAATGAGCCATGAGCGAAAAAAAAAGCAATCAAATACATAGTAAAAGTTAAGTTTACAAGTAACATTTAAAAGGAAGTGTCTTAACTTCCAAAGATTAGCTGACACATACTTTGATGTGAAGCAAAGATACACTATCTTGTTGACTCGTGGCCTCACACTGTGCCTCATACGACCTCTGATGTAAAAGTGCAGCGAGCATTTTGACTTTCAAATCAGGATGATAGCAATACTTCCTCATGAAAGATGGGGAATTACTGGACACCCAAGTGCTACCATGGTGTAACTGAGATCTTACTCAGAAGTCGTTTCAAAGCACTGTTTATTCCCATTGTGTTCACTGATCAAGAATATAATTCTTTGGACTTTATTTCTGATGTATTCATGGTGGCAAGTCAAGACCACAGGAATGAGAAGCACTGAAAAAAGCAGCCTCACTTATGATGGTAGAAAAGCAGGCCATATTTGAAATAATCTGGTCACTGCTGCTTCTCAATACTTCTCCAAATTTCCATACTGCCTCCCTTCACAAAATCATGGAAAGAGGAATACTTAGGACAGAAGAAAAAACTGAAGTAATCTATCTTTTGAAGTCTAGTTATCCAGAAATACTTTCATCCTCACCCTCCTCCCTGCTAGCAGATGATGGAAAACATAGGGGATTTTACAACACCGTTGTAGCTGCTTTTGGTCCTGCCTCCACTGTTCCTCTTGATCTTGACCACAGCAACCACGTAGAAATCAGAACTTCCTTCATAAAGAGACAACTGCTCAGTGAGGTCTAATATTTCATTAGCTTTCAGTCCTGTGCAAGAAACATTCCGTGCAACTCCTCAACCCCTCAGCATCCCAAAAGCAGCCGGGAGCTGGTGCCCAATCCCTCTAAAGGACCAGGCATTTACAGGTGTTTTTTTTAGCACAGGGAGTGCAACACTCCACATTATGTTTGTCGATTATCCTTGTGCACAGCGGTAAATACATGATGAGTGCTTCACTCCTCAGTCTCCAGACAAGGGAATGCCAGAAGCGGTGGATGTTTTGGATCTTCATGGGGCAGTAATGAAACCAAGTGGCCAGCAAGGGATTTTCACACCTGTGTTTCTTCCAGCCTTCACAAAATACAGTTGCCCAAAGTCAGGGACTACTGCTCATGCAGGCGTCAAGTCTCCCACCTCCCACTTTGTCACCAGTGTACCTAGATTGAGCCTGCTTTCTCAGAAGAGATTCTTATTATAAACGTTGGTTTCTAGAAGTTTAATTTCTGTTCTCCTGCAGAACTCCTAGGGCGGCCATACTGAAAGGGTTAAAGACTCCCAACTCCATCCTCCCCAACTTCTTTCTTGCTTACAAATAAAGAGATTTGCAGTGGCCATAGTATGAATGGTTTTATTGCTGTCTGACATTTTGTAATACATTGTTACCCTTCCAGTCTTTAATACGTAGACTAAAAAAATAAACCATAGATCTAAAAGTACACAGTATTAGTTTAACCCATAATCAATACAGCAACTGATTCGGAGTACGCTACACAGGCATTTTACAGAAAAGGAAAAAGTAATTTAAATCCATGTTTCAAGGATATTTGACATTAAACTCCAACGGTTACTTCTAACAAACTCAACTACCCACCGAGCTGCTAGTTTGTTTTCAAACAAAAGCTCACCGAGAGATTCTGTGTATGGCTGTACTTATACATAATATTTCAAAGCAGTAATGCTCTCTTGTGCTTAATGAGACGTTACAGACAATATATTCTTCATGTGAAAAACGTGTGCAATACTCAATGCAGAAGTTAAGTTCATTTTTAAAGTGTAACGCAAGTATAACCAAATACATACACTATATACAGGGTGTTAAAAAGTTAATAAGGCTGCTTAGTCTTTTATGTCTGGTGCGTGGTACAGATAGGACACGCACAGACACACACACAAGATGATATGGCTATTCCCATGAAAGTCCAAATCTAAGTACTTGCAGAAATGTCCCAGCTACTCTGAACACTATTGGACTTTCAAACTGAAGCAAAATTTATTTCTAAAGTCATTCCACTCTAGCCATATAGGCTTTCTAGCATGAGATGTTATTTCTGAAGAAGAACATAAGAAATGACTACTTGATTTGCCTCTGGACAACCTGAAATCGCTCGCTGGTGTTGATATCTGCATGACTGTGCATGCTGTATATTCATTTATACACACATAACAAGAAAACATAAACCCATGTCTTCTAGCAGGAAAAGGGAAACATTCCTAGTAATACATTTTCTTTAGGAAAACATTGATTGATATATACAGTATATAAAAAAAAACCCTATGCAACTGTCAGCATACAAAAATATGAGTTCAGTATGTTTTTATACGTCAAAACCGAACGATGAAAAATCCAGGTATCCTGAGACAGGTATGTACTCTGCATCTAAGTTACCAATGCCAGTGTACTGCTGGAGTACAATTAGAAAAGCACTACCTGCATTTATCAACAACTACAGAGATAAAATACATAAGGCAATGCATTAGCTTGAGGAACTCTCCTCTTTTCATAATGTTAACAAAAATGGTGCAAAATATGCATAAAATGCTCGCAGACATATCCATGAAGTAGCTGTAAAGAGTATGGAACAATATGTATATATACCACAGTTACTGATTTCACAATTTAAATGAAAATAAATGAAAGAAATAAATGAAAGATACTTTCCTTTTTTGAGCATCATGCTTAACCATGATGTGTATACTCACATTCAGGCAATTGTCTTAAATATTTATACATATACTACATCTGACAATGAATTAGTAAAACAAAAAATCACTGTTGTTTGCTTGCGAATTTCTCTGGGTAAGACCAGATCAATAAAACTGGTTCATTTTTTTCCATTAGGCAATTCTAACAACTGAAATGAAGTATGGTAAGTCCTCATCGACTTAAGTTTAATTGTTTTGGTTCTAAAACAGTAGAAGAGCAGTTCTGACCACTATTGACTGCATTAAACCAAACAAATAAAAACCAATCTCAAATTCTGATGCATTTGCTAAAACCCAGTGAAGATTATCAAAAAAGCCACTAAAGATTGCAACTCTCTAAATAGACATAAAATCGCTTGGTTGGTTCAGCTGACAGCAGGAATATTTACTTTAAAATGGATCCCTATACACTAAAATGTTTGACATATTGAGAAACTGGAACATATACATTTTTGTATTCATTTACATTTACAATCTACAAGGAAAACAGGTGTCGTGGAATATTTAGTTTGGGGAACTACCCTGAATCAATGCTCATTTCATAGATTAAAGACTGTTTAGCATCCTATTATTCATAGAAAATGTTTACAAAGATAGGCCAAACATCATCAGCTCTACCTTAAAATCGAAATCTAACTTTTCTCCAAGCATGAACCCTATGGCAATTTAGCTGTTCCTCAGCCCTTAACCCTCCCTTCCCAGCCATTAAATCTCCTCTGTATCCCCCACAGACTACCACTGAGTCATGGCAGTCAGTAACTGGTATTGTATGTCTCTAGATCCTTGAATTTATTCCCAGAAGAATTACACTTGTCTTGGATGAAAAAGTAAAAATTACATACAGAATGCATTCCCTAAACCAGTACAACACATTGTCATAAAAATAGGCTGCATAGAAGCAAAGATTTAACAAGCTATGGGGGTTATAGTTCTTGTAAGTCATCATGCTTGGTCATCTCTTCTTGTCATCTCAGTCTAAAAATTTACGAGAGGATAAACGTACTGTGATGAGAATGGATTTTTTTAACTCTGCAAACTTGGCATAAGGAACAAATACATCCTCTACATACACCAAACAAGATAAATAGCTTTGATAACAAACATATGTGAATTTATAATTTAAGAATGGGCTTCTTGAAGGTCCATCTACTGTTATTAGAAGCCAGATGTGTTAGAACGTGCAGTGTGCTCTGAAAACAGAGGGACAAGAAAAGCAGTTTGAAAAGCTGCACAATGTTTCAAGCGAACACTGGCTTTTGAAGGTTGAGAAATTGGGCACCCACTTGCCACAGATGGTCAGTGGGACATGTATGCTTAATCTCCTCTGGAAATCCTATCTTTACATGCTACCTGTAATCCCAGAAAACCAGGGCTTCAATTTCTCAGCCCCTTTGCTACCAGGCTAAATAGAGGCTTTGTTTTGCAGCATGGGTCACCAATGAAGCTCATAGGAGTGAAATAGGTTTTTGAAAACTGCCTCTGGACAGGGAAAAAAAGAATAAAGAACCAGAAGTTAGATACAAAAACTAGAGGTCAAGATTTCTGATGCACACTCATGAAACAATAGCTAAAGAATCTGGTCCAGGGACTGGCACGTAACTGTTTGTCCCTCGGTGTTTACAAATGTCTGTTACCCCACGCTTTCAACAACAAAACAAATTGACAACCACCATATTATACAGGGAGACTCTTTTGGCATATTTGCACTCCTAGCACTTTCAATGCAATAAAAAAGCACGATGACTAGTTACAATAATGCATGTGCATGCAACAGATTTCATCCCTTAGGTTATTTTATGTTATACAGGACTAGCAGCTCCATGCAGCTGACAGCTGACTTGCCTCGTAGGAAAAATCCCAAAACGCCTGTGGGCAAATCCCAGAGGAAGATGCGAGCTCGCAGCCAGGGCTGACGCCAGCACCATCCTCAGCAGGTGGTGGTTTTGGCTCCTCTGTGCCCTTGATGTCTGAACAAGCAGAAACCGAAACATTTTTGGCACTTCTGCCTGGGGCGGGAATTACCCTAGCCAACACTGCCTCTCCGAATAAAACACACCCACAAGTATAAGATCCTGACCAGAGCAGCAACTACAGAAATCATGACTCCTTCTTATGTACAAGCGTTAGGTCTTCCTAGACAAAAAAGAGTAAGTTTCTAAAGAATGAAACTTTGTTTTCTGGTTTTATTTTTTTGGTTTTAATCAAAAAGATTATTGTCCCACAGCTTCCAGTCACTATGCAAGAGTGTAAACTTCAAAGCACAAAGGTGAAATTGTTACGGAATTGATCGTTATTGCATGTCTTTGTCACAGTTTAAGGCAAACATTCTATATTTAAGGTTGGACCAGTAATTGATACGATTACATAAATATATACATACTGAAAGTCACGTATATGTGCAGACATATATATCTGTGGGTATATAAAAATATTTATTTTCTTAGCAAAGTTAAAGTCTGTGTAAAAACATTAAGAATACTGAAAAGGGTAGGAGCTCTAATTCCTCCTTTGGAGAAAAGTAACAAGTCCCCTAGATATCCTATATAAAAAACACTCTCTGCAAGAGTACAGCTCATTTTGAATTCTCACTTATTTCATTGTGGATTAATATAATTATTGAAAATTTCATAAATAATTACATAATATGCAACAATTATGTTGTGAGGTTTGATTGCTACAGCATAACTATAGGCCGGTGTTGTACAAAAAATAAATTTTATTCAGACAGTATATGTCCTGCTCTAATAGAAAGGGTAGCTACTGCTACAAGTAGAACTATTTCAGAATATAGTTTCTGTTTTAATGTGTTCACATATGAAACCTCATCTGGGGCCATTTTCTCTGAAAATTCTTTGGCCAAAAGAACAGCCAAACACAGATACATTTTCCCTGGGCCCTCTAAATACTTGGTACAATTTCAAAATAAATCTAGTACAATTAACACTCCAAAGAACAGAAATGCTCTATAAAATCATTCTGGCAAAATATGGGAAATGGTAGCATAAAACATCGAACCCCCAAACTATGCTTCAACTTAAGCCACAGGCATTTCCAGTTAAACACAACAATACTGCCTCATCCTCACCTTCTGTGGATTTGCTAGCATAGTACTATACAGCTCTGGAAAACTCTGAACTGCAGAGGCGCAAGAATGTAAAACATTCATCAGACAGAGTCTGAAATTCAGTCTGACTATGGATGAAGATCAGACTTGCCCTTCTCCTTCATTAGAATGGCAACTGAAAAAGGGCAAAACTTCACCTCGTATGCCGTGTAGGTACTCCTTCGAAAGGAGCAGGACAATGGACTGCTTTAAGGCATAGCTGAGTTTACGAATTACAAGCACGCATCTGTAGCAGCAGTCTGCCCGCAGCCATTAAACACAATTCTGAGATGAGTTTTCCACCTTTAAAACTCACTTACATTATATCATTGAAACAGTAATGTCATCATCCTAACAAATTATGATGGCAACAGAGGAAAAGGGAAAAAATTATCAGTGCAACAGGCCCCCTGTGAAGTGCATGCTCGTTATCAAGCCTAGTTTCTCTAGGCTTTTATTCCTTCCAGAAGAACGCATTCTGTACAGTGTACAAGTGAAGTCACAGAATCACAAAATCATTGAGGTTGGAAAAGACCTCTAAGATCATCAAGTCCAATCATCAACCCAACACCACCATGCCTGCCAAACCATATCCCAAAGTGCCACATCTACACATTTTTTGAACACCTCCAGGGATGGCAACTCCACCACTTCCCTGAGAAGCCTATTCCAATATCTGATCACTCTTTCAGTAAAGAAATTTTTCTTAATATCCAATCTAAATCTCCCCTGATGCAACGTGAGGCCATTTCCTCTCATCCTATCACTAGTTACCTGGGAGAAGAGACCAACTCCAAGCCATTCTCTCTGAACAAGACATTTGTTTTCAAGCTGCTAGCTATACCTATTGTGTGGCTGAACAAGACACATCAAATGAATCCAATTCCAGTGTAAAAGTCCCAAGGAAGATTCCTGTTCGGCTAGGGTAAGGCCAGAGTGCACAGATTCCAGAAATGCTTTTTGGAAGTCATTTTTCAATGCCAATAGAGAATACTTGGTGTATTTCTTTCTTTATCCTGAGTAAACGGTTTCTTTATTTATCAAAGCCCCAGGTACACATTGCCATAGTGCAGCCAGATTTTTGTCATATAGTCCCAGTATCCTAAAGGCCATTACTGGATTATTTTCTGAAGCAGTTCTCCTCATTCTTCTCCAACAGCTGGTGGTGGCTGGCATAGCTTGTACAATCTGACAATGACAAAAAACAAAGCAATTGTTATTCTGAGAGCTTGGTCATTATTAAAATGGGTAAATTTAAGGAACACAAAACTAAATCTAAGTCTTCCTGCACTGCAAAACAAGAAGTACTGAATTCAGTTTAATAACACTGATATAAAACCAGTAAAATCTTATCCATGAGCACGAATATTTACATTGAAAGTGGTATAATTAAAACACACATCTATAAGCGATCATATAAAGACATTCCAGTTTAGTCAAGTTTTCATATCTCCGCACTGAAGACCCCATTCTGGAGAAAGCCGAGTCTCCACTAATCCAATTACCAGTTGTTGCTCTGAATTTCTAAATTACAAAAGCTGCTTCGTGAATGCAATTGCCTCCATTTTTCTTTTGTTTTGACACAGTCACACCTCACTCTTAACACAGTTCCCTATAAAACTGATGCTGTTTGAAGAATCCAAGACAGGTGTCAGACACGTGACATGCCAACATGAAAATTTTAAACTCTCTCTCCCCCGTTTCTCCATGTATGAAGTTAAGATTGGTAAGATTTGGTTCAAATGACTACCTCATACAGACTGAAATAGCCACTCCTTCATTTAGAAAGGCTTTTAAACTTCTGTTAAAACCTTTTTGTCCTGGGTTTGGCCAGAACAGGGTTAATTTTCACCGGACTCCAGGAAGCGGCACAGCCGGGGGGTGGGGGCTGACCCCACCTGGCCAAACAGAGCCCGGTATTCCATACCATGTGTCATCACGCTGGGTTCCGGGGAGGGGGGGGGGCGGCACGGCGGGAACTCACTCGCGGCTTGGGAGGGGCGCGGCGCCAGTGCTGTTCGGGAGAGCGGCTGTCTGGGTCGTATGGTTCGTTGTTGTGTTTTCTCCTTATTTGTATCGTTGTTGTTCCTGTTTCCCTCTGTTTGCTGTTCTGTTAAACTGCCCTTATCCCGACCCACCGGTTTCTGCCTCTTTCTTTCCATTCTCCTCCGCACGCCAGCGGGGGGAGGGGCGGCCGCGTGGCACTTTTGTTGCCGGCGGCAGCCGAAACCAAAACACTTTTGCATGGACTCAGTTATTAGCAAGTGTTTGAAACTTTACCCTACTGTTAGGAATACTGAAAATAAAGGGCAATCTTTCTGTCCTCGGGCTCTCTGTTCTCTCTGTGTCCAGTATACAGTATCTCCCTGCAACCACGGCAATTAGAAACAGCAATAGACATGATCTCATTTGGAGATTACATATTTTGCTCAGGGAAAGTGTGTCACTGAAGGAATAGCAAAGAGAAGAGACCACATATAGCACAGGAACAAGAAAAAGCAGCAGAAGCCAAAAACAAAGAGATAATGACACAGCACGTGCATTAGTACTGAACATGAAGAATCTCTGATATTGAATCACAGAATCACAGAATCACAGAATAGTAGGGGTTGGAAGGGACCTCTGTGGGTCATCTAGTCCAACCCCCCCGCCGAAGCAGGGTCACCTACAGCAGGCTGCACAGGATCTTGTCCAGGCGGGTCTTGAATATCTCCAGAGAAGGAGACTCCACAACCTCCCTGGGCAGCCTGTTCCAGTGCTCCATCACCCTCAGAGAGAAGAAGTTCCTCCTCATGTTCAGACGGAACTTCCTGTGCCTCAGTTTGTGCCCATTACCCCTTGTCCTGTCACTGGGCACCACTGAAAAGAGCTTGGCCCCATCCTCCTGACACCCACCCTTCAGATATTTGTAGGCATTTATAAGGTCCCCTCGCAGCCTTCTCTTCTTCAGGCTGAACAAGCCCAGTTCCCTCAACCTCTCCTCGTAGTGGAGATGCTCCAGTCCCCTCACCATCCTTGTAGCCCTCCACTGGACTCTCTCCAGTAGCTCTTCATCCTTCTTGAACTGGGGAGCCCAGAACTGGACACAGTACTCCAGATGAGGCCTCACCAGGGCAGTGTAGAGGGGAAGGATAACCTCCCTTGTCCTGCTGGCCACACTCTTCTTGATGCACCCCAGGATCCCATTGGCCTTCTTGGCAGCCAGGGCACACTGCTGGCTCATAGTTAACCTGTCGTCCACCAGGACACCCAGGTCCCTCTCCGCAGAGCTGCTCTCCAGCAGGTCCACCCCAAGCCTGTACTGGTGCATGAGGTTGTTCCTCCCCAGGTGCAGGACCCTGCACTTGCCCTTATTGAACCTCATCAGGTTCCTCTCTGCCCAGCTCTCCAGCCTATCCAGGTCACGCTGAATGGCAGCACAGCCTTCTGGTGTATCTACCACACCTCCCAGTTTGGTGTCGTCAGCAAACTTGCTGAGGGTACATTCTAACTCTTCATCCAGGTATTGAAATACCAAAGCAATGGAAATGGCAGGTCTGGTAGGTCTGCCTACAGGCAGGTGGTGAATTGTCCAGTGGCTTGGGGGCTAGGGATATTTAAGATACTCAGGTATCTGAGTTTTTCAAATGTATTTTGCAAATTTGCCTGCTAGGCATCACAGTAATTTATATGACTCCATTTTAACTAATCATAAATGTCAAAATCATGCTACAAATCAACACAGAAAACAAAAATCTGTACACGTGGCTGGGCTCCACAAACAATTAAATATCAATGGGCTGGTGCCTTCTTGGCATGATACTCTGCTACTGAAATTATGTGAGGCACAGTATGCATGGCTGCATCCGTGAGTATTGAAAACCTCTTCAACACCTAGGCACACCCTGTCGGAAAAAGCATCCTGCGGCTATGCAAGAGCAGGGCAGGGTATCTACTGTTCTCTGATTTCAGTTCCCGTAGGAGTTAAAACCCATGGGACACTGACAACACACAATGGCCGTGGGCCAAGTAACTTCTCTCTGAATGTCACTGGAAGTGATAATCAAGCAGTATTGTGTCTGGATGGTAAGAACGGGGAGCCATCAGTTCTGTCGGCCAAACAGTAATTACAAACCTGCTTTCAAACCTCCAACATAACGTGTTCTGAAGATCACTGAGCTCTTCCACGTTTTCATCTGGCAGATTCAGAAATGTGATCATTTAAGGTCACATTGTGCAGACACCAATGTATTTGTTAAGAGCCATGTATAAGCCAATACACATATATCTCACATTTGTATACCTGTGAGAGAATAAGACGGCCTGATCTTTATACAGTCAAGTATGCAGAGAAAAATAAACTGGGGTTATTTGAGTTACTTGATTCTGCTGGTATAATAAAGCAGTAATACTCAAAGCTGGCAAAAGACAGACAAAATTACTGTCAGAATCTCATCTAAGTAATTGCAGTGGGGTTAGTTCTTGATGACGTATTAGCAAAATCTAATTCCTATGGAACAATGTGCAGAAAAGCTCAGCCCCAAATACCAATGTCTGTATTCTTCAAGTTACAATGGTAAACATTAAGACTACTTAATGTAGTCTTGATGTAGGGGAATGCTGAAGCAAACTAACACAGGCTGCACAAATCCCTAAGGAGCTACAGTTGCTGAAGACAGTATACAGCAGAAACAGCCTGTTCTGTGTCAATAAATATGGAACAACTATTTGAGATGGTACAAACAGATCAGCTGAGAAAAGACAGTGGCAGCTGCAGGGAACTGAGAACACTGTCAAGTGACGTTAAATGGAGCCAAATGTAATGGTAAAATTGTTTTCAAGGCAAAGAATTGAGCATGACGGAATGCTTTGGGTTGGAAGGGACCTTAGAGATCATCTAGTTACAACACCCCTGCCATGGGCAGGGACACCTTCCACTACATCAGGTTGCTCAAAGCCCCATCCAACCTGGCCTTGAACACTGCCAGGGAGGGGGCAGCCACAACTTCTCTGGGCAACTTGTTCCAGGGCCTCACCACCCTCATAGTAAAGAATTTCTTCCTTATAGCTAATCTAAATCTGCCCTCTTTTAGTTTAAAGCCATTACCCCTTGTCCTGTCACTACATGCCCTTGTAAAAAGTCGTTCTCCAGCTTTCCTGTAGCCCCCATTCAGGTACTGAAAGTCTGCTCTAAGGTCTCCCCAGTGCCTTCTCTTCTCCAGGCTGAGCAACCCCAACTCTCTCAGTCTGTCCTCATAGGAGAGGTGTTCCAGCCCTCTGATCAATTTTATGGCTTCCTCTGGACCCACTCCAACAGGTCCATGTCTTTATTGTACTGCGGACCCCAGAGATGGAAGCAGGACTCCAGGTGGGGTCTCACCAGACCAGAGTAGATCGGCAGAATCAACTCCCTCGACCTGCTGGCCATGCTGCTCTTGATGCAGCCCAGGATACGGTTGGCCTTCTGCAAGCACACACTGCCAGGTCATGTTGAGCTTCTCGTCAACCAGCACCCCAAGTCCTTCTCCTCAGGGCTGCTTTCAATCCATTCTCTTCCCAGCCTGTCTTTGTGCTTGAGATTCCCCTGATCCATGTAAAGGATCTTGCATTTGGCCTTGTTGAACTTCATAAGGGTCACACAGGCCCACCTCTCAAGCCTGTCAAGGTCCCTCTGGATGGCATCCCTTCCCTCCAGTGTGTTAACCACACCACACAGCTTGGTATCATCGGCAAACTTGCTGAGGGTCCACTCAATCCCACTGTCCATGTTGCGGACAAAGATGTTGAACAGTGCTCGTCCCAGTACCGAGCCCTGAAGAATGCCACTCGTCACTGGTCTCCACTTCGACATCAAGCCCTTGACCACAACTCTATGAGTGCAACCATCCATCCAACTCCTCATCCACTGTGCAGTCCATCCATCAAATCCACGTCTCTCCAATTTAGAGACAAGGATGTCGTGTGGGACAGTGTCAAATGCTTTGCTCAGGTCCAGGTAGATGACATC
Source organism: Opisthocomus hoazin (assembly GCF_030867145.1). NCBI lineage: Eukaryota > Metazoa > Chordata > Aves > Opisthocomiformes > Opisthocomidae > Opisthocomus > Opisthocomus hoazin. Next base: position 40,201,540 of record NC_134416.1, read on the forward strand.
AGTTGCTCTTCCCTTATCCACAAACACAGTAACCCCATCATAGATGGCCACCAAATTTGTCAGGCAAGATTTGCCCTTAGTGAAGCCATGTCACCAATCACCTCCTTATCTTCCACGTGCCTTAGCATAGTTTCCAGGAGGATCTGCTCCATGGTTTTGCCAGGCACAGAGGTGAGACTGACAGGCCTATAGTTCCCCGGGTCTTCCTTTTTATCCTTTTTAAAAATGGGGGTTATGTTTCCCTTTTTCCAATTAGTGGGAACTTCACCGGACTGCCACAACTTTTCAAATATGGTGGATAGTGGCTTCGCAATTTCATCTGCCAGTTCCCTCAGGACCCACGGATGCAACTCATCAGGTCCATGGACTCATGCATGTGCACTTGTCTCGAACCTGATCTTCTCCTACAGTGGGCCCAAAGTATTGTTTATCTATACATCGAAAGTATCACTCTTGCTGAAGACTATTCTGACTTATGTGACTTAACGTCTCTAATGGTTCACCAAATGCCCTGAACACTGAGGTCAACGAGATAGTCCTGTGACATTGCTGTTGCTGCTGACTGGCAAGGGTGCTGGATGCATCAGGCTATTCTATGTTCTAGGAGCTATCTCATGATTTTCCTTCAGCTTTTCATTGCTATGTTGTGGGAGTGTCAACTGGAATGAGGCTATCTTTTCTCAACTGATGCAAAGCCAAAAAAAGTTTAATGGGTTTTTCTTTTTAAGAACTTAGATTTTTCCTTTATCAATCACAAACGCTCTGAATCTAGATACGTGCTCTGTCATTCAGAGATCGGGAAAGTTTGGTTTGCAATGATTCTTTGGCTGTCTTCAGAATTATGTCATGAAGGAGTCCATTTAAGGCTAAATCCATACCATTTCAAAATATGAGAAGGCTTCTCACAGTTTTTACTGTACTAAAATGTTACTTTACTGCCTTAGGTTTCCACAATGCAAGACAGTTGGTCAGGCAGTTTTGGTCCTGGATTCCCTCTAAGCTAGGCATTACTGTGAGAAGGGATGCCCTGATCTGCTGGTAAGGGCAATGACTTTATTGCTGATGGGTTTACTCTAGAATCAGTAGTTTTGTTGGATCTTATTTAATCTCCTTTATGGGGTATGCAAGATGCATATATGCTCCGACAAATGCTGACAAATGCTGCTACTCAGCAACTGAACAGCAGCTGCTACTCAGATTCATTCACAGCTTATACACTTAAGATACACTCTTCTAGAATCGGATCAAGCACAGGCATGGAACAATGTGCAGTGATTTGTTACGAACAAATTATGAGCAGTAGCCTGATTCCCTGTGGGGAAAAACTGTGACACCTGAGAACAGGGGAGCAAATTGCATAAGAAAAAGTTCCTGAGTATTAGTGGTCAGAACCCAGAAGACAGTCTTTCTGTGAGGCTATGGATAGCAGATGTGTTCATTCACACAGGTAGCTCTATCAGGTATTACTAACTCACTGTTTCCTTACTGAAATTTAAACACTACAGTGGGTCTGTTAGGTATTCCACATATCTGTTTAGCTCATTCAGTGTGTTACTGTTAGTCAACAAACAAACATTATGTTTTAAATCGGTAAAAAAAAGGGTTAAGTTAGAGCTGGATTAATAAAACCACTTTAAGATAAAATTAAGAACATTGATATTTGGTTATTTTCATTTACAGGTATTGCGCTTGTTAAGAAACATTTCAGGAACCTGCAATCCATCACAGCATTAAAAAGCTGGATAAATATAGAACAGTCGCATTTCTCATTCTAATGGATGTTTCAGAAAGAGACAAAGAAAGACTACATCATCTCTAAAAGCAACTAGAACATGATTTTGCTGAGATACTGCAGTACAGTATTTCATTAAAATGGGGTTATGGATTTAGTTATGAATATTTCCTCAAAACCACTAAACATCACAAGTGATGAAGGACTTACTCCAATGTTTTCATAATTAATATGAACTAGGTTTCATTTTTCAAAAATGGACATGTTTTGAATCGCTACATAGCCTGAACTTCTGCAACCAATTACTTTAAGTAAAACTGTATGGCTAAAAATGTAATTGATTTTACGTACATTAAAACACAAATCTTACCAGTTAGTGCACAATACAGTCAATGTTTACTGTTAGCTTTTGAGCAGCTAGGGCAGAATCTGGCACAAACTAGACAAAATCATGGTCTAGGACACAAACAATCAGTTACCTTGGGACAGACTGTGGCGTTCGATCCCTCACTCCTAAATTCTTGGCTGTGTTTTGTACTCTCGCACCCTGTGAAAGAAAAACAACAATTTTGCTTCATTTATTCCAACACAAGTTAGAAAGTTTGCTGAGCTTTCTAGATGAACATAACTATTGATTATAGTTAAATAATACATATGCTCCGTGTCCCAAAACAAGTCCCCTCTTCTAAAGTGGGGAACAAGTTAAAGCAGTACATTAATGCTCCACTTAGAGAAATACACAGAAAAGAGACAAAAATCATTCCACTTGTCATTAAACGCATACATATATATCTTACTAACATTAAAGACTCCATACACAATTAACATTTAAGGTTTAAAACAATCCAAACACATCTTTTTTTCAATTTGTTTGATTTTTGTCAAATTCTTTGTATAAGGCATGGATAACAAAGTTATTTTCTGAAATGTCACTTATTTCCTATAAACTTCTGAACAAACAAATATTACAGATTACTTCCTATGAATAGCTTTCTAGTTAAATCTAGAAAAATGGCCTTAATTGAGGCACTAAATTGGGATTAGAAAAATGCGGGTGTTGATCTTCCTTTGTAATCACAGAATCACAAAAAAATTGGAAGGGACCTCCCAAGATTGTTTAGTCCAACACCCCTGCTTAAAACAGGGTCAAGTAGACAAGCTTGTCTCTCTGTACCTCAGTTGATCCTTTGAAAAACAATCATGAAAGTACTTTTCTCTCACTGACTCATGCAGTAAGGAGGAAGTTGATAAAGCATGCACAATGTTCATATACCATGATAGCAAAAAATGCAGACTCTTTTGCAAACAAATTAGCTTAGATATATGAAAGAGCTTAGTAAAATTTATTTTTAAAAGATTTAGCTTTTAAAGTGCTATTTTATTAATGTAAAATAGTCATCACAAAGAAACATATCTGTTAGATTTACAGTCTCTTTATGTTTTCTAACATTTCAAAGGAGATGGACACTACTTGTTCCGTCTATAATACCTACACTGACTCTCCCTTTATTTCTCCTTCTGTACTACCTAAATTCAGGACAAAGTAACAAAGCACAAAAATATATAATCTCAGAATTCTTACAGCGAGATTTTAAGATTCGTGTGAAACATCAAAGATAATTTATGTTCCAAACAGAGCTGCAACGGCAGCTGCATATGACGTAAAAATGAGGTATAATCATTGATTCAATACATAGAATAAGGCTAGACCTCACATTTGACTGAAATCTGGTACCCAGGTAATTCAGAAGGTATTACTTCACTGTTATGGGCTCAAACAAAAGATGAAAAAGACCGTCTTGTTACATCCAGGTAGGTTCTCAGAGTTTATGTAAATCAACACATGCCACAAAAAATACTGTCTCCTTACATTTCTTTTAGGAAAAAAAAATAGTGGTAAAGATAGATAAAATAACTAGAGTACCTACAAAACTGAAGGCAGAATATAAAAGTGATTTTACTAGCTTTACATCTAGCTCAGTGAGCTTGTCTCCAACAGTTGCAAAATCACATTACTACAGACCACAACAAACATGTGTCTTTCCCCAGAAACTCCTCCAGAATTCAATCATTAGTCACTCAATACTTCCTCTGTTCAACAGCAAGTACGTATTTAATCAATTTCAGTGATCCTCTTCTCTTCTTCCCCATCTCACCTTGAACCCATGAATAACATCACATCACTAACCTCCTTGTGGAAGATGATCCACATCTTGGGTACAATCTTAGCTAGTTGTGTCAAGAACCACTATCTTAATTTGGTTTGAATCTACCAGTTTCATTTGATGCCTTTTCGTTCTGCACTGATGAAGACGATGATCAGTCCCTGTTTGTGCCACATGTTCTTTAGACCTCTGTCATATCCTCCTTCACTCATGAAGATGAACAATCCCAGATTACTTTGTCTGTCTGTCCTGTCTATAAACCATACCCAACCAGTGATAATTTTTTTCTGACCTTCTCTGAACCTTTTCCACTATGCTATATCCTCAAGGAAGGGATCAGAACATCAGATAGTTCAAAATGAAGGGTCATGACAGCATGATTTCTACTTTGTCATCTATTCTTGCCTACACCACTATAAATTCTGATTTGCTTTATTGATAGCTACTGAGAATTGAGCTGAAGTTTTCTATCATATCCTGAGGTCTTGAACATGAGATGTAATGGCAAGCTCACAGTCAACTATTTTGAATGTGAACTTAGGGGTTTTTTTTTCCTCACCTGTGCATCACTTAAAAGTTATCTACACTGATTTTCATCTGCCATTTTATTGCTGAGTCATGAAGTCCTGTAAGATCCTTTTGTAATTCTTCATAGTTCATTCTCGTCTTTAATAAAGACTTGAAAAGAGTTCAGAGGAGAATAGGGAGAATGATTAGGTAAGAAAACACAGCTGAAAAAAGGAAAGACCAGACGAACCGATGTTCTGCTGTCTACACAAGCAATGGCTTATCAGGGAAATCATAATCAAATTCGGGATGGACTTTTTAGTAGGGCCTGTAGCAATAGGACAAGGCTAATGGTTTTAAACTAAAACAGGGTAGATTCAGGCTAGCTATAAGGAAGAAATTTTTTATGATGAGGGTGGTGAAACACAGGTTGCCCAGAGAGGTTGTAGATGCCCTGTCCCTGGAAACATTCAAAATACTAAAAGTCTGCTTCTAAAAAGGGAGTAAAATCTAGTCTCTAAGTCTACAGTACACTGGACAGAAAACATCAGACTTCTATTGAAGGGATAAAAAGAATAAAAACACTCAAATGAGGCACTAAGTAAAACTTCCTAATGAGAAACTTAAGAAAACTCTGGAACAGACCACTTGGGAATCACTGTGCAGCAGTCTCCACTACTGGAGGTTTGAGAATAGATATGACAGGTGTCTGTCATGAATTACGTAAGGATAGCTGATCCAGTGTTTGTTAGAAAGTTAGACATGTTGAGTCCAGACCTTCATCACCTTCAGTGTCCTTTCCTCAGTGCCATTTTCTAAAATTTTATCATAATAAAGAAACCCCACCATGACTGACTGCTGAGACTGGCATATGATTAACATAACTGAGAGCCAGAATATACATATATATGGGAAAATTATCTAAATTAATCAGATGTAGATCCTGAACGTCAGTGCTGTTACTACCTCTGAGAACAAAAATCAGCCTATTTTTACTTGCATCACTCACTATTAATTTTAGTATCTTACTCACATAATAAATCAAATGTGCTAATTTAAAAAGGAGTCAAGCTTTATACAACCACGTAATTTATTGTTTAGCAGGAGAATAAACTAGACCTTACTTACAACCACTACTAACTTCCTATGTGACATCTCTTTGTCTCTAATGAGCACCATTACACCATTTCTATTTCAATATACTGTTAATTTATACTTCTCCAATATTATTCTTAAAGTTATAGCAACGTAAATATTTACATCATTCATCTGATGTAAGCATAAGGGACAATTATGCTACACAGCGCCAGAATAGTTCCCTCTGCATACCAGTACTGCCAGTGCACTGGTGAAAGATGCCGGCAGCTCAGAGGAGACACCACCATCCATATGGACCCATAGAAGAACTAGTACTCTCATTGCCATGAGAAAAAATGATAGGTTTATTTTCAAGCTACACACTAATTTAAGGATAGCAAGAACCAGTCACATAAAGAAAACAGATTCTCTTTATGCCCTGCTCAACGAGCTCTAAATCAGTACAATTCTTATGAGAATTATTCAAAATGCAGTGCTGTTGTTATACTCATGAAAAGGTATGGAAAAATGATTACTCACTTAAAAGACAACACAAATTCTCTCCTAGCCTTTTCTGTTTATCAGCTTTTTAGCTACATTTCTTCCTCAGAGCCCTGCGCCCTCCTGCAGCTGCTTTCCTAGGCCTCTGGCCTCTCCACACTTTGCTGCACCCTGAAGACACACTCTTGTCAGTATGCTTTACGTAGTATTTTGTGGGTACAGATGTTTATATGAACAAACATACATGAGCAAATAAAGCTCATAAACGATAGCTGGGATATTTTGTCAAAATTTTTACTTTAAAAAGCACTCCAGGCTGGATTAGCAGATGAAAAACAGAAAGCACTTAACTAAAACCATCCCGCAGACCCAAGTTCACACCAGGCCTCACAAGTTGGTCTCTTTTGTCTAGCTCTGGCAGGACGGGTACTTGGAAATACCTAATTATGACTAACAGGGCAGTTATTTTGAAATTGTTCAAACAATACAGCCAATGCTATTACGAGTCTTCTTAAACATGACCACAACCTCAAAAGAAAAAAGCCACTTCCTGAGATCATCCATTCAGTCGTGTGTCTCCAGTTACTCAGAACTGGTGCCCCAAGCTGGAAGAGGTATCAGCTTCGAGTCCCCTTGTGGAAAGCCGATACTGCTAGAAGTGAACATTGCTGGCATCTCCAGAATAACAAATGGAATAGAAGTCCTTTCATTTGCACCTCCCTGTGGCTAATCTCTTCATTCCACAAAAGATTCAGGGTGTAAATTGGCTAACAAAGTTTTTGGTTGGTTGGGTTTTTTATATTCACCCAGGTAAGAGACACATGTATTGCCCTTAACTAAATGTTCTGCATTAAACCTCAAGAAGCATTCCCCCCCATCCCCAAGTTTTATGGCCCCCATTATGCTCCTAAATCCTACAGATAATTTAAACATTAAATTCAGAACAGGTTTCTAGAAAATACCATAGTGCGTTGTTGAAATTACTCCAAAACATTTACAATTTAGTGGAGGGTTATATTTCTGCTACAGAACTCCAAGACTGATTTAGAATTACAACAAAAGATTATTACTCTATTAAATGCTGTAGTGGTTTCCTGCAGGAGGAAGAATGTGTGAAAAAAGTCTGGCCTGATATACTAGCAGACTTTTTGGCAGTGTCTGTGGGTGGTATTGAGATATTGGTATCTTTAACAGCTATTGATCACCTGCTGTTTTACTTCAGAGAATGCAGCCTCACTGGAGGCTGCTTCCTACATCTCTGTTTCAGCAAGTACAGTTAAAGCTGCTCAAAACCTACTTTCATTTTGTCCTTCATTTTCAATTAGTAAACTGCAGAAGATCCACAAATGAATCAACATTTTTGAAAAAAGTCTAGAACTGTACATTGAAAGTGTACCCTTTGACAGAAAATATCCTGATGAAAGCAGACATATGCAAAACTATGTCCGCATTTTTTTGATTGCAAAATAACCAGATCTGCCTTTTGTCTAGAACTTCAGGATCAGACATACCAACCTACACATGCAAGTTTATACCTATACAGCAGTAGCTTTCTCTTCAAATCAAGTTAAAGGCCTACATGATCTGAGTCAAGAACCTTGAGGGTATTTGTTCACCACAGAAACTTAATTTATGCACTGAATAAAGTGAAACTCCGATATGAAAAGGAATGAGACTAATTACTCTGATGTATCCATGTTAGGCAGCAGCACTTACATATAAGTGATCAGAATCTATCGCTTGAGAATATCTACACAATTGCTTTAACAGACTAAAGGTTTGATCTAGCATATGTGTATTTTTGTCTACAGCAAGGTAAAAGTACAGCTGTTTAATCATTTTCATAACTGAACAGTGACTGCTGCACAGAATATGGAGCAAAATTTATGAAAATAATAAAATTAGATGCAAATGTAAAATCAGAAATTATGAATCTTCTCTGTGATTAATTGTTCCAATATTTCATTATATTTTTTTCACTTGAATATCGAGTGCATCTTGTATTTTGTTTGTGCTTTTGTCATGAAGTTGAAGCTACCAAGGCTGGGATATATGTTCCATACATACACAGAGTGATTAAGCCCCTACTCAGCCTCTCTTTGATCAGCTGAATAGGTTGAGCTCTTTAATCTTCACCTCATAAGCCTTGTCTAACAACCTCTGGATTATTCGTGCTCCTCCTTTGAACTCCTTCCACGATTCCAAACATCCTTCTGGAAATATTTATCTGATAACAAGATATTCTAGGAAAAGCTGTACCAATACAGTAGAGTATATCCTCCATCTTCAGCCGATATTGCTTTGTAATCCAGCACTTTTTGTCATACCTTAGCACTATGAGTTCATGCTGAGGTGGTTACCTACCCAAAACAGCTTCTAAATCCTAATAATCTATTATGACCAAACAGTAGAAAACACTATTTTGAAATAAGCACATCGTTCTCAGGAACCTTGCCTGAAAAGCTACGAACCATGGTGTTTATTTCTTCCTTTCCCTCTTACACTTCCCCTTCATTCAGTATAAGTCACTTTTTATTACAATAGTTAATAATCTTAAGTTATTAACTTTTTTATGGATAATATATATTAAAATAAAGATTGTCTTATTCAACAGACTATTCTGATGGAAGGTGATGCCACAGTAGTTACTATACAAAAGTCATTACGTAAAATCATAACCCTGTAAAAATTATGATCCATTTACACACAGAGAGAAAGCAAGCATCTGGTTAAAAACAGTTATTTAAAAAACAACAAACAAAACCACCTTTCAGTCAACAACAAAGGAAGATAATTAAGAAAAACAACAAAATACCCAAACTGAGAAAACTCACAGAGACATTACACAACATTAAGATGGAGGTTAAAAAATGCTTGGTCAAGTCATTCTTGTTTGACGATAACAGGGCTTGCTAGGAAACATCAAGACGTTACCCACAGCGAGCGTTGTACCTGTTTGCGCATGACATCTGTGGCTTGCATGATATAGCGAGGAGGTAGCCCGTGGCTCCGAGCCAGGATGATCGCCTGCTCCAGGGTAACGCTCAGAGTGCAGCTGCAACGGGAGACAGAAGTCAGCTATCTGCTAGCTGTGATTTCCTTAAAATAATTGCTTTTGCATCAATTCTCTTTTTTCAAAAAAGGTGTAAATAAATAGATTACCTAGTAGACCTGCCCCCTAGTCCTCCCCCACCCATGCAGGCATTAGCCTGAACACTAAAATGTTTCTTGAGTAGAAAGATCTTGAGTGTGTGCTCCTGCTGACTTACAACGAAAAGCATTTGTCTTGTTTTGCCGCTGTTAAAAGAAAAACCCACCAGTAAAAACCACAACCCAATTATGGCTTGGCAAGTGCATGAGAGCGTGACAACCCAAGGAGAATTTTTTGTAATTGCATAAATCCCTTTCCAGGTGGTTTCTGCACATGTTATCTCTGACCCTCCACTGTTAATGCAGACCCTACCTTTGGTACCAGGATCCTGACCTCCTGCTATTAATTTAGCTTGGTTATTCTCATGGCACATTAGTGCAGTTCAGTCCAAAACTAAGAGACATTTACAAAATAAATAAGGCATTCCTTCCAATAAACTGTCCTCTCCTACTTTGCCAATGTTCTACAAGTAAACATCTGAGGACAAAAACTGATCACAGTACCGCATCCTAACGAAAAGTCTTTAATTGCTTTGTCAGAGCAACGAGGAAAGTTTCAGGGCTAAAGATCTTGCTGTAGGACAACCTGTCATCACACCAGACAAGAAGTAGTGGGGAAAGTCATTTTGGACGTGCCATCCGATTTCAGTTGTCATGGTGAAGACAAGGACGGACAGTTGTTGTCTCACACAATCAAGACCAAAGCTGTCGAAGACTCAGAGATAAAGGCAATAAAACTGAGTAGAAACAGGTACTTTTTGGAAAGCATAACATGTTTGAGGGCTGCTGTCACCCAAGAGGTGAGAGTGGCTCCATTCTGCACCAGTAAACTGCCTGATGATTTTTCCATTCACAACCATCGCACTGCAATAACCAAATCTCTTCACCCAGAAAGATGAGGTGTACAGAAAATGATCCTATCTCAGCAGAACCTGACAAAAGCTGCATATTTCAAGTTCAAATAATAAAACTAAACCACATGGTTAGAATATACTTTTGAGTAGCCTTTTGGCAAAATCCTGACCAAAAGATTCTGCATCATTTATATTATGCACACGGAACAGACAATATGTTTCAATCAAACACTCATCTTGCTGAGCAGAAGATCTGTAGGAGGAAACTTACTTTCTTACTGGGGAAAAAAACAAACCCTGACAGGTTTTAAATACCACTTAAGTAAATTTATGGACTGTAAAAAGTTTCACAGTAGTGAGTGTAGAAGATATTAAATTTGATCTGTAGCTTTATTAATGGCCTTTCGTTAAAAATTTATAAGCTAAGTGATTTTCTTTGGTAATGAAATAATTTTTATTCCCCAGTTTCTTGTATACACTGACCTCAAAGTTAATTTGAAGCAAAAATCTATTGATCTTTTGTGTCATGTGTTTGATTAAGGTGCACAGTAATTAAATATTAGACTAGAAATTCTAAACACTGTGTTTTCATCTGGTGTTTGAAGGGTCAAATATTGCACAGATGAAGTACATGCTCATAATACTTGCCAGCACCAAAAAACCTTCAAGACCAGATGGCAAATGAGGCTTTGTCCCATCGACAATGGGAAAAAGCAAAAGTATCTGAAATCTAATTTGACAGGTATAATCTAAGCCAGAGAAAAAGGGTAAAAACTCCCTCTGCAGATATAAAAGAGGTTAATGGGCTCAAAGTACAGCTTTCAACCAACCAGTTAGCGAGCCAGCTTTCCCATAAAACTGATTTTCCTGGAACCCAAAAGACTGAAAGAACAGAAAAATCATATTCTGCATGCGTGAATCAAAACTAACAAAAGAACCTCCTAAATGACGGTCAGCTTGAAGAAATAGGTGCAAACACTAATCTTGGGAAACGGTTGCCAGACTGCTCCCTATCCAAAACCTGATGAAATGGCTGGTGGACATTATGAGCCATCTACATTTTGACAATGCCAACCGTGATTCAGAATTAAGGTTGCCAAGTGTGTAAAGACATAATTGGAGTGGAAAAAGCAGAGACAAAGAGTAAAATAGCATAATGGAGATTTCTTTAATAGGCTACTATGGAGACAGGCAACAACTACAGTACAATCCTGAAACATATAGGCTAAAATTGAATA